>NC_142507.1:21222500-23622500 GCF_057876585.1 Rhinolophus sinicus | reverse complement strand
TTGGTCTCACCTCAGGTGTCCCCTTCTCAGAGACCTTTCCTGGCCACTAACTGTAGTGGTACCCTCCCTTCATCATGCTCTAGTGTATCAACTATTTTGCCATCTTTGTAGCACTTCTCAGACCCGAAGTTCTCTTACGTATTTGTTTTTATGATTTTTGTCTGTTACTTTTACTAAAACATAAACCCTTGGCAGAAGATGTCTAACTCAGCCCTGTAGGCCCTGGGCCTGCAACACTGACTGGTACAGGTGACACTTAATAAACATCTGTGACCAGTTCAACAGGAAAACAATTTGAAAACAAACAAAAGTCATATTTTTAATCTTTTTACCCTAGATTTATAATTGGGTCATTCTTTACCTAATCCTCCGGATGTCATCAAAGACTTGGCATATTTTCAACATTTGAGAAACTATGAAATAAAGCAGCCAGGAAGGCTGTTAAAAACATATCCCCTTTACCATTTTTCACAATGTCTTGTTGACAATATCCAAGAATACTGGAGAATATCAAAGTCTTTTGAAAGACCGCGGTTGTGCTTATTAAATTCCAGATTTATGCAAATCATTTGTAGGATTTCTGCATGAAACAGACACCATCTCAATCACTATTATATTTTTTTAAAAGTTCCTCTTCCATAGTGCTTCCCAATTCTTTGACACAAGTGTCAGAAACATTGAAAGAACAAAAAAATACCTTAGAGTTAGATTTGAATCACAAAGAAGCACAAATAGGAGAGAAGATACAAGCACCATCTGGAGTCTGATGTGCATGCTGTTAGAGCTGTAACGACTTCCCAGGTGAGTTGTTCACCTGCCTCGTGTTCCTTGTGAGGCTTACAAAGTCGAATGCCCTGGCAGGGGACAGGCATTCCGATAAACATAAAATTTCTGTCCACCCTTCTTCCATTATCATGTCTCCTTCTAGCCATTTCTGTTTTCATTTTAGTGCTCTTTAAAGTTATACTGTACAAATAAAAAAAGTACATATACATGTGGTTTGATACAACTTCACAAACAACACACCTGTGTAACCAGCACCCATATTGTGCAACAGCACATTAGAAGCTCCCAGAAACCTCATCAAGGGTAAGCACTATTCTGACTTCTGGAGATATTTCTAACTGTGGTGCTGTTGCAAGGGCAAGTGCTTGAATATCAGCCCTGTGCACAACCAAAGCCTTTGCTCTCCTGTCAGCAATCCATTCACAGAAGATGTCTTCCAGCTCAGGAAATAATGGTTGCCTACCTGATCCACACTTGTGCTTCTAGCATTTCCCTCGTCCACCTGTTGACTGAGGTTATCGTACTTTGCTCACCATTTTCAGTGACAGTGAATGGAAATCCATTCGGAGATCCAACTTCTCTTGCAGAAAGCTGTGAGATTCTTGCCCCAGAAGACCTCCACTATTCCTTTCTTCTACTCGATGGAATAGCTCTTTCTTTTTGCAGTCATCTTGTCTGGGGGTCAAAATATTATTCCTTTTAAATCTTCCGCTAAATCAAGTGTTAATGAAAGACTTACAAGTCAGGAGTAGCAACAAAAATGATAACAGTTAAGAATGATGGTACACACAAAAGCGACGAAAAATTGCAGGCACCAGAGTTCAGAAAACATATCTTTGTTTCACACGAGTGCATTAAATACATCCATTACAACACATGACATATTGAATTATGAAGATTCATATTAGACACAACCATGTCCATTCAGTATTAAGTGCGCACGTTATTCGTGCGTTGTGTCTGTACTCCAGTTGGTCATTCGGCAATAAGTCTCGAGTTCATCTGTTTACATATCGTTTACCTCTCGTCAAAGGCACCTGCATGGGTATTTAAAAATACTGAATTATAGTTTATATTACCATTTATTTTAAGTATTAATATCAATATTATTTATATTTAATTATATATTAATATTATTATTTTATAATTCAATACGTCCGTCATGTGTTGCAACGGACGTACTAAATGCATCCGTCTGGCTGATGATCTTAACTGGGGCTTATTTTTGGGGAAGGGCTTATAAGCATCCTGAAAAATCATGTTAGGGCTCCTTTTTCAGTTAGGTCTTATTTTTGGGGAAATACAGTAGCTCCTTCCAGAATGTTACCCTTTTTCTAGTGATCCACGACAAGAATGGACGCAGAGTATTGATGTGGAGACTTTCTTCATGATCCAAGGCCTGAGATGTCGATTAAGACCATGGCACATGGAGAAAGAGTGGGGGATAGACATAAAAGACATCCTGGGTATCTACCCAAAAAATCTGAAAACATTTAGAGATAAAGACACGTGTGCTCCAATGTTCATTGCAGCTTTGTTTACGGTGGCCAAGACATGGAAACAACCAAAATGTCCTTCGATAGATGAATGGATAAAGAAGTTGTGGTATATATACACAATGGAATACTATTCGGCTGTAAGAAAAGATGATATAGGAACATTTGTGACAACATGGATGGATCTTGAGAGAGTAATGCTGAGCAAAACAAGTCAGACAGAAAAAGCAGAGAACCATGTGATTTCACTGATATGTGGTATATAAACCAAAAACAACAAAAGAACAAGACAAACAAATGAGAAACAGAAACTCATAGACACAGACAATAGTTTAGTGGTTGCCAGAGGGTAAGGGGGGCGGGGGGTGGGGGGTGGGAGATGAGGGTAAGGGGGATCGAATATATGGTGATGGAAGGAGAACTGACTCTGGGTGATGAACACACAATGGGATTTATAGATGATGTAATACAGAATTGTACACCTGAAATCTATGTAATTTTACTAACAATTGTCACCCCAATAAATTTAATAAAAAAAAAAAAAAGAAAAAAAAAAAAGACATCCTGGGAGATAGACTTCACTTGGTTTTGCCATGAGGTGGAAGTGGGTGGAGCTGAGGGTAATTTCAAGCTTGCTTTCTTCCTTCCTTCCTTCCTTCCTTCCTTCCTTCCTTCCTTCCTTCCTTCCTTCCTTCCTTCCTTCTTTTCTTTCTTTCTTTCTATCGTTTTTTAATTAAAATTTGTTGGGATGACAATGGTTACTAAAATCACATAGGTTTCAATTGGACAATTCTGTAATACAGCATTTGTATATGACATTCTGTGTTCACCACCCAGAGTCAGTTCTCCTTCCATCACCATATATTTGACGCTGTTTACCCTCATCTACCACCGCCCTCCCTGCTTACCCTCTGGTAACCACTAAACTATTCTGTGTGTCTATGGGTTTTTGTTTCTTTATTTGTTTGCCATTTTCCTTTGTTGCTTTCAGTTTTATATTCCATAAATCAGTGAAACCATATGGTTCTCGACTTTTTCTGTATGACTTTTTTTGCTTAGCATAATAATCTCAAGATCCATCCATTTCGTCGCAAATGGCACTATTTCATCTTTTCTTATGACAGAGTAGTATACCACATCTTCTTTATCCAATCATCTATTGAAGGACACTGGTTTTTTCCATGTCTTGGCCACCATAAATAAAGCTTCAATGAATATCAGAACACATATGAGGACTGGCAATTAAGTTTGTGAACTTGTTTCAACGATGTTGCTAACCTTTTTTGATATCAGACATATCATTCATTATGAATTTGTACCAACTGGTCAAACAGTTAACCAAGTTTACTATTTGGAAGTGCTGAAAAGGCTGCGTGAAAAAGTTAGATGACCTGAACTTTTCACCAACAATTCATGGCTCTTGCATAACGACAATGCACCAGCTCAAACGGCACTGTCAGTGAGGGAGTTTTTAGGCAGTAAACAAATAACTGTATTGGAACACCCTCCCCTCTCATCTGATCTGGCCCCCAGTGACTTCTTTCTTCACGCAAAGATAAAGGAAATATTGAAAGGAAGGCATTTTGATGACTTTCAGGACATCAAGGGTAATACAATGACAGTTCCGATGGCCATTCCAGAAAGAGTTCCAAAATTACTTTTAGGGTGGATTAGGCACTGGCATCAGTGCATAGCTTCCTAAGGGGAGTACTTCACAGGTGACTGTATTGATATTCAGTAATGAGGTATGTAGCACTTTTTCTAGGGTGAGTTCGTGAACTTAATTGTCAGACCTCGTATATGTTTCTGCAGACAGAGTACCAGAAAGCAGTTTTCAGCCTCACATGGAAAGGTACTGGCTCGGTTAGTAGATGGCCATCCACTGTGGCTGGGTGGCCAGTACCTGTAACCAGTTAGCCATTAGCCACTACTATAACTGTCGTGGCTATGGTAGGGTGTGGTTGGTTGGCTGGCAGAGAAGCCAACAGCGGATTGTGGCTGGCGAGTGTGGTTAGCAAGCGAATTACATTGTGGATTTTGTTGATTCTACTTCCTGTGTCTTGCCTGCGAGACTGGGACACAGGAAGACCCCTCGATGGGGTACTGGTGGATGTTTGCTTTTGTGTTTCTACCAGCCACTATCAAGAATATAGTGGTGTGACTCCCCCATCTATGGCTCCATTGTTGTTCCTTTTTGGCCTCACCAAATCCTGCGTTCGTGTGTGGGGAGCAGGAGCTGAGACCCTGCATGACAATGTTTATGGATAAATGTTTTCAGATTTTTGGGTATATACGCATGTGGGGACAGAGCCAGGAGTGCGGTTTCCAGGCTCTCGGCCTCACGGGGAAAGGTGCTGGCTTGGGTAGTAGATGGCCATCAGCTGTGGCTAATTGGCCATCAGCTGTAACCAGTGAGCCATTGGCCACTAATATAACTGCTGTGGCTACGCTAGCAGAAAATGGGGGCTAGTAAGAGCGGAATGTGGATTGTGAGAATTGCGGATTGCAGAGACGTGCGGATTGCAGTTAGCATGGCGGATTGCAGTTAACAAATTAGGTTGGTTGGCAGAAAAGTGGACCACAGGTTGCAGATTGTGTGGATCCTGTTTTCTGTGTCCCTAACCCAGCCTCCAGCGAGAATATAGTGGTATGACTCCCCTATCTATGGCTCCTTGGGTGTTCCTTTTTGGCCTCACCATATCCTGCGTTTTTATGTGGGGAGCGGGAGCTGAGACCCTGCATGACAACCCAGGAGAGGGATTGCTGAGTTATATGACAATTCTATTCTTAATTTTTTGAGGAACCTCCACCTGCCTTCCAAAGCGGTAGCTAAAGCAATAATAAGAGGGAAATTTATATCATTACAAGCCTATCTCAAGAAATAAGAAAAATCCCAGATAAATAACCTCATATTACACCTTGAAGAACTAAAAAGAGAAGAATAAATGAAACCCAAAGTCAGCAGAAGGAAAGGAAAAATAAAAATCAGAGCAGAACTGAATGAAATAGGAACAAAAAGACAATAGAAAAAAATTAATGCAACAGAGAGCTGGTTCTTTGAAAAGATTAATAAAATTGACAAACCCTTGGCTAGATTTACTAAGATCAAAAGAGAAAAGACACAAATAAACAAAATCAGAAATGAAAGAGGAGAAGTTACCACGTAACTTCAAGCTTTCTTAGACAACTGGATAGATAGTAACTCTGCTTACCAAGATAGAAAAAGGGAGCAAATGGGTAAGCTTATCCAGGAAAATGATCGTTCGATTTTAGACATTAATTTCCCATGTTGCAAATATTTTGTCCTGTTTTTTTCTGTAATTTGTAATGATTGCTGAGAAATTCTTATTAGAGAGCCTATTTTCTGCTGAAACACTGAAAAAGCTGGCAGAAATTATCATGCAAACTGTTAATGGCTGCCCAACACATTGTTTACCAATTTCAAGATTTACTAAAGCAGCCCCACAGATTTTAGTACTTTCAGAGGTGCCCCTGAGCTATGTTAACCTTGGGAATGCACCCATCTGCAATAACGTTGAGGAATTCCCATAGTCTCCCGGAATAGGAAGTCCCCTGATAAAGATTTCAATCAATAGTTACAAAATGCTCCTAAGTGTTAGTTAGTGTTAAGAAAAAAACAAGTTCCTGACCGAAGTGTTGAGCCTATTATGTTTTTAAGGATTTACCCTCAGAGGAAGAGAGGGCCAGCTGCCTTGCCTTTATTAAACAAAGAAAATTTATCTTACATGTACAAATATAAAATGAACATATCTCAGAGAATTTATTTAATTCATTGATTAATGGGAACCAGTAAGATATTAGAACCAATCAAAAATGAGGATTTGAAACTTTGATGTGTACTAGACTTGTCGAGGTGATCACTTTGTAAATTATATAAATGTCTAATTGCTATGTTGTACACCTGAAACTAATATAATGTTGCATGTCAATTGTAATTTAAAAATTATTTTAAAAAGCAAGAACAAGTAAAAACATGCATAATCTATTAATTTCCTTCAGATCATACTCTCTCCTTATTTCTAATATTTCCCAAAGGCAATTGTAGAAATTGAGTTATACAATCTGTTTATTTAGTAACAGCAGAAGAGAAGAGAAAGACATTACCATTATAGTCTTAAAACCTTTGGTGGCTTAAGTTACACACATGGCAATAGCTATATAAACAAAAGATTAAAGATTTCCATTCACTGTCACTGAAAAACAGATGGTAACATACTTAAAGGGTAAGATCCATCTGGAAGTAATTATAATTATAAAAAGTGCATTGTTATTGTTAAGTTTAGGTTGACTTCCCCTACCAGAATAATGAACCAGCTTTTTCTAAAATAGCCCTCAAATTATTCAGACAATAAAACCAAAAGACAGAAGTTTTTTGTTTGTTTAATTTTATTGGGGAATATTGGGGAACAGTGTGTTTCTCCAGGGCCTGTCAGCTCCAAGTTGTTGTCCTTCAATCTAGTTGTGGAGGGCATAGCTCAGCTCCAAGTCCAGTTGCCATTTTCAATCTTTAGTTGCAGGGGTGCAGCCCACCATCCCATGTGGGAACTGAACTGGCAACCTTGTTGTTAAGAGCTCGCACTCTAACCGAGCTGTCCAGCCACCCACCCAGAAGCTCAGCAGCAGCTCCTTGCCTTCATTCTAGTTGTGGAAGGCGCAGCTCACTGGCCCATGTGGGAATCGAACCGGCAACCTTGTCGTTCAGAGCTCATGCTCTAACCAACTGAGCCACCTGGCCGCCCTTGACAGAAGTTTTTGAAAACTCACAGTTTTGCACAGAGGAAAGGTTAAGATCTCCTACTAAAATCCACTAGCTACTAAAAATTGTCAGGAGTTTCTGTGTCATATAAAGTGGAAGATACAGCTTTGATTTGATTTTTGGTCTATTTGACTGCGAAAGTAAGTACAAGTAATTCCAGATTTTCATTAATATTTCATGAGCTAGAGTGAGTTGGACTTTTCTCTGGTGATGACTACACCACCAGATAACATGGCAGCATTTTCTCAAACTTAAAATTGGCTTATTTCAGGATCCAACTAAGCAAAATAGAAACATCACTGTTGATTGAGATTCAGCTTATTTCCCAGCAGCTAATAACAGGCAGAAGCTTTGGGGAGGCCTGGGGCCTGTTTGTGACTTAATTTGCAATAGATGATCAGGTGTTTGTCCTTGGAATATGTGATTGAAGAAAGCTGTATTCATCAGTTGATATTTTCAAAGTCAGTAGCTAAACCCAGGCAGAATTCAGCAGTGAAATCAGCTGGTTTCAATTGGGCTGTTTTTCAAACTTCTTTGTGTAGATTTTTTTTTAACTTTATTGAGGAATAACTGACAAATATAACTGCACATATTTAAAGTGTACAGCGGGATGATTTGAAATACGTTGTAGAATGATTATCAAGATCGAGATAATTAACACTCTGTCGTGCGGGAGACCCGGCGGGGTCTCTGGTCCCGCTCCCCACATAAGAACGCAGGACATGGTGAGGCCAAAAAGGAACACCCATGGAGCCATAGATGGGGGAGTCATACCACTATAGTCTCGCTGGCGGCTGGGTTGGAGAAACAGGAAACAGGAGCCATACAGTTCTCAACCCTCATTGCTCCGCTTGCAGGCTCAGCCGCCATCTTCTTGCCAGCCCCCCATTTTTTGCTAGCGTAGCCACAGCAGTTATATTAGTGGCCAATGGCTCACTGGTTATAGCTGACGGCCAACTAGCCACAGCTGATGGCCATCCAATCACATTGATGGCCATTTACTACCTGAGCCAGCACCTGTCTATGTGAGGCCGAGAGCCTGGAAACTACTTTCTGGGGCTCTGCCCCCACACACTCCATCACCTCACATAGTTTACATAGTTAACTTTTGTGTGTGTGATGAGATTGCTTAAGATTTACTGTCAACAACTTTTTAAAAAAAAATAGTTTTAGGTGTACAAAACAATGCACTAGACATTTATACCCCTCACAAAGTGATAATCCCCTCCCCCAATCTACTGCCCCTCTGACATTGTGTATACCTGTTACAATTCCATTGACTTTATTCCCCATGCTGTACTCCACATCCTGTGACTATATATATATATATATATATATATATATATATATATATATATAATTATAGTTGATATTCACTTTTATTCAGCTTCAGCTTCACGTGTACACTTCGGTGGTCAGGCATCTACACCGTCCATGAAGTGGTGTGGGGGCAGAGCCCCAGAAAGTAGTTTACAGGCTCTCGGCCTCACGTGGAGGAGTGCTGGCTCGGGTAGTAGATGGCCGTCAGCTGTGGCTGATTGGCCGTCAGCTGTAACCAGTGAGCCATTAGCCGCTAATATAACTGCTGTGGCTACGCTAGAGAGAAGAGAGAAGAATGGGGGCTGGCAAGAAGATGGTGGCTGGGCTGGCAAGCGTGGATGGCGGTTTGCGGACAGTGTGGATCCAGCCTCCAGTGAGAGTATAGTGCCGCCAGAGAGAATATAGTGGTATGACTCCCCTACCTATGGCTCCGTGGGTGTTCCTTTTTGGCCTCACCATATCCTGCGTTATGTGGGGAGCGGGACCAGAGACCCTGCAGGCCTCCCTGCATGACAAATGGCGCAGCGAGCAGGGTATGGTGCCAGCCAAAGCTCTCCAAAGGACGGTGGAGCAGTTTGTGCGTGTGAACACCCAGTCTGAGGAAGACCAGGAGGAGCAGCTGCCGGAGAGCTGGACCCCCGTGGAGGGGTGGGAGGACGTGGACGTTTCTCCCACCAGCACAGGAAAAGCCATGCAGCTGCTGGAGAGTTGGAGCCCCGTGGAGAGGTGGAAAGATGTGGACTGTTCCCCAACCAGCACAGGCCGGAGAAAGCGAAGGTCATTGCAGCCCTGTGGGCCGGGGAAGTTCCTGCTCAGGCAGCCCAGATGCAGGACTTATAGTCCCAGGAGGTAACACTTGCTGAGTCCTCCGTGGGAGATGAGGGTGAGGTCAATGTTGTCCCTCACCCCCAGGACAGCCCTGCTGAATGACTATGGACTATGGGGAATTGCCTTACATCCCTAATTTAATGGACAGCTTAGCTGTTTATTTGGGAACATACCACCATGTAGTGGAACTGGGGGATATTTGCTTTTGTGTCTTGACTACCCGCCATTGAGAATATGTAAGCACCTTGATTGTGAGTCGCTGTTGTTCCAGCAGGGTACCCTGAGAGGCACAGAGAGAGTGGCAGTGCCCTGAGAGCCCTGGCTGTGTCCAGGAAGTGTGGCTGTGCCCACAGAGAGTGGCAGTGCCCTGAGAGCCCTGGCTGTGTCCAGGAAGTGTGGCTGTGCCCACAGAGAGTGGCAGTGCCCTGAGAGCCCTGGCTGAGTCCAGGAAGTCTGGCTGAGCCCTGAAGATACCCTGGCTGTGCCCAGGAAGTCGGGCTGTTCCCAGAGAGAGTGGCAGTGCCTTGAGAGCCCTGGCTGAGCCCAGGAAGTCTGGCTGAGCCCTGAAGATACCCTGGCTGTGCCCAGGAAGTCGGGCTGTTCCCAGAGAGAGTGGCAGTGCCCTGAGAGCCCTGGCTGTGTCCAGGAAGTGTGGCTGTGGCAGTGCCCTGAAAGCCCTGGCTGAGTCCAGGAAGTGTGGCTGTGCCCACAGAGAGTGGCAGTGCCCTGAGAGCTCTGGCTGTGTCCGGGAAGACAGGTGGTACCCTAAGAAGTCCAGGAAGTCTGGCCGTGCCCAGAAGTCCTGGTGGTGCCCTGAGAAACCCTGGCTGTGTCCGGGAAGACAGGTGGTACCCTAAGAAGTCCAGGAAGTCTGGCAGTGCCCAGAAGTACTGGTGGTGCCCTGAGAAACCCTGGCTGTGCCCAGAGAGCCTGGCTGTGTCCAGGATGTTGCGTTCACCTCCAGGCTCCTCGCACAGGTCCCCTTGCGGAAGACGCTTGTCGCGTAGATTGTGAGGCGAGAGCCTGTAGGGGTGGAGTGTGGGGGCAGAGCCCCAGAAAGTAGTTTACAGGCTCTCGGCCTCACGTGGAGGAGTGCTGGCTCGGGTAGTAGATGGCCGTCAGCTGTGGTGATTGGCCGTCAGCTGTAGCCAGTTAGCCAATTAGCCGCTAATATAACTGCTGTGGCTACGCTAGAGAGAAGAGAGAAGAATGGGGGCTAGCAAGAAGATGGTGGCTGGGCTGGCAAGCGTGGATGGCGGTTTGCGGACAGTGTGGATCCAGCCTCCAGTGAGAGTATAGTGCCGCCAGAGAGAATATAGTGGTATGACTCCCCTACCTATGGCTCCGTGGGTGTTCCTTTTTGGCCTCACCATATCCTGCGTTATGTGGGGAGCGGGACCAGAGACCCTGCAGGCCTCCCTGCATGACAAGTGGATTTCCTAATAAGACAAGTGACCGTGTAGATTCTTGAATGAGAGAATGAGCAGCCTATGGATTAATCAGACTTAAAGCAACATCCTCAGAAACAGCTCCCTTCACGTTCTGGAAGCTTGGTGTTCATCACACTAGGTTGGTACCTCTCTCCCACATACTTAAGGACTTTTTAACAGTTCCCCTTCCTCAGCCTGTTCCCTTATTTCTTCCAGTTCTGCCAGCAGCAAGAGACATAGGCTGAAAGGGACTTGGATCGTAGCTTCCTTCACCACCACCCACAGGAGAGCACCCAACTTTAGGAACAAATGTTCACAGAAACACCTGCTCACACTCAACTCTCTCCCAAGTTGCCGTTGAGCACACCCTGGAGGTGCTGCCCTGAAGGCAGTGTCATGGTGTAAAATAAATAACTAAATATGATATCTGTGAAAAACCAACCGGCAACCAGGAAAGAATAATATTAGAAAAAGGTTTCCCAGGCTGGGGAAACTTAGAGAGCAGGAAGATCAAAGGGGTGTAAAATTAGGAGCAAATTATGCTAATACTCAGAAGTGTTCCTGCAGAGAACAAAGAAATGAGAGTGTCTCTTGAGGCTGCAGCACAGAGAATATTCCTGGAATGTCCCGTTCTGTTCATGCACCTCCATACCACAGCCAGTGGGAGCTCTGAAAGCAGCAAAAGAAAAAGGAACAGAAGTGGCTCCTGAGGAAAGGAGCTTTGTTCCTAATAAAGAGCAGCAACAAAGACCTGATCGTTTGAACCAGCTCAAAAAAATACTGGGTGAGATATTTATAGGGCACAACTGAGGAAAAAGGTAAAATTAGCATGCTCTAGTATAATGCAAAAGGAAGTCTTTAACTCATGGTCTTGGCGGAAGACCCTCCTTATTTGCAGTCAATTCTAGTGTAGTTGGTACACTTAAAATTACGAAAGCTATAAAATAGGTAGAAATGGTTCTCTGTCCTCACCTCCTGCCCCATTTTAACTTCATTAGTAACTTCATCGATGTGAAAATAGAAAAGAGGCAAAACTCAAGTCAGTTATTTTTACAACATAAGTAACACGAGTCTGGTAGAAATAATTGAGTGACATATGGATGAGTATCATTGCTGTATTCCCACCTACTCCTACAATTCCCATTCTTTGGCATCTCAGATAAGGGAGCTGCATGATAATTCCTCATGTTTATAAATCATCTTTCTTGTGAAACATTGGATGTTTCCTACGTGTTGACAGACGTCTTATATCTATTAATATTTAACAAATCTTTCCAAAATATTTAAAGAATCAGAGATACACCATTGGTTTGGAGGTAATGATTCTGCTGTGAGGCAAGTAGCCAGGTTAATAGGCTCTTGCATTCAATGACATTATGATCCCACAAAATGAATGGAAAATTCCAGAGGTGGCTACATACTGTATCATTTTATTTATATGACGTTCTGGAAAAGGCAAAACTATAGGTAACTAAAGCAACATTTTTTTTAAACCTTGAAGAAGATTGCAGAAAATCTCAATGTATTTAAAAATGGTAACGTTGTACAGGCCATATTTTCTAATCATAATACAAAAAATTATAAGCTAATAACAGGCTAGTCAAAAGATTAAAAATAAACTTTTAGAAACTCATGGTGGGGGTGAGAGGGTGGAATCTGACCTGCAATTAGATCTGAGCTATTTGGAATTATAAAATAGTGCCACATATCAAAATTCAGAATATGGTTGAAATGGTAATTGGATAAAAAAAAATAAAGCCCTAAAAGCATTAATTAGAAAACAGTGATGACCAAAAATAAATGAATTAAGAATGTAGTGCTAGAGGCTAGGAGTAAACAAAAAGTTGTCAAGAAAGTAGATAAATAAAGAACACTGGAAATGAAAGCAAAAATTAATGAAATTTAAAGTTAACAAAAAGTAAAATTGATCCATAAAAACCTAAAGTAAGTTATTTGAAAGAACTACAGACTAGCCTTTGGAAAATCTGATAAATTGATTTTATGGGTTCTACCATAGCTTTAAAAAACAGGTTATCCCAATGCTCCAGTGCATTAAAACTGTTTAAATCATCTTGACCTGCTCTCTGTTTAAGCTGGAAACAGACAGCAGAACAAGATGATTTAAACTGAACAAGGATGGCCCCGTCATGCAGGGTGGCATGCGGGGTCTCAGCTCCCACTCCCCACATAAGAACGCAGGATATGGTGAGGCCAAAAAGGAACACCCATTGAGCCATAGATAGGGGCCATAGATAGGAGTCATACCACCATAGTCTTGCTGGCAACTGGGTTGGAGACATAGGAAGCAGGAGCCACACGATCCGCAACCTACCATCCACTTCTCTCTGCCAACCAACCTCACTAGCTAGCCGCAATCTGCCGTGCTAACTGTGAACTTCTCTTGCTAGCTCAGCCACCATCTCCTTGCTAACCCCCCATTTTCTGCTAGCATAGCCACAGCAGTTATATTAGTGGCCAGTGACTCACTGGTTACAGCTAATGGCCAACTAGCCACAGCTGATGGCCATCTAATCACAGTTGATGGCCATTTACTACCTGAGCCAGCACCTTTCCATGTGAGGCCGAGAACCTGGAAACTGCACTCGTGGCTCTGTCCCCACACCCCCAAAAAGAAAATTCTACACCAATTTCATGAAGTAAATAAAGATTGCATTTATAATAACAACACAAACCACAAATCCCTATGCTTAGGAATAACCATGTAGCAAAGATTTATTGAGTGTTCACTCCATTCTACAGGTGCAGTTCAAGTGCTCCACCGGTTTTACTTCATTTACACTTCACCTCCAGGTTACTTATTATTCCGGTTCTGTGGATGAGGGAACCAAGGTTCAGAAAGGAACTGACTGCTAACTTCTGTGAGGTCATACAGCTAATCAATGGCAGCTGAGATTTAAATGAATTTCCCTAAACCCTCAGTTACAATGGATATAATTAATTTTGAAATTTTCTTGCCGATCTGATAAGTAAAAAGTGATACCTGGGAGAATACCAAGATGGCGAAGTAGGTAAACACTGTGCTTATCTTCTCTCACGACCACATCAAAATTACAACTAAACTACAAAACAACCGTTATTGAGAATCACCTAAAATCTTGCTGAACCGAAGCTCTACAACTAAAGACATGCACAAGAAGCCACCTCAAGACTGGTAGGAGGGGCAGAGAAGTGGAATGGACTGATCCCACACCCATGTGTGACCATTAAAGATCAGGAGGGATATTTCAGCTGTGGAGGTTCCCCCACCCCACAGAGGAGCAAGAGGTCCCAGCCCCACCCCAGCCCAGGGTTCCAGTGCCAGGGAGAGAAGTCCCCATAATTTCTGGTTGTGAAAACCAGCAGAGATTGTGACTGAGTGAGATGGACAGCAGCTGCCCTCCTCGGTGCTCCTCTTAAAGGGACTGTACTCAGACTTACCCACCAACGGGATTACTCACTCTGAGCTTCAGCACTGGGGCAGCAGCTGGAAAGGCAGCAGGGACATATGATGGGGAACTGAGGTGTCTGGCTTGGGATGGGGGCTGGAAAGGCTGCTTTCTCTTGGACGGAGAAACTGGTGGAAGCCATTGTTCTTCTCTTGAGCCCCCCCCCCCTTCCTGGGGTTCAGACACATGCAGCTGCCATATCTGAGTCTCCACCATTCATTTGCCATGCCTTGGTGATTCAAGATCCCACCCAGTCCAAATTTCATGCACACCCAGTTTTTCATACAAACTGCCTGCCTTAGCTCAAGCTGCAGACTTTCCTAGGGTCTCTCAAAGGCTTGCAGAACCCAGACAAACAGCATCTGGCTTGAGCATGTCCTGTACCTCTGGCTGAGCAACCCTAAGCTTGGCATTAGTGGCAGCTGGCCTAGGATCATGGCTTGGCCTCTCAACGCACACCCAAGCCTGGCACAGGTGGAAGCCTCTGTAGATTTCTTTGTCACTCCTGCCAGGTGACTGCGCGTGGGGCAGGGCTGTGGCTGAACTTGACCTATAGCGGATCCCCTCCAAGATGGCCCTGGGGTTCGTGCCCCCAGTGGTCAGCTTCAAAATGAGCTGGAGCATCACCTAGCCACTTCCAAGTACGATACACCCAAGGGGCAGATTGAACTGGCACCAGAGTCCTGCTGAGGCAGATCCTGCTCTGTAAAGTCAGCCCCTACACAATAACTCTTCCAGTGTAATCAAGGCCAGTCCTCCCAGCCAGTGAGCCTGAGGGTCAGTCCCTCCCATTGATGTACAATTATCAACCAAGGCTCAACTGCAAGAGGAAGGCACACACAACCCACAAAAGGGACACACCTGGAGTGCATGGCTCAGGTGACCAGAAAGACTGTGCCACTGAGCCCCACAGCACACCTACTACATAAGGCCACTCTACTAAGACCAGAAGACATACATAGAAACAAACATAGGAGAGGAATGGAGACAAAAAGAAACATGTCCCAAATAAAAGAACAGAGCAAAGCTCCAGAAAAAGGGCTAAACAAAATGGACACAAGCAAACTATCAGATGCAGAGTTTCAAGCACTCTTTATAAGGATGCTCACTGATCTCAGGGAGAACTTCAACAAAGAGATAGGAATGATAAAAATGGAGATAGAAAACATGAAAAAGAACCAGTCAGAAGTAAAGAATACAATAACAGAAATTAAGAATATATTACAGGGACTCAACAGTACATTAGATGAAGCAGAAGATTGAATCAGTGATGCAGAAAATAGGGTAGCAGAAAACACCCAACCAGAACAGCAAAAAGAAAAAAGAATCCAAAACACCGAGGAGAGGGTGGCCATATGGCTGTTGATTAAAGCACGAGCTCTGAACAACAGGGTTGCTGGTTCAATTCCTACATGAGCCAGTGAGCTGTGACCTCCACAACTAGATTGAAGTCAGTGAGCTACCACTGAGCTGCCCGAGGGGCAACCAAATGGCTCAGTTGGTTAGAGCGCGAGCTCTCAACAACAAGGTTGCCAGCTCAATTCCCACATGGGATGGTGGGCTGCACCCCCTGCAACTAAGATTGGAAACGGCAACTGGACTCGGAGCTGAGCTGTGCCCTCTACAACTAGATTGAAGGACAATGACTTGGAGCTGATGGTCCCTGGAAAAACACACTGTTCCCCAATATTCCCCAATTAAAAAAGAAACAAAACAAAAAACTGAGCCTGTTGAGTATAGACCTCTTTCAAAAAGAAAAACACAAAAACTGAGGAGAGTTTAAGGGGCCTCTGGGACAACATCTATCATATCAGCATTCTCATTATAGGGGTTCCAGAAGGAGAAAAGAGAGAGCAAGGAACTAAAAACCTATTTGAAGATATAATGACAAAAAACTTTCCTAACCTGTTGAAGGAAATACATATACAAGCTCAGTAAGCACATAGAGTCCCAAACAAGATGAACCCAAAGAGGTCCACACCAAGACACATCATAATTAAAATGCCAAAGGTTAAAGACAGAAAGAGAATCTTAAAAGCAGCAAGAGAAAAGCAGTTAGTTACCTACAAGGGAGCCACCATAAGAATGTCAGCTGATTTTTCAGCAGAATCTTTGCAGACCAGAAGCAATTGGCAGGAAATATTCAAAGTGATGAAAAGCAAGGACCTACAACCAAGATTACTCTACCCAGCAAAGCTATCGTTTAGAATTCAAGGACAGATAAAGAGCTTCCAGACAAGAAAAAGCTAAAGGAGTTCATCATCACCAAGCCAGTATCACAAGGAATCTTAGAGGGACTTCTTTAAGATGAAAGGGGGTTTAGTGATGGGTGGAAAGGGGAAGGGATTAAGAAGTACAAATTGTTGTTATACAGTAGTCATGGGGATGTGGGGTATAGCATAAGGAATATGGTCAATAATATTGTAATAACTATTTATGGTGCCAGATAGGTATTAGATCTATCAGGGTGATAGTTGGGAATGGGGTTGGGGGCAGAGTGAAAAGGGTGAAGGTATTAAGAAATACAAATTGGTAGTTACAAAATAATCATGGGGATGTAAAATATAGGAAATATAATCAATAGTATGATAAAAACTATGTATAATGCCAGGTGTTACTAGTTAAGGGGATCACTTCCTAAATTATATAAATGTCTAACCACTATGTCATGCACTTGAAACTAATATAAAATAATATTAAATGTCAACTCTAATTGAAAATTTAAAAACCGGGAAAGCAGATCAATAATATTGTGATAGATAGCCTGGTACAGTGACAGATGGTTGCTGGACTTATGGTGATCACTTCTTTAGCATAGGGAATAAAATCAATAATGTGGTAATAACACTGTATTGAGCTAAGTGGGTACAGTTGAATAACTATGATGTACACCTGAAACAAATATAATATTGTATGTTAGCTGTATTTTTTTGCCCCTGCCCCCCAGTTCTTCTCCCCCCACCGCCCCAGTTTTTAAGCCATTGTTTCTCAGTCTAATTGTAGGGCACAGCTCCCTGGCCCATGCTGGTATTATGAGACTTGCACTCCACCTGTCTGAGGCAGTCAGTTGCCGGTCATTGGTCGGCAGCTCACTGCAGCTCTCGTCGGCTGCCGGCCGCTCACAATGGCTGCTGGCCACTTATGGCTGCTGGCCACTCATGCCAGCTGCCAGCCAGCGTGGTCATCTGCCACTCACAGTAGTGCACCCGTCAGCACACAGCAGCCCATGTTTGCTCACAGCACTGCAACTCCAGAGACAGCCATTGTTCACTGACCCAGGTGGAATCGAATCAGCAGCCACTGGCGTTAGGAGCATGACGGTCCAAACACCTGAGCCACCAGGCCACACTGTTAGCTGTATTTTAATAAAAAAAAATTTTTTTTTAAATTTTTTAAAAAGAAATTAGCAATTCTTTTTTTTTTTTTAACTTTAACAAGGTATTCCTTTCAGCAATTCTTTTAATAAAAATTGTGTGACTATGAAAAAAAAATTGTTTTCTGGTTCTAATTTGTATCTGTTTTCCTTCCATGATTTCTGCCATGTAACTTTGATGTTTATTCTTGAATCACATTTAATTTTTATTTTGCATCTTCAATAATTATACAATCCTTCATTATCTCACATAGTTCTCATTCTCAGGTAAACTCATCTTACTGGCTTTCAACTACTGTTTCTAATACTCCATTGAGAATGCCCATAGTGTTCTAAATTTTACTTTAGGTAAAACTGAACATTTATATATTGTTTTTAATTTCATAGAGATTGTTCTGGAAAGATTCACATCAAAATCTTAACGCTGGTTACTTCTGAGGATAGGAGAAGAACTGGGAAGTGCACAGGAGCTGTGATTTCTCCACATACCTCATGTATTTGATAGAATCATGGTTGAATGTTCACCAGCATGTATTCCTGTTTTATTTGTGTTTTGTTTGTTAAAATTAGTTTTACTATTTTCAAACTCAGATTTAAATTAATATTCTGCCTTTAATGAAATCTTATATCTGTCAATTTTACCTGCAAATGATTTCTGCATTTTGAGGCAAAAGAAATGTCAAAAACTGGTTGGAATGTCTGAAGATCGAAGTGCATGTTAATATTTATAAAAATATGTGCAGTCTCCTGGGAAACAGCAAAATGTATTGGAAAGAAAGAATGACTCTGTGTGTGTGTGTGTGTGTGTGTGTGTGTGCGTGTGTGTGTGTGTTTTACTAGTTTGTAGGATTCTAGTTCCATATATGCAATCAAGTCGCTGTGTGATCATAGACAAGTCACTTTAGCAACTTTGGCCTAAAAATTAAGTAGATTAGATCATGTTAAAGGAAAAATAAACATCAAAACTAGAAATACTATCACATTATCTTAAAATGTGTATACACTGAGCTGTCAAATTTCTGACAGAGTCACTTGGACATGCTAGTATGAAGAAAGAGCATTGGATTGAGGGCTCGGTGACCTGGGTTACAGGTCACCTGTGTCACCTCAGAGAATGACTTAAGCCTCTTTAAGTTTTGGAAATAATAACTGTCTTTCTTGGCTCACAGAGTAGTGGGAAGAAATGAGGTGATACTTATAAAAGTATCTTGTAATATGTAAGCCCTATAAAAATATAAAGTATTATTTTTGTAATTGACCTTGATTGCTCATCAAATTGAAGCTTTCAGATATATATTAATGGAATTATTTTTCCTATATATGGTACAGTAAAAAGGACTAGAAAAATCTCTGTAGCATTGCAAAAGTATAGTAATTATTTTATATAAGGTATGATGTTAAAACAAAGCATCTGTTTTTGTTTTAAATGTTTATTCATTCAACAGATCTTTTCTTACCATTTATTCTGCTAATCACAGTTCCATTCCTACCTTAGCTTCAGAGTGACAGCTGATACCACCCATAAAAGAAATTTAAAAATTACTTAACTTGTTACTAGACTCTCCTTTTCTATGTCTGTTTTCATTTATTGAATAAATGAATGAATAATCTTGGTATACCCAAACACTATATAAGTAAATCATTACTATCAAAGCAAAGCATTTCGGTTGTACTTTTGTTATTCCTGAGAAACTAAGCTAATGTGACTGTTCTAAGTTGGAGAAACCTCATTCATATTGGTGT
The DNA here is from genome assembly GCF_057876585.1 of Rhinolophus sinicus. Lineage (NCBI taxonomy): Eukaryota > Metazoa > Chordata > Mammalia > Chiroptera > Rhinolophidae > Rhinolophus > Rhinolophus sinicus. The sequence goes on along the minus strand of NC_142507.1, from coordinate 23,603,301 downwards.
GAGAAACAGACCACACGTCCTAATGTGAAAAGAACTTCAAGGTGAAAAAGAGAGGCATAGGATAGTTGTATCATATATTGTGATTTTTTTTTTCAGTGCTTTCCAATGTTCCTTTGTGTTAATACACCACAGTTAATTATTCATTCCACTATATGTGTATATATGTGTATAGCTATCTAGAAGGATATTAAAAAAAAAAAACCACAGATAATGTGTTCCTCTAGGAAACAGCTTTTATGACAAAATCCTTCAGTATTATGTTTTTTTCCTACCATGTACATGTGTTGTTTTCATCTTTTAAAATGATTATTAAAATAACATCATTAATAAATTAGCATCGTGTTCCACTAACTCAGCTCCAGATTAAACTACCCAGTCATCTCGATACTAATGCAGATAATTAATTCTGGATAAAAACATTAACATAGTTTCACAGGAGCCATTCACTATATATTAAACATTGTTATGGGTTAAATTGTATCCCCCCCAAAAAAAAATTGGTGGTGTAATGAAAAAATATGGTGAATGTTTACATTTTCTAAAAAATTATTACAGTAAAAGATACATTGCCATTAATCCCCCTCAAAATACTCCCCTTCACTTCGAACACACTTCATCCTCCATCATGACAACACTCCATGTCACACACTGCTTCTGGTACAGCAATTTCTGTCAAATAAAAACATTACAGTGTGTCCTCATCCACATCATTCACCGGATTTGGCACTGTGCGACTTCCGGCTCTTCCCCAAAGTCAAAATGACCATGAAAGGAAAATGTTTTGGATCAATTCAGGACATCAAGGCAGCCACGACAGCACAACTAAAGACACTCACGAAAGAGGACTTCCAGAACTGCTTCAGAAAGTGGCATGAAAAATGAGATAAGTGTGTTTGAAGTGAGGGAGAGTATTTTGAGGAGGATTAATGGCAACATGTCTTTTACTGTAATAATTTTTCTAATTTTAACATTCATCGTGTTTTATGATTGAACCCCAATGTTGAAGTCTGCTAGGGTCTGAATATTTGTCCCCCCTGACCTGCCAAAATTCATGTGTTGAAATCCTAACCCTCAAAGATGATGGTATTAGAGTTTTTGGAAGGTGTTAAAGTCCTCAGGGTGGAGCACTCATGAATACGATTAGTGCATTATGAGAGAGACCCCAGAGAGAACCCTAGCTTCTTCCACCATGTAAGGACGCAGCAGGAAGACAGGTCCTGACTGTGAACCAGGAAGAGGGTCCTCACCAAAACCTGAACATGCTGGTGCCTTAATCTTGGACTTCCAGCCTCCAGAACTGTGAGAAATATATTTATGTTGTTTATAAACTATCTAGTCTATGGTATTTTGTTATACCGCCCAAACAGACTAAGATAAAGTCCTAACTTTAGTACCTGTAAATGTGACCTTATTTGAAATAGAGTCCTTGCAAATGTAATCAAGGTAAGATGAGGTCATACTGGATTAAATGCAATGCAATGACTGGTGTCCTTATAGAGAAAGAGCTTGGGACACAGACAGATGCAGATGAAAGAAGACCATGTGATGATGGAGACAGAGATTGGGGTTATGTTGCCAAAGCCAAGGGATGCTAAGGATTATTGGCAACTACCAGATACTAGAAGAGACAAGGAATATATTCTTCCCTAGAACCTTCAGAAGTACGATGGCCCTGATAACACCTTGATTTTGAACTCTAGCCTCAAGAACTGTGAGGCAATAAATTTAAAGCCACCCAGTTTGTGGTAAATTCTTACAGCAGTCTTAGGACACTAGTACAGACAGTGAGGTTTATTCTTACATGGACATGGAGGCCATCCTTTTGGTTTCTAACAAAAGCTATATGGATATGGCTACTTTCATTATGAATTTGTCTCTGGTCCTGTGAGCTTCTGGCTTCTACTGTTTCCCTTCTAAGGTCTTTGATATCCTGCAACTTTACTAAAATAATTTATTAGTGCTAACAGATTTTTTTGGTGTCATGTCTAAGAAATCATTGCCTAACCCAAGGTCATGAAGATTTTCTCCAGGGCTTTCTTCCAAGAATTTTATAATTTTAGCTCTTAGATTTAGCTCTGTGACCCGCTTTAGTTAATTTTTGTGTATATTGTGAAGTGGGGATCTAACTTTATACTTTTGTATGTGGCTATCCGTTATATCAGCACCATTTGTTGAAAAGACTCTTCTTTCCCCAACTGAATTATTTTACCCTCTTTGTCAAAGATCCATTAACCATAAATATGAGTTGTTTATTTTCACTCTCAATTGATCAATTTTTATGCCACTGCCACACTCTCTTAATTGATGCAGCTCTGACTAAGGATTGAAATCAGCAAGTGGAGTCCACCGACTTGGTGTTTCTTTTTCAAAATTGTTTTGACTATTCTGGATCTCAGATACTTCCACATGAATTTTATGTTCAGATTGTCAATTTCTGCAAAACTAAGGGGCAGCTGGTATTTGTTTTGGGTTTTTTTTGTTTTTACTTTTTGACATCTTAGATTTTTTTTTTTTTTTAATTTATTGCGGAGACAATTGTTAGTAAAGTTACACAGATTTCAGGTGTACGATTCTGTATTACATCATCTATAAATCCCATTGTATGTTCACCACCCAGAGTCAGTTCTCCTTCCATCACGATATATTTGATCCCCTTTACCCTCATCTACCACCCCTCTCCCCCCTTACCCTCTGGTAACCACTAAACTATTGTCTGTGTCTATGAGTTTTTGTTTCTCATTTGTTTGTCTTGTTCTTTTGTTGTTTTAGGTTTATATACCACATATCAGTGAAATCATATGGTTCTCTGCTTTCTCTGTCTGACTTATTTTGCTTAGCATTAAAATCTCAAGATCCATCGATGTTGTCACAAATGATCCTATTTCATCTTTTATTACCGCCGAATAGTATTCCATTGTGTAAATATACCACAACTTCTTTAATCCATTCATCTATCGAAGAACATTTTGGTTGTTTTCATGTCTTGGCCACCGTAAATAAACCTGCAATGAATATTGGAGCACAGGTGTTTTTATGGATAAATGTTTTCAGATTTTTTGGGTAGATATCCAGGAGAGGGATTGCTGGGTTATAAAGTAATTCTACTGGTGATTTTTTGAGGAACCTCTACAGTGCCTTCCATAGTGGCTGCACCAGGCTGCATTCCCATCAACAGTGTAGGAGCGTTCCTTTTTCTCCACAGCCTCTCCAACACTTGTTACTATTTGTCTTGTTGATGATAGCCATTCTAACTGGGGTGAGGTGATATCTCATTGTGGTTCCTATTTATATTTCTCTGATGATTAGTGATGTTGAGCATTTTTTCATATGTCTATTTGCCATTTGTATGTCCTCCTTGGAGAAATGTCTCTTCAGGTCCTCTGCCCAATTTTCAATTGAGTTCTTATTTTTTTGTTGTTGAGTTCCATGAGTTCCTGGTATATTTTGATATTAGCCCCCTATCGGAGGCACTGTTTGCAAAAATCTTCTCCCATTCAGTTGGTTGCCTCTTTATTTTGTCGGTGGTTTCTTTTGCTGTGCAGAAGCTTTTAATTTTGACATAGTCCCATTCATTTATTTTAGCTTTTACTTCCCTTGCCTTTGGAGTCAAATTCATAAAATGCTCTTTGAACCCAAGGTCTATAAGTTTAGTACCTATGTTTTCTTCTATGCAGTTTATTGTTTCAGGTCTTATGCTTAAGTCTTTCATCCATTTTGAATTAATTTTGGTACATGGTGACAGATAGCAGTCCAGTTTCATTCTATTGCACGAGGCTTTCCAATTCTCCCAGCACATTTATTGAAGAGGCCGTCTTTTCTCCATTATATGTTTTTTGCTTTTTCGTGAAAATTTGTCTGTCCATATTTATGGGGGTTTATTTCTGGGTTCTCAATTCTATTCCATTGGTCTATGTGTCTGTTTTTCTGCCAATACCATGCTGTTCTGATTATTCTTGCCCTATAGTACAAGCTAAAGTTAGCGAGTGTGATAACTTCAGCATTGACTTTGTTAAGATTGCTTTGGCTGTTCGGGGTCTTTTGTGACCCCGAACAGCCAAATCTGATGATTTTTTGTTCTGCTTCTTTTAAAAATGCCCTTGGGATTTTGATGGGGATTGCATTAAATCTGTATATTGCTTTGGGTAATATGGCCATTTTAACTATGTTGATTCTTCCAATCCATGAGCACGGAATGTCTTTCCATTTCTTTGTGTCTTCTTCAATTTCTTTTAAAAATGTCTGGTAGTTTTCAGCATATAGGTCTTTCACATCCTTGGTTAAGTTTATTCCTAGGTATTTTATTCTTTTTGCTGCAATTGCAAAAGGAATTTTGTTTTTTTTGTATTTCATTTTCTGAGATTTCATTGTTAGCATATAGGAATGCAATGGACTTTTGTTCGTTGATTTTGTAGCTGGTGACTTTACTCTTTTCATTGATTGTTTCTAATAGCTTTTTGATGGAGTCTTTTGGGTTTTCTATATACAGTATCATATCATCTGCAAAGAGTGATAATTTAACTTCTTCATTCCCAATCTGGATGTCTTTTATTTCTTTCTCTTGCCTGACTGCTCTGACGAGGACTTCCAACACTATGTTAAAAAGCAGAGGTGATAGGGGACAGCCCTGTTGTGTTCCTGAACGTAGAGCAAAGGGCTTCGGTTTTTCTCCATTAATTATGAGATTAGCAGAGGACTTGTCATATATGGCCTTTATTATGTTAAGGTATTTTCCTTCTGTACCTATTTTATTAAGTGTTTTCATCACTTAATAAATAGATGTTGTATCTTGTCAAATGCTTTTTTTGCATCAATTGATACAATCATATGATTTTTGTCATTTATTTTGTTTGTGTGATGTATCACATTGATGGATTTGCGGATGTTGAACCATCCTTGTGCCCCTGGGATGAACCACACTTGGTCATGATGAATAATCTTTTTAATGCATGGTTGCATTTGATTTGCTAGAATTTTGTTTAGGATTTTTGCGTCTGTATTCATCAGAGATATTGGTCTGTAGTTCTCTTTTTTGTGTTGTCCTCGCCAGGTTTTGGTATCAGGGTAATGTTGGCCTCATAAAATGAGTTAGGGAGTACTGTCTGTTCTTCAATTTTTTGGAAGAGTTTGAGCAGGATTGGTATTAGATACTCTTTGAAGGTTTGGTAGAATTCACTAGTGAAGCCATCTGGTCCTGGACTTTTGCTTTTGGGAAGGTTTGGATGACTTATTCAATTTCCTCACGGGTGATCAGTCCGTTTAAATTTTCCAGTTCTTCATGGTTCAGCCTTGGAACGCTATATGTTTCTAAGAACTTGTCCATTTCTTCTAGGTTATTGAATTTGGTGGCATATAGTCCTTCATAGTATTCCTGGATGATCCTTTGTATTTCTGTGGCATCCGTCATAACTTCCCCTTTTTCATTTCTGATTTTGTTAATTAGTGTCTTCTCTCTTTTTATCTTAGTGAGCCGAGCCAAGGGTTTGTCAATTTTGTTAATCTTTTCAAAGAACCACCTCTTTGTTACATTGATTTTTTTCTATTGTCTTTTTGTTCTCTATTTCATTTAGTTCTGCTCTGATTTTTAGTAGTTCCTTTCTTCTGCTGACCTTGGGTTTCATTTTTTCTTCTATTTCTAATTCTTTAAGGTATAACATGAGGTTATTTATTTGAGAGTTTTTTTGTTTCTTGAGATAGGCTTGTAGTGATATAAATTTCCCTCTTAAAACTGCTTTCACTGCATCCCAAAAATTTTGGTACGATGTATTTTCATTCTCATTTGTTTTTATGTATCTTTTGATCCCTCCTCTAATTTCTTCTTTGACCCGGTTGTTCTTTAAAAGTATGTTTTTTAGTTTCCATGTATTTGTGGTTTTTCCTGCTTTCATTTTGCAGTTTATATCCAATTTCAAAGCCTTGTGATCAGAGAATATGCTTGGTTTCATTTCAATCTTAAATTTGCTGAGGTTATTTTTATGTCCCAATATGTGGTCTATCCTTGAGGATGTTCCAGGTACACTAGAAAAAAATGTATAGTTTGATGTTTTAGGATGAAGTGCTCTATAAATGTCCATTATGTCCATTTCATCTAATGTGTCATTTAGGGCTGCTATTTCATTATTTATTTTCTGTTTGGATGATCTATCTATCCATAGCTGTCAATGATGTATTTAGGTCCCCTAGTGTAATTGTGTTTTGGTTAATTTCTCCCTTTAGTTCTGTTAGTAGTTGCTTGGTATATTTCAGCACTCCCTGATTGGGGGCATAAATATTGATGACTGTTATGTCTTCCTGTTGTATAGTCCCCTTTATCATTATGAAAGGCCCATCTTTGTCTCTTGTACCTTTTTCACCCTGAAGTCTGTTTCATCTGATATCAGTATAGCTACACCTGACTTTCCCCGGATACCGTTTGCTTGGAGTGTCAATTTCCACCCTTTCACTTTGAGTCTATGCTTGTCCTTGTAGCTGAGCTGTGTCTCTTGGAGACAGCAATGGTTTGGGTTTAGTTTTTTGATCCAATCTGCTACTCTGTGCCTGTTTATTGGTGAGTTCAGTCCATTTACATTTAGGGTGATTATTGATATGTGAGGATTTCCTATCATTCTGTCTTTAGTTTTCTGTTAAGACTGTGTCTCCATTGTTTTTTTGCCTTTTGTTGTTGTCCATTATTTCTGTGTGGTGGTATTTTGTGATGTTTCCCTCTGTTTCTTCTTTTATTACAGTATATATTTCAGTTCTGGATTTTTTTTTGAGTGGTTACCCTTAAGTTTAGGTAAAAGAAAGTTTGATATTTAGAGTATTGCCTTTTCTTCAGCGTGCTTACTTTCTCCATTCCCATATTCCGGTTCAGGTCTTTACTCTCCCCCTTTTTATGTTTCGGTTTCCACAAATTGTCCCTGTTGATGGTGGTTGAATAGCCCCCGTTAGTATTTCTTGTAGTTCAGGTCATGTATTAGAAAATTCCCTCAGCCTTTGTATGTCTGGAAAGGTCTTTATTCCTCCTTCATATCTAAAGAATATCTTTACTGGGTATTTTATTCTTGGCTTACATTTTCTCTCTTTCAATAGTTTGAATATTTGGTTCCACTCCCTCCTGGCTTGTAGAGTTTCTGCTGAGAATCTGATGATAATCTAATGGGCGTTCCTTTGTATGTTACCCTGTTCTTTTCCCTGGCTGACTTGAGGATTCTTTCTTTGTCGTTGATTTTTTACAGCTTCAATACAATGTGCCTTGTAGAAGGACTGTTGGGGTTGAGGTAATTAGGTATTCTATTCGCTTCTTCGTTTGGAGGATTCAGTTCTTTCCACAAGTTTGGGAAGTTCTCATCAACTATTTATTTGAATATACTCTCTGTTCCCTTCCCTCTTTCTTCTCCTTCTGGTATGCCCATTATTCTTATGTTGCTTTCTCAGGTGGAGTCAGAAAGTTCTTGTAGAGTTCTTTCATTTCTTTTAAGTATGAAGTCTTTTTTTTCTTCCATCCATGTCATTTCCAGGTTTCTATCTTCGATGTCACTGATTCTTTCCTCCATCTGGTCAACTCTACTACCTAAGCTGGCTATTTCATTCTTAATTTCTTCTAATGAGTTCTTAATCTCCAGAAATTCTATTTGGTTCTTTTTTATAATTTGAATCTCTTTGGTAAAATGTTCTTGTTTTTCTCTGATTGTATTTCTGAGTTCATTAAACTGCCTTTCTGTGTTTTCTTGCATCTCGTTGAGTTTTTTCAGAACTGCCATCTTGAATTGTCTGTCATTTAAGCCACATGTTTCCATATCTTTAAGTCCCTTTTCTGGAGACTTTTCACTTTCTTTCTGAGCTGTCTTGTTGCCTTGGTTATTCATGGCAATTAATGATTTATTATTTCTCTTCCTAGACATCTACAGGAGTGGGTTCTGCAACAGGTTGACAGGAAGAGGTCTTTCTTTTGTTTTACATTACGTGTTTGTAGAATATTTTATTTTCTCTCCGGCTACAGCCTTTTTCTCTTTCTCACACTGTAGCGTTGTTTTCTCTGCACTACTCCAGCTTCTTACACAATGGGGTGATTCCCTGGAAGGTGGGCTTCTCATCTGTTAACAGGTCGCCTGGGTCATAGGGCCCCACGCCCCTGTGGGGATGCGGAGCACTTTTGAAGTTCCAATGCTCTTCCTGCACTAGATTCAGAGCCCTTGTGTTTCAGCAGTTTTGTTTTCTCCTGCAGGGATCCGCCCAGATAGGTGGGGACAGGGACAGCTTGAGTTGTGAGAATTGGCCCAGAACAATGGTGGCGACCACCACAGCCAGTCCTTCTTCCACAGCTCCTTCCTCTTTGCTGGAACTAATTGGGCTATGAATTTGTGTCTGCAGACCACAGTTCTCAGAACTGCAAAAATTCTGTTCCTTTGATCTGACACTTCTAGCACTGAGCAGGTTGGGGCGGGGTGAGCTCTGGGGTGGGGGGCAGCGAGTCTCAGTGCCTAAGTCTTCTGTTCTCTGCGGCAGTGAGGGCTTAAACCGTTGTTTTCAGCCTTCTTCCCTCAGTCTTTGCTCCTAGGTCTCTGCCGTGAGCGTTGGGTTCAGCTGTGTTATATGCTGTTCCCTCAGCACTGTGCGCCATAAGTGGAGCCAAGGCAGTCCAAGTTCTTCCTTCTCTGGCAGGTGCGGTAGTTCCGGGATGCAGTGACCTTGGAGCACTGAGCTAGCTCTGCGTCCTGTGCCTGTGCAGCCCTGTCTCCGCACTTCTCCCTTCCCTCCTCCCCTGCTCTTGCAATTTGCCCACCTTTAGGTGAATTCAGTAGTGAGACTCTTATTCTTGCCTGTCTGCTGTGCAGGGAGTCCTTTGTGGAGTTATAATTTTTCAATTTGTTTTAAATTTCAGGTGAGATTTCCAGAGGCTCACCTCACGCCGCCATTTTGATGATGTCTTCCTGGGGCACCTAGTATTTTATAGGGCTCACATTGAATATACAGATCAACATGGACAGTACTGCTATCTTAACAATTTTAAGTGTTTTTATTCATGAACATGGTAGTCTCTTCATTTATTTAGATATTCCTTTTTTCTTTCAATGTGTTTGGTAGTTTTTGGTGTACAAATATTACACTTCTTTTGTTAAATTTATTGTTAATTATTTTGTTCTTTAAGTTGCTATTGTAATTTGGGATTATTTTGTAAATATCATTTCCAAAATATTAATTGCTAGTGTATAGAGATACAATTGATTTTTGGAAGTTGATCTTGTATCTTGCAAACTTTGTTGAATTTAGTTATTAGTATAATTGTTTTTTAAATTAATCTTTGGGGATTTCTGTATATATATTTCTATGTGATTTGCAACTAAAAATAGTTTTACTCTTCCTTTCCAATTTGAATACCTTTTATTTATTTTTCTTGCCTAATTGCCCTGGCTGAAACCCCCAATACAATGTACTGAATGAAGTGGCAAGAGTAAACTTTTATTTCTTATTCCTAATCTTTGAGAAAAAGCCATCTGTCTTTCAATATTTAGTATGATGTTTGCTAAGGATGTTTTGTGGATTCCCTTGATCAACTTGAGGAAACTTCCTTCTGTTATTATTTGTTGAATGATTTTATCATGACATGTGTTATATTTTGTAAAATGTGGTTTTCTCTGTCTATTGAGATGATCATATAGTGTTTGTCCTTTATTCTATTAATATGGTTATTTCATTGTTTTATTTTTCATGATAAGCTAAACTTGCATTCTTGGGATAAATCCCATTTGGTCATGGTATATAATCTTTTGTTATGTGGTGCTGGATTCAGTTTGCTAGTATTTTGTGGAAGACTTTTGCAGCTGTATATTTGTAAAGGTTGATTATGATGTCTGTCTGCTTTTAATATCACACTAATACTGGCCCCATAAAATGAGTTGGGAAGTACTACCTTTTCTTCCATTTTGGGGGAGAGTTTGTGAAGACTTTATGAAGAGTTTGTGAAAAGGTATTAATTCTTTTTTAAATGTTTTGTAGAATTCACCAGTGAAGTCATTTCAATCTGGGCTTTTCTTTGTGGGATTTTTAAGTACTATCATTACTAATTCAATCTCTATATTTTCTCTTTCTTCTTGAGTCAGTTTTGGTAGTTTGTGTCTTTCTAGAAATTTTTTCATTTCATCTTAGTTTTCTAATTTGTTGGCATACAGCTGGGATAGTGTTCCCTTATAATTATTTGTATTTTTGTAAGAGCAATAGTAATAGCCCCTCATTGATTCCCGATTGTTTCATTTCCAGATATTTTGAATTTCCCAAATATCTTTCTTTCTGATTTATAAATTAATTCCATTGTTGTTGGGAAACATACTTTGTATAATATTAATCTTTTTAAATCTATTGAGGTTGGCTTATGGCCTAACATAAAGTCTATTCTGGAGAATATTCCATGTGTACTTGAGAAGAATGTGTATCCTGCTGATGTAGAGTGGAGTGCTTTATAGATGTCTAGTTATGTCTAGTTAGTTTATAGTATCTTCGTGTCATCTATATCCTTATTAATCTTCTACTATTTCTAGCCATTATTGAAAATGGGATATTGAATTCTACTACTGTTATTGTTGAATTGTCTATTTTCCCCTTCAATTCTATCCATTTTGCTTTATGTATTTGGGGGCTTTCTTGTTAGGTATATATATTTATAATTATTACATCTTCCTGAGATATTGACCCTTTTATCATTACAAAATGTTCCCTCTTCATCTCTAGTAGCATTTTGTGTTTAAGTGTATTATACTTGCTATTAGCATAGCCACTCCATCTCTCATAGTTTCTGTTTGTCAGATGTATCTTTTTTCCTACTTTTACTTTCAATCTATTTGTTGTTTTTTTAATTTAAAGTGTGTCTCCTATAGGCAACATATAGTGAATTATGTTTTTACCCATTCTCACAGTCTCTGCCTTTTGATTGTATTGTTTAATCCATTTACATTTTATGTAATCATTGATAGGATTTGATTTACCTCTACATTTTTCTTTTTGTTCTATATATTTCATGACTACTTTGTTCCTCTTTTCCTTCTTTACTAATTCTCTTTGTCTTAAGGTGATATTTTTTAATGTAGCATTTTAATTTCTTCAGTAATTTTTTTCACCATATTTGGTGAACTAATTTCTTAGTGGCCTCTATAAACTCTCAATATACATTTTAAACTATCATAATCAACTTCAAATTTATACTAATTTAATTCCAGTAACATATAGAAACTTTACTCCTATATAGTTCCCTTACATCCCTGCTTTTTTATACTATTATTACTGTACCATTAAGTGTATATATTTTACCAATAGAGTAATACATTGTTATTATTATTACTTTATATAATCCTATGTATTTCAAAAAAAACCAAGAGCAGAAATACAAGGTCTGACAATTAAGTTCGCAAAGTTTTTGCAATGATGTTGCTAACATTTTTTGATATCAGAGGGATTTTCATTATGAATTTGTACAACATAGACAAAGAGTTAACTGAGTTTACTATTTGGAAGTGCTGAAAAGACTGTGTGAAAAAGTTAGACGACCTGAACTTTTCGCCAGCAATTCATGGCTCTTGCATCACGACAATGCACCAGCTCACATAGCACTGTCTGTGAGGGGGGTTTTAGCCGGTAAACAAATAACTGTATTGGAACACCCTTCCTACTCACCTGATCTGATCCCCAATGACTTCTCTCTTTACCCAAAGATATTATCTTTGGCTTTCAACATTTGACTATATGATGTGTCTGAATGTGAATCTGAGTTTATCCTCCTTAGAGTTGAGTGTGACATATTTTTCATCAAATTTGGGAAGTTCATAGCCTTTATGTTTTCGAATATTTTTTCTATGTTCTGAAAAGTAGTAACGTAATACGCCTGACACTGCTACTTTAGAATCTTTCTAGTCCTGCTGGTGACATTGGCCCTTAGCTGGTGACTGGGAAATTGACTCTCAAAGTATTTTCAATTAATGGTTATTTGATAGCAGTGGTTCACTGTGCCTAGAGTGTTTGCACAAATAGTATCCTTTGTGCTGAATACCTGCTTTTTTTCTGGATGTCTGGATTTTTGTTATGTGCTAGCCAGAAGATTCCTACCGGACTAGTACCCTAGCAAAAATCTTGGGTGTTGAGTCTCTAAGGGCTTCCTCGGCAGAAACATCACACACATGTTCATGCATTTTTGTTGCTGGGGAGGAGTGTGCTCTGTGTGATTACTCATGAGAGGGAGAAAACGGAGGGAAGCCTGCACAGGCATTTCTCCAGTCTCCACCTGTGTCCTTTTCTGTTGAATGTGGCTGGCTGTTTTTGTGCTTGATGCTACTACCCACAGAGATACCAACCCCTCTCAATGTTTGCTCACTAAAATCTCTAATGTTTTTGACAAGGCCCTTAGGCGTGAACTCATCCATTATCCAATCCAAATAAAGTTGGTCCTCTCTGGAACTCTTAGTCCTAAGGCTTACCCATCCCCTAGGAAGAACCCTGGCACCACTGTACCTGAGCTGGGGGTGGTGACAACAGCTTGCTTTTCACACAGTTCTGCGAAAGCTCTACAAGCAAGCATGAAGGTAAGTTGGGGTGGGGAATGGCAAACCACGTCTTCTCAGCTTGCTCCTCTCAGTGTAGAATCTTTGCTTTACTAGCAATCTAGAGCTTCCACCCTACGAATGAGGACTAAGTGGGAAGAGAGAGAACTATTCTCAGCCACACTCAAGTGGAATAGAGGTCCTGCAACACAGAACTAGGGTGGGATGAGAGATGCTGGTGGCCTGACCTTTCTGGGGCAAAACCAGAGTCCTACAATGGAAACTGGGTGGGGAGGACACCCATGTCTTCTTGGCTAACCAGCCCAGAGTACAGGTTCTAGCACACAGAGCTGGGAGTGGAGAGGATGGGAGTGTTACTGGAGAGCAGATCCTTCTCAGCATGGTGCCCAGGTTCTTGGCATCTCGAGCAAAGAATTGAATGAGACACAGAAATATAGGTGAAAGAGCAATTTATTAGAAGCGAAAAGACACTCCAAAGACATAGTAGAAGTTGACCCCAGCAACAGAGTGGCTCAAAAGGTGCTGACTGATGAGGACTTGGAGTTTTTATTTCCTTCTCTTCTAGAATGGACTACTCCTCTCTAATTGTGGGGCTGTTTGATTGATATCTGTGATTGATAATGGCTGATAGTTATGGTAAACAAGGGCAAGTTTGGGCGGAGAGGGGCGGTCTTTTGGGTGGTTATTTCCTGTAGACTATGTTGGATGTGCAGGAATGTTGCCTGACATATCCAGGCATCTTGGAGACCCAATTCCTGTCTCCCTTGAGAGACCTGATCCCCATAAATCTCTATGGGAAGTTGAGGGACAGGAGGTCTCTTCTTCTGTATGTGCTTCCTGCTGAATGTGGCCATTGTCCCTACCTATTGGGGATTCACAGGACTCTCATCCTGTCTGATCTTAGATGAGGGGAAGAGGTCTCGAGATCTGCCTAGAGGACCAGGTTGACCTCTGTGGTCGAGATGTACTGGAAGTCTTGATGGGGCATTACTTGTATCCTAATGGCCCCTAGATGAGGAGAGATAGATTTTAATTAATAGAGTTAAAAGTGTTGGCCCAAGAAGCAGGATTCAAAGCCATTGACACAGGGTGACTGCGTGATGAAAAATTATTCAGCTTCATGGAGACTGGCCTCTCTTCTGGTTTAACTGGTCATTCAGTTATTGTTCACCTGGGAGCTAGGTGTGGAAAAAATGCTGTGATACAATGACCATAGTCAACAGACATTAATCACAAGTTTTAGGGTAATTATTTAAAGCAGGGGGTAGGAGATTTCTGTGATTCAGGTTAAAAACAATCTGTTATTTACGATTAAGAAACTGATTTGAAAAATGATTATAACCAGGGACTACGGAGTCAAAACACTAGGGAAAAGAAAAGACTCCCTTCCATTTGGCCCATATCAGGAGCAGGTCATGGCTCAAATGCCATAGACTCTTACTGACATTTAGTAGATTTTCTTGAATAAATGTTTCTCCATTTGTAGTAAGTTTACTACATTGTATATAGGTCAATTTCCTGAGGATCTTTGTAACTTTTTATTAAAAACTCCAGAGATTTTCATAACTTTTTATTTAAACATTCAGATTTTTTTTTACACTAGTTAAATGATTATTTTGCTGAGGAGAGGGTCTGCATCCCTCACAGAGCCACTCTGGAAGTTCCACGCCTCCCTGTCGCTTTGTCTCTTAGTCTCTCTACATAAAATTCTAAATTCATCCTCCAGTTGCCCACCATCCCTTGGGGGAGTAGAACCGGCAACCTTGTGGTTAAGAGGACAGGCTCCAACCAACTGAGCAATCCGGGAGCTCAGGGGCAGCTCAGCTCAAGGTGCCGTGTTCAATCTTAGTTGCAGGGGGCGGAGCCCACCATCCCTTGCGGGACTCGAGGAGTTGAACTGGCAACCTTGTGGTTGAGAGCCCACTGGCCCATGTGGGAATCGAACTGGCAGCCTTCGGAGTTAGGAACACGGAGCTCCAACCACCTGAGCCACCGTGCCGGTCCTCCAGTACTATTTTTTAATTTTCTTGAAACTTTCTACATGGCTATTTCTCCTATCCATCTGCTCCTATTTCATTTTTACCTGTTTTTGTTTCTTTTTTCTGTTTTCAATAAAAATGATTTCTTCGAATATATGGTGATGGAAGGAGAACTGACTCTGGGTGATGAACACACAATGGGATTTATAGATGATGTAATACAGAAATTGTACACCTGAAATCTATGTAATTTTACTAACAATTGTCACCCCAATAAATTTAATAAAATTAAATTTAAAAAAAAAAAGTTAAAAAAAATAAAAAATAAAAATGATTTCTTCATTATTTCTTTGAACATTTAACATTTATTTTTCATCTTTCATAAAATTAAATTCATCTTCCAATGGGAAATTTTAATGACTATCTTTCTTAGCCTTATATTTCCTTGTATGTTTTGGAATTTTGGATTGCATGTTCATTTTTGAAGGAATTGTTTCTTTTTCTTTTTGGTTATTTTTTTGTCTTCCTTCGTCTTCAACTATCTCTGTCATGAAACATTGAGATTTCCTCCACTGGATATCTGAGCGTCCTACTGAAAACCACATATTATGATGCAATTCAGAATTTCTGCCCCATGTGATACTGAGATTATGGCATATTTAATCTCAGACAGAGCCAGCAGTTCTGGCTCACTCCTAACCATGACTATGTCTGTATCCTCCCAGGGTCCTATTCCTAGGCCTATAAGTTTCTTAATCCCCAGCAGAGGTCGCTATAGTTGTTGTTTCTTATCACTTTTCATAAGGAAGAGAAGACTCAGCTTTTAAAGCCGTGAACATATCTTCAACCCCCCATTTTACCTGGAGCAATTTCAGTTTCCTTTGCTTCCAGACTGATGTTGCCTTTGTCTGTTTCTTGGACCTAGAGCCAAGCAGGCCCATTCTGCCCATTCATTGGCATTTCCATTTCCTCTCTGGTTTTGGGATATACTTACCTTGTTTTTTTGGCTTACCCATATCTTTTTAGATTTTTCTTATCTGTCGTTGCTTTTGCTTGAAACAGAGGGAGAAATCAAAGTAGGAACTCATTGCCCCAGTTTGACCAGGACTTCTGGAATTTGAATTCAAACACTTCAGTCTTTAGTGTCTTTAGTTTCTCTGTAACATTTATAATAGCTTTCTGGATGTCTCTCTCTAGAGTGATGGGTGGAATGGATCAACAAGAAACAGAAGCCAGCAGGAAAAAAATATGAACTAGAGTTTGGGTAACGTAATGGGGAAGACTCTTTCCAGTTTCACAGTGGGGTAAGCAAATGAATCATAAACAAGATTTGATGCAAGATAACATAATAAAGAAGTTAAAACTAAGTAAGTTAGTGTCTAAATCAGGTAACAGTGACAGTACTGAGGAGTACTTTGAGTAGCACTTTGCTTTGACAGACATCTTGTTATCCAGAAGCACTCATGATCTACCTAGCAATACTGCCCCAAAGGAAAATACTTCAAGCTTTGTTTAAAAAAAAAAAAAAGTAACTCAGAGGATGTATAAATGGATTTGGGATTTGAGTTGCCTCATGGGGAATTTGTCCTCTCAAATTTCCTTGTATTCAGATTGAACACTTTCAGGGCCCTAAACTGTCCTCTGATGGTAGGCTCAAGTTTCTAAGAGTTGCTGAAATGATTTTAAATTTATGTCCTTGAATGTTCTTGGTTCTCCTTCATCAAGATCTTGTCTATGATTCTATACCTTTATGGAACAAGAACCCGGGTCTTAGGCCTTAAGAGATAAGAAATTTATTTTTCACACAGGATTTGATGTTTCATCGTGCTCCCAATGTGTAGTTCAATAATAGCTATTTTCAGAATTTTGAAACTATAATAAAAATAAACAGCTATTAATGAAATCCAACCACCAACTTGAAGTTTACCAGAAAATAATAAATAACTATTTGAGCCAATTATGATTAGGTTAAAAGTTTTTCTAACTAGTTACTGTTTTTGATTCCAAATTACTAAAATATTTTAATCAGGATTAAGAGTTTGCCTTTGCTTTTATTTGAAATATGAAAGAATTATCTTAAATCCTGGGTTCCTAGGAATTTGGAAAAGCCATATTTGAATAGGATTAACTCTTGGTTAAAGTCTGAATATTTAATAAACTGCCAACCTGTATTGTTGCCATTTTCTCAGGCTGCTTTTAAAATGCCATAAGTTATAGAATAAAGCATCTGAGGTTGTTGACATTAGTTTTATATTGATCTCACTTCTGAGCCTCAGCATCCTCAGGCAAAGGCCAGTTACTGGGGGATCATGCATGTGACATGCTTGAGTCATCCCAATAGACACTGAAACTATGCCTGGCGGTCTATGCCAGACATGCACCAAAAGAGGAATAGAATAACAGTATCAAAGAAGTGCTGATTCCATGATGGTTAGAAAGAAAAAATGGAAATGAAATGTATACAGAGTTCTTTCACAGATATGATGAAGGCAAAGGAAAAGATACACGAAGCTAGTTTGGTTAATCAGATCATATATCAATGTCTGGAAGGACTAGGTAAATTAACATATATGCTACAGGCATATTTTTTTAAAATCTTGTAAATTGATCGCATTCATTTAATGTATGTTTTTAGGCTTCATATTAATTAGCTATTACATTAAAAATTAATTCTTTACAAATATTTAGTGACACTAAATATGCAACTCTCCCTTAAGCAACTACATGTTTGTCTTTTAAACAGGTATGCAGTAATTTAAAGCGTCTCATTCTGACAATTGTAAGGTGACTAATAATAAGTTCCAGTAAATTTGAAAATTAGATGAAATGGATGGGTTTTTTTTTCCCCTCAGGGAATGAAAAATACTGTATTAACTCAAAGAAAAGAAGAAACAATGAAAAGAATAGAAATCAAAGAAGAAATTGAAAACATAATCTACAAGCCACTCCTAAGAGTTCACAGTAATTTTACAGGCAAATACTATTGATCTTCAGGTGAAAAAATAATTCCCTTATAAATATAGGTAGGTAGGTAGATAGATAGATAGATAGATTTTTTTAAAATTCTTCCTTGTAAAATATTACCAAATCAATTTCAGAAGTATAATAAAAGAATTATCATCTTTGGACCCATTCATACTTAAAACATGAATTTTAAGTCTGTCATTTAAATCACAGTGTTCCATGATTTTGAGTTTGGTTTCTGGAGACTTCATTTTCTTTCTGTTCTTTCATTTTATCTTGGTTGTTCATGGTATTTAATGAGTTGTTTCACTGCCCGTGCATCAGAGGTTGTGAACTCTTTTTTTATTTAGATAATGTTCAGATACTCTCAACAATTTAGCAGGTTGAGAGGTAGGATACTTTCTCTTGTTTTCCAATAAATAGTGCTGTAGTGCAAGTTCTTGCTTTCTCTTACCCACAAGAGGTTACTTGTGCCTCTGGGATTGCGGTGATTTAGTTGAGGGAAATGTCACACCCACTGGGATGATGGGTGTCTGCCCTGCGACCAGTTTGCCTTGGTTATAGGGCACTGCCACTGCATTGAGGGAATGTGGTGGGTGGTAGAGAACTGGTTTTACAAGCTCCCAGCACTACATCCTTTTTACTAATAGTTGCTGGCCCCACTGAATTGTTGGAAGCATCTTGACTACCTCTACTGGGCTCTGCCAAGGTGGGTGAGGTAAAGGAGGCAAGTCCATAATTTCACGCCTCCAACCCTCCTGCCAGCAATGGCTGTAGGCACCACTATGCTATTTAAAGCACCCAGCTGCCTCTATCAGGCTCCGTCGCAATGGGGGGGGACAAGGATATGCTTTTTCACCGACGGACATTGCTTCAGCCCCTCTTACACTCTAGGCTATAGTGTGAGGGCTGCAACCACTACTACCGCACTTGCTGGAGCTGCAGTGGGCACAAAACTGTGTCTGTGGTCGCCCTCCCTGTCCTTCCCCTGTCCCACCTCCCCTACTTTTTCCAATACATCCACCTTCAGATATCCTGATGCATGGATATTTCAGATATATTTGTATGCTGAGCTGGGGATCCTTTGTTGATTTATAGTTGTCTGACTTTTAAGTTTAAGGGGAGAAACAAAGGAATCTTCTCACTCTGCCATGATGTTACATCACTCCAATATTCATGTTTTATTAAGACTTTGAGCTCCCTCTCAGGCTTTCCTGTTTCACCATGGCTCAACAAGGCATAAATAGTCAAGATTTCTCCTGCCACTAACCCTCCAGCATTTAGTAATTGAGTGAAAACCATGCCTATTAATTCGAATTTTTGGAACTGAGAGATAATAGTTCATTAGTAAATTTTGTATTAATAGTATATATTTCTGTACACTTCTTTATCCAAAGCTTCAAATGATTTAGAATGTCAGAATTGGGCCAGCCTGGTGGCTCAGATGGTTGGCGTGCCACTCTCCTAACACCAAGGTCGCCGGTTCAATTCCCACATGGGCTAGTAAGTTGCACCCTCTACAGCTGATTGTGAACAACAGCTCTCCTTAGAGCTGGGCTGCCATGAGCAACTGGAGGTTGGCGTGAGCTGCCGTGGGCTACTGTGTGCTGCCGTGGGCTGCAGCAGGCTACTGTGTGCCGCCATGAGCAGCTGTTGGCCAGCTTGAGTGGTAGGCAGCCAGCGGGAACTGCTGTGGCTGCCGTGGGCTGCTGTGTGCTGCCATGGGCCACTGTGTGCTGCCATGGGTGGCCGGCGGCCAGCGTGAGTGGCCGGCAGCCATTATAAGCGGCTGGCAGCCATTGTGAGTGGCCGGCAGTAGCAATAGCTGCTATGAGCTGCTGTGAGAGGCCAACTGAGGACTGGCGACCGACTGCCTCAGCTGGGGGGAGCATAAGGCATGTAATACCAGCATGGGTGAGGGAGCTGTGTCCTACACAACTAGACTGAGAAACAATGGCTTGAACCGGGTGGGTGGGGGGAGATGGAAAAAAGGGGTGGGGGAAGAATGTCAAAATTACGGAATTATGTGTAAGACTTCCAAGAAACCAAACAGGAAATTCGAATGATATACAGAAGAAAAGTTAAATAGATTATGAGACCAAGCTGAAATTCTACAAAGATAATTTGAGACATAGAACATTGAGAAAAGAAATGAGGAATTATAAATTAGGAAAATGTTTAACAACCCAGGATAAATCCAACAGAAATACCCAAAGAACGTAATCATCAAGCATTATTCAATGTGGAAGAACAAATCATAGACACATGTTACAACTGTATAGTGCAGTAAATTTTAATATAGTCTTGGCAACATACACCTTTCATTTTCTCTGATAAAAGACTTTTATGTTCAAAAGAAGACAGTGTCTTGAATATATTATCTTTTTAGCAACCATCAAAAAGGTGTAAGTCCAACAACAGGTATATAAATAAGTGTATTGGTACAATGGAATACTGTTCAGAAATATAAAGGAATGCATGACTGATATACTCAACAAAACTTGATCTATAAAATATTCAGGAATAACTCCGTCAAGAATCTGCAAGATCTGTTTGAGGAAAACTCTTAAACTATACATAAGAGGATTTAAATGAAAAGCTATTCCATGTACTAATTGGGAAGACCCAGTGTTGCAAAGATGTTGAAATAGTAGTCCTTTGCAAACCATTGAAATTGCCATGTCACAATTCTTCCTTCTTTTGAGAAACAATTGGGATTTTCTTTAATGAAGCAAGTTGTGTCAATATCTCCTAGAAAATAACAATTACCTGGAGCATCTTTTGCTCAAAGCATCTTTGGAGATTGTGCGGCTTGTTCTTGCCCCTTAGAGTCCTGAATAACGTGAAACGAGTCAGTCTATGTCTCCACTGATATGCCACAGATATGGTGAGAATGTGATGCCTAGAAGAGCCCATTGTTTCTCCCCCAGGAGCATTAAAACAGGCCTATATCCCAGTGGTGCTCATAAAATATGGCTGTAAATTGGGCAAAAGTTTGTGCCTCCACCTTTGGCCAAGTGAGCCACACTAGCTCAGGATCCTGGACTGCTCAGAAGGCTGGGTGCTTTGCATAGGTGTTGTGAGCATTGTTTTGGCTGACGATGAAGGGACACTTTGACAGGTCTCTCTTGCTGTCCTGGAACTTACATCTCAATATAATTAAAAGAAAGGGGCTAATCCAGAGGAATCACCCCTACGTTGGCAGGTACTAAAACAGATGACATTTCTCATAAATAACTCTATAAATTCATTGTGTCCTAATCAAAATCCCAATATGATATTTTTGGACCTTGACAAGCTGATTCCAAAATTCACCTGGAAGAAAAAACAGATGAGAACAGTCAAAAAACAATTTTTTTAATTCACAAAGAGAACTCTACCTAACCAATATAAAAAATATATAAAAAACTAAATTAAAACAAAGTCCAGTAGCATAAAAGAATAGGTAATAGTAGGAAAAAAAGCAAATCTAATGTTGGCTTAGAATAACGAATTCAGAATTTAATTCCACGGCCCTATTTGAGTTTCTTTAATGTAGCTTTGATATTTTTTTGCTTTTACTCCACTGACAATTCAACAATAATATCAAAAGTAAAAATGGACTCAGCAATTCTTTGTTTCTTATATTGCTTTTATGCTTCTCTATTTCAATTATTATTGTAGTCCTCAAAAAGAGAGAGAGGTTGAGGGGCATAGGCCTTGTTTCCAATGGCTTGATCTGCACTGCGGTGGGCCAATATGACTGTTCCTACAGATGGCAGGACAGGCCTGAGCAGGCCACAGGCCACAGTCCTGCCTTTCTTCCGGGGAATAATTGAGCAATAGTATATACAAGGTGGTTCTAAGTGCTTTGCACATACACAGATTGGTTAACTTCTTCAAGGTTTCACAGCTACTAATGATTTGAATTTATCAGTGGGGCCTCAGAACCAGGCAGCCTCCCAGGACTTCTGTCCTAGCTCTTCTTCTTCTTCTTTTTTTTTAATTAAAGTACAGTTGACATACAGTATTCTGTTAGTTTCAGGTGTACAACATAGTGATTCGACATTTATATAACCTATGATGTGATTACCACCATAAGTCTAGTACCCATCTGTTACCATACAAAATTATTACATTATTGACTATATTCCCTATGCTGTATAATTACATCCCTGTGACTTGCCTATTTTATAACTGCAATTGCAGCTGTCCCCACTGTCCTTGTTCTTCTGACATTTCTTCATACTGTTATGTTAGTTTGTCTGACATTTTTGGCTTAGCTTCCTCCCGTATCTGTGCTCTGGCCTCATGGGCAGCCATAATTCAAACTGCTCCCCATTGTTTCAGCCCAAAGGGAACTCTGGAGCTGGGGAATGCCCCTATTTGTAGCTTTTAAAGCATGTCTTCAATGTATGTGGTGTCAGTGTTTATCTCCTTTACTCAACTGTAAGTGCCTTAGGGCAGATACCCTCCATTCATCATTTTATTCCTAAAATTTATCACAATGCTTGGCAGATGCTAAGACATTAAATTAAATGTTTCATAAATTAATGGATTCTAAGCACCAAATTTTACCATAATTAGCAGAAATGACCTGGATATTGTCACATTGCCTCTTCTCAATGATCCAAACAACTGGCTATCCCCCCACCCCATCCCTTTTTACTTTCATTGTTGCAGGAGATGGGCTCAGAACGGATGGAGATGCGGAAGCGACAGATGTCGGCAGCCCAGGAGACATCAGACTCCCTCCCAGGCCAGCATGGAGTAGGCAACCGAGGATCTAATGCTTGTTGCTTCTGCTGGTGCTGCTGTTGTAGCTGTTCTTGGTGAGCTTTGGGGCCTTTTTATTAATGGACTTCTGGTTGGGCAATGGTGCCCCTGAATTGTGTCAGTTCATGATTAACTCAATAATGTTTTTTAAACAACTACCATATGCCTGACACTTATTTGTGTTCTGTGAAGGACAGCAACAAGAACAACAAATAAACAAACAAGCAAACAAACAAACAAAAAACAAGAAAGGCTACATCCTAGCTCTTGAGGGACCTACGAGGTCTGGTAATTAAGTTCGAGAACTTGCTACCATGTACTTACATTGGTAGCACTGTACAAATATCTCAGTAAAGTTTCATAATCTTGGTATATCAGTATCTCACAGCTGTGTTCATGTCGACAGATGATAGTGTCTTGCTGAGTGGAGTTCATTATTGTTGTTGCGTGTTTTTCTGTGCTGTCACGAGAATGTCTGAGCTTGAATTAGAGCAACAAACAAACTTAAATTTCTTGTTAAACTTGGCAGGAGTGGAAGTGAAATCAGCAACATGTTAGTCCAAGTTTATGGGGATAATGCCATGAAGAAAAGAGCAGTACACAAATGGATTAAATGTTTTTCTGAGGGGAGAGAACGCATCACTGACGAAGAGAGGTCAGGGTGGCCAGTAATGAGCAGAACTGATGAAAACATTGCAAAAATTAGTCAAATTGTGCGATAAAATCGTTGGCTGACTGGGGTTGTAAGAAGCATAGCAGACGAAGTAAACATTAATAAAGAAACAGGAAAATCTTAACTGAAAATCTTGGCATGAGAAAGGTGTGTGCAAAAATGGTCCCAAAGGAGCTCACCAATGAACAAAAGCAAAGGAGAGTTGAAGTTTGCCAGGACCTTTTGGAGAGGCAAGACAATGTTTTGGGCCATGTTATCACTGGTGAAGAAACATGGGTGTAGCAATAAGACCCTGAAACAAAGAGTCAAAGTGCACAGTGGAAGTCAGCCAATTCTCCATAACCAAAAAAGTTCTGTCAGTCCAAATTAAGAGTAAAAACCATGTTGCTAACATTTTTTTATATCAGAGGGATTTCCATTTTGAATTTGTACCAAGTGGACAAACAGTTAACCAAGTGTACTATTTAGAAGTGCTGCAAAGGCTGTGTGAAAAATTTAGGTGAAAATTACCTGAACTTTTAGCCAACAATTCATGGCTCTTGCATCACAACAATGCACCAGCTCACATGGCACTGTCTATGAGGGAGTTTTTAGCCAGTAAACAAATAACTGTATTGGAACACCCTCCCTACTCACCTGATCTGGCCTCCAATGACTTCTTTCTTTACCCGAAGATAAAGGAAATTTTAAAAGGAAGACATTTTGATGATGTTCAGGATATCAAGGGTAATAGGACAACAGCTCTGATGGCCATTCCAGAAAAAGATTTCCAAAACTGCTTTCAAGGGTAGACTAGGCTCTGGTGTCAGTGCATAACTTCCCAACGGGAGTACTTCAAAGGTGACTATAGTGATATTCAGCAATGAGGTATGTAGCACTTTTTCTAGGATGAGTTCGCGAACTTAATTCAAATCACTGAAATCAGGCAGTCATATGTTAAACAACTGAAGAACAATCAATAGCAGTTGATGATTGAATATTAATATTTGGTCAGAAACAATGCCCAGATGGTTAAAAAGGAGTGAACTCAAGGTACTCTAGTTGGTCATAAAGACTTTGTGGAGGAGTTAGAATTTAAGATGTGTCTTAAAAGTTAAGGTTATGGGGTAGAAAGAGCCTGGATTTTATCCTCTGCTGCTTCTGTTTTATTAATTTTGGTTTTTTTAAAGAAGAGAAATGTCAAACTATATGCTTAACAGAGAGAGAAAAATCTGAAAATAAAGGCTAATTTACTGGTAGAGAAAAAAACACAATCGTTGCTTAAGAAAAAGGAGGTATACAACTTGAATATAAAACATCCTTGACTATTTGAGCCATAGTTAAAGATCTGGAGAAATGTGTATGATTTATACCTATAAATCATAGGAACATTAGGTTGCAATGCCAAAATGTTGGTACAAAAAGTGATATGTGCCAGCTAAATGTATGCACAACTTTAGGCAACTAAATTCTTGTAAATTTATGTAGGGTTGACTACAAGTTGGTCTAGGAACACACTGTCCGGTGAAGAAGAAAAACTGATATTGGGACTAGTTAAGAACAATTGGGACACAATTGGGAGGTGGGAGTGGAGGTTGAAAATGAAATGTCAAGGAAGGTTAGTCTGCTGCCACTTGACCTGAGCTAGTGTTAATTTCCAAGATGTTCCAATCTGGTGGATGGGATACAGCAATATGATACTGCAAGGACTGATGGAATCATGATGCTGGGTGGTGTGTCCATTTGCAACAGAGCCCAGACAGCAAGTGGGAACATGGGGAAGACAGGGCTGACGAGAGCTAAATAGTCTGGCATTTAAGGCAAGAATTCAGCCCCAAGTAGGAATCCAGAAGACTAAGCAGGAAACTAGAGGAGAAACACATAGTGGCACATCGTACACACATGGGTGTCCAGAGCCCACACTAAGTGGGCAGGATACCCACCAGTTATAAAGAGACTCTGTTTAGGCTCCTTTCCACTCTTTCACTTTTCTAATCATTCTCAGTGAGATGATTAGAGTTAACTGTCTGAGACATGTGCAGAGATATGCCAGTGCAAGTAAGATGCTCAGATAGCATTTACCCCATCCCTCCTCCCTTCTCTGTTAGAGCACAAGAAGGGCACAAGAAGCTGAGATTGTGGCTTTAACAAGGTATGGGATGGATGGTGTAAGGGGAGCAGATGGTGGTAGGTCCCGTAACAGGCTTATCCTACTAGCACCAATTAGGGTGAATAAAATATAAATCTATACCTAGACATCATCATTAAAGCCACCACTTATGTAGCATGTGTTACATGTGTATATAAAAGATAATAGAGCAATGTCTTCAGAGTCCTAGACAAAAGTAATTGAAAAGTTAGTCAAACTATAAGAGAATGGATAAAGTTAGACATTTTCAGATGTACAAAAGCCAAGAGAGATAATTAACTTCAGACCCTCCCTAAAAGAACTAAGAAATGATATACTTCAGGAAAAAAGAAAGTGAGACTATAGAGTAGTCATGGGAAACAAGTAATGATGGATACATGAGGGATCAAATATAGCTATAATACAAAACTTGGTATTTAGTTTTCCATTAAAAAGTGTAAATCCAAAGCTGTAAACAAATAATCTCATGTTAATAATAGACAAATAAACAACTTCAGACTTTCTTAGAAAAATTACAAGAACATTTTCTCTCAAAATTAATGGTATTCATCATTAGTCAGAAATGCAACACATAGTTTCCACATCATTGGAAGATAAAGAAATACTGTAGAAAACTTTGTCAGCATATGACAGAAGTGGTTTTAGCAAAAGAGAAAATGAACTATTCTATAAATAGCAAGATACTTGGTATTAGGGTGACCAGCTCATTCCAGTTGTCTGGGACTCTCTGGGTTTTAGCACTGAGAAGTCCTATGTCCCCCCAAGTTCCAGTCAAGATGGCACAGTAGGTAAACACTGTGTTTACCTTCTCTCACGACCACATCACAATTACAACTAAACTACAAAACAACCGTCATTGAGAATCACCTGAAATCTTGCTGAACTGAAGCCCTACAACTGAAAATGTGCAGAAGAAGCCACCTTTATTTACACTGGTAGGAGGGGCAGAGAAGGGGAACGGGCTGATCCCACACTAGCATGTGACCATTAAAAATTAGGAGGAACATCTCGACTGTGGAGGTCACTCCCAGAAGAGCTAGAGGTCCCAACTAGTCCCCAGGCCAGAGTTCAAGTGCCAGGGAGAGAAGTCCCCATAATTTCTGGTTGTGAAAACCAGCAGAGATTGTGACTGAGTGAGATGGAGGGTGGCTGGAGTCCCAGGCACTTCTCTTAATGGGGCCACGCACAGACTTACTGATAGAATCACTGGCTCTGAGCTCTAGTGCTGGAGCAGCAGCTGGAGAGGTAGCAGGGATATATGGTGGGGAACTGAGTTGTCTGACTTTGGGATAGGAGCTGGAGGGGCAGTTTTCTCCCAGATGGAGAAGCTGGTGGAGACCATTGTTTCTTTGTTGAGCTCTTCCCCTTCCCAGTATGCAGACACAGGCAGCTGCCATATCTGAGTCTCCATCAAGCTGGCTGACACCATTCGTTCACCACACCCTGGTGATTAGAGACCCCATCCCTTCCAACATTCAGGCTCACCCAAGCTGCTTCCAGTGACTTTTTCCACACAAACCACCTGACTTGGCTCATGCTGCAGACTTTCCTAGGGTCTCTGAAAGGTTCATGGAACCCAGACAAGCAGCATCTGGCTTTGAGCATGTCCCATACCTCTGGCTCAGAAGGCTTAAGCATGGCACTAGCAGCCACTGGCCTTGGTTTGAGGCTCTCAAGGCACCACCAAGAATGGCACAGGTGGCAGCCATCTGCAGATGGCTTTGTGGCTCCTGCTGGGTGGCCCAAGGTGGGACATGGGCTCTTGCTGAACTCAACTTGCAGCAGGTTCCCTCCCAGGTGACCATGGGGCTGGTCCCCCCAGTGGCCACCTTTGAAATGAGATGGAAGGTCACCCAGGAACCTCCAAGGACGACAAACCCAACAGGCAGATTGGGCAGGCACCAGAGCCCTGCTGAGCTGATTCTGCTCTGTAGGGTCAGCCTCTGCACCACAACTCCTCCACTGTAGTCACAGCCAGTCCTCACAACCAATGAGCCCAAAGGTCAATCCCTCTTACCAATGTGCAAACAGCTCAACTACAGGAAGAGAGTGCACACAACCTACACAAGACACACCTGGAGTGCATAACTCAGGTGATCAGGAAGATTGTGCCACTGGGCCCCATAGCACACCTACTACATAAGGCCACACTACTAAGACCAGAGACATAGCAGCCCTACCTAATACTTAGAAACAAACAGTGAGAGACAGACAAAATGTGGAGACAAAGAAACATAGCCCAAATAAAAGAACAGAAGAAAGCTCCAGAAAAAGAACTAAAAAAAATAGAGACAAGTAATCTACCACATGCAGAGTTCCAAAGACTGGTTATAAAGATGCTCAATGATCTCAGGGAGAACTTCAAAAAAGAGATAGGAAACATAAAAATGGAGATAGAAAACATAAAAAGAACCAGTCAGAAATAAAGAATACAATAATAGAAATGTAGAATACATTATAGGTAATCAACAGTAGATTAGATGAAGCAGAGGATCAAATCAATGATTTAGATGATAAGGTAGCAGAAAACACCCAATCAGAACAGCAAAAAGAAAAAAGAATCCAAAAAAATCAGGAGAGTTTAAAGGGTCTCTGGGACAACATCAAGCGTACCAACATTTTATATTATAGGGGTACCAGAAAGAGAGAGCAAGGAATTGGAAAGCTATTTGAAGAAATAATGACAGAAAACTGCCCTAACCTGGTGACAGCAATAGAAATACAAACTCAGGAAGTGCAAAGAGTCCCAAACAAGATGAACCCAAAGAGGCCCACACTGAGACACATTATAATTAAAATGCCAAAGATAAAGACAAAGAGAGAATCTCAAAAGCAGCAAGAGAAAAACAGTTACTAGTTACCTACAAAGGAGCTCCCATAAGACTGTGGGCTGATTTCTCAACAGAAACTGTGCAGGCCAGAAGCGACTGATGGGAATTATTCAAAGTGATGAAAAGCAAGTATATACAATCAAAATTACTCTACCCAGCAAAGCTATCATTTAGAATCAAAGGATAGATAAAGAGCTTCCAAGACAAGAAAAAGCTAAATGAGTTCATCACCTCCAATCCAGTATTACAAGGAATCTTAAGATGAAAAAAAAAAAAATATATATATATATATATATATATATATATATATATATATATATATATCAATAATAAAATGGCAATAACTACATATCTATCAATGATTACTTTCAATATAAATGGTTTAAATGCTCCAATCAAAAGAATAGGGGGCAGAATGGATAAGAAAACAGGACTCTTACATATGCTGCCTATAGGAGACTCACTTCAGATAGAAAAGCACACACAGATGGAAAGTAAAGGGATGAAAATGGTATTTTGTGAAAATAGAAACAAACAAACAAAATCTGGGGTAGCAATACTTATACCAGACAAAATAGACTTTAAAACAAAGACTACAACAAGAGACAAAAAAGGACATAGTAATCCCATTTGTGGGTATTTATCCAAACAAACCCCAAATGCTACTTCAATGGGACATGCTCATCCATATGTTCATTGCAGTATTACTTACAATAGCCAAGACAGGAAAGCAATCTGGTGTCCCTGAATGAATGAATGAATAGATAAAGAGGAGATGGTACATACTCCTATATGCAATGGAATATTACTCAGCTGTAAAAACAAAAAAAATAATGAAATCTTGCCATTTGCAACAACATGGATGGACCTAGAGGATATTGTGCTTAGTGTAGTAAGTCAGACAGTGAAAGACAAATGTCATATGATTTCACTTATAAGTGGAATTTAAAGAACAAAATAAACAAAGGAAACAGAAACAAACTTAGATGCAGAGAACATTTTGATGGTTGCCAGATGGGAGGGGGGTTGAGGAGCGGGTGAAAAGGGTAAAGGGATTAAGAAATACAAATTGGTAGTTACAAAATAGTCGTGGGGATGTAAAGTAAGTGTAGGGAATATAATCAATAATATGGTGATAACTATGTATAGTGCCAGGTGGGTACTAGTCAGGAGGATCACTTCCTAAATTATATAAATGTCTAACCACTATGCTGTACACCTGAAACTAATGTAAAATAATATTGAATGTCAACTCTAACTGCAAATGAAAAAGAGGAGGGAAAGATGAAGAAGAATAAGTGGTTCAAAATTCCAGGTAAAAAACAAATAAGTCTTGGGGATGTAATTAATATACAGCATAGAAAATATAGTCAATAATGTGATAGTGTGGTACTGTGTCAGATGGTTGGTTGCTGGACTTATCATGGTGATCACTTCTTTAGCATAGGGAATATAATCAATAATATGGTAATAACTATATACTGCCAGGAGGGTACTATTGAATAACTATGATATACACCTGAACTAATATAATATTGTATGTCAGCTATATTTTAATAAAAATCTTTTTAAAAAATAAAGTCTTATGTCCCAGAAACTATGTGAGTCCCAGGCAAACCAGGAAAGTTGGTCACCCTACCTGATATCCAAATCCATAAAAATAGATTTATATTCCTACACTGCATTATATACAAAATTCCATCTCCCACTGTCCGTTCCCCGCAAAAAAAAACAAGATCAATTCCAGATGGCTTAAAGGTTATGAATTGCCAAAAAGAAAATACAGAATATCTTCATGATCGTGGTGTTCAGAAGAATTACAGCAAAATACAAAAATGTATTTAATGAGATATAAAACATATTCCACATAAAGACTTGTACATGAATATTCATAGCATGAATCATAGTAGCCAAAAAATGGCAACAACCCAAATGTCCATCAACTGATGAATAGATAAACAAAATGTGGTGTATCCATAAACGAAACACTATTCAGCCAGAAAAGGCATCAAGTATTGAAACTGCTAAAACATGGATGAACCTTGAAAACATTATGCTAAGTGAAAGAAGCCAGACACAAAAGACCATATTTTTTATGATTCGATTTATATAAAATGTCCAGAGTAGGTAATCTCATAGAGATAGGAAGTAGATTAGTGGTTGTCTAGGGGTGGGGAAAATAGGAGTGAGTGCAAATGTGTACATTTTCTTTTTGGAGTGATGAAATATTCCAAAATCATGATGATGGCTGCATAATGGTATAAATATACTAAAAACCATTGACTTGTACCATTTAAATTGTGAGTTGTATGATGTGTGAATTATAGTTTAAGAAAACTGTTTTTGAAATGTGTTTAACAAAAAACAGAAATAAAATGAACAGGTAAAACTACTGAGAGAAGATAGAGTTACAAGACCTTTAAAAAAGAATTCAAATCTAGAATATATAAAGAATTTCAGGGGAGGCCGGTTAGCTCAGTTGATTAGAGAGCAAGCTCTTAACAAGGTTGCCGCTTGGATTCCCACATGGGCCAGTGAGCTGCACCCCTCCCCCCTCCGCCCCCCCCTCCTCCACTGCGCAACTAGATTGAAAATGGCGACTGGACTTGTAGCTGAGCTGCGCCCTCCACAACTAGACTCAAAAACAACAACCTGACTTGGAGCTGATGGGTCCTGGAAAAACACACTGTTACCCAATATTCCTCAATAAAAAAATAAAATAAAGAATTTCAGATTAATAAGAAAATAATGGACTTCCGGAAAAATGGCGGAGTGAGGTGAGCCTCTGTAAAGCTCCCCTGGAATTTACAAAGAATCGAACAACAAAAACTCCACAAAGGACTCCCTGCACAGCAGACAGGCAAGATGAAGAGGCCCACTACCAACTGAAATCACCTACAGGTGGGAGATTCGCGCGAGTGGGGGGAGGAGGAAACCGAGAAGTGCGCGGAGCCGCGCGGGCGCAGGACACAGACCCAGCTCAGTGCTCCGAGCTCGCTGCTTCCCGGAACTACCGCAGCTGCGGGAAAGGGAAGAACTTGGACTGCTAGGGCTCCGCCAGGGCTCCACAGGGCTGAGGGGACAGCATATAACACGGCTGAACCCAACGCTCACGGCAGAGACCTCGGAGAAAAGACTGAGGGAAAAAGGCTGAAAACGGTGGTTTAAGCCCGCACTGCCGAGCAGAGAACGGAGCCTTAGGCACTGAGACTAGCCGCCCCCTCCCTCCCCTCCCAGAGCTCGCCCTGCCCCCACCTGCCCGGTGCTTGAAGCGAAACAGTAGCAGTGTCAGATCAAAACAACAGAAAATTTGCTATTTTGAGAACTGTGACCGCAGACACAAATTCACAGCCCAACTAGTTCCGGCAAAGGGGAGAGAGCTGTGGAAGCAGGACCCGCTGTGGTGGTGGTTGCCGCCATTGCTCTGGGCCACCTCTCACAACTCACCCCGCCCCTGACCCCACCTATCGGGGCGGATCCCTGCAGGAGTAAACAGAACTGCTGAAACATACGGGCTCTGAATCAGGAGCTGGAAGAGCTTTGGAACATCAAAAGCTCTCCGCATACCCACCGGGACACTGCGCCCTGTGACCTAGACGAACTATTAACAGAGGAGAAGCCCGTCTCCCAGGGAATCACCCCATTGTGTGAGAAGTTGGAATAGTGCAGAGAAAACATAGCACTACCGTGTGGGAGAAGAAAAATAAGTTGCAGTTGGAGAAATAATAAAACATTCTACCAACAAGTACTGGCAAACAAAAGAAAGACCGCTTTCTATCAACCTGTTGCAGAAGTCACTCCTGTAGATGTCTAGGAAGAGTAATAGTAAACCAGTAATCGCCATGAATAACCAAGGCAACAAGATAGCTCAGAAAGAAAGTGAAAAATCTCCAGAGAAGGCACTTAAAGATACAGAAATATGTGACTTAAGTGACAGAGAATTCAAGATTGCAGTTCTGAAAAAACTCAACGAAATACAAGAAAGCACAGATAGGCAGTTAAAAGAGCTCAGAAACTCAATCAAAGAACAGCATGAGCATTTTACGAAAGAGATTGAAATTTTAAAAAAGAACCAAATAGAATTTCTGGAGATTAAGAACTCAATAGAAGAAATTAAGAATGAAATAACCAGCTTAGGTAGTAGAGTTGACCAGATGGAGGAAAGAATCAGTGACATCGAGGATAGAAACCTGGAAATGACACAGATAGAAGAAGAAAGAGACTTGAGACTTAAAAGAAATGAAAGAACTCTACAAGAACTTTCTGACTCCATCAGAAAGAGCAATATAAGAATAATGGGCATACCAGAAGGAGAAGAAAGAGAGAAGGGAACAGAGAATATATTCAAACAAATTGTCGATGAGAACTTCCCAAATTTGTGGACAGAACTGGACCCTCGAATCCAAGAAGCAAATACAACACCTAGTTACCTCAATCCCAACAGGCCTTCTCCAAGGCACATTGTATTGAAGCTGTCTAAAATCAACGACAAAGAAAGAATCCTCAAGGCAGCCAGGGAAAAGAAGACGGTAACTTACAAAGGAAAGCCCATTAGATTATCATCAGATTTTTCAGCAGAAACTCTACAAGCCAGGAGGGAGTGGAAACAAATATTCAAACTATTGAAAGAGAGAAATCATGAGCCAAGAATAATATATCCAGCAAAGATATCCTTTAGATATGAAGGAGGAATAAAGACCTTTCCAGACATACAGAAGCTGAGGGAATTTTCTAATACACGACCTGCACTACAAAAAATATTAAAGGAGGCTATTCGACCAACATCAACAGGGACAATTTGTGGCAACCAAAACTCAAAAAGGGGGAGAGTAAAGGCCTGAACCGGAATATGGGAATGGAGAAAGTAAGCGTGCTGAAGAAAATGGAATACTCTAAATATCAAACTTTCTTTTACATAAACTTAAGGGTAACCACTCAAAAAAAATCCAGAACTGAAATATATACTGAAATAAAAGAAGAAACAGAGGGAAACATAGAATACCACCACACAGAAATAATAGACAACAACAAAAAGGCAAAGAAACAATGGAGATACAGCCTTACCAGAAAACTAAAGATAGAATGACAGGAAATCCTCACATATCAATAATCTCCCTAAATGTAAATGGACTGAACTCACCAATAAAAAGGCACAGAGTAGCAGATTGGATCAAAAAACTAAACCCAACCATATGCTGTCTCCAAGAGACACATCTCAGCTACAAGGACAAGCATAGACTCAAAGTGAAAGGGTGGAAATTGACACTCCAAGCAAATGGTACCCAGAGAAAATCAGGTGTAGCCATAATGATATCAGATGAAACAGACTTCAAGGTGAAAAAGATAACAAGAGACAAAGATGGACATTTCATAATGGTGAAGGGGACTGTACAACAAGAAGACATAACAGTCATCAATATTTATGCCCCCAATCAGGGAGCACCAAAATACACCAAGCAACTACTAACAGAACTAAAGGGAGAAATTGACCAAAACACAATTATACTAGGGGACTTAAATACATCATTGACAGCTATGGATAGATCATCCAAACAGAAAATAAATAACGAAATAGTAGCCCTAAATGACACATTAGATGAAATGGACATAATTGACATTTATAGAGCACTTCATCCTAAAACATCAGACTACACATTCTTTTCTAGTGTACATGGAACATTCTCAAGGATAGACCATATATTGGGACATAAAATCAGTCTCAACAAATTTAAGAAGATTGAAATCATACCATGCATATTCTCTGATCACAAGGCTTTGAAATTGGATATCAACTGCAAAAAGAAAGCAGGAAAAAATACAAATACATGGAGATTAAACAACATACTTTTAAAGAAGGACTGGGTCAAAGAAGAAATCAGAGGAGAGATCAAAAGATACATAGAAACAAATGACAATGAAAATACATCCTACCAAAATTTTTGGGATGCAGCGAAAGCAGTTTTAAGAGGGAAATTTATCTCATTACAGGCCTATCTCAAGAAACAAGAAAACTCCCAAATAAATAACCTTATGTTACACCTTAAAGAACTCGAAAAAGAAGAACAAGTAAAACCCAAGGTCAGCAGAAGAAAGGAAATAACAAAAATTAGAGCAGAACTAAATGAAATAGAGAACAAAAGGACAATAGAAAAAATTAATGTGACAAAGAGCTGGTTCTTTGAAAAGATTAACAAAATTGACAAACACTTGGCTAGACTTACTAAGATAAAAAGAGAGAAGACACTGATTAACAAAATCAGAAACGTAAAAGGGGAAGTTATCACGGACACCACAGAAATACAAAGGATCATCCAAGAATACTTTGAAGGACTATATGCCACCAAATTCAACAACCTAGAAGAAATGGACAAGTTCTTAGAAACATATAGCCTTCCAAGGCTGAACCATGAAGAACTGGAAAATCTAAACAGACCGGTCACCAGTAACGAAATTTAATCAGTCATCCAAAACCTTCCCAAAAGCAAAAGTCCGGGGCCAGAAGGCTTCACTAGTGAATTCTACCAAACCTTCAAAGAGGATCTAATACCAATCCTGCACAAACTCTTCCAAAAAATTGAAGAAGGGACAGTACCCCTAATTCATTCTATGAGGCCAACATTACCCTGATACCAAAACCTGGTAAGGACAGCACAAAAAAAGAAAACTACAGATCAATATCTCTGATGAATACCGATGCAAAAATCCTAAATAAAATTCTAGCAAATCGAATACAACAATGCATTAAAAAGATTATTCATCACGACCAAGTGGGGTTCATCCCCGGGGCACAAGGATGGTTCAACATACGCAAATCCATCAATGTTATACATCACATAAACAAAATAAAGGACAAAAATCATATGATTATATCAATTGATGCAGAAAAAGCATTTGACAAGATACAACATCCATTTATGATTAAAACACTTAATAAAATGGGTATAGAAGGAAAATACCTTAACATAATAAAGGCTATATATGACAAGCCCTCTGCTAATCTCATAATTAATGGAGAAAAACTGAAGCCCTTTGCTCTACGTTCAGGAACACGACAGGGATGTCCCCTATCACCTCTGCTTTTCAACATCGTGTTGGAAGTCCTTGCCAGAGCAATCAGGCAAGAGAAAGAAATAAAAGGCATCCAAATTGGGAATGAAGAAGTTAAATTATCACTCTTTGCAGATGACATGATGCTATATATAGAAAACCCTAAAGACTCCACCAAAAAGCTATTAGAAACAATCAACGAATACAGTAAAGTTTCCGGCTACAAAATCAACGCACAAAAGTCCATTGCCTTCCTATATACCAACAATGAAATCTCAGAAAAAGAAATACAAAAAACAATTCCTTTTGCAATTGCAGCAAAAAGAATAAAATACCTAGGAATAAACTTAACCAAGGATGTGAAAGACCTATATGCTGAAAACTATAAGACATTTTTGAAAGAAATTGAAGAAGACACAAAGAAATGGAAAGACATTCCGTGCTCATGGATTGGAAGAATCAACATAGTTAAAATGGCCATATTGCCCAAAGCAATATACAGATTCAATGCAATCCCCATCAAAATCCCAATGGCATATTTTAAAGAAATAGAACAAAAAATCATCAGATTTGTTTGGAACCACAAAAGACCCCGAATAGCAAAAGCAATCTTAAGAAAAAAGAACAATAATGGAGGTATCACACTTCCTGACTTTGGCTTGTACTACAGGGCTACAATAATCAAAACAGCATGGTACTGGCAGAAAAACAGACACATAGACCAATGGAATAGAATTGAGAACCCAGAAATAAAACCACATAAATATGGACAGATAATTTTTGACAAAGAAGCTAAAAACATACAATGGAGCAAAGACAGCCTCTTCAATAAATGGTGCTGGGAGAATTGGATAGCCACGTGCAAAAGAATGAAACTGGACTGCTATTTGTCACCATGTACCAAAGTTAATTCAAAATGGATCAAAGACTTAAGCATAAGACCTGACACAATAAACTGCATAGAAGAAAACATAGGTACTAAACTTATGGACCTTGGGTTCAAAGAGCATTTTATGAACTTGACTCCAAAGGCAATAGAAGTAAAAGCTGAAATAAACGAATGGGACTATATGAAACTTAAAAGCTTCTGCACAGCAAAAGAAACCATTGACAAAATAAAGAGGCCACCAACTGAATGGGAGAAGATTTTTGCAAACAGTGCCTCCGATAAGGGGCTAGTATCCAGAATATACAAGGAACTCATGCAACTCAACAACAAAAAAACAAACAACCCAATTGAAAAATGGGCAGAGGACTTGAAGAGACATTTCTCCAAAGAAGACATACAAATGGCAAATAGACATATGAAAAAATGCTCAACATCACTAATCATCAGAGAAATGCAAATCAAAACCACAATGAGATATCACCTCACCCCAGTCAGAATGGCTATCATCAACAAGACAAATAGTAACAAATGTTGGAGAGGCTGTGGAGAAAAAGGAACCCTCATACACTGTTGGTGTGAATGGAGACTGGTGCAGCCATTATGGAAGGCAGTGTGGAGGTTCCTCAAAGAATTACGAATAGAATTGCCATATGATCCAGCAATCCCTCTCCTGGGTATCTACCCAAAAAATCTGAAAACATTTAGAGATAAAGACACGTGTGCTCCAATGTTCATTGCAGCTTTATTTACGGTGGCCAAGACATGGAAACAACCAAAATGTCCTTCGATAAATGAATGGATAAAGAAGTTGTGGTATATATACACAATGGAATACTATTCGGCAGTAAGAAAAGATGATATAGGAACATTTGTGACAACATGGATGGATCTTGAGAGAGTAATGCTGAGCGAAACAAGTCAGACAGAAAAAGCAGAGAACCATGTGATTTCACTGATATGTGGTATATAAAACAAAAACAACAAAAGAACAAGACAAATGAGAAACAGAAACTCATAGACACAGTCAATAGTTTAGTGGTTGCCAGAGGGTAAGGGGGGTGGGGGGTGGGGGGTGGGAGATGAGGGTAAGGGGGATCGAATATATGGTGATGGAAGGAGAACTGACTCTGGGTGATGAACACACAATGGGATTTATAGATGATGTAATACAGAATTGTACACCTGAAATCTATGTAATTTTACTAACAATTGTCACCCCAATAAATTTAATTAAAAAAAAAAGAAAAGAAAAAAAGAAAATAATGACCAAAAGAAAAATTAGCAAATGAAATGAAACAAAAGATAATCTACTTGTGCTCCTACTAACAAGATAGGATATATGAAAGTTAAATACATGTCCTTCCAAATAGTATACCCTCCCCTAAAATACCTTTCATACATGGGCAAAAGGAGATGATTATGAGAGGATTCACTTCAGCTTTAATCTGATTGAAAAAAAATGAAAATGTCTGTAAAGTTCCTGAACAAGAGAATGGATAAATACATTATATTATAGCTACGTAATGCAATACCACACAACATTTAAATTCATGTGCTAGACGGGGGGAAAGCAAATTGTAAAATAATGCATATTGTATAATAACATTTTTTACAAAGTTTGAAAATATCTTTGTGTATTTATATATTTATATAGATATATAAAGAGAGTAGTGTAAGTCTGAATGGTAATGATAAACAACAAATCAAGGATGTGGTTAATTTGTTGAAGGGAAATGGAATGGGAAAAAGTACACAGCGAGAGATTTATCCATGTTGAGATTTATCCATGTTTGTAATACATAGTGGAATAAATTTTTAAGAAAGGTAAATGGCAATATGTTTTCTAAGTTCTTGTATTATCTTTCTCAGAATTCTGCTTCATGGCCTTTTGGCATTTCGTTTTATAGAAGAAGTCATGCAGATTCTTGATCTCTTAACAATAAACTTTTTTTTCCTTTCTAGAAGATGGAAGAATTTTTTTTTCTCTTTATAACTCAAAAATTTACCAAAATACATCTGACCATGGGTCTTTTACTGAATAGTTCTTAAATGTGGTGAGCAACTATTTTGGCTTCTATCAACATTTTTTTTATTATACAGTAACAATAACAATTTAACTCATGTTAAAAAAAATTGACACAAAATATATTATTCAGTTTTTCAAGAACACATTGTTTCCTTAAATATTCCTACTTTTTTTAAAAAAAAGTCAAAGCTTAAATAAATATTGCATTATTTAATTCACAATATAACTTCCAGTTCTCTTAGGAATCTTGTATCAAATTCATCCTTCTTTTTCTCTGCTTTTTCATATCCACTGTGTAATGTTTTCTGCTTACAAAAGAAGCCTAGGAATTCAAGCAGCATTAATGCTCCTGCAGAAAGAACACCACCCAGATGCCTCTCAAATTTGTTTTTGTCTTAATAAACCATTATTTACTAAAACTTTTTAGCCCTGACATCATGAAAGCAGCAAGTCAGAAGAGTTACTGCATTTCTAATGACTTTGAATTTAAGGAAAAGTAGAGCTACATACACACACAATTACTGAAAATTCATACAGCAGATGTGCTGAAAGACTTTTACAAAATGGTGCAAAGAGTGTTAAGGAAAGATGTAATAAAAGGGATAGAAAAGGGATTGTAGTAGCAATAGTAAGATAAAGCAACCTCAAGTAATCAATGATAAAAATCTATCTTGATAATAGGAAACTAAAAACATTCTTGCTAAAATCAAGAACAAAGTAAGGATGTCCATAATCTTTCCCCTTCTACTTAACATTATACTTTAGGTATCTGTCAATACAATTAGACAAGAGAAAAAGACTTGAGGCCTAAGAATTGGATAAGAAGTAGTAACTCCCTATTTGCAGATGATATGAGAGTATACCTGGAAACCACAAGAGAATTATGACTAAACTGATGCAAACACAAAAAATTCAATAAGAAAGATATAAAATTTGCATAAAAAATAATAGCCTTCAGAATGCAAAAAAACTCTTACAATTCAAAAATATGACAAACCAATTTAAAAATGGACAAAAGATCTGATTAGACATGTCACCAAAAGAGATGTACTAATAGCTATGAAAAAATGCTCAATGTCGTTAGTCATTAGCAAAATGAAAATCAAAACCACTTCATACCCACTTAATAGCTAGAATAAAAAATACAAACAATAACAAGTGTTGGCAAGTATGTGGAGAAATTGGATCACTCAAAAATTGCTGGTGGGGGTGCAACCGGATGGCTCAGTTGGTTAGAGTGTGAGCTCTTAACAAGTCTGCTGGTTCAATTCCCGCATGGGATGGTGGGCTGTGCCCTCTGCAACTCAAGATTGAAAATGGCAACTGGACTTGGAGCTGAGCTGTGCCCTCCACAACTAGATTGAAAGACAACGACTTGACTTGGAGCTGATGGGCCCTAGAAAAACACACTGTTCCCCAACATTCCCCAATTTAAAAAAAAATTGCTGGTGGGAATGTAAAATGGTACAGCTGCTTTGGAAAACAGGTTGGGACTTCCTTGAAATGTTCAAAATAGAGTTACTATGTGAAAGCATTTCCACTTTTAGGTATCTACCCAAAAGAAATAAAAACAAACGTCCACCCAAAAACTTGTACATGACTGTTATTATAAATAGCCACACACACAAAAAATGCAAACAACCTAAATGTTCATCAACTGATGAATGGATGACAAATTGTGGTCGGTCTATCCCTACACCCAAATGAATGAAGTAGTGACACCATGCTACAACATGCATGAATCTTGAAAACATTATGCCAAGTGAAAGAAGCCAGCCACAAAAGACCACAGATTATGTAATTCAGAATTGGCAAATCTATATAGACAGGAGGTAAATTTGTGTATGTCTAGGGCTAGTGGAGGTAGGACATAGCGGAGGAGTGACTGCTAACAGGGATAGGCTTGTTTTGGGGTTGATGGAAATGTTCTGAAATTAGCAGTGATTGTTGTATAACCTCGTGATTATGCTAAAAACCACTTAATTGTACACTTTAAATAGGTAACTTGATGCTATATAAACGATGGTTCAATAAAGCTATTAAGAAAGTAATAGCCTTCATATGTACAAATAATAACCAGTTAGAAGAAGAGATGGAAGTGAAAATTCCATTTAAATATTTGGAATAAGTTTATGAAGAAATATACAAAGTATGTATAAG
This sequence comes from Rhinolophus sinicus, assembly GCF_057876585.1. NCBI lineage: Eukaryota > Metazoa > Chordata > Mammalia > Chiroptera > Rhinolophidae > Rhinolophus > Rhinolophus sinicus. Next base: position 23,563,325 of record NC_142507.1, on the reverse strand, counting down.
GAAACTTAAACTCTCTTGAAAGATACAATAGATTTTGATTGTGCACTTTCCTGGTTCTCTCTAATACTTTCGTATATATGCCTATAAATTTATAAAACCTCCACTTTGACTGCAAAGTTTGGAGAATATATTCTTGTTTTGAAAGTACAAGAAATTAAATGAAATAAATAAATTAAAATGTTTGAAAACAACAAAAAGAAATGAAAACCCAAAACATTCCAGATAATCTTAACTTTTTACTTTCTAATAGACATGGTTTTTGTTTTGTTTTGTTTTAATAAATTTTATTGGGGAATATTGGGGAACTGTGTGTTTCTCCAGGGCCCATCAGCTCCAAGTTGTTGTCCTTCAATCTAGTTGTGGAGGGCGCAGCTCAGCTCCAAGTCCAGTAGCCATTTTCAATCTTAGTTGCAGGGGGTGCAGCCCACCATCCCATGTGGGAATTGAACCAGCAACCTTGTTGTTAAGAGCTCGTGCTCTAACCAACTGAGCCATCCAGTTCCCCCTCTGGAAGCTCAGTGGCAGCTCTTTGTCTTCAATCAAGATGTGGAGGGCACAGCTCACTGGCCCATGTGGGAATCAAACCGGCTACCCTGTTGTTCAGAGCTCGCACTCTAACCAACTGAGCCATCAGGCCCCCCCTCTAATAGACATGTTTTTATGAAGAGAATTATTATTCTTAAATATATACTCTCCCTAATTAGTGTAAACCATAATATTATCAAAGTAATTTATTTTGCTGGTAACTTTTTTAAAATTAAAGTTTATTGCGGTGACAGTGGTTAGTAAAGTCACATAGGTTTCAGGTGTACAATTCTGTAATACATCATCTATATATCACATTGTGTGTTCACCACCCAGAGTCAATTTTCCTTCCATCACCATATTATTTTATCCCATTTACCCTCATCTGCCACACCGCTCCCCCCTTACCCTCTGGTAACCACTAAACTGTTACCTGTGTCTGTGAGTTTTTATTTCTTTATTTGTTTGTCTTGTTCTTTTGTTGTTTTCAGTTTATACACCACATATTGGTGAAATCATGTAGTTCTCTACTTTTTTTGTGTGACATTTCACTTAGCATAATAATCTCAAGATCCATCCATGTTGTTGCAAATGGCACTGTCTCATCTTTTCTTATGGCAGAATAATATTCCATTGTGTATATACACCACATCTTCTTTATTCAATCATCTATTGAAGGACACTGGTTGTTTCCATGTCTTGGCTACTGTAAATAAAGCTGCAATGAATCTCGAGCACGTACATATGTATGGCTAAGTGTTTTCAGATTTTTGGGGTAGATGCCGAGGAGAGGGATTGCTGGGTCATATGGTAATTCTATTCTTAATTTTTTGAGGAACCTCCACACTGCCTTCCATAACGGCTGCACCAGTCTGCCTTCGCACCAACAGTGTATGAAAGTTCCCTTTTCTCCACAACCTCTCCAACACTTACTATTATTTGTCTTGTTGATTATTTTGCTAATACCTTATTGTCATGTTTTTTGCCTCAGGAAAAGAAAATCATTCTACTTTATAATCTGGAATTCTCTTTAGAATATTTGTAAAAATACTTTCCTCATTACAGAATGATCTCAACTGACATGTAAATGTCATATTTTGTGCAGTTTCACTGTTAGAAATCAAGAAGAGAGACCCAGGAGGGCTTCCCATGAACTCAGAAGAGAGGACTATCCAACCTGTGAAGAAAGGTAAAATCTCATTTGTTTAACTCACTAAATTGATAGAAGTGCCTACCTTGTTTTTTGTTTGTTTGTTTGTTTGCTTGTTTTACATCATATGTTTCAGTGAACACAGTTTCTCTAACTGCATTTTAATAATACCAAATTATAATGTGCATCACATTTTCACTCTGCATTTACTTTTAATTCATTGTGTGAAAAGGGAAATATCAGTTTCATTATTAATCTAATCCCTGATAATTACAAGTATAAATTGATGCTTCTTGACAAAATATGTGACATTATTTTATATACATACTCTTTTAAAATAAAAGACCATAATGAAACACATGTTTGGTTTTCAGGAAAGTTTCAAAAAGTCCATTTTCTTTCTAACTATTAATTTGTACTTCCATTAATGTATTACTTTCAAAATTTGAGCATTTTTAACAAGTTGGGGGGTAAACCCACATAAATTACTTTCCATAATGCCAAATTTTAAAATTGTCTTTTTTCACATCTGTTGATTTACTTTCACTTACCTATTCTTTTACTTTTACTTGGTATTATGCCTATATAATTGCAGATGCTAAACAAATATCCTAAAAGCATTGTTCAAATAAAGTCTTGTATTATATTGTTTATTTTTTAGGGGTAAAAAGCAAATAGCCTAAAAGGTTAATGATATATTTTTCTTCATTCTTTATCTGATTCATTCTTACTCAGATTTTTCAAAGTCTGTGAAGCGCATTAAAATCTTTCACAACAACGAGTTTGTTAAAACACAGATTTTATCTTATATATTCCAGTATATTGTATTCTGTACCAAAACTTTGAGGTTGTTATATGTGAAACCAGAATGCCTACATCTAATCTTGGCTCTACCCATCCTGCCAGTAGGACCTTGGGGCCTTAAGCACAACTTAGTACCCACATTATGCCTTAGTTTCCTTATGTGTAAAATAGGGTTAATAATCCTGTTTTACAAATAATCCTGTTTTACTAGCCAAAGAAGGGTCATTGTGAATATTAAATAAGACCAGTAAAGCACTGAGAATAGCACCTGGCAAGAGGCAAGCATTCATATATATTGGCCATTTATTAGTTCTCAATCATATCCAATGATATAAAATGACTCTTTATCCAATTTAATTCCTTTTGCTTCTGATTCTACTAGATATTAATATTATTCTTATTTACATTTGCTTCATATATCTTTGCCTATGTATTTGTTTTTAATTTTTGGTAATATTTTCTGTTTCCCGTGTTGGATTTTGGCCCAGTTTGAGTCTCTGTCTCTACATAGAGAATTACAATCCAATTATATTGGGTCAGTTATTTTGATGATTACTGATACGTTTAATCTTCTAGCATATTCTTTGATAGTCTGCTTGTAATACCTCCTAATTATCTCCTTAATTTTCTTTTTGCTAAATGAACTGTATTTTCTTTGCTTTTGTTCTTCATTACCATGGAAAGTATATGCGTACTCTTTTTTAAAAAAAAAGGTACTACTGATTACCTTTAAGTTTTTCAAAATCATTCTTTAATGTATTTCTTAAACTGACAGGAGTAAAAAGCTAACTTTTGAATCCTCACATTTAAGGAACAGAATTTAGCATAGTTTACTAAGCGTCACCAATTTAATTAATCTTTCTAAAAAGAATCTAGGATTTTTTTGTAATTGTTTTAAGTTATTATTTTTAAATTATCTTTTAAACATATTTTAAAACATTTTTTCTCAAAACTAATTTTCTAGTTAACTAGAAAACTTTTCTATTTTACGTTTTCATACAGAATACTTTCTTCATGAGGAAAACTTAAATATCCACTATAAAAACAAAAATCAAATAATACAAAAGTTTTACAATAAAAACTCAATCTTTGTCTTATTCCAGACCTCATCCCAATCTCCAGATATACTAACTGCCATCAGCAGTTTCTTTATATATCTGCAAAGGAATTTTCTGTACATTCAATTGTACTGAAATGGAATCCATCTTATACACGGAATCTAATTTTGAAAGTATTGTTTAGACATTTTCCTACCAATTACTCTTTTTCTATAAGCTACTTTCTCTGGTCTTGACCTTCTAATTTATGGTACACTTTTGGGTCAGTTGTAATCCATCTTCAAGAAATGGACATAGAATTTACATTGTGAATAGTTGTATATGTGAGAGTTTTTTCTATGATCTTCAAGTAATTAAGATGACTTACCTATACAGCAAATTTTTGGGTATACATTCTTTATCCTTGAAAACTAAATCGAAAACTTTTGGCTTTAAGTCAGAATAGATAATTTGAGGGCCTTCCCAACACAGAACAACAGATTTTTGCATAAGTCTTGAAGTTTTTGCATTGCTGGGCTCATGAAAGTAAGAAAAATGACAAACTACCTGGAAAACAAACCAAATAAAAAGTAAGCAAAATTCTGAGTAGTGACCGCTAAGCACAGGAAAGAGGGATTTTCTCTAAGAACAAGTGCTGAGTGGTATGACGGTAAGGTGTTAAAACTGAGACTCCCAGATCTGTGAGAATCCTTGATCTGTGAAGGAACTAACGTGGTCCTGGGTTAATAACCACCTACATCTCATAAGAAGCAAACACACATCCTCTCTGGAGGAAAGAGAACATCCTCAGTTTCGACTCTCAGTTTTCCAAAGATTAAGAGGAACCAAAAGCTACGAAACTAAAAGGAAACTACCCATCACAAATGAGAGTCAGTAGAAACAACACTTGGATTTAGAGCCCAAAGGACTAAAGATGTTATAAGTATCAGTAATAAAATATAAAATAATGATCTCTGAAATGTTTAAACCAATTAAATATGGAATCACAAAAATGAGTAACCAGAATTCAACTATTAACAATGTCTAGGAGTATTTTGTAATTACCAATTTCTATTTTTTAATACCTTCACCTTTTTTCCCCTGTCCCCAACCCTGTTCCCGTCTAGTACCTATCTGGCACCATACCTAGTTATTACAATATTATTGACTATATTCCTCATGCTATACCCTATGTCCCCATGACTACTGTGTAACAACCAATTTGTACTTCTTAATCCCTTACCCTTTTCATCCATCCCTAACCCCGCTTCCATCTTAAAGAAGTCCCTCTAAGATTCCTTGTAACACTGGTTTGGTGGTGATGAACTCCTTCAGCTTTTTCTTGTCCGGAAAGTTCCTTATCAGTCCTTCAATTATAAATGATAGCTTTGCTGGGTAGAGTAATGTTGGTTGTAGGTCCTTGCTTTTCATCACTTTCAATATTTCCTGCCAATCCCTTCTGGCCTGCAGTTTCTGTTGAGAAATCAGCTGACAGTCTTATGGGAGTTCCTGTGTAGGTAACCTACTGTTTTTCTCTTGCTGCTTTTGAGATTCTCTCTTTGTCTTTAACCTTTGGCATTTTAATTATGATGTGTCTTGGTGTTGGTCTCTTTGGGTTCATCTTGTTTGGGACTCTGTGCTTCCTGGGACTGTATATATATTTCCTTCACCAGGTTAGGGCAGTTTTCTCTCATTATTTCTTCAAATAGGTTTTTAGTTCCTTGCTATCTCTCTTCTCCTTCTGGTATCCCTATGATGCGAATGTTGGTATGCTTGATGTTGTCCCAGAGAGCCCTTAAACTCTCCTCAATTTTTTGGATTCTTTTTTATTTTTGCTGTTCTGATTGGGTGTTTTCTGCTACCTTATCTTCTAAATCGCCAATTCAGTCCTCTGCTTCATCTAATGTACTGTTGATTCCCTGTAATGTATTCTTTTTTTTTTTTTAAATTAGTTTCAGGTGCACAAGACAAAGCAAAACTTAGACGTTTATCATTTATATCCCTCACACTGTGTGAACCCCACTCCCCCCATCCACTATCCCTCTGTACGTTCCCCAAATTAATTTTCAAACCCCCATGATCATCTTGTGGTTACCGACTATTTTTCAAAACATCTCACCTTCCCCTTATCCCCACCCCCCAACCCCTCTAGCAACCCTCTGTTTTTCCTCCATGTTTCCAAAACTGTCTCTGATTAGTTCATTCACTTATTCTTTTCTTTAGATTCCGCATATAAGTGAGATCATATGGTATTTGTCTTTCTCTTTCTGACTTATTTCACTTAACATAATGTTCTCTAGGTCCATCCATGTTGTTGCAAATGGTAAGATTTCTTTCTTCTTTATGGCTGCGTAATACTCCATTGTATAAATGTACCACAGTTTCTTAATCCAGTCATCTACTGATGGGCATTTCGGTTGTTTCCAGGTCTTGGCTATTGTGTATAGTGCTGCAATAAACATAGGAGTGCATAAAGATTTTTGAATTGGAGTTTTGGATTTCTCCGGATAGATACCTAGGAGTGGGATTGCTGGATCATAAGGTAGTTCCATTTTCAGGTTTTTGAGATACCTCCAAACTGTTTTCCATAGTGGCTGCACCAATCTGCATTCCCACCAACAGTGCACCAGCGTTCCCTTTTCTCCACATCCACACCAGCACTTGTTGTTTGTTGATTTATTGATGATAGCCATCTTGACTGGGGTGAGGTGGTATCTCATTGTGGTTTTATTTGCATTTCTCTGACGGTTAGTGAGGTTGAACATTTCTTCATATGTCTGTTTGCCATCTGTATGTCCTTTTTAGAAAAATGTCTCTTCATGTCCTCCGCCCATTTTTTAATTGGGTTGTTTGTTTTTTTGGAGTTGATTTGAGTGAGTTTTTTATAAATTTGTGATATTAACCCCTTATCAGATATATCGTTGGCAAATATCTTTTCCCATTCAGTAGGATCCCTTTTTGTTTTATTGATGGTTTCCTTTGCTGTGAAAAAGCTTTTTAGTTTGATGTAATCCCACATGTTTATTTTTTCTCTTACTTCCCTCGCGCGAGGGGATATATCAGTAAAAATCTTACTCCGGGTAATGTCTGTGAAGTTTCTTCCTATATTTTCTTCTAGGAATTTTATGGTTTCAGATCTTACATTTAAATCTTTAAGCCATTTTGAATTTATTTTTGTATGTGGTGTAAGGAGGTGATCCAGCTTCATCTTTTTGCTTGTGTCTGTCCAAGTTTCCCAGCACCATTCATTGAATAGACTGTCTTTACCCCACCGTACATTCTTGCTTCCATTGTCATAGATTAAATGGCCATATAGGCATGGATTTATTTCTGGATTCTCTATTCTGTTTCATTGATCTATGGGTCTGTTTTTATGCCAGTACCATGCTGTTTTGATTACTGTAGCCTTGTAGTATAATTTGAAGTCAGGTATTGTTATACCTCCCACTTTGTTCTTATTTCTCAAGATTGTTGAGGATATCCGGGGTCTTTTGTTATCCCATATAAATTTTAGGATTATATGTTCTATTTCTGTGAAAAATGTCGTTGGTAGTTTGATAGGAATTGCGTTGAATATGTATATTGCCTTAGGCAGTATGGACATTTTAACTGTATTAATTCTTCCTATCCATGAACATGGTATGTGTTTCCATCTATTTGTATCTTCTTTCATTTCTTTCTTCAGTGTCTTATGATTTTCTGAGTACAGATCTTTTACTTCTTTGGTTAAATTTATTCCCAGGTATTTTATAGTCTTTGGAGCAATTGTAAATGGAATTGCTTTTTTAATTTCTCCTTCTGATGTTTTATTATTGGTATATACAAATGCAACTGATTTCTGAATATTAATTTTGTATCCTGCTACTTTACTAAATTCATCTATCAGCTCTAATAGTTTCTTGGTGGAGTCTTTAGGGTTCTCTAAATATAGTATCATATCATCTGCATATAATGACAGTTTTACTTCCTCTTTACCGATTTGGATGCCTTTTATTTCTTTTTCTTGTCTGATTGCTGTGGCTAGAACTCCCAGCACTATGTTGAATAGAAGTGGAGAAAGTGGGCAACCTTGCCTTGTTCCTGATTTTAAGGGGAATGGTTTTAGCTTTTCCCCATTGAGTATGATGTTAGCTGTGGGTCTATCATATATGGCCTTTATTATGTTGAGATATGATCCCTCTATTCCCACTTTCTTAAGGGTTTTTATCATGAATGGCTGCTGAATTTTATCAAATGCTTTTTCTGCGTCAATTGATATGATCATATGATTTTTATTTTTCATTTTGTTAATGTGGTGTATCACATTAATTGATTTGCGGATGTTGAACCACCCTTGCATACCAGGAATGAATCCCACTTGATCATGGTGTGTGATCTTTTTAATGTATTGCTGAATTCTGTTCGCTAGTATTTTGTTGAGGATTTTTGCGTCTATGTTCATTAGCGATATCGGCCTATAGTTTTCTTTTTTTGTGGTGTCTTTGTCTGATTTTGGGATCAGGGTGATAGTGGCTTCGTAAAAAGTGTTTGGGAGTCTTCCCTCCCTCTGGATTTTTTGGAAAAGTTTGAGGAGAATAGGTGACAATTCTTTTTTGAACGTTCTGTAAAATTCACCTGTAAAGCCATCTGGTCCAGGGCTTTTGTTTGTTGGGAGCTTGTTGATTACTGATTCAATTTCCTTGGTGGTAATCAGTCTATTCAGGTTTTCTGTCTCTTCTTGAGTTAGCCTTGGAAGGTTGTATGCATCTAGGAAATTGTCCATTTCTACCAGGTTGTCAAATTTGTTGGCATACAGTTGCTCATAGTAATTTCTTAGGATTTTTTGTATCTCTGCGGTGTCTGTTGTCACTTCTCCTCTTTCATTACTGATTTTATTAATTTGGGTCCTCTCTCTCTTTTTTTTAATGAGTCTGGCTAAAGGTTTGTCAATTTTGTTTATCTTCTCTAAGAACCAACTCTTGGATTCATTGATCTTTCGTATTGTTTTTCTGGTTTCTATTTCATTTATTTCCGCTCTGATCTTTATTATCTCCTTCCTTGTACTCCCTTTGGGCTTATTTTGTTGTTCCTTTTCCAGATCCCTTAAGTGTGAAGATAAACTGTTGATTAGTGATGTTTCTTGTTTCTTTAGGTAGGCCTGCAGTGCTATGAACTTCCCTCTTAGGACTGCTTTCGCGGCATTTCATAGATTTTGGGTCGTTGTATTTTCATTTTCGTTTGTCTCGAGATATGTTTTGATTTCTTCCTTGATCTGCTGCTTGACCCATTCATTATTTAGTAACATATTATTCAACCTCCATGAATTTGTGTGTCTTCCAGTTTTTTTCCTGTAGTTCATTTCTAATTTCATAGCACTGTGGTCAGAGAAGACAATTGGTATGATTTCAATTTTCTTAAATTTATCCAGACTTGCTTTGTGGCCTAACATATGGTCTATCTTGGAGAATGTTCCATGTGCGCTTGAGAAGAACGTGTATTCTGCAGCATTGGGGTGGAATGCTCTAAAAATATCGATTAAATCCAAGTGGTCCAATGTGTCATTTAAGGCTGTTGTTTCCGTATTGATTTTCTGTCTGGAAGACCTGTCCCTTGTTGTCAGAGGTGTGTTGAAGTCCCCTACTATGATAGTGTTACTGTTGATCTCTGTCTTTATGTCAGTCAATATCTGTTTTATATATTTAGGTGCTCCTATGTTGGGTGCATAGATGTTTACGAAGGTTATGTCCTCTTGTCGAATTGATCCCTTTATTATTATATAGTGCCCATCTTTGTCTTTTAATATTTTCTTCATTTTAAAGTCTATTTTGTCAGAGATAAGTATTGCAACTCCAGCTTTTTTATCATTTCCATTTGCATGGAATATCTTACTCCAACCCTTCACTTTCAGCCTGTATGTGTCTTTTGGTCTGAGGTGAGTCTCTTGTATACAGCATATACAAGGGTCTTGCTTTCTTATCCACTCAGCCACCCTATGTCTCTTGATTGGAGCATTTAAACCATTTACATTTAAAGTGATTATTGATAAGTACATAGTTATTGCCATTTTTAAATTTGTGGTTAGATTGTTTTCATCTTTCTTCTATTTACAGAAGTCCTTTTAGTATTTCTTGCAATGCTGGCCTGGTGGTAATGAATTCCTTTAGCTTATTCTTTTCTGGGAAGCTCTTTATTTCTCCGTCAATTTTAAATGATAGCCTTGCTGGATAAAGCAACCTAGGTTGTAGGCCTTTGTTTTCCATCACTTTGAGTATCTCATACCATTCCCTCCTGGCCTTCAATGTTTCTGCAGAAAAGTCATTTGATAGTCTTATGGGAGTTCCCTTGTATGTAACCCTCTGTCTTTCTCTTGCTGCTTTTAGGATTCTCTCTTTGTCTTTAACCTTTGCCATTTTAATTATGATGTGTCTTGGAGTGGACCTGTTTGGGTTTATCCTGGTTGGAACTCTCTGCACTTCCTGGGCTTGTATGTTGGTTTCCTTCATCAGGTTAGGGAAATTTTCAGACATTATTACTTCAAATATGTTCTCAATCCCTTGTTTCTTCTCTTTACCTTCTGGTATACCTATGATGCGCATGTTGTTGCGCTTGATGTTATGCCAGAGGTCTCTTAAACCATCTTCATTGTTTTTTATTCTTTTTTCTTTCTGTTGTTCTGTTTGGGTGATTTCTGCTAACTTGTCTTCTAAGTCGCTGATTCGATCCTCTGCTTCATCTAACCTGCTGTTAATTCCTTCAAGTGAGTTCTTTATTTCGGTAACTGTGTTCTTTAGTTCTAACTGGTTGTTCGTTATGATTTCTACATCCTTCTTGATGTCCTCTCTAAGCTCCTTAAACATTCTTATCATCAGTATTCTGAACTCTGTCTCTGATAGTTTGGTTACCTCTTGTCATGCAGGAGACCCTGCTCGCTGCGCCATTTGTCGTGCAGGGAGGCCTGCGGGGTCTCTGCTCCCGCTCCCCACATAAGAACATAGGATATGGTGAGGCCAAAAAGGAACACCCACGGAGCCATAGGTAGGGGAGTCATACCACTACGGTCTCACTGGAGGCTGGATCCACACTGTCCGCAAACCGCCATCCACGCTTGCCAGCCCAGCCGCCATCTTCTTGCTAGCCCCCATTCTTTCTCTCTCTCTCCTCTCCTCCGTAGCCGCAGCAGTTATATTGGCGGCTAATTGGCTAACTGGCTACAGCTGACGGCCAATCAGCCACAGCTGACGGCCATCTACTACCCGAGCCAGCACTCCTCCACATGAGGCCGAGAGCCTGTAAACTACTTTCTGGGGCTCTGCCCCCACACCTCTGCTTCATTTACTTCCATTTCTGGAGGTTTCTTCTATTCTTTTATTTGGGATATGTTTCTTTGTTTCCTCATTCTGGCTGACTCTCTGTGTTTGCTTCGATGTATTAGGTAGATGCCCTGGAGTTCTTAGTTCTTGCTGGATTAGTATGTAATAAATGTCCTTTATATTTCACTTGCACTACTTCGTTCTTCTCCCCTGCGTGTGCTCCAAAAGTGACTCTTGTGTTGTGTATATTGTCCTGTTAAAGAAGATCCTTAATTGCTTTTCGCTTGTGAGTAGGTGGGGTTAACTCCTAGGCTGACTAGTTGTGAGACTTGGCTCTGCCCATGCAGAGTATTCTGCTGTGTGAAGGTTGACCGCTTAGATGTGGTTTGGCCTCTATGTGCCTGTAAAGAATCCCCTCTGGGTGTGTCACTTGTAGGTCAAACCCGGTAGTACTCTGGCTTGGTCTGGAGTTGGCCGCTGGGTATGTTGAATCTTGTGCCTCTTAAGCTGGGCACTGGATTTGTTCATCTACCGAGGACCCTTAGATAGACTTCTGGACAAGCCCTAGTTGCTGGTCTCTCTACGCCCCTTCTCAGCCTTGTAATGTATTCTTCATTTCTGTTATGCTACTCCTTATTTTTGACTGGTCCTTAATTATGTTCTCTATCGCCACTTTTATGTTTCCTATCTCTTTGTTGAAGTTCTCCCTGAGATCATTGAGCATCCTTATAACCAGTGTTTGGAACTCTGGTAGATTACTTGTATCCATTTTGTTTAATTCTTTTTCTGGAGCTTTCTTGTGTTCTTTTATTTGGGATATGTTTCTTTGTCTACTCATTTTGGCTGCCTCCCTGTGTTTGTTTCTGTATATTAGGTGGGGCTGCTATGTCTCCCAGTCTTAGTAGAGTGGTCTTATATAGTAAGTGTGCTGTGGGGCTCGGTGGTGCAGTCTTCTTGGTCACTTGAGCCGTGCACTCCAGGTGTGTCCCTTGTTTAGATTTTGTGTGCCCTCCTCTTGTAGTTCAGCCTTGGTTGCTTTTGCATATCAATGGGAGGGATTTACCCTGGTGGTCATTTGTTGTGAGGACTGGCTGTGACTATAGTGGAGGAGTTGTGGTTCAGGAGCTGACCCTACAGAGCATGATCTGCCTCAGCAGGGCTCTGGTGCCTGCTCATTCTGCCCCATATGTATGTCATCTTTGGAGGCAGCTGGGTGATGCTCTAGCTTGTTTCAAAGCAGGTTACTGGAAGTGCCAGCCCCAAGGCCACCTGGGAGGGGACCCACTGCAGGTCAAGCCCGTGCTCCACCTGGGACCACCCGGCAGGAGCCACAAAGAAACTGCAGATGGCCACTACCTGTGCTGTGCTTGGAAGTGCCTTGAGAGGCCAAGCCATGAACCAAGGCCAGCTGTCACTAGTGTCAGGTTTAGGGCTGCTCAGCCAGAGGTACAGGAAATGCTCAAGTCAGATTCTGCTTGTCTGGGTTCCGTGAACCTTTGAAAGACCCTAGGAAAGTCTGCAGCATGAGCCAAGGCAAGCAGTTTGTATGAAAAAGCTACTGGAAACAGCCTGGGTGTGCCCAAAAATTGGGCGAGGTGAGATGTTGAATCACCAGGGTATGACAAATGAACAGTGTAAGTGATGGGGACTCAGATATGATGGCCGTCTTCATGCTGGGAAGAGAGAGGGCTCAACAAAGAAACAATGGCTTCTACGAGCAGCTCCTTGAGGAGAAAGCATTCCCTCCAACTCTTGTCCTGAAGCCAAACAACTCAGTTCCCCACCATACACATATGTACCTCCTGCCTCTCTACCGGCTGCCCGAGCACTGGAGCTCAGAGCCAGTGATTCCATTGGTGAGTAAGTATGTGTGTGGTCCCTTGAGGGGAGCACCTGTGAGTGCAGCTGTCCTCCATTTCACTCAGTCACAATCTGCTGGTTTTCACAACCAGAAATTATGGGGACTTCTCTCCTTGGCACTGGAACCCTGGGCTGTGGAGAGACTGGGACCCCTCACTTCTCTGGGGGGAACTCCACCGCTGAGATGTCCCTCCCACGTTTTAACGGTGACATGTGGGTATGGGACCAGCCTGTTCCATGTCTCTGCTGCTCCTCCCAGTCTGGAGGTGATTCTTCTGCATGTCTTAGTTGTAGGGCTTCAGTTCAGCAAGATTTTAGGCAGTTTTCAATGTTGTTTTGTAGTTTAATTGTAATTTTGATGTGGTCAGGATAGAAGGTAAGCAAAGCATTTATCTACTGTGCCATCTTGACCAGAAATGCTCCTGAATATTATTATTATTATTTTTAATCCAGAAGTGCACACTTTTCTTGAGGCCAATAGTCCAAATTCAAGGTCAGCAGGACCATGCCTTCTGACAGCTCTAAGGGAGAAGACTTCTTTGCTGCTTCTAGTTTCTCTGGTAGTTGCCAGCAATCCTTAGCATTCCTCAACTTTTAGGTATTTTATTCCAGTCACATGACTTATTTTCCCTGTGTGTCTTCACATCATCTTTTTTTCCTGTGTGTGTGTGTCTGTCTCTGTGTGTCCAAATCCCCCTTTTTGTAAGAACACCAGTCATATTGGATAAGGGCTCACCCTAATGAACTCAACTTGATTACATCTGCAAAGACCCTATTTCCAAATAAGGTCACATCCTGAGGTTAGGACTTCAGCATGTCTCTTTAGAGGATACAACTCAACCATAACACCTTCCTACAAAATAACACTGGATCCAATTGGTTTTACAGATTTGTTCCACAAAACATTTCAGGAATCGATCATTCCAAGGTTTTACAAGTCTTGTATAACTACCAAAATGTCTAAGAGGCCAGTATAAAAGTGATACCAAAACCAGATGAGGATAGTACAAAAATGGAAAATTACAGATGAATCCTGCTCAGGAACTGTGGCCACATACAGCAATGTTGGTGAATCTTAGACACTGTTGGTGAAAAATCAAGTTGCAGAAGACAACATATAGTAAGCCATTTTTATAAAGTTAAAAAACAACTGAAGAATACGTTCGTCAGAGATACATACATATGAGGTATGATGAAAAATATGGTGAATGTTTAAATTTTTAAAAACTTTATTACAGTAAAAGACACATTGCCATTAATCCCCCTCAAAATACTCCCTCTCCTTTGAACACACTTATCCCATCATTCTTGCCACTTTACGAAGCAGTTCTGGAGTCCTCTTTCGTGAGTGTCTTTAGTTTCACTGTCGTGGCTGCCTCAGTGTCCTGAATCAATTGAAAACATTTACCTTTCACGGTCATTTTGACTTTGGGGAAAGATAGAAGTCGCCTGGTGCCAGATCCAGTGAATAAGGTGGATGAAGACACACTATAATGTTTTTATTTGACAGAAATTGTCGTACCAGAAGCGATGTGTGAAATGGAACCTTTCTGTTGTGATCACAAAATATGGTGAATGCTGCTGCCGAGTGCCATCCAACGGAAAGGCAGGAATCTTCAATATGGGAAGTGGTGCATCAAACCTTAGTAACAGTGTGTGACAAGTTTCAACTTGTTCAGGTACAGTCATTTGAGTGTGAGCTACAGTTGAGAGAAGGTGTGTTTTAAAGTGTGCCTTACATCATCCTCCGTCATGACATCGCTCTGTGTCACACTTCATTTCTGGTATGGCAATTTCTGTCAAATAAAAACATTACTGTGTGTCCTCATCCACCTTATTCATCGGATCTGGCACCATGCGACTTCTATCTCTTCCCCAAAGTCAAAATAATTCAGGACATCGAGCCAGCCATGACAGTGCAACTAAAGACACTCACGAAAGAGGACTTCCAGAACTGTTTCATAAAGTGGTAAGAGAGAGCATATGGGATCTTGCTCCCCAGCAGATGTTGTCGGTTTTGGCTCAAACAAACTCTTATAAAAATTAAAAAAAAAAAAAAAAGTGGCAAGAATGAGAAGTTTGTTCAAAGCGAGGGGGAGTATTTTTAGGGTGGTTAATGGCAATGTATCTTTTACTGTAATAAATTATTTTTATTTAAACACCATATTGTTTGATCATACCTCATACATACATAAAAACTATGAAAAAAAGGATAAGAGAAAAGAAATAATACAAATCATTTTAAACAGACTGTGCTTTCTGACCTCAGTATTATTGAATGTAGGTAGAAAAATAAACTAAAACGGGCTAAGTCCAAAATCAAGAACAGTGGTTCCCTCAGGAATGGAGGTAGTCAAGAGAGCAGTGTATAGATGTAAATGCAGCTATTGGTGACGGGCTGAATCTTAAGGTAAATGGTGAATTCATTAGTTCTTCTTTTGTTGTCACCCTTCATAACTTGCAGTTGTATAATTTATATTCTCTTCTCCTTCTCTTTAAAATTCTTTTTTGAGTTTTAAAAAATATTGAATAGACACTGCCCCATCGCTCTTCTAGAAGTCAGTGTGGTCAGGGTTGACGTGACTGGGGAGTTTTTGCTTAGATGGTTGTAAGATTTATCTTTACTTTTATAATTTAAAAACTTTGCCAGGATGTGCCTAGATATAGACAACTATGCTCTCAGCAGTTATTCTGTCAATTTGGTTTACAACCATTTTAGCAGTAGCCATGCAATCCAGCTAAACAATTTGAAAGTATCAAATTCATGTGTTTTTGCTAAAGGCTTAAGGAAACAAAAGCAGCTCTTTGCCTTCTTAAAAGGGCCTCAGTGTACATTTTCATTCTCAGAGAGGAAAAAGATAGGTTTCTAGTGATGAAATTCAAATTCACTACCAATAACATAGCTCCCTTTTGCCCTTTCTTCCGGTCTCCACTAAGCCCAACTCCTACTCTAGAAGAAGTCAATGCCTGGGCACAGTCATTCGACAAGTTAATGCTCACTCCAGCAGGAAGGAATGCTTTCCGTGAATTCCTCCGAACAGAATTCAGCGAAGAAAATATGCTTTTCTGGATGGCATGTGAGGAACTGAAAAAAGAAGCTAATAAAAACATTATTGAGGAGAAAGCAAGGATAATATATGAAGAGTACATTTCTATTCTTTCTCCTAAAGAGGTATGTACCTACTGAAAGGTTTTCCCCAAGGTGTCCTTTTTTAATATCAGAGAAGTTATGAGTGAAATGATGCAAGTTTCTATCTCTCAGAGTTTTTTTTCTTTTAAATCCAAAATCTAGGCGGTTAGGTTGGTCTCAAAACTAAGTACATTGTAGCTCTAATTATAAAATCATTATTTCCTACTATGTGTCACTAAGAATATGAAGTTAATGAAACAAAGCCTCTCCTGTGAGGGAACTCACAGACAAGCGTGCAGAGAGACAGAGAGCTCTTGGCATGACGCCTCGGGCTAGTGCAGAGCCATCAACAGTGGGTTGGGGTGAGCAACAGGGAGACATACTAGGAGAGGCTGTAGATGGACCAAGGATCATAAAAAAAATTATGAGAAATACAGAAGGATAAAGACATCCCAGAGGATAGGACTAGATGGGCCAAGAATAAAAGTAATCAGTCACATCACAGTGAACATGTCAATAGTTTGGTATGGCTGAAGTATTGTGTGTTTACCAAACTATTAGAGCTGATGGCAGGCAGCAGGAGGAGAGCTGGGAAAGTGAGAGGACAGATTTGGGAGCAGTGATGAGGTTTTCTGATTTCTATCCTGGGAAATGCTTGGATTTTAGCATGGTAATATCATCAAGTTTGGATTTTTGAAAGACCAATATGGCTACAGAATGGTTGAGGAGAAGAACACCAAAGGCAGAGGACCAACTGAGTTAGAGAACCAACTGAGTAGTCTAAACCAGACAGAATGAGAGCCTGACTAGGCCAACTGAAGAGAAATAGAGAGGAAGGGTGAGATTTGAGGGACATCCCAAAGTCTCCAGGGACTCCTACCTGTATGGTTTGGGCAAAGCAGATAGTGGGGCAGTTCACTGAAATGGGGTAGATGGCAAATGGGGGATGGGAATCATGCTTGGTAGAAGGAGTCAGGCTCAATTTTGCCTACTTATGTTTATACTGTGAAGTTGGAGATATTCAGTTGACAGTTGTATGAATATGGAGTTCAGAAAGTCATTTCCATTTTATATTAATACAAACCAAGAGTTTTTGTCCTTTAATTTATAGCTTCACCTATTTTCATTTCGTCATGATTTTCCTTATTATTTTAAAGCAAGATTTCTTTTTTTATCACTGTCCTTTAAAGCATCATACATACAAACAAAATACTTCTTAGCAAATTGATAAAGCAAAAATGATACAAAAAGATGACCCTTTCCTCCCAAATATAAGCATTTATTTCTTGAAATGTAAAACCTTTTTTTCTTTTTTTTCTTTTTCAAAGAGGGCACAGCTCATAGTGGCCCATGCAGAGACTGAACCGGCAACCTTGGTGTTAGTAGCAACATCTCTAACCAACTGAGCTAACTGACCACCCAAACCTTAAAAATTTTAAGAGCATAGATTTTGGGGTCAGATTCACTTGGGTTTGAACCCCAGTTCTCTAATAGTGACATAACCTTGGGTGTATTTCTGAACCTCTCTGCACTTCAGTTTCTTTATTGTATGAAGAGGGCATCACCACTTGCCCATACATGTGGAAGGATGGAGAGGGAGGACAGTGCAAAGCCCAGCCCCAGCCCCTGGCAGAGTAGGCACACTCTAGACAGCCTCTCGGTCATCCTCTGTTCATTTATCAGTCCTAACCAGACACTGTCCTCACCTAGCACTCGCAGGGATATTGTATTTATGTATGTATGTATGTATGTATGTATGTATTTTTTGCTTTCAGGTGTATAAAACAATGCGATAGTTAGACAGTTGCACCCCACACAAAGTGATAACCCCCCTCTCCCAATCTACTACCCCGCTGACATCATATATAGCTGTTATAATTCCATTGACTCTATTCCCTAAGCTGTACTCCACAGCCTGTGACCATATATATATATTAAATTATAGTTGACATTCAATATTATAATATTCTGTTTCAGCTTCAGGTGTACACTGCAGTGGTCAGGCATCTACACCATCCATGAAGTGGTCTCCCTAACAAAACAAGTGCCCATCTGACATCCTACAAAATCTTTACAACATTATTATTTATTTATTTATTTATTTATTTATTTATTTACATTTATTGGGGTGACAATTGTTAGTAAAATTACATAGATTTCAGGTGTACAATTCTGTATTATTGATTATATTCCCCAAACTGTCTTTAGTATCCCTGTGGCAATATTGTAGCTACCAATTTGTGCTTTCTAATCCTTTCATCTTCTCCCTCATCCCCACTCCCCTCCTATCTAGCAACCATCAGTTTTTTCTCGATATCTCTAAGACTATTTCTGTTTAGTTTGCTCATTTATGCTGTTCTTTAGATTCCACATATAAGTGACACCATATGGTATTTCTCTTTCTCCATCTGACTTATTTCACTTAGCATAATGTTCTCTAAGTCCATGCATATCGTTGCAAATGGTAAGATTTTATTCTTTTTTATGGCCGAGTAATACTCCATTGTATAAATGAACCACAATTTCTTTTTTTTTTAAAGGAGGGCACAGCTCTCAGTGGGCCATGTGGTGATTGAACTAGTAACCTTGATGTTATCAGCAGCATGCTCTAACTAACTGAGCTAACCAGTCACCCCTGTACCACAGTTTCTTAATCCAGTCATCTACCAATGAGCATTTCGGTTGTTTCCATGTCTTGACTATTGTGAATAGTGCTGCAATAAACATAGAGGTGCATATATTTTTTTGAATTAGCATTTTGGATTTCTCTAGATAGATACCTGAGAGTGGAATTGCTGTGTTATAAGGTAGTTCCATTTCCAGTTTTTTGAGATACCTCCATACTGATTTCTATAGTGGCTGCACCAATCTGCAATCCCACCAACAGTGCACGAGGGTTCCCTTTTCTCCACAGCCTCACCAGCACTTGTTGTTTGTTGATTTATTGATGATAGCCATTCTGACAGGAGTGAGGTGGTTTCTTATTGTGGTTTTCATTTGCATTTCTCTAATGATTAGTAAGGTTGAGTGTTTTTTCATATGTCTGTTGGCCATCTGTATGTCCTCTTTAGAAAAATGTTTTTTCGTGTCCTATGCCCATTTTTTAATTGGGTTGTTTGTGGGAATTTTTTGGTGTTGAGTTAAATGAGTTTTTTTATAAATTTTGGATATATTGTTGACAAATATCTTCTCCCATTCAGTAGGATGCCTTTTTGATTTTTTGATGGTTTCCTTTGCTGTTAAAAAACTTTTTAGTTTGATGTAATCCTATATGTATATTTTTTCTTTTACCTTCCTTGTCCAAGGGGATATATCAGTAAAAATATTACTCAGGGTAATTTACTTCCTATATTTTCTTCTAGGGGTTTTATGGTTTCAGATCTTACATTTAAGTCTTTAATCCATTTTGAATTTTGAATTTATTCTCGTATATGGTGTAAGGAGGTGGTGCAACTTCATTGTTTTGCATGTGTCTGTCCAGGTTTCCCAGCACCATTTATTGAATAGACTGTCTTTACCCCAATGTAAATTATTGCTTCCATTGTCATAGATTAAATGACCATATAAGTATGGATTTATTTCTGGGCTCTCTATTCTGTTCCATTGATTTATGTGTCTGTTTTTATGCCAGTACCATGCTGTTTTGATTACTGTAGCCTCATAGTATGATTTGATGTCAGGTAGTGTGATACCTCCCACTTTGTTCTTGTTTCTCAAGATTGCCATGGCTATTTGGGGTCTGTTATGGTTCCATATAAATTTTAGGATTATATGTTATTTTTCTGTGAAAAATGTCATTGGTAGTTTGACAGGAATTGCATTGAATCTGTATATTGCCTTAGGCAGTATGGACATTTTAACTATATTAATTCTTCTTATCCATGAGTATGGTATGTGTTTCCATTTATGTGTAACTTCTTTAATTTCTCTCTTCAGTGTCATAATTTTCTGAGTACAGGTCTTTTACTTCTTTGGTTAAATTTATTCCTAAGTATTTTATAGTTTTTGAAGCAATTATAAATGGGACTATTTTTCTTAATTTCTCCTTCTGATCATTTATTATTGGTGTATACAAATGCAACTGATTTCTAAATATTAATTTTGTATCCTCACAGGGATATTCCTCAGATGGAAGTTTAAAGAATGAGACAGTTCCATTTGTGCCTAAACTGTTTGTGAACTAGAATATTTTTTAATGTTTTCTATAGTAACTCAGTCTAATTCTCTAACAAGAGCAGGTGCTTTCCTCCTTTCAGCTAACAATATGTACTGAGTACCCCCTTGGTAGGAGTTGTGCTCCTAGGAACTGGGCCCTTATACTCAAGAAGAGTATGGGAGATGATGGCCTAGTGGTGAGTGCTTCCTTATGGATAAGCTCAGGTGGTTGGGAGGGTTCCCAGGTCGGAAGAGTGACATCTAAACCAAGACCTGAAGGAGAAGTACAGTCAGCCAGGCAGAGGAGGAAGAAAGGTTTATTCTAGACAGAAGGAACAAAAACAAGCTAGTTCTAGCTCCTTCTTTCTTTAAATTCCAAGTGAATTCTAAGTCCTTTAAATTCTTGCATGGAATAGTGAGTTGGGGAATTAGTGGAAGCAGATCTTAAAGGGGTTCAGAAGTTTCAACTTGGAAGTTATGAGCTTTGGACTTGATCCTGAGAACATGACAAGTCAGTGCAAGGGCTGAAGCTGGAGTGTCTGGATGGGGTTTGTACTTTAGAAAGATCCCTCTGGCCAAACCATGTGTGGTTTGGACAGGCATGAGATTGACAGCAGGAGTCTAAGTATGAGGCTGATGAACAAATCCAGCAGGAAATGGTGAGTGAAGCTCCACACCGGGCATGGCAGAGAGGAGGGAAGAAGCGGACAGTTTCAAGAAGCATTAAATAGATAAGGTCACCAGGACTTTGTGACTGAATATAGAGCCAGAGGGAACATGAAGGATGAGGAGGACTCTGAATGGGGTGGGAATAAGTAGTTCCATTCCTTCACAAGCTGTACAGGAAAAAGAGCCGGAGATGCTGGGAATCCGTGTTGAATGTATTAGGTTTGAGTTACCTGTGGGGGGGCAAAAGGCTTTCTAGGAGGAGAGTGGATATACACATCTGGAAAGATAGATCACTGAAGTCAATATTCCATGATTTAGCTAATCATATTTTGAGTTTTATATAAAACAGTGTGCATTGCATAGCATTAGAACCATTGTGGCCTACTGGTGCAGAGATGGCTGGCTAAGGTTCTTCAGACGGAAGGGAAGAAGTGTGGGTTCAGCTTTGCCACTTTGGCCTGTACTCTTATTTGTCTGGTGCCCTGCGGGAAAGTCTGAACCCAATAGCTTACTCTGGGAGACAGCCTTGTCTAGGATGAGCCAACATCAGAGTAAGAAGAGCCAACATGCCCTAAGAACTGAATGAATCCCAAGCACTTTAAATAAATTCTCCTTAAATCCTTACCTACTACCATCATCATCATTCCCCCTTTATGGAGGAATTCATTAGGGCACAGTGTACTTTGCCCAAGGCCCCACAACCAAGCAGTGACAAAACTGGGATTTAAACACAGGCCCCATGATTGTAACCCTTCCACAGCACTTCTGAGCCAGCTTCCACTTCACCAGCCAGCCTGGCACTCATTCCAAGAAACCTGCGACTGTGTTCCAGTGGCTACAGCCTGGGACCTCCAGGTTTTGGCCCTAATGCTATTAGGAAATTAACAAGGGGTGAGTCTATGACACTACCTTTTTTCTTCAAAGGACATAGTACAATCATTTTAAAGAAGCAAAATAATGTTGTGATTTTCTAAAGCAGTGTGATCCCCACCAGAATGACATAGAACTTGTGAGTATTAAATATTATCAGACTCCTCCAGAGACCAGCTGAGTCAGAGACTCTGCGGGTGGGGCCCAGCAATCTGTTTAACAAGCCTCCCAGGGGCTACTGATGCCACTGATGTTTGAGAATCCCTGCTCATTATGCATTTGGTTTCTCTTTTGGCAGTTTACATTTTTGAATGACCTTGTTTGGTTTGGAATTTTTAATAACCACAAGCTATGGGAGTTTGGGATGGATTTCCAAAGAGAAACGTATCTAATGAAACTCTTACTTGTTTCTATTGACAGGTCAGCTTAGACTCCCGAGTAAGAGAAGTCATCAATAGAAACATGGTGGAACCATCCCAACACACATTTGATGACGCACAACTTCAGATTTACACCTTAATGCACAGAGACTCATATCCCCGATTCATGAACTCTACTGTCTATAAAGATTTGCTCCAGTCCTTATCTGAGAAATCAGTTGAAGCATAGGATCATCAAATATATCTGTTATTAATAAAATAATGAAAGAACTCATGGACTACATCTAGTAGAGGGAATTTAGGGGTAGTAGCGTCTTCCGCCAGAGTAATCCTTGGCCTATTTTAATAATAAATGCTTCCTTCTACAGAAGGCTATATATTCACAGTATAAATTGCAGCCACTTTTAGTGATAATTTTGAAAAAATGGGGTATGGCTGTCTTAGAAAAATAGTATGTTTACATTTGTAATAACAGCAGCATGTTCTCGATGGCAAAGGATATACTAGAAGACTCCATACTGCCTACATCCACTGGAGCAAACAGGACTGCTTTTGTTTTGCCTGAGTTCAGTACCTATTACTCTCCTCCCAAAGAAAAGACACTCAAGTGTTCCTCAGCTACTCCTTTCTTCCTTCAAGCTCAGTTTTGAATATTCACTTATCAGTGCCGTTCCAGGAACCCAGATTCCCGTTTTATAAAGATGTGACCACTACTTGTAAAAATGGTGTTCCACTTTACCTTAGAATGTGTATGTAGATACATATATGTGTATGTGTATCTGTACGTCGTTAGTGTGAACACTGTGCTCTGAAGTGCATCAGTCTCAAAGGTTTGGTACGAGAAGTAGTGCTTAGAAAATTCTTTGTTGAAAAGTTATCATTATTATCATATTCTGCCAACCTAAAGAACAAATTTTTAAATTCACAACTTAGTTATGTTCATAACAAAACTTTCAAATAAGCATATTTCCATTTTAATTATTGAAAGAAATATGTGCATTTTCACTCAAAAAAATAAAGCGCAGAAATTTTAGCTCAATCTTTACTTTTTTCACATGGAAATATTTGGGAAATATAAGATTAAGTGAGTAGGGATACGAGCAAGATATATTTTAGCTCCTAGAGGAGGATTTTGTTTTTAGATCCCATTGTTTATATCATAGGCAAATGGAATAACGTCATAGCTTACAGGTAAAAATACTGGCTTTTAGACCTAAACACCGTGAAGAAGCCCATCATTACAATGAGCGGGAAAAACATCTAAAATGAGGTAAATGTGAAAGACATCCAAACCTGGAATGGTTTGGGTAGTGGGTTAGAAATTAATCTGCTAAATAGGATGTCCTCTTGGTCATCTCCCTCAGCCTGATTTCTGCATTATTCTTCTCAAGCCCCAAATCTAAGCACCCACCCCATCTTTCTCAGTAAACCATCTAACCTCCTACTGTACTATGAAAATTTTGTCCCTAACCCTTTTCAACTTCTCATGGAATCTATAAATATGTATAGATCAGCATCTATTCTCGCCTCAGTCCAGTCCCAGAGACTGTGTCCTTTCCTCCTTTTCAAGGTGTCAACTCCTTACATGTGCTTTTGATTCCATGTCTAAGAGTTTCATCTTTTTCATTAGACAAAGAGGATATAATTTTGATTGAGGCATAAACCCTGTCCTCTGGTAATTTACATCAAGTAAGCACATGTCCATGGCAGCTACAGTGAGCTGTAGTTAAGTGCTGTACCAGTGAGAACTGAGCTGCGCACGTCTTGAAGGGCTGTGGAAAGGTTTTGGCAGAAGTGACAGCAAAGCTAAACCCAACAGAATAAGAAGAGTGTGTGTATGTTGGGGCAGAGGTGTAGGGAAGGTAGTTGTAATCGAAGCAATCCCAAATGAGTCCAGTTGTGGAAATGCTGAGTATGAGGTACCTGTAAGACATGTAACACATGTTGAGAAATTAATTAGATGGAGGAAGCTACACGGTCGAGATTTTAGGCTGGAGTATTGTTTTGGAGTTTTTCAACACATAAATGAATGAGATTTATGACAGCATGAAAAGAGCTGACGGTAAATCCTTGCAAGAATGGACAGAGAGACAAGAGTTCCCAAAAGAGTTTTAGAAGGATTCACCTTCTCGGTACAGGTAAGAAGAAAGCCAGGACATGATGTATGGCAGCAAATGAATGGGAGTGCTTCAGAGGGATGGTGGTACACAGTGGTAAGTTAACTGCTCTTACTTCCATCGACTTCCCCCCACTCTCCTATATCATCAGCTTCACCTTGATTTTTCCTGTACCATAAGCATCCTTGAATTCCCCAATTAAAAAACAAACCTACATTACATAACTGCTGACTCTTCTTTTTCATCAGACTTTTCACAATAGTCCACTCTTGCTGTCTCCATTTCCTCATCTCCCCATTCACTCCCCAAATCACTACAGTTCACCAAACTGCTCTGCGGAGGTCTCGATCAGCCAAGTCTAACACATACTATTTTTCTGGTCTTCTCAGTGGACTGCTCAGCTTCCTGATATCTCATCGATGATGGCTTACTTGAAACACTACTTCCTATTCTTCTGAGGTGCTCTCCTCATTCTCCATATTCTCTCATCTTATCCGTAGGTGACAGGGCACAGCAGCTAAGGGTTTGGGCTATGGAGCCAGACTTCCCAACTCCTCCACTTACTGTGTGATGGTGGGTATGGAGTCTTTCTAGGCCCGTTTCTTCTATAAAAACAAGGATAATAATGGTACCTGATCCCTAGCATTGCTGTAAGGATTAAAACTAATCCATGTAAAATATAGTATTTACTACCTGTCAGTTGCCGCTATTACCTGTCCACTAAATGTTATGGCCCCTAAGGTTTGGGTTTCGGCTTACTTTCCTTACTAATCTATATGCTCTCCTTTGGTTCTCATGTCCCTCTCTCATTGTTTAAATAACCACCAATATATTCATGGCTACCAAATAGGATCTGACCTAGATTTTCTCCTGTACTTCAGAATCAGCTGCCGGTTGGACATCTCTACTTGTATATTCCAGAGATGAAACGCATGTATTAATTTTGACTTATCACCCCACTGTCTCACCCCCCTCCAGCCCTGGCCTCTGCCTATAGCCCAAATCACTCAGTCAGTCACCTAAGCTCTTATCTGGGTGTTAACTTTGACTTTTCCCTCTCTTTCTCCTCCCAAACATAATCACCAAGCCCTGCTGATTTTGCCTCCAAAATATTTCTCCTTCCTTCTTCGGACCCCTATTATCTCTCACCTGCCAGCATCAGTGCCAAAAGAGCCTCTTTTCTTCCTGCATGCATCTCAACCATTCAAAACCATCTTTCAAAATACCATAGGTTAATCTTTCTCAAACACAAGTCTGCTTGTCACCATCCCTCCACTCCTTAAAATCTTTAGTAGTTCCCAACTGCCTGGAGTACAAATACCAAATTCTTGGCATGGTATACAAGCAAGGGCCTCTACAGTCGAGCTATTGGCTCCCTAGCCAACCCCACGTTTGACTTTGGAATATATACTTATAGAAAAGGCATATATACGACTCCACACTTTCATAATTGCTCACGAGAACTTAGTTCAGACTTCCTGCTATCCCTTACTTCCTCTCTAAAATGCCACCCTTCATTCAGCTAACTTGTATCATTCCTTTAAAATTTACCTCACATATTACTTCCTCACCTGATCTCCTAAGTCTTATTTCTATTGTGTTGGATATCATTCTTGTGTTCCAGGAATATCCTGTATAAATGTTTATCATCTAATATTATCCAATCCAATTATCTGTTTACATATCTGACTTTCCCATTAGCCTATAATATCCAGGGGCATTGAAAATACACCTTATCTATCATTTTATATGTAATAATCATGTGTCACTTAACAACAGGGATATGTTCTCAGAAATGTGTCGGTAGGTGATCTCATTGTTGTGTTAACATTATAAAGTGAATTTACACAAACCTAGATGGTATAGCCTACTACACCCCTAGGCTATACAGTGTACTTATTGCTCCTAGGCTACTAGCCTGTACAGCAAGTTATTGTATTGAATACTACAGGCAATTGTAACAATGATAAGTGTGTATCTAAAATAGGAAATGTATAGTAAAAATATGGTATAAAATATATAAAATGGTGCATCTGTATAGGGCACTTACCATGAATCGAGCTTGCAGGACTAGAAGTTGCTCTGGGTGAGTCAGTGAGTGAGTGGTGAGTGAATGTGAAGGCCTAGGATATTATTGTACAAGACTGTAGACTTTATAAATACTGTACACTTAGGCAGCACTAAATTTAGACATCAACATGAGATTAAATCAAACTCCAGAGAACATGGTGTAATCAAGAGATGCAGTAAATATGAGATGTATGAGGCTGCTGCCGGTATAATGTGCCATACTGTTTTACATCCATCTTTTTAACAAGTAGAAAGAGAACACACTAAAATAATGATAAAAAGTATAGTAAATACATAAATCAGTAACAGTCATTTATTATCATTATCAATTATTATGTGCTGTACATAATTGTATGTACTGGGAACACAGTAAGTTTGTTTACACCAGCATCACCACAAGCATGAATAATTCGTTGTGCCAAGGCAGCTACATCACTAGATGACAGAAAAATTTCAGCTCTATCACAATCTTATGGGACCACCATAGTATATATGGTCCTTCACTGACTGACATGTCAGTATATGGTGCATGACTGTTATCTAGCTTACAGCAATATTCAATAAATGTAGAATTAAACTGGGGAGTTAGAACATGAAAACTTCCCATAGCTATAAAATAAAAATTCCATTCCAAAAAAGTTCTGTAGTCACATCTCAGAAAGATATCATCACAGCCCATGTGACTACAGAACTCATTATTATTATGGACCAAATTCAGTGGATAAATCTGTAGTGCCATCTATGTGTATGAATGAATCCTGAAGTCACCCCCAAAGTATGCTACAAATTCAATGCAATCCAAGGTTTTTTTTATAAAGTTTTTAAATAAAATTGGACAAGTTAATTTTGTTGGGATGGATAGCTCTCCATTTGGAAAACTGTACATATAAACAAATATAAATGCCAAATGGTTTAAAGACCTAAAAGCTTTTTTTAAAACAACCATAAGAATATTGGAAGAAAATGTAGGCAATATTTTTATAACATGATTAAAAGGTCTTTCTAAGCGAAACATAAAATCCAGAAACCATAAAATACTGATAGATTGGATTATATAAAAATTTTTAAATTCTGTACCATAAATAACACCATCAAAAGAATTAAAAACACAAACATCAGGCTATAAAAGGCTATGCAGAATGTATTAAGAGTGCCTACAAATTAGTAAGAAAGCCAAATAACCCTGTAGACAAAAAAGGAAAGAATCAAAACAACTGGCTTCAAAACAAGATGAGCATGACAAATACAAAAAGGTAATCATATGAGCAAAAATTAAACAATGAGATGATAGTTGTTACTATTTCCCTCTAGATTTGCAAAACTCAAAAGAACTGATAATATCCACTATTGGCAGAGGTGTCAGGAAATGGGCATTCATCCCTGTTAACAGGTGGGTAAACTAGTATCACTTTGTGGAAAGCAATCCAGCAATATCTATCATCCTGAATGTGCATGCATATTCACATAGCTGAACAGTTAAACTTCTAAGAATCTATCCTAGAAAACATCAAAACAAAAACTACCCACAGGGAATATTTCAAAAGAGAATGGTATGCCCCCATATGTCCCCATAGGTGAGAACGAATGGGGTGCATCTATATGCAATGGCAGGGAGTGTTCTAAGGTAAATTGTTAAATGAAAACAGCAAGTTGTAGGATATGTATAAAGTGTGCCCATTTCTAAAGTTAATAATGGTCATTCCAAAAAATCTCCCTCACTGACTGAGCTGGGTAGTATTCCAAGGTCTTTATAAGTTATTTTATAAAAGTCCTTACCCACAGCCCTAAGGGGCAAAACAATGTTCATCTTTACAGATGAAGCAGAGGCTAGTCCCTTGGTCAAAGGCCCACAGCTTGTCTAAGCAGTAGCTTTGAATCTGAGCAGATCAAGAGCTCATGCTCTTAACCGCTATGTAAAGCCAATATCCTAGCTAAAAAGGACCAGATAGCCCGCTATGAGCTTGTGTACACAAACACAGATGGAAAACAGAAAATTACAGAGCCAGGAAGATCATTTTGTCTAGTGCATGATTTTGACCTAAAAGACAAAGGTAGTATTAATAAAACCAGTTTCACAGGGTGGCCCGTCATTATAATCTATCCACTTAAATTGCCCCAGAGGAATATTCTGGAAAGGTGAATAATCAAAATATTAAATATAAGAAAACTAGGAGTTAAAACTTGATTAACCTAAGAATGGGAAGTCTGAATTAAAAAATTATCTACTTAAATTTTTAGAATGTACAATATGGTGACTATAATCAACAATATTGCATGTATATTTGAAAGTAGTTAGGAGGGTAGATCTTAAAAGTTCCTATCACAAGAAAAAAAAACAACTTGGGAACTAGGTGTTAACTAAACTAATTGAGCAATCATTTCACAATATATACATACATCAGTATCTTGTAGCCTCCCAACACTAATACAGTATTATATGTTAGTTATATCTCAATTTCAAAAGCTTTCAATGGGAAGAGGATTAACAAGCAATTGGTCTAAAGACATGTTTTGATGAATTTAAAAAGAGGATTAGGACTGCAATTAGAGGGTAAATAAAAGATGAACAGATTAGTGAAATAATCCTGAGATAAATCAGCCTGATAGTGACCTGTGACTTTAATGCTCCTTCCAGATCATTTATGCTTCTAAAATTAACTGAAATCTTAGCATTGCTCTCGCAGGTTTTGATGTTCAGTACCAGTATTTTTATTTGAATTCATTATACATTCATTTAACTCAAACATCCATCCAAAACAATTTAAGATTTCAAAAATATTTTTTCAGTTGCTTGTTACAAAAACCTACCTCAAACTAGCTTAAACATAAAATCAACTGGCTTTCATAAACAGGAAGTCCAGGGCAGTTCTAGCTTCCGCAAGGCTGGATCAAGTAGTTCGATGTTATCAAAACCTCTCCATCTCAATCTCAACACTCTTTGCATATTGAAGGCAAAATGGTACAGGGACCTCCCATCTTTCACATAGTAATCCCAAGGGAGGAGAGTGGGGTGGGTGGGACACTGAATGACAAGCCCACCAGGGTCATAATGGAGGTGAGGTGTGTCCTAAAGGAATCAGAAAAGATGTTTGGGAACTAGTGCCAAAAAGACAAAAGATATAGTTATGCCATTCCATTCCAGTGCTGTCACAGCTTTTTTGCTTTTTTCAAAATTATCAGCTATACTTCAAATTATAAAAATTTGATTATAAAAATAACTTGACTACATATTGTAAACCACATTTAAGGGATTTTTAAAAATGCTTTATTTCAAAGCAGCTCAGTCATTCAGTTATGGAAACACTTGGGCTAATTTAACTGGACGGTATGAAATATCACATATGAAATGTTTCTATCTTCGCAGTCAAAGACATTAAGGAAAAAAATAATATAGCTGTTTTTGTAGCGCACCTGGGGAAAGGAACCAAAACAAGGTAAGTCATTTGAGGTAGTCATCCGTGCTTTCATTTTCCATCCACCAGTTGTATAAACAAGAGTATACTAGTTGATTTGAAAAAATATGTATTTTTTTACTGATAAAACTGCTGTATCACTTTGCAGAATTAAAGTACTGAAAGAGATCTCTCAAGACTCTAGCTTGTAACATTTCTGCCTTTAAAGATGGAGACTAAAACACTGGCAACCAGTACTTATCTATCTTACCACCGAAGGTCCTCAACCTGTGGAACATTCTTCACACCTCAGCTCCTATACAGTCAAGAAGAAATGTAATGAATGCACTGACAGAAACATAACTAAGAAAAATTATTTCACGAGCACCTACTATGTGACAAGTATTTCTAGATGCTAAAGATACAGTAGTGCACACATTTCCCATAAAAACTTACCAACCCCATCTTTACTAAATTACAGCTACAGTTATCTAACAGCCAATTGATAAGATTTTTCCAATATACTTCTCTATTACTTTTGACTGACTTCAATTTACTTAAGCTTTCCTTCAACATAATTTTTCCACTACCTAGAAACTTATCAGCAATTCTGTTCCATTTACTGTGAAATAGCATCTTTAGTATTGATACTGTGCTTATTTTTGAAACTGACAGAAATATGTGGATTTTATGTCAGTAATTATTCACATTTCCCAGTGGGATATTCTTGAATGGCTAATTTTCTACAGCTAAAAAAATGTGTGTGTGTTGGGGGTATGGATGGGGGTAATTGTTGATTACAACTCTTTAAATCAAATCATAATTGTAGTTTATATTTTGAGAAGTAAATTCAATTCAAATCCCAAATTACACTTTGGCCTGTAGGAACAATCATTGTGTACCTGTAGAAATTCAAAGTACAGCCTGTTATTTCTTTTTCTGTCTTGTTAATACTTTAAAATATTCTTCAATTTGTAAGGTATATACAGATTTCAATGTTTGGGTGTATGTATAACTTCAGAAGTTTTGCCACAGTTTAACAAAACTTATAAACCAATGGTCATCACGTCTCAGGGCAGCAAGAAAACCAAGGCGGCTATTGTCTGCTTTCCGAGGATGGTTCTTCAGTAATTGCCACTACAGTTGTCTAAATCCCTCTGTATGTTCATTTAACACAGTTCTTTGTCCTGGAAATAAATATTATCAAATCTTACCCTTGATAATACTTATTTCCTGGCTAGTATTTTTACTGGCTAGTATTTTTAAATGGTAACTGGCTAGTAACTGACTAGTATTTTTAAATGGTAAGACTCATTATTTGGTCCCTTATATTACATTAAGTGCACACATGGGAAGTGCTCATGTACTCTCCTCAGAACAACCCCGGCGCCCCTCAGCAGGGTCCAGTAAAAGAGACATGCTGTGTACTACTGCTCAACACGAGTTTTTACCTAAAACCAGCACGCATCCCTGAATTAAAGCTGTACTTTAGTAGTTAGGAGTGAACTTTTTAAATAAAAGGTAAAGCAAGCTTTAATGTTTAAATAAAATGACAAAATGCAATATAATATAATAACAAGAAACTTTATTCAATTACAAATATTAAAATGGTCACTTAATTTAAAAGTGGGACAATTTTAATTTTTTTCTTAAAATTCATTTTTTCAAAAATGCACTTTATTTTTTAAATGATAAAACAAAAGGTTAATCTATGAATTGACAAATCATCTGTGAATGATACTGGTGGGACAATTCTTATAAATGGGGTCTTAACATGGACCTTATAATGTTGTCTTCTGTATTACATCAAATTATTTCCAGGAAGAAATGGGAAAATGTGAGCCAAG
This sequence comes from Rhinolophus sinicus, assembly GCF_057876585.1. Classification (NCBI taxonomy): domain Eukaryota; kingdom Metazoa; phylum Chordata; class Mammalia; order Chiroptera; family Rhinolophidae; genus Rhinolophus; species Rhinolophus sinicus. Next base: position 23,532,030 of record NC_142507.1, on the reverse strand, counting down.
GGGAGTGTAAAGCATGTACTGAGGTCTTTCTGTAGGTGTTTGATAGAATACAGATTTAGTTTGATAAAACGTGGACTTTGTAACAGTGGCCTTTAAGATGTACAAGAGCAAGTGTACGCTAAGGAACCTATATGAAAATCATTTTTTCTTATTCCTAACAGAACAAATGGCACACACGTAAACAAAAAGTAAAACTTAATTATAAGGTTGCAGGATAGTCCATATATTCCGTTTGTTCAACAATCTCATCCATTGTGTAACAGAAAAAGTCAGCAAATAGGACTCAGGACAAAAAATGTTTTCTATCAACCTCCATATGTAAAGATTTATATAACCCTTAAACGTAATCCTTGGTAAGTATAGATTTCCAAATCAAAATTGATTTATGAACTGCTTATAATAACTACACTACACTAAAATGCTAACATTTTCTTCCCAGTATGTTTTCCTACAAGGGGAAAAAAATTGTCAGCTTTCATTCTTTGCCTGTGCTGGGATTTATGAAAAGCCTACTAAACAGTGTTCTGCAAAACTAAAACACACTATAAAGTCAAACAGGTAAATAAAAAACAAACCAAAACTGATTTCAATCAACTCAAATCATGTTTCCAAAGTAAAGTCTAGTAAGAACAAGTAATAAACATGTACAAGAAATTACAATAAATGATGGTCACGGTTAGTTACAAATGCAAAATAGTATCTAATTATTCCAGACTTGTGAATATAATAATCAAAACCAATTTCATATACTAGTTCAAATATTATGTACAATTTAGATAGGCTGGTCAAGTAGTATCTGAACACACCGCATCTGATTAACTTTAATTATATTACCTCTCTCCTCCATTAATTGCATGTACATGCCAGTATGGGAAAAACATAATTTTCATTTAGGTGTTAACTGAGAAGAATAAACATTTCTACTGTGTATGTTTCAGACTGTAAAAAAGTTAACGTACATTTTTCTTTAAGAAAAAAAAAAGTAAAAATAAATTGCCAAAAGTTTAATATCAATTACCTATAAAAATGAAAAAAATGGTTCAAACAGATACTCCTACGTAGTCTCCTACAGATCTGAAACTACGGAAGGCATTTAAGGAAGGATGCTATATCAAAAAACAAAGACTAATCCAAGGATGTATGTCACTTTAAAAAATCTGACTTGCAGAAAAACTAGTTCCTTGGCCTAGTTTTAAAGCTAATTACAAAATCCATTTTCTCAATGGTCCAGATATTTTGCCAATTCTTCCAACTCAACAGAACTGTCAAAAAAAAAGAAATATTTTGTGAGATATTTAAATACAGACAATAAGGTGTACCCTTCCCCCACTTAAAACAGCTTATACTTTATATTGCTAGAGAAAGAAGTATTTTTGAAAAAGATGCTCTATTTTTCAGATATGAACAATCACCTATCCTAAGTGTTTGACTTTTCCAACTTATAATTAATAGGAATACCATGTTTCCTCGAAAATAAGACCTAGCCAGACCATTTGCTCTAATGTGTCTTTTGGAACAAAAATTAATATAAGACCTAGCATTATATTATATTATACTATACTATACTATACTATACTATACTATACTATACTATACTATACTATACTATACAAGCAGGGTTTACAGGCGGGAATTCCTGCCCATTCTCAGGAATTTTTTTCACTTTCCCATTCCCGAATCCCGAGATATAAACTGTTTTCTGTTTTCCACGATGAATCGTTTCCACAAAGTGATGGTCGATACTACCAAGATCCTGGGTTCCAGGAGCCGATTTTCCCAATTTCCCAACCAACTTTCCTTGGGATTCGGGAACAGGAAAGCGAAAAGAAAAAAAATTCCTGAGAATAGGCTGGAATTCCCGCCCGGAAACCCTTTATATAAGACTTGGTCTTATAGTAAAATAAGACCGGGTCTTATATTAATTTTTGTTCCAAAAGATGCATGAGTTGCTCAATCTTTGCTCCAAGAGTTGATGGTCTGGCTAGGTCTTATTTTGGGGGAAACATGGTATATAACTAAAGAAATAGTAAAAAAAAAAAAAAATTTTAATAAGAATCTCTCTTCTAGACACAGCCAACATAGTATGTATGTTACCACAGAAGAGGGGTTGGAGCTAGGCCAAAGTCCCATATCATATTTGTGAAGCATATGCCCCCATTGTTTGTTTTTTAATTCACTTCTGTCAGAAAATGCTTTAACCTATGTGAATAATTTGAAGTGAACATTAGAATAAAAAGTCTATGTAAGTGTAACTAAAAGAAAAAATTTTATACAAACTTCACAAAAACTAGTTTAAAAAGCTAGCACTTTTAGAACACCAGTAATTACCAGGCACTTTAAATATATTAACTCTACTCTTCACCACAACCTGTAATGTAGGTATTATTTACATTTAATACATGAGGAAGTTACAGTTCAGTAAGTGTAAGTGGCAAATGAGTTCTAAACCTATTTGGCTCCAAAGACTACATTCCTGCTATGTGAGCCTCTCCAAGGCCACACTCCTAAGATCCCCAGATCAATATGAATGGGCTTAGGACTGATGTGTAACTCTTCTTCCAATTTTAAATTATATTCATATTTCTGTGGCTCACAAAGATCACTCAACAATGAAACATTTAAGTAACAAAAACTCCCCTGTGTGGGGCTAATTCAAGAATATGCAGGCATTATATAAAGGCTTATTAGTGAAAAACCTACTAAATTATGACAGTGCTCATCTGTAATTCCTAAAATAAATACTAAAACTATTGGACTAGATTTCAATCAAGTAATTTTTCCAGAATCAAAATCTATGAAGCAATACAAAGCAGTTGAATGAGAATAGTATATACAGGATTGTGATACAGTAATCACACGTTTAAGATTCAATCCTGTTATTCCTACACCAAAACAATACGAAGGTAGGAAAAGTTAGCATTCTTTATTTCCAACGTATATTCCATTACAAATGGTTAGTCATGGACTCCCATAGTACTGACCAGTGTGAACATATGTATATATTTAGGTATCTAGGTAGGCTTATGAAAAGACCTGAAGAAATCATTCTACTATAAGTGAGTAAAATATGAATCCAAGAAGGCGCCATACCTTCCATCGATTTCCACATTCATTACAGACAACAAATGTTGTCATTGGTTCATCAGCACTACGAGTTTGAACCTGCAGCAAAATGAAGTGAAAATATTGCTTTTGATAATACTATAAAAAGTCCAACCTAAATAAGAACATTATACATGAAAATATATAGTAACCACAATGGTACTGCAACAAAATGTCTAAGAGCCTGAAACAAGTTCAAATAAGTTAATAATGTCAGAAGAACACGTATTTCCAAACTTCATTTTTCTAAGTCCTTCTTCTTTGCCTTTTCATGTTTAATTTATCCCAGGTAAGTGGGGAAATCATCTGTTACACATTAAACTTTATAAATGGCTAACAAATATGAAAAAATTTCATCATCACTAAGAAGCACAGAAATGTTAATTTTTAAAAGATATGTCAATTTTCTCTTACAAATTAACAAAGGCATAAAAATTAAACATATTTCATTCTGACAACTGCCACATCCTTTCTAAAAGTTAGACATCAATAAGGCAAAGCCTTAAATATCTATTCTCTGTGACCTAGGGACTTGCTATCTGATCTATTCTAAAATGGTAATTAGAAACACAGTTCCACATGACTAACCATCAGGGAAATGCAAATCAAAACCATAATATCACCTCACACCTGTTAGAATGGCTGTTATCAAAGACAAGAGATAACAAACATTGGTGAGAATGTAGAGAAAAGGGAACGCTTGTAACACTGTTGGTAGGAATGTGAAATGGTACAGCCATTATGAAAAACAGAGGTTCTTCAAAAAATTAAAAGCTGAACTACTATATCACCCAACACTCCCACTTCTGGGTATATATCCAAAGGAAATTAAATCAGTATTTCAAAAAGATATTGGCACGTCGATGTTCATTGCAGTATTATTCACAATTGCCAAGATATGGAAACAACCTCAATGTCCTTCAATGAATGAATGGGTAAAGAAAAGTGGAATATTAGTCCACCATAAAAAAGAAGGAAATCCTGCCATTTGAAACAACATGGATGAACCTGGAAGGCATTTTGGAAAATGAAATAGGAAAGACAAAGACAAATATTGTATGGTATCACCTATATGTAGAATCTTAAAAAAAAAAAAAAAGAAAGAAAGAAAGAAAAAAAAGGCAAACAAGCTGATTTTATAGAAACAAGAGAACAGAATGGTGGTTGCCAAGGTCTGGGGGGAAGGAAGAGGAAATGGGGATGAAAATCAAAGGGTACGAATTTTCAGTTATAAGAAGTTCTGAGGATCTTATGTACAGCATAATGACTATAGTTGGAGTAGATCTTAAGCATTCTTAACACACACACACACACACACACACACACACACACCCACACACAAGAGTCAACTATGTGAGGTGATGGATGTGTTAATTATCTTGATCTTGGTAATCAATCCACAATATACTATCAAATCAATGTGATGATATACAATTTAAATATACACAATTATATTTGTCAATTTTTCCTCAATAAAGCTGGAGTTGAAAAATCTGGGTACAAGAGTTTGAAGACTACAGTTTTATAATGGCACAAACACTGGAAACAACTTAACCCACAGGGAAATATTGAGTTAGAGTACATTCATCTGATGGAATATTATGAAGCTATTGTTAAGATGTTTACTTCCACACTGCTTTATTTACAGTGGCCAAGACATGGAAACAACCAAAGTGTCCTTCGAAAGATGAATGGATATAGGAGATGTGGTATATATACACAATGGAATACTATTCTGCCTTAAGAAAAGATGAAATAGTGCCGTTTGCAACAACATGGATGGATCTTGAGATTATTATGCTAAGCAAAATAACTCAGAAAAAGTCGAGAACCATATGATTTCACTAATATGTGGTATATAAACTGAAAACAACAAAGGAACAAGACAAACAAATGAAGAAACAAAAACTCATAGACACAGATAATAGTTTAGTGGTTACCAGGTGGGTAGTAGATGAGGGTAAAAGAGATCAAATATATGGTGATGGAAGGGGAACTGACTCTGGGTGGTGAACACACAATGGGATTTATAGATGTTGTATTACAGAATTGTACACCTGAAAGCTGTGTAACTTTACCAATAATTGTCACCCCAATAAACTTTAATAAGAAAATAAAATGTTTATGAAGATTTATTTAAAAAACAATTAAGAGGAAAATTCTTACATTGCAGTAGCTGAGTGAGAAGAATTATATAAAATAGTTTATAGTATTTAGCTTCAACTAGATTCAGAAAAAAATCCACAAAATACTGCAGGCAACAAAATATTGATCACTGTTCTTTCTGGATAGCAGATTAATACGTGATTTTTAACTTCCTGTTCATATTTTTCTGTATTTTTCAAATTTTCTGTAAGAAGTTACTTTATATTGCTTTTAAAAAGCTAATATGACCATATGATCCAGCAATCCCACTTCTGAGTATGTACCCAAAAGAAATGAAAGCAGGGTCTCAAAGAGGTATTTGTATACTCAAGTTCACAACAGCATTATTCACAATAGCTCAAAAGGTAGGAGCAACCCAATGTCCATCAACAGATGAATGGATAACAAAACGTGGTATTATATATACAACGGATCATTTAGTCAGCCTTAAAAAAGAAGGGAATTCTGACACATGCTATAGTATGGATGATCCTTTATGAACATTATGCTAAATGAAATAAGCCAGCCACAAAAATACAGACACTGTTTAACTATATGTATCCATTTGATTACCTAGAATAGTCACATTCAGAGCCTGGTGGTTGCCAGGAGCTCCGGAGAAGGAGGAGTGGGAAGTTGTTGTTTAATGGATATAGATGTTCAGTTTTGCAAGAGGAAAAGAGTTCTGGAGATTGGTATAACATTATAAATGCACTACTGAACTGTATACTTAAAAATAGTAAAGGTGGTAAATTTTAGGTTATGTGTATTTTACAAAGACAAATTTAAAACCAAGAAGAGAACGCAGCAAAAATAAGCTAATATGGTTTAAAAATTTTTTATCTACACAAGATGATAGACTGCTGAAGTTCTCCACTGAAGAGAATTACTGGAACCAAAGGTCTCAAAAACAGAAAGTTATTTCTTTAAATTATATACTCCTGAGTAAATTTGACAAAGCATTATTAAAGTTAAAAGTTATTCTTAATTAAGAATATTATTCTTTAATTAAGTCACGGGGCAGAAGAGGAAGATGGGTGAAGGCAAGAACCTAAATACTAACAATACTGCATTTTGAATAAAGTACATTTAATTTTAATATGAGATGACAAAAGCCCAGTATATCACCATTTCAAAGATCAGAAGCTTCAAAACAGCAGCATTCTGCCTAAAGCCTTCAGATAAAAATAGTTAAGGGGCAGCTGGACAGCTCAGTTGGTTAGAGTGCAAGCTCTTAACAACAAGGTTGCCGGTTCAACTCCCCCATGGGATGGTGGGCTGCGCCCCTTGCAACTAAAGACTGAAAACAGCTACTGGAGTTGTAGCTGAGCTGCGCTCTCCACAGCTAGACTGAAGGACAACAACTTGGAGCTGATGGGCCCTGGAGAAACACACTGTTCCCCAGTATTCCCCATAAAATAAAATAAAAAAACACAAAAAACAAAAAATCCTTCTGAAATGTTTTTGTTTTACATATACTTAATATTGCTATCTAGGGTCCTACAAGAAAGTAAATATGAGGAACCTTCTGCATTCTGGGAAAAATTCTGATCTCCTGGTAGGTACTTGTTAATCAAGAGTCATCACATTTAACTCTTTTATATCTGTTGTTTTGCCAACAAATTTGTAAGTTTTCTATCTAAAGACAGAATGTTTTGACTCTTAAGAAAATCATACTGACCTCATCTCTAGATTAGGTTCTTTCTGTTAAAAGAAACATTTTCTATCATAGTTGTTTATAATCTGATTATATAAATACTGTATTATCACCTCTACTTATTGTATGTTTTAAAGAAGCTTTACCTTTTAGATACCTTTCTATTTACACTTAATATTTTTACTATGTGGCATTTTTAGGATAGAATTTTTATTGCTGAGATTTTTCTACTGACTAAAATAAAATAATTCCAACTCTGAATTTTCTGAGACCACTTTCATATGCTGATATATTGTAGAACCATCAGTAATATGCTTCTACAAAATAAAATACTGAAACATCAGATATACAACTATAACTAAATGAACCATTTCATTTAGATTGGTTACAAAAGTATACTTGAAAATGGAGTGTTTTGCACCTTTAAAAAATAAAAAGGGCAGTAGCTTATATAATATGCTACCACATGTATTTAGAAAAATGCAAAAACAAAAAACATATTCACGTTTGCATGTATATACATTAAAACATGTAGAAAGCCACAAAACTAATAATCCTAGTTTACCTCCAGAGAGGGGAAACCAGGTAGCTGCAAACAAAAGTGGGGGAGAACTTTCCACTCATAATCTTTTTTACCTTTTGGATTTTTAACCTTCAGAATACACTACTTATTTTTTTTTAAAAAAAGATTCCTCCCTATAACATACAGAATTTAGTAATGTTATTGTTTTAAGTATTTAATTTTCTATCAAGCAGAAAATTGCATTCCCTAAATCTAATAACCTGAAACATAACAGTAAGTTATTCTTTCAGGGTAAAATTTTGATTTAGCAGATTACAGATCCAGCACAAAAACCTATTTGGTAAATAAAATTAATAACAGTCATAAAACACCATTTTCACATATGTACATACAACGAAAATAACTGTAACACAGCTCTTTTCAGCTGTTTAAGTATAAAAAGGAAAGTTAGCCACACCATAGATGAATATGTCATCAATATGCTGCAAAAATGGAATAAATATCTGGAAACCAATTAAAAGTACTCACACTCCATGCAAGGGAGAGCAAAGAACTTTTCTTAAATTATAAGAGCTGCCAAACAAAACTAATGATAGCCTGTTTACATATGAGTACTAACTGATAATCAACTGTGTATTAACTCTTAAAGAACATGGCTATTTTATTAAATTCTGTAATATTTTATAAATTTTATTTAATTGATATCAATTTCCATGAAAGTATAAATATATCAACTTATTTTCAATTAACTGGAATCTGTTGGTATTAAGAAAGCATTCTTACACTTAAGAAATCACCTCTCCTCTTGAAAACTATCAAGGTATACTGGTAATTATCTTTATTACTTGTTTTGAAACAGGATTTGCAAGCATTATTAATATGAAAATAAGAATATAAACAACCACAAACCTGTGTGTAAGTACAGTTCTTCTTTTTACATTTGCCACATGTGAATAAGTCAGTCTGGGTCCCACCCGTCTTGGCCATCTGATGCTCTCTAATGGCTTCTTTGGTCAAGTTTTTCCGCATCTCTTTGAGCTCATCACTAGCCATTTCCTATTAAGAAGGTGGTTTAATATTCAGTTACAGGCATCTCCTGAATGCTTTTAATACTCAATTAGCTTAATAAAAATAGAACCAAAACCAACTACTAAGGTTTTAAAAGTGAAAAATTATTTTTTCCTCAATAAGTTTACATGTGAAAACTGCATTTAATTACTGTTTAAAGGCTTACAAACAATGAGTAACTCTAATGTCCAGATTGTGTCCAGATTGTGATCTGTACCATTGCCCTCTGCCCCCACAAAAAACAAGGACAAGCCAGAGTCATCTTCTTATGCCAGAAAGCCCAGAAGCTACCAAAGACTTTTAAGTCAAATGGACAGAAGAGCTAAAATGAAGGAGCTCCCAGTGGCCAAACATAGGACAATTTCTTCAGCCATAAAAATAAATTACTATAAAGAACCAATCCCCCACTGGATAAATAAAAAGTCACAAGTCAATTATGATACTTAAAAAAGGAGAGCACACACACATACAAAAACAGCAACAAAAGCCCCCACTGGTAGTTCCTAAGGCACCAACTCCTCATTCTGATAACTGTTAACTAAAGGGACAGAATTATACATTTACCCTCTCTTTCCTATCCAAACCAACCAGGGTAATCAAGAGTCCGAGTTTATAAGGGAAAGTGCTTCTTTATCAAAGAAATCTAGCTAATAAATGTGAAAGGAAAGACAGAATTTTAGAAATTACTATTTTGCAATTCCTAATAAAACACCCAATTCAGATAAGGATCACCAGTAAATGAACACATTAGATGAAAGGGCAATGGGAACTTTACAATGGAGGCATCAGGCTGTCAGTACACAAACCCATTTGATCAACCTCAGTATGCTAAGAGTAGAACAACAAGACATTATGTGTTCCTGATGTGCTACAACGTGACATTAAAAGCACCAAGTACTTATACAGAAATAAAAAGTTGATCTCGTCTGCAATCAAGCCTATAGAACTAGCTTCCAGTTTACAGAAAATGAGACAGAAAAGTGTAATAAAATCATGAGGAAGAAACACACATTTCATGCTGTGGTTTACAGAAGAAATAAACTGATTTATTCAATAGGTCAATGTCATGAAGAAAAAAAAGCAGAAGCAGGGGTAGGGGAAATTACTTTAGATTTTTATATAGACACACCCACACAATTTTAAAAGACTGAACTAAAGGTAATGTGTATACTTTGGATCCTGATACAAAGTAAATGTACAACCAAGAAAAAATGAGTATGAACTAGCTATTAGATAATATCAAGAAATTATTGATACCTTTGCTGAATATGGTGACAATGTCGTTATGTAATAAAAATATATTTTTAAAGATACTCCTCAAGTATGTAGAGGTAAAAGAACAGAATGTCTGAGATTTGCTTGAAAATAATTCAGGAGAAAAGAAAGAAAATGAAAAAAGGTATAGATGCAAAGGGTGACATTCTTGAAAATACTTGAAGCTTGGATGACAGATATATGGATTTCATTATACTATGTTCTCTACCTTGTGATAGTTTTAAATTATTTTAATGAGTTTTTTAAAATGAATTTAAAAAATATAGCAATTTTTATTAGCTATATAGAAAGACAAATTCACTCTCTTGGATGCTTAAGAAAAAAGTAAGATTATAGGCACACTACAGCTATTATCTATAAACAGCTATGTCTATAAATAGCCAGCTATGAATTTCATTTTTCCCACCATTCCTTATACAAATCTAAGGAATAGTCAATAAAATGTGAGCAGTTTTGTAGGGTTTAACTATGAAAAGAGCTTAGAGATTTCAAAGTCTGTTTGCAATTAGAAATTCAACTCTTTGATGCCACACAAATCCACAATAAGTTAAAACACTTTTGTCTTCAGACAGAGATTTAAGGCAATCACCCAAAAAATCATGGTACAGCTGCAAACACCCAAAGGTCATTGTACAGTTAAGGAAGGGACAAAGTATTGATGTAAATGGATTCAATCGCCTTAAGTATCTGTCTAGTGTATTGAACATATAAATACATAAAAATAGCTAATAAAGACTTATCATACATGTAGTATTTATATAGTACTTTATGATTTAAACAGGCTTTATACTTGACATCATGGAAACATTATATTCAGATATACTCACCTCTGCTGTCATTCTAGCAAATAAGTCAGGAGGAATATTCCCACACAGTACATTTTTCCTTAAATTTGGATTCTTTGCATCCTTAAGATTTGATATTCTACTTCGTACTCTATTTTTATATTTCATGTCTGTATTCCTTATTTCTTGATATATAGGTATAGGCCATTAAGGAAAAAAGGTTAAATTTTAAAGGTAAGATCATTTTTTCTTATTCTCCCAAAAAAAGAATTCCTGACATTTCTAAGCAGTTCACAAACACAGTTTCAAATTTAGATTGTTTGACATATGTCATCCATTCCTGACATTTCTAAGGAAAAAAGGTTAAATTTTAAAGGTAAGATCATTTTTTTCCTATTCTCCCCAAAAAAAGAATTCCTGACATTTCTAAGCAGTTCACAAACACACTTTCAAATTTAGATTGTTAACAAGGCACTGTTTCTAACCAATTCCTTGATCTAGACTGTGAATGAGCAATGCTTTCTTCTCAATATTTAATGCCGGAAGCATACATATTAACAGGGTTTCAAAACGTAACTCAGGTACTTAGTGAGAAAAGTTTTAAAAAAGAGCTTGAACTTATACAAGCTTTAACTTGCCCAAACCCAACTTCTAACAAGGATCCTAAAAGTCTCAATGACTACACAGTTCCCTTGGGGACCTTATGAGAAGAAACCATTGATGGTGGCCCTAAATGTTTATTTCCTCCCTTGGCTCAGCAAGAAGCTAGTTTAGCAGATTCTTCTCAAAAGAATAGGCCATAGCAGAGGCTGAGCCCATGAGGAGGTCTCTAACAAGGCTATTTCCTCAACCAGGAGAGTCCCCCATCACACTGTCACCTAGATGTCACCTAGATGCTTCCCATACCTACAAATAGGGCCCTTCCCCAAGCCCTTTCCATGGTGCCCAGCATAAACACACTTCCCTCCGAGATAATGAGCTCAGGGGATTATGTGTGCTTGTTAACTTCCCCCAAATGTGAAACCGTACTTCACTGTTACTAGTGTCTGTGTTTTCCACAGCCTTTTGCACAACTTGAATCAAAATGATTTATTCTCAATTTGCAAGGCAGAAAAATAAAAATACTATCAACACTGTGTGCTTTACTTTTGAATGACAGGAACAAAAAGAATAAAATGACATGGATGGTGCCCTCCTTTGCTATCAAAACAATAGAAGCAAGATGGAAACTGAATACAATAAAAATTAAAAAGTTCTGTACATGAGGGGTGGCCAGTTGGCTCAGTTGATTAGAGTGCGGTACTCTTAACAACAAGGTTGCTGGTTCGATCCCCACATGGGCCACTGTGAGCTGCGCCCTCCACAACTAGATTGAAACAACTATTTGACTTGGAGCTGATAAGTCCTGGAAAAAACGCACTTAAAATAAATAAAAGTTTTTTTTAAAAAATTCTATACATGAAGAAAAATTTGTAATTAATCTAGCAGATTACTTAAAACAATCATGCATATACACACACAAAGGATATCTTCCTCAATCTGAGATCCTAATTCTTCCTCATCAGCTCCGATGGCGATGTAGTCATCTAAACATAGACACAAAGTATTGCCAAGAATAAGTGATTGTAACATATTAAACAAAAATTTCAACAGAGTAAATTAAACTGCATTAGTGTTTCTTCAACCCCATTTGCCATCTATAAGGAATCTATTTCAGTTTCATTAGAATCTGGTCTCTCTACTCCCCACCGGCCTCCTCCTCTGCATTCACCTAATGTCCACAGTACTCTGCACTGATGACCCCTATCCCTCAGGAGTGGGGAGGTAAGTGATCTAGCAGTAATTCCTCAGTTCACAACTCCATAAAGTCTGGCTGCTCCAGCAGAGTAGAGAAAGTGATAGAAAGAACTGTTTTGTCTCCTGTGACACAGGTTTCATCGCAAAGAAACCATTCGTCTCACATCTGCAAATCACATATACGGACACACTCAGAAGACTCCTATGCAAATATTCGAAAGGATAGGAGGACATACAAAGAAACTAGGAAGAAAAAAAAAAAATATATATATATATATATATATATACATATATATATATATATATATATATATATATATATATATATATGACAGTAAAGGAATCAAAGTAGAAAGTACAGAATAAAGAGTAAAATAGGTTATACTAACCATGGTTTAGTAAAATAGAAAAAAGATGAATTTTGTATTTAAGATGAGAAATATTCTTTATATGATACTTTGAAGACAAATTTTTACATAAGAATAGATACCTTCAAATTAAAACTCATATATATATATATATATATATATATATATATATATATATATAATTAGGTTGGTCCAAAGTAATTGCGGTTTTTGCAATTATTTTTAACCTTTAAACTGCAATTACTTGTGCACCAACCTAACATATATATATATATATCTTTTCTACTTAAAAAAAGTAGAAAATGGAATTATGAATACAAAAACTTGCATATTATATGTCATATTAACATTTAACAATGGGACCCAAATACAGTATTAACCTGGTTGGGGCGGGGGGCAGAATAATTAGTTTGCAGACTAAATGTGGAGGGAAAAGAAGCTGTGGAAAAAAGTCTAAATGACTATGAAACACACACATAGTAGAAGGAATCTTTTCTTGGAATGACAAAGTAACAGACAGAGGCTCCAGGATGCCTGTAGTCCCCCTATTAGCAACAACTCTTCCCGGAGTTCAGCAGTGGAGGCAGCTACCCACAGGATGCTGCTGGTAAAACAGAAATATGGAGGAGCACATGGCATTGGTGGGGGCTGGCAATCAAAGGACTCAGCACTGAAACAACGTACACTAAACTTACCTCCTGTTCGAAGAGCAGCAGCAAGCATCTCCCTACACTTTAGCCGTACAGAATCAGATGTGCTCGGTGCCCGAGGAAAAGATGACACATACGTATCTCGAGCATTTGTCTCATCCTTTCTGCTGCTTACGTTGCCACTGGAGCTACTAAAATACACACACACACACACACACACACACACACACACACCACCAAAATGAAATCAGGAAAAACTCAAAGTAATATCATTACTATCACTGTCTAAAACCATAATTTTTTGGCCTAAATAAATGACAGTATTTCAGTGACATTAAAAATTTTTGCCTGCATATAGATTAAAAAGAAGTTAAAATTTTAGTAAAGATAAGAGAGACAAGTGTCATGTCTGTTTTTAACCAACTAAACATTTTACCTTGATTCTCCTTTTAAACATTAAACAATATTTTTAAAAGAGAAAATACACGTTACATTTCAATACAATAAACGAAAAGCAAAGATCTTGGTTATGAAGAGAGGGGCGAGGAGATGGCACCAAGGGATATGATAGCTCTGAATCAAAAACAGAGAGAGAGAGAAAATGTCTGAAAAACCCTATTCCAATTAGGCAACCAATGAGTTTTACATTTAAAACACCGCCTTCAGGATAAAAATCATGTGTAGTGAGAAGTGAGCTGTGAGAATATAACAATGTCTCTTAATTTCTCCCCAGAAACATCAAGTCAATCAGGACCATTTAATAATTTTCCAGTCAATGTAATCATTTCAACTGCTTCTGATTAACATGTTATATTAGATTTTCATCAAAATACTTTTCTGATGGGTTTCAGTTAACTTTGGTCACATTAGAGATAGTTGCCGTAAACCTTTCCAAAGACGTAAATCATTCATCCCGCATAGATCTAACTTGCTGTACTGCTGCAAGGCGATACCTCCTTGCCTTCTCTCCCAAATATAACCCATTGTCAAACTTCACAAACAGGTCACTGTGGGGAAAACGGCCATTCTGCATACCTTCTAAGCTTAGTCATTTCCTTCCTGAAGCTGCCTCTGATTTCCCCTCTGTACTCTCAAAGTACTGTCTGCACACAGGTTGGTATTATGGTGACTTTTTATATATTCTCCCCTTCCAGACTGGGCTTTTCAAGAGCAAAGACTAGGATTTCCTCCTCTATGTATTCCTAGTACATAGCATGCTACCTTTCAGTGATAAATCAATGAACAAACCAACAATTCAAAGTCCCCCTTCTTAAATGCCTCAATTATATGCTTTTGCATCTGTGTCTGTAGCAGTATGCTTAGCTCACCCACTGGAAACTGTCCCGGTGGACGATGGAGCCTTACCCTTACTAACTTAACTACTGCTGGCCCACTTTTTACATTCTGATGACTCATTCCTAAGCATTTAATCATATTAGTTTCTCCTTAAATTCTTACACCCAACATCTAAAAACATAATTTTACAACGTGTAAAACCCTTTTCAGCTATAAGTCACTTAGAGCTAAACTTGTATCTCCTTTAGATGATACCTCAGACTTTTTTCTTAAAATTTTCTTCACAGAGAGAAAGAGAGGAAGTTTTCCACCTTACCACTTGATCAGACTTCATAATAACAATTCTATGCTTTAGTATACCGGCTCTATCCCTAAAACTTAGATTACATAAAACTGATAAAAATATACTAAGAACTTACTCCTCCTTTAATATCTATTTAAAATATTTGTCTATATTTTTATATTTTATATTCAAGGCATTAAATCAGTGACTCTGAATGTCACCAGGTTAGACAATTAGAAGCTTATATCCAAAATTCAAATTATGGCCTGTACTTTTCAAAGCTATCAATGTCATGAAGGACAATCACACACTGAAGAATTACTCCAGAGTAAACTAGCTATACTAACTAAATGGAAAGTGTGATATTCAATGATATTTAGGAAAAATCTTTTCCCCTTGCAGTAAAAGACAGTGGAACAATTGTTGAAATATGAGTAAGGTCTGTGGATTAGAAAACAGGTATTGTATCAATGTTAATTTCTGGATATTGATAGCTGTATTATGGCTATATGTGAGAAAATGACCTTGTTCTTAGAAAATACACATTGCTGTATTTAGCATTTAGAGGCATAAAAGGCCTACCTGCAAATGACTCCTATTTGATTCAGAATAACGTGTGTGTGTGTGTGTGTGTGTGTGTGTGTGTGTACGAGGTCTGACAGTTAAGTTCGCGAACTTGTTAAAAGGGTGTTGCTAACCTTTTTTGATAACAGAGGGATTATTCATTATGAATTTGAACCAACTGGACAAACAGTTAACCAAGTTTACTATTTGGAAGAGCAGAAAAGGCTGTGTTAAAGAGTTAGACAACCTGAACTTTTCGCCAACAATCCATGACTCTTGCACCACGACAATGCAACATCTCACACGGCACTATCTGTGAGGGAGTTTTCAGTCAGTAAACAAATAACTGTATTGGAACACCCTCCCTACTCACTACATGATCTGGCTCCCAGTGACTTCTTTCTTTATCCAAAGATATAGGATATATTGAAAGGAAGACATTTTGATGACATTCAGGACATCAAGGGTAATACGACGACAACTCTGATGGCCATTCCGAAAAGAGTTCCAAAATTGCTTTGAGGGTGGACTAGGCGCTGGCATAGGTACATAGCTTCCCAAGGGGAATACTTTGAAGATGACCGTAGTGATATTCAGTGTGTGTATACGAGGTCTGACAATTAAGTTCACGAACTCATCCTAGAAAAAGTGCTACATACTTCTTCATTGCTGAGTATCTTCGGGTAAAGAAAGAAGTCATTGGGGGCCAGATCAGGAGAGTAGGGAGGGTGTTCCAATACAGTTATTTGTTTACTGGCTAAAAACTCCCTCACAGACAGTGCCCTGTGAACTGGTGCATTGTCGTGATGCAAGAGCCGTGGATTGTTGGCAAAAAGTTCAGGTCGTCTAACTTTCATGCAGCCTTTTCAGCACTTCCAAAGAGTAAACCTGGTTAATTGTTTGTCCAGTTAGTACAAATTCATAATGAATAATCCCTGATATCAAAAAAGGTTAGCAACATCCTTGCAACAAGTAATTTTCTAAAAGTCTAAAATTATCTCAAAAATAGTTAGAAAAACTAAATTTTATTAGTAACTAGTGTTTAACCCTACCTTTAGCTTACCTATTTTATCGTTAAGTTCAGTTAGTACTAATATGTAAAATAGCAGTGTATGGGATTTTTTGTTGTTGTTGTTACTAAAAAAATGAACAGTACATTATCTATTTGGGGAAAATATTGAGAAATAAATGAAGTTAAAATAAGTAGCCTAAAACTTGAGCATATCAGAATCATTTGAAGGGTTTGTTAAAAACATTTCTAGGCTCCACAACCAAATTCCTGATTCAGTAGTCTCAGGGTAGAGGCCAAGAATTTGGTTTGCTAACAAGTTACCAGGTTCCCTGCTCTTCCAGGGATCATACTTTGAGAACTATTGCTCTAAATCAATGTCAAGAGTTAAACTACAAGCTCCCCAAGAACAGAGGAACTGTATTTAAGCTACTGGGCATATTGCCTTTTACATCAATGTGTTGGATATGGCACAGTCCACTATATGTAATAGGAAAGAATAAATGCAAAGGACTCATAAGATCTGAGAAACAATTTGAACCCTTTGTTACTGAACTTCACATTTTAAGTTCTTATGACAAATAGCTAAATTGGGAAGAAAAATAAACATAAAAAGGAGAACTGGATCCAAGGCCAAAAAATAAAAAAATCTAAAAAAGTAATGTGGTAAATAGAAGATTAACCATTTGAATCCCTCATCAGTACCTTCATTGTCAATTCTAGTACGTAATGCTATCCCAGAGATTCTATTCAATTAAACTCGATGAGTACAATGTAAATAATTTCTTCTATTTATGTAGTGTCTTCTAACTCTTAAATTTCCAGGCAGTCTTGTAAGAAACCTCAGAAAACTTGGCTATATACATTACTAATTCCATTTGATTAGGAAATAGAAGAATACAGATATGGGATCATAAGACCATGGAGGAGGTGATGGTCAAGTAAAACTATGCCTTTAAACATAAATGAATTTCCATAAAGCAAAATACCTTTCTTCTCTTGCTTCAGGGCTATTCTGTGATGTAATTGCAGTATCTTTTTTCTTTTCTTCAGGATCTTTATCAGTTGATGGTCCATCTGAAAATTTACGAAATCCCTAAGTTGTTAGCATTTGTTAAAAAAAAATACAAAACTGAATTACTGCATATTATCAAGCTTTTTACGAAACAAAAAACAAAACCCCCTAAAATCCTAAGTTTTCAACAAGTAAATAAAATGTATGCAAGCTACTCAAGTAATATGTAAAGTAATACACAGTGCACAAGCTTTAAGACTTAAGGAGGTGATGGGGTGGCCGGTTGGCTCAGAGATTGGAGCGTGGTGCTCATAACACCAAGGTTGCTGGTTCAGTTCCCACCTGGGCCAGTGAGCTGCGCTCTCCACAACTAGATTGAAAGCAATGGCTTGAGCTTGGTATTGAGCCACCGATGGGAGGCTGGTTGGCTCAGTGGTTGGAGCGCAGTGCTCGTAACACCAAGGTCACCAGTTCGATTCCCACATGGGCCAGTGAGCTGTGCCCTCCATAACTAGATTGAAAACGACTTGACCTGGAGCTGAGCTGCACCCTCCACAACTAGATTGAAAAAAAAAAAAGCAATGACTTAACATGGAGCTGATGGGACCTAGAAAGGCACACTGCTCCCAATATTCCCCAATAAAAATTGAGGGGGAAAAAAAGACTTAAGGAGGTGCGCAATTAGATTTTGGGAAATAAAGCATGTAAAACAGACTGGGCCAGTGCAATAATATTTAAGCACTGAAAAGAAGTATTTATGTTTAAATCAAAACAGCCTTGAAGCTGGGTTCAGAAAATGTTTGGATCTACCACATAAATTTTGATCCCTACCTAAGTAATAAGAGCTACATAAATAATTCAATTCACCACATCCCTCTGTATAGAATACAGAAGAACATATATTCAATTGTGTATTATGACTACCTAGGCAACTTTTAAGCATACCCTCAGTTCAAGCTCCCATCCTGAGCTATTCAACCCAAATCTCTGACAGGTGAGGAATGAGTATCACGGATACTTTTAAGTTCCTCAAGTGACTCTAATATGCTATTCTGGATGAGAATAACTGACAGAGTTCGGTCCAAATCACAATTCTAGAACTTATAAAGGTCAGGGTTAGCAAACCTGAACTACAATTCAAGTGCACTACCATATAGCGTTTAGTGTATGCTTTAGTTTTCACATACTCATTTTACTGCCCCTTGTTAGTCTCTATAATTCACCTGGAAGGCCCTAAAACCTAAATGTGCTACAGTATTGTGAGGTAGAAAACAAAGATTAATAATGACATGCAAGAATATAGCAAAGACTAAGAAATATTCCAAAAGTAAAGGGGTAGAAAGCAATACTATCTAATAAGGATCCAATGCTGTAGAGAACAGTAAAACTGATGTAATCCCTCAGAAAGCAGAGCAATAAGTATGAACAACCTTAAAAATAGTCCTACTATCTATCTAAACACATTGTGGGCAATATAGCAGAGCTAGAGGGAAGTACTCCAGCTCTGGACTCAGATGTCTGCAACCAGATCCCCGCCTGACTTCTTAACCCCAATTCAACTGTGCTTACAGTGCTTAATCTCTCAGTGTCTCAATTTCCTTGTCATAAAATGGGGATTATAATAGCACCTAGCACACTGGATTGCTGGGAGGATTAAATGCATTAATACAGGTCAATGTTGGGGGCAGCCGAATGGTTCAGTTGGTTAGAGCACAAGCTCTCAGCAACAAGGTTGCTGATTCAATTCCCCCATGAGATGGTGGGCTGCGCCCCCTGCAGCTAAAGATTGAAAACGGTGACTGGACTTGGAGCTGAGCTGCGCCCTCCACAATTACCGTGTTTCCCCAAAAATAAGACCTAGTCGTATCAGCTATAATGCATCTTTTGGTGCAAAAAATTAATATAAGACCCGGTCTTACATTATATTATACTATATAAGACCCGGGTCTTATACTAATTTTTGTTCCAAAAGACACATTAGAGCTGATGGTCCAGCTAGGTCTTATTTTTTGGGGAAATGTAGACTGAAGGACAATGACTTGGAGGTGATGGGCCCTGGAGAAACACACTGTTCCCCAATATAAAAAATAAAAAAAACAATAATACAGATCAATGTTTGGCACATCTTAATTATTCAAAACTGTGCTACCTAGTAGCAGTAGTAGTAGTAAATCTGCTAGAAATCTAGCTTAACAATCTAAAGAAAAAGCTTTAGTCAGAAAGATATTTATCAAGATATTATTTGTAATAGCCATAAAAACAAATATAACCTGCAAGTGATTAAATTATGGTATAGTCACCCAACAGATTATTTTGAAGCCAATAAAAATGAATTATGATGATGATGTAAAAACAAACAAACAAAAAAACACCCCTGGGGTGCCAAAAAAATGTATACAAGTGGAACTTTGGTCAACGTTGCTCAAGCAGTTCGCCATAATCAGAAGTGTCTGGATGCTGATGGTAACCACTTTGAGTACTTCTTGTAATTGCACAAGTCAAACGTGACTTGTATTCATCTTTTGTTATTGGTGTATATTGAGTGTTACAATTTTACAATTTTAATAGTTTTTTCCTTTCTTAAAATGTGTATACATTGTTTTGGCACCCTCTGTATATAAATAAATAAATAAATAAATATATATATATATATATATATATATATATATATATATGTATATATATGTGTGTGTATATATATATGTGTGTATATATATAATTTTACTTATGCTATTTATTTATATATATGTGTCTACATATATATACATACATATATATATGTGTGTGTGTATATATATATATATATATATATATATATATCACACATATACATATAAATAGCATAAGTAAAATTATAGTGGTAGCAAAATCCACATACCAGGGGAAAAAATGACAAGAAATGCAACAAAATGTTAACTGATGGTTACATTTAGATAGACTTAAGGATGATTTTTTTTTCCTTCTCCAACTCCCCAAATTTTAATAAACATGTAAATCTTTTAATGTAAATAAAAAAGTTTTTAAAGGAGAACTTGTACTGGACTTAGATACTTTCAATAAGTATAAGAGAATAAAACTTTTTTAAATTTAAGATTAAATGAGCATAAGTGTAATGTCTACTCTTTTCTCCCGCACAATGTAAACCATCTTTCCAGAAATAAAAATGGATGCATGTGGTTCTCAATTTTCTATGACTAATCATAATTACCTTAGAATATGGAATTAGATTTAAAATTTAAATTAACTATAAACAGTTTCACTATGTCTTTAAAGACTAGACTTTTTTAAAAAGCTTTTTATTTTGAAATAATTTGAAACCCGCATAAATGTTGTAAGAACAGTACAAAGAACTTTATTCAGAGTCCCCAGTTGTTAATGTTTTGGCACACTTCCTTCCTCATTCATTCATTCGTTCTTCCTTATACATACATACAGAGGGTGCTAAAAAAATGTATACACATTTTAAGAAAGGAACAAACTGTATTAAAATTGTAATACTCAATACACACCAATAACAAAAGATGCATACAATTCACGTTTGATTTCTGCAATTACAAGAGGGGCTCAGCATGCAGACACTTCTGATTACAGCGAACTACTACTTGAGCAACTTTAACCAAAGTGTCTACTTTTATAGCTGCACATGCCATTTCAATTTCTTCACACAGTACCAAGCGTCTCAAATTTATCACGAATGCATGCAGTTGTTAGGCGTGTTAGAGGTTCTGTTGCATACTCACGCCTCCATTGTCCTTCTACTTCCACAACATTCTCGAATTTCAAATACCACTTCAAAATGGTCTTGCACTCCTTGAACTGTGCTTCTGCCATTTTCTTTGACTGTCCTGCCTGTATGGTGACCCTAGCATTCATTTGATTAATGCCATCTTTTGAGAGAACATCATACTACACATTGCTACTGTAATTCAACTCTACTTCGAAAAGTACTACATAGAAAACATCTCTTAAAATATGTACACATTTTTTTGGCACCCCGAGTATATGTGTGTTGTATGTACACTCACACACCATCATGTGCACACATATTTCTTTCGAACCATTTGAAAGTAGCAGATGTCATGCTCCTTTATCCCTAAATACTTCACTGTATAGTCCCTAAGAATAAAGAAATTCATTTATATAACAGCAGTAATTAATAAGTAAATTTAACAATGATACAATATTGTTTACTTACCTAGAAGTCTTATACAAATTCTGCCAATTATTCCAATAATGAATCTTTACAGTAATTTTTTTTCTGGTACAGAATCCAATACAGGATCACATATTACATTTAATTCTCTTAAGACTAGACTGTTAAAATTTTATAGGCTTTATAATTTTTAGTTTCTAGTTTCCAACCTCTTATAAGTAACAGTTTTCTTTTTTTATTATTACTATTGTTGCCTTTGAAATTTTAAAAGGTTCACTTTTTGTATTTTTCTCTTCTATATGATTAAAGAAATGGCTGATTTCAGGACTGGGGCAGGAAAGATGGATGAGCCCAAGACATTTTATGGTACCAGAATGTAAGATTTAAAAATAAAATTGAAGGAGGCTTGTCAAAGGAACAAAGGAGCCAGTTTGCAGAGGGGCCTGCTGGTCAAATCTAGGACAAAGTAAGTATCAAAATAAACATGAATAATGGATTATAATCCATTGTATAGAATAGGAATCCACACTAATGATAGATAAATAAATAACTAGGAAGTAAAAGGAAAGTTCTTTCTTATAACTGAATGATTTATAAATATTGAAGTGAAAGAGTTAGAAAATCACTATTTTGTAATTGTCACTGAAAAGAGTGGTTTGGGCAAGACTCTGGATACTAAATAACAGGGGTGTGGGGATGGGGAAGTCTGATGAGGAACAAGATTGTTTCAGGATCTTAAAGTATCTCCCACAGAATGCCTATAAGATATAAGGGGAAAAATAATAAGCTATACAGTGTACACTTTGACTGAACTATCAAAACTAACATCATTGATGCCTCTGGATGTGAAACCCTAATAAGGACACAACACACGCAGTATTCTAACTGTGGGTGCACAGCATGATAGAATCATGAGAAAACAGCAGATAAGCCCCAAAAAAGGAATATGCTATTAAAAATAAAGGCTGCAGGGTGCTTGTATTCTTTAGAACATCGATGTCATAAAAGATATTAAAAAACTATTCCAGATTAGGAAACTAGATATGTGATCCTAGACTGCATCTTGTTCTGGAAGAGAAACAAAAGCTATAATGGATATTATTGTGACAATTAACGAAAGTGCAAACACGCACGTAGATTCAAGTGCTGTACCAATGTTAAATTTCCTGTATTATGATTACGTAAGAAAGTAAACTGATTCTAAGCATCAAAGCATGACAGATGCAAGTATTCTCAAATGGTTCAGAAAAAATAGTTTGTGTGTGTGAATAGAGAAAAAGAGAGAAGAGAGAATATGAAAAAACAAATATGGCAAACATTAAAAATGTATCAAAAAAAATGATACATGTTAGTTTTTTTTATTATTCTTGCAAGTTTTCTGTTGGAAAATTATTCTAAAATCCTTTTCGAAAAGTATGACAACCTTCCCTTTGGGGGAAAATTTTTCTTAAAGAGGGAATACAGTTATAAGTATGGAAAGACATAAACGTTAAATTTGACTAGCTTAGAAAAGCAAAACCCTCAAAGAGGTCAAACTAACACCCCTCACTCTTCTTATAAGGCATTGATTTTCATATATCTACAGTCATAAAGGAAAAAATGCAAAACCAAATGTGTGAATAAACCAGAACATCATAAATATATATAAGGGAAGATCAATTATACCTAATAACTTTTTCCAGGATTTGATGAGAGACTTTGCTAAAGATGTAACTTCTTCATCTGTACTCTGCTTGCGAATAGCATTTACTGACATTCCGATTCTTGTAGACTGCAAGGCAACAACAAAAAAATTTGTAGAAACAATTTTATTTCAGACAATTTAGTGTATCACTTTCTTCTTTCCCAGATTTCTATTTCCATTTGAGAATTGAAAAGAACTTCAATTATTTGAATTCTTATAACAGTATACTACAGACTTAAGATACATATATCTTCAGATCAAACACTGGACTCAAGGTTTTTATCACTGAGATCTGCAAGCATATAACTCGCTACAGTAATAAGTCTGGTTAACCAGTAAAATGAAATTGGTCTTTCCATAAGAAAGAAGCAAGAATAAAATATAAACAGTTTGTATTTATATATAAAATAGGCTGAAGCAATCAGGACTAAGATGGACCCTCCTGTGTATCTATACATTCTTCTACATAGATTGCATCCTAGACCACCTGATACAACTTACAATGAGGATACCCAAACAAATACTACTACCTACAAAGGCTTAAAATGCATTCTTTTGGGGCCTGAAACCAGCATATAATCACAGACATTAAAATGGACTTCACAGAATATAATTTAACATGCGGTAATATTATGTGCCCAGGATTATGCTGGCAGCATCCATATTTGTCAATCTTCCTAACAACCCTTCAAAGTTAAGATCATTATCCCTATTTTTAAGATGAAGAGCTTGGAAGTACCAATAAATAAATTGCCCAACGTTACACCATTATTAATAAGTAAAGCTGGACTTTTAATCCAGGTCTGTGCACCCCCAAAGTCCACGCTCTTTCCAGCACATCAGTGGTTTTCAAATTGTGCTCAAAGAACACAAAAGCTACGACAGGCCAATTATGGGATGATAAATAAAAAATGATAAATTATTTAGTAAGTTCAGGTTGTCAGTAGACAATCTTTCAAAACATATGGTCTATGGAAGAAAAAAAAATAACAGAAGGAATTCTTAGTGGCAAAAAAAAGAAGGGAACCCTGCTGTAAACTTTAAGGAAGAAGAATAAATGGATATGTAAGGCTTCCTTTTAAATTATTCAATCTACTCAACAAAGAGATTCATGACAAAAGTTGTGCTCAAGAATTTAGAATAGGTGTTTAGTCAGTGCACTGTGTTACATCTCTTGGAAAGCGGAGCAAGGCAGGAAACATGCCATTACAGAATGATAATGGGGACTCTGCATATTTAAAGGCCCAAAATGCTTTGGAATTAATGTTTTGGTTTTTTCAATCCACAGAAAGTGACTTACTGCTTTAGAAAATAAGATACTCAGAACTTTTTTAAGTGAAGAAAATACTTCTAGAACTTTAGAACTTTTCTAAAACATTACTTTGTCAGCTTGATGAAGTAGGCACTTCAATATAAAAAACTTTGCAGAGGCAAGTGCCTGGGCTGCATAGCAGAGCTCACAATTGTGTGGACCCAGAACTGTCCCACTGGAAGCAGCTAACTGCTCAGAAGCGGGGCTTGCACTTGCCGCTGGTGTACTGAGTGTCAGGTCTGCACGGCAGTGACTACTGCAGCCCTCCTTTTCCTCAGCACTCACTCACAGCTCTTCTTTATCTCCACCTGCACAAACATACCGCCTAAAAGAAAATCTACTTTTGAAATGAGTGGAAGAAATAACCTGATTACTAATATACTTCTAAAGCTTGGGGTTGACAAGAATTAGGAAAAGAAAATGGAATTTTCAGAGGTGGTCAGAAGTGAACAAAGGCATAAGGAAAGCATGAACAAACTGTGCTCTAGGGTGATTGCTTTTCAATTATCACAGGATATTTTTATCACTA
The DNA here is from genome assembly GCF_057876585.1 of Rhinolophus sinicus. Classification (NCBI taxonomy): domain Eukaryota; kingdom Metazoa; phylum Chordata; class Mammalia; order Chiroptera; family Rhinolophidae; genus Rhinolophus; species Rhinolophus sinicus. The sequence continues at coordinate 23,506,815 of NC_142507.1, read as the reverse complement.
AAAAGTCAATGATTTCCTGCTTAGAACCTATGAAAACCCATGCAAAGAATATAGGCAGATATGGAGAATACAGGCAGCAACTGTAATAAACACACTTATCTAAGGAAGAGATGGTCCAGGTAAGAACAATAAGAAATGTGGCTGAAGAGGTAGGTGAAAAACAAAAATTTGAGGTAGGTGTTTTTTTCCTTTTAGGGGGTATCTTGGGAAGACGAGAAGAAAGTAGACAGAGGAAAGGACTATAAAGCTAGTTTACTTGAATAACCTCATCTAGAACTGCCTCTGAGAATTCCCCAGACTATGCATTTTTCCTAAAAATCGTAGACTATGATTTATATACAGGATATAATAAGCAGGCTATAAAAGTATTTTGTGCTCCAGGAATTAGGAATTGTAGAGTTAAACAGACTTCTTGACTGCACTAATAAAAGTTTGAGACAAATTATACATCATGAAATTCTAGAGAGAAAATGTGCCTTTGCCCATGGCTGGCCATCTGGCTTCTATAGAACACCAGGTATACAATGAGAAAAACATTACCTTGGAAAGATGGAGAATGTATTAAGCAGACTTAGAGAGTCAGCTGCACATTGGTGGTAAAACAGAAGGAGTAGTGAGGTCAAGAGACACTGTCAACATCACAGGGAATAAGCAGATTGCTCTGCTCTAGGAAAAAAAAAATCATGCTGTGATCACTCATGAGTTTTTGCCAAGATATGAAGAGAGCTATTAAATCTCAAGGAAAAAAACATACAGCTATGATAAAACATTGTTAAAAAGAAATTAAAGAAGACCTAAAAAAACGGAAAGGCATCCCTTATTAACAGACCAGGAGACTTAACTGTTAAGATTGCAATGCTAATGAAATCAAACTACACAGTCAATGCAATCACTATCAGAATACCAGCTGCCTTTTGTACAGAAATCGGGAAGATTATCCTAAAGTTCACATGGAAATGCAAGGGACCCAAAATAGCCAAAGCAATCTTGAAAAAGAACAAAGTTGGAGGACTCACAACTGCCAATTTCAAAACCTACAGCAAAGCTACAGTAATCAAGACAATGTGGTCCTACATAAGAAGTGACATGCAGATTTATGGAATAGAATTAAGAATCCAGAAATCAATCCCTACATTTTTCATTACTAATTTTCAACAAGGATATCAAGACAATTCATTGGAGAAAATAATATTAAAAGGTGGAACAACCAGATATCCGTATGCAAAAGGATGAAGTTGCACCACTTTTTTAACACCACACATAAAAATTAACTCAAAATGAATCATAGATCTAAGTGTAAAAGCTATAAGACTCTCAGAAGAAAACACAGGAATAAATTCATAACCTTGAATTAGACAATGGTCTCTTAGCTATGACACCTAAAGCACAAGCAACCAAAGAAAACAGATGACTTAGCCAAAGAAAACAGATAATTTAGACTACAACAAAATTTTTAACTTCTGTGCTTCAAAGAACACCACTAAGTAAGTAAAATGAACCTAACAAATGGGAGATAATACTTGCAAATCCTGTATATGATAAGGGACTCATATCTAGAATATATAAAGAACTACCACAGCTGAATAATAAAAAGACACATTACCCAAATTGAAAAATAGGCAAACGATCTGAATAAACATTTCTCCAAAGAAGATATACAAATGGTCAACAAATACATGAAAAGATGTTCAACATCATTAGTCATTAGGGAAATGGAAATCAACACCGCAATATTACTTCATACCCACTACGATGGTTATAATCAAAGACAGATAATAACAAGTGTTGCAAGAATGTGGAAAAACTGGAATCCTCATTCACTTGCTGTTGGGAATGTAAAATGGTACAGCCATTGGGAAAACAGTCTGCTGGTCCTCAAAAAGTTCGACATAAAGTTCCCATATGACTCAGCATTTCAACTTTTAGGTATCTACCCTAAGTGAAACAAAAACACACGTTCACACACAAACTTGTACATGAATGTGCACAGCAGCATGAGTCATAAGAGCCAAAAAGTGGGAACCCAAATGTCCATCAAATGATAAATAAAATGTGGTATGTGATATATTCATACAATGGAATATTTACTATTCAGCTATAAAAAGAAATGAAGTATTGATACATGCTACAACATGAATGAACACTAAAAAGATTATATTGGGCAGCTGGATGGCTCAGTTGGTTACAGTGCGAGCTCTGAACAACAGGGTTGCCAGTTCGGTTCCCACATGGGCCAGTGAGCTGCACCCTCCAAAACTAGATTGAAGACAACTGGCTGCCGCTGAGCTTCTGGAGGGGCGGCCGGATGGCTCAGTTGGTTAGAGCGTGAGCTCTCAACATCAAGGTTGCCGGCTCAATTCCCACATAGGATGGTGGGCTGCGCCCCGCTGCAACTAAAGATTGAAAACAGCGACTGGACTTGGAGCTGGGCTGCGCTCTCCCCAACTAGATTGAAGGGCAACGACTTGGAGCTGATGGGTCCTGGAGAGGCACACTCTTCCCCAATGTTCCCCAATAAAGAAAAATTAAAAGAAAAAAAAAGGTTATACTAAGGCAGACACAAAAGGTTACATATTACATGATTTCATTTATATGAAATCTCCAGAACAGGCAAATCTACAGAGACAAAAAGTAGACTGATTAGTGCTTGCCTGGGGCAGAAGGAGGGGAGGCAATTTGGGGAGAAATGGGACCTGACTGCTAAAAAGGTACAGGGTTTCTTTTTGAGGTGACGAAAGTGTTCTAGAATTGATTGTGGTGATAGTAGCAGAATTCTTTGAATATACCAAAAACTAGTAAATTGTATACTTTGAATGAATTGTACGGTATGCAAATTGTGTCTCAATAAAGCTATTAACGAAAGACGATATACACAGCTATGTCCACTTTTACCATCCTTTCATTAAGTTCCATGAGAGCAGGGACTTTGTCGTCTTCACCACTACACTCAGCAAGTAGAATAATACCTAGCACACGACAAGCATTTAATAATTACTGAATGAATGATCATTAACAAGTACCCCTTCTCTCCGTGTCTATTGCTATTACCTAAGTTCAAGACCTCATCACTGCCCCCCTCAGTAACTGCACTGCTCAACAAGTCTTCCTGTTCCCAGCCTCCCATTTCTACCATAGTGCAAATCTAGTCCTGCACTCTCCTGCACTACGGCCTTTTGGCAGGACTGCTTTCAGGACGGCATACACAGCCCTATATGCCAACTTGCCTATGAATTCAACCCTGTATCTGACTTGCCCTTAGTTTACATTAACTTAATATGCCACACTATTTCCACTACTGTTTTCTCTGCTGGAATATCTTTCCCAGTCCTATCTATCTAGGGATAAGCTATTCATATTTTGAGACTCAGTTTCCATTTTATCACCTACATGAAGAATTTTCTGAACCTCCCAGATTAAGTCATCAGATTAAGAAGTGAACTTCTTTGTGCTTCTTCCTGCCCTACCTGACAAATGAATCCTACACAGGTATTTCTCTGGGCTACTGTACTTTTCTGTTTGCTTACAAGTCAGTTTTCCTCTATTAGATTTTAAGCTCAATGAGGGGGAAAAGCTGTACCTATCCACCACCCCAACACAATTCCAAGGAATGAAGCATATGAAAAACAGCACAAGTGTGTTACAAATGATGGCCCTACCCAATCTCCACTTCCTCTATAAAGCTACACATTTCTCTTAAATACATACTGGGGTTACTATGTTGTTTTCGATGTGGTTATCCCCACATAGGCTAGGATAAGGGTCGGTACTGTCTCAAAGGCAAGGCTATCCCCAGAGTTAATGTGCCAGAGAAGCTGTTGATTCTTGGACAGGATATCTGAACTGAAAAGACAGGACTTAATGACTTACTTCCTTTTTTTTTCTTGGGTCTAAAGGTCTACAACCTTTTTTGCACAATCAATCTCTTTGGCAATCTAAAGCTTATGGACCCCCTTCTCAAATGCTTTTAAAATGGTTTCAATAAATACATAGGATTACACCAATTATATAATATACAGTTACAAAATCTTTTCTTAAATATGATATAGTAATACATGTGCACCTTAATTTAAAACATTAAATAAGATCTAGCGTAAGGTAAAATAGCTACCATAATAATGAGCAAAACTGGATGTCAATAGATCTACAACTATAATATGAAGTTAAAATATCTGATTTATTTCAGTTACAGCTATAAATACTACTAATACAACTATGGCTTACCGCCTTCATATTCATGCACCCCTATCACTCTACCCTAAATTCTAACTTAATGGAACAGAAACATCAAAGGTGGCAGTTGTGAATAATAAGAAAATAAGAAATATATAGTAGAAAATAGCCAGATTTGTGTTACTATTTACTTTCCTTTTTAAATTTTTGACTTTTGTTAAAATTTTATTTTTATGTTTTAGTCTTGATAGAACATTAAAATAAGACTTCAGTAATGAATCTATGCAATGCCTACTAGACATCTGATTGTGTACACAGTTGGCCAGTGCTAAAAAGGGAGAAGAGAAACACCTTGCCATCCTCACTCCCAAGGCTAGCTAGCTTCATGATGGCAGAAGCTATCGATGACAGAGCAAGAAAGTGAAATCTTGGGAGATCAAATCAGGCGCAAGAGTCTATCTTCCTTTCACAGTGAGATTTCACTCCCATTGCAATCTTGGAGATTTAGGTCTTATTCTTCTTGAGGAAGACAACATTTGTCTATAATGGCAATTTAGTTGATTATTGATTTATGTTACTATCTTTAAAAAAGAAGTTAATAATGGCTTACAATATAACGAGATAGTACAAAAAAACTTACATTGGTATTGAAAATATTTCAAGTATTTTACAATTACCTATTTAAAAATTATGACACATTTTAGCACATACCTGTAATAATTCCAGAGTCATGGGAATATTCTTAAGCTCCTTCAGCAAATCCAATGCTCCAGCCTATAAGTAAAATAATTTCATACTGAATTTCCCAGATAGTAAAGCAAGAACTAACTAGACATTTAAATTTATGTATTCCTGTCCAACACTCACTATGGTTCACTTAGTTCATATGAGAATGGTAAATAGACACACACACATGCACACGTGTACACATACATACATGTACATTAGAGAGAGACAGTGAATTAGCTTTCCAAATAGGGGATGCAACTCAGTAGAGGATCATAAAATCCATTTTCTGCGTTACAACCAGCACTTGTTAAATACTGTTTTGTGAAAGTTTATTTTCAATATTATTCATTTACATGTGTTCCAAGTAGAAATGTAAAGTACATTTCTTACTGTCGTGCTAAATAAAACACACCCCAAATTTCCATGGAGAGCACCTACCTAAGAAAGGAGCCAACCCTGAGAAAGTGGGAATGGGGATAGAAGATGCTCAGCACCTGTAGCATTCATTCACACAGGGAATGGGAAAGGGCATCTTTACGAGAATTCTCATGGTCTCTCTGCATCTCACTGGTCTGTCACAAGAACACTGACTGTTGTCTATCTGGTTTTTTCAAAGCAGTGAAAAGCAAATTCTGGAAAGAAAACTCAGAATTGAAATCTATGTTAAGCTCACAGGCCTGTTCATTGCCAGTTCCCACTAGAAGCAAAGACTCCCATGTAGATGATGAAGATGGAACAAAATAAGACCCATGGAAACATTACATAAAGCACCTCAAGTTAAAAGAGGAATGGAATTAGCTGAGAAGTAACAGCACCACCTACAGCTTGTGGCTAAATATTCCAATTTGATATATTTAATCTACCGTATTTCATCTAGTCTAACACATTCCCTTAATCACATGTTAGTCTAATATCGTGTTTCCCCAAAAATAAAACCTAACCAGAAAATAAGCCGTAGCATGATTTTTCAGGATGCTCATGATATAAAATAAGCCTTCATGCGTCTTTTGGAGCTAAAATAAATTTAAGACCCGGTCTTATTTTCGGGGAAATACACTAGGGCTTATTTTATACTACGAGCATCCTGAAAAATCATGCTAGGGCTTTTTTTCCGGTTAGGTCTTATTTTCAGGGAAATACAGTACTCACTTAATGTACTATACTCAGACATCAATATTCTATATCCTACTAATAAAAAACTATTAAACTATGACACTGTTTTCTTACTACTTTTTACTTTTGTTTACTGAAAGAATTCTTTTAGACTAGGAATTTTTATCATATATTACTTTTCACATTTATAAAGAGAAAAACATACGCAAAACAAATTGGCTTGGGTGTTTCTAACACTATTTCACATTCAAAGTTCAATGCTTATGAATCACTTTTTGACTCAGATTTAATAATATGTTTTATCCCACAAAAAGTTGTATCAGAAACACTAGTAATGCACCATTTCCTAAATGAATCCATTAAAGAGCTAAAAGCTATTAGCTCTTAGCTGGCTTTGTAGTGTGTAGAGCTAGCTGTTTTCACCCCACTGCTTTTCAAATATTTGGTTCCTCCAGGTTCAAAGAGTAATCCACTAATATCTCTCAGAATTTCTTCCAAGTCCCTGACACCCATTCTGCAAATGATGATGCTGGGTTTGATGTTCTGCCTATGAAAGCGCCACCTGGCCAATGATTTATGTAATTCATTTTGCTTTCTTAAATATTAAAATATGAAAACTAGGTACCCTAAGGAACAATGAAACACAGCATATCTCAGGAAAACAGAAAGTACCAGAGCATGTTCCTCATTAGGCAACCCACAGGAAGAAACAAGCCTGGAATCTCATGGTATCATATTTCTTAAATATAAAATCAAGTAAAAAGGGGGAGAGTAAAGGCCTGAACCGGAATATGGGAATGGAGAAAGTAAGCGTGCTGAAGAAAATGGAATACTCTAAATATTAAACTTTCTTTTACATAAACTTAAGGTTAACCACTCAAAAAAATCCAAAACTGAAATATATACTGTAATAAAAGAAGAAACACAGAGAAACATCATAGAATACCAACACACAGAAATAACGACAACAACAAAACGGCAAAGAAACAATGGAGACACAGCCTTACCAGAAGACTAAAGATAGAATGACAGGAAATCCTCACATATCAATAATCACCCTAAATGTAAATGGACTGAACTCACCAATAAAAAGGCACAGAGTAGCAGATTGGATCAAAAAACTAAACCCAACCATATGCTGTCTCCAAGAGACACATCTCAACATCTCAGCTACAAGGACAAGCATAGACTCAAAGTGAAAGGATGGAAATTGACACTCCAAGCAAATGCTAGCCAGAGAAAATCAGGTGTATCCATACTGATATCAGATGAAACAGACTTCAGGGTGAAAAAGGTAACAAAAGACAAAGATGGACACTTCATAATGATAAAGGGGACTATACAACAAGAAGACATAACAGTCATCAATATTTATGCCCCCAATCAGGGAGCACCGAAATACACCAAGCAACTACTAACAGAACTAAAGGGAGAAATTGACCAAAACACAATTATACTAGGGGATTTAAATACATCATTGACAGCTATGGATAGATCATCCAAACAGAAAATATATAACGAAATAGCAGCCCTAAATGACACATTAAATGAAATGGACATAATTGACATATATAAAGCACTTCATCCTAAAATATCAGACTATACATTCTTTTCTAGTGTACACGGAACATTCTCAAGGACAGACCATATATTGGGACATAAAATCAGCCTCAGCAAATTTAACAAGATTGAAATCATACCAAGCATATTCTCTGATCACAAGGCTTTGAAATTGGATATCAACTGCAGAAAGAAAGCAGGAAAAAACACAAATACATGGAGATGAAACAACATACTTCTAAAGAACGACTGGGTCAAAAAAGAAATTGGAGGAGAGATCGAAAGATATATAGAAACAAATGAAAATGAAAATACATCCTTCCAAAATTTTTGGGATGCAGTGAAAGCAGTTTTAAGAGGGAAATTTATATCATTACAGGCCGATCTCGAGAAACAAGAAAAATCCCAAATAAATAACCTCATGTTACACCTTAAGGAACTAGAAAAAGAAGAACAAGTGAAACCCAAGGTCAGCAGAAGAAAGGAAATAACAAAAATCAGAGCAGAACTAAATGAAATAGAGAACAAAAAGACAATAGAAAAATTTACTGTGACAAAGAGCTGGTTCTTTGAAAAGATTACCAAAATTGACAAACCCTTGGCTAGACTTACTAAGATAAAAAGAGAGAAGACACTAATTAACAAAATCAGAAATGAAAAAGGGGAAGTTATCATGGACACCATAGAAATACAAAGGATCATCCAAGAATACTATGAAGGACTATATGCCATCAAATTCAATAACCTAGAAGAAATGGACAAGTTCTTAGAAACATATAGCCTTCCAAGGCTGAACCATGAAGAAATGGAAAATCGAAACAGACCGATCACCAGTAACGAAATTGAATCAGTCATCCAAAACCTTCCCAAAAGCAAAAGTCCGGGACCAGATGACTTCACTAGTGAATTCTACCAAACCTTCAAAGAGGATCTAATACCAATTCTGCACAAACTCTTCCAAAACATTGAAGAAGAGACAGTATTCCCTAACTCATTTTATGAGGCCAACATTACCCTGATACCAAAAACTGGTAAGGACAACACAAAAAAAGAAAACTACAGACCAACATCTCTGATGAATACAGATGCAAAAATCCTAAACAAAATTCTAGCAAATCGAATACAACAATGCATTAAAAAGATTATTCATCATGACCAAGTGGGGTTTATCCCCGGGGCACAAGGATGGTTCAACATCCGCAAATCCATCAATGTGATACATCACATAAACAAAAAAAGGACAAAAATCATATGATTATATCAATTGATGCAGAAAAAGCATTTGACAAGATACAACACCCATTTATGATTAAAACACTTAATAAAATAGGTATAGGAGGAAAATACCTTAACATAATAAAGGCAATATATATGACAAGCCCTCAGCTAATCTCATAATTAATGGTGAAAACTGAAGCCCTTTGCTCTACGTTCAGGAACACGACCGGGCTGTCCCCTATCACTGCTGCTTTTCAACATAGTGTTGGAAATCCTCAGCAGAGCAATCAGGCAAGAGAAAGAAATAAAAGGCATCCAAATTGGGAATGAAGAAGTTAAATTGTCCCTCTTTGCAGATGACATGATGCTATACATAGAAAACCCTAAAGACTCCACCAAAAAGCTATTAGAAACAATCAACGAATACAGTAAAGTTGCTGGCTACAAAATCAACGTACAAAAGTCCACTGCATTCCTATATACTAACAATGAAATCTCAGAAAAAATACAAAAAACAATTCCTTTTGCAATTGCAGCAAAAAGAATAAAATACCTAGGAAGAAACTTCACCAAGGATATGAAAAACCTATATGCTGAAAACTATAAGACATTTTTTAAAGAAATTGAAGAAAACAAAGAAATGGAAAGACATTCCGTGATCATGGATTGGAAGAATCAACATAGTTAATATGGCCATATTACCCAAAGCCATATACAGATTTAATGCAATCCCCATCAAAATTCCAATGGCATTTTTAAAGAAATAGAACAAAAATTATCAGATTTGTTTGGAACCGCAAAAGACCCCGAATAGCCAAAGCAATCTAAGAAAAAAGAACAATACTGGAGGTATCACACTCCCTTACTTTAGCTTGTACTACAGGGCAACAATAATCAAAACAGCATGGTATTGGCAAAAAAACAGACACGTAGACCAATGGAATAGAATTGAGAACCCAGAAATAAAACCACATGAATATGGACATAATTTTTGACAAAGAAGCTAAAAACATACAATAGAGGAAAGACAGCCTCTTCAATAAATGGTGCTGGGAGAATTGGATAGCCACGTGCCAAAGAATGAAACTGGACTGCTATCTGTCACCATGTACCAAAATTAACTCAAAATGTACGCATAAGACCTGAAACAATAAACTGCATAGAAGAAAACATAGGTTCTAAACTTACGGACCTTGGGTTCAAAGAGCATTTTATGAATTTGACTCTAAAGGCAAGGGAAGTAAAAGCTAAAATAAATGAATGGGACTATATCAAATTTACAAGCTTCTGCACAGCAAAAGAAACCATCGACAAAATAAAGAGGCAACCAACTCAATGGGAGAAGATTTCTGCAAACAGTGCCTCTGATAAGGGGCTAATATCCAAAATATACAAGGAACTCATGCAACTCAACAGCAACAAAACAAACAACCCAATTGAAAAATGGGCAGAGGACCTGAAGAGACATTTCTCCAAAGAGGACATACACATGGCAAATAAGCATATGAAAAAATGCTCAACATTACTAATCATCAGATAAATGCAAATAAAAATCACAATGATTTATCACCTCACCCCAGTCAGAATGGCTATCATCAACAAGACAAATAGAAACAAGTGTTGGAGAGGCTGTGGATAAAAAGGAACCCTCATACACTTTTGGTGGGAATGCAGACTGGTGCAGCTGCTATGGAAGGCAGTGTGGAGGTTCCTCAAAAAATTACGAATAGAATTACCATATGACCCAGCAATCCCTCTCCTGGGTATCTACCCAAATAGTCTGAAAACATTTATACATAAAGACACGTGTGCTCCAATGTTCACTGCAGCTTTATTTACGTTGGCCAAGACATGGAAACAACCAAAATGTCCTTCGATAGATGAATGGATAAAGAAGTTGTGGTATATATACACAATGGAATACTATTCGGTGGTAAGAAAAGATGATATGGGAACATTTGTGACAACATGGATGGATCTTGAGAATATAATGCTAAGCGAAATAAATCAGACAGAAAAAGCAGAGAACCATAGGATTTCACTGATATGTGGTATATAAACCAAAAACAACAAAAGAACAAGACAAACAAATGAGAAACAAAAACTCATAGACACAGACAATAGTTTAGTGGTTACCAGAGGGTAAGGGGGAGGGGGGTGGGAGATGAGGGTAAGGGGGATCAAATATATGGTGATGGAAGGAGAAGTGATTCTGGGTGGTGAACACACAATGGGATTTGTAGATGATATAATACAGAATTGTACACCTGAAATCTATGCAATTTTACTAACAATTGTCACCCCAATAATTTTAAAAAATAAAAAATAATCAGGTAAAGGTCTTCAATCAAATAATTTTTCCATTTAAAATTAACAGACATTAGACTTTGCCATGGAGAATAAAAACAGTATTAACTTTTCTTCTAGCAACAAACAGATAACATCATTTTAATTTAACCCAGTACCTCATAAATAAAACTTCAGTTCAACAGAAACTATGAATCACGTTATTGTAAAGGATTTTACTGATTCACTTCTGATCTTAAAATTCCATAAATTCTTTTATTTAGAGGCAACTAAAAAGTAAAACAAAGTTGTCAGAGAAGAAAGTTAACACTGACTTTAAATTTACCATTTATCAAGCATTTCTACAGGAATGACATTTCTGTGAGTAAATGAGGTCTTCAATCGCATGTCTGCAAATTCCATAACCAAATACCTTTAAAAACCAAAAGATTTCTCATAGGTTTTCAATAAACTCATTTGACAGCAACAGATGCAAAGTTATTTATGTTCTATTTATCCCACTTAAATTGCATTTCACTTTGAAATGCCAATATCTAATTACTGGAAATTGTCCAATATCTAATTACTGGAAATTGTCCAGTCCTTGATGAGGATATTATGCAATACATGATGTATGTACCAAATTAGCTTTATAAAACCTGAAAAATTTGGAATTCTCAAATATATCAGACTCTAAAGGCTTTAAGAGATTGTGGAACTGTATCCAGTATCTACCATGGACAGTTTTCTTTTCCCTATGTCCATAGGCTTTCTGATCCATTTCTGACCTACGATCAATCAGAGATGAAGATTTTTTAAAAATCACACTTTTAGGAGTCCCTTAAAAAGCAGGGTCTCCCTCCTTAAGCTTATATAAATGCTGTCTGTCACATATAAAGTTTAAGTTGTTCTCCAAGTAGAAGCAATAGATTTCCATTAACTTCATCACTCTCCCTTTTTACTCAGATCTCTTTGGTGATAATGAGGTTAGAGATACAGGCTATGGAAGAAAAAGCTAAAGAATACTCATGGGATAAAAATATTACCTTTATCATATTTACACAGTGTTCTAACCAAATAAAATGAACATTTAAATCAAGACTCTTTAAAAGAAATAAACAACTATGATGATCAGAATGAGACAAAAAGGCAAAAACAGACTGTCATATATTAATTCAGTGACGAAAACTTATTTGAGAGTTACTATTTGCCAAGCATTGTGTTAAATACTTTAAATATATTATTTCATCTTCACAGTAAACCCTACAGAAGCAGGTAACTTTCTTATCCCCATTTGACAGATGAGGAAATTGAAGCCCAGTTAAGAAACTTGCACAAGGTCACACGATCACTAACTAGAAAAGGTGAGATCTATGAAGTTCTGTCAAATTACATTCTGTTGCCTCTCAATAAATACTCATTGACACTGTGCCAGCTCTGCTCTGTGTTGAGGGTACAGCAGTGAGCAAGACAGAAAACCCTTTTTGACTTCAGGGAATTTAAACAAAGAAATCTTTGGGCATCTTCTTCAAACCCTCAATTACACAAAGAAAGAAACTTGCCCAAGGTCATACCGATGGGTAATATAAAAGCACAGGAACTGCATACAGTTTCTGATCCCTACACAATTGCTCTTTCCATTCCACAGGTCCACAGGTGGCAGTTCTGCTCTGTGAACTTGGATGAACAGCATTCATTACCAAAAAAGGAACTATATAGTCTAGCTTTTTTCAATCATCACCTGCCTCTAAAGGTCATGTCTATTAGATTGCAGCATCTCCTAGAGATAATGATGCAAGAGAAAGAAAGAGTTTACCTTAACTTCCAGAGTCAAATTTAGTTTCGAGTACTGGCTGAAAAATAAACAACTCTCACACTACTTTATTACATCATTGGTATTCCTGTCAATGGAAATAAGTACTTTTACAAAATATGGTATTCAAACCTGTACTGAGTCCCGGTATATACAAGACTGTATAAGATACCAACTTCCTCCTCCTCGAGGACATGTAAGAAGGAGGGAGCAATACAGAATATATGTACAGTTCAGAACATGGGCTATATATATGACAGATTTAGATTCAAATCCGTGTGCTGTCATTTCCTAATTATAAGATCTTGGGAATGTTAATTGTCCTTTTCAAGCTTCAGCTGCTTTATATGTAGCTATGCACAATACACGGACCTCAAGTAGTTAAAATGGTCAAATGAGGTAATAGAACACATACAAAGTACCAAAATAAAGTGTCTAACACATGGGAGATGGTTATAAGTGTTACAAAGATATTAAAAGAATTATCTATTTCTACCATAACAATTCTCAAAAAGCCATAAGCCAGCATTTTAAGGGAGCATTATTTAAGCTCAATCATCTCAAACACAAACAATTCTTAGTAACAATTATTCTGAGATTTCGAGGCTTAAGAAATTAAGATGTTCTTTATTTCTTTAAAAAAGGAAACCCTAAATTATAAGTATCTGAGTTACAGCTCAACAACATCACTAGACACTAGGAGTTATAATTTTACTATGTGATCTCAAATTTGTAGTTATTCCACACAGCAAAAGCACAAGCAATTGAAAAATATACAAATTTGACTTCATCAAAATTAAAAGTTTTTGTACTTCAAAAGATACTATGACGAGTGTGAAAAGACAACCCACAGAATGGGAGACAATATATGCAAATCCCGTCTGTGATAACAGTCTAATGTTTAGAATATAAAGAATTCTTACAACTCAATATAAATACTCAAAAAATGAGCAAAGGTTCTGAACAGATGTATCAAAGATACGAGGTGTGACCAAAAACTATAGTGAATGTTTAAATTTAAAAAATGTATTACAGTAAAAGACACATTGCCATTAATCCCCCTCAAAATACTCCCTCTCACTTTGAATACACTTATGCCATCGTTCTTGTCACTTTCTGAAGCAGTTCTGGAAGTTCTTTTTTGTGAGTGTCTTTAGTTGCACTGTCGGATTCAAAACGTTTTCCTTCCATGGTCATTTTGACTTTAGGGAAGAGCCAGAAGCCGCATGGTGCCAGATCCAGTGAATAGGTGGATGAGGACACATTGTAATGTTTTTATTTGACAGAAATTACCATACCAGAAATGATGTGTGACATGGAGTCTTTCCATTGTGATCACAAAATACGGTGAATGCTGCTGCAAAGTGCCAGTCAATGGAAAGGCAGGGATCTTCAATATAGGAAGTGGCACGTTGCATCTTAGCAACAGTGTGGGACAAGTTTCAACTTGTTCATACAGTCGGGTGTGAGCTATGTTTGAGAGAAGATGTCTTTTAAAGTGTGCCGTAAAGTATCCTCTATCATGACAACGTTCCATGTCACACATTGCTTCTGGTATACAGTAATTTCTGTCAAAAAAACGTTACGGTGTGTCCTCATCCACCTTATTTACCAGATCTGGCACTGTGCAACTTCTGGCTCTTCCCCAAAGTCAAAATGATTCAGGACATCGAAGCAGCCAGGACAGTGAAACTAAAGACACTCGTGAAAGAGGACTTCCAGAACTGCTTCAGAAAGTGACAAGAACGATGGGATAAGTGTGTTCGAAACAAGGGGAGGTATTCTGATGGTTATAATAAAAAAGATAGATAACATGTTGAAGATGTGGTGAAATTGGAACTCTTACACACTGTTGTTGAGAATGTAAAATGGTACAGCAACTTTGGAAAATAGTCTGGCAGTTCCTCAAAAGGTTAAAACATAGTTATCACATGACTCAACAATTGTACTCCTAGGTATATACCCAACAGAAATGAAAACTTATGCCCACACAGACTTACACAAGAATGTTCTCAGCAGCATTATTCATAAAAGTGGAAACATCCCAAAATGTGGTGTATCCACCAGTACAGTGGTGTACTACCTAGCAATACAAAGGAATGAAGTACTGATAAATGCCACAACATGAATGAACCTTGAAAACACTAAGCAAAAGAAGTCAGTCACAGAAGACCACATATTATATAATTCCATTTATACAAATACCTACTGTATGATTCTATTTATATAAATTGTCTGGAATAGGTATCCATAGAGTTAGAAAGTATATTAGTAGTTGAGAGAGAAGAAGGGAGAGATACGGTGACAACTTAATGAGTTACTTTGTGGGTTTCTTTTTGGAGTGTTGAAAATGTTCTGAAATCAGATAGTGGTGATAGTTGCACAAATCTGTGAATAAACCCAAATCCATTGAATTGTACATTTCAAAAGAGCGGATTTTATTATATAGCTCAATAAAGCTGTTAAAAAAATTGTGTAGTTGTTCTAAAGTTTGCTTTATGCTAATCAATCCAACCCTAATATGGAAACCAACTTGTTTTTTTTTACCAACCCAAGTATAAGACAGAAATGTACATATTTTAGGAATCCCAATTCCTAGGAAATTCTAACATCTAATCTCAACTTCTCCCTGCAATTTAATTCCACTCAGCCCTGAGCCTTCAATGAAAAGAAAAAAAAAAGAAAAAAATCAACATGACTCAAAAAAATCTCTCCATGAACTTGAAAATTCTCAGTTCTTCCCTCACTTCTCCATCTACAGTCTAGAGTCATAATCCTTTATAAAGAGAATTCAGTTTTTTTAGCCATTACCGTATCTCAGGCACTGGCAAGAATTTTATATTCATTTAATCTTTACTAAATTATTTCCAATTTACCACCAAGAAAAACATTTTAGATATGTTAAGGAACTTGCCTAAGAACACACAGCTAAAGTTCAGAAGAGCCAGAATTTGAACCTAGATTAGGAGTCAGACTTGCTTATTGACATCAAGTCAAAATGATAAGAAAAACAGCAATTACCTGAAAATTTGAAACTAATGTATACGGGTCATCATGGCCTTGGAGTGGGTACTGCTAAAACTGTTTAAGATCAAGTATACCCATGGGACGACATTCTGGGTAGTACTAGATCAGGATATTGATTGGGTATTCAGGGAAACCCATCTGCCCCAGAACAGCAAATACCCTTACTTCCTGGTCTTATATTCACTTAAATATATCCACTACAACCCCAAGAAAGGATTCCTTGTGGTTAATTGGGCCCAATGTCATAACCAGAGTTTAGCAGCTATTGTTTACAGAGGCCTCTTTCACACACTACATCCCAGGAAAAAACAGCAGACTGACTTGCCAAGCCTCCTGTACTGTGTTCCTGCTGTCTAAGCAGACCCTTAGTAAAGAAGCTCCTGATTATATTTCAGCCAATGGTACTGAGGCCTTCCTTGTCCAATCAGAGCTGTGCAGCTATATTGGTTTGCATCTTTACTGACCACTCAGAGCAGCTCCATAATTACCAATCAGAACAGTGCAATTTGGACCAATCAAACTGCGAATTTGGAGTCCTCTTTTTTATGAAATTAGACCTACTGGGAACCAGAGGTAGGCACTTTTCTCTATAGAATATAGCCTCTCCTTTGTCTTGGTGGAGCTCATTTTTTGTTTCTATCCGAGACTGTGTTTCCAGGTTTGCAAGCTGTTTCATTAGAGCTGTTTCACACAAATAAAGTTTTCTCCCCTCACAGCATCCCAAATTGGGGACTCCTGTTGGACTGGATTGGTGACAGCAACCTTTTGTTGATACCATGCAAGGTTCAAAAACAGATGCAAGGGTCTTCTAGAGAGGCACTGAAGCTTAACATAATACCAGCTTTGAAGAAAAACATTTAAATTCACAACTTCGTTTGCCCACTATCTAGCTATTTGGCTTAGGACAATTCACTTTCTAAAAACATAGTTTCCTAATTTTTAGAATGGGGATAACACCTTGCAAAACTGTTAGTAATAAATGAGATAAGGTAGGTATTTAGCAGAATGCTTGGCTCAGAGTAATAGCTCAAAAAATGGTAGCTGTTTTTCTTATTACTTAAATGTGACACCTACAGTTTTATTAAATATCCAGTGTAAAAAATATCCAGTAACAGCACTTAAATTTGTCAATTCAGAGGACAACTATTACTTTTCAAGCAAAGTTTACTTTTTCATAGTATAATAATACAAAAATGGCTCACAGAGAAAATATGGAAACCAAAAAAAAAGAGAGAGAGACAGAAACAAATCTACCATAATCCAACAACCTCCAGCACTTCTATTAAATTACTGAACACTTGAAAAGTTATTAGTAAGTTTTTGTGCTTTTACGTTTGTTGGGGAGGGGGCGGTTTTCATACCAGTAAAGTTTAGAACTATCAGAAAAATGAGATTTGAGAATTATCTGTAGAGTTTAACCTCATTCTCCCCCACACTCATTACTAAAGATCTGAAAATGTATTTATAATTTGAGAACTGCAGGTAAATACAAACTGGTCTTCTCCACACTTGCCCACTAAGGAATTACTCGTTTTTAGGAAACATCTATGGGAACGGAAGGGAAGGGAAGACAAAGGAAGAGAAAGGAACAAACAAAAACAAATAATTAATGAGTTAGATGATTTAAAAATACACATTATAACCTTAGAGAAAAATAATTACCCAACAAATGGCCTTTTTCCCTGGGAGCTTTTACTTTGGGAGTCTGGGATCTCCAGGCAGGGAAAACTTTCCAGTTTAAACAAAATAACAGAAATGTTCAACCTATCAAATAACCAGAATTCATTCATCACTTGCAGTGGGGAATCAAAGGGCTGTATCAATAGGAAAAATAAATGGCATAAGCAATGTCTGGAACAGAACACAAACAGGAAATACTTTAAAAGGCCAAAATTGCAAATACGGATCAACAGGGTATGAAATTAAATACTGGGCGATACACCTGTTAAAGGAAAAGAGGAACAGACTATGAAGACTCAAGAGTTCAGTGTTAAACACTACTTCCTGCGCTGTCCAGTAGAATGCTTGGGTCCTGGCTTAATTCACATTGCACAGTATTTAATTTAAGTAGGTGAACTACTTAATGTCTCTGACTCAATTTCTTATTCTATAAAATGGATAGACCACAGCTGTGTTGTGGGTCTCAAAAAAAAATTGCACAGGGGCCTGCCCCATGGCTCAGGTGGTTAGAACTCCGTGTGCCTAACTCCGAAGGCTGCCAGTTCGATTCCCACATTAGCCAGTGGGCTCTCAACCACAAGGTTGGGATGGCAGGCTGCGTCCCCTGCAACTAGCAATGGCAACTGGACCTGGAACTGAGCTGCGCCCTCCACATCTAAGACTGAAAGGACAACAACTTGACTTGGAGAAAAAAAAAATTGCACAGATGCTTTGTAACTTTAAAAGAGCTCTACAAATCTAAGCATCCCTTTTCTCCTTCACATTAGTTTGACACGGAATTTATTTCATAGCTGGGAATAAGTTATTTCAGGCACACTGATACTGAACGTATGCTGAGCATGGTGAAACTAATTCAAGTAAAGACAACTGTGGACGTTTGGCTGAAAACAGATGACTCTGAAGCAAGGAACTGAAAGCGGTACACACAGGTAGACAAAAATGCAGAAACTGGAAAACAACTCAAACAAACCACAAGAAAACAAGTTCACATAAACACATTATCAATAAGATAATGCCTCCAGTATTAACTGTCAACCACTTAAGAGTACCAAGCAATGACATTTGTCCAAATCCATCTACCAGCATACCCTAGTGTGCATGCTTTCTTTAATCATAGCTCTTCTGCACAGCTAACAAGATACTTTTTAAAAAACATTTAGCAACTTGCCAAACACACTGGCACATTCGGCTTTTTTAATTGTAAACAAATATGTAGCGCAGTTGAGATAATCAAGTGAATGTTTAGCCTTCTTCAAAAATAAGATCCAGGAATTTTACCCTTTATCAGCTTGATGTCTAAAGTAGATCACGAATCTCTACTTGACGTTATTTATAGTTGTTAGTCAACGATCTCGGAAAAGAGAATTCTTTCAAACAGAGAGGGCTTTCTACACTTTTCAATTCTTAAGCTAAATTAGCGAGGATTTACTACCACGAAATTTAAATAAAAGGAGAGAATGCCTCGATTAGGTTTATTACGCGGCACGAACAACGAGAAACTTCCAAGTACCCAGAACCGGTCCTAACGCCCGGGGCCGCCAAACCGCACTGCCTCCCCCAGGACGCCCGCCCCAGGACGCCGGCGCGCTCCACGCCGGCTTCTCGCACAGGGAGAGATGGCGTGTGCGGACCGGGAGCCCCCACTGCCGACCGAGGGCCCACCGCGTCCATTCCCCGCGGCCCCCGCCCGTCACCCGGCCGGCCGGTCCGCGCCGCCCGCCGCGCTCACCGCGTTCTTCTTCTGCACCATCTTGTCCATCTTCTTGGCAATGCGGACCACCTCGTCCTCCATGGCTCCGGCAGGTATTCACCGCGCCCAGCCCGTTTGGGACGGGATGTGGGCGAAACTGGGGCAGAGGCGACAGGAGGGGGCGAGCTCAGGCACTCGAGCAGCGCGGCACAGCAGGCCTGGGCCTAGGCCCTTCCACACAAATCAAGCCGGCAGCAGCGGCGGCGGCGGCGCGGTGGCTCCACCCCCACAGGGGGCACCAATCGAGCTCCGCGCGCTCCTGCAGGCGCTACCAACCGAAAGCGGATCGCTGGGAAGGGCCCGCCAGGCGGCGGTAGCATCGGTGCTGTCAAGGGGAAGACAAGCGAGCCAGGCGGCAGTGTTTCCCGCCAAGCAGTGGTAAAAGCCTGCAGGCGGCGAGTGCGACTTTTGCCACGCGTTGGGCTCCGGCCCCGCATCCACACACTGCAGTTTCCCCCCCGCGCCCAGGTAGGCAGGGACAGCCGAGTTTAGAACCCACGGAGCTCTGAACTGAGGTGGGTTTGGAGAATGGACTGTTGGCGGTTTTTAAAGTCAGTAGGAACCCAGGCATTTTCTCCGTGGTAGCCTGGCTAGCTGGAAAAAAAGACTCCCCCCATTTCCCTAAATAGCCCCTTCTATTATGGATTACATCTGGTTAAGCTTCTCTTTTTGAAAATTCAAATAGTTTGTAAGCTCCTTTAGGACTGAGACCCCGTCTTGTTTGCTTTCTGGCTCAGAATGTTGGGCACACTATTTTGAATATAGTTGAATAATAGTTGACAGAAACGTTCACATTAAAGAAATTAAATAAGGCATCTCCTTCTGAAGATCAGTGAGAAAGTTGACATCCTTGAGAGTTATGACTAACAACACAAAGCCAAGGTAGAAAATTGAAATAGCTGTATTATTAATACTGGAGAGGCACCTTCAATAGATCATTGCCCAAATACCCCTTTTACTACCTCCTCATGTTACATGCAGACATATCCCCACACCAAATTTAAATATCATTAATCAAAATCCATCACCTAATTGTGGATGAAAAAGGGGCTCTATAGAAAGTAACCTCACAGGGTGATCTGATCATAAATTCCTAACTGGGCAGTTCATGGTAGGTAGTCAAACTCCAGGCCTATGACTTCTTTAGTAAAAGGTTTTAAGCAAGCCCTGACTGTTATTCTTCTACATCTAGATTAACACCTTTGAAACAAGCAAAACCCCCTCAAAGAGCCCATAATGTTGTTAACTATCCTGTAATCTTTGCTTTCTCCCACTTGTAATCTTTCTTACGTCAATGCGTAAAAGAAACTGCAAAACTATTATTCTGGGGAGCATTTGAGATCTTGCTCCCAGCAATTGTCAACAGTTTTGCCTCAAGTAAACTCTTAATAAAACTTCTCTATGGTTTTGGACGTTTCTTACATCGACATACATTTACTTTAAGAATTGTCATTTTTTTCCCAAAGAATCGATGTATTATTTTTTATGTGGTAAAATACATCACATTGTCAAAAGACAAAACTAAAACAGTTTAGTAATATCCTTTATCCAAGGGGAAAAAATCCATGGATTGGGAGTGGAGGTACAGTGCCCCACAAGCAGTGGAGCACTGTTCCCAGAGATTTGGGGCAAGGGTGAGTTTTATAGAGGTAAGAAGAAAAAACCTGGAAACAGTGCAGGATTGGCTAGGAGGTCAGGGATTTCCTTATAAGACTAGCACGTTCTGTTTTCTATGGTAAAGTGAGCTAGCCAAAGCTGATTTGGAAGATTTTACTTGTGGGTCAGGTTTCTTTGACAGGTATTTCCTACCAGTGCAGGCTAACAGGTTTAGATTTGTGCGGGGGCGGGGCCACTGGAGTTACCTACATTTTGTGGACTCTCATATACAAATTAACTTTTTCGACATATAATTTACCATTTTAAACTGGTTTAAAATGTACAGTTAAGTAGCATTTAGTATAATCACAATGTTGTGCAACCATCACCACTATCTAGTTCCTGTGAAAAATAATAAATGGAGCCACTTTAAAAAGGAGCTGGAGCTGCAATCCAGAGGAACTGCCTTGCACATCTTATGCCTCAAAACTTTGCAATGTTAAAACAGGGAAAAATAATCTTTGGACTAAGCAAGAAACTTTATGTCCCAAAGAACTGTTTGCAAAGACAATTTTAAAAGCAGTGTTAAGTATTATGACTATTGGCCTGATGACTACCGGACTAAAAATTAAAAACATTGTTTAGAATTAGCGTTACTATATGAATTTAAATGCATAGATAGAAATGCCTTTCTTCTACTGATGTTATTGTTCCCCTTTCCTTTCTCATAAATACGCCTTGCCTTTGTCTCCTAATTTGAACTCTTTTTAGATTTGTGCCTGAATCAGTGATTCCCAAATAGCTATTCTTTTTTATCTCAAATAAATGTTTGTTGCCTCTCACTTTGATAGGCCTTTTATTTATAGGTAATGTTCCAAAAAGTTTTCCAAAAATGTTCATCACCTCAAAAAGAAACCTTGTACCCTTTAAGCAGTCACTCCTGATTCCCCTACCCTTGGCAACTACAAATCTGCTTTCAGTCTCTGTGGACTACAGTATTCTGATCATTTCATGTAAATGGAATCATACAGTATGTGACATTTTGTGACTGGCTTCTTTCACTGAGTATGTTTTTAAGGTTTATCTATGTTGTAGTATGTGTCAGTATTTCATTCCACTTTATGGCTGAATAATATTGTATGGATATACCACATTTTATTTCTTCCTTCATCAATTGATGGAAATGTATATTGTTTCTATTTACCTTTCACTGGTCCACATTTTCACTCTTGTGAATAATACAGCTATGAATATTCGTGTACAAAGTTTTGTGGGAACACCTATTTTCAATTTTTCAGTATATACCTCAGAGTGGGTTGCTAGGTCATATGGTAATTAATTTTGAGGAACTGCCAATCTGTTTTCCACAGCAGCTGCACCATTTTACATTCCCACCAGAAATGGACTAGGGTTTCAATTTCCCCACATCCTTGCCAACACTTGTTTTTATTCAACTTTTATTCCAACCATTCTGGTGCGTGTGAAGTGGTAACTCATTGTGGTTTTAATTTGTATTTCCCTTATGACTGATTGTGTTGAGTATATTATAATGTGCTTGTTGGCCATTTGTACATCTGGAGAGATGTCTGTTCATGTTCTTGCCCAATTTTTAACCAGGCTGTTTTTTTGTTGTTGAGTTTTAAGAGTTCTTTATATGTTCTGGATAGTAGACTTTTATCAGATATGATTTGCAAATATTGTTTCCCATTCTGTGAGTTGTCTTTTCACCTCTTGATAGTGATCTCTGACATGCAAACCTATTTTATCGAAGTCCAATTTATCTGTTTTCTTTTGTTACTTGCACTTTTGGTGTCATGTCTGAGAAAACATTGCCAAACCCAAGGTTATGAAGATTTACCATTGCCATTTTAAAAACATTATGTCTTTCAATTCATAAAAATGGAATGTCTTTCCATTTATTTATATCTACTTTAATTTCTTTCCACAGTATTTTGTATTTTCAGTGCACAAATCTTTTACCTCCTCTGTTAAATTTATTCCTTGGTATTTTATTCTTTTGAATGCTATTGAAAATAAAATTGTCTTCTTAAATTCCTTTTCAAATTTTTCATTGCTAATGTTTACAAATACAACTTATTTTTGTATGTTGATCTTGAATCCTGCAAATTTGTTGAATTTACAAGCTCTAATTGTTTTTTTTTCTGTTGTTTGTTTGGTTTTTGTTTTTATTTTTTAATAATATCATTTCATCTGGAAAAGAGTTTTACTTCTTCCTTTCCAATTTGGATACATTTTTATTTCTTTTTCTTGCTTAATTGATATGGCTTGAACTTCCAATACAATGTTGAATAGAATAGTAAAAGCAGGAATCACTCTCTCATTCTTAAATTTTAGAGGGAAAGCTTTCAGTCTTTCACCATTGAGTATGTTAGCTGTGGGTTTTTTATAGAGGCCATTTGTCATACTGAAGAAGTTTCCTTCTAGTTTGTTTCTATCATGAATAGTTATTGGATTTTGTCAAATGCTTTTTCTGTGTTGAGATGATCATGTCACATATTTCCTTCATTCTATGAATATGGTAGATTATATTGATTGATTTTTATGTTGAATCACTCTTGCATTCCTGACATAAATTCCATTTGGTTATGGTGTACAATCCTTTTAATACGCTCCTGGATTTGGTTTGCTAGTATTTTCTCAAAGGTCTTTGTGTTTATACTAATAAAGAATATTGGTCTGTAGTTTTCTTTCAATGGCTTTGATATCTGGGTAATACTGGCCTCATAGAAAGCATAAAGAAATGTTCCATCCTCTTCTATCTTTAAAGAGTTGAGAAGGATTCGTGTTAATTCTTTAAATGTTTGGTAGAATTCACCAATGAAACCATCTGGTCCTGGGCTTTTTTGTTGAGAGGTTTTGGTTGCACATTCAATCTCTTATAGCTCTGTCCAGATTTTATATTTCTTTTTTAGTGAGTTTTGGTAGTTTGTATGTTTCTAGGAATTTGTTCATTTCATCTAGGTTATATAATTTTTTTTTTTCAGTTTCCACGGAATATTTTATTATGTAGGAAGTTGGTGTTAAGATAGTCAGGTGCCTCTGAGAAAGTATGGGAGGAATGCACATACCTATATATTTTTTGAACTTTCTTCATTGCGTATTATTCAATGCCAGCATATGCCGTTTAGCAACACAACGAATCCAGCTGTCATCTTACCATTAGATAGAAGCTTATTTGAAGTTATTTATGCAATTGCAGATTCTCTCAAAGATGTAAACTTTCACCTCTGCTAACAGTACTAATTCTTAGAAGGGCAGGGCAAGGGGATACCTTTTTAAAATCTTCACCTGTTACGATGAAAAAAGTTTTCTTTTTTTGACTCTCAACACTGAAACTTAATAAACATTTGACATGAGGCAGGTAGCTCAGGTGATAATGCTTTACGAGTTTACAAAACAGAGGCTTGTCAGTGTGTCTTGGCAGAATTCTTTAGATAAAGAGGTCCGGGATGCAAGCCTGTGGACTAGCCGTCCTGCCGTCCTCACCAAAACCCCAAACCAGGTAAAGCTGATGATTCCAAAGGCAGGTCCGATGGCCCACGCGTTTCAGCCCATGGTCTGCACAGGGGAAGTGGAACCAACCAGAGAAGGAGACTTGCCTTAATCCTCCCACGGCTCCAGTGCCCAGCTACTTCTGGTTCAGCTGAGTTGCAACCACCGAAGAAGCAACAGCTGGTGACTTGGGTGGGGCCCAGGAGTTCGGAGCAGGGCAGCACAACACCCCGAGCGTGAGACTGTGTGCAGCCTTCTTCAGTGGGTGCGGGCGCCGGGGTCCAGCCAGATAGAGCCGACCCCGCAGTTCGGTGAACGAGTGGAAGGCCCGCGCCAGAAGCACGTCCGGTGCCAGCGGCCACCAGGTCCAGCGCAAGGCCCCGCTCGGCCCGAGGCGCCGCCACCATGGCCCGGAGTCTAGGTTGTATAATTTTTTTGACATGTAATTGTTTATATTCTGTTATAATTAATTTTATTTCTATAAAGCAGTAGTAATGCCCCCATTTTAATTTCTGATGTTTGTAATCAGTTTTTTTTCCTTAGCATAGATAAAATTTTGTTAATTTTGTTGGTCTTCTCAAAGAAGCCACTTTTGATTTAGTCAATTCTATTGTTTTCCTCATTTTGAATTTCACATATCTAATCTTTACTACTTCTATATTTCTGACAACGTTGGATTTTGATTGCTTCTGTTTTTGCAGTTACTCAAGGTATAAAGTTACATTTTTTATGTAAGATATTTATGTTTTCTAATGTAGGTATTTACAGCTATGAATTTGCTTCTGAGCCCTGCATTCACTGCATTCCATAAGCTTTGGAATGTTGTTTTTGTTTTCATTTGTTCCAACATATTTTCTAATTTCTCTTGTGATTCCTTTTTGACCCAATTGTTGTATGAGATTGTGTAATTTAATTGCCACACAGTTGTGGATTCTCTTTTCCCCCTGTTATTTATAGCTAGATTTAGTCCATTGTGATTGGAGAGAAAATGTAATTTAAATCTTTTTAAATTTATTGAAATTTTGCATAACATGTGGTGAATGTTCTATCCTAGAGAATGTTCCACATGCATTTGGAAAGAATGTGGATTCTTTTGTTGCTGGGTGAAGTGTACTGTTAGGTCTAGTTGGTTTACAGTGTTCAAGTCCTCTGTTTCCTATTGATCTTCTGGCTAGTTGTTCTGTCTATTATTGAAAGTAGTGTCTAATGAAGTTTCCAATTATTATTGTAGAACTGTCCATATCTTTCTTAAATTGTGTCAGTTTTTGCTTTAAGTATATTGGGGTTCTATTGTAAGGTGCATATATGTCTATGATTGCTGTATCTTCTTAATGGATTGACCATTTTGTCAATATATAATGTCCGTTTTCTTTTTTTAGCAATTTTTTACTTAAAAACTATTTTATACGGTAAAGCCACTGAAGCTCTCTTTCAGTTAGTATTTGCGTGGAACATCTTTTTCCATTCTTTCATTTTCAACCTGTTTATAGCTTTGGGTCTAAAGTGAGTATTTTATAGGTATATATATAGTTGTATCTCTTTTTTAAAATCCATTCTACTGACTTCTGCCTTTTAATTGAATAGTTTAATCCATTTAATTCAAGGTAATTACTGATAAGAACTTACTTCTGCCATTTTGCTACTTATTCTTTTTCTATGTCATGTTGTTATTCCTCCATTACTGCCATCTTTTGTGATTTTTTTTTTATTCCTCCATAACTGCCTTCTTTTGTGATTGATTTTATGTAGTACACCATTTTTACTCCATTCTCATTTTCTTTTCTGCAATTTTAAAGTTACTTTCTTAGTGGTTACCCTGGGAATTACAATTAACATTTTAAAATTCTAACAATCTAGCTTAAATAATCCCAATTTAGCTTTAGCAGTACACATATGCTCTGCTCCTGTACAATTCTGTGCTCCCCACTTTATGTAGTTGCTCTCACAAATTAAATCTTTACAAAAGGTGTGCCCAGTAACATAGATTCATAATTAATGTTTTATGCATTTGTCTTTTAAATCATGTAAAATAAAGTCACAAGTCAAAAATACAATAATACTGTCATTTATATTTCCTATGTAAGTACATTTACTGATTTTGTCTCGTCACATGGCTTCAAGTTACTGTCTAGTGTCCTTTCATTTCAGCCTGAAGGACTTCTTTAGCAATTCTTGTAAAGGCAAGTCCATTGGCATTGAACTCCCTTAATGTTTATTCATCTGTGAATGTCTTAATGTCTTCATTTTTGAAGGACAGTTTTGCCAGATATAGAATTATTCTTTAATATTTTTTTCTTTGAGCACTTTAAATATAACATCCTACTGCTTAGTGGCCTCCGCAATTTCTGCTGAGAAATTGACTGTTAATCTTATTGAGGCAATTTGGATATGAGTTGCTTCACTCCTGCTGCTTTCAAGACTGTCTTTTAAGCCAGCCCAGTGGCTCAGGTGGTTGGAGCACCATGCTCCTAATGCCAATGTCGCAGGTTTGGTTCCCACATGGACCAGTGAGCTACACCCTCTACAGCTAAGATTGTGAACAACAGCTCTCCCTGGACCTGGGCTGCAGTGAGCAGGCAGAGGTTGGCGTGAGCTGCTGGCGGCGGTTGCTGAGTGCTGCCACAGGCTACCATATGCTGCCATGAGCAGCCCGGGGCGGGGGGGGGGAGGGCAGTGTGAGTGGCCTGCAGCCAGCAAGAGCTGCTGTGAGGGGCCGACCGACGACTGGTGACCAACTGCCTCAGCCAGGGCCCATAATACCAGCATGGGCTGGGGAGCTGTGTCCTACACAACTAGACTGAGAAACAGCTTGAACCAGAGTGGGAGGGGAGGCAGAAGAAGGGGGTAAAAAAAGACTATGTCTTTTTATGGTTTGATTTTAATTGGCTTGGTGTGGATATCTGCGTTTATTCTACTTGGAGTTCATTAAATTTCTTGGACGTATAGATTCATGTCTTTCATCAAATTTGAGAGGAAAGGGCCATTATTCCCTCAAATATGTATTTTTTCCCCTTCTCCCTTTTCTCTTTCTAGCACTCCCATGATGTGTGTGTTGGTATACTTGATGGTTTCCCACAGTTTTCTTAGTCTGTTAATTTTTCTCTATTCTTTTTTCGTTCAGCTCCTCAAAAGAGATAATTGTAATTGTCTTATCTTCAAGTCTGCTGATTCTTCTGACTGCTACAATCTGCTGTAGTTTCCCTCTAGTGAATTTTCATTTCATTTGCTGTTCTTTCAGCTCCAGATATTAATTTGGTATCTTCTAATAATTTTTATCTCTTTATTGATATTCTCTATTGCTATTGAGATATATTTCTCCTTTTCTAATCCTTTCCCATGGCTTACTTTAGCTTTTTGAGCATATTTAAGATAGTGGTTTTAAGGTCTTTGTCCAGTCAGTCTAAGTCTGGGCTTCCTCAGGGACAGTTTATATTAATTTCTTCTATTTCCTTTTCTGTGAATAGGCTAGACTTTTTCTTTGCATGCTTTTTAATTTTTTGGTGAAAACTGGACATTATGAATATTATAATGTACTAACCCTGGAAATCAGACTTGTTTTTCTTTGCTGAGGGATAGTTGGTGGGTTTTTGTTTCCTTTCTTCTTTTTGTTTGGTGACTTTTCTAAACTCTTTTTTGGTAAAAATTATACTCATTGTCATATGCGGTCACTAAACCTCTGTTTTGTTAGATTAATGTCCAGCTAGTGATTTGACAAATACTTCCTTAAATAACTGTAGACAAAAAACAAACAAACAAACAAATAAACAAACAAATATAAAACCTCCCAGTCTTTGCAGATGGGCTTTGGGTGTATTGGGGCATGCTTTTGACACTGAACTGGGCGGCTTACAACTCTGCCTTCACATTCACGTCTTGTTTGCCCAGGGCTTCAAGATCAGCTAGAGGTGAGAGCTTAGAGCCTTCTTGGATCTTTCTGAGCATGCAGCCCTGCCCTGAACATGCACATGGCCTTCTAGCTTTCTAGGAATATGTGGACGCTTTTCAAAACCTTTATTCCCCAAAGTGTCTCATTCCACAGCCTTTCTTCCCAGGCTTTTCAGTGTAGCTATTGTTTGCCCCAACTTACGTCCTTTGCCCTAAGTAGTAGTGGCCGGTTTATTCTCCTGTAAATATTTTTTGAGAAAAATCCTCCATGTAGCTACTTCTCCAAAGTGAGAGAGTTCTGAGTTAGGCAAAATAAAGGCACACCCTTTACATTAGTCCTTCAAGGAGCCACCTCAGAGACAACCACAATTCTTTGAAAACAAGATCTACTTTGCTTTCTCCAATATCTGGAACCCATATCAGGAATGAAAACTGCCATCTTCAAGACCATCACCATGTCTGGGAAGGGGGACTTAAGCAAGGGTAAGTTAAAATGGCACAAAGCTTTCCTACTGGGTGGGTTTCAGTCAACTTTTTCTTCAGTAAGCATTTGCTCGGTTGCTAAACATTTGACAGTTTTTCAGAATTCGGTAAAGTTGATTTCGTCACTTTTTGTTTTGTTTTTTGCTTTTTTAAGTGTTTTTAGCACATCTTCCTGGAAAATTACTACTCTTATCATGACGTACTGATCATTTTTATCCTTAATAATCCTAATAATAATCCCATGGCATGAAAGTCTATTTTTAAAAACAGTTTTATTTAGAAATAATTAGCACATATGATTCACTTAATTTAACCTATACAATTCAATGGATTATAAAAGTCACAGTGTGGTACAACCATCATACAATCTTACTTTAGAATATTTTTGTTTCAAGTTTCATCCATGTTGTAACATTCCTTTTTACTGCTGAATTCTATTCTATTGTATAGATATGCCATATTTTATTTATCCACTCATCATATTACAGACACTTGGTTCGGTCCACATTATGGCTATTATGAATAATGCTGCTATGAATATTCATGTACAAGTTTTTATGTGGACATGAGTTCATTGCCTTAAACTTTATTTGACCTTATATGGGATAAGCCATATTACTTATATCGTTTCTTATATCTTCTCATCTCTTTACTTTAAACCTTTCTGTAATTAAACAGACTCTATTGTAATTAAAATGGAGAATGATGTGAATCTTTTGCCCAATCTGGTAACCTCTGTCATTATACTGGCAAATTTAATCCATTTACAATTGTAATTACTATTTTACTTGCCTCTACCAAATTATGAAATTTATCGTTCAATATTTTATGTTTTCCTCTTTTCTTGCCTTTCTTTTTCTTTTTTTAAAGTTTATTGGGGTGACAATTGTTAGTAAAACTACATAGATTTCAGGTGTACAATTCCGTAATACATCATCTATAAATCCCATTGTGTGTTCACCACCCAGAGTCAGTTCTCCTTCCATCACCATATATTTGATCCCCTTTACCCTCATCTACAACCCCCCTCCCCTCTTACCCTCTGGTAACCACTAACCTATTGTCTGTGTCTCTGAGTTTTTGTTTCTCATTTGTTTGTCTTGTTCTTTTGTTGTTTTTGGTTTATATACCACATATCAGTGAAATCCTATGGTTCTCTGCTTTTTCTGTCTGACTTATTTCGCTTAGCATTATAATCTCAAGATCCATCCATGTTGTCACAAATGGTCCTATTTCATCTTTTCTTACTGCCGAATAGTATTCCATTGTGTATATATACCACAACTTCTTTATCCATTCATCTATCGAAGGACATTTTGGTTGTTTCCATATCTTGGCCACCGTAAATAAAGCTTCAATGAACATTGGAGCACACGTGTCTTTATGGATAAATGTTTTCAGATTTTATGGGTAGATACCCAGGAGAGGGATTTCTGGGTCATACGGTAATTCTATTCGTAATTTTTTGAGGAACCTCCACACAGCCTTCCATAGTGGCTACATCAGTCTGCATTCCCACCAACAGTGTATGAGGGTTCCTTTTTCTCCACGGCCTCACCAACACTTGTTACTATTTGTCTTGTTGATGATAGCCATTCTGACTGGCGTGAGGTGCTATTTCATTGTGGTTTTCATTTGCATTTCTCTGATGATTAGTGATGTTGAGCATTTTTTCATGTCTGTTGGCCATTTGTATGTCCTCTTTGGAGAAATGTCTCTTCAGGTCCTCTGCCCATTTTTTGATTGGGTTGTTTGATTTTTTGTTGTTGAGTTGCATGAGTTCCTTGTATATTTTAAGTATTAGACTCTTATCGGAGGCACTGTTTGCAAAAATCTTCTCCCATTCAGTTGGTTGCCTCTTTGTCGATGGTTTCTTTTGCTGTGCAGAAGCTTTTAAGTTTCATATAGTCCCATTCGTTTATTTTAGTTTTACTTCCCTTGCTTTTGGAGTCAAATTGATAAAACGCTCTTTAAACCCAAGGTCCGTAAGTTTACTACCTATGTTTTCTTACATGCAGCTTATTATTTCGGGTACTATATTTAAGTCTTTGATCCATTTTGAATTGATTTTGATACATGGTGACAGATAGCACTCCAGTTTCATTCTTTTGCGCGTGGCTTTCCAATTCTCCCAACACCATTTATTGAAGAGGCTGTCTTTTCTCCATTGTATGTTTTTTGCTTTTTTGTCAAAAATTATCTCTCCATATTTGTGTGGTTTTATTTCTGAGTTCTCAATTCTATTCCATTGTTGTACGTGTCTGTTTTTCTGGCGATACCATGCTGTTTTGATTATTGTTGCCCTGTAGTACAAGCTAAAGTCAGGGAATGTGATACCTCCAGCACTGTTCTTTTTTACTTAAGATTGCTTTGGCTATTCTAGGTCTTTTGTGGTTCCAAACAAATCTGATAATTTTTTGTTCTATTTCTTTAAAAATGCCACTGGGATATTGATGGTCATTGCATTAAATCTGCATATATTGCTTTGGGTAATATTACTGTTTTAACTATGTTGAGTCTTCCGATCCATGAGCATGGAATGTTTTTCCATTTCTTTGTGTCTTCTTCAATTTCTTTTCAAAATGTCTTGTAGTTTTCAACATATAGGTTTTCCACATCCTTGGTTAAGTTTATTCCTAGGTATTTTATTCTTTTTGCTGCAAACGCAAAAGGAATTGTGGGTTTTTTTAAATTTCTTTTTCTGAGATTTGTTAGTACATAGGAATGCAATGAACTTTTGTACGTTGATTTTTGTAACCAGCCACATTACTGTAATCCCTGATTGTTTCTAATAGCTTTTTGGTGGAGTTTTTAGGGTTTTCTATATATAGTATCATGTAATCTGCAAAGAGTGACAATTTAACTTCTTCATTCCCAATTTGGATGCCTTTTATTTCTTTCTCTTGCCTGATTGCTCTGGCGAGGACTCCAAAAACTACGTTGAAAAGCAGAGGTGATAGAGGACAGGCCTGTCATTTTCCTGAACGTAGAGCAAAGGGATTCAGTTTTTCACCATTAATTATGAGATTAGCTGAGGTTTTGTCATATATGGCCTTTATTATGTTAAGGTATTTTCCTCCTATACCTATTTTATTAAGTGTTTTAATCATAAATGGATGTTGTATCTTGTCAAACGCTTTTTCTGCATCAATTGATATAACAATATGATTTTTTTGTCCTTTTATGTTTATGTGATGTATCACATTGATAGATTTGCATATGTTGAACCATCCTTGTGACTCTGGGAAGAACCCCACTTGGTCGTGATAAATAATCTTTTTAATGGATTGTTGCATTTGAGTTCCTAGAATTTTGTTCAGGATTTTTGTATCTGTATTCATCAGAGATATTGGTCTGTAGTTCTCTTTTTTGTGTTGTCCCTACCAGGTTTTGGTGTCAGGGTATGTTGGCCTCATAAAATAAGTAAGGAGTACTGTCTCTTCTTCACTTTTGTGGAAGGGTTTGAGCAGGATTGGTATTAGATCCTCTCTGAGGGTTTGGTAGAATTCACTAGTGAAGCCATCTGATCCTGGACTTTTCTTTTTGAAGGTTTTGGATTACTGATTCAATATCCTCACTGGTGATCAGTCTGTTTAGATTTTCCATTTCTTCATGGTTCAGCCTAGGAAGGCTATATGTTTCTAAGAACTTGTCCATTTCTTCTAGGTTATTGAATTTGGTGGCATATACTCCTTCATAATATTCTTGGATGATCCTTTGTATTTCTATGGTGTCCATGATAACTTCCCCTTTTTCATTTCTGATTTTGTTAATTAGTGTCTTCTCTCTTTTTATCTTAGTGAGGCTAGCCAAGGGTTTGTCAATTTTGTTAATCTTTTCAAAGAACCAGCTCTTTGTCACATTAATTTTTTCTATTGTCTTTTTGTTCTCTATTTCATTTAGTTCTGCTCTGATTTTTGTTATTTCCTTTCTTCTGCTGACCTTGGGTTTCACTTGTTCTTCTTTTTCTAGTTCTTTAAGGTGTAACATGAGGTTACTTATTTGGTATTTTTCTTGTTTCTTGAGATAGGCCTGTAATGATATAAATTTCCCTCTTAAAACTGCTTTTGCTGCATCCCAAAAATTTTGGAAGGATGTATTTTCATTTTCATTTGTTTCTATGTATCTTTTGATATCTCCTCTGATTTCTTCTTTGACCGGGTCATTCTTTAAAAGTATGTTGTTTAATCTCCATGTATTTGTGTTTTCTCCTGCTTTCTTTTTGCAGTTGATATCCAATTTTAAAGCTTTGTGATCAGAGAATACGCTTGGTATGATTTCAATGTTCTTAAATTTGCTGAGGCTAGTTTTATGTCCCAATATACACGAGAACTACAGACAATATATTGGGACATAAAACTAGCCTCAGCAAATCCTTGAGAATGTTCCATGTACACTAGAAAGAAATGTATAGTCTAATGTTTTAGGATGAATATGTCAATTATGTCCATTTCATCTAATGTGTCATTTAGGGCTGCTATTTCATTATTTATTTTCTGTTTGGATGATCTAGCCATAGCTGTATATGAACGTGTTTAGGTCACCTAGTATAATTGTGTTTTGTCAATTTCTCCCTTTAGTTCTGTTAGTAGTTCATTGGTCTATTTCTGTGCACCCTGCCTAGTGACATACATATTGATGACTGTGATGTCTTCTTGTTGTATAGTCCCCTTTACCATTATGAAATGTCCATCATTGTCTCGTGTTACCTTTTTTACCCTGAAGTCTGTTTCATCGGATATCAGTATAGCTACACCTGACTTTCTCTGGATACTGCTTGCTTGTTGTGTCAATTTCCACCCTTTCACTGAGTGTATGCTTGTCCTTGTAGCTGAGATGCATCTCTTGGAGACAGCATATGGTTGGGTTCAGTTTTTTTGATCCAATCTGCTACTCTGTGCCTTTTTATTGGTTAGTTCAGTCCATTTACATTTAGGGTGATTATTGATATGTGAGGATTTCCTGTCATTCTACCTTTGGTTTTCTGGTAAGGCTGTGTCTCCATTGTTCTTTGCTTTTTGTTGCTGTCTGTTATTTCTGTGTGATGGTATTCTATGATGTTTCCCTCCATTTCTTCTTTTATTACAGTATATATTTAAGTTCTGGATTTTTTTTTTTTTTTTTTTTGAGCGGTTACCCTTAAGTTTATGTAAAAGAAAGTTTGATATTTAGAGTATTCCATTTTCTTCAGCATGCCTACTTTCTCCATTCTCATGTTCCGGTTCAGGCCTTTACTTCCCCCTTTTTATGTTTTCTTTGCCATAAATTGTCCCTGTTGATGGTGGTCGAATAGCCTCCTTTAGTATTTCTTGTAGTGCAGGTCGTGTATTAGAAAATTCCCTCAGCTTCTGTATGTCTGGAAAGGTCTTTATTCCTCCTTCATATCTAAAGGATATCTTTGCTGGGTATATTATTCTTGGCTCATAATTTCTCTCTTTCAATAGTTTGAATATTTGGTTCCACTCCCTCCTGGCTTGTAGAGTTTCTGCTGACAAATCTGATGATAATCTAATGGGCTTTCCCTTGTAGGTTACCGTCTTCTTTTCCCTGGCTGCCTTGACGGTTCTTTGTCATTAATTTTTCACAGCTTCTATACAATGTGCCTTGGAGAAGACCTGTTGGGGTTGAGGTAATTAGGTGTTCTATTTGCTTCTTGGATTCAAGGATCGAGTTCTTTCCACAAGTTTGGGAAATTCTCATCGACTATTTGTTTGAATATACTCTCTATTCCCTTTTCTCTTTCTTCTCCTTTTGGTATGCCCATTATTCTTATATTGCTCTTTCTGATGGAGTCAGAAAGTTCTTGTAGTTCTTTCATTTCTTTAAAGTCTCACATCTCTTTCTTCTTCCATCCGTGTCATTTCCAGGTTTCTATCTTCGATGTCACTGATTCTTTCCTCCTCCTGGTCAACTCTACCACCTAATCTGGCTATTTCATTCTTAATTTCTGCTATTGAGTTCTTAATCTCCCGAGATTCTATTTGGTTCTTTTTTATAACTTGAATCTCTTTGGTAAAATATTCATGCTATTCTCTGATTGTGTTTCTGAGTCCATTAGCTGCCTTTCTGTGTTTTCTTGTATCTCTTTGAGTGTTTTCAGAACTGCAATCTTGAATTCTCTGTCATTTAAGTCACATATTTCCATATCTTTAAGTTCCTTTTCTAGAGACTTTTCACTTTCTTTCTGAGCTACTTGTTGCCTTGGTTATTCTTGGCCATTAATGATTTATTTCTTTTCCTACACATTTACAGGAGTGGGTTCTGCAACAGATTGATAGGGAAGAGGTCTTTCTTTTGTTCTTCAATACTTGTTGGTAGAATGTTTTATTTTCTCTCCAACTACAGCCTTTTTTTCTCTCTCACACTGTAGTGTTATGTTTTCTCTGCACTATTCCAGCTTCTCACACAATGGGGGGATTACCTGGAAGGCAGGCTTCTCCTCTGTTAACAATTCACCTGAGTCATAGGGCACCGAGTCCCTGTAGGGATGCGGAGAGCTTTTGAAGTTCCAAGGCTCTTCCTGCACCAGATTCAGAGCCGTGTTTCAGCAGTTCTGTTTACTCCTGCAGGGATCCCCCAGTAGGTGGGGACAGGGGTGGGGT
Organism: Rhinolophus sinicus; assembly: GCF_057876585.1. NCBI lineage: Eukaryota > Metazoa > Chordata > Mammalia > Chiroptera > Rhinolophidae > Rhinolophus > Rhinolophus sinicus. The sequence continues at coordinate 23,471,390 of NC_142507.1, read as the reverse complement.
GAGTTGTCAGAATTGGCCCAGAGCAATGGCAGCGACCACCACCACAGCCGGTCCTGCTTCCACAGATCTTTCCCCATTGCCGAAATTAGTTGGGCTTCGAATCTGTGTCTGCTGACCACAGTTCTCAGAACTGCAAATATTTTTTTTCTTTTGATCTGACACTGCTACTGTTCCACTTCTAGCATTGGCAGGTGGGGGTGGGGCGATCGCTTGGAGGGTAAGGAGGGGGCGGCTAGTCTCAGTGCCCAAGGCTTCCGTTCTCTGTGGCAGTCAGTGCTTAAATCACTGTTTTCAGCCTTCTTCCCTCAGGTTTTGATCCGAGGTCTCTGCTGTGAACGTTGGGTTCAGCCGTGCTATATGCTGTCCCCTCAGCCCTGTGGGCCATAAACGGAGCCCTAGCAGTCCGAGTTCTTCCCTCTCCCACAGCTGTGGTAGTTCCGGGATGCATGAGCTCGGAGCACTGAGCTAGGTCTGCGTCTTGCGCCCTGTGGCTCTGTCTCCGCATTTCTCCCTTCCCTATTCCCCTGCTCGCACAATTTGCCCACCTTTAGGTGAATTCAGTAGTGAGCCTCTTCATCTTGCCTATCTGTTTTGCAGCAAGTGCTTTGTAGAGTTATACTTTTTAAATGTGTTGTAAATTCCAGGTGAGATTTCCAGAGGCTCACCTCACGCTGCCATTTTGATGTCTCTTTCTTACCTTTTTTAAATGAGCTTTGTTTACTATATCTCCACCCCCACTAGGTTGGAAGTTACATATATTTGTATTGTTTTTTAAGTTAGCCTTACACTATTGAGTATTTAAAGGGAATGAATATTTTTCATTTACTCTCAGAAAATAAAAGAACCATAGAATATATCAACTTCTACCAGCCCTCCCATTCTGTATGTATAAAAACCTTTTTCTTTTGAAACATTCATAGATTGCAAAGAAACTGTAAAGATAGTAAAGAGATCCTGTATACACTTTACCCAGTTTTCCCCAGTGGTTAGATCTTATATAACTATAGTATAATATCAAAACCAGGAAATTGACATTTATAAAATGTGTGTATAGTTCTTTCATTTATCACATGTGTAAATTCATGTAACTACCACTACAATCAAGTTACAGAAGTATTCCATCCCCTCAAAGATCTTCATGATACCCCTTTATACTCACACAAACTCCTTCATTCCCACTATGTCTAACTCCTGGCAACCACTAATCCGTTTTCCATCTCTATAATTTTGTCATTTTTAATTTGGATTTTCACACGTTCATTGATACATGTATGTAAAATACAATTGATTTTTGCACGTACTTTATTTCCATCCAAAACTTCAGCTCCCAAATTAGTGTTACCAGTTTTATGCAGCCAATGCTCATTTAGTTACCCAAATGTTTACTACTGTCTGTTCCTCATACTTTGTATCTCTCCTTTCCTCTGGTTCTTTCTTCTTCTGAAAGAATATCTTTTAAAAGTTCTGTCAGTATTCTTATAAACTTTATTTATTTAAAAATGGTTTTATTTTGCCCTCTCTTAAATGAGTTTATCCATGTAGAATGTTCCAAACTGCCATTTTCCCAAATTTGATATTATTACATAAACTTCTGACCTCTAGTGTTGTTTTTCATAAGTGTACTGTGTGACAGTTTAAGTAGACTCTCTCTAGTTGCTTTCCCTTCCTGGAGAATCAGATTTTGTTTTCTACAAAAAGTTTTAAGAGTGCAGCCCTTAAAGTGTTCCTGGCTTTATAATGGTGACTTATTTCCTAAGTCCCAAAGTTAGGTGTACCACGTGGGTTTTAGTTTCCCTTTTAGTTCTCTCTGGGCACTTGAGATTACAATTTCTTTACAGTAAACTGATGTTTATCACAGTTTATTCAGCATTTCTAGGTGTTTTGAAGTATATGAAATAACAGATTTGTGTGTGTGTTTAGAAGCATTTAAACTACCTCCCGGGAGCATAGAACAAGGTAGTAGACCACATAGTTAGGCACATCATTTTGAATCCTGGCTCTTACACATAATAGCTCTGTAATCATAGGCACACAGTACATCTCTCTAGGTATTAGTTTCCTATTCTATAAAACAAAGATAAAGTTGATGTGAGGAGTATATGAATAAAAGATATAAAATGCTTAGTACAGAGCCTGGAGTACGTTACATACTTAATAAATTACATTTTTGCTTTTTAGTAATTTTTATTTTAAAATAAAAGATACATTGTTACCATGTTTCCCCAAAAATAAGACCTAGCCGGACAATCAGCTCTAATGCATCTTTTGAAGCAAAAATAAATATAAGACCCACTCTTATTTTAATATAAGACTGGGTCATATAATATAACAGAATATAACATAATATAATATATAATACCAGGTCTTATATTAATTTTTGCTCCAAAAGACGCATTAGAGCTGATTGTCCGGCTAGGTCTTATTTTGGGGGAAACAGGGTAGGATGGTGTAAATATGTATCTATCTACTTTTAAAAAGTAGCAATAAGGCTGACTTCAATGCAGGCAAATTTCCCAATTATTTATTTATACATAAGACACTGTTGTTATCTATCAATAGGTATTATTAATACCATGCTCTGACCACATCTAACTGTGAACACAATAGTTATAAAAGAATGATGAAATAAAAACTTATCACATGAAATAGGGTGCTGCTGTGAAGAATAAATCTAAAAAAGAGTTGGAAATGTTTTGATACAGAACTCTCTTACCATTAGGGTTATCCAAAAATACGAGTAGAACAAGCAGCCTGTCGTGCAGGAGACCCTGCTTGCTGCACCATTTGCCGTGCGGGGCGGCCTGCGGGGTCTCTAGTCCCGCTCCCTACATAAGAATGCAGGATATGGCTAGGCCAAAAAGGAACACCCACAGAGCCATAGATAGGGGAGTCATACCACTATATTCTCACTGGTGGCCAGGCAAGACACACGCAGTAGTAGCCACACAATCCGCAGTCAGCCATTCACTTCTCTGCCTACCAACCAACCAACCAATCAATGCAGCCCTGTGGTTACATCAGTAGCCAATTGGCTAACCGGTTATAGGTGATGGCCAACCAATCACAGTCGATGGCCATTTACCACCTGAGCCAGCACCTCCCCATGTGAGGCCGAGAGCCTGGAAACTGCTCTCTGGAACTCTGTCCCCACACTCCACCCCTCCAGGGTCTCACCTCAATTTATGTGACAAGCATAGAGAAAAGCATTGGCCAAGTCCACTACATAGGGATATATTCCCAGGCAGACAGTCAGACGATCCATCGAATCGTGAATTGAAGGTACTGCCACGTGCAAAGGTGGCGTCACCTTATTTAACTCCCTATAGTCCACAGTCATTTGCCAGGTCCCATCTGGCTTCTTGACAGGCCATACTGGGGACTTAAAGGGCCTGTGCATTGGCCTCACAATATGTGCCTTCTCCAATTCCAATATTGCACGACCAATCTCCTCCTGCCCTCCTGGCAGGCAGTACTGTTGCACTGTAACCACGCGCCAGGGCTGTGGCAATACTTGAGGGTGGTGAGCATGCTCACGTGTCACTGGTTTCACCACCCGGATCAGGAAACAGAACTCTCCTACCGACGTCTGTAAGCTGAGGCCACATCCACCCCTAGAATATACTCCAGAACGGGGGAGACATAAACCTTGTAGGTACGTGGGGGAAGCCTTCCTATACCCAGTGGTAAGGAAACAGCTTTCACAGTCACAGTCTTTCCCCTATAGCCATCAATGCAGATTGCTGGTCTGGGGAACAGTTCTGGGTTCCCATAGACAAGACTGCAGTCTGCGCCAGTGTCAACTAGGGCCAAAACCCTCCACACATTAGAAGGGGACCAATGTATGGGGCCCCGGTCCCTGCTCGTCTACATGGGGCCTCCGGTCCCTGTTCGTCCCCTCTGACCGGGTACCTTGGCCCCACCCCTAATCAAGCTGGAAGGAGTCGGCCTCAAGCAGCTGCATGAAATCCTGGAGGGACACGGGTCGCTCTTTCCCAGACTTCTCCTTTAGGCTTCTCCAGAATTGCTGTTCCGGATGCAACTGTTTCCAAAGTTCCAACAACAGTGCATTGGGTTATAGGTCTTTCTCCTGATCGACCCCTGCTGCCACGAGATCACACCACATCTGTGCCCGTGTTACTCTCTAAGGCCCATGACCTCGCCCCCTGACTTTTGATTTGGGCTTCCAGGTCTCAACTGCACGGACCTTCTGTCTTAACTTCCTTCGACTCCAGCTTTCAACATTCCCTAGGGTGGCCATGGCAGTTGTAAATTCATGGATCCGTCGCCCCACATAGGGTGTAAGAATGGCAACCGAGGATCCAAAAGCACTCGCAGGTGCAGTGTCTAAAACCAGATCTCTCATGCTGGCAGTAAAAAGCTCGTCATCTGGGCCCTGCATATTAGGGTTGAAAATAGCATGTTTCATACCCATTTCACGGATGATTTGAGTAAGTTCCATATATGACTGCCATTGACTCACAGTGTCTGGCAGCTCGCCAGCCTGTCCCCATACTGTGTGTACCGCAGCAGTGAGCCACTCCATTAGAGAATGGTTTGGGGCTGACCTTTGTCAGTTCTGTAACCTTTGTCACAGGGACGGATGCACTGTCACAAAGGCTAGCTTTTCCATCTCGCCTGGGGAGCAGAGAATATTGTCGGCTCCCTCATCCCATAAATGTAGTAGCCAAGCCGAGACTGGCTCTCCAGGGTGCTGTTGGTACCGCCTCCCTAGCTCCTGCAACTCAGTGGGAGTGTATGGGGCGTAAGTTGTGAACTCAGTCACAGCTGGGTTGCCTGCAGCAACGCCCCCGGGGCCCAAAGGTTGCTCACGTTTTATACTTTGCTTCAAGATTGGCCGGGCTTGGGGGTTGGGAGCTACATTGTCTCCACTTGCTTCCTCCGCCTCTGCCTCAGAGTCTCCACTGTGCAGCCCCTCTTCCAACAGGCGAACCAGGGCTTCCAGCACCTCCAACCGGAACACCTGGTATGGCACCTGGGCTATTTCATTAGGCGGATTTTCTGTGTTGAGACTCAAGGACGTGAGGAAAATCCAGCCCACACGGCCGGCTGTAGCCTTTGCCTCCACTGGCAACCACTCAGCCAGAGCCTGCAGGGCCCTCTCCACGCTGGCCAGAGAGCCATCCATGTCCTCCCACCCCTCCTTGGGGGTCCAACTCCTGAGAAGAGTGGCCACTGCACAACACACACTGTGTGGGGGTCACACGTCCTCCTGCCCAGAGTCAGACTCCATTCCTACCTGGTCGAAATTTTGCTCACCGTGCCAGGTGTCTGAGTGGGTGGAGGCCTCCGTGTCAGATGTCCACAACTCTAGGAGCCCACGGCAGCAGCAGACCACCAAAAGGAAGACGACACTTGCTCTGGCCAACAGGGTGGCGTGCCATCCAGAGGTTTGAGTCTCCCAGGCAGACCGCGCCTCCTGTTCCCGGTATCGCTCCTCACGGGCCTCCCGAAGCTGAGCTTTCACATGCAGAAACTGCTCCACCATCCTTCGGTAGGCCTTGGCCAGCACCACACCCTTTCGCTGTGCCATTTGTCGTGCCAGGTGGCCTGCAGGGTCTCAGCTCCCGCTCCCCACATAGGAATGCAGGATATGGCTAGGCCAAAAAGGAACACCCACGGAGCCATAGATAGGGGAGTCATACCACTATATTCTCTCTGGCGGCCGGCAAGACACACGCAGTAGTAGCCACACAATCCGCAGTCCACCATTCATTCCTCTGCCTGCCAACCAACCAACCAATCAACGCAGCCCCGCAGTTACATCAGTAGCCAATTGGCTAACCAGTTACAGCTGATGGCCAACCAATCACAGTTATGGCCATTCACCACCTGAGCCAGCACCTCCCCATGCGAGGCTGAAAGCCTGGAAACAGCTCTCTGGGACTCTGTCCCCACACAGCCTTATAAAAAGGTGAGCTGGTCACTTTAAGTATTCAAAAGCAGAAACTGAAGGACTGCTAAAGAGAACAGAAGAGTTCCTTTACCAGGAAAAGTTAGAAGTCAATAGTGAATGAAAGGAGGGGCTGGCCTAGTGGCTCAGGCAGTTAGAGCTCCATGCTCCTAACGCCGAAAGCTGCCGGTTCGATTCCCACGTGGGCCAGTGGGCTCTCAACCACAAGGTTGCCAGTTCAACTACTCGAGTCCCGCAAGGGATGGTGGGCTGCGCCCCCTGCAACTAGCAACGGCAACTGGACCTGGAGCTGAGCTGCGTGCTCCACAACTAATACTGAAAGGACAACACCTTGAAGTTGAATGGCACCCTCCACAACTAAGATTGAAAGGACAAGAACTTGACTTGGAAAAAAGTCCTGGAAGTACACACTGTTCCCCAATAAAGCCCTGTTCCCTTTCCCCAACAAAATCTCAAAAAAAAAAAAAAAAAAAAGAAAAAAAAGAACAAGAAAAAAGACCATGCTTTCAATTGTTTAAAAAAAAAAAAAAAAGTGAATAAAAGGAAAAAAAACTATTTGGATAACTGATTTATGACACTAATTTAAAAATCCCATGAGTACTACATAAAAGGAAGAGACAAAAGGAAACACCAAACAAAACTTAAATAGATTTAGGAACGCTGAAAACCAAATTTATGAATATATTTTTTAGCTTATTAAAATTGAGTAACAAGGGAAGCTTTTTTCATGCCTGGTTCCATCCATTTGATGATGCCGACCTACCTCATCAAATTTGTCTCTCCAAAGGTATATTCTTGTGATTACACTGTCATTTTCTTCCTTTTCATTATAGACAGCCTTGCCAAGACAAACCCAAATGTTAAAATATTCAAAACTATTCAAAACAGTCACAGAAAAATCAGAATTAAATTTTATTTCACATTGATAGAAACCGTGAAAAAGATTTACATTTCCCCACATTACAGCACAATATTTCAACGGAATATCTCTTGCCATAAATTAGATCTTGCTGATTTTTATAACTGAAACAACAGCTTATATTCATCAAGGTAAAGCAAAATGACTTATTAAATGATTGTTTAAAATTTTTGAATCCAGACATAAACATATGGCTTCATTATTAACATTCTATATAGTCCATTACTAAATTATTTCCATTTTCAATTAGCACCCATTTATAAAGATGCATTTCTAACATTGTTTTAGTCAATTGGAATACAGCAGAAAAATTAACAACAGTTCAGAAATATCAAGCATATATGTATTTTTGCTATATATTAAACTGGGTGGTAACTACACCATATGTACTGAGTTCTGACTACACTTTATAACCCATAAATTTGTTTTCAAATAGCTTTACCAATAATCTAAAAAACTTGACTATTTAAAATCAAATGACTGCTACTTTTACGCTTGCATAAAAACTAATTTTAAAAAAATCACCTAACTAAAGTGAATATTTCAAATAAGTCCATTGGCAGATAAAAGTAAAGCAAATTTTTCTAATGGATTGTTCATTTCCTACAGTAGCTGATTTCAAACATACGTACAAATAAGTAAACTAAGACTGTGCTACAAGGAGAATAATCTTAGAGCAAATCATCTTAGAAATTAGTTAAGATCATTCTTAAATATTCCAGAACACACTAGAATATGACCTAATTATTCTTTCAGTCAATTACAGAAAAAATACAACCACAAACTGGACTGAAGATTCTAATAACTACATAGCATAACTTTGAGCTAAGGTATAGTTTAACAAATTAGTAGTGTAGGAAGTTTGAAGTGATGCTTGGTTTTTTTATTTAAGTATAAATACATTTTAAATACTATCATGTCTGTGATTCAGAATGTCAAATTACAGCGTGTATTGAAAGCAGATGTCTATGGCAAGGAGGCGATATTTGGTCTGTGTTAAAGGATAAGAGGGAAGAAAGAACACTTTTCAACAGAGGAAAAAAGAATATTAAGAAATGATAACGGGGGAAAAAAGCCTGGTTCCCAAACTAAAAGGGCCATTTATTGAAGAGAGCAATAATACTCTTTATTGACACTTAGAAGCATTATCCCTACTGTTAGGAATAATGTAATAACACCTCATTCTTATGTACTATAATCATTAAGCATATATGAATACATATATAAAAATACAGATACTGCATGGTGACTAAGTAATTTTGGAATAAGTCCATAGACTAAGTCACAGCATTTATAAATTATTTATATCTTAACTGCTCATTTATACCTGAACAAGATTTCATTAACCATACTAATAATTTTCAAATGATGTAATAAAAAGTCTGGTTGGAGTATTTTATTATTTTCCTGAATCACAGTTGGGAAAAAGAAGCTAGCTGCTTCACCTTTTTTAATACTAGTATATTCTGGATCATATTATACAAATACATATATAGAAACTTAAAAGATCATAAATTTCCCATGATGAGATACTACATAGTCTGTGTCATTGGTGTGTATTTGCAAAACAGTTTAACACTGCAAACATTACAAGTTTCAAGATAGGGTACAGAACAAAGTTATACTCCATTACAATGACGCTGGTATGGACTTCTACACAAGACCTTTTAGTGATGTCAATCAACTGGAGGTAGGAGTTTATCAATGAATTGTTTGATATCCATCATTTCCTGTTTGAAATAAAGTGATTTAACTGTTACACAAATCAGAAATTAAATCCCAACTAACATACCACTAACTAAATCAGTGGTGTGCATAGGTAAGATGAAACCACATTTTTACTACTACAATGAAATAAGTCATAACAGAGATATGAGGCTCCAATAGAAATTTCAGAACATTTCCTGATTATTATTATTATTGTACATTCCACAATAGCTCCCATGTACTATCTACTTCCAGGAAAATGGTCTGCATTTTGCTATACTTGAACAAATAAGACATGAGAGTAAGAGAGATGAAGGGGATTTAGAAGTGACAATATCTATACCGAGAAGTTTCAGGAAGTATATGATAACTGTCAACTACGTATCCATGGAAAAGCCTAGCTTTTAACATTTTGTCATGAGAACAAAATGCTAAATCCATACCCTAAAATAATTTGTGCATTTCATAAGGATGTACATATAAGCAACCATTTGAAAGAGAGCATGTACCTAAGATAGGCCTGGAAAAATACGAAAATGAATATACCAAATATTTATTACAGAAAAAACTTTTGTAGAAGACTCCTGCATCTAGCTCAGTTTTCTCATTTCCCCCAAACATATTTATTTCTTCCTATCATCTGTAGTATTTCAAGACTTAGCCTCACAGACCCACAAATTAGCAATGCAGAGAACCTTCAATCTTATAATTTAGTCACTCAGAAAAGAAAGCCATAGCACAAAAGTGGTCTATTTTACAACACTCTTAAGTCCTTTAAGTTTCCTATGACACCACCTCCTATTGTTCTACCTCTTGTCACTTTCTGCTTCTAATCCTTCAGCCTAGTGTCCTCCAATGTGATCGCACAAAAGAAATCATCTATGGAGCTTTTATTTTAAAAACAACTCCATACAAAGATGCTTGAGTTCAACCCCAAGGCCTCAACGTACTGAATCAAAATTGCTGAGTTTGGGCATCTGTCTATTAAGCTCCTGGGTCCTTGTGAAGCAATGCCGACTTTGAAAATCACTGCTCTAGATCTTCAGTCCCTCCAGGATGAGCAGAGTACAGCTCACCTCCCTTTCTGGATTCAGTACCTCACGACAGTTTCAACTACATTCTCAATAACACCCTAGAATCTCAGGCCCCCTTGTCTTTCTACATAAATCATGTTATTACCTGCTTTCTCATCCCTTAAAGCAAATGATTTAGCCACATGAGCAGCTACAAAACAACGTTAACTTGGACTTCATCAATATTTAGCCATCAGTTTTTATTCTAGGCCTTTTCAAGCTTCCAAATCTATCAAGGCCTCCTTCATTCTGATTAAGTGAGTACATCTCCTACTTTACTTTTCAGATTGTGAGGATCTAATGTGAGCTCTCAATGACTCTCTTCTCCACCACAACAATCCTTGTTTTTATTCATCCATCCTCTTCTATCTGGATTAAAAAGTGTTTTTCTCCTCTTTTAAGGCAACCACCACCCATTTCAGGACTCAGTTATATTATATGATCCCTCTAAGGCTTTCCCCTATCAATTATCTTCTATCGCATCTTCTCCCTCCCTCCTCCCCACTCATAGGGGTTTCTTTCTCCCATCCTATTAAGAAGAGGCTTCCTACTCTCCTCCCCCTTTACCAAAACCTTTCTTGAAAAGGTCTTTTCAGCTCTTTCATCTTGGCTGACAACATGCCTTCCAGACTGAGGAAGAACCAGAATCTTCAGTGCCACGTGAGCCAAGGCCATGGCCGCATTGGCAAGCACTGGAAGCACCCAGGAGGCTGAGGTAATGCTGGTGGCTGCATCACCACGGGATCAACTTTGACAAACATCACCCAGGTTACTTTGGGAAAGTTGGTATGAGGCATTATCGCTTAAAGAGGAACCAGAGCTTCTGCCCAACTGTCAACCCTCATAAACTGTGGACCTTGGTCAGTGAGCAGACATGGGTAAACACTGCCAGAAATAAGACAGGAGCTGCTCCTATCATTGACGTGGTGCAATCAGGGTACTTACTACAAAGTTCTGGGGAAGGGAAAACTCCCAAGGCAGCCTGTCATCTGACGGCCAAATTTTTCAGCAGAAGAGCTGAGGAGAAGATTAAGGGCGTTGGAGGAGCCTGTATCCTGGTAGCTTGAAGCCACATGCTCATTAAACGCTCAAGTGTTAAAAAAAGTCTTCTCATGTTGCCTCTGCTTCTTCATTTCCCTGTCTACTTCATACAATCCACTGCTGTACCTCCCCAAATGCCAAGGTCACAGGTGGCTGACTATTGGATACTTTCTTCCTGGCCTACCTTAATCATTTTCTCAATCCTGGGATACTGTTCACTCCCACTCAGAAATTCTAACTCCTTTTAACTCCCCCAAAGTTCTGACCCTTGGCTTTTTTCTCATGATAGTCTCCCATTGTAATTCTTCACTGATTAATAATATTGGTAACTATTTTAAATCTCTATTACAGGCTTGAGCTTCAGACAAGTATTTCTAACATCCCATCCTGATATCATTGGGGCACATCAATCTCACTACGTTTACTAAACTCAATATTTATTCCTCCTGTTACCCTAAAAACGTTCCTTGTACCTAATTTATGAATGGCATCATGTTAGTCATCTGAGTAGAAATATAAGGCCTCTTTGATACTTTCTTCTTTCCCATTCCATAGAATTAGTTACTAAATTCTACTGGATTCTGCTTCATTTGTTTCCAGAATGTAGATTAGATTATATCTTGCTTTGATCAAAAAATGTCAATGGCTTTCTGCTGCCTAGAGAACAAGTCCATGCTCAGCACGACATAAAAGCTCTCTAAAACCGAGTCTCTCCTCTGTCTCTGTTCTATGACACCTAGCTTTTCATAAGACTACAGCACAACTAGACAGCTTGCTTTTCCTGTCCTACAGTCCTTTCTCTGCACACCTGGTATCCAAATCCTACCCAGTGTTCAAAACCTAGCTCTTTCATCATGATCTAAGTGCCTCCTAAGATAAAATTGATCTCACGCTCCTGTTTTTCAAATAACTTTTTTAAAACTTCTAATATAACACATATCACATTCTGCTTCCTATAGTTACTTGGATATATATATCCTTCTCCCCTATTAAATTTTTAATTTTAATTAATCCCTTTTGAATTTTAATAAAATTTCTATTTGTCTTTGAATTATGTACAATGCTTGCATGTAACAGGAAATCAGTGAATGTTTGAATTAAATTGAATAAATTTTGATCTAAGTCCTGCTAACCTATCATTCAGTGTGAATTCATTAATTCCTTTAAATCCCTAAGCAGTGAAGTGTTATTTATCTTAAAAATATCACATGTAAAAAAGTTGCACATTAACCACTGCTTCCAAAATTTACCTGTTGACTTGAACTGTGCATCATGCCTTCATAGGTTTTGAAGGTTACATTGGCTGGATTTACCAATGTTTTTAGCTTTTCGACAGTAAGAGAACCAAACATTAGGGGAACTAAAGGGTCACAATCTCCATGGCACTGAAGAATAGAAATATCTCTGTTAACACCACTGATAGGACCCTGCAAAAAAACATAACAAAACTAGTATTATTCATTCAAATGTACAGAGTATTATGCCAGGCACTCAAAAATGTGGGTAGATATGCACATTCAACATGTTATTAATTACATTATAGATTATATTTGGCCACAGAAATAAAATTACTTCCATCCTTATTCTCTCCACATCTCTTTAAACTTTTATAGAACACATGATTACCCTATCATATATGCTTTCCCAATGAACTGGTTCCTTGAAGCAGATTGTATCTTAATTATTCTTTATATGTTCACATTGTCCTGAAAGGAGAGGAATGTTTTAGCTGAACCATGTTCTTCTCAGCTCTTATTTGATTTAAATAAGATGGTTAATAAACAGCACTTACTATGTTCGAGACACCAAAGAGTTACTATATAGTGACAAGAAAAAACACTAGATTTAAAGAATAATTTGAAAATATGGTCTACAACTCCCACGTATATAGTATATATTGCTTTACACTGTTGAGTACTTAGAAATGATATTGTATAGGAGATTCTACTATCACACAGTGAGCATATTGAGTATTCAAAATTACTTCTATGTGCAAAAAATACCTGTAATTTTATAAATATCTTAAAATGTATTTTTCTTTTTTAAATTAAATTGGAGTGATAGTGGTTAGTAAAATTACATGATTTCAAGTGTACAATTCTATAATACATCATCTATACATCACTGTCGGTGCTCACCACCCAGAGTCCATTCTCGATCTATCACCATATATTTGACCCCCTTTGCCCTCTTCTACTATTCCTCCTCCCCGCTTACCCTCTGGTAACCACTAAACTGTTGGCTGTGTCCATGAGTTTTTGTCTCTCTGTCTTGTTCCTTTGTTGCTTTCAGTTTTATACCCCACATATGAGTGAAACCATACAATTCTCGACTTTTGTCTGACTTATTTCACTTAGAATAATAATCTCAAAATCCATCCCTGTTGTCACAAATGGCACTATTTCATCTTTTCTTATGGCAGAGTAGTATTCCACTGTGTAAATATACCACATCTTCTTTATCCAATCATGTATCGAAAGACACTTTGGTTGTTTCCATGTCTTGGCCACTGTAAATAATGCTGCAATGAACATCGGAGTAGATACATCTTAATGGAAATATGTTTTCAGATTTTTTGGGTATATACTGGCCAGGAGAGGGATTGCTAGGTTATATGGTAATTCTATTCTTAATCTTTTGAGGAACCTCCACACTGCCTTTCATAGCAGCTGCACCAGTCTACATTCCCCCCAGGTACAAGGGTTCCTTTTTCTCCACAGCCTCTCCTACACTTGTTATTATTTGTCTTGCTCATGATAGCTATTCTAACAGGTGTGTGGCGATAGCTCATTGTGGTTTTGATTTGCATTTACCTAATAACTAGGGAAGTTCAGGATCTTTTCATATATCTGTTGGCCGTTTCTGTGTCTTCTTGGGAGAAGTGTCTGTTCCCTTGCCTTTGAGGTCAAATTCATAAAATCCTCTTTGAACCCAAGGTCCATAAGTTTAGTACCTATGTTTTCTTCTACACAGTTTATTGTTTTAGGTCTTATGTTTAGGCATTTGATCCCATTTTGAGTTAATTTTGGTACATGATGACAGATAGCAGTCTAGTTTCATTCTTTTGCATGTGGCTTTCCAATTCTCCCAACACCATTTATTGAAGAGGCTTTCTTTTCTCCATTTTATGCTTTAGGCTCTTTTGTAAAAAATTATCTGTTGGGCTGGCCCGGAGGCTCAGGTGGGTGGAGCGCCGAGCTCCTGACGCCAAGGTCACCTGTTCGATTCCCACATGGGCCAGTGAGCTGCGCCCTCTACAGCTAAGATTGTGAACAACAGCTCTCCCTAGAGCTGGGCGGCCCTGAGCAGCAGGAGCTCAGCCTGAACTGCTGTGAGCTGCTATGGGCAGCACCCCGCGGGCTGCTGAGGTCTGCCATGGGCTGCTCTGTGCTGCCATGGGCTACCTGTGCTGCCAGGAGCAGCCAGTGGCCAATGTGAGTGGCCGGCAGCCAGGGAGAGCTGCCATGGGCTGCTGTGAGCGGCCGGCCAACGACTGGAGACCGACTGCCTCAGCCAGGGGAGCGCAAGTTCATAATACTAGCATGGGCCAAAGAGCTATATCCTACACAACTAGACTGAGAAACAAGAGCTTGAACTGGAGTGGGGGACGGTGGGGGGTGGAAGACGGAAGAAGGGGGGTAAGGGAAAAAAAGAAGGAAAAAGTGAGACACTGAAAAATAAGAAAATAAAAATAAATTATCTGTCAGTATTTATGTGGGTTTATTCCTGGGTTTTCAATTCTATTCCATTGGTCTATGTGTCTGTTTTTCTGCCAATAACATGCATGCTGTTTTGAGTATTGTTGCCCTATAGTACAAGCTGAAGTCGGCGTGTGATACCTCCAGCATTATTCTTTTTTCTTAGGATTGCTCTGGCTATTCGAGGTGCTTTGTGGTTCCATACAAATCTGATGATTTTTTTGTTCTATTTCTTTAAAGAATGCCATTGGGATTTTGATGAGGATTGCATTAAATCTGTATATTGCTTTGAGTAACATGGTCATTTTAACTATGTTGATTCCTCCAATCCATGAACACAGAATGTCTTTTCATTTCTTTGTGTCTTCTTCAATTTCTTTTAAAAATGTCTTAGAGTTTTCAGCGTATAGGTCTTTCACATCCTTTATTAAGTTTCTTCCTAGGTATTTTATTCTTTTTGTTGTAATTGCAAAAGGAATTTTTTTCTCATTTCTTTTTCTGAAATTTCATTGTTAGTATATACGAATGCAATGGATTTTTGTACGTTGATTTTGTAGCGGGCAACTTTATTGTATTTGTTTATTGTTTCTAATAGCTTTTTGGTGGAGTCTTTAGGGTTTTCTATATAAAGAATCATGTCATCTGCAAAGAGTGACAATTTAACTTCCTCATTTCCAATTCGGATGCCTTTTATTTCTTTCTCTTGCCTGATTGCTGGGGCTAGGACTTCCAATACTGTGTTGAATAACAGTGGTGCTGGGGGCAACCCTATCTTGTTCCTGAATGTAGAGCAAAGGGCTTCAGCTTTTCATCATTATGCTATTAGCTGAGGCTCTGTCATATATGGCCTTTATTATTTTAAGGTATTTTCCTTTTATACCCATTTTATTAAGTGTTTTAATCATAAATGGATGTTACATCTTGTCAAATGCTATTTCTGCATCTATTGATATAAACATGAATTTTATCTTTTATTTTGTATATGTGGTGTATCACATCGATCAATTTGCATATGTTGAACAATTCCAGTGTTCCTGGGATGAACCCCACTTGATCATGATGTATAATCTTTTTAATGCATTGCTGTATGTGATTTGCTAGAATTTTGTTTAGGATTTTTGCATCTGTATTCCTCAGAGATACTGGTCTATTAATTTTCTTCTTTGTGTGTTATCCTTACCAGGTTTTGGTATCAGGGTAATGTTGGCCTCATAAAATGAGTTAGGAAGTGGTGCCTCTTCTTCAATTTTTTGGAAGAGTTTGAGGAAGACAGGTGTTAGATCCTCTTTGAATGTTTGGTAGAATTCACTGGTCCTGGACTTTTTCTTTTGGGAAGATTTGGAGGACTGATTTAATTTCCTTACTGTTGATTGGTGTATTTAGATTTTCCAATTCTTTGTGATTCAGTCTAGGAAGGTTTATGTTTCTAAGAACTTGTCCATTTCCTCCAGGTTATTGAATTTGGTAGCATATAGTCCTTCATTGTGTTAGACAGAAGTTTTAAAATGTAGGAGGAGGAGGATGGATGGGAGGGGGTCCACAGTGACAACAGAAAAAGCTCATAAATAGCTTTAACTGTCTCCAGCCACATAGCTGTTTTTACAAGAGATGACAAGAGGTGGTCTGAAGCAAGATAATGATCTGAGTCAACAGACCTTCACCCATCTTAGGTCATGCCCTCAGGTGGAAGAACATGCACCACGTTTTTCCCACCAAATCAATATGTAGCCCCATCACTCCACCCAGCAAACGCTAAGTCCTTGGAAAAGGGGCAGGTTTCTCTGTCTCTTGCTCTCTCACCTCCGGCCTCCACCCCCTCCTTCTAGTCTCTCTCTCTCTCTCTCTCTCTCTCTCTCTCTCTCTCGCTCGCTCTCTCGCCCCCCCCATCTATGCCTATCTTTCCCACCTCAGCTAGGCCTCGCTCTCCCACCTCGACTAGGTCTCTCTCTGTCTGTCTCTCTTTGTCTCTCTCTCTCCCCCCATCTCTCGCACCTCAGCTAGGCCCGTTGTCTTCCCTGAGAATGTATCACTAATAAACACTGATTGCATAGTAATCAGCTTGCTGACCTGTGATTCTTCACTGCGTCCCCAAGAACGGAGATTCCAGTAACAATATTATTCTTGTATGATCCTTTGTATTTCTGTGGTAACCATAGTAACTTATGCTGTTTCATTTCTGATTTTGTTTATCTTTTCTCTTTATATCTTAATGGGTCTAGCCAAGAGTTTGTCAATTTTATGAAACTTTTTAAAGAACCAACTCTTATTGCGTTAATTTCATCTATTATCTTTTTGTCCTCTATTTCATTTAGTTCTGCTTTGATTTTTATTATTTCCTTCCTTCTGCTGACTTTGGCTTTCATTTGTTCTTTTTTTAGTTCTTTAAGGCGTAATGTTAGGTAGTTTATCTGGGATTTTTCTTGTTTTTTTCAGATAGGTCTGTAATGATATAAATTGCCCTCTTATTACTGCTTTCGCTGCATCTCAATAATTTTGATAGGATGTATTTTCATTCGTATTTGTTTCTATGTATCTTTTTATCTCTCCTCTTATTTCTTCTGTGAGCCAGTCATTCTTTAAAAACATGTGGTTTAATCTCCACATATTTGTGGTTTATCCTGCTTTTTTCAGTTGATACCCAATTTCAAAGTCTTGTGATCAGAGAATATGTTCGTATGATTTCAATCTTCTTAAATTTGCTGAGGTCAGTTTTATGTCCCAATAGATGGTCTATCCTTGAGAATATTCCATGTACACTCGAAAAGAATGTATAGTCTGGTGTTCTAGGATGAAATGCTCTATCAATGTCAACTATGTCCATTTAATCTAATGTGTCATTTAGGGCTGCTATTTCCTTATTTATTTTCTGTTTGGATGATCTATCCATAGCTTTCGATGATGTATTTAGGTCCCCTACTATATTTATTTGGGTCAATTTCGCTCTTTAGTTCTGTTAGTGCTTGCTTTATATATTTTGGGGGCATATAAGTATATATTGATTGGGGGCATATAAGTATATATTGATAAGTATTATGTTATTTTGTTGTATAGTCCCCTTTATCATTATGAAATGTCCATCTTTGTTTCTTGTTACCTTTTTTATCCTGAAGTCTGTTTCATCTGATATCAGTATGGCTTTTCTCTGGATACTATTTGCTTGGAGTATCAATTTCCACCTTTTCACTTTGAGTCTGTATTTGTCCTTGTAGCTGAGATGCGTCTCTTGGAGGCAGCATATGGTTGGGTTTTGCTTTTTGATCCAATCTGCCACTCTGTGCCTTTTTATTGATGAGTTAACTCCATTTACATGTAGGGTGATTATTGATATATGAGGATTTCCTATATCCATTTTGTCTTTTGTTTTCTGGTATCTCGGTGTCTCCATTGTTTCTTTCCCTTTTTGTTACTGTCTGTTATTTTAGTGTGGTGGTAATCTACAATTTTTTTCCCTCTGTTCCTTCTTTTTTTATGTTATATATCTCAGTTTTGGATTTTTTATGAGTGGTTGCCATTAAGTTTATGTAAAAGAAAGTTTCATATGTACAGTAGTCCTTCTTCTTGAGCATACCCTTATCTCCATTCCCTTTTGCAGATTCAGACCTTTACTCTCTCCCCTTTTATGTTTTTGTTGTCACAAGTTATTTGTACTTATGCTGTGAGTTGATTTCTGAGTGGCAGTAGCAACTTTGTTCTTCTTTCTCCTTTTTAAAAAAAATGTTTTTATCTTCTTTAGCCTGTATGTTATGTTTAAGTGTATAGTGCCCTATTTTGTGTAAGGGTTGCCATTTACTCATTCTTTCTGTCGGTTAGTAATCTTGCTCATGGTTTTGTATTCTTTTGATTTTTTGTTTCTGGTCAAATAGCCTTCTTCAGTATTTCCTGTAATGCAGGTCATGTGTTAGAAAATTCCCTAAGTATATTTCAGTATGTCTGGAAATGTCTTTATTCCTCCTTCATATCTTAAGGATATCTTTGCTGGATATATTATTCTTGGCTCATAATTTCTCTCTTTCAATAGTCTGAATATTTGATTTTACTCCCTCCTGGCTTGTAGAGTTTCTGCTGAAAAATCTGATAATCTAATGGCCTTTCCATTATAGGTTGCTGTTTTCTTCCCCCTGGGAGCCTTGACAATTCTCTGTCATTAATTTTTGACAGCCTCAATACAATGCACCTTGGAGAAGACCTGTTGGGATTGAGGTAATTAAGTGTACTGTTTGTCTCTTGGATTCGAGGATTCAGTACTTTCCACAGGTTTGGGAAGTTCTCATTGACTATATGTTTGAATATACTCTGTTCCCTTCTCCTTCTGGTATACCCATTATTATGTTGCTCTTTCTAATGCAGTCAGGAAGTTTTTGTAGCGTTCTTTCATTTCTTTTAACTCTCAAGTCTCTCTCCTCTTCCATCTGTGTCATTTCCAGATTTCTATCTTCAATATTGCTATTTTTTTCCTCCATTGGATCAGCTCCATTATCTAAGCGGGCTTTTTAATCTTC
The DNA here is from genome assembly GCF_057876585.1 of Rhinolophus sinicus. Taxonomy (NCBI): domain Eukaryota; kingdom Metazoa; phylum Chordata; class Mammalia; order Chiroptera; family Rhinolophidae; genus Rhinolophus; species Rhinolophus sinicus. The sequence continues at coordinate 23,452,521 of NC_142507.1, read as the reverse complement.
ATTTATGTTACTGATTTCTTCACCTCCAGAATTTCTACTTGGTTCGTTAAACTTTCAATATCTTTGGTAAAATATTCATTTTGTTCTTTGATTGTTTCTGAGTTCATTAAACTGCCTATCTGTGTTTTCTTGCATCTCATTGAGTATTTTCAGAACTGCAATTCTCTGTCATTTAAGTCACATATTTCTATGTCTTTCAATTCATTTTCTGGAGAGTTTTCATTTTCATTGTGAACTGCCTTGTTACCTTGGTTATTCATGGCAATTAATGAATTATTATTTCTCTTCCTAGGAATCTACAGGAGTGGGTTCTGCAGCAGGCTGATAAGAAAAGATCTGTGTTTTTCTTTCTAGAAGGTGCTGCTGGAATGTTTTATTTTCTCTCCCACTGCAGCCTTTTAATTTCTCTCATGCTGTAGCGTTACATTTTCTCTTGTGCTATTCTGGCTTCTCATGCAACGAAAGGTAGGCTTCTCTTTGAGCAGGTTGCCTGGTTGTCAGGGCACCGCCTTCATGGAAGGATATGGAGGACGATAAGAGATCTGAGCTTCTGAAATCTCAATGCTGCCCCTGCAGCCTGATGCAGAGCCTGTGTGTCTCAGTGGCTCTGCTTGCCCCAGCAGGCATCCGCCCAGAAAGAGAGGGGTTGGGTTGGCTGTGAGAGGTAGCTGGTGCATTTGTGGCTCTGAGCAATGGCGACTACTAGCCCACAGCTATCTCGCCCCTACAGCTCTTTCCCTATCGCCAGAATGTGCATTTGTGGCTGTGGAACCATAGCTCCAGTTCTCAATGTTGTAGTTATTCTGTTCCCTAATCTCACACTGCTACCTTTTCTTCTGGAGCCTGCTTCTAACACTGGGAGGGTGGGGGGAAATCGGTCATGCTCTGTGTCTTTGTTTTCTGTTTTCTGCCTGGCAGTGAGGGCTTAAATCACAGTTCTCACCCTTCTGTATTCATTCTTTGCTCCAAGGTCTCTACCCGAAACACTGGGTTCAACCGTATTATATATATGGTGATACCTCAAGCAGGACTTTGGACCACAGGGAGAGTAACTGCAGCCTGGATTCTTCCTTCTCCCAAGACTGCAGTGAGCTCTGCACTGTGGCCTGCATCCTGCAGCCCGTGTCTGTGTATTTCCACCTTCCCTCCTTCCCTGCACACACGATTTGCCCACCTTCGGATGATTCGATGCACAGATGTCTGACACATGTTTGTGTGTTGCTTATACTTTGTAATTTTGTATACATCTTAGAAAGTATCAAGTACTTCAAATATAAGATTTATGATAATAGGAATTATTTCTTATTCCATTCTACAGAATTCACAGTGAAGACAATGTAGTATACCCATAAAGCCTAGTAATACATCACAAAAGTCTAAGAAAAGTGTTTTTAAAAAAGGATGAGAGGAGACATCATCAAAATGGCAGCGTGAGGTGAGCCTCTGTAAATCTCACCTGGAATTTACAACAAATTGAAGAACTATAACTCCACAAAGGCCTCCCTGCACAGCAGAAAGGCAAGAAGAAGAGGCCCATTACTGAATTCACCTAAAGGTGGATAAATCCCGCAAGTGAGGGAGAAGGGAAGGGAGAAGTGTGGAGATGGAGCCGCACGGGCACGGGACGCAGACCTAGCTCAATATGCAAAGCTTACAGCATCCCAGAACTACCGCAACTGCGGGAGAGGGAGGAACTCAGATTGCTAGGGCTACATTTATGGCCCACAGGGCTGAGGGGATAACATATAACAAGGCTGAACCCAAAGCTCACAGAAGAAACCTCAGAGAAAAGACTGAGGAAAGAAGGCTGAAACGGTGGTTTAAGCCCTCACTGCCGAGGAGAGAACGGAAGCCTTAGGCACTGAGACTACCCGCCCCCTCGCTACCTTCCCAGAGCTCACCCCGCCCCCACCTGCACAGTGCTAGAAGCGGAACAGTAGCAGTGTCAAATCAAAAGAACAGAATGTTTGCTGTTCTAGGAACTGTGGACCGCAGACACAGATTTGCAGCACAACTAGTTCTGGCAAAGGGGAGGGAGCTCTGGAAGCAGGACCGGCTGTGGTGGTGGTCGCCGCCATTGCTCCGGGCTAACTCGCACAACTCACCCTGCCTCTGGCCCCACCTATCTGGGCGGATCCCTGCAGTAGTAAACACAACTGCTGAAACACACGGGCTCTGAATCTGGTGCATGAAGAGCTTTGCAACTTCAAAAGCTCTCTGCATACCCACACGGTCACTGCGCCCTATGACCCAGGCGAACTATTAACAGAGGAGAAGCCGTCTCCAGGGAATCACCCCATTGAGTGAGAAGCTGGAATAGTGCAGAGAAAACATGGCACTACCGTGTGGGAGAGAAAACAAGGCTGCAGTCGGAGAGAAAATAAAACATTCCACCAACAAGTACTGGAAAAAAAAAGAAAAACCTCTTCCTATCAACCTGTTGAAGAACCCACTCCTGTAGATGTCTAGGAAGAGAAATAATAAACCGGTAATTTCCATGAATAACTAAGGCAACAAGACAGCTCAGAAAGAAAGTGGAAAGTCCCCAGAAAAGGAACTTAAAGATATGGAAATATGTAACTTAAATGACAGAGAATTCAATTGCACTTCTGAAAAAAATCAATCAGATGCAAGAAAACACAGAAAGGCAGTTTAATGAACTCAGAAACATAATTAGAGAAAAACATGAGCATTTTACAAAAGAGATTGAAATTTTTAAAAAGAACCAAATAGAATTTCAGGAGATTAAGAACTCAATAGAAGAAATTAAGAATGAAATAACTAGCTTAGGTAGTAGAGTTGACCAGAGGGAGGAAAGAATCAGTGACATGGAAGATAGAAACCTGGAAATGACACAGATGGAAGAAGAAAGAGACTTGAGACTTTAAAAAAATGAAAGAACTGTACAAAACTTTCTGCCTCCATCAGAAAAAGCAATATAAGAATAACGTGCATAAAAGAAGGAAAAGAAAGATAGAAGGGAATAGAGAATATATTCAAACAAATTGTCAATGAGAACTTCCCAAACTTGTGGACAGAACTGGATCCTCGAATCCAAGAAGCAAATAGAACACCTAATTACCTCAATCCCAACAGGCCTTCTCCAAAGCACATTGTATTGAAGCTGTCAAAAAACGACAAAGAAAGAATCCTCAAAGCAGCCAGGGAAAAGAACACGGTAACCAACAAAGGAAAGCCCATTAATTATCATCAGAATTCTCAGCAGAAACTCTACAAGCCAGGAGGGAGTGGAACCAAATATTCAAACTATTGAAAGAGAGAAATTGTGAGCCAAGAATAATATATCCAGCAAAGATACTCTTTAGATGTGAAGGAGGAATAAAGACCTTTCCAGACATACAGAAGCTGAGGGGATTTTCTAATACACGACTTGCACTCCAAGAAATACTAAAGGAGGCCTTTCGACCACCATCAACAGGGACAATTTGTGGCAACCAAAACATAAAAAGGGGGAGAGTAAAGGCCTGAACTAGAATATGGGAATGGAGAAAGTAAGCGTGCTGAAGAAAATGGAATACTGTAAATATCAAGCTTTCTTTTACATAAACTTAAGGGTCACCACTCAAAAAAATATCTAGAACTGAAACACATACTGTAATAAAAGAAGAAACAGAGGGAAACATCATAGAATACCACCACACAGAAATAATACACAACAACAAAAAGGCAAAGAAACAATGGAGACACAGCCTTACCAGAAAACTAAAGATAGAATGACAGGAAATCCTCACATATCAATAATCACCCTAAATGTAAATGGACTGAATTCACCAATAAAAAGGCACAGAGTAGCAGATTGGTTCAAAAAACTAAACCCAACCATATGCTTTCTCCAAGAGACACATCTCAGCTACAAGGACAAGCATTGACTCAAAGTAAAAGGGTGGAAATTGACACTCCAAGCAAATGCTATCCAGAGAAAATCAGGTGCAGCTATACTGATATCAGATGAAACAGACTTCAGGGTGAAAAAGGTAACAAGAGACAAAGATGGACATTTCATAATGGTAAAGGGGACTATACAACAAGAAGACATAACAGTCATCAATATTTATGCCCCCAATCAGGGAGCACCGAAATATACCAAGCAACTACTAACACAACTAAAGGGAGAAATTGACCAAAACGCAGTTATACTAGGGGACTTAAATATATCATTGAGAGCTATGGATAGGTCATCCAAACAGAAAGTAAATAACAAAATAGCAGCCCTAAATGACACATTAGATGAAATGGACATAATTGACATTTATAGAGCACTTCATCCTAAAACGTCAGACTATACATTTTTTTCTAGTGTACATGCAACATTCTCAAGGATAGACCATATATTGGGACATAAAATCAGCCTTAGCAAATTTAAGAAGATTGAAATCATACCAAGCATACTCTCTGATCACAAGGCTTTGAAATTGGATATCAACTGCAAAAAGAAAGCAAGGAAAAAACACAAAAACGTGGAGACGAAACGACATACTTTTAAAGAATGACTGGGTCAAAGAAGAAATTAGAGGAGAGATCAAAAGATACATAGAAACAAATGAAAATGAAAATACATCCTACCAAAATTTTTCAGATGCAGCAAAGCAGTTTTAAGAGGGAGATCATTACAGGCCTATTTCAAAAAGAAGAAAAATCGCAAATAAATAATGTCACGTTACACCTTAAAGAACTAGAAAAAGAAGAACAAATGAAACCCAAGGTCAGCAAAAGAAAGGAAATAACAAAAATCAGAGCAGGACTAAATGAAATAGAGAACAAAAAGATAATAGAGAAAATTAATGTGGCAAAGAGCTGGTTCTTTGAAAAGATTAACAAAATTGACAAGCCCGTGTCTGGACTCACTAAGATAAAAAAAGACACTAATTAACAAAATCAGAAATGAAAAAGGGGAAGTTATCACGGACGCCACAGAAATACAAAGGACCATCCAAGAATACTATGAAGGACTATATGCCACCAAATTCAATAACCTAGAAGAAATGGACAAGTTTTTAGAAACATATAGACTTCCAAGGATGAACCATGAAGAACTGGAAAATCTAAACAAACCGATCAACAGTAACAAAATTGAATCAGTCATCCAAAACTTTCCCAAAAGCAAATGTCCGGGACCAGATGGCTTCAATAGTGAATTCTACCAAACCTTCAAAGAGGATCTAATACCAATCCTGCTCAAACTCTTCCAAAAAATTGAAGAAGAGACAGTACTCCCTAACTCATTTTATAAGGCCAACATTACCCTGATACCAAAACCTGGTAAGGACAGCACAAACAAAGAAAACTACAGACCAATATCTCTGATGAATACAGATGCAAGAATCCTAAACAAAATTCTAGCAAATCGAATACAACAATGCATTAAAAAGATTATTCATCACGACCAAGTGGGGTTCGTCCCTGGAACACAAGGATGGTTCAACATCCGCAAATCTATCAATGTGATACATCACATAAACAAAATAAAGGACAAAAATCATATGATTATACCCATTGATGCAGAAAACGCATTTGACAAGATACAACATCCATTTATGCCTAAAACACTTAATTAAATAGGTACAGATGGAAAATACCTAAACATAAAAAGGCCATATATGACAAACTCTCAACTAATCTCATAATTAATGGTGAAAAACTGAATCCCTTTGCTTTACGTTCAGGAACACGACAGGGCTGTCCCCTATCACCTCTGCTTTTCAACATAGTATTGGAAGTCCTTGCCAGAGAAATCAGGCAAGAGAAAGAAATAAAAGGCATCCAAATTGGGAATGAAGAAGTTAAATTGTCACTCTATGCAGATGATGCTATATATTGAAAACCCTAAAGACTCCACCAAAAAGCTATTAGAAACAATCAACGAATACAGTAAAGTTGCCGGCTACAAAATCAACGTAAAAAAGTCCATTGCCTTCCTATATACTAACAATGAAATCTCAGAAAAAGAAATACAAAAAACAATTCCTTTTGCAATTGCAGCAAAAAGATAAAATATCTAGTAATAAACTTAACCAAGGATGTGAAAGACCTGTATGCTGAAAACTGCAAGACATTTTTGAAAGAGATAGAAGACACAAAGAAATGGAAAGACATTCCGTGCTCATGGATTGGAAGAATCAACATAGTTAAAATGGCCATATTACCCAAAGCAATATACAGATTTAATGCAATCCCCATCAGAATCCCAATGGCATTTTTTAAAGAAGTAGAACAAAAAAATTATCAGATTTGTTTGGAACCACAAACACCCCAAATAGCCAAAGCAATCTTAGGAAAAAAGAACAATATTGGAGGTATCACACTCCCTGACTTTAGCTTGTACTACAGGGCTACAATAATCAAAACACCATGGTATTGGCAGAAAAACAGACACATGGACCAAAGGAATAGAATTGAGAACCCAGAAATAAAACCACAAAAATATGGAGAGATAATTTTTGACAAAGAAGCAAAAAACATACAATGGAGAAAAGACAGCCTCTTCAATAAATGGTGTTGGCAGAATTGGATAGCCACATGCAAAAGAATGAAACTGGACTGCTATCTGTCACCATGTACCAAAATCAATTCAAAATGGATCAAAGACTTAAGCATAAGACCTGACACAATAAACTACATAGAAGAAAACATAGGTACTAAACTTAAGGACCTTGGGTTCAAAGAGCATTTTATGAATTTGACTCCAAAGGCAATGGAAGTAAAAGCTGAAATAAACGAATGGGACTATATGAAACTTAAAAGCTTCTGCACAGCAAAAGAAACCATCGACAAAATAAAGAGGCAACCAACTGAATGGGAGAAGATTTTTGCCAAAAGTTCCTCCGATAAGAGGCTAATACCGAAAGTATACAAGGAACTCATGCAACTCAACAACAAAAAAAACAAACAACCCAATTGAAAAATGGGCAGACGACCTGAAGAGACATTTCTCCAAAGAGGACATACAAATGGCAAATAGACATATGAAAAAATGCTCAACATCACTAATCATCAGAGAAATGCAAATAAAAACCACAATGAGTTATTACCTCACCCCAGTCAGAACGGCTACCATCAACAAGACAAATAGTAACAAGTGTTGGAGAGGCTGTGGAGAAAAAGGAACCCTCATACACTGTTGGTGGGAATGCAGACTGGTGCAGGCGTTATGGAAGGCAGTGTGGACATTCCTGAAAAAATTACAAATGGAATTACCATATGACCCAGCAATCCCTCTCCTGGGTATCTACCCAAAAAATCTGAAAACATTTATCCTCAAAGACATGTGTGCTCCAAGGTTCATTGCAGCTTTATTTACGGTGGCCAAGATATGGAAACAACCAAAATGTCCTTCAATAGATGAATGTATAAAAAAGTTGTGGTATATATACACAATGGAATACTATTCGGCGGTAACAAAAGATGAAATAGGACCATTTGTGATAACATGGATGGATCTTGAGAGTATAATGCTAAGCGAAATAAGTCAGACAGAAAAAGCAGAGAACCATATGATTTCACTGATATGTGGTATATAAACCAAAAACAACAAAAGAACAAGACAAACAAATGAGAAACAAAAACTCATAGACGCAGACAATAGTTTAGTGGTTACCAGAGGGTAAGGGGGGTGGGTGGCAGGAGATGAGGGTAAGGGGGATCAAATATATGGTGATGGAAGAACTGACTCTGGGTGGGGAACACACAATGGGATTTATAGATGATGTAATACAGAATTGTACACCTGAAATCTATGTAATTTTACTAACAATTGTCACCCCAATAAACTTAAAAAAAAAAGAAATGCAAACCAAAACTACAATGAGATACCATTTCACACCCAGTAGGATAGCTTTTATCAAAAAAAACAAACAAACAAACAAACAAAAACCCCAGAAAACAAGAAATGTCAGTATGGTTGTGGAGAAACTGGAACCCTTGTACACTGCTGGTGAAAATGTAAAGTAGCGCAGCTGCTGTGGAAAAAAATATGGAGACTCCTCAAAATCTTAAAAATTACCGTATGATCTAGCAATTCCACTTCCAACAGCAGGGACTCACACAGGTATCTGCACACCCATGTTCACAGCAGCATTATTTGCAATTGCCAAAAGGTAGGAGCAACCCAAGTGTCCATTGATAAATGAATAAAGGTATTAATAAAATTCAAAAAAAGGATGACTGATGTAAACAATGGGCTTTGGGTTACAATGATGTATCAGTGTAGGTTCACTGATTGTAGCCAACGTGCCATTGGGTTGCAGGATGTCAACAGTGGGAAGAGGGCTGTCTATATATGGAGACAGTGGGCAAACGGGAACTTTCTGCAGTTGCTGCTCAATTTTGCTGGGAACCTAAAACTGTTCTAAAAATAAACTTTATTAAAAAAAATTATTCTCTCCCCAACATTATCTGCTATCTCTTATCTCAGTAATTTAATGTTGCTTAATCAATCAGGCTACCTGTGGAAACGAAGTCCGCAGTGGAAGCCAGCAACTGAGTGCCGTGACACCTGCCAGTTGCTGCTGTGTGGTAAGAGCAGTGTATAAAGATAAAGCTCCTCCCTGGAAAGACAAGCAGGGAAAGTAAATGGAACACATCTTCTGCTAACAGCAACTTAAGAGATTTCTTGTTAACAATGTCCATAAAAAGATGAAACTAGGTGGCTTATTTCAAATCAAATCAGGCAAACAACATCCATCCTATAGTGTCCTAAAGCACATGGTTTCTCTAAACTGAACATTGTGAAAACATAACGACTACCCAGTCAGTCAAAACACAGTTAGCAGAGTTTTAACTGCTGCACTCACAACTGCCCTAGGAATATTCTGAATTCACAGTTACTAGTTTCTCCTCTGAAAAGTGTTAGGTATACAATCAAATCTCTTCTTAAATTGGTGTTATTTTCCAAAACAGGAATTCAAGATAATAAGGAATATATAGCAGACACCTTTAGAATATCTGCCTATTCAGCTCACAACACCCTGCATTTTGGGAACTGCATTCCTATCAGTCATCTAGATGCCACATCACTCTGACCTTGCCCATGGGTCACTGGGCCACATGAAGACATGAGATCCTTTCTCATTCAAGATAGTCATGTTCTTTCTTCCCAGGATTTTGAAATTGGGATTCAGTGACTGTCTCTTTGTGTAGCTGTAACATGTAAACTCAAGAACTGGAAATGCTATAGGCTGCACAAGCTTATATAGCCAACGGCAGCAAATGAAGCAGATGAGCAGAAAAGCAGAGATGAAGACGGAGAGAAGGTCCTGATGGCTTTCCAAGTCCTAGCTATTTCCGGAGGCCTTGCTTCATTCTTGTTCTTTGTTTCCTTAATGTGATCCCACAGGCTCATAACTTTTTCTTGCTTAAGGTATTAGGAGTTGGTTTCTATAAATTGTGATCAACAAATGTCAAGTACACAGACTCCTATGTTCACTCCTATTTGAATCAAGCATTCATTTTTCTACCTATACTTATGTCACAATGTGTAATACAAAGTATATTATCTGTGAATTTCAACAAATACCAAAGCAGTAACATGTTTTTACTGTATTGTATCAACAGCCTACCTTTTTACTGAATTCTAACTTTTAAATAATTCCCTAATTGTGACATTGCCCTATTGCAGGTTGTCTGACACTAAGTTAATGATTTAGAAGATTTACAGATTAGAAGCTATAACAGTTTGGGGATGGATGACAGGGCAAACAGATGATAAGCTGAAATAAAGACGTAATATCAACATGAGGTCATTGTGCCTACAGAAAAAGTATAGAAGGTAGAAGAAAAAGTACATAAAGAGAAGATACCAAAAATAAGCACATATTTATATCTAAAACCTATTTTACATGATAAAAAGAGGGAAGAGGATAGAGTGACAACACCAAGATGGCAACATAGGTTGTTCCTGACTTCGCTCTCCCTCACAAGAACAACTAACAACAATTCAAGAATAAGACACCTCTGAGAGAATCCTAGAGTACAAGCGTGAGGCTGAAGCACCACAGAGACCAAGCAGACTGCATTAGAAGGGCAAGAGAAGCAGCACACATTGACCGTATTGCCTCTATATCAGGCTAACACAGCAGCACACAGACAGGTCTCCCCTGAACCTCCAGTGGGACCAGTGCCCCCCAGCATGTGGGCTGCTTTGTGGGAGCCCCTACTCTGATCTCGCCCCACATGGATTGCAGGGGAATCTGCAGGGCTCAACCAGTGAGAATCTGTTACAAAAAGAGGGAAGAAATTCTCTTGTCTTACACCTTACTGTTCCTATTAGTAGTCTCCTCCTAGACAGGGGACTTATATCTGTATTTAAGTTAGTTTTGTTTAAAGGGATACATAGCGTTAATATTCCAGGTTCCAATCAATTTACTTAATAAATTCATTTTCTAGATGTAATCTATAAGGTAAAGGCTACTGCTGAAGAGAGAAAACTAGAAAAGCAAAAGAGTATAAAGTATTCTCAATAATTATTTCTAGTCCATTCGTACTTAATTCAGCATTAAAAATACTTAGTATATCAGATTCCATAACATCTTCTTAAAAAAGGACTCCTTCATAGAAAAAGGATTGAAACCACAGACTTCTAGATAAATATACTGATGGTACTGACATACCACCCAAACTTTATCTTACCTGAGAAAATCCTCCCAAAATAATTCTGTTTGAAGGAATGCCATTCTTCACCTCTTGCTCTATCAAAGCTTTTACTAAAAACAACATGAAAGTTAAATCACCAATACTTTCAAAGTTAAAGCCATTGATACAATTTAAATGGAAAAATATTAATGACAGAAAAGCATAAAGTATATTAAAAGTCAAAACAAGTGAAAAACTTGAAGCACTCTATTAAAATACAAAATTAGAATGTATTTTCATCATAAAACTCAGATTTTCCAGGTGCTACTAAAACTGTTCAATTGTTTCTTGTTACATACTTTATAAACAACGGTTCTTTCATCAATACATGGATATTCTTTTATCTATGGTCAATTCTGCTTACATACATTTTATACTTCTCTCTCTTCAAATGAACCATAGGAATTTGTACCTAAAAGTTGTGATTTTAAAATAGTAAGTAGTTAAGAAGGCAGTTTTTGGAGGTGTTAACCCACTGCCTTCTCAGACCACCAGTGCTCTGATAATAAACGCTTATTCTATGACCCTCCCCCCCAAAAATGTAAGTACTTAAAGCAGATTACATGGTTTGTGATTTACAGTTATTTCAACAGTTTTTAAAAAACACAGTATTAAATTTTCCTATAGCCAGTAAATGTAGGACCAAATCAAATGAGTTCTTCTTTTTCTGCAAAATACTTTGGCATGCATCATTAAACATATTTGATAACTCCAAGAATTTCCTTTTCTTTATGGTCACTCTGAGTTTTTGGAATAATGGCACCTTTTACAAATTTACAGTGGTACCTCGGTTTTGGAATGTCTCCATTGACAAACATTTCGGTTTACGAACACCATAAATTTTATGGATCTATAGTATCATTAGACAGTAAAATTCATGCTAAATTTGCAATTTTAGGGGTTGATTTTAAAGGTCTGGAACAGATTAATACATTTTGCATTACTTTCTATGGGGAAACCGTGCCTCAGTTTTCAAACGTTTCAGAACTCGAACAGTCTTCTGGAACGGATTACATTCGAAAACCGAGGTACCACTGTATCGTTTTTCATTTTTAACATATATGCAAGAGTTTCATTTTTTAAGATTAAAATTTCCAACTTTATATTTCCTTTTTATCAAAAACCAAAAATCTGCTTTAATTATTAGAACATTGGGGAAAAAACAACAACCACGTGCACAAATTAAAAATTATTCTGTTTTTTCATAAAGTTTAGTTCTAAGTTAGGATTAGTATGACAAGGTAGGGATACCCTGATTAGGGCATAGGAGAATGGGTTTAGAACAGTAAAGAGGGCTTAAGAAATAAAAGAACTGTTGAGAAGTAGAGTGATTTATTTAGGGAAAGACTGCACAGCCTCAGTTGGAAAGAAGATGCAGAAGTGGCAGGAAACAGCCGAGCTCTGAGGAGGGAAGGCTGCGGTGGGTGCCTGGTAAATGTTAGCTGCTAGCAGCGACGGAACTGTTGGGACTATTTTCCCTCAGTTTCACAAAGCTTTACTCCCCATGGTTACACCAACAGCTGAGATAAAGTTAACAAACTACAATGACAGCAGTCAGTTGTGGAGCAGTAGGATCTAATTTCAGTCACCTTCTGCATAAGGGCAAGGGCACCACTGTGCTCCCTGGACTTAACCTGAGCACTGGCTTCTTTGTTCAGTAACATAGTTTCTCAGCCCACAGACAGAGACTTTTTCTTTCACAGCTGAGTCTGAGCCTAATTCTCTCCAATAATACATCACCTCGAAGAGGAAAGAAATGGCAACTATGTCATAGGCCAACTCTATCATTAGAACAGAACTTTTTACTTTGGAACTCACCAGGCCTACCTGTCCTCTCCAAAAAGCCCAGCTCCTATCTTCCACAGGGCCTAATAACTCATTCCCATACCCAATATGTATTTTTGTCACTTTTTTTTTTTTTTTGACAAAATCCTAGCTCTAGGATTCTAGCTTTGATCTCCTTTTTGATGACCCTAACAGTCAGTGTTCTTGGTTTGACATTACTAAATATCCAATGTGTTTTGAATGCATCTTCTTCCCTGTTTTAAAGTTATTAAAAGTCCTTAAAAAAGATTTTAAAAAATATTTTTTAAAAGGATCCTACTTGTTTGGGGGTTTTAAGCTAAAAGAACGTGCAATGATTCCCTGGGTACACAGGACCTCACTTCTACAACTATCAATTCACAGCCAGGCTAATTTTATCAGTGCCTGCTGTGTCACCACTTAGAGCATTCTGAAGTCAATCCTAGTCATCACATTGTCTATTTGCAAATATTTCAGAACACGTATGTAAAAGGATGCTTCTGTGCATTTTCTAAATCCAGATTTTTCCCAATAAGTCCGTGTTCTTTATTCTTTCACCTAAAAAATAAACGGAATTATCCTGTTCATAAGGGAGCATGGAATACTAACCAGAGAACACATTTTGGAGATACTGTAAAGTATAGCTAATACTCAATTCACAGGAGTATTAAATGAGATGATTTATAAGAATTGCCTAGTTTTATAGCTAAGTGTTCAGTCAGTGGCATCTATTATTAATACCACACTAAAATTAATATAATTTGCATTATATAGCATTACAGCATTATATTATTATTTTCATCTGTATTTCAAGTCCCCTTAATGAAGATAACTGGCCACGATTATTGAACATTTTGCTATTTTCTCCATTTGATATGTAAATCAAAGCAAAATTATTCATCTGACAGTGTTGAAGCTTGATAAATGCCACTTTCCTCCCCCCACCCATCTTCACTGAGCGCAGTTAAGTGAGTCCATGTGGCCATCATGGCAGACAAGCTAGAGAGTGAGTGATCAGAAAGAAATGGAAACAGCACCACCTCTTGGGTTCAGATAATTTTGTGGTATTTCTTTATTTTTTTTTCCAATTTTTATTGGGAAATATTGGGAACAGTGTGTTTGTTTTTCCAGGACCCATCAGCTCCATGTCAAGTCATTGTTTTCAATCTAGTTGTGGAGGGCGCAGCTCACTTGCCCATGTGGGAATCGAACCGACGACCGTAGTATTATGGGTACTGCGCTCTAACCACAATAAAACTATTCAATCTACTAAAATATCTCAGAATGCTTTTGTTTTTACAAAACTTTTCTGTACTTACCATTTTCTGCTGCCTGTTTAATTCCAGGTTCATCTTCCTGTGAATCTGGTGAAAGCCCAATAATATCAAACCTGGAAAATAAGGCAAAATCTTAAAAGAATCATTTGATTCTAAGAATATCTACTGTTGGTATGCCAAACTCATAGCAGTTGGGATAAAAAGGGCTGACCAAATGTATTCTCTACAACATTAGACTCAAAATGTCTACAGAGGCCAAATAATTAATTTAAACATGTGAATGTAACATTCTATAAATGCCTTTCATCCCAACTAGATATATTCTAATGTTAAAAAGTCACAGTGCCACATAATTTTAGTGTAAGAATATCTAAAATATTATCTAGTCCAATCTTGCACCAACGCAGGAACCTCAACCCACACTCCTAAGTTTGCAATAAATTCCAGCTACTCATTTCCCCTTCTAATGCATCGTAAGTCGATACAATGAAATTTAGCTACTAATCTCTATTCATATTCTGAAAAACTTTTTCATCACGTATTACAGATCTCTCAAACCAGAGACCAAGGGAAGCCTTCCTTTGGCCCTTTCAACTTCTTTTACCTTTTTTTTTTTTTTTTAATTAAAGTTTATTGGGGTGACAATTGTTAGTAAAGTTACATAGATTTCAGGTGTACAATTCTGTATTACATCATCTATGTATCACATTGTGCGTTCACCACCCAGTTCTTCCATCACCATATATTTGATCCCTTTTACCCTCATCTACCATCCCTTGCCCTCTGGTAACCACTAAACTATTGTCTGTGTCTATGAGTTTTTGGTTCTTCATTTGTTTGTCTTGTTCCTTTGTTGTTTTCATTTTTATATACCACATGTCAGTGAAATCATATGGTTCTCGACTTTTTCTGTCTGACTTATTTCAGTTAGCATGATAATGCCTAGATTACATCATAGATTATGCCTTTCTACTTCTTTATCAAGTTATACACTATCATTATGGTCTCTAGCAACATTAGGTAGAAATTTTGGTTTTGGACGGCAATTTTGCTAGAGAGGGAAAATATGAAAGAACTAAAGGCCAAGGTAGACAGAAACTTGTAACAGTTGCCAAGAACTGTAAAGTAGATAAAAGAGCAAGTGCAGGGGTGGGTTAGTGATGGATGGGAAGAAGTAGAGAAGACAGACAGTAGACTGGAAGTCCTAAAGAGGTCTAAGAACAAATAGTATGGAAACGGAAACAAACTCAAAGGATGAACAATTATGCTTAATATCAGCTTTGAATTAAGTGACTTCAGAGATGGGACAGTTCCAGATGACAAGGCCCAAGGAATGACTGCTGATGACTAAAGGTGAGAGAACAAAATGTCACTGGGGAAGAGAAGAGCCAAGGAAGTAACAAGCCAGTCAAGTTTGTGAATGGGCCATTTACATAAGATCCAGTAGTCACCCAAAAGATAAAATGGTGGTAGAAAACAGAGTGGAAAGGAAAAAATCAGGTATCAAAGTTAACATTTTTGAAAAGACCTGATTGCACGCGTCTCAGACAGCAGCAGGAAAAAACTCATAGTCTGGAAGTGGCGCAGAGGAACAAAGACCTGACTCTGCTTCCTGACTATGAAGCATAGAGGGAATGTGAAAATATCTTGAAAGGGTTCAAGAGGAAATGGTTTTCTTAAAAATTCACCAGCTCTACAGAAAGAGAAGAAGTTGGAAGGGTAAAGACACCATGGCTTAATCAGAAAGACACATAGGGTCAGTCAAATGTTTGGTTACCGAAATCAACAAAAGTTTATCAAGCAGTGGGAGATATTTTCTGCAGTATTTCTATTTACCCACTCTCTCTTGTTTCTCTACCTGTTGACTCCTTAAATTTGCCCCTGAATCTAAAATATAAAAACTTAAATAATTAAAGGTTAAATTTAAAGTTATTTATTTAACTTTGCAACTTAAAATAGCTAATTAAAAACTGCTATACACAAAAGCACTTCTGCTTTAAAACAACTAAGTATAAATATAAAGTTGTTACTGAATAAGTAAATTCTTACTTACCAAGAAGGCATAGCCATATTCATATTTAATGTTACTGGCATAACTGGTCTACATGGGAAAGAAAAAAAAACCACAGCAAAATAAGAATACAACAAAGCAAAAAACTTGATAAATTTCATCAAAGATAGGTAATTACTTAAGGCTTACACAAAACTGTATTCTACAATTTTAACCTATGAGTTGTTTCACTGCATCCACACCTGTACAATTCTGTTCCCCATACTCTCCAAGTGTGTTCTGAAGACAGAGCAGCAGCTGGAAAGA
This sequence comes from Rhinolophus sinicus, assembly GCF_057876585.1. Classification (NCBI taxonomy): domain Eukaryota; kingdom Metazoa; phylum Chordata; class Mammalia; order Chiroptera; family Rhinolophidae; genus Rhinolophus; species Rhinolophus sinicus. The sequence continues at coordinate 23,436,477 of NC_142507.1, read as the reverse complement.
ACTAAGTTTGGCAAATAAAAAATATTTTCCTTTCTCAACACCCTTACTTAATACTTTCAAACCAGACATGAGAAGAAAAACCAGTAACCAAGACAGCTGGAAATGTACAAAATATGACTCTGGCTTAAGGGCTAAGGACATGAGCAATTTATTGCACAGATAATGTAACATCAACTCCCATAAACTCAGATTACATTTTTGCTTATTTTCTAGTTCTTAGCTATATATACCTGCTTATTTAAGAGACCTCTAAATAAATAAGGAAAATACAAGTTTTACCTAAGTGTCCATTACACCCAATTCAAGTCTGTGATAAAAATTTTGCTGGACAACCTGAATGTAGCTAGGTAGAAAAGAAAGGAAAAATAAATACACTGTGACTACATCTCACCACAATCCTCCTAACTCAGTGAAACAAGTCTATTTTAGAGATTACAAAATCTCCTTAAAATTTCTTTGAGAACATAAATGCCCCTAGGTTGTGAAATAGCCTTAGACCGAATTCAATTCTGGGGCCAGTAGCAATTGAGCAGATTCACAAAATGATAAGCCCTCTGTTTTTCCTCTTTCCATTTCCTCTTTCACATTTATCACCTCTGCTGCCACTACCACTTCTGAGGGTGAAATTACTAACCTACTAGCACACGCCTACCACTTGCCTTCTCCATGGCTATTGCTTCTCAGCAATCTTTTGACTTAAAACTTGACTGACTTATTGATTTTCTGAGTTTGCTCAAAACCTACTAGCTTCTTTTTGACATCCACAAACACTTTCAGAATTCTAAACCAAATCTATCAGACTCCAAAGTCTGTGTTCTTTCCACAGTACAAAACATTGCCTCTAACTGATAAAATGCAGAAGTTTTTCAACATAGTAAATATTTCTCACAAACCTAACAGGTAAATCCCCTTCACAGATACCTCACGGATATCCTTAGAATTTAACAGATGTTTGTATAGCTAAAAGAATTGTTCTGGCGGTGAGTTCACTAACCTCTAAGACAACACTATTATAAATTTCTCAACAAAAGAAAAGAAATCAATGTAACTAAGATATTATTATAGATTTAAAGAATTTACTAATATTTATTCTTAAACAGAATATAAGAATAAAAATTAATTATATTCAAATGCTTTTCAGGAAAGTAAATCTATCACAATTGTTCCTCTCCCGATTCTGAATCACAAGCTTAAAGATTAAAAATACTTACGCATGCGGGCAGATATATTTGATATGTGAACTTCTGATACCCGCAAAGGCTTCTGCCCATCCATGCCTAGTAGAGAAATTATTTGAACAATGCCATTAGGTACTGTTTCAATTAATAGTAAATTAGTAACAGAACAGTACTTTAAGAAGTTTGTCAGGATAAATTTTAACTCATCTTAAAAGTGTGGGCCATCAATGCTATTAATTAAAACACCAGCATCAACCTAGAAACAACCCAAAGACTTTTAAGCTTTACTTATGTATAAAGATGATTTCTAAAGAGAAGTGTGTTTTCTTTCCTATGTTTCCACAAGGCATTCTAATTTACAAAATATAGATATCTTTTTTGTATCTCTTTATAACCTCACAAAAATGTGCCTAACAAAGTAGGGAAGACAGGTAATATAATTAATATTTTGTATGAATTAATATTTTGTATAATTAATATTTTGTATGAATTAATATTTTGTATACTCCTCAGAGGAGTATAGTAAACCAGTTGTCTGATATCTCTACATGTTTACACTATTAAAAATAACTTAAATTAGCATTCTGTCCTTTGTTTATGTACACATATATTCAAAATAGAATATGAAAAAAACAAGAAATGTAAATAATCATAATCCTTCTAGCCAGAAATAAACAGGTAATCTTTTGATGTATTTCCTTCCATTTTTTCCCATGCATATCACTTTAAGAAAAAGATTTTTACTAAAATGGGATCATACTACACATACCTACAGTTTCCTGCTTTACACTTGACATTATACTTGATACTTTTTACATGTTGTCTCTATTAAAAGATTAAATAAAAGTAGCTTACATTTTTTGTGTAAAATAGTCTGAAATAAATGTTAAATGGTTTTCTGGTAATTATTTTTCTATTTTAATCCACCTTCCCCGAAAGTGTTAAGGATATACAAAAAAAATTAGTAACAGTGTTAATACTGACATTTATGTAACACTATGAGCCAGGCTAAAATATTCTAGAACTTATATATGTGTGCACACACGTGTATTTGTGTGTTTATATGTGAGTTTATCTGTATGTCTGTGTGTATGTACATATAAGACTTTACAATGTAGTTTACTTAACTTTACTTAAACTACTTTACTATGCAGTTTACTTAACTACAAAGCATGTTCAAAGAAATTAAAGGTCTATATAAATGGACATGCCATGTTCATGTACTGAAAGATAATATTAAGATAGTAGTAGTCCCCACACTGATCTATGGAGTCAATACAATCTCTGTCAGAATTGCAGCTGGCTTTGCAGAAATTGACAAACCAATTCTAAAATACATTTGGACACTCAAGAAACCCAGATTAGCCAAAAACATCTTGAAAAAGAATAGGTTGAAGGACTCACAATTCCCAATTTCAAAAGTTACTACAAAGCAACAGTAATAAAGACAATGTGGAACTGAAATAAAGAAAGACATGTAAATCAATGGAAGAAACTTGAGAATACAGAAATAAACACAAGTATTTTTATGGTCAACATTTCTGAAAAGGATGTCAAAACAAATCAATAGGGAAAGAATAGTCTTTTCAACAAAAGTAGCTGGGATAAGTAGATATCCACATGCAACAGAATGAAATTGAACTCCAACCTCATAACAAATACAAAAATTAACTCAAAATGTACCAAAGACCTAAATGTAAAAGATAAAACTATAAACCTCCTAAAAAAATATATAAAATATACAAAAACCTTTGTGACCTTGGACTAGGCAATAGTATCTTAGATGTGACACCAAAAGCACAAGCAACAACAACAAAAATTTCAATCATTAAAACTAAAAACTGATGTGCTTCAAAGGACAAAATGAAGAAAGTAAAAAGACAACTGCCAGAATGGGAGAAGTACTTACAAATCGTATCTAAAAAGGGTCTAAAAAGTATACACAATATGTAAAGAACTCTTACAATTCACAAACAAAAACTAAATGGGTAAAGGACTTCAGGAGACATGTGTCCAAAGATATACAAATGGCCGACAAGGACAGAAAAAAATACTCAACAAATTAGTCATTAAGTAAATGCAAATAAAAACTTCGAGATACCACTTCACACCCATTAGGATGGCTATAACCAAAAAGACAAAAATAGCAAGATTTAATGAGAATGGAGAAAAATCAGAATTTTCATATACTGCTGGTATTATCACTCAGCAATTCTATTTAAAGGAGTATGATCAACAATAAAGAGCAATGAGGGTAAAATCAAAATGGCGGTGTGAGGTGAGCCTCTGTAAATCTCCCCTGGAATTTAGAACAAATCGAACAACTATAACTCCACAAAGGACTCCATGCACAACAGACAGGCAAGAGGAAGAGGCTCACTACTGAATTCACCTAAAGGTGGACACATTACGCGAACGAGGGAGGAGAGAAAGGAGAAGTGCAGAGATGGAGCCGGGTGGGCGCAGGACACAGATCTAGCTCAGTGCTCCGAGCTCACTGCATCCCGGAACTAGCGCAGCTGCAGGAGAGGGAAGAACTCAGACTGTTACGGCTCCGCTTATGGACCACAGGGCTGAGGGGACAGCATATAACACGGCTGAACCCAACGTTCACGGCAGAGACCTTGGAGCAAAGCCTGAGGGAAGAAGGCTGAAAATGGTGGTTTAAGCCCTCATTGCCCCAGAGAATGGAAGCATTAGGCATTGAGCCTAGCTGCCACCTCCCTACCCTACCAACCTTGCCCCGGCCCACCTGACCAGTGCTAGAAGTGGAACAGTAGCAGTATCAGATCAAAAGAATACAAAATTTGCAGTACTGAGAACTGTGGTCCACAGATCCAGATTCACAGCCAAGTAATTCCGGCAAAGAGGAGGCAGCTGTGGAAGCAAGACTGGCTGTGGTGGTGGTCGCTGTCATTGCTCTAGGCAACCTCTCACACCTCACCCCGCCCCTGTCCCCACCTATCTAGGCGGATCCCTGCAGGAGTGAACAGAACTCCTGAAACACACGGGCTCTGAGTCTGGCACAGGAAGAGCTCTGAAACTTCAAAAGTTCTCCACATGCCCACAAAGATGCTGCGCCCTATGACCCAGGTAAACTGTTAACAGAGGGAAGCCCACCTCCCAGGAAAACAGTCCATTGTATGCAAAGCTGGAACAGTGCAGAGAAAACATAACACTACAGTGTGAGAGAGAAAAAAATGCTGCAGTTGTAGAGAAAATAAAACATTCTATCAACAAGTATGGAAAACAAAAGAAAGACTTCTTCCTATCAACCTGTTGAAGAACCCACTCCTGTAGATATCCAGGAAGAGAAATAATAAATCATCAATTGCCATGAATAACCAAGGGAACAAGACAGCTCAGAGAGAAAATGAAAAGCCTCCAGAAAATGAACTTAAAGATATGGAAATATGTGACTTAAATGACAGAGAATTCAAGATTGCCATTCTGAAAACACTCAAAGAGATACAAGAAAACACAGAAAGGCAGTTTAATGAACTCAGAAACACAATCAGAGAACAACATGAACATTTTACCGAAGAGATTCAAATTTTAAAAAGAATCAAATAGTATTTCTGGAGATTAAGAACTCAATAGAAGAAATTAAGAATGAAATAGCCAGCTTAGGAAAGTAGAGTTGACCAGGTGGAGGAAAGAAATCAGTGACACCGAAGATAGAAACCTGGAAATGACACGGATGGAAGAAGAAAGACACTTCAGACTTAAAAGAAATGAAAGAACTCTACAAGAACTTTCTGACTCCATCAGAAAGAGCAATATAGATAATGGGCATACCAGCAGGAGAAGAAAGACAGAAGGGAACAGAGAATATATTCAAACAAAGACTCGATGAGAACTTCACAAACTTCAGGACAGAACTGGATCCTCAAATCCAAGAAGCAAATAGAACACCTAATTACCTCAATCCCAACAGGCCTTCTCCAAGGAACATTGTATTGAAGCTGTCAAAAACCAATGACAAAGAAAGAATCCTCAAGGCAGCCAGGGAAAAGAACACGGTAACCTACAAAGGAAAGCCCATTAGATTACCAGCAGCTTTTTCAGCATTAACTCTACAAGCCAGAAGGGAGTAGAACCAAATATGCAAACTATTGAAACAGAGAAATTATGAGCCAAGAATAATATACCCAGCAAAGATATCCTTTAAATATGAAGGACGAATAAAGACCTTTCCAGACATACAGAAGCTGAGGGAATTTTCTAATACACAACCTGCACTACAGAAAAACTAAAGGAGGCCTTTCGACCACCATCAACAGGGACAATTTGTGGCAATCAAAACATAAAAAGGGGGAGAGTAAAGGCCTGAACCGGAACATGGGAATGGAGAAAGTAGGCATGCTGAAGAAAATGGAATACTCTAAATATCAAACTTTCTTTTACATAAACTTAAGGGTAACCAGTCAAATACAAAAACAAAAACAAAAAAAACTTCCAGAACTGAAACATATACTGTAATAAAAGAAGAAACAGAGGGAAACATCATAGAATACTACCACACAGAAATATCAGACAACAACAAAAAGGCAAGGAAACAATGGAGAAACAGTCTTACCAGAAAACTAAAGATAAAATGATAGGAAATCCTCACATATCAATAATCACCCCTAATGTAAATGGATTGAACTCACCAATGAAAAGGCACCAACCATTTGCTGTCTCCAAGAGACGCATCTCAGCTACAAGGACAAACAGACACTCAAAGTGAAAGGGTGGAAATTGACACTCCAGGCAAATGGTATCCAGAGGAAATCAGGTGTAGCTATACTGATATCAGATGAAACAGACTTCAGGGTGAAAAAGGTAACAAGAGACAAAGATGGACATTTCATTATGGTAAAGGGGACTATACAACAAGAAGACATAACAGTCATCAATATTTATGGCCCCAATCAGGGAGCACCGAAATATACCAAGCAGCTACTAACAGAACTAAAGGGAGAAATTGACCAAAACACCATTATTTGAGGGGACCTAAGTACAACATTGACAGCTATGGATAGATCATCCAAACAGAAAATACATAACGAAATAGCAGCCCTAAATGACACATTAGATGAAATGGACATAATTGGCATTTATAGAGCACTTCATCCTAAAACATCAGACTATACATTTTTTTCTAGTGTACATGGAACACTCTCAAGGACAGACCATATATTGGGACATAAAAGTAGCCTCAGCAAATTTAAGAAGACTGAAATCATACCAAGCATATTCTCTGATCACAAGGCTTTGAAATTGGATATCAACTGTAAAAAGAAAGCAGGAAAAACCACAAATACATGGAGATTAAACAACACACTTTTAAAGAACGACTGAGTCAATGAAGAAATTAGAGGAGAGATCAAAAGATACGTAGAAACAAATGAGAATGAGAATACATCCTACCAAAATTTTTGGGATACAGCGAAAGCAGTTTTAAGAGGGAAATTTATATCATTACAGGCCTATCTCAAGAAACAAAAAAAATACCAAATAAATAACCTCACGTTACACCTTAAAGAACTTGAAAAAGAAGAACAAATGAAACTCAAGGTCAGCAGAAGAAAGGAAATAATAAAATTCAGAGCAGAACTAAATGAAATAGAGAACAAAAAGACAATAGAAAAAATTAATGTGGCAAAGAGATGGTTCTAGGAAAAGATTAACAAAATTGACAAACCCTTGGCTCGGCTCACTAAGATAAAAAGAGAGAAGACACTAATTAACAAAATCAGAAATGAAAAAGGGGAAGTTATCACGGACGCCACAGAAATACAAAGGATCATCCAAGAATACTATGAAGGACTATATGCCACCAAATTCAATAAACTAGAAGAAATGGACAAGTTCTTAGAAACATATAGCCTTCCAAGGCTGAACCATGAAGAACTGGAAAATCTAAACAGACCGATCACCAGTAACGAAATTGAATCAGTCATCCAAAACCTTCCCAAAGAAAAAGTCCGGGACCAGATGGCTTCACTAGTGAATTCTACCAAACCTTCAAAGAGGATCTAATACCAATCCTGCTCAAACTCTTCCAAAAAACTGAAGAATAGACAGTACTCCCCAACTCATTTTATGAGGCCAACATTACCCTGATACCAATACCTGGTAAGGACAACACAAAAAAGAAAAATACAGACCAATATCTCTGATGAATACAGATGCAAAAATCCTAAACAAAATTCTAGCAAATCGAATGCAACAATGTATTAAAAAGATTTATGACAACCAAGTGGGGTTCATCGCAGGGGCACAAGGATGGTTCAACATCTGCGCATCCATCAATGTGATACATCATATAAACAAAATAAAGGACAAAAAATCATATGATTATATCAATTGATGCAGAAAAAGCATTTGACAAGATACAACATCCATTTATGATTAAAACAATTAATAAAATAGGTATAATAGGAAACTACCTTAACATAATAAAGGCCATATATAACTAACCCTCAGCTAATCTCATAATTAACGGTGAAAAACTGAAGCCCTTTGCTCTACGTTCAGGAACACGACAGGGCTGTCCCCTATCACCTCTGCTTTTCAACATAGTGTTGGAAGTCCTTCCCAGAGCAATCAGGCATTCAGAAAGAAATACAAGTCGTCCAAATTGGGAATGAAGAAATTAAAATAGTCACTTTTTGCAGATGACATGATGCTATATATAGAAAACCCTAAGAGTCCACCAAAAAGCTATTAGAAACAATCAACGAATACAGTAAGGTTGCCCGCTACAAAATCCACGTATAAAAGTCCACTGCATTCCTATATGCTAACAATGAAATCTCAGAAAAAGAAATTAAAAAGAAAACAATTCCTTTTGCAATTGCAGCAAAAGAATAAAATACCTAGGAATAAACTTAACCAAGGATGTGAGAGACCTATATGCTGAAAACTATAAGATATTTTTAAAAGAAATTGAAGAAGACACAAAGAAATGGAAAGACATTCCGTGCTCGTGGATTAGAAGAATCAACATAGTTAAAATGGCCATATTACACCCAAAGCAATATACAGATTTAATACAATCCTCATCAAAATCCCAATGGCATATTTTAAAGAAATAGAACAAAAAATCATCAGATTTGTTTGGAAGCACAAAACACCTCGAAGAGCCAAAGCAATCTTAATAAAAAAAGAACAATGATGGAGGTATCACACTCCCTGACTTTAGCTTGTACTACAGGGCTACAATAATCAAAACAGCATGATATTGGCAGAAAAAGAGACACATAGACGAATGGAATAGAATTGAGAACACAGAAACAAAACCACATAAATATGGACAGATAATTTTTGACAAAGAAGCAGAAACCATACAATGGAGAAAAGACAGCCTCTTCAATAAATGGTGCTGGGAGAATTGGAAAGCCACGTGCAAAAGAATGAAACTGGACTGCTGTCTGTCATCATGTACCAAAATTAACTCAAAATGGATCAAAGACTTAAGCATAAGACCTGAAACAATAAACCGCATAGGAGAAAACATAGATATTGAACTTATAGACCTTGGTTTCAAAGAGTTTTTTATGAATTTGACTCCAAAGGCAAGGGAAGTAAAAGCTAAAATAACTGAATGGGACTATATCAAACTTAAAAGCTTCTGCACAGGAAAAGAAACCATCGACAAAATAAAGAGGCAACCAACTGAATGGGAGAAGATTATTGCAAACAGTGCCTCCGATAAGGGGCTAATATCCAGAATATACAAGGAACTCATGCAAGTCAACAGCAAAAAAAGAAACAACCCAATTGAAAAATGGGCAGAGAACCTGAAGAGACAATTCTCCAAAGAGGACATACAAATGGCAAATAAGCATATGAAAAAATGCTCAACATCACTAATCATCAGAGAAATGCAAATAAAAATCACAATGAGATATCACCTCACCCCAGTCAGAATGGCTATCATCAACAAGACAAATAGTAACAAGTGTTGGAGAGGCTGTGGAGAAAAAGGAACCCTCATACACTGTTGGTGGGAATGCAGACTGGTGCAGCCTCTATGGAAGGCAGTGTGGAGGTTCCTCAAAAAGTTAAAAATAGAATTACCGTATGACCCAGCAATCCCCCTCCTGGGTATCTACCCGAAAAATCTGAAAACATTTATCCTCAGACATGTGTGCTCCAAGGTTCATTGCAGCTTTATTTACGGTGGCCAAGACATGGAAATAACCAAAATATCCTTCAACAGATGAATGGATAAAGAAGTTGTGGTATATATACACAATGGAATACCATTCAGCAGTAAGAAAAGATGAAATAGGGCCATTTGTGACAACATGGATGGATCTTGAGCTTATAATGCTAAGCGAAATAAGTCAGACAGAAAAAGCAGAGAACCATAGGATTTCACTGATATGTGGTATATAAACCAAAAACAACAAAGAAACAAGACAAACAAATGAGAATGAAATACTCATAGACACAGACAATAGCTTAGTGGTTACCAGTGGGTAAGGAGGGAGAGGGGTGTTAGATAAGGGTAAGGGAGAGCAAATATATGGTGATGGAAGGAGAACTGACTCTGGGCGGTGAACACACAATGGGCTTTATAGATGATGTAATACAGAATTGTACACCTGAAATCTATGTAAGTTTACTAACAATTGTCACCCCAATAAACTTTAATTAAAAAAAACAAACAGAAAAAAAGATAAAATATTACAATAAAGAGCAATGAAATACTCATATATGCTATAAAATGGATGAACCTTAAAAACATGTTAAATACAAGAAGCCAGTTACAGAACACCACTTATTGTATGATTCCATTTATATGAAATGTCACAGGATAGTTAAATCTAGAGCTAGAAAGTAGATTAGCGGTTATCTAGGACTGATTCATGGGGGTGATAAAGAGTACAGGGATTTTATTTTTTTTGGAGTGATAAAAATGGTTGCACAGCTTTCTGAATATACTAAATGATCACTGAATTGCATAATTCAAATGGGTGAATTGTGTGGTATATAAATTATGTCTTAATCAAACTGTTACCAAAAAGAAAACAGGAATATATGACCTGAGCCCAATCATGAGGGAACATTAGACCCAAGTTCAGTGTCATTCTACAGAATGTACTGAAAGTAAGGCTGTACTCTTCAAAAAATGAAAGATAGGCTGATACACTTTCACACTGAAGACTGACAGCTTAAAAGTAACACATTTCTGGAAAAGATCTTGGACCAGGAAGGAAACAGACATAGTTGGGAGAGTAGGCAAAACTTGAATGGATTCTGTGTACTAGTTGGTAGTGTTGGATCAATGCTGATTTCCTAGTTGGAGTGTTTTATGATGTAGAAATTATGTAAGTGTCCCTATGAATGGGAAATACACAGTGGAGTATTTAGTGATGGAAGATCATGCTTAAGGTTGATTTCAAAGAGTTAAAAAGATTAACAATTGGGGACGCTCAATGACAGCAATCTGGGATTTCTTTACACCAAAAGCACACATACATATTTGAGTTACACAAATGTATAATAAAAAAAAATTATGTTCAAGTGGATAAACCTTGCAAACATAATGAAAAGAAGGTGGACACAGAAGACACACGTGATTTCATTTGTATGATAGACATGCACAGACAAAACTACCCGATAGTAACAGAAGTCAGAATTATGGTTACCTCTGTAGATGGGAGAGTACTGACTAGAAAGGGGAGGAATATTTCTGAGATGCTAGGAGTGTTCTATATCTTCATCAGCTCAATGGTGACATGGTTCTGTAAAAATTTATCCAGCTGAACATTTGAATACTGTATTATACCACAATACAATTTTCAAAATAATTGTTAAAATTCCACCTCAAAAAAGTTCCTAGACTAAGAGAATCTGAGTTAAGAACTGTATTAACAGTTGCAAACCAACTGAAAAAATCTCTGCTTGCCACACTCAACCACTAGTGAAGTATTGCACTAAGTCACTAGAGTCGGCTGAGTGTGGCCTTCTCTGAGCCTGTTTCCCCCTTACAATGAAGGGATTCCTGAAATTAAATGTAGACCACTGAGTATGGCCCCTGGGCTACAGGCTACTCATTGCTGATGCAGAGTCTACTGAGTTAGGGTAAAGGGTACAAGATGGATACATTTAAGTGAATTGACTTACCTGCCCTGAGATAAGTCTGAAAGGATTTGGGAAATAATTTTAAGACAGGGTTATAGATTTTGCCAATGTAATCACCTGCCATCTGCTAAGTATAAAGGCATGTGCTGTATTAATTACTCAAGTATGTATTTTAGACCTATCTATTTCAAACAACTTTAATCAGTTTTTCATTGCCTTTTCTATTTTAACTTCCATTTATTATGGGCTATTGACTTGACTGTGATATTGTTCAATATATTTATTTTTTGGTGTTAATGACCTCTAGGTTTTCTGTCTACTATTTTCAGTAGAATCAGGAATAATATTCCAAACTATGTGGATTGTTAGCTTTCAAATAGTATAGTTGCATTTTTTTAAATCTTTGTTTTTTAAAGATTTTATTGGGGAAGCGGAATAGGACTTTATTGGGGAACAGTGTGTACTTCCAGGACTTTTTCCAAGTCAAGTTGTTGTCTTTTCAATCTTAGTTGTGGAGGGCGCGGCTCAGCTCCAGGTCCAGTTGCCGTTGTTAGTTGTAGACGGCCACCATCCCTTGAGGGAGTCAAACCCTCAACCTTGTGGTTAAGAGGACAGGCTCCAAACCAACTGAGCCATTTGGGAGCTCAGTGGCAGCTCAGCTCAAGGTGCCATGTTCAATCTTCGTTGCAGGGGGCAGAGCCCACCATCCCTTGTGGGAGTCCAGGAGTCAAACCGGCAACCAACTGAGCCACCTGGCTGGCCCCCTATAATTGCATTTTAATGTGTTTAATTAGCAATATTATGCAGCAATGATAAATATCTGGCATATGGGCTGCTACTCCCAGATCCTGGGCCGAGACCAGACATTTACCACACTCTATGCCACTCTTAGAGACCTTTTCAACAAGGTACTCGAAGCAGCATTTACAATATAAAACCTATCTGCTACCCCTGCAAAATATAACAGTATAGCCATGTTATAAAATGTTCTTTCCATGGTCACTGCCAATACTAATTTTATGTATACTTTCAGTTTCTCTTTTTTTCAATTTCTTAAGTGCATCATCACTGTGTTTTCTATTTCAGGATTTGTACTAACAACCTCTGGGATAACTAAATAAGCCCTAAACACCACGGTATTATTTCAGCTAATTATAGCTTTGGGAATATGTAATTACTAAAAATAACAATTATAAAACACAATTTTCCACCTATTAAGAGTCCAAATTGCAATAGGTTCAATTATGTTCCTAAAAGTATTACTACATATAATAAAAGCTTGATTTTATATAACGTGCTTCCCCGAAAATAATACTGGGTCTTATATTAATTTTTGCTCCAAATGATGCATTAGGGCTTGTGTTCAGGGGATGTCATCCTGAAAAATCATGCTAGGGCTTATTTTCCAGTTAGGTCTTATTTTCAGGGAAACACGGTAGTTGTCTAAAATGTCAGCCTTACACCCTTATATTTTATAAAGTAAAGCTACTTTATAAAGTTTGTAAATAGTAAAGATAAGTCAATGGTGACCACAGAAACAGAATAAAATATTTTGTACGTTAATTTTAGAATTGTTCTTAATATAGTAAAACCTTGGCTATTTTCTCCATACCAAAGGGTCTTATATAGCTTTTTGAATACATATGTTCATATGGCCTTTTGTAGTTCTCATATATACATACACATACATTTGACTAAGAATAAAAAAGCTAGAGTCCATTCTGGTAAGGTAGTAGAGCTTTAGAATAGACTCTGCAGTTGAAATGCCTTTTGGTTTACTGACTAGTTCTTGGCCCTGTTTGAGTAAGTGAGGCTTTTGAAGAGTTCCTTCTCAACTATGCAACCCAAACATATACACAGCGAAGCAATGCCACATTAAACCTTAACTATTCATGACACTACCCCCTATTTGAGCCTAAAATCATAATCTCACAATTATTAATATGAATTACTCATCTCTATTTTGTGTTTTCCTAAGATATGCTACTTTTAGCTATGTTTGTTTATATTTTAACCGCATAAACCTCTCTTTTTCCCCAATATACACATGGTCTTTGGACAACAGCCCTAGCCCAATGTAACAGCCCAAGAAAATGTCTTTCTTATGTGTTAAAGAAGAAAAACAAAAGTAGGAGTGGAATTTTTTTAAAAAATCATAACTATCGTACATGCATGAAAGATACAAAGATTAAGATATGGACTGTGTCCTCAGTGAACCTATAATCTAGTAGGTAAAACATCATATACCTTGCAAATAAAAGTTTAAGCACTACAAAAATATTATGAAAAGTGTCAGAATATGGAAGAGGAGGACAAGGTTACGTTCCACTATGGGGATCTAGAAAAGATCCACACAGAAGAGCTGTAAGATATAGGCCATGTTTTCCTCGTGTCTCTGTCTCTGTCTCTGTCTCTCACACGCATGCACACACACGCACACTGTACTGGGTTTTATTCCTTATGACAATTAGGGCGAAAAGCAAAACAAAAAGAAAAGCACGTGTAATGGCAAAATCAAGGAAAAAAATCAACATTTCAGTGAATACACTTCTATTTTTATGCAAATATGCTGTATTGTTTCAGAAGATACCTTTCTGCACAGAAATGGCTGGAATTCTAACTTACCAAATATTCTTTTTTTGCTGGACATTTTAGTTGACAAAATGGATAAAAATAAATGATTCAACTATATGCTGTGAACAAGACACACATTTGAGATCAAAAGACACAAACAAGTTGAAAGTGAATGGATGGAAAAACATATTCCATGCAAATAAAAACCAAGAGAGTAAGGGTGATTATGCTAACATCAGACAAAATACACTTCAAATAAAAAAAGGTTAGGAGATAAAGGAGGACATTATATATCAATAACAGTTCAATAGAGCATGAAGACATATTAATTATAAACATTTATGCACATAATGACAGACCATCAAAATATATGAAGCAAAACCTAAAACAATTGAAGGGAGAAGTAGACAGCTCTACAAAAATCACTAGCGACTTCAATACCCTGCTCGCAATTAATGGATAGAACAACCAGAGACAAGATAAGGAAATAGAGGACTTAAACAATACATTAAATTAAACTAACTAGATATAACAAACATATACAGAGCACTCTACCCAATAACAGCATACACATTCTTCTCAAGTCCACGTGGGACATTTTCCAGAATAGACCGTAAGTTAGGCCATAAATTAAGTCTCAACAGATATTAAAAGATAGGTATCATACAAAGTATCTTCTCAGACCACACAGGATAGTTAGAAACCAATACAACAGTAAAACTGAAAATTCACAAAATTGTTGGACCTAAATTTAAACACTTCTTTTATTTCAACCCATTAATTTCTTTTTACTCAAAACTGCCAAGATAAAGCAACATAAAATAGGCAAAGGGAAGCTGGTGTTCAAGAATTCATGTTTTCAAGTTTTCACTGGTTTAACAATCCTTTCAATCCTAGAGCTACTGAAAAATGAATCATGAACATAAGAAAAACTTTATTTCAAATAGGTTCAGTGTGTGCTATGGCAAAGGCTGGTTGTAGCAAATAGTTTCATTTCAAACCTGCATTGATATATAAATTAAACATTATTTGGGAATGATTAATTTCTGGTAAAATGTAGATTTAATCCAACATTATGCCAATTTTTCAATTTATTGTAGACTCCATTTTAGTACTAGAGGTTCAATTTTCACCATCAAAAAATGAGAATAATAGCTACTATTAATACTAAGGTAATGAGTAGTGAAATTTATTCTCCAGTATTGCTTTGAAAATATACCCCTAGGTTGTTAAGAGAACAGTCTGACTTTATCCAAATGCATTATTTAACTGGAATTTTTCAGTCATCATTTTTGTTGGCTTGATCGTCACAACTCTTCTTATTTGACCCCAACCAATTAAATGCCAGTGTTTCTCAACTCTTTCTCTTCTCCTACAGAAGTAGGAGAAAAAATCCTACAAAGGATTAGTCAAAATGATTTTGCCAAATCAGCCTTGACTGCACTAACTCTTCTTCCTGTCGAAAGGGATCCTAGGTATGTTCACCATGAGCACTTCATTCTTAGACAACTTTTGCACCTTTGCTGCTTTCTTGTCTCCTTCAGTGCACACACCTAGCAGCTGTCTAAGCAGGAAATAGGAGATTTCCAATTCTGTGAAGATCTCGGGTAAAGCTCCAACTGCACCAAGTACATGCCCTACCATCCTGTCAGCCCAGCACAAAGGGGGGTCAATTTTTGTTTCAACTCCAGTACGACCTCCTGGAGCAGCATGCTGAAGATCATTATGTTCTGCAAACAGTGATACAATTTTGGAAAAGATTAGTTTACACGAGTTTTCCTTCACTGTCTTTGGAAAAAATACCAGGCCTGATTTCTATCTCCTCACCCACCTTTAAGACTCCTTTTAGATTACTAGCTACACCCCCCTTAGGTCATCAACTTCACAGCCAGGTTTGTTGACATCAAATTACCTAATAACAATAAGTTGGGGTTCTGAAGTAGTCTCTTGGGGGTACTGGAATTTTCTTTACTATTTACTCACAGACAACCTCAATATTGTATTTCAGCTGAGCAGAAATTGGAATAGCAGTAGTTCCTTCTGCTACTGTACCTTGTACAAATGCAAAGATCTGTTCATACTGTTCTTTAGCCTGGCTTTCATTGACCAAATCAATTTTATTTTGTGGAATCAAAATATGCTTCAGTTTCATGATTTCTATAGCAGCCAGATGTTCAGAAGTCTGAGGCTGAGGACAAGATTCATTACTAGCTATTAACACAAGAGCTGTATCCATAACTGCTGCACTGTTCAGCATAGGTAGTAGCCATCAAAATATCATGGCCAAGACAGTCAGCAAAAGAAACATGTCTGACTAATCTTAAGTTCCCTTGAGTCTCCGGAATGTCTGTAGGAAACGCATCGGGTGTACTACTTCCAAAGGATCTATAACATTCTGGCCAAGGACAACTTGAGTCATCAAGTTTATCTTAGCATTAGCATTATCCAAGTTTGATTGTAATATTTCTACTTCATTTTTTAACCTGACAGTGTGAACTCCAGAAACAGCTTTACAACTGTGGATTTCCCATGAGCTACATGACCAATTGTACCTACGTTAATTGTGGCTTGTCTGCTGATAACTTCGTGTGAAAGTAGCATCACTTTGGTAACATCCAAGGTGGAGAGACCCTGGCAAGACAGATGTGGCTGCCCGAGAGTCATACCAGCCTTGCACCCCCGCCACCTTGCTTGGAAAGAAAGACGCCCCAGCAGCTGCCTCTAAACACCTTTATTTTTTATTTGTTTTGTTTTCTATATAAGTTTCATTGAGATATAACTAACATATCATCCAGTTCACTTATTTAAAGTGTACATTTTTTACTTTTTTAGTATATCACACAGCTGTGAAACTATCACCACAATTTGAGCATTTTCACCACCTTCAAAATATACCTTGCGCCCCTTATAGCAGTCACTACCCATTACCCCCATAACTCCCAGACCTGTAGCCTCTGTCTCTACACATTTCCCTATTCTGGTCATTTCATATAAATGGAATCACACATTGTTACTGGCTTTGTTCCCTTAGCATGATGTTTTCAAGGTTCATTCACATTGTATGAGTACTTCATTATTTTTTACGGCCTAATAACATTCTATTGTATGGATATACCACCATTTGCTTAACCATTAATCAGTTGAGGGACATTTGGGTTATTTATACTTTTTTGCTATTATGAATACTGTTGAGGTGGATATTTGTGTACGTTTTAGTGTAGACATGTTTTCAATTTCAATATGAGTAGAATTTCTAGGTTGTATGGTAACTTTATGTTTCACAGTTTGAGGACCTACCAGAATGTTTTCCAAAGCATTTTATATTCCCACAATCAGTGTATGAGGGTTCAAATTTCTCCATATTCTTGTCAATACTTGTTATCTGTCTTTTTTATTACAGACATCCTACTAGATGTGAAGTGGTATCTCATTGTGTTTTTTTATTCTTCTTTTCTTGAAATATAAGTGACACATAACATTGCATTAGTTTTTAGGTGTACAACATAATGCTTTGATATATGTATATATTGCAAAATCAATAAGTTTAACATCCATCACCATAGTTACAAAATTTTTTTCCTTATGATGAGAACTTCTATGAGTTACTCTCTTAACAACTTTCAAATGTATACTACAGTATTACTAACTGAGTCAACATGCTGTACATTACATCTCTAGGACTTATCTTATAAATGGAAGTTTGTACATTTTGACCACCTTCTCCCATTTCACCCACTCTCCCACCCTCCTGCCTCTGGCAACCACCAATCTGTTTTCTGTAACTATAAGTTTGGCTTTTTTTCTTTTTTCTTAGATTCCACGTGTAAGTGAAATCATGTAATACCTGTCTTTCCTTGTCTGACATATTTCACTTAGCATGATGCCCTCAAGATACATCCATGTTGTTGCAAATGGCAGGACTTCCTTTTTATGGCTGAATAATATTCCGGTGTGTGTGTGTGTGTGTGTCACATTTTCTTTATTGATTCATCCACTGGTGGACAATTAGGTGGTTTCCATGTCTTGGTTATTGTAAATAAGGCTGCAATGAACCTGGGGATGCAGATATCTCTTTGAAATAGTGATTTCATTTCCTTCAAATATATACCCAGAAATAGAACTGCTAGATCATATGGTAGTTATATTTTCAATTTTTTGAGGAACCTACATACTGTTTTCCATAATGGCTGCACTAATTTACATTCCCAACAATAACGTACAAGGGTTCCCTTTTTTCCACATCCTCACCAACACTTGTCATTTCTTGTCTTTTTGATAATAGCCATTCAGGTAGGTGTGAGGTGACGTATCTCATTGTGGTTCTGATTTGCATTTCCCTAATGATTAGTTAAATTGAGCACCTTCTCATACACCTGTTGTCCATGTATAAGTGAAATCATGTAATACCTGTTGTCCATTTGTATGTCTTCAAGAAAAAATGTCTGTTTCTCTGCTCATTTTTTAAATTGGATTATTTGTTTTATGCTATTGAGTTGTACGGATTCTTTGTATATTTTGAATATTAACCCCTAAACAACACATTTTTAAACAATCAATGGATCAAAGAATAAATCTCAAGGGAAATTAGAAAACATTTAGAGATGAATGAAAATGAAAACATAACACACCGAAACATATGGGATTCAGCAAAAGTAATCTAAGGGGGAAATTTATAGCTATAAATGCTTAAGGTAAAAAACAAGAAAGATATCAAATCAACAACTTAAAATTACAACTTAAGGAAGTAGAAAAAGAAGAAGAAACTAAAGCTAAAGCTAGTAGAAGGAAGGAAATAGTAAAGATTAGGACAGAGCTATATTAAATGGAGAATAGAAAAACAATTGAGAAAAAACAAAGAAACCGAAAGTTGGTTCTTCAAAAAGAGGAACAAAATTGACAAACTTTTAACTACATGGAGTAAGAAAAAAGAGAGAAGACTCAAATTACTAAAATCATTAATAAAAATGGGAACATTTTTACTGGTTCTACAGAAAGAAAAGAATTATAAGAGAGTGCTATGAACAATTGTACACAACAAACTGGATAACCTAGATGAAATGGACAAATTCCGATAAACACAAACTCCTATAGCCTACTGAGACTAAGTCACCAAGAAAGAGAAAATCTGAATAGACCTATAACTAGTAAAGTAAGGAAGATGAATCAGTAATCAAAATCTCCCAAAAGAGAAAAGGGAAGTGATGGTTTCATTGGTGAATTCTACCAAACATCTAAAGAACTAAAATCAATTCTTCTCTAACTTTTCCCAAACTACTAAGAAGAAACACTTTCTAAATCACTCTTTGAGGCCAGCATTACCGATATCAGAGCCAAAGACACTGTAAGAAAACTACGGACATTAAAAATGTGTCAGCAGAGAAAATTGTGCAATAATAACAGAAAGAAGCAAAAGTAAGAAATCATGAGGCCACAAAAGGCAGTGAGAATAACTTTGCTGTAGTTAGTTGAATAGTACCCCCCAAAATTCACGTCCACCTGGAACTTCAGCATGTGACCTTATTTGGAAACAGGCTCTTTGCAAATGCAATTTGTTAAGGATTAAGATGAGATTATACTGGATTAGGATGGATTCTAAATCTAGTAACCAGTGTCCTCATAAAGAGGAGTGAACGCTGACAAACAGCAGAAAAGTATAAAGAGAGAGGCAGAGATTGGAAATAGGCTGCCACGAGCTAAGGAACAACAGGAGCCATCACAAGCTGTAAGAGGCAAAGGATTCTCCCTTAAAGCCTTTGGAGGGAGTATATGTAGCCCTTTTGACGCCTTAATTTCGGACTTCTAGCCTCTTGAACTATGAGAATAAATTTATGTGGTTTTAAGCCATCTAGTTTGTAGTTATTTGCACGGCAGCCCTAGGAAATTAATACAGTTGGTGTCTGATGCTCATTACATGTCTTGCCTTTTAACTCCTCATTCATTTATTCTTCAAATACTTAGTGCTACTACATATCCAATACTGTTCTCAGGTGAATCTTATGGTATGTGAATTATATATGTCAATGAATTTTTTAAAATCTTTGCCCTCATGGAGTTTATATACTAGTAAGCTATCCTCGTTTATGAGGTGTGATCACAAAATATAGTGACTTAAATTTAAAAAATTTATTCCAGTAAACGACGCATTGCCATAATCCCCTTCAAAATATTCCCCTTCTCTTCAAACACACTTATTCCGTCGTTCTCGCCACTTTCAGAAGCAGTTCTGGAAGTCTTCTTTCGTGTCTTTAGTTGTTCTGTCATGGCTGCCTCAATGTCCTGAATCGATTTAAAACATTTACCTTTCATGGTCATTTTGACTTTGGGGAACAGCCAAAAGTAGCATGGTGCCAGATCTGGTGAATAAGGCGGATGATGACACACCGTAATGTTTTTATTTGACAGAAGTTGCTGTACCAGAAGTGATGTATAACATGGAGCCTTTCTGTTGTGATCAGAAAATATGATGAATGCTGCTGCCGAGTGCCATCCAGCAGAAAGGCAGGGATCTTCAATATGGGAAGTGGTGTGTCAAACTTTAGTAACAGTGTGTGACAAGTTTCAACATGTTCAGTGCAGTCAGACAGGTGTGAGCTACGGTTGAGAGAAGGTGTGTTTTAAAGTGTGCCATAAATCACCCTGCATCATGACAACGCTCCATGTCACACATTGCTTCTGGTATATGGCAATTTCTGCCACATAAAAACATTACAGTGTGTCCTCACCCACCTTATTCACCAGATCTGGTACCATGTGACTTCTGGCTCTTCCCCAAAGTGAAAATGATTCAGGACATCGAGGCAGCCACAACGGGGCAACTAAAGACACTCACAAAAGAAGACTTCCAGAACTGCTTCAGAAAGTGGCAAGAACAAAGAGATAAGTATGTTCAAAGCAAGAGGGAGTATTTTGAGGGGGATTAATCGTAATGTGTCTTTTATTGCAATGATTTTTTCACTTAAACATTCTCCGTATTTTTTTTTTAATTGGGGTATATTGGGGAACATTGTGTTTTCCCAGGACCCATCAGCTCCAAGTCAAGTCGTTGTTTTCAATCTAGTTGTGGAGGGTGCATCTCACTGGCCCATGTGGGCATCGAACTGGCGACCTTGGTGTTATGAGCACTGCGCTCTAACCAACTGAGACAACTGGCCTCCCTCACCATATTTTTTGATCACACCTCGTACCCTCCATAAATTCCACTTTTTGCTTAAACTGATTGAATGGCTTTCTATTCCTTGTAACTAAATGATCCCTAAATCATACTCTATAATTCTTTTAGTTCTTGATTACAGAAAGACTTGCAAATAAAGACTTGCAAAATATATCCATGATGCCAATTCAATATTCTTTTCAATCTTTTGTTTGACCTCTGAGTAAGATCTGATCCACTTAACTACTGTATTTGAAACTTTCTTTTCTAAGCTTTTACAATTTCCTCATGCTAGAAAAGTCTCATAGACTGGAAATACAGAACAGTAATTCCTGGAATATATGGAGGGGACGGATTTAAATTAAAAGAGCCAAGTTTTCTTCCTGGCCTTTTTTCTTTCCCATTTTTCTTTATTTGGAACTGAGCTTTCAGGTGTCGCAGTCATCTGTGGGGGGTTGGAGAACATGTGTTTCCATGTATGTTGCAGAGCTGTGGGTTGGGGCACCTGGAGAGGAGCATGTCCCACGTTGCTCTACTGGCCAGAACTGCCCGAATAGAAGCTAAGTTTCTCATAAAATTACAAATATGGAAAGTGGGAAGGATAGGATAAACACTGTAGTGTTGGGTTGGAATTGGTAGAATCAGTGTAAACTCAAAAGTTTTAATATATATAAATATCAAAACGGATACAGATGTGTGTACTCGTACACATACGTATGTATGTAGATAGATGTTATTTCTTGCTCTATGCATTGGAATGGGTCCAGAAGTAGCGACTCCAGCAATAAGCACACATAGCACTCAGGTCTTGGTTCCTAAATAACATTTCCACTAAAAAGAACCAGGGCTCTTGAAAAAAATGGCTGAGTCTAGGGCTGATGCAGGAAGAATGTAAGATGATCCTGAAAAAGATCCTGTTGCAACACAAAGCAAGGAAGGGCTCAAGGAGTGATGGGGCATGTCCCAAAAACATAACGGCCAGCTTGAAGGTGCTCCCACTGGCTAAATATAAAACAATTTAAGTAATCAAAATAAACAACGATAGATTTAACAGAAGTAAAACAGAATTCAAAGATCTTTACTGATTTAAAATTTCTAAATATATAAAAGAATACATGCGTACATAATAAATAAGGGAGAAAGCTCTACCCCACAATAGACTGACAACAAATAAATTTAAACTGAAGAAAAAATTTTAAAGATCATTATCTGGCAATTATCACAATAACGATTCAGACAAGAATCATAAATGGATGCTAAATCCATTGGTGAGAAACACATATTTTCATAAATATCAAAGTATCTGCAACAAAATATTTTTAAGTACCATATACTGATCAATTTTACTGTGGAAAAACCTGGCAGACACTAACTTAACCAGCTGATAAAATGTCACATCACATGTAAAGGTACGAAAATCACCACAATGTGTGTCTGATACGACGCAATGAGACGAGTACAGCAACACCTCTGTGGTGTTCCTGCCAAAAAGGCTTAAGTCAGAGGAGACAACACATAAACCCAAAATGAGGGATACCGTGTTACCCCGAAAATAAGACCTAGCTGGACAATCAACTCTAATGCATCTTTTGGAGCAAAAATTAATATAAGACCCGGTCTTATTTTACTATAACATAAGACCCAGTTTTATATAATAAATATAATACAATGTAATATAATTAATATAATACCGGGTCTTATATTAATTTTTGCTCCAAAAGATGCATTACAGCTGATTGTCCAGCTAGGTCTTATTTTCAGGGAAACATGGTAGTCTACAAAGTGATTGACCAGTATTCTGGGAAAATGTTAAGGTCATGAAAGACAAGGAAAGCCTGTTCCAGACTGAAGGAGACACAATAACTAAATGCAAAATGTGATCTTGGATGGTGTTGTTGGCCCATAAAGGACATTACTGGGTCAAACCAAGGAAATGTGAATGGGATTGGTGACTTTGATGGTA
Organism: Rhinolophus sinicus; assembly: GCF_057876585.1. Classification (NCBI taxonomy): domain Eukaryota; kingdom Metazoa; phylum Chordata; class Mammalia; order Chiroptera; family Rhinolophidae; genus Rhinolophus; species Rhinolophus sinicus. Next base: position 23,413,529 of record NC_142507.1, on the reverse strand, counting down.
GTATTAGATCAATGTTAACTTCTTGATTGATGGTTATACTGCGGTTATGTGGGAGTGTCCTTGTACTTACAAAATACATTGAAGTATTATGGAGTAATCAGGCAATATCTGTAACTTACTCTCAAATGTTTCAGAAATGTTAATAATTGGATAATCTGAGAGAAGGGTATAAGGAGCTGTAAATACCATTTCTGTAATTTTCATATAAATTTGGAGTTATTTTAAAAGAAAAAAGTTTAAAAATGTAAAATATAATAACAATGATGAAATATCCACACTAAATAAATGAGGAGGGCTTGTAAACAAAAGGAACGACAAAATTAGAAAAATCACATCAAAGTAACCATTGATTAAAGCTAAGAATTATCAATAGATACTATAAAAATATCAGGTGAATGTCTGATGTACAATTTGCATAGTCTAAAAGTATTTCCCTACAATTTGCTTTTTAAATACGGAGGGGAAATAACTACAGTAGAGAAACCTGGAAGATACCAGCTTAATCAAACAATCCACGTTAACATCATAATGGGAGAAACACCATCACTTGTCTCTTGATCTGATGCAAGAAATAGGACATCTCACCTACAAGGAAGTGATACCAAAAATGCACAAACTAAATCTCATCGTGAGGAAATGTCAAACAAACCTAAACTGAGGGACTAGCCTGATCTCTGCAAAATGTTAAGTGTCATGAAAGACAAAGAGCTGAGGAACAGTTCCAGATTAACAGACTAAAGAGTTAAATGCAAGTAATGGAACTGGATTGCGGTGGGCGACGGGGGGACAGGGGGGGATGGAGGAAGAGGGGAATACTATACAGGACATCACTGGGACAAATGGCAAAGTTTGAATATGTAGAATATTACATACTAACATTAGAAGAGACGTCATCAAAATGGCAGCGTGAGGTGAGCCTCTGGAAATCTCCCCTAGAATTTACAACAAATCGAACAACTATAACTCCACAAAGGACTCGTTGCACAGCAGACAGGCAAGACTATGAGTCTGACTGCTGAATTCACCTAAAGGTGGGCAAATCCCGTGAGCAGGGGAGGGAGGAAGGGAGAAGTGCAGAGACAGAGCCATGCAGTTGCAGGATGCAGACCTAGCTCAGTGCTCCAAGCTGGCTGCATCCCGGAACTACCGCAGCTGCGGGAGAGGGAAGAACTTGGACTGCTAGGGCTCCGTTGATGGCCCTCAGGGCTGAGGGGAAAGTATAAAACACGGCTGAGCCCAGTGCTCATGGCAGAGGCCTCGGAGCAAAGACTGAGGGAAGAGGGCTGAGGATGGTGGTTTAAGTAAGTCCTCACTGCCGCAGAGAACTGAAGCCTAGGGCACTGAAACTAACCGACCCTCCCTACCCTCCCAGAGTGCACCCAACCCCCACCTGCCCAGTACTGGAAGCGGAACAGTAGCAGTGTCAGATCAAAAGAACAGAATATTTGCAGTTCTGAGATCTTTGGTCCGCAGACACTGATTCACAGCCCAGATAATTTCGGCAAAGGAGAGAGAGCTGTGGAAGCAGGATTGGCTGGGGTGGAAGTCGCCGCCATTGCTCTGGACCACCTCTCATAACCCACCCCACCCCTGTCCCCACCTATCTGGGCAGATCTCTGCAGGAGTAAACAGAACTGCTGAAACACACGGGCTCTGAATCTGCTGCAGGAAGAGCTTTGGAATTTCAAAAGCTCTCCGCATCCACACAGGGACATGGCTCCCTATGACCCAGGCGAACTGCTAACAGAGGAGAAGCCCGCCTTTCCCCATTGTGTGATAAGCTGGAATAGTGGACAGAAAACATAACTACAGTGTGAGAGACAAAATTGGGCTACAGTCAGAGGGCAATAAAACATTCTACCAACAAGTACCGGAAAACAAAAGAAAGACCTCGTCCTATCAACCTTTGCAGAACCCACTCCTACAGATGTCTAGGAAGATAAATAATAAATCAGTAATTACCATGAATAACCAAGGCAACAAGACAGCACAGAAAGAAAGTGAAAAGTTTCCAGAAAATAAACTTAAAAATATGGAACTATGTGACTTAAATGACAGAGAATTCAAGATTGCAGTTCTGAAAAATCTCAACAAGATGCAAGAAAACACAGACAGGCAGTTTAATGAACTCAGAAACACAATCAAAGAACAACATGAGCATTTTACCAAAGAGATTGAAATTTTGAAAAAACACCAAATAGATTTTCTGGAGATTAAGAACGCAATAGAAGAAATTAAGAATGAAATAACCAGCTTAGGTAGCAGAGTTGACCAGATGGAGGAAAGAATCAGTGACGACGAAGACAGAAACCTGGAAATGACACGGATGGAAGAAGAGACTTGAGACTTTAAAGAAACGAAAGAACTCTAGAAGAACTTTCAGACTCCATCAGAAAGAGCAATATAAGAATAATGGGCATACCAGAAGGAGAAGAAAGAGAGAAGGGAACAGAGAGGATATTCAGACAAATAGTCGACGAGAACTTTCCAAACTTGTGGAAAGAACTGGATCCTCGAATCCAAGAAGCAAATAGAACACCTAATTACCTCAACCCCAACAGGCCTTCTCCAAGGCAAATTGTATTGAAGGTGTCAAAAATTAACGACGATGAAAAGACTCTTCAAGGCAGCCAGGGAAAAGATGGTAATCTACAAAGGAAATCAGATTTTGCAGCAGAAACTCTACAAGTCAGAAGGGAGTGGAACCAAATATTCAAACTATTGAAAGAGAGAAATTATGAGCCAAGAATAATATACCCAGCAAAGAGATCCTTTGGATATGAAGGAGGAATAAAGACCTTTCCAGACATACAGAAGCTGAGGGGATTTTCTAATACTTGACCTGCACTACAAGAAACACTAAAGGAGGCTATTCGACCACCATCAACAGGGACAATTTGTGGCAACCAAAACATAAAAACGGGGAAAGTAAAGGCCTGAACCGGAATATGGGAATGGAGAAAGTAAGTGTGCTGAAGAAAATGGAATACTCTAAATATCAAACTTTCTTTTACATAAAATTAAGGGTAACCGCTCAAAAAAAAATCTAGAACTGAAATATATACTGTAATAAAAGAAGAAACAGAGGGAAACATCATAGAATACCACCACACAGAAATAATAGACAACAACAAAAAGGCAAAGAAACAATGGAGACACACCCTTATCAGGAAACTAAAGATAGAATGACAGGAAATCCTCACATATCACTAAATGTAAGGGGACTGAACTCACCAATAAAAAGGCACAGAGTAGCAGATTGGATCAAAAACTAAACCCAACCATATGCTGTCTCCAAGAGACGCAACTCAGCTACAAGGACAAGCATAGACTCAAAGTGAAAGGGTGGAAATTGACACTCCAAGCAAATGGTACCCAGAGAAAATCAGGTGTAGCCATAATGATATCAGATGAAACAGACTTCAGGGTGAAAAAGATAACAAGAGACAAAGATGGACATTTCATAATGGTAAAGGGGACTATATGACAAGAAGACATAACAGTCATCAATATTGATGCCCCCAATCAGGGAGCACCGAAATACACCAAGCAACTACTAACACAACTAAAGGGAGAAATTGACCAAACACAATTATACTAGGGGACTTAAATACATCATTGACAGCTATGGATAGATCATCCAAATAGAAAATAAATAACAAAATAACAGCCCTAAATGACACATTAGATGAAATGGACATAATTGGCATTTATAGAGCACTTCATCCTAAAACATCAGACTATACATTTTTTTCTGGTGTACATGGAATATTCTCAAGGACAGACCATATATTGGGACATAAAATCAGCCTCAGCAAATTTTAGAAGATTGAAATCATACCAAGCATATTCTCTGATCACAAGGCTTTGAAATTGGATATCAACTGCAAAAAGAAAGCAGGAGAAAACACAAATACATGGAGATTAAACAACATACTTTAAAGAACGACCGGGTCAAGGAAGAAATTAGAGGAGAGATCAAAAGATACATAGAAACAAATGACAATGAAAATACATCCTACCAAAATTGTTGAGATGCAGCGAAAGCAGTTTTAAGAGGGAAATTTATATCACTATAGGCCTATCTCAAGAAACAAGAAAAATCCCAAATAAATAACCTCACGTTACACCTTAAAGAACTAAAAAAAGAAGAACAAATGAAACCCAAGGTCAGCAGAAGAAAGGAAATAATAAAAATCAGAGCAGAACTAAATCAAATAGAGAACAAAAAGACAATAGAAAAAATTAATGTGACAAACAGCTGGTTCTTTGAAAAGATTAACAAAATTGACAAACCCTTGGCTAGGCTCACTAAGATAAAAAGAGAAAAGACACTAATAAACAAAATCAGAAATGAAAAAGGGAAGTTATCATGGACACCACAGAAATGCAAAGGATCATCCAAGAATATTATGAAGGACTATATGCCACCAAATTCAATAACCTAGAAGTAATGGACAAGTTCTTAGAAAAATATATCTTTCGTAGGCTGAACCATGAAGAATTGGAAAATCCAAACAGACATATCACCAGTAAGGAAATTGAATCTGTCATTCAAAACCTTCCCAAAAGCAAAAGTCTGGGACCAGATGGCTTCACTAGTGAATTCTACAAAACCCTCAAAGAGGATCTAATACCAATCTTGCACAAACTCTTCCAAAATTGAAGAAGAGACAGTACTCTCTAACTCATTTTATGAGGTCAACATTAACCTGATACCAAAACCTGGTAAGGACAACACAAAAAAAGAACTACAGACCAATATCTCTGATGAATACAGATGCAAAAATCCGAAAAAAAATTCTAGCAAATCGAATGCAACAATGCATTAAAAACATTATGCATCATGCCCAAGTGTGGTTCATCCCAGGGGCACAAGGATGGTTCAACATTCGGAAATCCATCAACGTGAAACACCAAATAAACAAAATAAAGGACAAAAAATCATATTGTTACATCAATTGAAGCAGAAAAGCATTTGACAAGATACAACACCAAGTTATGATTAAAACACTTAATAAAATAGGTATAGGAGGAAAATACCTTAACATAATAAAGGCCATATATGACAAGCCCTCAGCTAATCTCATAATTAATGGTGAAAAAATGAAGGCCTTTGCTCTATGTTCAGGAACACGACAGGGCTGTCCCCTATCACCTCTGCTTTTCAACATAGTGTTGGAAGTCCTCGCCGGAGCAATCAGGCAAGAGAAAGAAAGAAAAGGCATCCAAATTGGGAATGAAGAAGTTAAATTGTCACTCTTTGCAGATGACATGATGCTATATATAGAAAACCCTAAAGACTCCACCAAAAAGCTATTAGAAATAATCAACGAATACAGTAAAGTTGCTGGCTACAAAATCAACGTAGAAAAGTCCATTCAATTCCTATATACTAACAATGAAATCTTAGAAAAAGAAATAAAAAACACAAGTCCTTTTGTAATTGCAGCAAATAGAATAAAGTACCTAAGAATAAATTTTACCAAGGATGTGAAAGACCTATATGCTGAAAACTACAAGACATTTTTAAAAGAAATTGAAAAAGACACAGAGAAATGGAAAAACATTCCATGCTTGTGGATCGGAAGAATCAACATAGTTAAAATGGCCATATTACCTAAAGCAATATACAGATTTAATAAAATCCCCATCAAAATCCCAGTCTTGGATCTATTTCTTTTTAAAGAAATAGAACAAAAATCATCAGATTTGTTTGGAATCACAAAAGACCCTGGATAGCCAAAGAAATCTTAAGAAAAAAGAACAATGCTGGAGGTATCACACTCCCTTACTTTAGCTTGTACTACTTTAATAATCAAAACAGCATGGTATTGGCAGAAAAACAGATACATAGACCAACGGAATAGAATTGAGAACCCGGAAATAAACCCCCATACATATGGACAGATAATTTTTGACAAAGAAGCAAAAAACATACAATCGAGAAAAGACAGCCTCTTCAATAAATGGTGCTGGGAGAATTGGAAAGCCATGCACAAAAGAATGAAACTGGACTGCTATCTGTCACCATGTACCAAAATTAACTCAAAATGGATCAAAGACTTAAGCATAAGACCTCAAACAATAAACTGCATAGAAGAAAACATAGGTACTAAACTTATGGATCTTGGGTTCAAAGAGCATTTTATGAATTTGACTCCAAAGGCAAGGGAAGTAAAAACTGAAATAAATGAATGGGACTATATCAAACTTAAAAGCTTCTGCACAGTAAAAGAAACCATCGACAAAATAAAGAGGCAACCAAATGAATGGGAGAGTTTCGCAAACAGTGCCTCCGATAAGGGGCTAATATCCAAAATATACAAGGAACTCATGCAACTCAACAACGAAAAAACAAACAACCCCATTGAAAAATGGGCAGACGACCTGAAGAGACATTTCTCCAAAGAGGACATACAAATGGCTAATAGATACATGAAAAAATGCTCAACATCACTAATCATCAGAGAAATGCAAATAAAAATCACAATGAGATATCACCTCACCCCAGTCAGAATGGCTATCATCCATAAGACAAATATTAACAAGTGTTGGAGGGGCTGTGGAGAAAAAGGAACCCTCATACACTGTTGATGGGAATGCAGACTGGTGCAGCCATCGTGGAAGGCAGTGTGGAGGTTCCTCAAAAAATTAAAAATAGAATTACCGTATGACCCAGCAATCCTACTCCTAGGTATCTACTCAAAAAATCTGAAAACATTTATCCATAAAGACACGTGTGCTCCAATGTTCATTGCAGCTTTATTTACGGTGGCCAAGACATGGAAACAACCAAAATGTCCTTCGATAGATGAATGGATAAAGAAATTGTGGTATATATACACAATGGAATACTATTCGGTGGTAAGAAAAGATGAAATACGACCATTTGTGATAACATGGATGGATCTTGAGAGTATAATGCTAAGCGAAATAAGTCAGACAGAAAAAGCATAGAACCATAAGATTTCACTGATATGTGGTATATAAACCAAAAACAACAAAACAAGACAAACAAATGAGAAACAAAAACTCATAGACACAGACAATAGTTTAGTGGTTACCAGAGGGTAAGGGGGGAGGAGGGTGGTAGATGAGGGTAAAGGGGATCAAATATATGGTGATGGAAGGAGAACTGACTCTGGGTGGTGAACACACAATGGGATTTATAGATGATGTTATATAGAATTGTATACCTGAAATCTACGCAACTTTACTAACAATTGTCACCTGAATAAACTTTAATTTAAAAAAAAGGTACTAACATTAAATAAGTGCTAAATTTCCTGAATTTGATTAACTGTTCTGTGGTTATATAAGAGGCTCTCCTTGTTCTTAGGAGATACATGCTAAAGTGCTTGGAATCAAAGAATCACATCTGCAATTTATTCTCAAAGGGTTCAGCAAACATAGTAACATTTCATAGAGAGTAGTAAATCTAGGTAAAAGGTACTGAGATATTTGCATTATTCTTGTAACTATTCTATAAATTTGGAAACATTTAAAAATAAAACATTTTTTTAAATGCTATCAACAATAAATACGTATGTCTGGGTTGTAGGATTTCAACTGAGTTTCATTCTTTTCTCAAGTATATTTGCATTTTGAATTTTTTAGAAATACAAATGTAACATTTTCATAATCATAACAAAAGCTATTTTTATTTTGCAAGGAAAACTGTGATCACATGAAATACAGTATGGTCGAAAATGTATTTCTTTGAATACTAGTTTCACAGTTTATAGGAACACTTGGTGGTCAGATATGTTTCTTTACTGCAGAACTTCTTAGAGCTTTAAAGGTGCTAGTGCATTGGCTGCATATCTTCAAGAGGAGAATATGCCTTATCCTACTTCCTAGACACTAGAAGATTGTCAAGAGGCACCACTGAAAAAAAATTTTTATGAAAAAAAAAATCACCATCACAATAAACACATGTAGTAAGTAAGATGAATACTAATCTCAAAAACAGGAACATAAAAATGTGGGGAAAATGACATTAGAATTGAAAAAAATATACAGTTATAAAGGGTCTCCCAATCTTTTCGGACACCAAATACTTTTTTCATGAGGAATCTAAAAGACACAGACTGCAAGACCTAAGTTTCTAGACAGCACACCTTGGCTGGTTCTGTAAAAAAGAACCTTAACAAAAAAGGGCAAAAGCTGCCCATTTTTATAGCAACAAACTTGTATTGATGTAGATGTAAGCAATACCAACTCCATGTCTGTGTCCCAGATGTGCTTCATGCTGTAACCTTTGACCAACTTCACTGTCCTTAGGAAGCATAGCAAAGCTTTCTAGTTCATGATTATTTGTGTTCCTTAAAAGGTAGCCATAAATACTTTTGTTAATAACAGTCATAATGACAGCAGAGATAAATATCAAAATGGTGATAATATTGATTATAAACAACATCAAAATGGTGATAGTAATGATTATAAACAATCTTCTATCACAAGACCACCAGGAGATGAGGTATGGTGCCTGGGGCTACTGTATTCTTTGTCCCTTTATCTTGTCAGTCATTAGTACCCAAGTTATACTATACTACAGTGACAGGAGTCTATTAGCTGAGAATAATTTGTGCTGCTGAGTTGTCTTTTCTGTTCAGACTCAGACTTAATCATCCCAGAAGTTTATTACCCTATAATAAATTTTGTTAGAATCTATGGAGTTGCCTGCTTCATTTGTCAGTCTTAAAATGCCTTCCAATTATGGTGGTCATTACACCTTTGTCCCACTGTTGTTCAAAACTGCTTAATCCCAACATCCTCCAAGTTAACCTGACAAATGTACTTTCTTAGTTCTCTAAAATTATCACAAACATTAAATTGCCACTTGTCATATGGTTTGTTTTGAATTTCACCACGTATTTGTGGAACCAAACTAGGGTCAGCTTTTCTTCAGTGTTATCTCACAAAGTACTTTCAGAATTGGAGACCTTTATTTTTTAATATAAACTTAATTCTTAATCAAGATGTCATGGATGCTCTTGCTATTTTTAGTCTCACTGTTATTTTTTCATCATTTTCACTCTTAACTTCAGTCTATGGAATCTGGCTAAACGGGTCCACAGAGAATCTTCTTACACTTTTCTCTTGGACTCATTCTTCAGGATCTCTTTAATGGGAAAGTTACCGGATAGGAAGTTCCTCCCCGTTTCTCAGCATCAAGAAGGATTTGGTTATAAAACAGAGCCTCTCTACACCTCTGTTTAGTAAAAGAAATAGTAAAATAAACCTATCATTTTCATAGGACTACCTGATTGCCAGAAAAAAGTCCTACAACGTTTTCTGTAACTCCATACAAAGTATGTCATGGACCTCTATTTATTAGGCACAAAAGACTATTAGGAATCACCTCTAAAAATTAATCTAAAAGAATACAGAAAAGAAAAAAATATTATAACCCAATACCTCCTTGTAAATTAGATTTAACAGTTTTTTTTACTACTTTATCAAAATTTATTAATCTTCAGTTTTCCTCCAATTCTATAATTTTGTAACAACTATTTTGTAACAACAATTTTATCTAAGTTTCAAACAGATAATCACTGACTTAAATTAGAAACAAAAACCTCTCAATGTAGAAGCCTGAAAGATAAATCATATATCTAAAGTTAGCACAACAAAATTTGTTTGAGAAACCTCCAAATAAATCTTTGAATTGCCTCCCTTGCCCTTCAACTGATTTTTTCTTTTAAGCAAACATCCAAGTTCTCACTTAGAATTGGTATTGTTTCTCTTATCAAAATCAACCAGTTCTTCTAAACCTGCCCTGAAATTTTAACTCCTCTGGAAAGCTCTCAATTGCAGTCTCTCCAAACATTCCACCCATCTCTGCTATCCAATACCCCCAGCAACTCAAGAAGTTTGCAATTTTAATATGTTTCAGAAACAGGAGTTGAAAAAAATGACAAATTCAAGACAATAAGGGGAAAATTCTGGGGGTTTTCAAAAAAGAAAAGATTGTGTCTTATTACTGGACTGTAAGAAATACTACTAGCAATCTTTTTAAATACAGTCATAGTTATTAAATATTAAACTTTTGATTGTATAAGTGGAGTTGCATGACCTCATTTCATTACTGTTACTAATAATGGTACCTACCCTGTATCTCCCAAACCATGAAGGAAAATCACCTAGAGGAGAAGAGGAAAAATTAATAAGCAATGCCTAAATAAACGCACACAGAATTGTTACACACTGTAGCTTTGGTGAAGGTGGATGCCAGAATTACAGAACACTACCTTCAGCAAGTTAACTAATCTCTACGGACTTCTTGTAAATGGCAAAAATACTCTCTGGGTAGGTCCTAAGATTATTAAGGTGGAGTTTCAACACTTAAAAAGATTCCACCTAACCATTTTTAAGTGCTAATGATCACATTCTAAGAAAAAAAGTTGTCTTTCAAGTCAAACCATAAAAGTCTCACATGTACTGTAAAAAAATCACTTCTAATTTTATAAGAAACTAAATCTCCAAACTTCTTTAATTTCGGAGAAGAGTGGAAGGTAAGAAAATAGTCATTTTCTTGCGGACGTAAGACTTCCCGCATCCACAAACAAGACAGAAACATGCTATAAAGCCACCCGAGTTAGTGTCTCTACTCCAACGCCGGTCCGTCCAAGCTGAGGCTGGGCAGCCGGGGGTCCCGGGACTCCGCGGGCCGCACTCGCTCCGCAATGCAGAAGACTCGGACTCCGGGCTGGGTTGGGGGTGGTGGGGACTGGTCCTCAGGCCCCGCCGCAACTCCTGCACTCTCCCCATGCAGCTGGGGCCCGGCCGGCGCGGGCCACCCCAACCCCAATCGGAGCCAAGCAGGTCGGAGCGTCCCCATACACCAGTCGCCAACCTGCCTGCGATGCCCACCCCGCGCGAGGGGCAGTGGCCGGCAGCGGGCCTAGCAGACCCCGCCGACCCCTCCGACCCCTCGCTACTCACCGCAGCGGTGGCCTTCCGAGCGGCGGGCACGATGGCGGGAAGCGGGGCAGACATGTTATTGCCGCACATACACCGGCTTGACCTGCAGAGCACGTCGGAACCGAAAGGAAGAAGAGGCACCCGGCCGCGGCCCAAAGGCTTGCGAGGGGCGGTGATTCCCGGACCGCCCCACCGGGCGCGCGCCCAGGCGCGTGCGCGCCAACCTCCGCGGGCTCCGCGCGCCCGCGTCCGGGAGGCCTCTAGTCTCTCCCCTCCCGCGCCGCAATCCTCTCTCAGCGCGTCACAATGCGCGCCTTCTCGGTCCGCCGGATTGGCTGTGACGGAACCGCGGCCGGAGCTGACCTTCTCTTCCCCGTGGCCGGTGCGGGAAGCCAGGCTGCGCTTCTTCCCGCCGGGCGTCCAGGCCATCCTGGGGAAGGTGCTCTCAGGCCCAGGCTAGTAGCGTGGTCCCTGAAACCTGGCTTTGTCTCCAGTGTTGGGGCACTGTAGTGAAAAGAATGAACCCCAAAGCCAGTCATACCCGCCTGCAGATACACCTTTGATTCCAAAACCAGGGTGTACTCATTTGTGAAAGGAAGGACTGGACTGGGAGAAGCCAGTACAACTTTTGCTATTGTTTCCATTTGGAGCTACACCAGTGTGTAGTTTTGGCATCGACTGATCTCTTTTAAACTTCAGCTGGAAAGGAAAACATTCAGTTGTCACCGAAAATCCACAATTTATTGATTGGTGGGTACTGACATAGTGATGATTAAGCCTGAAACTAGAGGTCCGTTTTCTGCCTGGGAGGCTCAATGCATATCAAATACATGATAGGAGAGGGAATGGTGCATGGGAGAACAAGAGATGGAAGCACTGTAACGCCAAATCTCTGACCTTCAGTTTACAATTCACTGGAGAAACTTAAAGGACATATATACAATCGTTATAGAAAGTGCAATGTAAGATAGGGAAGGAAGCTGGTGAACATAACTAAAAAAAAAAAAAAAAAAAAAAATTAATTCACATGATAACCAGAATGCCAAAACACTGGGGATCTTATTTCATATTGGTTTTTTGTTTGTTTGTTTTTTATCATTCTTGCCTTGACTTTAAGTGCTGAGAATTTTGTGGGCTCTCAAAAATGTTAAGTTGATGCTGCTTTATTGAAAATGATAATGTGACTCACATTTCACATACAAGTATATATCTCAGGCTTTTAAGTATGAGAAGTAATGTACCTATTGAGAAGTGGCTAATTAGGCTCAAATTTATAGACAGAGCCTAGCAGCCATTGCTAAACATCCAAGCCAGGCTTCAGGGAGAAGCCCTTGCTAAACTGCATGCCTCCCACACTGACTGCCTACCTGCACTGTGTTCCCACTGGTTGAGCCAACCCTTAACAAAAGAGTTCCTGGAATTTGTATTTCAGCCAATAGACTTTACCCATCTAATCAGAGCTGAGCAGCAATATCCTCAATTGCGTCTTCACTGACTAGTCAGCAGTTCCATACTAACCGATCAGGACAGTGCTTTTTGGACCAATCGTACTGTGAGGATTTGGAGTCTACATTGCATAAGAACGGACCAATCAGGAGCCTGGAGTAGGAACTCTTCCCTATAAAAGCCAGCTTATCCTTTATCTTGGTGTGGAGTATTTTCAGTTTCTGTCTAAGACTTACTGTGGCTGGAGCTGCAATATCAGCTAAGCTGTATCACCAGAACTGTAACACCAGAACTGTAACACCAGAGCCAAAGCATGGGGCCCCCTCTTAGCCATGCTGTATCACAGCTGTGTATTGAGCTCACAGCTGTGCTGTTCCACTCCAACCTATATCACAATTGAGCTGTTCTGAAGTGAAGCTGTTCCATAGCTGTGCTGTTTCACAATTGAGCTGTTTGCACTAAATAATGTTTCTGTCTCCTCACAGCACCCCAAACTGGGGACTCCTGTTGATGTTGAATTGGCGATGACACCTTTCAGTTGACAGTTAATGATGTTAATAGAGAAAACAATACTATCTTTAGCTCTTACTATGAACACAACTTGTGACAAATTACTAGTATGTGAATTTTTCTGTGATGTAACATGTAGAGTTCCAGGGTCCACCAATCACTTCCATCAATTACCTCCCATTAGTAGAGAGTAGGACAGCTCAATATTTCAGTCATCCACCCCTTTCCCAATCCAAATGCTACTATTCCTGAAAGGTTCACCCAAGTCCTATATCTTCATTTTTTAAAATTAAAGTTTATTGGGGTGACAATTGTTAGTAAAGTTACATAAACTTCAGGTGTACAATTCTGTATTACATCATCCATAAATCCCATTGTGTATTCACCACCCAGAGTCAGTTCGTCTTCCATCACCGTATATTTGATCCCCCTTACCCTCATCTCCCACCCCCCCGCCCCCCTTATCCTCTGATAACCTCTAAACTATTGTTTGTGTCTATGAGTTTTTGTTTCTCATTTGTTTGTCTTGTTCTTTTGTTGTTTTTGGTTTATATACCTCATGTCAGTGAAATCATATGGTTCTCTGCTTTTTCTGTCTGACGTATTTCGCTTAGCATTATACTCTCAAGATACATCCATGTTGTCACAAATGTTCCTAATTCATCTTTTCTTACCACCGAATAGTATTCCATTGTGTATATATACCACAACTTCTTTATCCATTCATCTACGAAGGACATTTGGTTGTTTCCATGTCTTGGCCACCATAAATAAAGCTGCAATGAACATTGGGGCACACATGTCTTTATGGATAAATGTTTTCAGATTTTTTGGGTAGATACCCAGGAGAGGGATTGCTGGGTCATATGGCAATTCTATTCGTAATTTTTTGAGGAACCTCCACACTGCCTTCCATAACGGCTGCACCAGTCTGCATTCCCACCAACAGTGTATGAGGGTTCCTTTTTCTCCACAGCCTCTCCAACATTTGTTACTATTTGTCTTCTTGATGATAGCCATTCTGACTGGGGTGAGGTGATATCTCATTGTGATTTTTATTTGCATTTCTCTGATGATTAGTGATGTTGAGCATTTTTTCATATATCTATTACCCATTTGTATGTCCTCTTTGTAGAAATGTCTCTTCAGGTCCTCTGCCCATTTTTTAATTAAGTTGTTTGTTTTTTTGTTGTTGAGTTGCATGAGATACTTGTATATTTTGGATATTAGCCCCTTATCAGAAGCACTGTTTGCAAAAATCTTCTCCCATTCAGTTGGTTGCCTCTTTATTTTGTCGACGGTTTCTTTTACTGTGCAGAAGATTTTAAGTTTCATATAGTCCCATTCATTTATTTTAGCTTTTGCTTCCCTTGCCTTTGGAGTCAAATTCATAAAATGCTCTTTGAACCCAAGATTCATAAGTTTTGTACTTATGTTTTCTTCTACGCAGTTTATTGTTTCAGGTCTTATGCTTAAGTCTTTGATCCATTTTGAGTTAATTTTGGTACATGGTGACAGATAGCAGTCCAGTTTCATTCTTTTACACGTGGCTTTCCAATTCTCCCAGCACCACTTATTGAAGAGGCTGTCTTTTCTCCATTGTATGTTTTTTGCTTCTTTGTCCAAAATTATCTGTCCATATTTATGTGGTTTATTTCTGAGTTCTCAATTCTATTCCATTGGTCTATGTGTCTGTTTTTCTGCCAATACCATGCTGTTTTTGATTATTGATTACAAGCTAAAGTCAGGGAGTGTGATACCTCCAGCACTGTTCTTTTTTCTTAAGATAGCTTTGGCTATGCGAGGTCTTTTGTGGTTCCAAACAAATCTGATGAATTTTGTTCTATTTCTTTAAAAAATGCCACTGGGATTTTGATGGGCATTGCATTAAACCTTTATATTGCTTTGGGTAATATGACTATTTTAACTATGTTGATTCTTCCAATCCATGAGCACGGAATGTCTTTCCATTTCTTTGTGTCTTCTTCAATTTCTTTTTAAAATGTCTTATAGTTTTCAGCACACAGGTCTTTCACATCCTTAGCTAAGCTTCTTCCTAGGTATTTTATGCTTTTTGATGCAATTGCAAAAAAAATTGTTTTTTTAATTTCTTTTTCTGAGATTTCATTGTTAGTATATAGTAATGCAATGGACTTTTGTGCGTTGATTTTTCAGCCAGCAACTTTATTGTATTTGTTGATTGTTTCTAATGGATTTTTGCTGGAGTCTTTAGAGTTTTCTATGAATAGCATCATGTCATCTGCAAAGAGTGACAATTTAATTTCTTCATTCGCAATTTGGATGCCCTTTATTTCTTTCTCTTGCCTGATTGCCCTGGCAAGGACTTCCAACACTATGTTGAAAAGCAGAGGTGATAGGGGATAGCCCTGTCATGTTCCTGAACGTAGAGCAAAGGCCTTCAGTTTTACACTATTAATCATGAGATTAGCTGAGGGTTGGTCATATGGCCTTTATTATGTTAAGGAATTTTCCTCCTATACCTATTTTATTAAGTGTTTTAATCATAAATGGATGTTGTATCTTGTCAAATGCTTTTTCTGCATCAATTGATATGATCATATGATTTTTGTCCTTTACTTTGTTTATATGATGTATCACATTGATGGATGTGTGGATGTTGAACCATCCTGCTGCTCCTGGGATGAACCCCACTTGGGCATGATGAATAATCTTTTTAATGTATTGTTGCATTCGATTTACAAGAATTTTGTTTAGGATTTTTGCATCGGTATTCATCAGAGATATTGGTCTGTAGTTTTCTTTGTTTGTGCTGTCCTTACCAGGTTTTGGTATCAGGGTAATGTTGGCCTCATAAAATGAGTTAGGGAGTACTGTCTCTTCTTCAATTTTTGGAAGAGTTTGAGCAGGATTGGTATTATATCCTCTTTGAAGGTTTGATACAATTCACTAGTGAAGCCATCTGGTCCTGGACTTTTGCTTTTGGGAAGGTTTTGGATGACTGATTCAATTTCCTTACTGGTGATCTGTCTGTTTAGATTTTCCAGTTCTTCATAGTTCAGCCTAGGTAGGCTATATGAATCTAAGAACTTGTCCATTGCTTCTAGGTTATTGAATTTGGTGGCATATAGTCCTTCATAGTATCCTTGGATGATCCTTTGCATTTCTGTGGCACCCGTGATAACTTCCCCTTTTTCATTTCTGATTTTGTTAATTCGTGTCTTTTCTCTTTTTATCTTAGTGAGCCTAGCCAAGGGTTTGTCAATTTTGTTAATCTTTTCAAAGAACCAGCTCTTTGTCACAATTTCCCTCTTAAAACTGCTTTCGGTGCATCCCAACAATTTTGGTAGGATGTATTTTCATTGTCATTTGTTTCTATGTATCTTTTGATCTCTCCTCTAATTTCTTCCTTGACCTGTTCGTTCTTTAAAGTATGTTGTTTAATCTCCATGTATTTGTGTTTTTTCTTGCTTTCTTTTTGCAGTTGATATCCAATTTCAAAGCCTTGTGATCAGAGAATATACTTGGTATGATTTCAATCTTCTAAAATTTGCTGAGATTAGATTTATGGTCTATCCTTGAGAATGTGACATGTATACTAGAAAAAAATGTATAGTCTGATGTTTTAGGATGAAGTGCTCTATATATGTCATTATGTCCATTTCATCTAATGTGTCATTTAGGGCTGCTATTGCGTTATTTATTTCCTGTTTGGATCATCTAGCCATAGCTGTCAATGACGTATTTAAGTCCCCTAGTATAATTGTGTTTTGGTCAATTCTCCTTTTAGTTCTGTTAGTAGTTGCTTGGTATATTTCGGTGCTCCCTGATTGGGGGCATAAATATTGATGACTGTTATGTCTTCTTGTTGTATACTCCCCTTTACCATTATGAAATGTCCATCTTTGTCTCTTGTTACCTTTTCCACCCTGAAGTCTGTTTCATCTGATATCAGTATGGCTACACCTAATTGTCTCTGGATACTACTTGCTTAGAGTGTCAATTTCCACCCTTTCACTTTGAGTCTATGCTTGTCATTGTAGCTGAGATGCATCTCTTGGAGACAGCAAATGTTTGAGTTTAGTTTTTTGATCCAATCTGCTACTCTGTGCCTTTTTATTGGTGAGTTCAGTCCATTTACATTTAGGGTGATTATTGATATGTGAGCATTTCCTATCATTTTCTCTTTAGTTTTCTGGTAAGACTGTGTCTCCATTGTTTCCTTGCCTTTTTGTTGTCTGTTATTTCTGTGTAGTGGCATTCTATGATTTTTCCATCTGTTTCTTGTTTTATTACAGTATATATTTTAGTTCTGGATTTTTTTTTTTTTTTTTTTTTTTTTTTTTTGAGCGGTTACCCTTAAGTTTATGTAAAAGAAATTTTGATATTTAGAGTATTCCATTTTCTTCAGCATGCCTACTTTCTCCATTCCCATGTTCCGGTTCAGGCCTTTACTCTCCCCCTTTTTATGTTTTGGTTGCCACAAATTGTCCTTGTTGATGGTGGTCCTTTAGAATTTCTGTAGTGCAGGTCTCGTATTAGAAAATTCCATCAGCTTCTATATGTCTGGAAGGTCTCTATTCCTCCTTCATATCTAAAGGATCTCTTTGCTGCGCATACTATTCTTGTCTCATAATTTCTCTCTTTCAATAGTTTGAATATTTGGTTCTACTCCCTCCTGGCTTGTAGAGTTTCTGCTGAGAATTCTGATGATAATCTTATGGGCTTTCCTTTGTAGGTTACCGTCTTCTTTTCCCTGGCTGCCTTGAGGGTTCTTTCTTTGTCGTTGATTTTTACAGCTTCAATACAATGCTCCTTGGAGAAGGTCTGTTGGGATTGAGGTAATTAGGTGTTCTATTTGCTTCTCGTATTCGAGGATCCAGTTCTTTCCACAAGTTTGGAAAGTTCTCATCAATAATTTGTTTGAATATATTCTCTGTTCCCTTCTGTCTTTCTTCTCCTTCTGGTATGACCATTACTCTTATATTGCTCTTTCTGATGGAGTCAGAAAGTTCTTGTAGAGTTCTTTCATTTCTTTTAAGTCTCAAGTCTCTTTCTTCTTCCATCTGTGTCATTTCCAGATTTCTATCTTCGATGTCACTGATTCTTTCCTCCATCTGGTCAACTCTACTACCTAAGCTGGCTATTTCATTCTTAATTTCTTCTATTGAGTTCTTAGTCTCCAGAAATTCTATTGGTTCTTTTTAAAAATTTGAATCTCTTCGGTAAAATGTTCATGTTGTTCTCTGATTCTGTTTCTGAGTTCATTAAACTGCCTTTTTGTGTTTTCTAGTATCTGATTGAGTTTTTTTCAGAACTGCAATCTTGAATTCTCTGTCATTTAAGTCATATATTTCCATATCTTTAAGTTTTTTTTCTGGAGACTTTTCATTGTCTCTCTGAGCTGTCTTGTTGCCTTGGTTATTCATGGCAATTAATGATTTATTATGTCTCTTCCTAGATATCTATAGGATGGGTTCTGTAACAGGTTGATAGGAAGAGGTTTCTTTTGTTTTATATTACGTGTTTGTAGAATGTTTTATTTTCTTTCCGACTGCTGCCATTTTTTCTCTCTCACACTGTAGTGTTATGTTTTCTCTGCACTATTCTAGCTTCTCACACAGTGGGGGCATTCCCTAGAAGGTGGGCTTGTCCTCTGTTAACAGTTTGCCTGGGTCATAGGGCACAGCATCCCTGTGGGATGTGGAGCGCTTTTGAAGTTCGAAAGCTCTTCCTGCACCAGATTCAGAGCTTGTGTGTTTCAGCAGTTGTGTTTACTCCTGCAGGTATTTGCCCAAATAGGTGGGGACAGGGGCGGGGTGAGTTGTAAGAATTGGCCCAGAGCAATGGCAGCGACCACCACCACAGCCGGTCCTGCTTCCACAGCTCCCTCCCCTTTGCTGGAACTAGTTGGGCTGTTAATCTGTGTCTGTGGACCACAGTTCTCAGAACTGCAAATATCCTGTTCTTTTGATCTGACACTGCTACTGTTCCTCTTCTAGCACTGGGCAGGTGGGGGCAGGGCGAGCTCTGGGAGGGTAGGGAGGGGCCAGCTAGTCTTAGTGCCTAAGGCTTCCATTCTCTGGGGCTGTGAGGGCTTAAAGCACTGTTTTCAGCCTTCTTCCCTCAGTCTTTGCTCCGAGGCCTCTGCTGTGAGCGCTGCGTTCAGCTATGTTATATGCTCTCTCCTCAGCCCCATGAGCCATAAGCAGAGCGGTAACAATCCGAGTTCTTCCCTCTCCCACAGCTGCAGTAGTTCCGGGATGCAGCGAGCTCGGATTACTGAGCTACGTCTGTGTCCTGTGCCTGCGTGGTCCTGTCTCCAGACTTCTCCCTTGCCTCCTCCCCTGCTCACTAAATTTGCCCACCTTTAGGTGAATTCAGTAGTGAGACCCTTTGTCTTGCCTGTCTGCTGTGCAAGGAGTCCTTTGTGGAGTTACAGTTTTTCCATTTGTTGTAAATTCACGGGGAGATTTCCAGAGGCTCACCTCACGCCGCCATTTTGATGACGTCTCCCAAGTCCTATATCTTCTAAGAAACCTCAGTGGTCTAATTACAGTTGACTCTTGAAAAACAGAGATTTGAACTGGGAGGGTCCATTTATACACAGATGTTTTTTTCAATGAATATAGCATCAGATCTCTATATTTCCAGGATTAGCACCTGTAGGTTTAAACCAGCCAGGATTTCTAGGAATCTGCAGTTGTAGATAGATGGCTGACTGCATTGTTCTATGCCATTTTATATAAGGAAACAGAGCATCTCAGGGTTTTAGTGTCCACAAGAGACTGTCATTAAGTTTTGGGGGAGTCAAAAGTTATATGTGGATTTTTGACTGTGGGGGTGGGGGAGGCTTAACCTTTGTCTTGTTCAAGGGTCAACTGTAATTGATCTCTCTCTACCCTTTGTAAGGGAATGAAATAAACATAATAACTGAAACAATACAAAATTATCATTATCTCATGATTAACATACAAAGGGTAAATTAATAAAAAGCTATTTAAAAGTCACTAATGAGAAAATTCAGAAATATATCCAGTTACTAAATCAATGTACAGAAATGAATGGTTGTTCTAGCTACAAACTATTGCTGGTTAGAACATGTAATGAAAGAAAAAATATTCACAGCAGAAGTTTTCAAATATATATTTTGGCAAAACTTGACAAGAATACACAAGATCTATATCAAGAAAAGTATGAAGCTACCAAGGTACAGATGTCATGCAGGGTGTCAGGCGGGATCTCTGGTCCCGCTCCCCACATAAGAACGCAGGACATGGTGAGGCCAAAAAGGAACACCCATGGAGCCATACATAGGAGATTCACACCACTATAGGCTGGCTGGCAACTGGGTTGGAGACACAGGAAGCAGGAGCCACACGATCTGCAATCCCCTGTGCTAACTGCAATGTGCCTCTCTGCAATCTGCAGTCCACATTCTGCCCTCCACACTGCTAACTGCAATGCGCACTTGCTAGCTAGGCCACCATCTTCTTGCTAGCCCGATTTGCTGCTACCATACCCACAGCAGTTATATTAGTGGCCAATGGCTCACTGGTTACAGCTGACGACCAACTAGCCACAGCTGAAGGCCATCCAATCACAGTTGATGGCCATTTACTACCTGAGCCAGCACCTTTCCACGTGAGGCCGAGAGCCTGGAAACTGCACTCCTGGCTCTGTCCCCACACTCTACCCCTAAGCGTTTTGCCTCACAATCTACGCGACAAGCATTGTCCACGAGGGGCCCTGTAAGAGGAGCCTGGAGGTGAATTCAATATCCTGGACACAGCCAGGCTCTCTGGGCACAGCCAGGGTTTTGCGGGGCACCACCAGTTCTTCTGGGCACAGCCAGACTTCCTGGGCTTCTTAGGGTACCACCAGTCTCCCCGGGCATAGCCAGGGACTCTCAGGGCACTGTCGCTCTCTCTGGGCACAGCCAGACTTCCTGGACTCAGCCATGGCTCTCAGGGCACTGCCACTCTCTCTGGGCACAGCCAGACTTCCTGGACTCAGCCAGGGCTCTCAGGGCACTGCTGCTCTCACTGGGCACAGCCAGACTTCCTGGGCTCAGCCAGGGTTCTCAGGGCACGGCGATTTTCGCTGGACCTCTCAGGGTACTGTGCTGGAACAACAGTGACTCACAGTCAAGGTGCTTACACATTCTCCATGGTGGCCGGTCAAGACACAAAAGCAAACATCTGCCAGTTCCACTATATGGTGGTATGTTCCCAAACAAACAGTCAAGCGGTCCATTAAATTAGGAATGGAAGGCAATTCCCCATAGTCCATAGTCATTCGCCAGGGCTGTCCTGGGAGTGAGGAACGACTTTGACCTCACCCTCATCTCCCATGGAGGACTCAACAAGCGTTTCCTCCTGGGACTACAAGTCCTGCATCCGGGCTGCCTCAGCAAGCACTTCCCAGCCCACAGGGCCGCAGCAACCTTCGTTTTCTCCGGCCTATGCTGATTGGAGATCTGTCCACGTCTTCTGCCCCTCCACAGGAATCCAGCTCTCCGGGAGCTGCTCCTCCTGGTCTTCCTGAGACTGAGGGTTCATATGCACAAACTGCTCCACCGCCCTTCGGAGAGCTTTGGCAGGCACCGTACCCTGCTCACTGCGCCATGTGTCATGCAGGGACTCATGTGGGATCTCATCTCCCGCTCCTTACATAAGAATGCAGGACATGGCGAGGCCAAAAAGGAACACCCATGGAGCCATAGATAGGGGAGTCATATCACTATACTCTGTGCCTCTCTGCAATCCACGTTTGCTAGCTTAGCCACCATCTTCTTGCTAGCCCCCACTTTCTCTGCCAGCGTAGCCATGGCAGTTATATTAATGGCCAATGGCTCACTGGTTACAGCTGATGGCCAACTAGCCACAGCTGATGGCCATCCAATCACAGTTGATGGCCGTTTACTACGTGAGCCAGCACCTTTCCACGTGAGGCCGAGTGCCTGGAAACTGCACTCCTGACTCTGTCCCCACAGCCTCTCCTTGGTTGTGGATTACTGTCTTCTCCCTGTGTCTTCACAATGTCTTCCCTCAATATAGGTTTTTGCCAAAATTTCCTTTTCTTATAAGGACACCAGTCATTGTGAATTATGCCCCACCCTAATGTCTTAATTTTAACCTAATTACCTTATTAAAGACATTTTCTCCAAATACAATCACATTATGAGTTACTGGGAGTTAAGATTTCAACATGTGAATTTTACAGGGACACAATTCAGCTTATAACATCCTTCTTAGTATGGAACCTGCATCCTATGAGCAAGCTGGGGCTGGGCTCTGTCGTGCGGGGAGGCCTGCAGGGTCTCTGGTCCCGCTCCCCACAGAACGCAGGATATGGTGAGGCCAAAAAGGAACACCCACGGAGCCATAGGTAGGGGAGTCATACCACTACGGTCTCACTGGAGGCTGGGTTCACTGGACGTGCGACCTGCTGTCCGTTTTGTCTGCAACCCACCGACGACTCTCTTTCACTCTCCTCCCCTCTCCTCCGTAGCCGCAGCAGTTATATTAGCGGCTAATTGGCTAATTGGCTACAGCTAGCTGACGGCCAATCAGCCACAGCTGACGGCCATCTACTACCCGAGCCAGCACTCCTCCACGTGAGGCCGAGAGCCTGTAAACTACTTTCTGGGGCTCTGTCCCCACACTCCACCCCTACAGGTTCTCGCCTCACAATCTATGCGACAAGCGTCTTCCGCGAGGGTCCCTGTGTCATATTAGCCTACTGACACCTATGGACGAAAAGAAACCGTAGTCTTAGGAACCAACAATGGCAAATCCCTTCCATCTGGGAGGATACATGCCAGCTTCTTGTCCTGGGAAAGGAGGGTTGCTGCCACTGGCACCTTTCCCGGTTTGTGGTACCAAACATTTATGGCAGTGCTTGGGGTCCCTTGCATAGTTTCAACATGTAACAGAACAGGGACCCCATAATAGGCCATAGTGAGAGCACATAGTTTCCTTGCAAAATCTTCCCGGTATCGGGACCTCTGTATACTACAGTCACTTGTGGTGGCCACTCAGCCACCACCCCTGGCGTCACTTGCAAATCATGAGTCAAACCGGCCCCCCATGGGGCTATCAGACCCAACCACCGACAGTGGGGGCTTTTGACCTGCCAGGGCCAAGTCCATTGCTGCCGTTCCCCTGCTTTCAAGCATGTGGGTGCTGGCAGCAAAATGTTCCCATTTCTGCCGTAGCCTGGCTTTAACAGTCTCACTGGTGGTAACTTGTAATTGAATGGGAGCGGCCGTTCGATGTAGCAGAGCTTCTATTGGCGCGGGCCCTCCCTTCCGTGGTCTCTCATTCAGGACTCTCAGGACGTCCCATAGACGCGAGGCCCAGTCACGCATCGTGGGAGGGTGTTTTGACACCCAGAGACCTTGTTTCAAAAGACCATTATAACGTTCAATCATGCCAGCTGCTTGCGGATTGTACGGGGTATGAAACAACCATTGCACATCCATCCTGGCAGCCCAGCGCTGCACTTCTTGCCCCGTAAAATGGGTACCCCTGTCACTTTCAATGACTTGGGGGCGCCCATAGAGGGCGCACAGTCATGTAAGGGCGACCACTGTATGCCGCTGATCCGCAGCCGGACAGGGCCAAGCAAACATCAACCCCGTAGCAGTGTCCACTGCTGTAAATGCATATATCGCATTGTGGGCCTTAGGCAGGGGTCCAATGTAATCCACTTGCCAGCGAGTGAGGGACACCCTCCCTCGCGTAATCTGCTGTGTCTCCCAGGGGAGCCTCTGCCTTTGGGGGCTGTCCTGGGCACAGACGGCACAGTCATAGCAGGCATCTGCTATCTCCTGCCATTTCAAAGGCAGGCCCCAGCGTCTGCTCACCTGCCACATGGTTCGGCTTCCAGCATGCTGTAATTTCCTATGCAGCCAATGGGCCACATCAGTGGCAGGAGCCCGCTCTAACCATCGTACACGTGCTAGGGCGTCTTCTTCATCATTACCTGGGGACACTAGGGGGGAGTGACCTGTGACATGCATTAAGGTCACCTCCTTTTTCTGCCCTAGGTCCCAGAGGTCCTGCCACATGGCTTGACCCCACAGTGGACGGTGTCCCACCAACCAGTTTTGGTGTTTCCATGTAGGCAGCCACAGCGTTAGGCGCCGGAACACCGCCCAGCTGTCAGTGCAAATAACTAGGGGCCCAGGCTCGTGGCTGATCACCATCCACACAGCCCGTAATTCAGCCCACTGGCTACTCTGGCCCATCCCAGTGTCAAACCAAATGGTGTCTGTTTTGGGCTGCACACCAATAGCCATCCAAACAGCTGCAGCCCCTCGGCTAGAACCATCGGTAAACCAGGCATCCTCAGGTACTGGGGACTGTCCTTCTTTGTAGGGCGAGGGCTCCAAGTCCTGCCCTCTAGGCAGAGCACTTGGCTCAGCCTGGGCTACAAGCTCCACAGGCCCCAGGACCTGTTGTAGCTCTGTGCTCAAAGGGCTTGAACTAAGGGTGCTACGTTGCTCCAAGTAGGCACCCCACTTGGCGAGGGTGGTGGTCTGTGCCACCTCCGTTTTGGGTCCCTGGGTCCACGTACGGACCCACCCCTGGACAGGATACGTTGTTCTAACCAACACGCGTGCCGTTCCTGTGATGGCTTCTGTGGCCACTAGGGCTGCATACACAGCAGCCAGCTGTTTCTCTATTAGAGAGTAGCGGACCTCCGCTCCTTTCCATAATTGGGACCAAAATCCCACTGGCAACCGGAGACGCTCCTGCCGTTGCCAGAGGCCCCATCCGTACCCCTCTTGGGTTATGTGAACATCAAGTTCAAATGGGCGGCCTGGGTCCACTACTTTCAGAGCCTGTGCCTGCTGCACTGCCCGTTTCGTGGCAACGAAGGCTTGCTCTATAGCCTCAGTCCAATCCCATGAGGCCCCCTTTTTTTTATCATATTGTACAAGGGCCTTGCCATTTGTGCTAAATGGGGTACAAACGCCCACCAATATCCTAGCAGACCCAAATACGTCTGCAGTTGGGAGATCTTGGTCGGCCGGGGAAAGGCTTGTATTTTGTCAATGATTGCCTCAGGTATAACCTTTGTCTTACCCGACCACACAACACCCAAAAACTTGACGGATAAGCCAGGGCCTTGGACCTTTTCCTCATTCACCGCCCAGCCGCGTGACTTCAGGTGGTGGAGAAGAGAGGAAGCTGCTTGCTCTAAATCAGAAAGAGAATCTGAGGTTAACAGAATGTCATCAACATAATGAAACAAGGCCACAGAGGATGGGTGATCCCACTGTGCCAAATTCTGGGCCACAAGCCCTTGGCAGATAGTGGGGCTGTGCAAGTATCCTTGTGGAAGGACTTGAAAAGTCCACTGACGCCCATCGCACGTAAAAGCAAACTGCTCTTGACACTCGGGTGCAATGTCAATGGAGAAAAAAGCATTGGCCAAGTCCACTACATAGTGATATGTCCCTAGGCGGACAGTCAGACGATCCATTAAATCATGAATTGAAGGCACTGCAGCGTGCAAGGGTGGCGTCACCTTATTTAACTCCCTATAGTCCACAGTCTTTCGCCCGGTCCCCCCTGGCTTCTTGACAGGCCATACTGGGGAGTTAAAGGGACTGTGCGTTGGCCTCACAATATGTGCCTTCTCCAATTCCAATATTGTATGACCGATCTCCTCCTGTCCTCCTGGCAGGTGATACTGTCGCACTGTAACCACGCGCCAGGGCTGTGGCAACGCTTGAGGAGGGTGGTGAGCATGCCTGTGTGTCACTGCTTTCACCACCCGGATCCGGAGACGGAACTCTCCTACCGATGTCTGTAAGCTGAGGCCATGTAGCACGTCCACCCCTAGAATATACTTCGGAACGGGGGAGACATAAACCTTGTAGGTACGAGGAGGGAGCCTTCCTATACCCAGTGGTAAGGAAACGGCTTTCACAGTCACAGTTTTTCCCCCGTAGCCATCAATGCAGACTGCTGGTCCGGGGAACAGTTCTGGGTTCCCATAAACGAGACTGCAGTCAGCACCAGTGTCAACTAGAGCCAAAACCCTCTGTACATTCGAAGGGGACCAATGTATGGACAGTTCCATGTGGGGCCTCCGGTCCCTGCTCGTCCCCTCTGACCGGGTACCTTGGCCCCACCCCTAATCAAGCTGCAAGGAGTCGGCCTCAAGCGGCTGCATGAAGTCCTGGAGGGACACGGGTCGCGCTTTGCCAGACTCCTCCTTTATGTTTCTCCGGAATTGTTGTTCCGGACACAACTGTTTCCAAAGTTCAAGCAGGAGTGCATTGGGTTGCTGGTCTATTTTTTCCTGATCAACCCCTGCTGCCACGAGATCACGCCACATCTGTGCGCGTGTTACTCTCTGAGGCCCGCGACCTCGCCCCTTTACCTTTGGTGTGGGCTTCCAGGTCTCAACTGTGCGGACCTCCTGTCTTAACTTCCTTCGCCTCCAGCTTTCAACATCCCCTAGGGTGGCCATGGCAGTTGTAACTTCATGGATCCGTCGCCCTACATACGGTGTAAGAATAGCAACCAAGGATCCAAAAGCACTCGCAGGTGCAGTGTACAAAACCAGATCTCTCATGCTGGCAGTAAAAAGCTCGTCATCTGGGCCCTGCATGTTGAGGTTAAAAATAGCATGTATCATACCCATTTCACGGATTATTTGCGTAAGTTCTGTATATGACTGCCATTGACTCACAGTGTCTGGCAGCTCGCCAGCCTGTCCCCATACTGTGTGTACCGCAGCCGTGAGCCACTCCATTAGAGAATGGTTGCCCTGGTTGTTGGCCAACCTATGGCAGTTTTGTAACCTTTGTCGCAGGGACGGATGCACTGTCACGAAGGCTAGCTTTTCCATCTCGCCTGGGGAGCAGAGAATGCTGTCTGCTCCCTCATCCCATAAACGTAACAGCCAAGCTGAGACTGGCTCTCCAGGGCGCTGTCTGTACCGCCTCCCCAGCTCCTGCAGCTCAGTGGGAGTGTATGGGGTGTAGGTAGTGAACTCAGTCACAGCTGGGTTGCCGGCAGCAACGCCCCGGGGCCCAAAGGTTGCTCATGCTTTACCTTGTGCTTCATGATGGGCCGGGCTTGGGGGTTGGGAGGTACATTTTCTCCACTTGCTTCCTCTGCCTCAGAGTCTCCACCTTGGGGCCCCTGTTCTAACAGGCGGACCCGGGCTTCCAGCGCGTCCAACCGGGACACCTGGTCAGGCACCTGGGCCCTTGCATTAAGCACATTTTCCGTGTTGAGACTCAAAGCCGTGAGGAACATCCAGCCCACGCGGCCGGCTGTAGCCTTCTCCTCCTCCGGCAACTGCTCAGCCAGAGCCTGTAGGGCCCCCTCCACGCTGGCTGGAGAGCCGTCCATCTCCTCCCACCCCTCCTTGGGGGTCCAACTCTTGAGAACAGTGGCCACCGAACACCATATACTGTGTGGGGGCCACACATCCTCCTGCCCAGAGTCAGACGCCATTCCTACCTGGTCGGAATCTTGCTCACCGTGGCAGGTGTCTGAGCTGGTGGAGGCCTCCTTGTAAGCTATCCACAAGCTTCGGATCCTAAGGCCGCAGCAGACCAACAAAAGGAGGACACCGCCTTCTATGCCCAAGAAGGTGGTGTGCCAGCTGGAGGCTCGAGTCTCCCAGGCAGACCGCGCCTCCCGTTCCCGGTGTCGCTCCTCATGGGCCTCCCGAAGCTGGGCTCTCACACGAACAAACCGCTCCACCATGCTTCGGTAGGTTTTGGCCGGCACCATACCCTGCTCGCTGTGCCATTTGTCATGCGGGGAGGCCTGCAGGGTCTCTGGTCCCGCTCCCCACATAACACAGGATATGGTGAGGCCAAAAAGGAACACCCACGGAGCCATAGGTAGGGGAGTCATACCACTATGGTCTCACTGGAGGCTGGGTTCACTGGACGTACGACCTGCTGTCCGTTTTGTCTGCAACCCACCGACAACTCTCTTTCACTCTCCTCCCCTCTCCTCCGTAGCCGCAGCAGTTATATTAGCGGCTAATTGGCTAACTGGCTACAGCTGACGGCCAATCAGCCACAGCTGACGGCCATCTACTACCCGAGCCAGCACTCCTCCACGTGAGGCCGAGAGCCTGTAAACTACTTTCTGGGGCTCTGCCCCCACAGGCTCTCTGGACCAATATTTTCAACTTGCCACCAACTGGGGTAGAGCTTCCACCCTACAAGTAAGGACTAGTTGGGGTAAAAGGGCCCCAGTCCTTTTGGCTGCACTTGCCTGGAATAGAGTTCTTGTAACTGAAGCTGAGGGTATTAGAGATGCCAGCAGCCTACTCTTACAGGGAGAAACTGTCACCCTGAGACTGGGAGCTAAGAGGGGAGACAGAGAACCCATTTTCCTGTACATAGCTGCATAGAGTTGATATTTCTCCAAGTTGGGGATGGGGTTGGTGGTGAAAGGAGTGGCACACAACTCAAATGGCACAGATTCTTGCTGTTCTTACCAAGATTTATTAGATTTTCTTGAATAAATGTTTCTTCATTTGCTCTATGCCATTAGGACAATTTCCATAGAACTTAAATTAAAAAACAATAATAATTTTCATCACTTAAGTAATTTTTTTCATTTGGGAGATGTTCTGCTAAGCTCCTTACACCACCATTCCAGAAGTCCTGTCTCTATTGTTTCTTGAATCAGCTTGGGTAGTTTGTGGATTGCAAAGAATTTGTCCACTTAATTTATCGAAGTTTCTGAGCTGATTGGCATAAATGTGTCCACTATATTCCTATATCTCTTTTAATGTTTGAAGGATTTGTAGTCATGGTTCCTCTCTCTTTCCTATTAGTAGTTTGTGTCGTTTCTCTTTTTATCCTGTTGTTGGTCTTGCTTGAGGTTTACCAGTTTTATTGATCTCAAACAAACTATTTACAGTTTAATTGGTTTTCTCTTTTTCTTCATTTTCTCTTTTTTATTTTCATTGATTTCTTTTATTTCCTTTTCTGTTTACTTGGATTTATTTTGCTCTCCTTTATCTAGCTTCTTAAGCTTTAACCATTGACTTGAGACTTTTATTTCCCCTATAAATGCTTATTTCTATAAAATTTTCTGTAAGAACTTGCTTAGCTACACCCCACAAATATTGATACGTCATGCTTTCATTTTCATTCTATTAAAAATATTTTAAAATTTCTTCTGTGATTTCTTCTTTGACTCATGGGTTATTTAGAAATGTTAAGACTCCGAATATATGGGGATTTTCCAGATATCTTTCTGCTGTTTCCAAATTCCATTGTGGTTGGAAATCATAGTTTGTATTATTTGAATTCTCTCACATTTATTAAGACTTTCCTTAAGGCCCATTTTATGATCTAGCTTGGTCAACGATCCAGCCAGATTAAAAAAAAAAAAAATGTTAGGTAGAATGTTTGTTGATTCAAGTCTTCTATATTCTTACTGATTTTCTACTTCTTTTATCATTTATTGAAAGAGGGACATTGACATTTATAATAGCGGCTATAACTGTGGATTGATGTATTTCTTCTTGCAATTTTATCATTTTCTTTTTTAATGTATTTTGAAACTCTATTAGGTACATGTGTACTTAGTACTGTTCTGTCTTTCCATACAATCTGACAACCTCTACCTTTTTGTTTCAAAAATCTCTACCTTTTGTTGTGTTTAAAGCATTTACATTTAATGTGATTATTGGTGTGTTTGGATTAAATCTACCATTTTGCTATTTATTCATTCTATCTCTTCTTTGTGATATTTTGCTCTTTTTCAGACTTTGTTTAGGATAACTTAGTATATTTTATGATTCCATTTAATCTCCTTTATTTACTTATTGGGAAAAAGTTATTATTCCTACCATTAATTTCTATACCTCATTGTTTTCTTTATAAGTTACTTTAGCATTTTAGTAGACATCTTTGACTTATTACAATGTACCTTCTAATATTATTCTTTATGTGTAGTATAAGCTGATTATAATACGTAGTTTACTTGCATTTTATCTTTCCTGGATTTTGTGCTATTGTTACACGTTTTATTTCTACATACCTATATTAGTAACTCCACATTGTTGTTTTTTTAGTTTAAACAGTCAATTGTGTTTTTAAAATATTTAGAAATTAGGGGAAATGTATTTTATATTTAATCACAAACATTCAATTTCTAGTGCTTTTTATTTCTTTGTATATTTCCAGGTTTATAGTTAGTATTATTTTTCTTCCATCTGGAGGATTTTTTTCAATATTTATTATAATGCTGGACTGCTGGTGGTGAATTTTTCTAGCTTTGTTATGTCTGAGTATTTCACTTTCATTTATTAAGTGGATACTTACTGTATATGGAAATCTAGGTGACCATTGTTTTTCTTTCATCACTTTAAAGGTGTTGCTCCATTGTCTTCTGGCTTTCATTTATTCCAATGAGAAGTTCTCTGTCACTCGTTTGTTCTTCTGTATGTGTGTCTTATTTTTCTGGCTGCTGTTTTTCTTTATGACTGATTTTAAGAAACATGGTTATGATGTGTATTGGTGTAGTTCTTTGTTCTGCTTGGGATTCATTGAGCTTCTTGGAAATAGGATTTTATAATTTTCATTAAATTTGGAAAAATTTCAGCCATTAGTTCTTCAAAACTTTTTATCCCATCCCCTCTCCTCTCTGTGGGAATCCAATTATATCTATATTAGTCCATTTGAGTACAGCTCATTGATATTTTTTTCCAGTTTTTCCTGTCTCATTGCAGGTGATTTCTATTAACTTTTTTAAGTTTATTAATGTCTACTTCTACAGTGTCTAATCTGATAATTTTTTCCATACTATATTTTTCTTCTCATTTTTCACTTCTAGAATTTAGTTATTTGTTTTGTTTGTTGCCTTCTAGATTAGCAGTTTTTTTATTTTGTTAAAACCACAAAAAATTTACCACCTAAACCATTTATAAATGTAGTCCAGTAGTGCATTGTTGTGAATTTCTATGAATATTTTCCTGTTTTATTTTTTTGTTCTTTAGAATCCACATATAAGTGAAATCATGTTGCATGTATCTTTCTCTGACATACTCCACTCAGCACAATATCATCCAGGTCCACCCATGCTGCCACAGATGCCAAAAACCCATTTCCTTTCATGGCCTAGCAACATTCCATTACATATATATATATATATATATATAATTACATTACATATTCCATTTCATAGGTGATATATATATATACAACATGTGTGTATATATATATATATATATATATATATATATATATATATATATATCACCTACTCTTTATCCATTCATTTACTGATGGACACCCAGGATGCCTCCACATCTTGGCCATTGTAAACAGTGCTGCAATGAACATATGGATGCATTCGTCCCCTCAAAGTAGCATTTTGCATTTCTTTTGATAAATACCCAGAATTGGATTACTGGGTCCTTCTTTGTCTGTTATAATCTTTGTTTTAAAGTCTATTTTGTCTGATTTGAGTATTCCTACCGCAGCCTTTTGTTTATTTGTTTCTATTTTCATGAAATATCTTTTTCCCATCCTGTTATTTTCAGTCTGTGTGTGTCTTTTGATGTGAAGTGAGTCTCTTGTAGGCAGCATATGTAAGGGCCTTCTTTTCTTATCCATTCAGCCACCCTACCTTTTGATTTGAGCATTTACTCCATGTATATTGAAAGTGATTGGTTATAGATATGTAGTTATTGCCATTTTATAATTCATATTTTTTATCTTTTTTTTCATCTTAAAGAAGTCTCTCTAAGATTCTTTGTAATACTGGTTTAGTAATGATGAACTCCTTTAGCTTTTTCTTGTTTGGGCAGCTCTTTATCTGTCCTTTGATATTGCTGGGTAATCTTAGTTGTAGGTCCTTGCTTTTCATCACTTTGAATATATCCTGCCAATCCCTTCTGGCCTGCAAACTTTCCGTTGAGAAATCAGCTGACAGTTTCATGGGAGCTCCCTTGTAGGTAACTAACTGCTTTTCTCTTGCCACTTTTTTTTTTTTTAATTAAAGTTTATTGGGGTGACAATTGTTAGTAAAGTTACATAGATTTCAGGTGTACAATTCTGTATTACATCATCTATAAATACCATTGTGTGTTCACCACCCAGTCAGTTCTCCTTCTATCACCACATATTTGACCCCCTTTACCCTCATCTACCACCCCCCTCCACCGAAATTTTTTTTTACATTTTTCCTATCTCCTTAAAATATTCATCCTTTTTTTGTTGAACATATGAACTGTATTTATACTATTTAAACATTCCTGCCAACTACTTGTATTGTCTCTGTAGTTTCTGAGCCTTTGGTCTTGATTACATTTTTTTTTTAGATCTTATTTTCCTGCTTCTTTGCATTTAAAAAAAACACAAATACTAAATATTGTGAATTTTATTTTGTGAGTTGCTGAAGTTGCTGTGTTTTGTTTTTTTTTTCCAAAAATATTTTGGCGCCTCTTTTGAGATGTAGATAAATCACTTGTAGTCAACTTGGTCCTTTTGAGGCTTGCTTTTATGCTTTGTTAGGTGGGTCCACTACAGCCTTTAGTACAGGAATAACTTGGTCCCAACACTGATGCAATACCCTTTTGAGAATATCCTTGTGTTAATATATATTTTTTTAATTTAGTTGGTAGGATCATAAAGTATTCCCAGCCCTGTATGAGCTCGGGGCCTACTATATATTTTTTGTTTTGTAAACTGGGTGGTGAGCACACAGGTATTCAGCTCATTAATTATATTTAATATAAGGCCTGGAATGTTTCACAATAAAGATCTCAAACAGAACAAAGAATTTTTAAAAAAGAAATCATGAAAGCACTAGAAGAAAAAACATGTATGCCTTAGTACATCATTATAACCTTGAATCTTTTTACTCCTTCCTGCAAATGTATGTGTCATATGTAATAATAATCTTGAAATGAAAATCATCAACCATTCAGAAAAATCACTGAGTCAGTCTTATGCCCATTTCTTTGATTTTTACTGAGTTGATATGGAGAATGCATATATTTCCAGACTGTTCTTGACTTTTAGAAAAGCTAAGGCAGTTGACTGAAGCTGAGCAAACTGGAATCTTGAGTAAAGAGAATGAGGTAACATTCTATGGGCTCATTCTTTCAGCTCTGTAAAATAGTACAAAACCATTTCCTCATTCTTAGAGGGATGGGATAGTATCAAGTCTTGGCTAGATTCACCAAACCATCTTCTGTGTCTATTATATGCTTACCAGTGGGATCAGACCTGGCAATACGGATGGCTTTGTTAAAACTCTTTCCATTAATAAGCATGTATCTATGCCTTTCCCTCCCTTTTATTTTCCCTTGTGAATATGAAGGACGATGGCTGTCCTTAACACTTTCCAAATATTTCTGATTCTTTGCCTTCTGGGACATGGTAGGATCACACTTCCTAGATTTTTGGTTTGGGTGGGATCATGTACTTATGGTCAATTAATTGTAGGTGGAAAAGTGTCACTTCCACATGAGCACTTTTCATTGCTTGTGTGAGACCCTCCCGAATCCTCTTTCCTTTTGTCACAGCAACCTGCAAGTTTTAAGATGGTGGTTACTCTCTTAGCCTATACCCTAGAGTTAGACAGATAAGGAGCAGAGTTCCTCAGTTGGATTATGATGTAATAAGAAATAAACCTTTGCTTAGAAAGTGCTAAAAATCCTTTTGTAGCATTCAGTTCAAATGTCACTTCAGAGAGGCAAACCTTGACTAGTCAGTCTAAAAACCACCACAAATATCAATTACTCTCCAACATACTCCGTTTGTCTTCATGATACTCATTACTCTAGGAAATGGTTTTTATTTTTAAATTTGTACTTGTTTATTGTATAGCAACCCCCCCCCCCACACACACACACACACAAATTCAGAAAACTACATTAGAACAGAAGATCAGCCTATCATTCACTGCAGTATCCCTGGCACTTTGAAGATAGACAGGCAGGAAGCAGATCAGCCTAGTTCTTTTAGGCCATGGCAAGTTTGCATTTTATTCTAAGTGCAACATGAAATCACTGAAAGGTAATGAGACTCTGACTACTTTTGAAGAAGGGACTGAAAGAGGGCAACAGTGGAAGTGAAAATAAAGAGAGGAGTCAGTAGATTGTAGCATTTTTCTATGCAAGATGATGATGAGTTGAACCAGCATGGCGTTTGTGGATCAAAGACATAGCTCTTGTTGATGTGGGAAAATGGGAATGAGAGGCATCAAAAATGACTCTCAGGTTTCTGGCTTTAATAACTAGGTAAATGGAGGAATCATTTGTTTAGATGGGGAATATAAAGGAAGAGCAGTTTTAGGGGACTGTGGCAGAGAGTTGGAAATCTAGAATTCCCTTTGACTTGTTAAGAAGATATCCCAGTCAAGATATCAATCAAGCAGCTGGATGTACAGAAGTTGAACTCAGATTTGGGATGCAGATACAAATCTGAAAATTTACAAGCCATTTAAGATCACTCAGGGAGAACATCTACATACAAAAAAATAAATTTCAACATTTAGAGGTTAGATAGTACAGGAGGAGCCAGTAAAAAGTAACAGAGAGATCAATCAGGGATGGAAGAAACACAGAAATATAGGCTATCCATAAACCAAACAAAGGAAGTGTTTCAAGAAGGAAGTAGTCAACCTCCTTGAATGCTGCTAAGAAGTCACTTAAGAGAACAGAGAATTTCTACTTTATCCAGCTTTATTGAGGTAAAATATACAAAAATTGGTACATATTTAATATATACTCATACATTTTGATGAGTTTGGCCATATGCATACATACATGATACCATCACCACAATCCAGGTAATAGACATATCCATCATCGCTAAAAAATTACTGTCCCCTTGCTTTTTTTGTAATAAGAACACTAAAGTTGAAATTTACCCTCTTAAATTTTTAAGTGCACACCACCATATTGTTAACTATAGGCAGAATGTTGTAATATTGTAGATCTCTAGAACTTATTCATCTTGCATAACTGAAACTTTATATTATTCAACAACTCTCCATGTCCCCCACCCCCATCCTCTCTCTGGCAACCACCAATCTATTTTCTGTTTATGTAAGTTTGACTATTTTAGCTACCTCATCTAGGAGGAATCACGCAATATTTGTTCTTCTGCGACTTATTTCACTTAGCATAACGTCTTTTAGGTCCATCAATATTGTCACAAATGGTAGGATTACCTTAATTTTTAAGTGTGAATAATATTTAATTGTATGTATACCCCACATTTTCTTTATCCATTTGTCTGTCGATGGACATGCAGGTTGTTATCTTGGTTATTGTGAGTAATGCTGTAATAAACACAGGGGTGCAGATATCTCTACAAGATCCTTATTTTAATTCTTTGGAATATATACCCAGGAGTGGGATTGCTGGTAGTTATTTTTAAAAATTTTTGAGGAATTTTCATACTGTTTTCCATAATGGCTGCACCATTTTACACTCCCAAGAACAGTGTACAAGGGTTCCAACTTTTACACACCCTCACCAATACTTTTCATTCTTTTTTAAAATGTCATCCTAACATGTATGAGGTGATATCTCATTGTGGTTTTGATTTGTATTTATCACATTTGGCAACATGCAGGTTATTCACAGGAAAAAGTATGAATCAAAGAGGAGGAAATAGAGATTGTCCATGTAGAACTCTTTTGAGGAGTTTTTCTGTGAAAGCAAACAGAGAAATGGGCACAGCTGACAGATACGGAGGAATGATGGGGTAGAGAGAAGTGTTTAGTTTTTTAAGATGAGTGCTAAGAGCATTTTTATATGCTGCTGAGACTATTCAGCATGAGATATTGATGATGCAGGAGGGGGTAATCAAAACAACGAAATCCTTAAGCATATAGAAAGGACGGGAGTCCACATCAGAGGTGGCAAGACTGACAAAAAGAAAAAAGCCACTTCCTTCACTTTAATAGAATGCAGAGGATGAATTCATTCTATAGGAAGGATTGTACATTTAGTAGTGAGATGTGGAGGAAGTTCCCTATCGCGTAACTTCTTTTTCTAAAGTATAAGGAAAATTGGCAGGGAGCGAGGGAGAGGGAAGGAGGGGTAGAGGGAGGAAAATAGAGGGGGGGGTGTGTGTGGAGATACAAAATAATTACTGTGGAGAGTGAAAAAGTAAGTTTTCTAGAACACTGGAATAGGATGACCAATTTGAGGTTTGTGACCATGAAATTTAAAAAAAGCCTGTTAGTCTGAAAGGCAGTTCTTTGTGGCCAGGAAAGAGGGAAATACTGAAAATTGCTTAGAGAGAGCAAATATACAGTAATTGTTGTAGTTTTTTTTATTTACACTAAATAAGTGTATAGGCATATTATAAGATATGGCTAACAGAAGCTGGAAAATAAAAGGGGATGTTAATGTGAGAGATTGGGGATCTCGATATCTTCATCTTACACACAGTGAGGAGCAAATGTATATTTTTGAAAGTTGAAAATCCTAGAAATAGATGTTTAAAGTACATTACATTATTTAAATTACATCGTTTATCGTGAGAGAACCAAAATACAAGGAGGAAATAGTTCAGATTATCTAAATCTTCATTGATCATAAAACAAGTGAATAAACATCAAATATTGTTAAAACAATTAGTGATAGACATTTTAATTTATAAACATGGAGGCAATCACCAGAAGAAATAAAAACAAAGTTAAAAGTGACTGCCTATGGCGAACTACTGCTTCTCATTACAGGCCCTTCTGTATGATTTGCTTTTTTTCATAGCAAATGTACACATGACTATACTTTAATAAAATTTAAAAACCTATTTAGGTGTGAATGAAGACCTTTAAGTCAGGACCAACCTTTGACAAAACTAGGTAGGTTTTATTAAGGTGACATTTATTTACAGTCTCATTCCATGCCCTCTTCACAGCTCTCTGTATTTTTCTTCTCCCAGTATCAATGCTCTTGGTTCCCTCCCTCTTTCACTAAGGAAAATCACTTCTCCAGAGCTGTCTCCCACTCCTCAATTTTGATCATCACAAAATTAGCCTATTAGGCTATTATTCGCATTATTCTTTTTCTTTTCTTTTTTTAAGATTTTATTGGGGAAGGGGAACAGGACTTTATTGCAGAACAGTGTGTACTTCCAGGACTTTTTCCAAGTCAAGTTTTTTTCCTTTCAATCTTAGTTATGGAGGGCGCAGCTCAGCTCCAGGTCCAGTTGCTGTTAGTTGCAGGATGTGCAGCCCACCATCCCTTGCGGGAGTCGAACTGGCAACCTTATGGTTGAGAGGATGCGCTCCAACCAACTGAGCCAACCAGGAGCTCGGCGGCAGCTCAGCTCAAGGTGCCGTGTTCAATCTTAGTTGCAGGGGGTGCAGCCCACCATCCTTTGCAGGAGTCGAGGAGTCAAACTGACAGCCTTGTGGTTGAGAGCCCATGCTCCAACCAACTAAGCTATCTGGCCACCCGGGAACTGAGCGGTAGCTCATTGACTTCATTCTAGTTGCAGAGGGCGCAGCTCGAACCGACAGCCCCGTTGCCCAGAGCTCGCGCTCTAACCAACTGAGCCACCCGCCCGCCCCAGCACTATTCTTAATATGTCTTGCTCTTACTCCATTGAAAAATTCAGTAATAATCTAATCATTGACATTTCTTTCTTCCTCTTGTTGCCATTCCTGCCAAATGTGTGATCTCATTTAGGGAGATGGGAGAGTTTTATGTGCCTGTTTTTGTTTTGTCTTTTTAATCTCAAACACAGGGCTTAAGATGATCAGACACTTCATTTCATAGTGTATTATCATTATGGTTTAGATAAGCCATAATGTGTGTGATGAATTTATCCCCTTTGATTTTCACCCCCCCACTCTCATTCTTTATCCACCTTGAGAATTTTCTTTTTTAAATAAAGAGTTCAAAGGAATTAATCTATGTTGACAGACTGTCAGGCACTGGGATAGGTTGGAAAAGATTATTTGGGAATGTGGGAGAAAAAGGTCTTCCCAAGGGACTTCAAATTATACCATCTTTACAAGGTTCATTTCATTCTTTTTATATAATGATTCAATAGTCACTATTAACAGGCTGGAATCAAGATGGACCTTAACTAGTTGTTGAGATGTTTTCTTATTACAAGGTCTCCTTAACATGATTTAAACAGGGTTTAGCACAACACCCTAAGCATGTGCATACTTAATAAATATTATTGGGTAATGATAATGATGATGTAAAACTTCTATAGGCTTAAGGAAGGAGTAATGACTTATTCACCACATACCTTACTTGACATTCTTAAAACACACATGAAACTCATAAAATTATTTTGAGTTTTATGCTTAATCAACATATTGGATATAGGATAAACAAACATGGAACCTACAATTTAACTACAAACAACTATTATTTCCAATATTAACTGATTTCCACTATTAACTGATGTCCACCAATAACATTATAAAACCTGCACAACAAAAAACATTACTTCCAAGAAGAGTAGCAGACTGTCTTGTATTTATTTGATAGTTTTTTTCCCTGATAAAAAAACCAGAAACATTATTGGCATTAACACACCCAGAAATTAATAGTTATGCAAACAATGATTTTTCTAGGTATGTAGAGAAAAAAAACTGTGTATCTTTCTGTAGATTTGGTAACATTTTGCAATATATTTTTTAGTTTTCTTCCCAGAAGTATGACATTTCTAACAAGAAGATCATGAAAAATATTGAATTGAAAACCCTTAAAGGCAGGAACCAGTTTTCACTTTCCCCCCCTATATTTTCTTTTGTACTTCTAGAGTCCAGATCTTATCTTCATAGTTTTATAGAACTCATATATTTGTATTTTTCTTGTGTTTGTGCTATTAGGTCTTCAAGATGTTTACATTTTTTTTAACTTATAAAAAATATTCAATTTTGGGAAGTCTCCCCTAGTAGATTTTTAACAACCTGGAGGCAAGATCCTGTTTGATTTCATCCACGTATATTTTTCAGTAGCAAGTTCAGTGTCTTGCTCATAAATATTGCTTAAAGGAATGAATGCAACCTCCTTCTGTAGTAATTTTATACATAACTTCAAAAAGGTTTAGTTAAACATAGAAGTAGCTGCCCTCCAAAAATTTGTTTTCACTTTCACTATTTGTGATGTTAATAGGAATCAGCAGGAACAACTTCCTAGGAAGACAATGAAATATAAAAAGAACAATAAAAAGAATAAAAAGATGGTCTTCTATCTTACACTCACTTAAGACAAAAACACAGAAGCTAACATTTTTACAGTAAAAATATTAGGCATTTTGTGCTGCTGATATTCAATTTTTATATGATAAAAAATATTTTTATAATAGGGGACAGTGTAAGTTTGAATCCTGCCTCTGCCGTTTGTTGTGAGACCTTAGTCAAGCTACCCCACCCACTTTGCCAATTCTTACTGTCTCGGTCAGTAAAATGTAATAGCATCTATCTCTATGAATGGTTTAGTTACATAAAGCCAGTTAAGACTAACTTAAAGCGTCTGGCACTTACCAAGCGCTCAGTATGGCTCCTATCATTATAACAAGTGAAGTTAGTATCTCAGTGACTCAAAGCATAGACGAACACGGATGAGCATGCATAGTCTGAATCTTATTCACAGGTTGGTACCAGGCATTTTAATAGCTGGACCCTAAATATTATTATTTCAAAATATTTATTAATAGAATTGTCCGTATCTAGTCGCACATACTGAGTATTTTCGTATCTTACCGCGTGTAATTAGCCAAGATTAAAGCTAATAATGTAGCGCTCACGTCAGTTTACTCCCGGTTCCACGTTGAGCTCCGAGAAGACACCGCCTCAGGAGGACCACGCGGCCCAACACCGTCTCAGATTCTCTAACGTACAGCGTTTCCAGTGCGTGACAAAAGAGAACATTGCATGTTAAGAGCCCCACATTAAGGCACAAACTCTCAAAATATGATCACACGCCCAAAGAACTAAAGAAACAAAAAAATAAAAGAGGGCAGAGCAAGCAACACCCACAGAACAAACTTGCAAAACCTTCCAAATCCACCCCCCAACGCCAGGATCACGCCCCGCCCCGGGGCAGAGGGCCCAGCGGCCGCCGCAACACGACAGGGGCGGGGCCGCGGCCGTAAAGCAGCGTCCAGAGACCACGTGTGCTCACCGGTAGCTAAGGGCGGCCGGCGGCGGGTCTTCTCGTCCTTGCGGGTCATGGCCGGTCTCTTGAAAGGTCGTGGGGCCAGGCCTCTGGACCTGCTCCGGGGCCTGCCCCGTGTGAGTCTGGCCAACTTAAAGCCGAATCCAGGTTCCAGGAAACCGGTAAATGGTTGGTGGCGGAGCAAGGAAGCGCTGCGGGGCGGGGGCAATGAGAGCGGCCCTTTACTGCGGGTCGTCCTCTGGGACGCCTGTCCCGAAGGGTGTTGGGATGAACGTAGTGTTGCCAAGTCCTTGTTCTCCTGAATTGCACAGAAGAAAATCTTCCCACCTGGTCCTGATTCTTAAGGTTTACACTTAAAAGCATAATTATGTTAATTAGGGAGGGAGAACGCAGAAACTGCAGGGAAGTCGCAGAAACTGCAAAATGATTTTCATTAAATTTTGGATTTAAAATGAAGTGCTTTTCTGATATGTCTTTGTCTTCATGGGAAAAATTTGAATTGATTTGTTACGTTGGATATCTCTTCTGAAAATCACTAAATACAGCTATAAAACGTGTTGACATCTGTAATTTAAAATCAATTTGTTGCTTTCCTGAAGTGACAGGAAGTAAATTAAGAAAAATATTTTCTTTATAAATCAATTTTAAAAATAATGTAGGTAATAATTACATATTTACAAGTGATTACAAAATAAGTTTTCTTGAATATCCTGTGTCATTGTTTGTCGTGTTTGTTTCATTCTAGGATTTTTTTCAGCGCCAGCTTGTCCCAGAATCCTTATCCCCATTTCATCTTGGATCTTTGCCTTTGAAACACAACTTGGACTTTAATTAGAAGAATAAGCTACATTACATCTTTGGAGGCAAAGATACTAATTTAGAGTGTGTGGACATTACAGCAGTTAGAACCATGCTTGGCACTTAGTAGTGTTAGT
The DNA here is from genome assembly GCF_057876585.1 of Rhinolophus sinicus. Classification (NCBI taxonomy): domain Eukaryota; kingdom Metazoa; phylum Chordata; class Mammalia; order Chiroptera; family Rhinolophidae; genus Rhinolophus; species Rhinolophus sinicus. The sequence goes on along the minus strand of NC_142507.1, from coordinate 23,372,610 downwards.
ATTGGTTGGTTGGATGACTGAGTGACATGAAAGAAATATACAGTGAAAAGGCAAAATACAGTTTTTAAAAATGCATCTGTAGATCTAAAACTCTTCTTTGTAGGAAAGACGCCCAAGAGGTCGGAGAAGAGGTAGAAAATGTGGCAGAGGCCATAAAGGAGAACGGCAGAGAGGAACCCGGCCCAGACTGGGCTTTGAGGGAGGCCAGACTCCATTTTACATCCGAATCCCCAAATATGGGTTTAATGAAGGACATAGGTAAGATGCTTTGCTTTTTAAAGTAAAAATCCCCAATTTTCCTGAGCATCACCTAAAAAAAAAATAGCTTCGTAGAAATTTAAGTTCACGTTGAAGCCAATTTGTGCTGTTCCCTGAACCATTTTTGGTAATGAAACTTAGCCTGGATTAGTAGGAAAAAAAGCCCAGACATTGCACTAAGACGCGCAAAATGGAGATAATAATGCCTGCTCTCCTGGTTGTTTAGAGGCTTAGCAATAATATCTAGAAAAATCTGTTCCATTGTAGTCACCCAGTAATTAATGTAAATTTTCCACAAATTTATTATTTGTGTAAAAGAGTGAAATAAATTTTTAGAAAGGCAAATTATCTTTAGTAAAACAAAGGAAGTACTGATTTTATTTCATTACCAAAAATCAAGCTGTGGGAACAGAATCCCAGAGAGCAGTTTCCAGGCTCTCAGCCTCACGTGGAAAGGTGCTGGCTCGGGTAGTAGATGGCCATCAGCTGTGGCTAATTGTCCATCAGCTGTAACCAGTTAGCCAATTAGTCACTGATATAACTGCTGGGACTGTACTGGGTTGGCAGGCAGAAAAGTAGATGGCGGATTGCGGATCGTCTGGATCCTACTTCCTGTGTGTGTCTCTCCTGGCCACCAGTGAGACTAGGGTGCAGGAAGACCTCTTGTTGGGGCACTGGCGGATATTTGCTTCCTGTGTCTCCAGCCTAGCTGCCAGCGAGAATACAGTGGTATGACTCCCCTATCTATGGCTCCGTTGGTGTTCCTTTTTGGCCTCACCATGTCCTGCGTTCTTATGTGGGGAGCGGGAGCCGAGTCCCCGCATGACACCCTGCATGACACAAGCAATATTACATGTTTTTTATACTTAGGAAGGTTCTATTTTGTTAAACCATCTAAATTGATGGAGGAAAACATACGTAATGCAGGGTCTTAGCTCCCGCTTCCCGCAGGGGAACTCAGGATATGGTGAGGCCGAAAAGGAACACCAACGGAGCCACAGGTACGGGGTTCATACCACTATATTCTCGATGGTGGCCAGTCAAGACACAAGAAGCAAACATCCTCCAATACCCCAACAATGGGTCTTCCTGTATCACTGTCTTGCTGGTGGCCTGGCAAGACACAGGAAGTAGGATCCGCGCCATCTGCAATCTGTGCTTGCTAACCGCACTTGCTAGCATAGCCTCGGCAGTTATATACAAAGCAATATTGGCTAATGGCCAACTGGTAACAGCTGATGGCCAACTGGTTACAGCTAATGGCCATCTAATAACCGAGCCAGCACCTTTCCACTTGAGGCCGAGAGCCTGGAAACTGCTCTCTGGGACTCTGTCCCTACAACATAGGACAAAGCGTTGAGTTGATTTGGAGAATTTATAGGAAGCTAAGTTTGACTGAGTTTTTCAACTGTTATATTCTTGTTTTGTAGCTTCAGACGCCAGTATCAGCCTTTAAGTCTTAACAGACTGCAGTATCTTATTGATTTGGGTCGAGTTGATCCTACTCAGCCTATCGACTTAACCCAGCTTGTTAATGGGAGAGGTGTGACCATCCAGCCACTTAAAAGAGATTATGGTGTTCAGCTGGTAGAGGAGGTAAGTCTGGATTAGATTTATTGGAGTTACATAGATGACTATTTAATTTCTATATAATCAACAGTTGCCGTCTTTATTTTATATATCCCTTTTCAGTGTCATAACCATTATGTAGTAGTGATTGTGTTACACTCAATTGTGATTTTAGAAAGCTGGCATTCTCATTGAGGGCCTCTGTTCTCTGGTCCTGGATTGCTCTTCTCTCTGTATCCATTCAGCTTGCTCCCTTGCTTCCTTTGGTTCTCTGTTCAAATGTTACCATATCAGGAAGATCTTTTTCTGACATTCTTTTATAAAGGAGTACTCACACGTCCACCCCACCCTATCCCACCCCCTGCCTTACCCTGCTCAAAGTATTTTTCTTTGAATATATGAACACCTGACATTTATTACCAAGTAATGCATTTATTTTTCATTGTCTTCCTTACTGTTAAATAAGTTTTTTGAGAGCAGGGGCTTTGAGTCATTGCTATGTTTTCAGTATTGGCTCATGATAGTCACTCAGTTAATATGGAGGAAAGGAATAAATCAAATCCAATTCTAATTGTAGTAAAGAAGTTTTCTGTTTATAGAAATTGGCCAGGCATTTCAAAAACAGATAAACTCGTACATTGTTAAATCAACTATTCCTGTTTCTTGTATATGAATAATACAGCTGTGTAAGTAACTTAGTGTCCACTAGAGGGAAGCATGTGTTTATAGAAAAACCTTTTAGATATCTTTGAAAAAGTAAACCTTATGGATAAAAGCTTTCCAAATAAAATGATTTGAAAAGAGAATACCGAATACCTGAGTAAGCCTCAGGAGTCTACTTTGGGTGTATGAGGGAATACACATGTAAATTAACATGGAAAAAAATCCATGACCTCATTAGCTAGTAAACTGCACATCCCAACAGCTGTTAATGCATGTCTATTAAACTAGCAGGAATAATCCTGAAAATTACACCAGAGCAGTGGTTGAGTAAGTACAGTTACACATCATTTACAGCTTTGTAAACTGGTTAACCTTTTCTGGATTTCAGATTTGTAATAAATAGTGGCTATTAAAACTGTTTTGAGCTTTCAACATAAAATTACCAATTTGGTAATATATGTTCTAAAGGAAAAACAAAGAAACCTATCTGATATAAAGACATTTCTAAAAATGCTTTATATAAAACTGAAAATACTGAAACTAACCCCAATGCCCAAGGATAGGGAAATGGTTAAGCAATTATGGAATAGTAATTAAAAATCACAAGTAATATAATGAGGTTATTTTATTGAGTTAAAGGTTCCATTGATTATACAGATGCAGACCAGAATCATGGACAAAAAAATGTGTGTTGGAATAGTGGAATATTTATTGAAATATGTTAAAGTTTATAATTAAGAAAAGGAATCTGATTGGGAGCCGGCTTGTTTCAACCACACCAAAAGAGCAAAAAGTTTCTGGCACCACAAAAAGAATGATGAGGCCACCATGTTTTTATTTTTGTCAGAATATGTTTTGAAATTAGAGTAAAATATATAACATCCTAACTAAAGGGATCAAAACCAGATCTTTAAAGTTCAGTGCTGCACTTTTTAAGTGTTGACCATCTAGGGAAAGGTAGACTTTTTTTTTTTGGTCAGTTTAGGGACTATAAGAAAATCAGCAGTGAATGCAAAGTGAATTTCTGTTGTTGTCTTCTGCCTTTTTCCCTAGAGAGGGCTAACCTCTTCAAAGTTCAGATATTATTGTCAGATCTGTTGTTCTTTTGCCAGTTTCAGCCCATTCATATTATTTAACCATCTCTTGGCCTCTTGTTTACTTACCTTTTTTCCCCAAAAATAAGACCTAGCCAGACCATCAGCTCTAACGCATCTTTTGGAGCAAAACTTAATATAAGACCCAATCTTATTTTAATATAAGACCCAGTATGATATAATATAATATAGTATAATATAATACTGTGTATAATATAATACTGGACATAATATATAATACCAGGTCCTATGTAATATAACATAATATATAATATAACATAATACCTGGTCTTATATAATATAATACATGACCGGGTCTTATACAAGACCCCATCTTATGTAATATAAGATCGGGTCTTATATTAATTTTTGCTCCAAAAGACGCATTAGAGCTGATGGTCCGGCTAGGTCTTATTTTCGGGGAAATACAGTATTGATAAGTTCTTATCTATATCACATGGTATCATGTGGTTAAGAACACAGACACTTGTGACTAGACTCCCTGGGTTAGAATCCTAGCTTTGTGATCTTGGGCAAATTACTTAACTTCTCTGTGCTTCAGTGTCCCCAGCTATGATAATAGTTTAGCAATAATTCTGTCATACAGTTGTTATTATGATTATGCAGTCTACAATTAATGAAGTACTGGGATTGGGGGTTATATTGGTGTCTACAAAATGCATTAAATGAAAATATAGTCATCCCTGCTTATAGGGAATGAAGATTGGTAAAACAAGGTGGTCTGAAAATGTAAAATAATTTGATGTTGTTTGATAGGACCTCTAAGCAGAGGTATTTAGAGGAGGAATGACTTACATTGTAGACACTTTGGCGGAGAAAACACTGTAAAAAGGAAACTTGCCATAATTACTTTACTTTTAGTCAAGGTATCTACTTACAGACGTTTTGACATATTACAGGGTGCTGACACCTTTAAGGCGAAAGTTAATATTGAAGTACAGTTGGCTTCAGAACTAGCCATTGCTGCAATTGAAAAAAATGGTGGTGTTGTTACTACAGCCTTCTATGATCCAAGAAGTCTGGGTAAGCTTGTTCTGTAGTCATTTTCTTCTGTTCCTCTTTGTCTTATCCTGGCTGCCATATGAGGATTTTAAAAGTCCTCATGGTTCTTTGATTTGCAGTTTGGAGATCTTGGTTTTCTGTTTCAGGATTTCCTTCTATTGGTCTGGCTATTGGGGCTCCATCTTCTTTTAATATACTTTAGCCATTATGTCATAAAGAGGTTTTGTTTTCTGTTTTTAAACATAGTACTTAAATATGATGTTACTTATGTTTAAGAAATTCATTATTTTTTAGTAACTCAGGAGTAATTTTGTCAAGTAGCAAACTTTTGAAAATGAAGTGTTTCCGCTTGCTTACTTAAGACAAGACTACTTAATAAAAAAGGTTTTTGGAATTAAGTTCTGATCTTGATAATATTTAAAAAATTAATAATGAAAAGAAAATCATTATTAAAAGATGATCATTATTTACATAGCCAATATTTGCATCTTTCCTTTTTTATTTAAAAATGCGTTTTAGAAATTCTATGCAAACCTGTTCCATTCTTTCTACGGGGACAACCCATTCCAAAACGAATGCTTCCACCTGAAGCCCTGGTCCCATATTACACTGATGCAAAGAACCGTGGTTACCTGGCGGATCCTGCCAAATTTCCTGAAGCAAGACTTGAACTCGCCAAGAAGTATGGTTATATTTTACCTGATATCACTAAAGATGAACTCTTCAAAATGCTTAGTACTCGAAAGGATCCAAGGCAGATTTTCTTTGGTCTTGCTCCTGGATGGGTGGTGAATATGGCAGATAAGAAAATCCTAAAACCTACAGATGAGAATCTCCTCAAGTATTATAGCTCATGAATTCCCTTCCAAGAAAGCAAAGTTGTAAACAAGTACTGGAAAAGGGAATGAAACATATGTATCTCATTGCATTTTCTTAATTTGTAATTGTCTAGATTTTGTTTTTGGATGTTTTCTATGTAATCATCTCCTTTGTAGAAATTTAAAAATTAAAATCTGTAGGAACTGAATCTATAGGTTCTGTCTCAAAGATACAAACTCCCTGGTGGTCTGCCAAAGGAAGATTATAACTTTAAAAATATTTCTAGTCAATTTTTTCATGATCTTTTCATCCGGGTCTTATTGTTGCAAATAAGAGTGAATATGCAAGTGGAATGGGGTTGATTTGTATGCCTGTTCAGTCAAGGTTAGTGCACTTGTTAGGGAGCTGGTGCCCCCTTCTTCAGTAGCCACAAGGAGGCTCTGCTACCCAGTGTTAAGATGGTAAGCCTTCAACTTGAGATGATAAAGATGTGGGATGTGAGTTTAAGGTTTAAGACTGGTTTCTAAGTAGTACGATATTTTCTAAAATTGAAACAAAAATTCCAGGTGAGTTCATTTTCTCAACTCTGATGTGTAGACAATTATTATTAAGCTATTAACATTTTTTTCCCCTGAAGAAAGTGTTCTAATTCTAATATACATTTACTTATTTCATATATTGGAGACATTTGTCTTTCAGTCATTTTAAGTGATGTTGAAAAAATTGTTTAGTGAGTATATAAGCCATAAAAACAATTGGTAATTGTGAAAATTAATGTAAAAAATTCAGCAGTTAGTAAGCTTACTTAGCTTTTCAAAGATCTGTTGTATGTAAACCGTAAGAAGGCTCAATTTATCTTGATGTAATTAAATCTTGAATAATTCATGATAATTTTTCCACAGTAGAAATAAAGTGATTCCAGCTATGTATTTTTTTAAAATAAAAAAATTTAAAAACCTGAATGATGCGATATTTTGTTTTGTTAACTTATTTACCTTATATATATGACCTGAGATTCAATGTATAAAGTAATTTATGTACCAAGAGTATATTTCAATTTTTACTTAGGATTATATAGTTTGGCTTATTGTTAAACCATTTCTTAATACCCAAAACTTATAGGACTCACTACTAGGACCTTCTTCTATGATAGCCACTTATGCATTACAGAAGACAGGACAAATTTTAAAACGTTATTTTTCAGAGACCCCAAGTGACAGAGTTGGGGTATTAAGATTAATTTTGGCTCCATTGATAGGAACCCCAAATTACAGTGGCTTGAGTGAGGTAAGTTTATTTTTTTCTTACAGATGAAGTGCAGATATGAGTTTAGGGCTGAGGCTGGCTATGTTCCACCGAGTCTCAGAGTCCCTGGCTTCTCCCTGGTCAGCTCACCTGTCCTTATAGGGAGATGCACGTCTTCGTAATCTAGTAGGGCTCAACCAGGAGCCAGCTTTTCCTGAGGAAGATTCCTAGATGCTACCACACAAAACTTATGCTTAAATCCCATTGGTCAGAACTTGGATACAGTCCGCTTCTGCATGGGAGCCTGAGGTCTTCACTTGATAGCGTATGTTCTTAGCTTAAACATTCTATTATGATGGGTGAATAACAGAGTGGCTATGTTGGATAAACAGCAGGGAAATAACGTTGGATAAAGAGCGGTGGAATTGACACCTATTTTGGCATTCCTCAAACTTCAACACTGAGATTAATTTACTTACAATAAGCAAACATCAGAAAAAGTACAGAATTCTTTAATTCTATGCTTAACAATTCTGGAATGCTGCATTAATGTTGGTTAATTCATTAGTTTTGGTAAGAAAAATGTTTTTGAAGGAGAGTGACGACAGAGTCCCAGAAACCATCTAAGAAGAGTCATTTTTTTTTTTGTGCCTCCCATTTCTAAACATTTTGACAAGAAAACCATCTTATGCTCCTTATGTCAAGTAACTGAAAAATTGTATTTGAATATAGTGTATGGAGGAAGAGATGATAGGTTGCAAAGAAAAATTCCAAGGTACAAAGAAAATGTTTTTATTGATGGTTATAACGAATCATTAAGAGTCAGGAGTAAAATTCATTTTCTTTTTTAAAAGTCACCACTGGAAAAATAACTTGAGCGTTATAAAAGTAGTTCATGCTTGCTTTAAAATTATGTAATATTGAAGTGTAAAAAGTAAAAAAATCCAAATTTTCATGCTATTGCCTGACCCACTTCCTAGAGGTAACTAAACCACTGTTAGTTTGGGGTCTTTTTTTTTTCCAATCAGAAAGGGATAGAGTGTTGCACTGTTCTGAACTTGCTGATTACATCTAATGTATTTCAAAGACACTTTTCTGACTATCTTCCATTAGGGTATTTAAACTTTTGTACCCTTATTCTTAAGCCATTTAAAATAAGATCCATTATACAAGTCACTTCATCTTTTTTAACTATATAAAATGCATGACATTTAATCTTCGTATAACTATATAAAATGCAATGACAATCTTTGTGTAATACAAGAGTTGTGTAAAGTGACTCTCAAGTTCTAATATACTGTGATGACAAGATGTTGCCTTGGACTGAGGAAACTTTGACCTCAATCTATTTGCATAGAAATGAACTTCCTTAAATTTGAATGCATCCTGTTCTGTATCCAGGCATGAAATATGGAAACAAACTTGAAATACTATTTTTTGTGTGCCAGAGTGGGGGGCATCACATTAGGTAAGTTGTTGCCTCAACTTACTAGTGCTGCTGGAGTTTTTTCCTTTTGTGATTCAGTTCACAATTGTCCTTGTGAGGGACTGGTATGGCCTCAGCAGGAAAGTTCTTAATCAGAAATGATGGAGGAAGTTAGTCACATAAGGTAGGTTACATGAGCAACAGCCTTTCAGTCTCAGAATGTACTTTTGAGGGCCCTGAGGTTCGCCTCTCCCTCACCCTTCAAGTAGAATGACTAAGCTACCTAGAGTAGTAGTTAAAGGTGGTAGAGGAGACTGGCAACACCAGACTTGCTTACTTGTGGCTGTCTTAGGCGGCCTACAGGTGTAAGGAAATTGGGATAGATTGATAACGGGAAGAATGAAAACAGGAAACAGATGTCTGGTGACGTGGAAAGCTCTGATAGCACTTACTCAGTGAGCACGGGATTAGTCACAAACAGCTGTATCCTGGTCTTAATATTATAATTGTGCAGATAATTCTCAGCCCAAACAGGCATGTTCCACAAAATCGATCCATTCTGTTTTATAAAGTCAATCCTTAAATTGCCATGTAGCAGGGAGACTCAACATTATTTTAATTATGTAACAACACGTCTCTAAGATGCTGCTATACTGTTGGTCATTTGTGAGGATAATAAGGGAGAGAGCAGTTGCAGACAGCTTTATCTTGAGTTCACATCACTTGAAAATTAAATATAAAAGCAAGAAACCTTCAGTCTAGATTTAAGTCCTTTCGTTGTATGTGGCTTCAGCCTGTGCATGGCCTGTTTGTGTCCAAGACCTGAAAAGCTTGAGTTGATAGGCATTTAAAAATATTCTTTAACCCTGAGAAATAATTACTATGGATTTCCTGTTTATTGAGTCTGGGTTCATTTAATTTTTTAAATTTTACTCTATTCTTTGGAAAATGGAGTGGATATACAATAGTAGAGAAAATACATAACAGCAATGTAACTCAGTTTGTGCCAGAGAATAAAGTGTGCTCTCTAAAGTTAGTACAAATCCCAGAGTGGCTGTGTCTTTAGATGCTTTGCTAGAGACATAGTATGATGGATTCAGCACAGCCTTCCACGGGATGAACCTGGATTTTATCCAGGCTACAACAGCAGCTGAATGACCTTGGGAATATTATTTAACCACTGTGTACTCGGTTGTCTCACCTGTGAAATCGGGAGAATAATACCTTGTTCTGTGGTTGGGGATGATACAAATTTATTTGTGGAAAGGCACAGAGCTCCAGTTTGCAGAGCCACCTAGATTGAATCCCGGTACTAGCTGTGTGACCTTGGCACATTATTTAACCTCTCTGCCTCAGTTTCACCATTGGAAATTTGGGAATAATAATAGATCCTAAAATATATGGTTGTGATGAGAATTGAAAGAAGTCAATTTTTGTAAAGCACTTAACCACAATGCCTGGCATATACCAAGTGTGTCTGTAAATGTCAATTAAGCATCTTTTATAGTGCTGTTTATGTGGTAACTATTCTATAAATGTTATTTCCTTTCCTCAAGATTTTCTTTTTCCTTAAGATTTTCATATAGTCTGTAGTCAATATTGATAAAAAGAAAGGCATGCTAAACTATTACTTTTAGCAGGACCTGCTGAGAAAGTACATTTTCAGGAGACAGCGTAGTTGGAATTAGACGCCAATCCAGGAGGATTAAGCTGAATTTTAGTGGCTTAAATCACTGATTTGCTCCGCAAAATTATCACTTTCCATTAACTTATAAAAGGAATCCACCTGTCTGGAAAAGGTATTGGAGTGGAGAGGAAAATTTTAAAGTAACTAATGTAATCTGATTCTAAAATTTCTATACATTGAAAAGAATCTAAACTACAAAAGGGAAGAAAAAAGTTAATCACTTAAGATTTGGGCGATGTAATGCTCTGGTCTTCTGGATTTTCTGTATATAGGTGTAATTAATTGTTTTCATTTTCACCAGTTAAGATTATTGTATATATTTTACAGCATAGATTTTTAAAGATCAAAGTATTTTAAATTTCTCATATATTGATATATACATTTTAAATATATATTGTTTAAAAGAATGATGTGGAAACATCAGGTCTAGAACTCACTAATATGAACAAAAAAACAATCTTCAAAAACCTTTTAATTTTACTTCTCAATAGTGAAAGTATTTTTTTAAAGCAACATAAAACTTAGACTAGTAGCATTAAAGTTTATTTATAAGATATAAGAAACCACAAGGTAAAACCTAATATTTCTTGATTTCTTCTGACTCTACAAAGATTATTCTGATAATTCACAGTGAACTTAGATCCAGAACCAGAAGTTCTCACAACTGATCTGTGAGGTAAATATATTTTCATTTTACATCTAGGGAAACTGAAGTACATTTTCTGGTACAGAGAAGGTTAAACACAGTCCGACTGTGTGCCCTTCAGTGATGTAATGGGGTTGGTATATCATCTACCAAGCCTAAGCTTTCTGTGTGTGCTTTGATTGAAGAACCTAGCAGTGTATACTGCTCTAAATTATAAAAGTAGCCATGAACTTGCTAATTCTTGTATGGCTAGATTCACAGTAAAATCCCTTTGCAAGAAAGGAATTCTTACTTCCTAATTAAGTCAGTAAGGAGCTGTCTATGTGTTGTATCATTATCTTTAGATTTCTCCTTTTTTTATATCCTGACAGCTTTGTGCATTCAGTCGGCCTTTCCCTCTCCTGCCTCTCCTCTATTCTTCCCCTTTTGTCTTTATTTACCTGGCAAACAAACCTTTTCCACTGGAGCCCCATTCCATTGTAAAGACAATTCTGTGCTCTTCTTCCCTGGTCGGGCTAAGGCCTGTGTCTCTCCAATAAACATTGATATCCTATTTTTCTGAAGGATCAGGTTTATTGAGGTATAATTTACATTCAGTGAAGGTGTTTCAACGGATAGCAGAATTGTGACAAATTTATATAGCTGTACAACCACCACCATAATAGAGACAGAGAATATTTCTGTCTTTGTTATGAATACTTCTAAAGTTGCGTCTTGTCCCTTTGTAGTCAGTCTCTTTCCCCCAGATCCTAGCATCTGGCAACCAGTGATCTGACTTTTGTCCTTGTAGTTTTGCTTTTTGCAGACTTTCCTAGAGATGGAATTACATAGTTTGTAGCATTTTGAGTCTGTCTTTCTTCACTTTAGCACAATTAATTTGAATTATGTTGTTGATTCTACAGGTAGTTCTTTCCTTTTTATTGCTGAGGAGTGTTCCTTTATGAATGTACCACAGTTTGTTCATCTTTTACAATCTTTTCAGGTGTTTCCAGTTTTAGTGGAGTATGATCTGTTTATTTATTCATCTGTTGATGGCCTTTGCATTATTTATAGTTTTTGTCTATTACAAGGAAAACTTCTATGAATATTTGTGTAAAAGTCTTTACATGGACATATGCTTTCTTTTCTTGTGGATAAATGCCAAGATCAGATACCAAACTTTTCTAAAATGGTTGTGCCATTTTACATTTCCATCGACAATATCTGAGAGTTCCAGAAGCCCCTTGTCCTTACCAGCACTTGGTGGGCCATCTTTTCAGTTTCAGCTATTAAAATAGGCGTGCAGTGTTATCTCATTACCGTTTTAGTTTGCATTTCCCTACTGATCGTAACATCTTTGCACGTGCTTATTTCCCATTCATATATTTTCTTGGGTAAAGTATTTTCCCTTTTTTGTACATTTTTAAGTTGGATTGTTTTCTTATTGACTTTTGAATGTTTTTTATATATATACTGTATACTAGTCCTTTATCAGATACTTTTTTGCAAGTATATTCTGCCTGTCTAGGGCTTGCCTTCATTTTATTAACAGTGCCTTTTGAAGAGGAGCTTTTAATTTTGATAGTGTCCAATTTATCAGTTCTTTCTTGAATGGATCATGGTTTTGGTATTGTATCTAAGATATCGTTGCCTAATCCAAGGTCACAAAGCTTTTCTCCTATTTTGCTTCTCAAAGTTCTCTTTTTTTTTTTAAAGTTTATTGGGGTGACAATTGTTAGTAAAGTTACATTGATTTCAGGTGTACAATTCTGTAATACATCATCTATAAATCCCATTGTGTGTTCACCATCCAGAGTCAGTTCGCTTTCCATCACCATATATTGGATCCCCCTTACCCTCATCTACCACCCTCCTCTCTCCTTACCCTCTGGTAACCACTAAACTATTGTCTGTGTCTATGAGTTTCTTGGTTTCTCTTATTATCATTTCTTGTGCTTATGTTTTAAATTTGACCTTTTCTAGGATATTTTTTATTTTTAAAAACAGCTTTATTAAGATAAATTTGCATATCATAAATATTCACTGATTGTCAGTGTATAATTCAATAGTTTTTTGTATGTTTACAGAGTTGTACAACAATCACCACAATCTAATTATGGAACATTTCTACCATCACAAAAGGAAACTTTGTGCCCATTAGCAGTCGCTACCCATTCTTCTTTTCCTAACCCATCCTGAGGAGACCATTAATTCATTCCCTGTCTCTATAGATTTTTCCCATTCTGGAAATTAAATAAATTATATGTGATCTTTCATATGCTTTACATCCTTTCTCTAGCCCCTGGCAACCACCAGTTGGAGTTCTGTTTCTGGATTTACTTAATCTGGATATTTAATATAAATGTATTCATACAGTATGTGCCTTCTGTGTCTGGCTTCTTTTACTTAGTATAGTGATTTTAAAGATCATTCATGTTTAGCATGTATCAGGACTTCATTCGTTTGTATGCTAGTCATTCCATACTAACACCGCACATTCCATTGTGTGGAATATTTGTTTATTCATCAGTTGATGGACTTTTAGGTTGTTTCTACTTTTTGGCTATAATGAGCAACGCTGCTGTGAACATCCTGTACAAGTCTTTGTGTGGACATAGGTTTTAATTTCTCTTGGGTATATACCTAACAGTGGAATAACTGGGTCAAATGGTAATCCTATATTTAACTTTTTTAGGAATTGCCAGACTGTTGTCCAGAGTGTCTGCACTATTTTACATTCCCACAAGCTATGAACCAGGGTTCCAATTTTTCTGTATCCTTGCCGAGACTGTTCTTGTCTGTATTTTTATTGTAGCCTGTCTAGTGAGCGTGACATGGTATCTCATTGTGGTTTTGATTTGTATTTCCCTAATACCTAATTATGTTGATCATCAGTTTCATTGGCTTATTTGCTATATATATATATATATATATATATATATATATATATATATTTGCTATATATATATATATTTGCTATATATATATATATATATATATATATATATATATATATATATATATATATATATATATATCTTTGGAGAAACGTCTATTCATGTCCTTTGCCCATTTTTTAATTGGGGTATTTGTCTTTATTGTTAAGGTATAATAGTTCTTTATATATTCAAGTTACAAACCCTTTTTAGATATATGATTTGCAAATGTTTTCTCTCATTCTGTGGGTTGTCTTTTCACTTTTTTGATAGTGTCCTTTGATGCACAAAAGTTTTTAATTTTCGAGTCAAATTATCTATTTTTTCTTCTTTTTTTGTGTTTGGTGTCATATCTAACAATGACCTAATCCAAGGTCATGAAGATTTACTCCTAGGTTTTCTTTTATGAGTTTTATACTTTTGGTTTTTACGTTTAGGCATTTTATTTACTGAGTTAATGTTTGTATACTAATGCAAAATATATGTGACATAAGAGTCCAACTTTATTCTTTTGCATGTGGATATCCAGTATTCCCAGCCACATTCATTGAAGAGAATATTTTTTCTGATTGAATTGTCTTGACATCTTTATCAAAAATCAATTGAACATAAATGCAAAGGTTTATTTCTGGACTCTCAATTCTATTCCATTGAGCTATATGTCTCATTTCATTCTAACACCACACAGTCTTGATTACTGTAGTTTTGTAGTATGGTTTGAAATCAAGCAATTCTAACTTTGTTCTTTTTCAAGATTGTTTGGGCTCTTCTGAGTCCCTTGTATTTCCATATGAATTTGAAACTGGCTTATCAATTTCTTCAACAAGACAGCTTAGATTTTGATAACAATTGTATTCAATTTGTAGCTCAATTTTGGAAATATTTCCACCTTAGCAATATTAAGTCTTCTAATCCATGAACATGAGATGTCTTTTATTTAGATCTACTTTAATTTCTTTTAATGATATTTTGTACAAGTTTTGCACTTTTTTGTTAAATTTAGTCCTCAGTATCTTATTTCTAATGCCATTGTGAATTAAATTATTTTCTTAATTTCATTTTTGAATTATTTATTGGTACTGCGTAGAACTACACTTGGCCTTTGTATATTGATCTTGTATTTTGCAAGCTTGCTGAATTATTCATTAGTTCTGATTTTTTTTTTTTTTTTTTTTTTTTTTTGGTTGATGTTGATTCTTTTGAGTTTTCTATATACCGGATCATGTCATTTATGAATAGGTATGGTGCCTACTCCTTATAACCTGGATGCCTTTTATTTCCTCTTCTTGTCTAATTGTCTTTGCTACAGCTTCCAGTGCAGTGTTGAACAGCAATGGGGAGTTCAGTCATCCTTATTCCTGATCTTAAAAGTAAAGCCTTTAGTCTTTCATTATTGACAATGATGTTAGCTGTGGGTTTTTTTTTTTTTTTAATTTTATTAAATTTATTGGGGTGACAATTGTTAGTAAAATTACATAGATTTCAGGTGTACAATTCTGTATTACATCATCTATAAATCCCATTGTGTGTTCATCACCCAGAGTCAATTCTCCTTCCATCACCATATATTCGGTCCCCCTTACCCTCATCTCCCACCCCCCACCCCCCGCCCCCCTTACCCTCTGGCAACCACTAAACTATTGTCTGTGTCTATGAGTTTCTGTTTCTCATTTGTTTGTCTTCTTCTTTTGTTGTTTTTGGTTTATATACCACATATCAGTGAAATCACATGGTTCTCTGCTTTTTCTGTCTGACCTGTTTCGCTCAGCATTACTCTCTCAAGATCCATCCATGTTGTCACAAATGTTCCTATATCATCTTTTCTTACCGCCGAATAGTATTCCATTGTGTATATATACCACAACTTCTTTATCCATTCATCTATCGAAGGACATTTTGGTTGTTTCCATGTCTTGGCCACCGTAAACAAAGCTGCAATGAACATTGGAGCACACGTGTCTTTATCTCTAAATGTTTTCAGATTTTTTGGGTAGATACCCAGGAGAAGGATTGCTGGGTCATATGGCAATTCTATTCGTAATTCTTTGAGGAACCTCCACACTGCCTTCCATAACGGCTGCACCAGTCTGCATTCCCACCAACAGTGTACGAGGGTTCCTTTTTCTCCACAGCCTCTCCAACATTTGTTATTATTTGTCTTGTTGATGATAGCCATTCTGACTGGGGTGAGGTGATATCTCATTGTGGTTTTGATTTGCATTTCTCTGATGATTAGTGATGTTGAGCATTTTTTCATATGTCTATTTGCCATTTGGACGTCCTCTTTGGAGAAATGTCTCTTCAGGTCCTCTGCCCATTTTTCAATGGGGTTGTTTGTTTTTTTGTTGTTGAGTTGCATGAGTTCCTTGTATATTCTGGATACTAGCCCCTTATCGGAGGCACTGTTTGCAAAAATCTTCTCCCATTCAGTTGGTGGCCTCTTTATTTTGTCAATGGTTTCTTTTGCTGTGCAGAAGCTTTTAAGTTTCATGTAGTCCCATTCGTTTATTTTAGCTTTTACTTCCATTGCCTTTGGAGTCAAGTTCATAAAATGCTCTTTGAACCCAAGGTCCATAAGTTTAGTACCTATGTTTTCTTCTATGCAGTTTATTGTGTCAGGTCTTATGCTTAAGTCTTTGATCCATTTTGAATTAACTTTGGTACACGGTGACAAATAGCAGTCCAGTTTCATTCTTTTGCACGTGGCTATCCAATTCTCCCAGCACCATTTATTGAAGAGGCTGTCTTTGCTCCATTGTATGTTTTTAGCTTCTTTGTCAAAAATTATTTGTCCATATTTATGTGGTTTTATTTCTGGGTTCTCAATTCTATTCCATTGGTCTATGCGTCTGTTTTTCTGCCAATACCATGCTGTTTTGATTATTGTAGCCCTGTAGTACAAGCCAAAGTCAGGAAGTGTGATACCTCCATTATTGTTCTTTTTCCTTAAGATTGCTTTGGCTATTCGGGGTCTTTTGTGGTTCCAAACAAATCTGATGATTTTTTGTTCTATTTCTTTAAAATATACCATTGGAATTTTGATGGGGATTGCATTGAATCTGTATATTGCTTTGGGTAATATGGCCATTTTAACTATGTTGATTCTTCCAATCCATGAGCACGGAATGTCTTTCCATTTCTTTGTGTCTTCTTCAATTTCTTTCAAAAATGTCTTATAGTTTTCAGCATATAGGTCTTTCACATCCTTGGTTAAGTTTATTCCTAGGTATTTTATTCTTTTTGCTGCAATTTCAAAAGGAATTGTTTTTTGTATTTCTTTTTCTGAGATTTCATTGTTAGTATATAGGAAGGCAATGGACTTTTTTACGTTGATTTTGTAGCCGGCAACTTTACTGTATTCGTTGATTGTTTCTAATAGCTTTTTGGTGGAGTCTTTAGGGTTTTCTAGATATAGCATCATGTCATCTGCAAAGAGTGATAATTTAACTTCTTCATTCCCAATTTGGATGCCTTTTATTTCTTTCACTTGCCTGATTGCTCTGGCAAGGACTTCCAACACTATGTTGAAAAGCAGAGGTGATAGGGGACATCCCTGTAGTGTTCCTGAACGTAGAGCAAAGGGCTTCAGTTTTTCTCCATTAATTATGAGATTAGCAGAGGGCTTGTCATATATGGCCTTTATTATGTTAAGGTATTTTCCTTGTATACCCATTTTATTAAGTGTTTTAATCATAAATGGATGTTGTATCTTGTCAAATGTTTTTCTGCATCAATTGATATAATCATATGATTTTTGTCCTTTATTTTGTTTATGTGATGTATAACATTGATGGATTTGCGTATGTTGAACCATCCTTGTGCCCCGGGGATGAACCCCACTTGGTCGTGATGAATAATCTTTTTAATGCATTGTTGTATTCGATTTGCTAGAATTTTATTTAGGATTTTTGCATCAGTATTCATTAGAGATATTGGTCTGTAGTTTTCTTTTTTTGTGCTGTCCTTACCAGGTTTTGGTATCAGGGTAATGTTGGCCTCATAAAATGAGTTAGGGAGTACTGTCTCTTCTTCAATTTTTTGGAAGAGTTTGTGCAGAATTGGTATTAGATCCTCTTTGAAGGTTTGGTAGAATTCACTAGTGAAGCCATCTGGTCCTGGACTTTTGCTTTTGGGAAGGTTTTGGATGACTGATTCAATTTCGTTACTGGTGATCGGTCTGTTTAGATTTTCCAGTTCTTCATGGTTCAGCCTTGGAAGGCTATATGTTTCTAAGAACTTGTCCATTTCTTCTAGGTTGTTGAATTTGGTGGCATATAGTCCTTCATAGTATTCTTGGATGATCCTTTGTATTTCTGTGGTGTCCGTGATAACTTCCCCTTTTACGTTTCTGATTTTGTTAATCAGTGTCTTCTCTCTTTCTATCTTAGTAAGTTTAGCCAAGTGTTTGTCAATTTTGTTAATCTTTTCAAAGAACCAGCTCTTTGTCATATTAATTTTTTCTATTGTCTTTTTGTTCTCTATTTCATTTAGTTCTGCTCTAATTTTTGTTATTTCCTTTCTTCTGCTGACCTTGGGTTTTACTTGTTCTTCTTTTTCTAGTTCTTTAAGGTGTAACATGAGGTTATTTATTTGGGAGTTTTCTTGTTTCTTGAGATAGGCCTGTAATGAGATAAATTTCCCTCTTAAAACTGCTTTCGCTGCATCCCAAAAATTTTGGTAGGATGTATTTTCATTGTCATTTGTTTCTATGTATCTTTTGATCTCTCCTCTAATTTCTTCTTTGACCCAGTCCTTCTTTAAGAGTATGTTATTTAATCTCCATGTATTTGTGTTTTTTCCCGCTTTCTTTTTACAGTTGTATCCAATTTCAAAGCCTTGTGATCAGAGAATATGCATGGTATGATTTCAATCTTCTTAAATTTGTTGAGACTGATTTTATGTCCCAATATATGGTCTATCCTTGAGAATGTTCCATGTACACTAGAAAAGAATGTATAGTCTGATGTTTTAGGATGAAGTGCTCTATAAATGTCAATTATGTCCATTTCATCTAATGTGTCATTTAGTCTACTATTTCGTTATTTATTTTCTGTTTGGATGATCTATCCATTGCTGTCAATGATGTATTTAAGTCCCCTAGTATAATTGTGTTTTGGTCAATTTCTCCCTTTAGTTCTGTTAGTAGTTGCTTGGTGTATTTCGGTGCTCCCTGATTGGGGGCATAAATATTGATGGCTGTTATGTCTTCTTGTTGTACAGTCCCCTTCACCATTATGAAATGTCCATCTTTGTCTCTTGTTATCTTTTTCACCTTGAAGTCTGTTTCATATGATATAATTTATGGCTACACCTGATTTTCTCTGGGTACCATTTGCTTGGAGTGTCAATTTCCACCCTTTCACTTTGAGTCTATGCTTGTCCTTGTAGCTGAGATGTGTCTCTTGGAGACAGCATATGGTTTGGGTTTAGTTTTTTGATCCAATCTGCTACTCTGTGCCTTTTTATTGGTGAGTTCAGTCCATTTACATTTAGGGTGATTATTGATATGTGAGGATTTCCTGTCATTCTAGCTTTAGTTTTCTGGTAAGGCTGTGTCTCCATTGTTTCTTTGCCTTTTTGTTGTTGTCTATTATTTCTGTGTGGTGGTATTCTATGATGTTTCCCTCTGTTTCTTCTTTTATTTCAGTATGTATTTCCATTGTGGATTTATTTTGAGTGGTTACCCTTAAGTTTATGTAAAAGAAAGTTTGATATTTAGAGTATTCCATTTTCTTCAGCACGCTTACTTTCTCCATTCCCATATTCCGGTTCAGGCCTTTACTCTCCCCGTTTTTGAGTTGTGGTTGCCACAAATTGTCCCTGTTGATGGTGGTCGAATAGCCTCCTTTAGTATTTCTTGTAGTGCAGGTCGTGTATTAGAAAATTCCCTCAGCTTCTGTATGTCTGGAAAGGTCTTTATTCCTCCTTCATATCTAAAGGATATCTTTGCTGGATATATTATTCTTGGCTCATGGTTTCTCTCTTTCAATAGTTTGAATATTTGGTTCCACTCTCTCCTGGCTTGTAGAGTTTCTGCTGAAAAATCTGATGATAATCTAATGGGCTTTCCTTTGTAAGTTACCGTCTTCTTTTCCCTGGCTGCCTTGAGGATTCTTTCTTTGTCGTTGATTTTAGACAGCTTCAATACAATGTGCCTTGGAGAAGGTCTGTTGGGATTGAGGTAACTAGGTGTTCTATTTGCTTCTTGGATTTGAGGGTCCAGTTCTGTCCACAAATTTGGGAAGTTCTCATCTACAATTTGTTTGAATATATTCTCTGTTCCCTTCTCTCTTTCTTCTCCTTCTGGTATGCCCATTATTCTTATATTACTCTTTCTGATGGAGTCAGAAAGTTCTTGTAGAGTTCTTTCATTTCTTTTAAGTCTCAAGTCTCTTTCTTCTTCTATTTGTGTCATTTCCAGGTTTCTATCTTCGATGTCACTGATTCTTTGCTCCATCTGGTCAACTCTACTATCTAAGCTGGTTATTTCATTCTTAATTTCTTCTATTGAGTTCTTAATCTCCAGAAATTCTATTTGGTTCTTTTTTAAGATTTCAATCTCTTTCGTGAAATGCTCATGCTGTTCTTTGATTGAGTTTCTGAGTTCATTTAACTGCCTATCTGTGTTTTCTTGTATCTCGTTGAGTTTTTTCAGAACTGCAATCTTGAATTCTCTGTCATTTAAGTCACATATTTCTGTATCATTAAGTTCCTTTTCTAGAGATTTTTCACTTTCTTTCTGAGCTATCTTGTTGCCTTGGTTATTCATGGCGATTACTGGTTTACTATTTCTCTTCCTAGACATCTACAGGAGTGACTTCTGCAACAGGTTGATAGGAAGAGGTCTTTCTTTTGTTTGCCAGTACTTGTTGGTAGAATGTTTTATTATTTCTCCAACTGCAACTTATTTTTCTTTTCCCACACAGTAGTGCTATGTTTTCTCTGTACTATTCCAACTTCTCACACAATGGGGGGATTCCCTGGGAGACGGGCTTCTCCTCTGTTAATAGTTCGTCTAGGTCACAGGGCGCAGTGTCCCGGTGGGTATGCGGAGAGCTTTTGATGTTCCAAAGCTCTTCCAGCTCCTGATTCAGAGCCCGTATATTTCAGCAGTTCTGTTTACTCCTGCAGGGATCCGCCCAGATAGGTGGGGTCAGGGGCGGGGTGAGTTGTGAGAGGTGGCCCAGAGCAATGGCGGTGACCACCACCACAGCCGGTCCTGCTTCCACAGGTCTTTCCCCTTTGCTGGAACTAGTTGGGCTGTGAATTTGTGTCTGCAGTCCACAGTTCTCAAAACAGCAAATTTTCTGTTGTTTTGATCTGACACTGCTACTGTTTCGCTTCTAGCACCGGGCAGGTGGGGGCGGGGCGAGCTCTGGGAGGGGAGGGAGGGGGCGGCTAGTCTCAGTGCCTAAGGCTCCGTTCTCTGCTCGGCAGTGAGGGCTTAAACCACCGTTTTCAGCCTGTTTCCCTCAGTCTTTTCTCCGAGGTCTCTGCCGTGAGCGTTGGGTTCAGCCGTGTTATATGCTGCCCCCTCAGCCCTGTGGGGCCCTGGCGGAGCCCTAGCAGTCCGAGTTCTTCCCTCTCCCGCAGCTGCGGTAGTTCCGGGAAGCAGCGAGCTCCGCGCACTGAGCTAGGTCTGCGTCCTGCGCCCGCGCGGCTCCGTCTCTGCTCACTTCTCCCTTTCCTCCTCCCCCCACTAGCGCGAATCTCCCACCTGTAGGTGATTTCAGTCGGTAGTGGGCCTCTTCGTCTTGCCTGTCTGCTGTGCAGGGAGTCCTTTGTGGAGTTTTTGTTGTTCGATTTTTTGTTAATTCCAGGGGAGCTTTACAGAGGCTCACCTCACGCCGCCATTTTTCCGGAATTAGCTGTGGGTTTTTAATAGATGCATTTTATCAGGTTGAGGAAATTCCCTCTATTCCTTTTTTTTTTTTTTTTTTTAGTCATGAATTGGTGTTGTATTTTGTCAAATTCTTTTTCTGTGTCTTTGAGATGATCACATGATTTTGGTCATTTATTCTATTAATGTGGTGTATTACACTGATTTTCAGAAATATTCAACCAACCTTTCTTGCTTGGAATAAATCCCACTTGGTCATGGTATATAATCATTTTTATTTGTGATTGGATTTGCTATTTTGTTGATGATTTTTGCATGTATAATTATAAATATATTTGAGGCTTTCTTGTGATATCTTGATTTGGTTTATTTTAGTGTAGACTGGGCAAATAGAATAATTTGAAAGTGTTTACTCTTCTTCTACTTTTTGGAGAGTTTGTGAAGAACTGGTGTTAATTCTTCTTTAAATGTTTGGTAGAATTGACCAGTGAAATCAATGTGATCTTCTGCTTTTTTTGTAAAATGTTTTTTGATTATTAATTCAATCTCTTTACTGTTGGATAGCTTTTCAAATTTTCTGCTACTCTTGAGTCAATTTTCGTAGTTTGTGTCTTTCTAGCACTTTACCCCTTTCATCTAGATTATCTAACTTGTTGGCATACAGTTGTTCAGTGTGCTTTTATAATCCTTTTTATTTCTGTAAGGTTGATGCTGACGTCCCTTGTTGATTCCTGATTTAGTAATTTGTTGTGCATGTGGTGAAAGATTTCTTTTTTTTTTGCTTTCAGAATATTTTTAAACCAAGACCTTTTTCAATGTAGAATACATTCAAAATAAAATGAGAATAGTAGACATATTACATGCATTGCCATAAAATTACATCCAGTTTGTTAGTGTAAAGATTCTATGCTTCTTCTTGTATACTTTCTATAAGTCATAAACCTTTCTTAGCAGTGCCTTCTCATATCAACCAGGGATTTATAGTTCTTTCTCTTCTCTGTTGTGTTATTGCAACATCAAGTCACTACTCAAAGATGATTTTATAAGTCAAGACCACAGATCTCAAGAGCCAAAAATGTATAAATAGCAGGTGTTACAAATTATTGTTTATCTTAAACATGAGGAACAACTTTGGTCCAGGGAAGTTCTTGAGGAGGTGGGTCTCTTTACTGTTTCTCTGGTGTGAAGATAGGGACAACTCCACAGGTCGGAACTGTCCTGGAAGTGGGTCAGGATTATCATTCCTGTTCTGTGGACAGGAAGTTGCTAAGGGAGAGGTAGGAGTTTGCTCTGCCTTGCCCAAGGAGTCATGGCAGATGAGAATTACACCTCAGCTTGGCCCAGGCTCAGTCCAGCAGGCTGTCATACAGTGAGGCTGGTACTGAGCCTAGTTTCTCTCTCGAGTCACATTGACTAGAATAAAACTAACTCCCTGGTACAAGAACGGGAGTCATTCTATTGGACACTTGTTTCTCGTTTGTGAATGTCATCTCTAGCATCTCCCTAATTTCATTGCATTGACTAGAGACTGAGAAGGAAGAATTCCAGATAAAGTGTTAGATGCTGCTGGATATTGTTTGAAGTTGAAGAAGCTGCTGTTATAACCTCCTCACTTCCATACTGGTCTCTGAGATCAGAACTTGGTGTGGCTTCAGTGTCTGGGTGTGTATTCACTGTCCTATGTGCAAGCTGATTGCCTGGGACACGTTGCCACAGACCGAGCTCTTCTAAGCAGGGGCTTAGTCAAAGTGTGTTTCTTGCAGCACCTGACCCACGCTTGCTCAGATCAGTTCTCAAATGTTGAGCTGACTCGGCGCCTGTGCCTTTTTCCTCATTTAACTAGTAATCTCTTGGGTAGCTGAATGTTGTAGCTATTGAGAGTGAAATGTTGGCCGTCTCCTTTGACATACTAGAGGGATCCACAGAAGTAATGAGCTGTCATGCGGGGTGTCAGGCTGGGTCCCTGGTCCCGCTCCCCACATTGGAATGCAGGATATGGTGAGGCCAAAAAGGAACATCCATGGAGCCATAGACAGGGGAGTCATACCACCATATTCTCGCTGGCAGCTGGGTTAGAGACACAGGAGGCAGGAGCCACACGATCCTCAACCCGCCATCCACTTATTTCTGCCTACCAACCTCACTTGCTAGCGGCAATCCGCCTCTCTGCAATCCGAAATCCACGCTCCACCACGCCACGTCACGCCAGGACGCCACATCACCACGCTACACCACTGCACCACCTTGCTAGCTTAGCTACAGCAGTTATATCAGTGGGTAATGGCTAACTGGTAACAGCCTGGCCAACTAGTCACAGCTGATGTGATGACCATCTGCTACCTGAGCCAGCACCTTTCTATGTGAGGCCGAGAGCCTGGAAACCACTCCCTGGGGCTCTGTCCCCACATGAACAATGACCTCTGAGACTCTTTCCAGTTCTGAAGGGTTTCAAATGATTCTCTTCTCTTAAATACAAACTTGCAACACACACACACACACACACACACACACACACACACACACACACGTAAATAAAAAACTAGCCGTCTAATTTTAGGCAAGACTGCCACCTAGTGACCAAATGTGAATACCTCTCAGGGAATTTCTGGTTTGATCTTGGTTCAAGTTAATTAGGATGTCATGCAGGGTGTCATGTGGGGTCTCTGTTCCCGCTCCCCACATAAAAACGCAGGATATGGTGAGGCCAAAAAGGAACACCCACGGAGCGATAGGTAGGGGAGTCATACCATTATATTCTCGCTGGCGGCTGGGTTGGAGACACAAGAAGCAGGAGCCACACTATCCGTCCACTTCTCTCTGCCAACCAACCTTACTTGCTAGCTGCAATCTGCCGTGCTAACTGCAACCCACTATTGCTAGCTCAGCCACCATCTTCTTGCTAGCCCCCCACTCTCTCTGCCAGCGTAGCCATGGCAGTTATATTAGTGGCCAATGGCTCACTGGTTACAGCTGACGGCCAACTAGCCACAGCTGATGGCCATGCAATCACAGTTGATGGCCATTTACTACCTGAGCCAGCACCTGTCTATGTGAGGCCGAGAGCCTGGAAACTGCTTTTTGGGGTTCTGTCCCCACAGTACCTCCTCACATTTTAAGGATGAAAAATAGATAAACAAACTCTTACTTTTTGAGAGTATACAAGATCTGACACTTAAGTTTGCAAACTCATCCTAGAAAAAGTGCTACATACCTCATTGCTGAGTATCACTACGGTCACCTTCGAAGTACTCCCCTTGGGAAGTTAGGCATCGATGCCAGTGCCTAGTCCACCCTTCGAGGCAATTTTGGAACTCTTTTTCTAGAATGGTGTTGTTCGGGGAGGCATGCAGGGTCTCAGCTCCCACTCCCCACATAAGAACGCAGGATGTGGCTAGGCCAGAAAGGAATACCCACGGAGTCATAGGTAAGGGAGTCACACCACTAGTCTCACTGGAGGCTGGATTCACACGATGTGCGACCTGCTGTCCGCTTTTCTGCCAACTGACCGACTCCACTCTCCAGCGCAGCTTATATCAGTGGCTAATTGGCTAACCGGCTACAGCTGATGGTCAACTAGCCACAGCTGATGGCCATCTAGTACCTGAGCCAGCACCTTTCCACATGAGGCCGAGAGCCTGGAAACTGCTCTCTGGGACTCTGTCCCCACAAATGGCCATCAGAGCTGTCATATTACCCTTGATGTCCTGAATCTCATCAAAATGTCTTCCTTTCAATATTTTTTTTAACCTTTGGGTAAAGAAAGAAGTCATTGGGGGTCAGATCAGGTGAGTAGGAAGGGTGTTCCAATACAGTTATTTGTTTACTGGCTAAAAGCTCCCTCACAGACAGTGCCGTGTGAGCTGGTGCATTGTCGTGATGCAAGAGCCATGAACTGTAGGCGAAAAGTTCAGGTCGTCTAACTTTTTCACGCAACCTTTTCAGCACTTCCAAATAGTAAACTTGGTTAACTGTTTGTTCAGTTGGTACAAACTCATAATGAATAATCCCTCTGATATCAAAAAAGGTTAGCAACATCGTTGCAACAAGTTCGCAAACTTAATTTTCAGACCTTGTATATTCTACATACATATTTGAAAGTCAGCTGTAAACTATTTAAGAAAGAGAAGCCCCAGAAGGGATGCATTCACAAGGTAGTGTTAAATGTGGTAGTAAAGTGGTCTAAAGCACAAATTTTTCAATGAGATAGTCCTGGGTACACGTCCTGAGTCAGCTGCCTACCCAGGAGGGCTGTTGAAGCTCTAAGCCTCAGCAGCTTCCCCTGCAGAATAGCAAGAGAAGTAGTGCCTTCTTCATGTGGCTGTGATGCAGAGGATGAGAGAGAAGGTATGTAATTCATTTATCAAGTGCTGGGCGGAGTGAAGGTCCACTCATTAGTCTCATGAAGAAATTGTATGGACCACTTCAGGGAAGATGGTCCCTGATGACACAGACTTTTCTTACGCATCAGGATCTCAGATCAAGTAGTGTCAACACTACTTGGGTTACGTCTCCCTCATACTGTTATGGCCAGACATGAGTCATTTCGTACCCACCTGGTTTTAGTTCTCTCACCTGGAAGATTCATTTCCTTAGACAAATAGGCTGGGGCACCTGCTATAATTTAGCCTTTGCCAGCTACTAGGGAGAAAAAATAGGACATGGAAGTGTTGCTCTTAGAACAATTTTAAGAGTTAGGCAGTGGGCAAAGGAGTAAGTGAGCAAGTTCTTGTATGTTTTAATTACAAAAGTAAAGGCTGAGCATTAAAGGAAATTCATTTAAGGCAATTAACTTTTCTCCAATTAGGAATTAAGCATCACCAATTCATTTCAACTAATAAATGGCCCCGTAGAAAAAGGGGGAAATGAGTTTGACTTACGCATTTTTAACATCTAAAAAGATATTTACATACTAACTACAACTTTCTAATTCTATTTCGACAACTAGATTTATAGGCATATTCATTGAAATTCCATGAACCCACAGAGTTGGAATCCTCTGGGAGCTTGTTAGCAATGCAGAATCTCAGGGCTCACCCTTCACCTTCTGAATAAGAATCTGAATTTTAACAAGATCCCCAGATAATTTCTGTACATTATGTTGCTTGCATAGTGCAGTACCACATCCAGAACACTGAGAGGAGCCATTTCCTCAAATTTCCTATTTACATTTTAAGGGTGAATTTAGAACCACTGCTGTTAAGTCGTTTTTGCAATCAATTTTTTCCCCATTGGAATAACATCTTATTCTTTAATGAAGAGAAAACAAAGATAATACAAAAAATGTTATGTCTGATACACAAGTTGTATCTAATGAATGTGGAGAAGAAATGTTTTGAAATTTCTTTGTTAAACTCTAAGATGTTTTAGAAAGACTAAAACAATTATTGTTCTAAAGTCCAGGTAAATATTTGAAAATTATATCACATTTGTGTTATAGGTCGGGATGGAGCTACAATAAAAAAATAAGTGAATTACATTGAAAAACTTTTGCTTTAAACTACAGATATATGTATGTGTATGTGTGATGTATTTATTTCAAGAAGTACACTTGTTAAAGAAATATGAAAAAATATAAAAACAAGGATGGCGTCATTTCATAATGACATAAATACACCACGATGAACCTTTAACTCATTAAACCTCCTCATCAAAGACATCTAGTCAAGGTCACTAGTGAAAATGAACTTCCTGTTTCTTTCCTTTAGAATAAACAAAGAAATCTATAAATTGAGACTTCAGGCTTACCAGCTACAGGGAACTCTAAGCCTAGGATAAGTGAGAAAAGAGAGAACTTGCAACAGCTGCTTGCCCTGCTCTCCTGGGCGGCACACAATATTGCCATGGGCCACACTCCCCTGGTTTCTCAAGTCTCCATACAGTGACTGGCTCGTCAATCTCTTTATGTAGTGTGAAACACTGTAGTAGCTCTTCCGAGCACTTTGTCTTCTCCACCTCCAGGTTTTAGGACCAGGCTTCTTGGAGACAGGCTCCCAGCTTGTGTTGGGCCTAAATACACTGGGAGAATTAAGGGAATGTTTTCTATAGCAAACAGCTTATCAGCTCATGTCCTCCTTCAGTTGACAAGGATATTCGTCTCTTAACGTATGGTTATAAGGTGTATATGGCTGTGAATGGGTGAAACAACCCCATAGAGAAATGAGAAATTCAGAGAAGTAGTTTGTAAACAGAATCTGCACAACCTTACCAGTGATGAAATAATAATCAAAGAATTCAGTGTTGGTGAGAATGTATGGAACTGGCTTCTGTTTGACACCACTGTTGGGACTGTATTTTGGCACAGCTTTTTAGAGTGCAGCTTGACAGTATTTGCCAAAATAAAACATGCTCATATTCTTTGGCTCACAGTCATAGTCTAAGCTAGAAATGGTGTTCTAATACTAAAAGCCTGACAAGCTGACCCACAAATGCAGAGACAAGGCAAATGTTTAAATTACTGTCATTTTTCTGTGTGCCGGCCACCTGAGTCTGTACTATTTATTCTGATTATATAGATCATACCAAACAGAATAGAACTTTGGTCCCTGTAACCAATAAGTTGTCAAATCAAGATTTCAAAATATTCATCATATATTTCCCTTAGAAATATCAAAATGTACCGAAAGCAAATGTTCGGGAAAGGAACTGATGGTGTTTAAAGGTTAAAATGTGTCATATGTTTTGAAAAGGATTGTGATATAAAGGCTCTTCCCATTGGGCACAGTAACCCTATCAGCCAGCTGAAGCACATGGCCTCCTCCTGCTCTCTGATCACTCATGCGGTTGGAACTAGAAGAGGGTGTCCTGGTCCTCACTCCACTCACTCTTATGACAGCTCCTCCACAGCGAGAGCCTTTTCCATCTCCCACAGAGCTCTCATAGCGTGAGAAAGGTGCATTAGGTATCATGGTCAGAAATAGAATTCAGTGTTCTACCTCCTAGCACAGCACAAAAGAAAACCAGTGAGGCTGCTTTGGGTTTTCAAGTGGACTACATAACAACTGAGCTAAGTATAAATAATTAGACATAGAAAAAATAGGGGAGAAAGGCACAAATGTATAAAACACTTGTAGTTTACTGTAAGTACTTCTTAAAAGCAAAATCGAATAACTGACATTTATTATTGAGTGCTGACAATGTGCAAGCCTGGGTCTAAGTTCTTTATAGTACAAATAAACTGAAGCCTCCCAACAATCATTTGGGGACTGATAGCAATGACTGTCTTTCATCGGTTCTGTGACACTGTTCTCCACCCCCCAACACACCCCCACCCCCACCTACCCCCCCAACATCTGGAATCCCGTTAGTGTTCAGCTCACGCCTGCCCATACTTTGTTGTCTTCCTGCCCATCATCTATATATGTATATATATATACATATATATGTAAAGGACATCTTGCTGCACATACTTGTTTGTCTTCCTGGTGTTATAAGAGGATATCCACAAACCCTTCCTGTTTCAGGTAATAAACCCTTTGAGAATCATTTGAAAAGGACTATGGCTGGGTTCTGAAATCTTCTTGACACGTCTGGTAAGGTCAAGAAAGGTTTGAGCACTGCGGAGAAGAGGTGCTCACAGCTTGGAACACCAGGAGAAAAGTGTGGATCCATCTTTGAAGAAATGCTGCCCAGTGGTCATGATGGCTCAGAGGACAGCAGCCAGTGTGTGTTGACACGTGGACAACAGTGACCTGGCCGATAAGCCAGGAGGGAGGCTTGGGCTCTGAATTCAGAAAAATCTATAAATATCCTAACTTATTTTTATTATATTTTCCTTTATATATATATGTGTGTATACATATATGTATATATAATATATATATATATATATATATATATATATATATACCTATGTATGTATATATATGAGTGATATGTTGAAACCTGTATCTAAATAGATCTAATAAGGATTTTTTTAAATGAAATATAAAATAAAAAATTGAAGTGAAGAGACAGCCCTGTGTCATAGCTTCATTGGCAGTGTTTTTTTCCTTTCCTAGTGGCTTATAAAATCTCAGTACATCTTACAATTGACATTTTAGATTTGGTGAAACATGACATTTTTTAAGGTGGATTTCACAGATGAGGAACTGAAGCACAGTCAGGTTAAACAACTTGCTCAACGTTGCATAACTAGTTGGTGCCAGGATGTTGACAGAGCAGCTGCCTGTACTGTGAACTGCTGAGATGTGTGCTCATTGTCCACCTCAGTCTGGTTCTGGGCTGTGTTTTCAGCAGGCCTTCTGTCTGCCATGTCTTTGTTCCTGTCCATTTTCCGATCCCAGTTCTCGGTCTTCCTAGATAGTCTGAGAAATTCAGTGCACACTTCTCTGTTTGAATCAGACACGGTCAGTTTCTTTTGCTGATGAATACACCATTAAATGATTGCTGCTGTAGATTTCACCAGGAAATGACTGTGTCCGTGAGAGGTCTTCAGTTTGTTGAAAATGGATGAGCTCTGTGGACATGGGGAGTAAAAACTGGGGGGACGAAATGGGCTCCTCTGCTTTAGTCTTCCTCAGGCTCTGCAATATTGATGGTACCGTTGGGCCTTCCATATTTTCCACTGAAACTCAACTCATGCATTTTCTGTAAAATGTCTTCCGATGTACATTGATGCCATTTCCTTAATCAAGTGAGTGATACTGGATAGCTGCAAAAGTTTAAGCTATCACAATACCTGAACTGAATTACTTACCTTTAGAGCACTTTGAGTTTTCCTCTGTAGTAATTTAGACACTTCTAAGTCTATTGTTTATAATTATTTGTTTGATACACGCTTTCCCCATTATGCTACATTCATGGGGTAGGGATCTGGGCAGTTTTATGTCAGGTACTAGGTAAGTGCCCAGAAATCATCTTATTGACCTCAAATGTTTAGAGCCTGAGGGCCTCAGAAACCCTCTGATTATATACTGTTAGTTTACAAATGAGGGAGCAGACTGACTCTGGTGAGGTGCTGTACCTTGTTCTTTGTCACAGTGGGGGAGGGGCTGTTAGCTCTGAGACCCAGAGTACTTCACTCCCAGTTACTAGTTCTGTCCTCCTGGCCTCTGTCTCTGTCTAGGTCCCATTGTATATATCCTTCCTGAATATTCTATAGAGAAGAAGTCAGTGCCAGTTTATTATACCTAAACAAATGTGTTTGTAAATGTTAATTTGTAATGGTTCAGCCGTGGGTGAGGAGATTGACTAGGAGGAAGCTAAACAATGGATGAAAGTCAAGGTTGAACCCAGAGTCCTGGGAAAGGAGAAATAGTAGGTAATCGGAAAACGGAGCAACAGCTCCACAGTATGGGAGGAATAAGCTTGTGTTTCAGGATAAAGCTGCCTCCGAGAGTGGCTTAAGTCACCTCTGAGAAATGGGGAGACTGCCATGCCTCTTTGCCCTCTTCCCCAGACCTTACAATATGAGCTTTATTCCTTCACCAGAGACGGAGTTCTGCCTGGGATGGGAGACTGTTGGTGCTGGTTTCTGAATAGGGAGAAATCAAGCACTAACACATTTCTGAAGATTTAAGCGGCTGTTTGGATAAGAATGGAATCTGAAATCCTGTTATGGGTGGTACCTGCTGGTTCCCTTTCCTAGATCACATCCCTAGAATTGCCAGCCTTAGGTGATATACCACATTGCAGATGGTGACAAGCTTGACCAGAGTGCCCTGAAATGGAGAGGGGGCTCCTGGGTCACCCATGCTATGGTCTAGAAAGGAGTAGCTGTCAAATCCTCAGATGAAGACAGTGGAAGTGTCATCAAAGGCAAACTATATTTTGCCTCAGAAAAGGTGTAATAGATGCCAACATGTTGCTGCAAAGTCCTGCCTGTAACCCAAATTCATATCAAAACAGGAATAAAGGAAAGATAGAGATGGTTGAAGGGCTTCTCTTATACTTGGAACCCTTTAGGAGAACTGTGATTAATCCAGCTCCATGAAGATAAAGGAATTGTATCTGAAGATGCTTGTAACTCTGCTGCTTGTCCTACTGGCCTTCTACTTGACCCTTAGGGTAGGTAGGGTCTGGGGGATATGTAAGGACTTCTGTCTGCTCCACCTGTACTCCAACCCTGCTGCTATCACCTTTTGACAGAAAGCCTGGTAAGGACCCTGGCCCCCTGCAGAGAGAGACAGAGAGAGAGAGAGAGAGAGAGAGAGAGAGAGAGAGAGAGAGACCCTAGGAAAATGAGAGCCTAATCAAACCATGAGGTCCTATTTTACAAAAAGGAGAGAGGAGCTTATTAGCTACCTGAGGAGGCTAATCATATGAATGAGAAACATTAACCAAGGCAAACAAGTGAAAGTTGGGAGCTCAGAGCTATAAATTAGGTGGAAGCAGCAGCCAGGTGTGTAGGCAAGACTTCTTGCTAAGAATTTGGATTATTAAGATCTTGAAAAGGGCGGAGGGTCACCTTCAGCTTTTGATGGATTCATTCTCATGTTAGCAAGCCAGTTAATCCATCATAGTTTTTCTTATTACAAATACTAATACTAGCAGCTTCTAAGAATGAGATTTTGTGGGTGAGAATCCATTACATTATTGAGACACAAAGGATAAGTTAGGGAGTCGAATGCAATGTTTTAAAGATAGAAAAAGAACCGTCTAAGAAGTTTTGTTTGTAGTGCCACCTCCTGCTGGTAGTTAATGTCCAGTCACCCTGAAGAAGCACTGGATTGAGTGCACTAGCTGGCCCCTCCCTTGGATCACTCTTTCCCCTCATGCTGAAGTGGCTCAGGTACTTCTTAAGCGTGTATCAGCTCCCATTGCTGATGACCCAGCAGTTCTGGCTTCTTTCTTTAGTAACTCTCTTCTGAGTGGTGGCTTTTGGAATGGCTGTTGGAGAAGTAAAGTTGCCTGGAACGTGACAACTCTTATTCTCTTGATGCTCCCAGGCCTCCCATGGGGCACAAGACTCATCAGTGTGCCAAGGAGCGGGCCCTGCTATGATGCTAAAGGGCCTTTTGATCATTTGACAGCCTCCATTCCTCACTTAGAAGTTGTGAAATGGCTTGCCTATTTGCTTTATAAAACCCATATGTTCTCTTAAAATCCTTTTTTAAGTAACTTTTTTTCTTCATTGGTTTTTATGATGATGTTAACATACTCGGAACCCAGAGGCAAGTTCACTTTAAAAAAAGATAATCTCTGACAAATGGTTCTATTTCTTTCTCTGGCTATTTGGTGTCAAGATGACAAGTGGCTCATAGGTGTGGGGTCTGTGTAGGAAGTCTCCTACATGGCCACGCTGAGAATGTTTATTGTAGAAAGAGAACTTTTGCCCTGTGAAGTCACCTCCTCCGAGTCACCAGTAGCTTTCTGATATTCTATCACAGGAAATTCCTGGTGGTCCACAAAAGCAGTCTTCTGAGTGCAGCTGCAGAGAGAGAGAGAGAGAGAAAATAACTGTTGAATTTGACAGTAAGAAGGTCTGGGGACCCATGTTCAGGGGTGGCCCAGCACCTGGGCTCAGTGAAATGCCAACTGGAAGACTCTTTGAACAATGTCAAAATAATCCAAGGAACAAAGGTCAACTGACCTCTCATTGTAATGCATTTAATGCTGATAAAAAGGTACTAGAGGATGTCTTTTGTATCTCAACAAGGTAGTGGGGCATTATATTTAGATTTGGTTTCTTTGAAGCTGTAGTAACTACCCCCACCCCACCCTACCTCACTTTTATCTAACACTTAATGTTAACTGTCAAAACCTCAGCTTAAAAGTTTGGGTAAGACAGTGGTATGTTTGAAGCATCAGATTTTGAATGAAAAACTGTCTTACATCAGTGATTTTGACTCAGAACATTAACATGCTTCAAAAATTTTATAGATACTTCTCCATTAACCTCAATTCACTGTGTGACACAAGCCAAACCCCTTAATTCTCTGGGTCTTAGTTGTCTCATCTGTAAATGAGAGACTGTCATGAATCTCCAATGGCTCTTCCAGATTTAAAATCCCAGGATTCTAAGCCTTTTCATGCCCCTGCCTACGGGGAGGAACAGGCACCATCTGTTGCTCTGACTGGGTGAGGAGCCTGAACCATGTTTCTCTGGGTCATACCCAGGACTTGTGAATGATATGTTGCAAAGGTCCTTTTCCTGGACTATATCTGGCTCTGACTGTGATGTAAGAAATAAATGAACAACAGCCTGAAAGAACAGTACAGGTGAGTTAGAGATTGACTTCTCTAAAATAATTATGACCCTTCATTTGGGGTTGTTTCTGGGCCCTTTGAAAACTACTTCAATAACTGTTTTTTTCTGGAATCCCATGGAACAATGTAGGCTTTGCATTAAATCTTTAACGTTCTCTACTGATATGTTTTGAGTGCTGTCCATGCATCAAGTGGCTTGCTTGAGTTGGTCCACCTTGAAGGCAAAAATCTCATTTGATACTTTTGACATATTGCAATAGGGTTGGCCTGAAGAATATTTAAATGTCTGCATTATTCTCTGTGCAGTAAAATGGAAGGCCAAGGAGTGGCATGAATTCTTAGGGGCCAAGGCAATGATGAAGTTGGGAAGAAGTGATTCAATAGTCTTTGTGGACTTCTGTTGGCAGCCTGCATTTTCTTAGCTATGCAACTGGCGGCTGCTACACACCTCCCACCAGCCACAACAATTCATGGAAATTAATAAATGCATTTATTGGGAGAGGTCATGGATAAAACGGGAAAATCAGTCCTCCGGCTTCCCAGATAAATACTCTGGGATCAAGTTTCAATAGAAACCAGCAGTCTCCTTCACAGCACCGAGTATTTATAGCAAACAGAAGTAGTTCAGCAAGGTTAAGTACAGTTCTTGTATTTGTTTAGTGAACTAATGTTTAGAGGAGGTTTGTCTCACAAAACACCAAGTACTAGAAATTCTAGAATATGAGAAGCCCGAATTAATGAATGTGATTTTTCCTCTCATGTGGTCATAGAGAAATGATAATGTTTGCTTAAAAGTGACATGCAGTTCAGTGAGGTAAGAAGAGTCTTTTCAACAAATGGTGCTAGAAGAAGTGGATATCCTCATGCAAAAGAATGAACATGAACCCCTTTCTTATACACAAAAAATTAACTCAAAATAGACCATAGACCTAAATGTAAGAGCTAAAAGTATTAAAATTTTAAAAGAAAATGTAAGAGTAAATCTCTGTGACATTCAATTAGTCAGTGGTTGCTTAGATATGACACCAAAAGCATAAGCAACCAAAGAAAAAATAGATAAATTTGACTATGTCAAAATTGAAAACTTTTGTGCTACAAATGAAAAGACAACCCACAGAAAGGGCAAAAATTTTTAGAAATCACGTATCTGATAAGAAACTGGTATCTAGAATGTAAAAAGAACTCAGACAAGTCAAAAACAAAAATACAAGTAACTCAATTTAAAAAATGGGCAAAGGATTTGAATAGACATTTCTCCAAAGAAGGTACAAAGATGGCCCATAAGAACATAAAGGATGTTCAACATCATTAGTCATTAGAGAAACGCAAATCAAAATCACAGTGAAATACAACTTCAAACCTACTAGGATAACCATAATCAAAAGACAACAATAACAAGTATTGGTCAGAATATGGGGACATTGGACCCTTATACATCGTTGGTGGGAATGGTTGGTGCAGCTGGTTGAAAAGCAGTTTTGCAGTTCCTTAATACATATAGTTACCAGCAATCTTGAGAAATAAGAACAAAGTGGGAGATATCACACTACCCGACATCAAATCATACTATAAGGCTATAGTAATCAAAACAGTATGGTACTGGTATAAAAACAGACACATAGATCAATGGAACAGAATAGAGAGCCCAGAAATAAATCCATTCAGATATGGTCATTTAATCTATGACAATGGAAGCAAGAATTTACATTGGGATACAGACAGTCTATTTAATAAATGGTGCTGGGAAAACTGGACTGACACATGCAAAACAATGAAGCTGGACCACCTCCTTCCACATATACGAGAACAAATTCAAAATGGATTTAAAGACTTAAATGTAAGACCCGAAACCATAAAACTCCTAGAAGAAAACATAAGGAGTAAATTTGCAGACATTACCCTGAGTAATATTTTTACTGATATATCCCCTCAGTCAAGGGAAGTAAAAGGAAAAATAAACATATGGGAATACATCAAACTTAAAAGATTTTTCACAGGAAAGGAAACCATCAATAAAACCAAAAGGCAGATTACTGAATGGGGAGAAGATATTTGTCAATGATACATCTAATAAGGAGTTAATATCTAAAACTTATAAAACACTTATTCAGCTCAACATCAAAAATACAAGAAACCCAATTAAAAAATGGACAGAGGACATGAAGAGATATTTCTCTAAAGAGAACATTCAGATGGCCAACAAACATATGAAAAAATGCTCAACCACATTAATCATTAGAGAAATGCAAATAAAAACCACACTGAGATACCATCTCACTCCAGTCAGAATGGCTATCGTCAATAAATCAACAAACAACAAGTGCTGGTGAAGTTGTGGAGAAAAGAGATCCCAGATCTGCTGGTGGGATTGCAGATTGGTGCAGCCACTGTGAAAATTGGAGGTATCTTAAAAAACTGGAAATGGAACTACCTTATGACCCAGTAATTCCATTCTTAGATATCTATCCAGAGAAATCCAAGACGCTAATTTGAAAAAAATATGCACCCTTATGTTTATTGAAGTGCTATTTACAATAGCCAAAACTAGGAAACAGCCAACATGCTCATCAGTAGACAACTGGATTAAGAAACTGTGGTACATTTGTACAATGGAATATTACTCGGCTATAAAGAAGAATGAAATCTTACCATTTGCAACGACATGGATGGACCTAGAGAACATTATGCTAAGTGAAACAAGTCAGTGGGAGGAAAAGAAATACCATATGATCTCACTTATATGTGGAATCTAAAGATCTGAATAAATGAGCAAAGTAAACAGAAATAGTCTCAGAGATATAGAGGAAAAACTGATGGTTCCTAGAAGAGATAGGGGTGGGGATAAGGGAGAAGGGGAAGGGATTAGACAGCTTAAATCGGTAACTACAATATTGCCACAGGGTATGAAAGACAGTATGGGGAATATAATCAATAATGTTGTAAAGATTTTGTAGGGTGTCAGATGGGAACATGTATTAAGGAGACCACTTCATGGACAGTGTAGATGCTTGACCACTGCACTGTACACCTGAACCTGAAGTTGAGTAATGTTGTATGTCAACTATAATTTAATATATGTGTGTATATATATAATCATGAGATATGGAGTATAGCTTAGGGAATAGAGTCAATGGAATTGTAACATGTATACGATGTCAGAGGGGCAATAGATTGGGGGAGGGGGTTATCAATTTTTGAGGGGTGAAATGTCTAACTCTTGCATTGTTTTGTACACCTGAAACTAATAAAAAACAAATAAAAAACTCCAAAAAACAAACAAGCAAAAACATAGAGTTACCATATAAGCCAACAACATAACTCCTAGTTATGTGAGTATGCCCAAGAAAATTGAAAATATGTCAACACATAAACTTGAACATAAGTGTTCATAACAGCATTATTCATAATAGCCAAAACATGAAAACAACCCAAGTATCCATTAATTAATAAATGGATAAACAAAATGTGGTATAGCCATACAATATTATTTGGCTGCAAAATGGAATAACATACTATACATGCAACACCCAGGATGAACCTCGAAAACATTGTGCTAAATGAAAAAACCAGGTACAAAAGACTATATAGTATATGATTTCATTTATAGGGAATGTCCAAATCTATAGAGACAGAAAGTAGAGTAGTGGTTTTCAGGACTGGGGGTGTGGAGGAGAAAGTTGGAGAAATGACTGTTAATGGATTTCTGTTTGAGATGATGTGACTATCCTAAACTCAAATCATGGAGATGATTGTACATCTCTGTGTATATAATAAAACCATTGAATTGTACACTTTACATGGGTGAGTTTTAGCTCAATGAATCTTTAAAATAATTGACACGCATGTATGTAGGTGATGATACCTTATGATATATCTGCACTCTAGGCCTGCTGTACCCCATGCTCCCCACTTCTCTCCCTCACCAGATCCTGGCTTCACACAGCCCAAGGGAGGCCTTTACTAGCTAGGCTGTGAGAAGGAGAGGTAGCCGTGTTCCTCTACTCCTTCATCCTAGAAATAGAAAGACAAAAAGAAATCTCCCAGGCATTTTTTGGTTAGTGAGGAAAGAAAAAGGCGATATATCACATTGAAAAACTTATATACATATCAGTATACCAGAGCTTTAAAGATGGTTTTTAGTTTCTCATAAAATTCTTTTAAAGTGTAAACATTTATATACTACAGATTGACAGGATACATGACACTCTGTCTAGTTCTTTTCCTTTCATATGTTTATAATACATATATATTTTGAATATGTATTTGCATTTTTGCTATTCCCTTTTTCTATTCCAGTGTCTTAGTCCCTTTTTTATTTTTAATATGGTTTATTATGGAATCGATTTTTATTGACCATAGATGATTATGGTAGCCATGAAAATGTACTTCTTAGGTTTTCTGCTTACAGAGAGTGTGCTTGGACACAGCTGCATTTGCTGAGTTCTGTTATCCTTCGCTCCATTCAGGCAGAGGATACACTGCCCATGGCTGCTCCCAGCCAATGGCTGAGCACACCAGAAATCCTGAGGCCTGTTACTGGGATGCCTATGACAGAAATACTTTGGCTCTAGGACTCCCTGTCAGCCTTGCTGAAACTTTTCCAGAACAATACTGCAGGCTCTCATCCTCCAACTGTCTAACTTTCCTCCCCTCACAAAGTGAGAGACTATATCACATGCGGCATTGCCCTTGACGGCTCCTGGCAGATGGACTGCACTGGACCCTTGACCTCTCTGAGAGCTGTCGGTAGTGCCTCACTGCTGTTGACACTTTTTCAGGTTACAATGTTGTTCTAGTCTGATCAGCCAATGCCTGCCAGAGCACTGTGGCCTGTGAAACTGATCCATGTCTTGTGTTTGGCTTTCTGGCCCATTTGCATTCTCACAATGGTGAGTCTTTTATTGCAAAAGACTCTCAACAATGTGCTGCTAGTCAATTATCTGTTGGAGTTTCTGTGCTCTCTGTCATTCATAGGTATCCTGTGTTGTTGAGCATTGAAACAGCCTCCTCAAAAATTGACTGAAAAATATTTCTGACTGTCCTCCTGCAGCTTTTCCTGACCCATGCACCTTAGTGAGGCAGTTTGTCACTGAATGTGGCAGTTTGCAGAATGGAATTATTACATTCTCTCAGCTGCTTCCTGGGTAATGATCAGGATGAGAGAGTTGGGGGTGATCCTCAAGAATAGTGAAGGGTTTATCCTACTTGCAAACTAACAAGTTAGTCAGCCATCATTTCAGTGATGCTGGCAGAAGAAATGAGACTCCAGGGTCAGAGACAAAGGACTTTGCCACTCATGGCAATAGCAATAGTTAGAGTTTCCGAGGCCAGTTCCCGCAGGGTAATGTGATAAGGGGCAGGTAAAATCTGTGCATGCAATAGGTTGCATCCAGGAAAAGAACCCCAAGTTTAAGGAGCCCAAATCTTAATAGTGAGTAATGAGCTGGCCTCATTTTTGCACTATAGAAAAACACTATTACACTGGAAATTTAACATAGCTGCCCTTTGCTCTGGAGGGAAGCATTATCTTTACCTTCCAAGGCTATAGGCTAGACAAACATTCTGAAAAAAAAGTGTAACAAAGACAGCCAATGCCTCTTCTCACAAGGTGTGTAGAGAGGCACCCTGAAGAATTGTCTCCCAATAGTTATGTAGATCTATTTTGAAAATTTGGGATTCTGCCCTTATGATAACTGGGCATGATGCTCCTTTCTGTCACCTAGTAGCAGTTGTAGGCTGGCCTGATGGTATATCCTCTGGGGACAGCCCAGCCAAAAGTGAGGCCTAAGGGATTTAAACTTAGTTCTGGTTCTCCTACCTGGAATTTCTTGTTGGATTTACACAGCCTTAGGTCATAAAGATAATGATCACATGGTTGAGTACACTGCTTACCAAATCCTCCTACAGTGGCACATATAGGCCAAAGTGAGGGAATAAACATTGTAATGAACAGAGTTGTTATGCCCCCCATTCATATGTTGAAATCCTAAGTCCCAAATGTGACTATATTTAGAAACACAGCCTTTAAGGAGGTAATTAAGGTTAAATGAGGTTATAAGGGTAAGCCCTAATTCAATAGGACTGGTATCCTTATAAGAAGAAGAGACAGGGCCAGCCCGGTGGCTCAGGTGGTTAGAGCTCCATGCTCCTAACTCCGAAGGCTGCTGGTTCGATTCCCACATGGGCCAGTGGGCTCTCAACCACAAGGTTGCCAGTTCAACTCCTCGAGTCCCGCAAGGAATGGTGGGCTCTGCCCCTGCAACTAAGATTGAACATGGCAACTTGAGCTGAGCTGCCTCTGGGATGGCTCAGTTGGTTGGAGCGCGGGCTCTCAACCAGAAGGTTGCCAGTTCAATTCCTCGACTCCCACAAGGGATGGTGGGCAGCGCCCCCTGCAACTAAAATTGAACACGGCACCTTGAACTGAGCTGCCGCTGAGCTCCCAGATGGCTCAGTTGGTTGGAGCGCATCCTCTCAACCACAAGGTTGCCGGTTCGACTCCCGCAAGGGATGGTGGGCTGCGCCCCCTGCAACTAGCAACGGCAACTGGACCTGGAGCTGAGCTGTGCCCTCCACAACTAAGATTGAAAGGACAACAACTTGACTTGGAAAAAAAGGCCTGGAAGTACACACTGTTCCCCAATTAAAAAAAAAAAAAGAAGAAGAGACACCAGATCGCTCGCTCGCTCTCTCTCTCTCTCTCTCTCTCTCTCTCTCTCTCTCTCTCTCTCCTAGATACACACACACACACACACACACACACACACACACACACACACAAGCACAGAGGAAAGGCTATGTTAAGACATATTGAGAAGGTAGATGTCTATAAGCCAGAAAGAGAGGTTTCACCAGAAACGAACCTTGGTGTCTTGATCTTGGACTTCTCAGCTTTCAGAACTGTGAGGAAATAGATGTCTGTTGTATAAGCCACTCTGTTTATGGCATTTTGTGGCAGCCTAGCAGACTAATACAAGTATTTTGTATATATATTTTATAAAAGTACCCTTGTCCCTCTTGTACTTGAAGGTCTTGGGTAGGGGAATATTTGGACAAAAGCTGAAGTTACAGGCACAGGAATGGGCCACACAGATTTTGTGGTGGTAGAGGGAGAGTAACAACACTGGCACCTGGGGAAGGAGCTCCTTAGACCTTAGGAGGTATATGGGAGCAAGTGACATTAATGATCTTTCTCTGGAGCCTTTCGCAAAGTGGAAAATGCCATGTTATAGTTCTCTTACATTGCTGCAAGTGACTTAAATTTAAGACTGCTGGATCTGCCACCCTCCTGCAGATGAGTGTGAACACAATTTGATCATCATTTACCTTAACCTTACTGAGAAATCTGTTGGAAACAACAAAGGAGGGCTCTCCCATGCGAAACATCAGTTGCCCACTGGATGTTTTCACCATCCCCATTTCCATAGCCATTGGGCCATCACTCTGTAGAGTGAATGAAGATTGTGCTGCTGGTTGGTATTGTGTACAAACAGGACAGGTTGGATGGACTGCCCTTCAGGCAGCCATTCTAAAACACGGACTGGCCTCAATTGAAACTGAACTGGCACCTATAGGCCATGGTCAGGAGGCCATGTCATTGGCATTGTCAATCTTTTCACATACACCCCAATGATGTAGATTTCGTTTGAATGGCCCAGCAGTTGTACACTTTCTTTACAGGGGCACCATGTGCACTCTTAGTATTGTACTTCTGGTCTGAAGGCCAGGTGTTTATTTGCCTTTCTCATGAAAACATGAGGACTTGACCCCTAGGGGTGGCCAAGAAGAACTGCAAGCATGTAAGAAACACTTCTAGGAGATCATGTAGCTCTCAGATGAGTGTGGAGATCTCTCCCAAAGCAGCTATGCTTAGTTCTCAAGGGCGCATTCTGGAGGGATAACTTGTTTATTATTTATGTGCACCCTGTGAGCAATTTTTCCTATGATGGGAAACATCCAATTAAAAAAAAAGTGATATGGAATCTGCCCCTGATTTTAGCAGAAGTGATCAATGATATGACCTCATTCCTGAAGCGTATTTAGGTCAGTTTAATCTCATTGGCCATTGTTGCTATGGTTGATATAATTGCCATAGACTTCCTTCTTCTGTACCTGGATTAATGCCTTGGACTAAGTTAAAAGATCAATACAGAAAGTTAAGGAGAAAGTCACTTAGATTTTTAAGGTAGACCATGATGTTTTGTGGAATTTGTTCAGTTCATTGGATCTAGGACCTTGAAGGGCATTGTTGAGGTCAATGCTATAGGCTGGCCTTTTCTTGCTGCTTAGAGTCCTGTAGGTGGTAGCCTTAACTACTTAAGACTGCTTAAATGCCCTGTGAGACAAATTGAATGGGTTTGGTCCCTGTTTCTGTTGGTCAGATGACAGAGTGGCATACTTATGGGAAAACTTACCAGAAACCAGTATGGTATAGAAATGAGGGGTGGATATTGTGCTGCAACAATTTTCCATGGGTCTTTTGAGTTCCTGCAAATTTTGCTAGCAGAAGCACTGATTACGCTTTGTTCCAGACCATCTTTCCAAGACTTTTATATTGCAAATATCCCTGGACAATAGATAATGTCTCCCTTTGGAGCAAAGGGTAGGCATGCTTGCTGCTCATTATAAAAG
Organism: Rhinolophus sinicus; assembly: GCF_057876585.1. Lineage (NCBI taxonomy): Eukaryota > Metazoa > Chordata > Mammalia > Chiroptera > Rhinolophidae > Rhinolophus > Rhinolophus sinicus. Next base: position 23,330,647 of record NC_142507.1, on the reverse strand, counting down.
ATTTGGATTTTCTAAGCTCACGTTCCTCTTCTATATTATATTGCAACTCATTGTGTGTGTAGGTACCCATCTGGGCTTATATGCATCCTCCCCATGGAAACTGGGGGCAAGAACTGATGCAAATATGCTGAGGCTTATGCTGTTTGCTATATGGAGAGTAATAAATTTTTGTCCCTGACTCAGGAATCTGAGGATAAAATCTCAGACTCTTCACAGTTCTTATGTGAATAGTATGAGTAGTAAATCACCATTAAGTGTTCCATAAATCATGGATTGGCGAGACAGAAGAAATGAATTAGTTTATATAAAAAGATTACATATATGTGTATGTATACATATATGTGTGTGTATATATGTATACATATATGTATATATACACCCCCCCACACAGGCATTTGTTTATATCACCTCTCTCTATCTTTCTGTTTCTACTTTTTCATATCCTTTATTTTTCAGGCTCAGTGGTAATTGATGATAGCAGAAAGAATTTTATTTTGGAGCTAGTTAGTATAACATTAAAAAAAGACTAAGGCCCTGGAACCACCGGGTAATGATCTTGCAGCTGACTCAGGAGAAATATGGAAAAGGACCTATGCTGAAGACTAAAGAATTTTCCCTTGAGGTCTTTTTCAGTTTATTTCATTTTATTGTGGTAAAATATACATATCATAAAATTTACCATTTCAACCACTATTGAGTGTACAACTCAGTGGCATTATGTACATTCACAGTGTTGTGAAACCATCACCACTGTCTATTTCCAGAACTTTTTCATCATCCCAAACAAATTCCATACCGATTAAATAATAACTCTCCATTCTCCCCTTCCCCTAGTCCCCGGTAACCACAATTCAACTTTCTGTATCCATGAATTTGCCAACTGCTCATTATAAAAGATTTGGGTGTCCTAAGCTCAGGGTTCCTCTTCTATATTATATTGAAACTCATTGTGTGTACAGGTACCCATCTGGGACCTTGTATAAATGGAATCATACAATATTTGTTCTATTGTGTCTGGCTTATTTCACATAGTATATGTTTGCAAGGTTCATCTATGTTGAAGCATGTGTCAGAATTCAATTTCTTTTAAGGCCAAGTAATATTCTATTGTATGTATATACCACATTTTGTTTATCCATTCATCCATTAATGATTTGGGTTGCATCCACCTTTTGACTATAGCTTAGTGTTTTGAATCACAGTAACCTAACTTTGAGAACTGTCTCTGCATTGGCAAGCTTTTTGAACTTGGGTAAATTAATTTCTGTAAGCCTCAGTTTCCTCATCCTTAAAAGGGGAATAATGATAGTAATTGCATTACAGAGTTATTGAGTTACATAACAAAATGTACTAAAAGTACTTAACACAGAGCCTCAATAAACACCAGAATCCAGGTGGCACAGGAGAAAGAGCTTGACTTTAGAATTAAATAGCCCTGTGTTCAAATCTCAGATGTCTTGTTATGTGACTGAGGAAAGTTGAGTTTCAGTTTCCTTATTTTAAAATTCAGAATAATAAGATTCATTCTTTTATACAACAAATATTTATTGATACCTACTCAAAACTTACAGGCATTCTTTTGTAAGATGGGATACAAGTGAACAGAACAGAAAAATAAATTCATACCCTCATGGAGCTTACATTCTAGTTGTGTAAGAACAGAAACAGAAATAATTCTCAATTTGTGTGTTAAATAATACTGGAAATGGTGCTTGTTTATCAAGACTAAAAGTTATCAACACCCTCACCTCAATTTTCCCATCAATTCTAAGCTAGTATGTCATAAATTGTCCAATTCTAGCCAATTCTCCACCTTGCACGATCATCCTTAACATCACCTAGCTTAAGCCCTAAACCTTATATATACTCTTCTCTAACTTCTTATTTTAAATATTCCTAAGATTCTATCTTCCCTTACTGTAGTAAATCTTCCCTTACTGTAGTAAATAAAGTTAACTTTCCTTGATCAATAGGTTTATCTGGTGATTGAGCAGTCAATGGAGGATACAAACAATAAACAAGATAAGTAAATTATAGAGTTGTTATAAAGAGTTGAGTTAAGAGAGAAGGGGGCTTTGCAAGGCAGATTGTTTGGCTCTGAGTAAGAATGAAAAGCAATTGGAAGGTTTGGACCAGAGAAGTGACATGATCAGATTATGATGATAACTGGCACCAGAATTGAGAAATAACCAAAGAGGGCAAAGGAGGAAACCAGGAGACCAATTAGGAGACTGGAGGGTAGGAATGGACTTGTCAAGAGGTAGTTGGGCTTTCTGTTTTGAAGGTAGAATCAACAGACTTTGTCCGGCTTAGGTGTGTTCTATGTGCCTCCATCATCTACTTTGTACATACCCGCTGTAACCTGAGCACTGTAGACTGTTAATGCCCCTTACTCATTGGTGTCCCTCTGCAGACAATCCATGAGACCTGCTTCACCTTCCTTGCTCATATTGAACACTCAGTAACCGGGACAAAGTCTGCAATACAGCTGGCAGTCAGCCTAACTTGCTGATTATTATTAATAGCCTGATAATAATATGTCATGGGAAAAAAGAGGAGTTCCTTTACCTCAAGTATGGTTCCACCTATATTTAAAAAACAGGGAGAAATCGCTCTTAAACATGGTTAACTGTGGGTGAAATTGCAAAATAGCCAAAACCTCATGGATTTTTTGCATGGATTTTGATTTTTAAAAATCTTTCATTAAAATTTGATTTATCTTAACGACTGAGATTTTTGGGTGTTTTTTTTTTTTTTTTTTTCATTCTTGAGAAATTGCTGTGTTTTTTGTCTCCTGAGAAATTGCCTCACTCACCTCACCCTAGCCCTGGCTCTGCTGGAGAGGCAGGTAGGTGAGGTGTTGTTGGCTGTGGTTGTAGGCCACACCATTTTTTTTGAGTGTTACATGAGGAGTTTTGAAGGGAAAGTCTTAAAAGTCTCAAGCTAGGTATACAAGTATTAGTCAGCTTGGGCTGCCATAAAAAAGAACAGTTCCACAGACTGGGTGTCTTAAACAACAGACATTTATTTTCTCAAAGTTCTGGAAGCTAAAAGTTTGGGATCAAAGTGCCCATAGGGTTGGATTCTGGTGAGGTTGTCTTCCTGACTTGTAGATGACTGTTTTCTCTCTGTGTTTTCACATGGCTTCTTCTTTGTGTGCATGGAAAGAGAGTGCTCTCTGGTGTCTCTTCCTCTTCATATAAGAACACCAGTCCTATAGGATTAAGGTCCATACCTTATGACTTCATTTCACCTTAATTACTTCCCTAAAGGCCATATTTTTAAGTATAGCCACATCGGGGTAAAGGTTTCAATATATGACTCTTGGGGGACACAATTATTCCATAGCAGTGAGTACCCTTCTTCTATTCAGATCATGCTGCCTGAGGTGGCAACTTGGTACTGGAAGACTGAGAATCAGCGTTTGGATTTTGGCGCTACCTCTAAAGAGCTATGTGATCTTGGGCTACTTATTTACCATCCCTGAATCTCAACTTGCCCATCTCTAAAAGTACGTTAATATGTCTCATTACACAAGGAGATGAAGAGACTAATCTGAGATATATATGAAAACCTTAAACATAATTCTCAGTAAATGTTTAGTTTCCCTCCTTTTGGAAAACTAACTGGAATTCAGGAAACAAACTAGGATTGTAATTAAGCTAAGGAAGCAGTTCTGGTCATCAATTTTAGGTAGCCGGAGTGCTAGAGAGTAGCATTACAGAGAGTCTATTTACTATTTTTCTGAATTTTAGTGGCTGCCCACCCTTATCCCACGCAATATTAGATCTTCAAGCAGACATTGGCAAGAGTCCCAGGCCCCACAGATGTCTTTAGGTCAAACAGGAACCTTTCCACAGCTGCTGAGCAGGAGGAAAAGTGCTGAGTCATGGATTTGTTTCCTTCTGATTATGTGTGGTTCTTATCATGTCCTTCAGGAAACATTAGCACACCCAGCTGTTAATAATGATGATGAAATGAAGTTTCTGACTAAATCCGGGGTGGAGGTGCGGGTCATCTGTCTGGCAAACCTATACTTCTATCTATCTAGAAAGGAAGGGACCTATCTGAAGGCAGGCTGTGAAGATAGGAATGTACATGTGGAGAATCCCTCGATTTCACTCAATAGGGCAACCCAAGCCTCCTAAAGGTCATGGTTGGGCAGGAACTGTGGATATTGTCATTGGCAGATTTTCCCCAAACATTTCCAAAACCCGTTAGTAGGCAAAGAAGAAAGATAAAGAAACAGTACCTAAGGCCTCATCTTGCTGGATGAAGTATTTGTTTAAATCAGGGGTGACCAAACTGCCGCCCGCGGGCCAACTGCGGCCCATGATCCATTGTTAATTGGTCATCAGCAAATTCCAAAAATATATTTAGTTTCCTTAAATAAACCAGGTGAGGCAATACGTACTTCACCTGGAGTGAGTGGCCCGGCTGTTTGTGTATTTTACCTCATATGGCCTTTGGTGAAAAACGTTGAAAAAAGTTTGGACACCCCTGGTTTAAATTAATAGAGGACTATACCTACATCCTCAAAATTGATGAAATGTTTCCCTGGGGACTTACTCCAATTCTTTATTCCCCTTTGCCCCTTTTTCCACTAAAGCACGAGATTTCACTAGTGGAAGCTCTCATCATTCCTATACTCCTTCTCCTGCCCTCCCTATATCTCCTTATGAGGCCCAAGCAGTGTTGACAAGCTGGAATAGTATCAGATAATAATTTTTATTTGGTGCCTAGAACTTTCCAGAATTTGTGGTTACCAGAGTGAATCACAAGAGAGACTTTCATTCTCCCAGAAGGTGAAGGACAGTTATAGCCATGCCCTTCAGTGACTAGATGATCTTACGCAATTGCTTGCAGTACTGGGTTCAGAAACTCATTCTTTTACCCACAACCTGAGTGGAAAACTTCAATCAGGTAATGGAATATATATTGTGCTCCCATTGCCCAACAAATTCAGACTTAATTGACATAAGGGAAAGTTCATTTCAACTGTTTTTAGTCCCTTTACTTTATCGAATTCATACTTGAGAAGTTTTCACAATGGAATTTAATTCCCAGCATTTAAATCAAGTTGATGATTAACTTAAGGAACACAAGAAGAATTCTTGTTGCAACGTGTTACCACAAAGAGGGGAGCCAAGTTTACTAAAGCAATAAACTTGGGTAAGTCACTCAACATCTACAGCTGTACCTTTCACTACAGTGGTCACTAGCTACACGTAGCTCTTTAAATTAAACTAAAATTAGTTAAAATTAAAAACTCAGTTCCTCAGTCATACTATTCACCTTTCATGTGCTCAATAGCTACATGTGGTTTGCAACTACTGTACTGGGCAGGCGGATACAGAATATTTCCATCATCATAGGAAATTCTCTGGGAGCACTTGTCTACAGGCTTAGTTTCATCACCTGAGAGGGAAGTAACAACACTTCAGATTTCAGATGAGATGGTGCACATGGAAACACTTTGTACACTGAAGTGCGATACAAACTGTGTCATTAGCCTTGACTTGTAATTTGGATGAATGAAGAGTAGATTCCCGATTTCCTAAAGAAAAGTTTCATGAAATAATCTGACTCTTTTGACGTATGTGTCTGATAGTTTTATAAGTCAGCCCTGTTTCTCCCATTGTAATCAACAGTGCTGAGAACCCACCTTTCTTGGGCAGAAAGAAAAGGAAGTCCCTGAACACTCCAACTCCAAATTCCCAGACAGTCCTCAAACAACTGGCATCTCTCCCTGGACAAGCTCTCTAGGGCTTTTTTCACCTCAACCCCTTGACCTCATGTTCTACATCAGCTGTGGGAGGACGTAAAACTATCCTCCCCCCAGTCCCACTGTCATACACAGATTCTAGAAGCCTCTGCACCCCACGTGCTTGTCTTCGGAGTTATGTAGTAGAGATGTATACTGGAAGAGTAGGGGCTTTGACCTGAAATAGGACTGGGCTGGCTCTCACCTCTTTCACTTCTTAGCTATGTGACTTTGTCAAGTTACTTAACTTCCTTGAAGCAAAGTTTTTGTTTATGTTTTCTTTAATTTCTGTAAATGTGCCTAAGACATTCACTTTGCAAGACTGTGGTAAGAGCTAAAAGAGCTAGTGGTCCTAGAATGTTTAGCACAATGCCCAGTACATAGTATTTGGTTCATAATGGGTGCTACCATGAACAGTAGTTGTATTTACTCAAGAGCTGTCCTCAGTTCTGGAGGAAAATGGTGTTTTCTCTTTCTCTTGAAAAGCAATGGAACACTCTCAGATACTTCATTATCTGAACATCCATGGGATGGGACTAAATAGCCTCAAGTAAATGTGCCAGTGACAATATGCATGTTGCACTAAATTCTGCCGATTGTCTGCCTAATAGCCATCATCCCCTGCCCCCTTGTTTTCTCTTAATAATAGAATCCAGATTTTATTTTAATGTCTGGTGTCCAGGGATCCCTCCCCAAGTCTAGATTGTTGAATATTGATTGGTCCCTGCTATCAGGTTAATATTATTTTTCTTGCTAGTGACTGATGTAAGAAAGGTCATATGGCATAATTATGATAAGTGAGACATAGAGGAAGTGGGGAGGGAGGGGCAGATCCAAGGAAGAGTTTCTGATCATAAAAATGAAAGAAAAACAAATGGAAACATCAGATCCTGTTCTTTAACCCAGTGCTGTTCCATGGGTAATGACTGAAACTATTGCCCTCTTGTGTCTATAAGGGGACAAGCTTGAGGACCGAGACCAACATGCCTAGATGACAGAGGGGAAAGATGGAAAGAACCTGAGTCTGTGATTATATCCAAAGACTGGTATATTAACCAATCCCAGAATCACCCTATTCCTAGACTTCTTGGTAAGTGAGATAATACATTTATTTTACTCTTTAAATCAAATTAAAAGTTGGAATTATCTATTATTTGTAGCTGACAACATCCTAAATGATATGTAATACAAATAACCAATACATTTCCATTTTTAGTTACTTATATGTATGTCTTTTAGTCCCTACTCAACTCTATGTGTTTCTCAGATGGTACGATATGTCTTACATCCTTGTACATCTTAGTGTCCAGCATGTAGTAAGCACTTACTACAGGTTGTTACATGTACATAGAAGTAAAATATGCCCCCTGAAATTACAGAGTACTTCCAATAGACCCTCTACCACAAGGTATTAAAATAGAGGTTTGGTGGTGAGAGAAAGCCTGAAGATTACTAATAATACTTTTGTAGAGTCTATCTTTTCCTATTCCGTGTGTGATACGTCATCCTGCTAGGAACACTGACTTAGAAATCTGATATGGTATTTAATTCTTACCTTATCATTAACCCCTCATATCTGAAGAGTTGCTAAGCTCTGGTCATATTACTTTGGGTTTTCAGCTTATCCAGGGTAATCAGGTTCTAGGGGCAAACTGTCTTACACTGTCCAAGCAAATAAAATTTGTTCGAGAAAGAAAGGCCATGTTTTTTTTTTCTTTTCCTAGTGGGAACTGTGTCTTATCAGGAGGGAAGTCTACAAGGGAAGCTAAACCAAGCTCAAAAGGCTACCTAGCTGATGGATGGTAACAGAAAACAAAGTGCCATAGCAATGGCCCAATACCCCCAGTCCCCTAGATGCTATCTCCTTCTCTGGAGACTCAGTATGTTACTTCTGCACGTGCCCACTGTAGCTGCCCTTAGCCTCGCTCACTAAGGCAATGTTAACATGAGGTGTTATGAACCCTTGGTGAACTCTAGCCTTTCTTTTCAATTAGTAATCATTTCTGATGATCTGAAAGTATATTATCGCTCTTCTTACAACGGTCAACGTCATGAAAGGCTGTGTTTCTCCTGGCCCACACATCAGGATCTTCTCCTTATTTAACACCATAGCCATCCACCATTCGTCCCAATAAGCAGTTAATGTGCCTGTTAGCCGAACTTCCTACTAGAATTTTACTGTGGACAGAAATATTCCAGCAGAGGATGAACGACTTTCTGTTGGATGTGAGGCAGAGGGTTTGTGCAAGTGGAAAGGTCTTCAAAGCTGTGGTTCTATGCTGACCTCTTGTGTGTTCATCCCCAGGAAGGCAACTTTCTGTGTTAACTGCTCTTGCCTGAAAAAGGTAACCAGAGATTTTTTTAGGATGAAATCTCTTTGGGATGATGTAAGTGATTCCATCTTTTGGGGTCTTTCATCCAGATTAGAGAAGAAAGAATGAACAAGAGAAAAAAGGAAATATACCAAGGATGGGAATAAAAGAGAAAACAAGTGAGGAAAGAGTGTGTAATGATGAGAAAATGGAAAAGAAAGACAAAGAAAATAATTGGTTAGAGTCTTAAAAAAGAACCACAAACAACACTGAGAGCAAAAAAATGTTCACATGTAAAAAGAAAACAAAAAGCGTCCATGAACATGAAAACAAAACAAAACAAAATAAAAGCTAGGAATAAACCAAAGTGAAGAGGATAGTGGTATAAAATAAGATTGACATATATCAACTTGACTACTTGTACTAAAATAATTTTTCCTAGTGCATTTTAAGAATGATTTATCACCTAATAACTGGTAAAAATTTTTGTGATATTCCAAGTATAGTGAAATAGCTTTGTTGCTATTATAAATTACACTTGTTTGCTATGCCTGTCACAATTTTTTTCTTTATAGAACCTAGAATTTTAGAAGTGAAAATGTGCTTAGAGAATATCTTATGTTTGATTATTTTAGAGAAAAGGAAATCTCCGTCTGAAGAAGCGACTTGTCCAGACTTATATAGCTGGTAACACAATAAAAACAGGACTTGACCTTCCCCAAGCTGGGGTTCTGAGCTGGTCTGGTGCCTTCTGAGGCTTCCTCTTTCCCTCTAGGCCTCCCAATTTGCAGACCTGTTCCTGTGCCCCCATGGCTCATTCTTATTGAGTCTTACAAATTTAAATTAGTATTAAAAATTACTAAATAAATATAATTATGCTATGAATATAAATTAGTATTTAAAAAATCACTAAATAAGTAACATTGTAAAATGTTACAACTTCATAGCTAATGTTCATAGAAATTTTATAATGTGGTAGGTATTGTGCTCAATGTTTTACATGCGTTAACTCATTTAATCCTTAAATGAGTAACAATATAACATGTTAATGATGGAATCATTGACAACTTAGCTAATATTTATAGAAATTTTTCAGTGTGCCAGGTGTTATGGATTGAATTGTGTTCCCACAAAATTCATATGTTGAAGTCTTAATGCTTAGCACCTCAGAATGTGACCTTGTTTGGAAATAGGGTCATTGCAGATGTGACCAGTTAAGATGGGGTCATTAGGGTAGTTCTAATTCAATGTAACTGGTGTCCTAATAGAAAGGAAAAGTTTGGACATGGAGGCAGACACAAATAGAGGGAAGATGGTGTGAAGAGACACAGGGAGAAAACGGTCATCTGCAAGCCAAGGAGACAGGCCTGTACAGATCCTTCCCTTACAGCCCTGAGGGAGGAACCAACCCGGCTGACACCTTGATTATGGTGTCTAGAACTGTAATATATGACCTGGCCTCTAGAACTGTAATATAATATATTTCTATTGTTTAAGCCACTTTGTTACCGCAGCCCTTGCAAACTAATACGCGGGCTGTTTTACAGATATTAACTCACGTAATCCTTACCATCAACACTATGAAAGACAGAAAATGAAGGGGAAAAAAGTTAAATACCACTAAAAGGAAGCAATCAACCCAATTCAGAATGGGGAACATTCCACAAAGTAAATGATATGGTCCAACAACAGAAAAAAGTTGTGATGAGAGAGAGAAAGGGAAAGCGAGAGAGAGCTGTTACAGAATAAAAGTGACCTACGATGCACAGTGATCACAGTCAACATTGGGACCTTATTCACACGCTGAGTGAATAAACCCACTGTGAAAATACATCTTTGAGACAATCGGGGAAATTGGCTATGTACTAGATATCAGATGATGTTAAAGAAATTTTCTTAATTTTTCTAGGTGTGACCATAGCATCGTGGTGATATTGGAAAATGCATAGCTTAATTAGAGGTGAGTGAGATGGTATGATGCCTGAGATTTGGTTTAAAGGAACTCAGGAAAAAATGTTTGGTACTAGGTGGAGCATGCACAGTGGTTCATTATATGATTTCCTTTACCTTTAAAAACATATTTGAAATGTCCATAATAAAAAGAAAAAAAATCATGGGATTCTACTATGGCAACTTTACAGATGAGGAAACTGAGGCTAGGAAATCTTTGGTAAGTGCCTTGGAAGAGCTGGGCTGTGACCAATCTGGTGCCAGAATGTAATTACAAATAGGTTTAAAAATGTTAATATTGAATGACAAAGTGATAATATTTTCCTATCCATTTTACACCAATCCTCTGAGATATGCATCTCCATCTGGGTACAACGCATTGGGTGCAATCATCCATGTCAGAGTTGTAAGCAGAAATTAGAGGTGATTTGTGTAAGGCTACAAATTCACTACAGAATGCTGAAACCAGGAGTGCAATCCAGACTTCTTGACTTGTAGTCAAATGCAAACACCAGATCACATGGCCCAAGTGCTTCCCATTTAAGAGAAAGGATTTAGGGATGGGACTTCTGGGTTGGGTTCCCCTGTGGACAGCTTCCCCTTCGTCAGCTCACTTATCTCTAAGGACCTCTGGCTTCCAGTATGTAAAATGGAGAGGGTAACCCCCACCCCTCCATGTTGCCAGCCTCCCACTGCACTGTAAGGTGCAAACGAAATGATACATAGGAAAAGATGTTAGTCAACTGCAAAATACATGCAAATGGTAGCCTTTTCTATTTAAACAATATCACTTATCAGTTGGTGTGAAGAGGAAAATGTGGTTTAGAGGACTTCAGAAGAGGCAGGTTTGGTGGCAAAATTGGGCGTTCTTACAGTGTCATCAGATTTACACTCATAAAATTTCAACAGCTTGAGATAAAGTCAGGGCATAGGTGGAATACACTCGGGTCATTCTTGGGAGGTGGCTTGAATTCCTGACCTTTCTCTTGGCAGTTGGGTTGTGGATGGTACACTTTTAGCCCCAACTTCTCAGAAGCAGACTGTATTATCCATCAGGGCCTGTCCATCCAGTTCAAGTTCACAGTGATAAATCTCACAGCCACCAAGGGTCCTCACAAAGGTGGGTGTGGTGTGCTGATAGCATGCATGATTAAGTGCTTTCCTGTGTCAAATATAGCTGTAATATACTACAAACAGGCAGTTGAGTTTTATACAAACTGATCTGGCTGCTATCAGCTGCTCTGACATTTTATACTAATACTTAAAATAAATCTAGAAACAGGAAAGAAAGTACAGAATTATTGTTTTAAGAGGCCTGTGCAAGCTTATCTTCAAAGTGACAGAGGTTCTATTGTATTTAGAGAAACTGCTCACTCCACTGGCATAAAGGTTAGTAGCACGAGCGCCACCACCGCCAGGAGCCAGTTTCCCACACGAGTGCTGGCTTCACAGCACAGCCCTGACCCCTGGCAAAGGACTCTGTCCGTTTGCATTTTCTTCTTGCTCACCTGAGGAAATCTCAGTGCACAGGGAAGCACCAAATACCTTGTAGAAGCAATTTAGAGTTTCTCCTTAAAATAAACCAAACCATCATGATATGGAGGGTCACCCTTACTGTCTGAAAGCATTTCCTCTTTTAAAATGTCGGTCTTGACATCCGTGTGTGGTGTCTTTGCATGTGTATGTCTCACAGCTGAAAACAAAAGGAAGCTTGTGCTATTCTGGATTTTCTTTTTTGGAATGAGAATTTGAGGGAAAAGTGCCCCATGAAATAGAAACTTAATTTTTAAAAAAGAACAGAAATCATCTAGTTCATCCAGTAACTTTCACCTTCGGCATGCAGAAGAACTACTTTGAGAGTTTTAAAAAATATTAATACCAGGACCCATTACTGGAGTCCAATTTAACAATTCTAGATGTTTCTAGGGACATGGACATGTTTTAAAAGCTCTCTAGGTGATTCTAATGGGCAGCAGGATGGAGAAACACTTATTTCAATGGGTCACTTTAGACAGTCGTGGCATCTGAAGGCCAGAAAGGAGGGGCTGTTGGGGTCCCACAAAAAGTGTGAGGGCACCTCCAGGCTGGGACTCAGTGCTCTGTTCAGTAGTCTTTGTTCAAAACTATAATTTATTGGTACACTTAACTGAAATTAATCTAAGAATGGATCGAATGCTAAATATGAGTACATAGTTAAATTTGCAATCATGGAGCTGGGTTTCTTCCTCAAAGCTTTATTTCATAATTCAAGTTATGTTATTCTCTGTAGGCATAATCGAAGGATTTTATTTTTATTTTGTCATTTCTGGAAACTCCTTGATTTCTTTGTTCCACCTTCCTCTCTCAAAACAACCTTATGTAGATTCAAGAATGACTTTGGAAGATTGATGCTCATGAAGGCTTGTTATTCCTTCTGTGCTAATGTTCTTATTTTTGAGGAACATTTTCAAAATCATTTTCTACCAAGTATACAATATATGAGATATATGATTATGGAGATTCTACTTCCAAGATTTTCTGGCATAGAGCTATTTTAAATATCCTATCTTTATAAAATTCACATAAAATGTAAAAAGGACCTAGAAATCTCAATATTTTGGTATCCAAATGATGTCTCTGAGATTATACTTCCTCAGGTGAACAAGAAGAAGTGTTATAAAAATTCATGGTCAGCTCATGTGTTCCAATTTTTGGTTTGGAGAAGATGGTCCCTTATAGATATTACCATGATGCTGATGGTACTTGGTTAGGGCCCTATGAAATACGTGTAAGCGTATTGTGGAAAGTTTGCGAACTTAATTGTCCTCGTAGGTATGGTCATTGCTAGACTGGAGAAGATAACTCCTGCTCCTCCGGTTCTGTCTACTCACCCATGGGGAGCAAGTAACTTCTGTGTCCAGGCAGAGGCCCAAAAGCTGCTGGTCTCATCGGCTTGGCCCAGCCAGCATATCTTGAAAAGTAGCAGGAGAAGCGTACAAGGCTGCTTTGGATAATCATGACCCACTCTTCATTCTTCACCCCCTTTGGTCATGTAGCTGTCCCCACTCCCTCCATTACGACTTACTCTGTTATCGCGATACCACCTCTGTGCTCTGGATTCTCACTGTATCTGGAATTAGGCCTGGCCAGTCACTACCATCTCCTGTCTGGCTATCTCAGCAGCCTCTTCACTGTCTTTCTTGCCTCACTGTTGTTGCCGTCCCACTCCTTATTCACCTGCAGCATCTGATCATGCTCCTCTCATACTTAAAGCACAGAAAATTCACTACAGGTCCCAGTATCTCTTCCACACACTGTTCAATGCCAGCCCTCTGCCTCATCCCTGCCTTTCTTTGGGATCACTCTCTGCACTCCAGCCATGGGATCTCAAAGGTGGCTTCACTGGGATCACAGATGTCTGTGTCTTGACCCTGGAGCTCATGCTCATTAGTTTGGGGTGCAACATAAGCATGGGTACTTTCCTACCCATCACCTTACAGGTGATTCTAGTAGGCAGCTGAGTTGAAGAACCTGTACTCATGTTCTCTCCTCTCCTGGCCTTTGTACGGGCTGCTGCCTGGGCCTGAATGTCCTGTGCCACCACTTGTTTTGGCTACCTGGCCACAGCTTACTCACTAAAGGGGGCTGTCGGAGACTTCAGTGTTAGATGCTGGGCATGGCAACCAACAGAAGATTCAAGGGAGATTCCACACTTAGAGGGTCAGCAAATCATCATTTTGTAAGAATATGAGAGGAAGTGCATTCCATGGAGAAGGGCCCTCCCTCATGGAAAATGGGCTCTGCCTTTTAATTCTAGCCGGCTGTGGTTTCTAATACAAAGGAAGACTGGAAATGAGATGCTTTGGGGAATCTAGAGGTCATTCCATTTGTGAACTTCAGTGTCCTCTACATATTCTTTGCATAGCTTGCTTTCAACTTTCTCCTGTCTCTACATATTACAGAGAGAAGGGTCCTCAGGCCTCTAGGTCTGATTTGCCTAATTGGGGGTGGGAGGAGGGGAGGCAGGGTGGGGCTGTTAAAATATCTTCAGAAGCTACACCGATCACAGATCACAAACACTCCCCAAAGATAAGAAGAGGAATTGGCTTTGATCAACCCGTTCTAATTGTGCATCAAATAGAGAGTGATTCACTTGATTAAAAAGCTTGACCAAATATATGGTGATGGAAGGAGAACTAACTCACTCTGGGTTGTAAACACACAATGTGATGTATAGATGATATTACGTAATTGTACACCTGAAACCTATGTAACTTTACTAACCATTGTCACCCAATAAACTTTAATTAAAAAACAAAAAACAGCTTGAAACTTATCACTTCCTCCAACCATTCATTATATTTCATACTCTCCCTTCTCCCACAAGAATCTTTAAAATTTTCTTCTTCTGATTCACACAAAAGAACTTATAGAGTTTACTTTAGAGGACTATAAAGGAAATTTAAACAAAAACCTAAGTTCATGTAAATAAAGGAGAATTTTAGGTGAGTCCCAGTCCCAACCCTGCATAACACACTGATTGCTCTGTGCAGTCCCTGGTGATCACAGACGAAATGCAATTCAAGTCACTATGAACTTTAGATACCATGAATAACAGTAAAGGACATGCGGTCTGGATTCATTCTAATCTCATCTCCACTATTTACCAGTGTGTGACCCTGAGAATATTCCTAACATCTGTACCCCAGTTTCTTCAAGTAAAAAATGGATATTATAATAATATCTACCCCTTCAAAGGTTGGCGTGAGTTTTAACCTCGTGATTCCTTGTGAAGAGCTTACCTGGCACTTGGTAATAAAAGTTAATTTAATAAATGTTCACCTTTATTTTTTTAAAAAAGTGGTTAGGACTTTGTTTTTCCTGGCAGCATCTTCATCTTGGTATTAATAGCACCATTTTGTTTAAATAGATTAGACTAAATAGTTCACGTAAGTTAAAGATGGTACAAGAAAGAAAGGCCCCCTGTCCAAGTTCAAGCCCAGGTATTACAATGAACTATGTGTGCTTGACCAACACAATCCTCAGACCATGCATTTTGGACCTAGAAGTGACATCACAGGTCCCATTCCCTCATAAAAGGTAAATTTCAAGATACAGAGAGGCCCAATGACTCCTGGTCACAGAGCTGGTTTAGTGGCAGAGCTGTGATGAGGTTTTTGGGTACCAGGACACCAGGCTTCCAAATTGTATTCGGCATGGCTTCTCTGATCACACCAGAACAGTTGCTAATTCATCCCTTACAGTGCCTAAATTAACTGGACATCAGAAACATTTATCACCTCTGAAAGGACAAATGTTGGACAAAAATACAGGAGAAGTGTTTCATAAGATACATTGGCTGTCCCTCAGCTTAACATCTATCCCCTGAAGAACATGGGTGTAATGTGCAGAAGTAAAGGATGAGCACTGACAGTGTCAGTATAGGAACCGATGTGCTAGAAATAAAAGTATTGCAGTTATTTCCAAAGAATGGACCTGCAAGTTTTTTGGGGGATTTAACCAGATATTCATGGTTCTTACTTGAAAAGGGAGAAATATTGAGATTTTTAACTTGTAGGTATGATAGATAGTGATGTCTCTTAATTGTTTACTGAGAGGGTACAGGGTCTTGTAATTAAATCAGTACTAAGCAACCAGCACAATCAGAGCTAGATAACATCTAAAACTACTAGGAAAATATTTCCGCAAGAAGAAAGGAATTCACCAAAAGAAAGTATTGGGTAACTTTAAGATATTAAAAGTGAATTATATGTATATACCAGTATATTCCCTCCCCCACTCATCCACCCCAAGTTTTTCTTCTCTGTAATTAACTCACAAGTAAGAAGTACTAAATGATGACAAGCATGTAACTGAACTGGGTCATGCATCTACCTCAGGTTGCTTAACACAATCTCAGATCAGGGTAGGTTTTAATGCCACTCGCCTTTAATCACATCATCATACTGACAGACTCCTAGTATGTGGAATCTTTGGGTCTAGCAACCATGAGCCTCATGTGTAATATAAATATCACCTGTGAGGTGAATGTAGCTCAGGTGATCACACTGAAAAAAACAGGCACCTCCTCCGCTGGAATTTCACCAAATGCCTTTGAAGTTGCATCAATCTCAGGCTCTGCAATCAGAAGAGTGGGGCATAGGTGGTGTAGTGATGACAAGTTCCAGAGATAGACATTAATTAGATGGCCCCTAGCACTGGGGGTCAATCTATCTGGGTTTAGGAGATTGCTTTGCTGTGATACCACCTGTAGAGTAGGACAATGCTTAATAAAGCTTAGACCTGCGACCTTAAAGTGGACAGAACCTAAACAGATAACCTTTGGGATGATCCTTAACCTGAGTCCCTCAGTACCTGCAAGGAAGTCACTGTAAGATTAGAAAATGTAATTACATCTGATAACGTGATTGCCAAGACATTGTTTGAAAAGAGGGCTTTATCAGCCCCATTGTGTAAAGGTTAATGGAGACCTGGATCTCTGGCCACTGGTCTCTCACCTCTAAGAGAATGAAATCTGATTATATTAGAATTTTTAGAAAGTAGCTCAACAGTCCTTAGAGTTCAATACTTTACGATTTACTCCATTTGGTATAAACTGGCCATGGAGACCTACAAATCTGAACCCACACTGCTGTGAGATCTGTCTACTGACATGAGATTGAATTGACTGGCTATAGGTTCTCTAGTGCCCCCTCTGTGTTCCTTCTACCTGAGCATCTGCTTGCAGAGCACTAATCTCATTACATGACAGTTCTGTTTCTCTGACTCTCTCCTTCACTAAGATGGAAAGACCGTTAAAAGACAGGCACTCACTTGTTTTGTATTCCCAGAGCCTAGCACAGATTTTGTTTTATGAGTCAATCCCCACATGATTGCTGATCTGAACTAAACCTGCTCAGAGAAATTTTGGGTTTCCCCATTGATGAATATTGGAAAAGTGGGTGAGGGTTGAGTGGACCAGAGAAATCCATGAGCCTCCCCCCACAATCCCAGGCCCTGCAAATGGGTTAACTATTTACTAAACCATGGAGGAGTAAGGTGGGGCAGAAACAGAAGAGAAAATCCTTATAGTGAATGGATATTGTTTACTCCATTTTTGAACTAAATAAGATCATCTTATCCAAACACCTCATTTCACAGTTGGGGAAATAAAGCTTGAACAAATTACATGGAAGGATTATAATTAACTTATTATTTTTCTATTGTATCATGATGAAGTTTCCATGTGACATTTGGTCACCCATACCACTTAAGTATTAACTAATGCTGTAAAATGAATACAGTGCTTACCTAGAGAGCATACATATTTCTATTCTTCTACAATCAGATAAGAAAAAGAATAATGCTTTAGTGAATCAGAGGATTGGATATAGATCGAAAGAATTGGGACTCAAAGAATCTTAAAAGTATATAACATAGCTAGACACATAAAAAGCAGACATTTTAATTTAAGAAGATTGTAACACAATTTAGACAACATCACCTAAGTCTTGTTCATCCAAAATTGGGTTTGATCAAATGGTTCTAACAGGGGAAATATTTCCCAATAAGTCCCTCTTTTAGCCTGTTTCCACCTTTCCTACAGAGCTTAGATCTAATGAGCTTCCTGTTGGGCCTGAGTAAGTTATCAGTAGGTCCTTCATCACCCTGACCCCCATGAAGGAAAGGAAGAAATAAAACCTCTGCAAATAGGGAAAGCAGTGTGTAAAAGGGGTGTGTGTGCTAAGAGGCTCACCTATTACTAACGGTTCCCCAAAGAAATATGTCTTGGGTGCAAGCTCAAGTACCATTATTCCCTGAGTGTTTTATAATCAACATAAAATACAAATAACTAACTTTTATAAAGCACTTTCACCTATATTGGGTCTCTTTGATGGAACAGTTATCACCCCCACTTTATAGATGGAGGAAGGGACACAACAGAGAGCTTGAGCAGTTAACCCATAACCACCCAGGGAAGGGAAGTATCAGGGCTGGGATGCTTTTCTTCCAATTACACTTCATATGTTCTCTGACCACATATAGGAATACATTATATACTCTGCAACTCACCCCTTTTCAAAGGAATAAGCCTAATGAGACCCAAGACCCAGCCTTTTCTTTCTGTGTATCTCCAAGTCCAGCAGGCATTCTTGTTCTTGGAGTCTGTACCAAGATCAGTCTGTATGAAGATCATCTGACCCAGACAGGAAGGAAAAGGCAAAGGACACAACCACGGAACACATTGGCAATGACAACATTTCCCCTTCTTTGAAACATTTGGGTTTTCTTTTCTATGCTTCTCTGGAGAAACCATCAACAAACAATGTAAAACCTCCCCATTAGAAGTTATCACCTTCTTCATCCAGGAGGCAAATATGAAGTAGATGATTTCCAGGCAATTTTCCATCATCTCAATGCCTCCTTATCAACCATTTCCAGTTGGCTGGTTAACCAGTTCTTGTGCAGTGTCTGGTATTACAGAGATGCCACGTGACCAAGAAATCTGTGCAAGTTCTTGTCTTCTTAGTAGACATAATTTTTGTTTTAGTCAGGGATTTAAAAAATCCACTTAGCTAATACTGTTTTAAGCATTTCTTATAATTGAAGTTAGTCTTTAAATTCCCTTCAAAATGAAAATATCAAACTATCCGCTGATTTGTATAAAACGCGTAAGAGCATCTTTCATCTGTGTGATGCATCCTTATAGCTCCAAGGCGGCTTTGTAGATATGCAGTGGGCTCTGGCTTGGCAATTCCAGGGATAGCTTTTCCTACGTCACCTTTCTGGAAATATATGCTACAGTCTTTACACTTAATACAAATCAGAGCAAGGTCAAGAGATTTTTAGTGTCCTTAAACCAGATCAGAAAGCCTGTAAACCATCTTTACTTACTTGGTCAGCAGGGTGGCAGCCCAGGCAGTGAGAACAGAACCATCCTCAGGGGTACAGTCCTGGAAACTGAAAATGAGGGAAGAGATCTGGAAAACTGGGATTTAACCAACTGGTCTTTGCATTTGCCACAATGGGATATTGTTAGGCCTGGGTTCCATGAAACAATAGACTTTGATAGGACATAATACCCATTCAGAGGACAGATTTACATCCTACCTCTTCAAGCACAGTGAGCTCCCTTTCCGTTTGCTCTTTCTGCACACAATGTATGTGTAACAGATTATTTGTCCTTATGTCTTCCTGTTTTCCCTCCCCTATTCCTTTACTTCTGCTGCAGACTTCTAGTAAGTCCAGGGTGGTTTTTATCTCTTGAAATGCTGAATGTTTTGTCATGGGAGTCCGTTGCTGAAATACACAGCATTGGTTTTCCTGGACATTTTAAAATGAGATGACTGCATCCCTCAAATGGATTCTAGAGGCAGGTCCATTTGAATGTATTTGTACCCCAATTTCTCCAAGTGTGAAATAGCCTCCAGATCAAATTTCTGTCTAGACGAGACGAAAACCTACTATTTGTTAACAAAGGGCCATTCTCATTTTTTAGAGGAATGCATTATAAATATAAAGCATTAAAGCCTTCATAATTTTTCCAAAGTATATAATATACTAAAGAGAAAAATGAAAAAGAATAAAACTATGCTCATAAAGAGGCTTTTGTAACATAAATGTGAATGTAATATTCATACCCAATATTATAAAACTTTTACAAGGTTGTCTGTTCTAGAGCTATTTTATAGGATAATGTGAGAACTGTCATGGTAAATAAATGATGTCACATAAAAAAAGTAGAATATAAACAGTTTAGTCTTTGACAGAAACAGAAACTGTCTGCATGTGAGCAAAGACTGCAAGGTTAGAGCTAAAACCAAAAATAGTTTAGGAAGAAGGAAAATTATGGTATTCAAATCTTTTTGAATATTTTAAATCATTTTATAAAGAAAAAAACATTCCAATGATAATAGGGCAATTCCTGTGGGAATAACAATTTATTCTACGGATCTGGAATATAGTTGATTGCACAAGGATACTTTGCCTTATTATTGCAGGTGACATTTGCCTGTGGCATATGCTTAGGGGTGGCCAGCACTGTGAGCCACACCTGACTTTGAAGTAATCACCAACGATTTTGGAATGCAGGCAGGGGCCCTAGACCATGATTACCTTTTCTTCTTCCCATGAAGTTGTTATAAAGGGCAAAGGAGAAAATTTAGCAGGAGTCAGCCCCTTCCAGATAATCCCTTATGAGCATTATCTCCAATCCAAAGAGTATTAGATATTCATTTTAGAGAAAAGGAAATGGGTTCAGATGTTAATTAAATCACTCAAGGTCACTCAGTGAGTAAATACATATGACAAGACTTTGAGCCCAAGTCTAGTGTCCGAAGGCCATATTCTTCCCATTATACCATCATGTTGCCCAAAATATGTTTAATAAGAACATGCCTTCTTGTTTCCCTAATGAAATGTGACTCCCTCAGACCAGAGAGGATATTTCAATGGTTTTCCCCCCTGGCCGATAGGGCAGTGCCAGCCTGGGTAATAATCAAGGGTGATTACTGTTCCAAGCACTTTTCATATTCTCATTTAATCTGAACAACATAGCTATCCTCATTTTACAGTGGAAACTGAGGCATAGAGAAGTTAGCAACTGATGCTGTGTTACATAGCTTGTAAGTAGCAGAGCCAAGATTTGAATGTCTGGCCCCAGAATACTGTAGGTGCTAAAAAATAACACCTATAAATACATTTTCTGCATTTCTTGGATCTAAGGTAAATCAGAAGAGAAATATATGATCAAGAAACCTAAAAATAAAATGAAAAGCCTCCCTAGTGTTTTAGCTCTGGTTCACCAAAGAAGGTTTAAAAGATGGATTCTCTGAGAGAAGTGCCTAAAACTTATCAGGGAGATAAGCTAATTGTGGCTTTCCTTGTTATTTAAGTTTACCTACCCCAGCTCTCCCAGTAACTAGGAAAAATGTAAGATTAACCCTCCCCCATTGATTCCCTGCGATAAATGAATTTCCTTATTTCCATCCTCATGTAGATCTTACCCCTTCAATGCAGAATACTGTTTTACTTTTAAATGAAAAGAACTGGACAGCTAGGGCAGAGACTTGCTAGTCTTTTGCCTGTAACAGACAGTTGAGTACATTTTATATATGACTCAGAATACAAACACACACACACACACACACACACACAAGCTTCATGAGACATGATTTATCCTTATTCACTCCAATATGATTTTTATTTTTTATTAAAACAATTCTGATTACAACTGTCTAAATTGATTGTAGAACCACAGATTAGAAAACTCTAGTTAGGAACCCCAGCTTCAGGTTCTCAAAGAGAGTTTTATAATTGTTCTCTCAAATATGTGTCTCTAGAACTATCATCAACATTGCTTTATTTCTTGGCTTTATCCAGTTGGTCAAGATAGATTCAACTCCGGAGGTATTCTACCCCAACTTATCTTTTTGCAATCGGGTTTGACAACTTCAAAAGTTTGGCTGAGGACCTTCTCCAGGTGCAGAGTGAATAGCTCCTTTTTCTTCTCTCTCCATCAAATACTTGATGCATAACAGCTGATCTTTGAGCTTGTTAAATATAGGGTACAAAGATCTTGGTAAAACTCTCAGAAGGTACAAATCCTATGTTCAGGGAAATGGGAAAATAAGGAGAACATGTGAAAACATGAGCCCAGACTGGTTATAAGCTGCACACTCACCTCTCTTTGGACTACTGTAAGGAACGAAGATGCAAACGTTCTTTTTGGATGGAAATAGGAAGTATTTATTATGTCAACTAGTGCTATTACATTCTGAAAGGGTATAGGTTGTCTCTCATTTGCCTTGTCACTAAGGAGTACATGCTCACTAAGGAAGTGTCTTACATCGCAGGAATACATAAAACATTTGTTAAATAATGAGTTAATTTGCTGACCATGTAGTGATGAGAGTGCAAATAGTACTGAATGATAAACAATACGCAAGACTTAGCAATATATAAAATTTTTCTGCCCAAGCCATAAGGAGAATTTCAGAACTGAAAAGTCCTCAAGTTCACCTGGTCCTAAACCCCTGTGTAGATATGAGAAAGCTGAAGTTCAGGTAGTAACCTCTCCGAGGTCCAGTATTGGTAAAGCTGTGTGTTCTTTCACGTTACTGTCATGCCGGGTGTCATGTGGGGTGTCTGGTCCCACTCCCCACATAAGAATGCAGAATCTGGTGAGGCCAAAAAGGAACACCCACTGCGCCATAGATAGGGGAGTCACACCACTATAGTCTCGCTGGTGGCTGGATTGGAGACACAGGAGGCAGGAACCACATGATCCACAATATGCCATTCACTTGTCTCTGCCAACCAACCTCACTTGCTAGCTGCAATCCGCCCTGCTAACTGCAATCTGCTCTTGCTAGCTCAGCCATCATCTTCTTGCTAGCCCCATTTGCTGCTTCCATACTCACAGCAGTTATATTAGTGGCCAATGGCTCACTGGTTACAGCTGATGGCCAACTAGCCACAGCTGATGGCCATCCAATCACAGTTGATGGCCATTTACTACCTGAGCCAGCACCTTTCCACGTGAGGCCGAGAGCCTGGAAACTGCACTTCTGGCTCTGTCTGGACACTCCACCCCTACAGGGTCTCGCCTCACAATCTACGCAACAGTGTCTTCCGCAAGGGGCCCTGTGGGAGGAGCCTGGAGGTGAATGCAATATCCTGGACACAACCAGGCTCTCTGGACACAGCCAGGGTTTCTCAGGGCACCACCAGTCCTTCTGGGCACAGCCAGACTTCCTGGGCTTCTTAGGGTACCACCAATCTCCCCGGGCACAGCCAGACATCCTGGACTCAGCCAGGGCTCTCAGGGCACTGCCACTCTCTCTGGGCCTCTCAGGGTACCATGCTGGAACAACAGTGACTCATAGTTAAGGTGCTTGCATAGTCTCAACGGCGGCCGGTCAAGACACAGGAAGCAAACATCCACAGGTTCCACTACATGGTGGTACGTTCCCAAGCAAACAGTCAAGTGGTCCATCAAATCAGGGATGGATGGCAATTCCCCACAGTCCACAGTCATTCACAAGGGCGGTGAGCCTCACAATCTGTCCCCTCTCTGCAGGGCGAGGGTGAGGGCTCCAAGTCCTCCCCAACCTGGGGGTGAGGGCCTCAGCAAGCACTTCCCAGCCCACAGGGCCACAACGACCTTTGTTTTCTCTGTCCTATGCTGGTTGGGGAATCATCCATGTCTTCCCATCCCTCCACGGGGTCCAGTTCTCTGGCAGCTGCTCCTCCTGGTCTTTCTGAGACTGAGTGTTCATACGCACAAACTGCTCCACCGCCCTTCGGAGAGCTTTGGCCGGCACCGTATCCTGCTCACAGCACCATGTGTCATGCGGGTTTCTTGTGGGGTCTCTGGTCCTGCTCCCCGCATAAGAACGCAGGATATGGTGAGGCCAAAAAGGAATACCAACAGGGAGTCATACCACTATAGTCTTGCTGGTGGCTGGGTTGGAGACACAGGAGGCAGGAGCCACAAGATCCGCAACCTGCCATCCACTTGTCTCTGCCAACCAACCTCACTTGCTAACTGCAATCTGCCATGCTGACTGCAATCCGTGCTTGTTTGCTCAGCCACCATCTTCTTGCTAGCCCCATTTGCTGCTTCCATACTCACAGCAGTTATATTAGTGGCCAATGGCTCACTGGTTACAGCTGATGGCCAACTAGTCACAGCTGATGTCCATCCAATCACAGTTGATGGCCATTTACTACCTGAGCCAGCACCTTTCCACGTGAGGTCAAGAGCCTGGAAACTGCACTCCTGGCTCTGTCCCCACAGTTCCCTATGCTGCCTATATTCTCTGGATTTTCTACTTCTCCTAATTCTGTACTTTATCCCCTTAAGAACACAACATTGTCACAAAATGGCTCTCAACTTCTGTTTAGAATATACGGTTATGTTGTTCTAGCTATTTCTGAGAAACGAAGGAAAGAGGTGTGAAATTTGGATAAGACACACATACATGTAACAGCACTAAGTCTTCTTAACAATATGGAGAATGGGAAGCTTTCTAACTTTCTACCTTCCAGCAGAATTAGTTACCGTTACTTCTTTTTTTTTTTTTCCAATTGGGAAATACTGGGGAACAGTGTGTTTCTCCAAGGCCCATCAGCTCCAAGTTATTGTCCTTCAATCTAGTTGTGGAAGGCACAGCTCAGTTCCAAGTCCAGTTGCTGTTTTCAATCTTTAGTTGCAGGGGGCGCAGCCCACCATCCTATGCGGGAATTGAAACGGCAACCTTGTTGTCGAGAGCTCCCACTCAAACTAGCTGAGCCATCCGGCCGCCCCCCCCAGCAGCTCAGCGGCAGCTCTGCTGTCTTCAGTCTAGTTGTGGAGGGCGCAGCTCACCGGCCCATGTGGGAATCTAACGGCAACCCATTTGTCCAGAGTTCGTGCTCTAACCAAGTGAGCCAACTGGCCACCCCATTACCATTACTTCTGTGTGGTTACTGGGCAGATCGTCCAGCTCTGTGGTCCACTGTTAGATTTTATAATAGGATATGTAGAATGTGTACTATAGGGCAAGAAACAGAATATTTGGAATGAACAGAATATTTGGAATACTTATTTGAAATTAGTAATCCCAGAAAACTCAGACTATGTACTCATTCATTCATTTATTCATTCATTCATCATACAAATATGCTTTGTGCACCAGGAAATGGAAACACAAAATGAAAAATGACACGTTTTCTCACGAAGAGCCCAGCAGCTTAACAGGTGATTAAAATATAGATAAACAGTGGTTATAATGGAGGTACTGACACTGAAAGAGTGCGGTGGGATTTCACAGGTGGGTAACAAATTATGTCTGAGAGAGTTATAGAAAGGTTTAAAAGGAGGTGACATTAAAACTGCATCTATGACAAAATTGTATAGAAAATCCTAAAGAATCTACAAAATGACTATTATTTATTAGAACCAATAAATACACTTAGCAGAAGCCTAGGATATAAGGTCAATATAAAAATGTATTTTTATATGCTAACAATAGCAACAAAAATAAAACAATGAAATTAAATTATACTCCATACTCCACAGTGACAACTAAAGCAGTATTGCAGAGAAACATTAATAAAGACATAAATGAATAGAGAGATATTACCATATTTTGGGAGTGGAAGATTCAATTTTATTAACATGTCAATTATCCCCAAATTGATTTATAGATTCAATGCAATAACAATCAAAATTCATCAGGCTTTTTATTTTATTTTTTGGAAATTGATTATCCCAAAATGTTTATGAAAATGCAAAGGATCTAGAATAGTCAAAACAATCTTGAAAAAGAACAAGAAAAATGTAATGTAAAGCTACAGTAGGATTTTTCTGTAAAGTTGGTGGAGTAGGTAAATGCTGTGCTTGCCTACTCTCATGACCACATCAAAATTACAACTAAGCTACAGAACAATCATCATTGAGAATCACCTGAAGTCTAGCTGAACTGAAATCCTACAATTAAGGGCATCCAGAAGAAGCCAACTTGAGACTGATAAGAAAGGCAGAGACTTGGAATGGGCTGGTCCAACACATGTGTGTGACAGCTAAAAATTGGAAGGGATATCTTGGCTGCAGAAGTCCCCCCAGGAGGACCAAGGGACCCCAGCCCCACACCAGGCTCCCCAGCCCTGGGTTTTAGTGCCAGGGAGAGAAGTTCCCATAACTTCTGGCCATGAAAACCAGCAGAGATTGTGGCTGGGTGAGACAGAGGGTGGCTAGAGTCCCAGGTGTTCCTCTTAAAGAGCCTGCATATGGACTTACTCATTGATGGACTCATTGCTCTGGGCTCCAGTGCAGGGGCAGCAGCTCAAAAGGTGCCAGGGTCATATGGGGAGAAACTGAGTTGTCTGACTTCAGGGAGAGGGCTGAAGGGGCAGATTTCTCCCAGACTGAAGTGCTGGCAGAATCCACTGTTTCCTTGTTGAGCTCTCCTGTCTCCTGGTATGTAGATGCAGGCAGCCACCACATCTGAATCTCCATCAACATAGCTAACACCCATCTATTTACCCCACACTTGTGACTCCCTGAGGCCTCATCCCACCCAACTTGTGGGCTGACCCAAGCCACTGCCTATGGCTTTTCCATACAAACATACTGTCTTGAATCATGCTGTGAACTTTCCTAAAATCTCTGAAAGGCTCACAAAACCTAAACAAGTAGCATCTGGCTTCGGCATACCTCTTACCTCTTGCTGACTAGCCCCAACTTCAGCACAAGTAGCAGTCAGCTTCAATTTGCAGCTTGGACTCTTGAGGTACCTCCAAGCCCAGCACAGTTGGTGGCCATCTGAAGATTGCTCTGTGGCTCATGCCAGGTGGCCCCAGAGAGGGCACAGGCTGCAGCTCAGGTTGGCCTGCAAAGGGCCCCTCTCAGGAGGCCCAGGACCTGGCACACATGGTGGCCAGCTTTGGACCAAACTAGAGCATCACCCAGCCACCTCCATGGATGACACACCCAAAAGGCAGCTGGGCAGACACCAGAGCACTGTTAAATGAAATCCTGTTCCATAGAGTCAACACCCTGCACAACAGTTCATCCACTGTAGTTATGACCAGTCCTGACAACTAATCAGCCTGAGGATCTATTTCTCTCTTTGCTGTGCAAACAGCAACCAATACTCAACTACAACAGGAGGGCACACACAACCCACAAAAGGGACACACCTGGAGCACCAAGCTCAGGTGACCAGGGAGACTGTACCCCTGGACTCAACAGGACACCTACCACATAAAGCCACTCTACTGAGACCCAGAGACATACCAGTCCTACCTAATACATGGAAACAAACACATGGAGGCAGCCAAAATGGTGAGACAAAGAAATATGTCCCAAATGAAAGAACAGAATAAAGCTCCAGAAAAAGTTCTAAACAAAATGGAGACAAGCAATGAGACACAGAGTTCAAAATATTAGTTATAAAGATGTTGAATGATCTTGGGGAGAACTTCAATAAAGAGATAGGAAATATAAAAATAAATGTAGAAAACATAAGAGAAACCAGTCAGAAATGAAGACTACAGTTAACTGAAATGAAGAATACATTAGAGGGAATCAACAGTAGATTAGACGAAGCAGAGGATCAAATAAGTGATTTCAAAGATAAGGTAGCAGAAAACACCCAATCAAACAGCAAAAAGAAAAAAAAAATTAAAGAGGATAGTTTAAGGGGCTTCAGGGACAACATCAAGCATACCAACATTCACATCATAGGGGTACCAGAAAGAGAAGAGAGAGAGCAAGGAATTGAAAACCTATCAGAAGAAATAATTATAGAAAACTTTCCTGACCTGGTGAAGGAAATAAGCATACAAACCCAGGAAGTGCAAAGAGTCCCAAACAAGATGAACCCAAAGAGGCCCACAATGAGACACATCATAATTAGCATGCCAAATGCTAAAGAAGAGAAAATTTTAAAATCAGCAAGAGAAAAGCTGTTAGTCACCTACAAAGGAGATCCCATAAGACTGTCAGCTGATTTCTCCACAAAACCATTGCAGGCAAGAAGGGATTGGCAGGAAATATTCAAAGTGATGAGAATCAAGGACCTACAACCAAGATTACTTTACCCAACAAAACTATCATTTAGAATCAAAGGATAGATGAAGAGCTTCCCAGACAAGAAAAAGCTAAAGGAGATCATCATCACCAAACCAGTATTACAAGGAATGTTAGAGGGACTTCTTTAAGATGAAAAAATATATAAGTAATAAAATGGCAATAACTACATATTTATCAACAATTACTTTCAATGTAAATAGATTAAATGCTCTGATCAAAAGATAGGGTGACTGAATGGATAAAAACACAAGACCCTTACATATTCTGCCTACCAGAGACACACTTCAGATTAAAAGATACACACAGACTGAAAGGGATAGAAAAAGATATTTCATGAAAATGGAAACAAACAAAGAAAAAACTGCAGTAGCAATATGTATACAAGACAAAATAGAATTTTAAAAAGGCTATGAGAAGAGTAATCCCACTTATAGGTATTTATTTGAAGAATCCCAAAATGGTGCATTCATATGTTCATTGCAGCATTGTTTACAGTGGCCAAGTTGTGGAGGCAGCTTGGGTGTCCATCGATGGGTGAATGGATAAAGAGGAGGTGGTACACATATACAATGGAATATTGCTCGGCCATGGAAGGGAGTGGGTTCTTGCCCTCTGCAGCATCGTGGATGGACCTAGAGGGTATTGTGCTGAATGGAATATGTCAGACAGAGAAAAACAATGTGATATTGCTTATATATGGAATCTAAAGAACAAAACAAACAAACAAACAAAACAGAAACACACTCATAGATACAGAGAACATTTTGATGGTTGCCAGATGGGAGGGGGGTTGGGGAGTGGGGAAAAAAGTAGAAGGGATTAAGAAGTACAAATTTGTTGTTACAAAGTAGTCATGGGGATTTAGGATATAGCATAAGGAATACAGTCAATAATATTCTAATAACTATGTATGGTGTCAGATGAGTACTAGATTTACTGGAGGGGTAGGTGGGAGGGAGTTAATAAGGAGGCAGAGTGAAAAAGGTGAAGGGATTAAGAAGTACAAATTGGTAGTTACAAAATAGTCATGGGGAAATACAGTAAAGCATAGGGAATATAGTCAATAAGATGGCATTAACTATGTATAGTGCCAAGTGGGTACGAGACTAGTCAGGGTGATCACTACTTAAATTATATAAATGTCTAACCACTATGCAGTATGCCTGAAATTAATATAAAATAATATTGAATGTCAACTGTAATTGAAATATTGGAAAGGAGGGAAGGTGAAGGGGAATACAAGGTTCAAATTTCAGATCTAAAACATATAAGTCATGAGGTGTAATATGCAGCATAGGGAATATAATCAATAATATTGTGTTAGTGTGGTATGGTGTCATATGGTTGCTGGACTTCTCACGTGATCACTTCTTTAGGCATATAAATGTGGAATAACTATGGTGTACATCTGAAACTAATATAATATTGTATGTTAGCTATATTTTAATGTAACTCTTTATAAAAAGCTATAGTAATTAAGACAATATGGTATTGATATAAATAGAGACAAATAGATCAATGGAAAAAAAAAAAAAAACTTCTAAGAGCTTCCACTAATCAAATGACACTGCTAGGAAAATGGAAGCCACAGTCTGAGAAAAATGTTTGCAGGACATATGTCTGCAGGAGAAAATGTTTGCAGGACTTGATCTAGAATATATAAAGAATCTTGCAGATCAGCAATATGAAGAACAACCTAAATGAAAAAATATGCAAAAGACATGAGCAGACACATCTCAAAAGGAGATGCACAAATAACCAGTAAGCTCAGGAAAAGGTGTAAACATCACTAGTTGTCAGGAAAATGCAAATTAAAATCACATGAAGTACACTTCACACTCATTAAGAATGACAATACCAAATATTGGCAAAGATGAAGAGCAACTGAATCATACATTTCTGGTAGGAGTGTAAAATGATATAGCTACTATGGAAAACTGCTTGGCAGTTCTTTATAAGGTTAAATATGCATGTAGCTGATGACCCAGACATTCCTAAGAAATATGAAAACATATATCCACAAAAGACATGCAAAAAATGTTCATAAAACTTCATTTATAATTGCCCCCAAATAGAAATAACCCAAATGTCTACCAAAAAGAGAAGGGTTAAACATATAGTACTTTAATAATACAGTGGAATACTACACAGCAATGAAAAGTGAAAGAATAGTGGTTGCTTGGCTGGGGGCAGGGCAGCAGGGGTAGTCTTGAAGAATGGGGCAAGAAGGAACTTTCTCCACTGATGTAAAATTCTATATTTTGATTTGGATGTTACACAACGTGTACATTTACAAAACTCATACAATTGTACAGTTAAGATCTGTTCATCTTATTGTACATAAAATTTACCTCAATAAAAGTTTTCAAGAATGGGTAGAGGTTTTCAGATTCAGAAGAGGGAAAGAGAATTTTAGGCAGAAGGAACTGCTGAACAAAGATTGATAAAGGTGATTGACATTTTCTGGTCATGATGAGAATTTTTGTACTGTTATATTGTGTGACTTGTAGAATTGAAAAAAAGAGGAAAAAAAGGGACAAAGTAATAGGCTGAGACTAGATCATAAAGGACTATTTATACCTGGCTAAAATTTTTTGTCTTATTCACTAGTAAGCAGAAAAGTAATGTGATCATGGAATCTGGAAGGTTTGTTGGGTAGGGTGAATTTCTTGGAGCAAAGGTTGGCAATCTTTTTCTATAAAGTACCAGACATTAAATATTTTAAGCTTTGTGAGTCATGTAGTCTCTCTTGCACCTACTCACCTCTACCATTGTAGTGTGAAAGCAGCCAGAGGTAATTCGTAAAGAAATAACAGTGATCGTGTTTTACTAAAACTTTATTTATAGACACTGAAATTTTGATTTTATATAATTTTCCTGTCACAATACATCACTCTTCTTTTTATTTGTTTTCAACTATTAAAGAAATATAAGAACCTTTTTTTAGCTTGTGGGTCATAGTCATTGCCATCATCATGCTAGATAATGTTTTGTGAGAACTCACCATATGCCAGAAGCTAGACTCCCAACAACCCTAGGTTGTGAAACTAACCCTAGGTAGTGACCTACTAATCCTAGGTAGTGACCATCGCTATGTTCTCAATTTTAGAAATGAACTATTGATACCCAGGGAAGTGAAGGAATTGCCCCCAGAGCACAGTGTTGTGCTCTTGTCTAGTGGGCAATCAGGCCTCCAATTGTGATCAAAAGAACAATTGACCAAGAATATATTTAATGTTATAGATTTTTATGTTCCTGGTTACATAAATTTGGCAAATAAAAAGTTAAAATGGCTAGGAATATGAAGACAATGGACAAAACCTGAATTATTGTAGAGATCAACGTATTTCTTAATAGGCAAATTAGTCAGACAAAAAATAATTAAGACTATGGAGGACTAACAGATAAGCCATAGGGATGTACTGTATCGTATAGTAACTATAGTTAATAATACTGTATTGCATATTTGGAAATTGCTAAGAGTGTAGATCTTAAAAGTTCTCAGCTCAAGGAAAAAAATGATTTTAACTATGTAAGGTGACAGATATTAACAAGACTTACTGTGGTGATCATTTTGCAATTTATACAAATATTGAATCGTTATGCTATACATCTGAAATTAATATAGTGCACATATCAATTATACTGCAATAAGAAAAGGACTGGGGAGGACTAGAATATCATAATTAACATGCTTGATCTAACAGACATATGTGGAAAATGTTATTGCCCCACAATGTATATCATGCAGGCCATAACCAATACATATAATGCAATAAAGTTAGAAGTGAAGTTAGGAGAAAGAAAGAAAGCAAATCCCAGGCACTAGGAAATTTAACAATACACTCCCAAGTTACTCTTGGGTTAGGAAAGAAATCAAAATTTCAATTTAAAAAATTTACAAATGAGCAAGTGCTTTACATATTAAAATGCAGCCAAATCCAGCTCTCAGAGAGAGCTGTCCTTAAAAGAAGAGAGAAAATTGGGCACACACACATACACACATACCATCAGGTTAAGATGAACACAGAAATGAGACTGAATTTGAAGTGTTTACAAGCCAAGGGATACGAAGCCTTGCCTGCAACTACTGGGAGCATGGAACAGGTTATCAGAGCCTCCAAAGGACACTGATTTTGGGCTTCTAGTTTCCAGAACGGTGAGAGAATAAATTTTGGTTGATTAAGCCACCCAGTTGTGGTATTTTGTTATGACAACCCTAGCAGACTTATACACTATGTAAAATTT
Organism: Rhinolophus sinicus; assembly: GCF_057876585.1. NCBI lineage: Eukaryota > Metazoa > Chordata > Mammalia > Chiroptera > Rhinolophidae > Rhinolophus > Rhinolophus sinicus. The sequence continues at coordinate 23,298,813 of NC_142507.1, read as the reverse complement.
TACGTCAATAAATTTGAAAACCTAGTTGAAATGGGTGATCATCTGGGAAATTTATGACTAAAATTGACTTATAAAAAGCTAACAAACCTTGAAAAGGTGATCAAATATCAGCCTCCCCTCACCCAACAGGTAGAGACTACATAGTTTTATGAATAGAATCTACTTAACCCTATATTATATACAATATTTCAGCAATAGAAAAAATGAAATGCTTTTTAATGCTCTACAAGGTTAACATATCCTGCTAATAAAAACAGAGAAGAGAAGCACAGAAAAATAAAACCACAGGAATATCTTATTTATACACATAAATAAAATTCTAAGCAAATACTAGAAAATCTAAGCAAGCAATATGTTAATAGAATAATAGGACATGGCCAAGCTGACAACTCAAGGCTGAGGTAAAACGAAGAAATTTAGTCATGAAGTTGAAGTAAAAAAGTCATGATAATTTCAATAGGTGCTAAAGAAACATTTGATAAAATTTAACATGCAATTCTGATGGAAACAATTAAGCAAAAACAACCCTCACCGCAAAAAAACCCAAAAAACAACTTTTGTAATTTGGAAACACAGGAGACCTGACTGACCAGAAAAAAAAAAGGCATTTATTGAACTTCAAGAAGACAAAAATCATGACTACAGGAGAAATGTGCAGCTTTAACATAGACAATGAAGACACTGAAATTGTTAAAGATCTTGCTCATACAGATTCAGTCATCAATTGAAATGGAGGGAAATTTATATCATTGCAGGGCTATCTCAAGAAACAAGAAAAATCCCAGATAAGCAACCTAATGTTACACCTTAAAGAACTAGGAAAAAAAAAAAAAGAAAAAATGAAACCCAAAGTCAGCAGAAGGAAGGCAATACTAAAAACCAAAGCAGAACTAAATGAAATAGATAACAAAAAGACAATAGAAAAAAATTAATGCGACAAAGAGATGGTTCTTTGGAAAGATTAATTAAATTGACAAGCCCTAGGCTAGACTCACTAAGACAAAAAGAGAAAAGACACAAATAAACAGAATCAGAAATGAAAGAGGAGAAGATACCACAGCTACCACAGAAATACAAAGGATCATACAAGAATACAATGAAGGACTATATGCCACAAAATTCAATAGCCTAGAAGAAATGGACAAGTTCTTAGAAACATATAGCCTTCCTAGGCTGAATCATGAAGAATTGTAAAGTCTAAATAGACCGATCAACAGTAAGGAAACTGAATCAGTCATCCAAAACCTTCCCAAAAGCAAAAGTTCAGGACCAGATGGCTTCCCTAGTAAATTCTACGAAAAATTCAAAGAGGACCTAACACCTGTCCTCCCGAAACTCTTTCAAAAAATTGAAGAAGAGACAATACTCCCTAACTCATTTTATGAAGCCCTGATACCAAAACTTGGTAAGGATAACACACACACAAAAAATTATACAGCAATATCTCTGATGAAGACAGATGCAAAAATCCTAAACAAAATTCTAGCACATCGAGTACAACAATGCATTAAATACATCACAATCAAGTGCAGTTAATCCCAGGGGCACTAGGATGTTCAAAAAACACAAATCGATCAAAGTGATACACCAGGGAAACAAAATAAAAGACAAAAATCATATGATTATATCAATAGATTCAGAAAAAGCATTTGACAAGCTGCAACATCCATTTATGATTAAAACACTTAATAAAATGGGTATGGAAGGAAAATATCTTAAAATAATAAAGACCATATATGACAAACCCTCAGCTAATATCATAATTAACAGTGAAACTGAAGCCTTTGCTCTATGTTCAGGAACAAGACAGGGCTGTCCTCTATCACCACTGTTATTCAGCATAGTATTGGAGTCCTAGCCAGAGCAATCAGGCAAGAGAAAGAAATAAAAGGCATCCAAATTGGGAATGAAGAAGTTAAATTGTCACTTTTTAAAGATGAGTTGATGTTATATATAGAAAACTCTAAGACTCCACCAAAAAGCTACTAGAAACAATAAATGAATACAGTAAAGTTGCCGGCTACAAAATCAATGTACAAAAATCCATTGAATTCCTATATACTAACAATGAAATTTCAGAATAAGGAATTAAAAAAACCATAATTCCTTTTGCACTGGCAACAAAAAGAATAAAATACCTAGGAATAAACTTAACAAAGGATCTGATGGACCTATACACTGAAAACTATAAGACATTTATAAAAGAAATTTAAGAAGACACAAAGAAATGGAAAGACATTCTGTGTTCAGGGATTGGAAGTATCAGCATAGTTAAAATGGCCATATTACCCAAAACAATATACAAATTTAAGACAATCCTCATCAAAATCCCAATGACATTTCTTAAAGAAACAGAAGAAAAAATCATCAGATTTGTATGGAACCACAAAAGACCCCAAATAGCCAAAGGAATCCTTAGAAAAAAGAATAATGCTGTAGGTATCACACTCCCTGTCTTTAGCTTGTACTACAGGGCAACAATAATCAAAGCAGCATGGTACTGACAGAAAGACAGACACACAGACCAATGGAATAGAATTGAAAATGCAGAAATAAACCCACATAAATATGGACAGATAATTTTCAACAAAGGAGCCAAAAACATACAATGGAGAAAAGATAGACTCTTCAATAAATGGTGCTGGCAGAATTGGAAAGCCATGTGCAAAAGAATGAAACTGGCCTGCTATCTGTCATCATGTACCAAAATGAATTCAAAATGGATCAAAGACTTAAGCATAAGACCTGAAACAATAAACTGCATAGAAGAAAACATAGGCACTAAACTTATGGACCTTGGGTTCAAAGAGTATTTTATGAATTTAACTCCAAAGGCAAGGGAAATAAAAGCTGAAATAAATGAATGGGACTATATCAAACTAAAAAGTTTCTGCACAGCAAAAGAAATCATCAAGAAAACAAAGAGACAGCCAACCAAAATGGAGTAGATGTTTGAAAACAATGCCTCTGATGATGGGCTAATATCCAAAATATAAAAGAAACTGATATAATTCAATAACAAAAGACAAACAACCCAATTTAAAAATGGGGAGAGGACATGAACAGAAACTTCTCCCAAGGATACGTATAAAGGGCCAAAAGATATATGAAAAAATGCTCTCAACTTCACTAGCTATTAGGGAAATGAAAATCAAAACCACAATGAGATATCACCTCAAACTTGCTAGAATGGCCATCATCAACAAGACAAGTAACAAGTGTTGGAGAGGCTGTGGAGAAAAAGGAACCCTCATACACTGTTGGTGAGAATGCAGACTGGTGCAGCCGTTATGGAAGGCAGTGTGGAGGGTCCTCAAAAAATTGTGATAGAATTACCGTATGACGCAGAAATCCATCTCCTGGGTATCTACTCTAAAAATCTGAAAACTTTTATCTGTAAAATATGTATCCGTAGCATACAAGGTCTGACAATTAAGTTAGTGAACACATCCTAGAAACCTCATTGCTCAATATCAATATGGTCACCTTCGAAGTGCTCCCCTTGGGAAGCTTTGCACCGACGCCTGCGCCTAGTCCACCCTTCAAAGCAATTTTGGAACCTTTTTTCTGGAATGGCCATCAGAGCTGTCAACATATTTCCCTCAATGTCCTGAATGTCATTAAAATGTCTTCCTTTCAATATTTCCTTTATCTTCAGGTAAAGAAAGAAGTCATTGGGGGCCAGATCAGGTGAGTAGGGAGGGTGTTCCAATATAGTTATTTGTTTACTGGCTAAAAACTCCCTCACAGACAGTGCCATGTGAGATGGTGCATTGTCATGATGCAAGAGCAATGAATTGTTGGTGAAAAGTTCAGGTCGTTTAACTTTTTCACAGGGCCTTTTCAGTACTTCCAAATAGTAAACTTGGTTAACTGTTTGTCCAGTTGGTACAAATTCATAATGAATAATCCATCTGATATCAAAAAAATTTAGCACTTTGTTGCAACAAGTTTGCGAATTTAATTGTCAGACCTCTTATGTGCTCCGATGTTCGTTGCAGCTTTATTTACAGTGGCCAAGACATGGAAACAACCAAAGTGCCCTTTGATAGATGATTGGATATAGGAGATGTGGTATATATACACAATGGAATACTACTCTGTCATAAGAAAAGATGAAATAGTGCCATTTGTGACAAAATGATGGATTTTGAGATCATTATGCTAAGTAAAATAAGTCAGACAGGAAATGTTGAGAACCATATGACTTCACTCATATGTGGGATATAAAACTGAGAGCAAGAAAGGAATAAGGCAAGCAAATAAACAAAAACTCAACAAAACAAATAAACAAAAAAAAAACCAAAGACTCAAATATCATAGACAACAGTTTAGTGGTAACCAGAGGGTAGTGGAGAGGGGGGATGGTAGAAGAGGATAAAGGGGGTCAAATATATGGTGATGGAAAGAGAACTGACTCTGGGTGGTGAACACAAAATGTGATATATAGATGATGTATTACAATATTATACACTTGAAACCTATGTAATTATAGTAACCATTGTCACCCTGATAAATTTAATTAAAAGACAAAAAGGAAATGGAGACTGCAGCCAAAAAATCAAGAAAAGGCAGTAAGGAAGAATTAAGAAAGATCATCAGGAGCAAAGATGTGCCATTAGAGACCAAGATCATCCACACCTCTGTATTCCCAATTACTATGTACAGATGTGAAAGTCAGCCAGTAAAGAAGGCTGATAGGAAAAAAAATGACTCATATGAAATACAGTGTTGGAGGAGAGCATTACAGTTACCCTGTATCACCAGAAAAACAAACAGGTAAATCCTAGAGCAAATTAAACCAGAAACATTGTGGGAGGCAAAAATGACAAAACTGAAGCTGTCCTACATAGGGCACACCATGAGAAGGTAGGGTTTTTTGGAAAAGACAGCAGTGCTGGGAAAAATAGAAGGCAGCAGGAAAAGGGGAAGACCAATGTGAGATGGATTGACTCCATAAAAGAAGCCATAAGCATGAGTCTACAGGAGCTGAGCAGGTTGTTGAGGACAAGACATTGTTGATGTCACTCATTCATAGGGTTGCCAAGAGTCAGAGCCTACTCACAGCACATAACACTCACATCAAAGAATTATTAAGGTGAAGACAGGAATAAGAAAAAGATGCCTGGTCTCGCAGCTACTATTCAACATTTGTTCGGGAGGTTCTAGTCCATATAATACAAAGAAAAGAAATGCGATACAAGTTTTCTTTGAGAATACCAATTGTGAGACTATTAGAACAAATGACAAGAGTTCCTTAAGATAGTTGGATTCAAAATAATTACTATCACTTTGCTATACAGCAACAATTATGGATAAAAAAATTATTAAAAAGTTCCATTAAAATAGCCAAAAGCTCATAAAATTCCTAAGAATAAAGCTGAAAACTGAATCAGCTAACATGGAGAATCAATAAAACTTTATTAGTGGAAAAAAGACAAGATTTAAATTTGTGGAGAGAAATAGCATGACATGAATCTGGTCTGAAGCATTACCTTACACCACCCTGAACATGTTATCTCTTTATGCGGAATGAACAGAGAATATTTGAAATTAGGCTTTTTCCTGGAAACAAGAGCAGTTGCCATTAATTAAATGCCTATGATGTGCCAAATGCTTTAACTTTTTATTTCAGTTCAACTCTTTTAAGCCTCAGGTTTCTCATCTTTTATACTGAAATAATAAGCCCATACTGTAGAGTTGTGATTTACACGGGCAAATACATTAAAACAACAAGTCTTTATATAGTGCCTTTCACATAGTAAGAGCTCAAGAAAATTGCATAAAAAAGGGTTATTTAATAAATATAATTAAATATATTTAATTCTTACCATAACCTTGTAAAGGAGGAATTTTTATACATGAGTATATTGAGTCAACTGTTGAATTCATATTTGAAGATTGTTCTATCTGACTTTTAAACTTGACTACGTCCCTATATATCATATAGCCGTTCAGGATGTATGCTGATACAGTCATAGAGAGAATACTTTGAGAAGGGAGATCGATGGAGGCTTAAGGAAGGAAGGAAATAGAATCTGAAGTCTGTTCTGAACATCCCAGGAGGTTGATCCGTAGGAGTACTCTGTTCCAGCCCTCAGCTCTCCTCCCTCTGCCCACAGAACAATCTGATCATTGGAGGAAGTCAATTGAATTGTCCTGCTAATAATAGTCAGTCCTTTGCAAAGCTGGGAAGGAAGAAGGGGTGGGGGGATGAGAAGAAAAGAAAGAAAGAGGGAGGGAAGGAGGGAAGAAGAAAAGGAAGGAAGAGAAGAAGGAAGGAAGGAAAGGAGGAAGCAGTCAAAATGTCCCTGGGGGAACCCGCAGTTTTGTATTCTAAAGCACCCATTCCATCCTGAGGTGTTCTCTGGACCTGCACCCATTGCGCAGATGCTCACACACTTGCACATTAAAGACTGAAACAATTAAAGTGAATCTTGGAGGTCACTATAAGCAGTACAGAGTATTGTCTTGGGTGCTTAGTAGGTACTCAGTAAATATTTACTGGGGAGAGAAGAAAGGAAAGAATGACTAAACCCTAATCTGAATGCAAGAGTGGAGAAATTGTCTTCCCAGACTTTGGCTTTCAATAGTCACATTCTTAGGAATCTGACGCTTGCGTTTTGTGGTTCTCTCTTTCAGGAACACAATTGTTTTAATAGTTCTTTCAACACTGAGAAGAACCTTTGTTTTGAACTGGACATTGCCTCGGGGTGTCCCAAAGTCCTGCTTTCCTAGAATTCCTATATAGAGGTCCTGCCTGTGTCTCCTTCCCACCCCAGCTTCCCTTGATACCTGGACAATGCTCAGATTTACAGTAGAGCTGACTGGTGTAGAGGGATGGAGTTCCATCCAGATTAGAAATGTGGAGGGCTTCCCTCTTTCTCCAGCACAGCAGATACGACACTGAGCAGTCGTCAGGATTTCCACTCTGTTGAACAACCTGTGTCATCAAGATGGGAGTGAATGGCTTCTCTCTCTCTTACTCCCTTCCTCTCAAATCTGGTCAGAGGCCCACAGGAAGGTTGGGGAGAGAGTGAGAAGAACTGGCTGCACACTTTTACACTGTGGATGAGTATGAAGATATGAAGTTATGGTTTGGGAAGAGAAAACAGGAACCACCTTGTCTTCTACCCCAGGAAATCAGTGGCTGGAAATAGCTTTTAAAACCACCAGGATAGATGCTATCACTTGGCAGATGGAGAGACCTAGACGAGTAGGAACTAAGAGGTGTGTCGGAGCAGCCAGTTACATACTTACTAGAGGTAGAGCCTGAGCAAACCTGTTTCCACATCCCCATAACTAGAATGTTGAGTACATTTGCCTAGATTGACTGCCATTAAAAAAAAAAAAGAATGTCACCAAGATGGCAACATAGGTTGTTCCCAACTTTACGCCCCCTGACAAGAACAACTAACAAGTACTCATGGACAAGACACCACTGAGAGAACTCTAGTACACAGAGGAACACCCCGGTATCACAGACACCAAGCCGACTGCATTAGAAGGCTCTCAAAATTCCCACATCTTCCCAGGCCTGCAAAACCCTCAGTGGCAACTTCCACATAAAACTTTACTTGCCTCCTGGGTGCCCCATGCCTTGTCTGGCTCACATTAGGAGTTGGATTGGGCTTTATCCCCCAGCATAAATGTCAGCAAAAGGATTGTAAGAACCTTTGGAAACTATACTTTGCAATGCTTTAATTTTACAAATGGGGAAATGGAGACCACAAAGTTTGGAGAAGAACGTTCTAATTTATTAGAATGGAGCTGGTCTGGGAACAGTGATAGGAAGATTATAGTGACAAAGCATATTTTATATAAACATGGATCGGGAAATGGGCTCACTGTTCTGGATATTTAGTGCCTGACTTATCCCACCCTTCCTTCCCTGACTGGGGTCTTGCTAGTTCTGGGGCAGTGCAGTCTGTTTTTAACCACATTCCTCCCTGTGCCTAACTTATCTGAGAAGCGCCTAATAATTCACTACGACAAAAATCTGGTTGTCTGGCAGAGTTAGACTCACTGGATAGGCATGGACTCACATCTTCCTGTCTTACTGATCAGGACCCTGGCACCAGAATGAAGCAGACAGTGGACACAATACTCTAGGAGACTCCATGATTTTTAAAAAATTAATTTTGGTGTGAATTAACTTGAAATTTGCCTTGTCTTCAATGTTTGACCCTTCTGGGCTACAGTTGGTTCTGGATTTGCTTGTACATACTGTCACACTCCCTGGGCAATTTAGACTAATATGGCCGTCATCCTCAGATAATCATATCAATTTTTTCCTTCTTTTGACTTAAATCAGGGAGTGTGATTGGAATCGAGTTATCTTGGCATATCTCTTTAAGATTGAATTGAATAATAATATTACCTTCTGACATGGAAGTATTTGTATTAATTTAGGATATTAAATTAGTGGCTAATAATCACTTTTTTGTTTGTTTCCAAAAGCTAGAGGCAAGCCACCAAAACTTTGGGGGCATGTTTGTGTTATAAATCTCTTTGGGGCAGTTAGTGTTACAGAAAAGTGAGTTAAACCAACTAAGTTAGATGATCCTCTTTTTATTTTTTATTTTTTAAAAAGTAAAAGCTGGAGAAAGGAGCTGGCTAGTTCTCAGGCTGTTTAGATTGTGTGTTGTTTTCTGGAAATCATCTTCATTGTTCAGGGTGAGAAGTTGAAGGTTTATTTTTAAGCATCTCTGTTTTTAGCTGCAGATCAACATAGCTGGCTCACGGTGGAAGCCCCTTTGTATGAAACATCCCCTACTGCATTTGTCCCTTGAGCATAGCATGTGCCAAATTATCATTCCTAATAGGAGGTTGATTTGCTGGAGAGAGGAAACATCTTGATATCTCCCTGAGATATATTATGTCAGAGAAAGTGTGTCATAGATCCTCAACAGCTCACACAAGAGCTTTGCCAGGGGAGCAATGTCAGGTGCCAGGCCTTCCAGCTTACCTGATCAGGGACTGTTGCCTATCGCATCTTATTACCCAACTGTGTACACTCGGCTGCCATTTTCTCAAAGACACTTACGCAGTGGTATTTTGTAATGACGTCAATTCTTTTCCTGTCTGACCTAGAAGATTACAGTGACTCAATGCTGGCTGGTCAACCTTAAAGATTAAATAGAAGACAACAGCTTAATGATTTTAACAGCCAGTGTAAAGGATTTCCCAAGTATGAGGATCATGATATAAAATAGGGTTGGGAATTTTACTCCATCTTAAAGAGCAAGTAAGTGACACAGATGAAGGCATACTGTACAAGCATATTTCTTAAAAAATAAGCTTCACACTCAGAAAAAATTTAAAGAGAAATAAGGATATGAGTCAATGGAGAATAAACATACGCTAAACTTGTAAAATGCCCTATTATGTGAGTGAATATCTATTGTGTGTTGGAAACTATGCAAAAATCATTATTATTTTTTGATTATGATAATTATTTTCTTAGTTGAATTCCTTTGGCTAAAACTTGTATTTGGGAGTGATGTCATAGCAATGGCGGCAGCTGGGCGCACTTTTTGAGTTCTTCTCCAGATCTTACCACAAATAGGACATCTATAACCCATCAAAGGACTCTCTGTTCATCACACAGAATAGCTAAGAGACTCATGCAAGGATCACTTGAAGGTGGGCAAATTGGACGAGCAGGGGAAGAGGGAAGGGAGCGGAGTGGAGACGCGGGCCGCACCTGCGGCGGTGGAAACGCAGCCGGCATCCGCAGCTGCAGAGACGCAGGGGATCCCAGGACGGAACAGAGAACACAAAAGCCAGGAGATGGGCTCTTTCCCTGCGTCCCACAGCTGATCTCTCCTGCCGAGGGGGCAGCATATCCAGCATTTGAGGCAATAACCTCAGCTGAGACCTCCAGTTGGGCCCTAGGCCGGACAAAGGACACAAACGTCATACCTGGGCCCCTCCCCCCGCTCTTCCAATCCTACCCCAGCAGTTCCAGAGACTTAAAACTGGCCCCTGAACTGAGGAGTAGTGTCAGATTACAAAGGAACCTTAGTGCTCAGGCTCTGGGAAGACTGGTGTGCAGCTCTGACCCAGGAAAGGGGCTGGGAAGAGTGTGATTTTTTCTGGGCTAGGAGAGAAGAGACTCCTCCACCCCCAGCCACCACCTTTTCTGGCCTGCGGGAAGAGTGTGACATTGCTGGGCTGAGAGAGAGAAGACCCTTCCATCCCGAGCCCCCACCCTTTCTGGCCTGCCTAAGGCAGAGAAATTACAACTACAGAGATACTCCCAGGGATCAGTAGTAGGCGGCAGACACAGCTCTGGGCTTTCAGCAGCTCAGAAATCTCCCGCCTGCCCTTCATCACACACACACACACACACACACACACACACACACACACACACACACGGAAGAAGTGCCCTAAGACTCAGGAGAACTGGACACAGGGCTGGTGGTGCTACTCTCAGTGCGCATATGTGCATGCAAGGGCAGAAACTGCACTGACTTTGTAGAAACTACCATCCAGACCCCTCAGCCCCACACATCTAAACCTGCAGTCCCAATGTCACTCTGGGCACCAGGTGACTGGCTCTGCCTGCACAATATGCAGGGGACTCTGGTACAGCAGAGGACAACCTGGAGATTACTTGGTGGGCTTAAGCCAAGATTGGCACAGCTTTTTGTTCTGTTTTGTTTTGTTTTGTCTTTATATCTTTGATATCTTTGCCTGTGTTGAGTGGGGGTTGTCGGTTGTTTTTACATGTGAAGGTATTTGATTTTTTCTTTGTTGTTGTTGTGCTTCGTGATTTGCTTTGTTCTGGAATTGCCCTAAAGCAGGGCTCAGCTTAAGAGGCACAAAATTCAACATACCCAGAAGCCAACTTCAGACCAAACCAGAGTACTACTGGGTTTGACCTACAAGTGACACACCCAGAGGGAATTCTCTACAGGCACAAGAGCCCATAGAGGCCAAACCACATTTAAGTGGTCAACCCTTGCGCAGCAGAACACCCTGCAGTGGGCAGAGCCAAGTCTCACAACTAGTCAGCCTAGGAGTTAACCCCACCTACTCACAAGTGAAAAGCAGTTAAAGATCTTCTTTAACAGGACAATATACACAACACAAGAGTCACCTTTGGAGCACATGCAGAGGAGAAGAAAGTAGTGCAAGTCAAATATAAAGGACACATACTACATAAGATAACCCAGCAAGAACTAAGAACTCTAGGGGATCTACCTGATACATTGAAGCAAACACAGAGAGTCAGCCAGAATGGGGAAACAAAGAAACATGTCCCAAATAAAAGAACAGAAGAAACCTCCAGAAATGGAACCAAATGAAACAGAGGTAACCAACCTATCAGAGACAGAGTTCAGAACACTGATGATAAGAATGTTTAAGGAGCTTAGAGACGACGTAAAGAAGGATGTAGAAATCATAATGAACAACCAGTTAGAACTAAAGAACACAATTACTGAAATAAAGAACTCACTTGAAGGAATTAACAGCAGGTTAGATGAAGCAGAGGATTGAATCAGCGACTTAGAAGACAAGTTAGCAGAGATCACCTGAACAGAACAACAGAAATAAAAAAGAATAAAAAACAATGAAGATGGTTTAAGAGACCTCTGGGATAACATCAAGCACAACAACATGCGCATCATAGGAATACCAGAAGGTGAAGAGAGGAAGCAAGGGATTGAGAACATATTTGAAGTAATAATGTCTGAAAACTTCCCTAACCTGATGAAGGAAACCTACATAGAAGCCCAGGAAGTGCAGAGAGTTCCAACCAGGATAAACCCAAACAGGTCCACACCAATACACATTATAATTAAAATGGCAAAGGTTAAAGACAAAGAGAGAATCCTAAAAGCAGGAAGAGAAAGACAGAGGGTTACATAGAAGGGAACTCCCATAAGACTATCAAATGACTTTTCTATAGAAACATTGAAGGCCAGGAGGGAGTGGCATGAGATACTCAAAGTGATAGAAAAGAGAAGCCTACAACCTAGATTGATTTGTCCAGCAAGGCTATCATTTAAAGTTGATGGAGTGATAAAGAGCTTCCCAGAAAAGAATAAGCTAAAGGAATTTATTACCACCAAGCCAGCATTGCAAGAAATACTAAAAGGGCTTCTGTAAATAGAAGAAAGATGAAAACAATCTAACTACAAATTTAAAAATGGCAATAACTACATACCTGTCAATAATCACTTTAAATGTAAATGGATTGAATGCTCCAACCAAGAGACGTAGGGTGGCTGAGTGGATAAGAAAGCAAGACCCTTGTATATGCTGTATACAAGAGACTCACCTCAGATCAAAAGACACACAGGCTGAAAGTGAAGGGATGGAGTAAGATATTTCATGCAAATGGAAATGAGAAAAAAGCTGGAGTTGCAATACTTATATCTGGCAAAATAGACTTTAAAATGAAGAACATATTAAAAGACAAATATGGGCACTATATAATAATAAAGGGATCGATCCGACAAGAGGACATAACCCTAGTAAACATCTATGCACCCAATATAGGAGCACCTAAATATATAAAACAGATATTGAGTGACATAAAGACAGAGATCAACAGTAACACTATCATACTAGGGGACTTCAACACACATCTGACAACAAGGGACAGGTCTTCCAGACAGAAAATCAATATGGAAACAACAGCCTTAAGTGACACATTGAACCACTTGGATTTAATCGATATTTTCAGAGCATTTCACCCCAAAGCTGCAGAATACACGTTCTTCTCAAGCACACATGGAATATTTTCCAAGATAGACCATATATTAGGCCACAAGACAAGTCTTGATAAATTTAAGAAAATTGAAATCATACCAATTGTCTTCTCTGACCACAGTGCTATGAAATTAGAAATGAATTACAGGAAAAAAAACTGGAAGACACACCAATTCATGGAGGCTGAATAACATGTTACTAAATAATGAATGGGTCAAGCAGGAGATCAAGGAAGAAATCTAAAGATATCTTGAGACAAACAAAAATGAAACCACGATGACCCAAAATCTATGGGATACAGTGAAAGCAGTCTTAAGAGGGAAATTCATAGCACTGCAGGCCTACCTAAACAAACAAGAAAAATAACTAATCAACAGTTTTTCTTGACACTTAAGGGATCCGGAAAAAGAATAGCAAAATAAGCCCAAAGGGAGGACAAGGAAGGAGATAATAAAGATCAGAGTGGAAATAAATGAAATAGAAACCCAAAAAACAATACAAAAGATCAATGAATCCTAGAGTTGGTTCTTAGAGAAGATAAACAAAATCGACAAACCTTTAGCCAGACCATTAAAAAAAAGAGAGAGGACCCAAATTAATAAAAGCAGAAATGAAACAGGAGAAGTGACAACAGACACCGTAGAAATACAAAAAAATTTAAGAAACTACTATGAGCAACTATATGTCAACAAATTTGACAATCTTTACGAAATGGACAATTTTCTAGAGGCATACAACCTTTCAAGGCTAACTCAAGAAGAAATGGAAAACCTGAATAGACTGATTACCACCAGGGAAATTGAATCAGTAATGAACAAGCTCCCAACAAACAAAAGTCCTGGACCAGATGGCTTTACAGGTGAATTTTACAAAACGTTCAAAAAAGAATTATCACCTATTCTTCACAAGCTCTTCCAAAACATCCAGAAGGAGGGAAGACTCCCAAACACTTTTTACGAAGCTACTATCACCCTGATTCCAAAATCAGACAAAGACACCACAAAAAAAGAAAACTACAGGCCAATATCTCTAATGAACATAGATGCAAAAATCCTCAACAAAATATTAGCAAACAGAATTCAGTAATACATTAAAAAGATCATACACCATGATCAAGTGGGATCCATCCCTGATATGCAAGTGTGGTTCAACATCTGCAAATCAATTAATGTGATACACCACATTAACAATATAAAAAATAAAAATCACATGATCATATCAATAGATGCAGAAAAAACATTTGATAAAATCCAGCAGCCATTTACGATAGAAACCCTTAAGAAAGTGGGAATAGATGGATCATATCTCAACATAATAAAGACCATATATGATAAACCCACTGCTAACATCATACTCAATGTGGAAAAGCTAAAACCATTCCCCCTAAGATCAGGAACAAAGCAAGGTTGCCCACTTTCTCCACTTCTATTCAACATAGTGCTGGAAGTTCTAGCCACAGCAATCGGACAAGAAAAAGAAATAAAAGGCATCCAAATCAGTAAAGAGGAAGTAAAATTGTCATTATATGCAGATGACATGATACTATATATAGAGAACCCTAAAGACTCCACCAAGAAATTATTAGAGCTAATAGATGAATTTAGTAAAGTAAAAGGATACAAAATTAATATTCAGAAATCAGTTGCATTTGTATATACCAATAATAAAACATCAGAAGGAGAAATTAAAAACAACAATCCTATTTACAATTGCTTCAAAGACTATAAAATACCTGGGAATAAATTTAACCAAAGAAGTAAAAGCTCTGTACTCAGAAAATTATAAGACACTGAAGAAAGAAATGAAAGAAGATACAAATAGATGGAAACACATACCATGTTCATGGATAGGAAGAATTAATATAGTTAAAATGTCCATACTGCCTAAGGCAATATACATATTCAACGCAATTCCTATCAAACTACCAATGACATTTTTCACAGAAATGGAACATATAATTCTAAAATTTATATGGGACCATAAAATAGCCCCAGCAATCTTGAGAAATAAGAACAAAGTGGGAGGTATAACAATACCGGACATCAAATTATACTACAAGGCTATAGTAATCAAAACAGCATGGTACTGGCATAAAAACAGACACATAGATCAATGGAACAGAATAGAGTGTCCAGAAATAAATCCATGCCTATATAGCCATTTAATCTACGACAATGGAAGCAAGAATGTACGGTGGGGTAAAGACAGTCTACTCAATAAATGATGCTGGGAGACCTGGACAGACACATGCAAAAAAATGAAGCTGGACCATCTCCTTACACCATATACAAAAATAAATTCAAAATGGCTTAAAGACTTAAATGTAAGATCTGAAACCATAAAATTCCTAGAAGAAAATATAGGAAGAAACTTCACAGACATTACCCGGAGTAAGATTTTTACTGATATATCGCCTCATGCAAGGGAAGTAAGAGAAAAAATAAACATGTGGGATTACATCAAACTAAAAAGTTTTTTCACAGCAAAGGAAACCATCAATAAAACAAAAAGGGACCCTACTGAATGGGAAAAGATATTTGCCAATGACATCTGATAAGGAGTTAATATCACAAATTTATAAAAAATTCACTCAACTCAACTCCAAAAAAACAACCCAATTAAAAAATGGGCAGAGGATATGAAGAGACATTTTTCTAAAAGGGACATACAGATGGCAAACAGACATATGAAGAAATGTTCAACCTCACTAACCATCAGAGAAATGCAAATAAAAACCACAATGAGATACCACCTCACCCCAGTCAAAATGGCTATCATCAATAAATCAATGAACAACAAGTGCTGGCGCAGATGTGGAGAAAAGGGAACGCTTGTGCACTGTTGGTGGGATTGCAGATTGGTGCAGCCACTATGGAAAACACTATGGTGGTATCTCAAAAATCTGAAAATGGAACTACCTTATTATGATCCAGCAATTCCACTCCTAGGTATCTATCCGGAGAAATCCAAAACTCCAATTCAAAAATCTTTATGCACCCCTGTGTTTATTGCAGCACTATACACAATAGCCAAGACATGGAAACAGCTGAAATGTCCATCGGTAGATGACTGGATTAAGTAACTGTGGTACATTTATATAATGGAGTATTATGCCATAAAGAAGAAAGAAATCTTACCATTTGCAACAACATGGATGGACCTAGAGAACATTATGTTAAGTGAAATAAGTCAGACAGAGAAAGGCAAATACCATATGATCTCACTTATATGTGGAATCTAAAGAAAAGACTAAGTGAATGAACTAATCAGAAACAGTTTTGGAAACATGGAGGAAAAACAGAGGGTTGCTAGATGGGAGGGCGGATGGGTGTAAGGGGGAAGGTGAGGGGATTAGAAAACAGTCAGTAACCACAAGATGGCCACGGGGTTTTGAAAATTAATTTGGGGAAGTAATCAATAATGTTGTAAGGATTTTGTAGGGTACCCAAGGGACACTTGTCCCATTTGGGAGACCACCTCAGGGATGATGTAGATGCCTGATCACCACACTGTACACCTGAAGCTGAAGCTGAACAATAATGAATGCCCACTATAATTTTATATATGTATATGTATATATATGTATGTACATGCTTACAAGAAGCGGAGTACAGCATTAGGAATAGAGACAGTGGAAATGTAATGGCTGTGTGCAATGTCAGAGGGATAGTGAATGGGGGGAGAGGGGTGCACACAGTGTGAGGGATATAAATGATAAACGTCTAAGTATTACTTTGTCTTATGCACCTGAAATTAATAAAAATAAAAAAAAAAGAGAGAGAGAGAAAAAAACACTTGTATTTGCTTTAGTCCATGTTTCTCAAATGTTCATATACATAAGAATGTCTTGGGGAACTTGTTTACAATGCAGATTCCTGGGCTGTATCCTCAGACCTCAGTAGGTATGAAATGGGTCCCAGGACCATGAATTTTAAATAAGCATTCTTGGTAATTGTACTGCAGGTGGTTGTAGAGATTGAGATCACTTAGCCAACACTTAATCTCCGTTTGGATGCTGACAGAAAATAGGGTAAAAATAAAGATGCTGATGGGAATTAAGCTTTGTGAACATACCCATCCAGAAAAAGAACCTCCTAAACAATTTTTACTCCAACTTCTGGCATCCTAGTGAGGCATAGTTTCAAAAGAAAGAAAAAAACATTGGCACATGACTTCTTTCTAGTGCTTGGTATACTGTCTAGAAATATTTGGAAATACATCCAATCGAAAAAAATCCTGCCTGGAATTTGTTGGAAACAAGTCTATGATGTGTACCCTGGGATTTTGCATCCCAGCTGACTGTATCTGGCCTGGAGTGGTTCACTGGTTAGTTCTGTATCTTTGTTATCCCATCTGAAAATGGAGGGGCAGGAACCCAGGGTGGCAGGGCTATAGTGCTGGTCCAGTGGGACTGGGGAAATGCCTTGGCAAGCTGGCTGCCCAGTCCTGAGCTACTTTTCCAAGCTGTATGTAGGTGATGGGCTGCTGCACCCAGTTCAAAGGGAAGGGGTAGGCTGAAAGTTAGCTTCGTCTTCCTCTCATAGAGTGTGATTTCCCTCAAATTTAGGTGTCTTATCTTTTCTCTTTGAAGAGAATCAAGCCAAATGATCTTATTTTTAAAAGACTGGGTATAGACCCTATGGATGAATAGAGAAGCAAGAAAAGTATCGACAATACAGAAGCTCCTTCTACTTTGGACTTTATTTTCTCGGTGCCATTTAAGAAAGCAATGATTAGCTGAAGCTTCTTGGGAATACAGAAATGCTATGTAAGATGACTGATTCCATCATCAGTGTCTTCTGAATCATAAACCAATCGTCTACTAAACTTGGATATCCCACAGGAACTATAAATCTAACAGGCACTAAAGTAGGTGTACTTATCAAAATCCTAGTGGCATTTTTTTTTCAGAAATAGAGAAAAAATTCCTAAGATTCATATGGAATCTAAGGGGACCCTGAATATCCAAAAATTTTTGAAAAAGAACAAAGTTGGAGGACTCAAGTTTCTTGATTTCAAAACATATTGCAAAGCTGCAGTAATTAAAACAGTGTGGCACTGGCATAAAGACAAAAAGACTGATGGAATAGAGTGGAAAGCAGAAATAGACCCTTGCATATATGGTCAGATGATCTTTGAAAAGGGTGCCAAGATCAGTCAATGAGGAAAGGAGGGTCTCTTCCACAAATGGTGTTGGGAAAACTGGATATCCACATGCAAAAGAACATGGTTGGACTCTTTTCTTACATTATATAAAACAAAATCAACTCAAAACAAGGTAAAGATTTAAACATAAGGCTTAAAATTATAAAGCTCATAGAAAAAAAGACAGAAAAATCTTCATGATATTGCATTTGGCAATAATTTCTTGGGTATGACAGCAAAAGTACAGGCAACAAAATAAGAAATAGGCAAATGAAAATATGTCAAACTTTAAAACTTTTGTGCACTGGGCCGGCCTGGTGGCTCAGGAGGTTATAGCTCCATGCTCCTAACTCTGAAGGCTGCCGGTTCGATTCCCACATGGGCCAGTGGGCTCTCAACCACAAGGTTGCCAGTTCAACTCCTCAAGTCCCGCAAGGGATGGTGGGCTCCGCCCCCTGCAACTAAGATTGAACACGGCCCCTTGAGCTGAGCTGCTGCTGAACTCCTGGATGGCTCAGTTGGTTGGAATGCATCCTATCAACCACAACGTTGCCAGTCTGATTCCTCGACTCCCGCAAGAGATGGTGGGCTGTGCCCTCTGCAACTAGAAAATGGCAACTGGACCTGGAGCTGAGCTGCGCCCTCCACAACTAAGACTGAAAGGACAACTTGAAGCTGAATGGCACCCTCCACAACTGAGATTGAAAGGACAACAACTTGACTTGGAAAAATGGCTTGGAAGTACACACTGTTCCCCAATAAAGTCCTGTTTCCCTTCCCCAATAAAATCTTTAAAAAAAAAAGAAAAAAGAAAAAAGAAAACTTTTGTGCACCGAAGGACACTATCAATAGAATGAAAATGTTATCTATGGAATGGGAGAAAATATATGTGTTTTGTGTTTTTTCATGAGACGATCAGCCAGTTTCAGCCATAAAAGGAGACACAGGAGAGGTGGAGGCAAACAAAGTTTAGCATACTCACAGGTCCCAGAGATGGAGATACTCCATGCCATGCAGAGTGAGATGGGGGGAAAGAGGAGTGCTGAGGAGCCAGCTCAGTCAGCAGGTGGGAGGCTGAGAGAAACAAGCTCCTGTATTGGGGGTCAGTGTGGAGTTCACAAACAAAAGCAACAGCAGGATTTCCTTGGTGTGTTTGAAAGTCATTAGGTGACAATCAGGAGAGGACAAGAAGGGGAACTTGTGGCAGGGACCAGCCTCATCACACTGGTGTACCTGGTTGCCTGGGCAGAGTGTTCCCAGCTGTTTATGGATTTGTTGAGGCCGCAAGAAAGTTTAAAACTTTATAATATAATTTGCAATTATATATCTGATAAGGGGTTAATATGCAGAATACATAAAGAACTCCTACAGCTCAACAACAAAAATTTCAAATAACCCGTTAAAAAATGGGCAAAGAATTTGAATAGACATTTCTCCAAGGAAGTTATACAAATGGCAAACAAACATATGAGAAGATGCTCAAAGTCACTAATCATCAGAGAAATGCAAATAAAAACCACAATGAGATATCACCTGACACCAATTAGGATGACTACTATAAAAAAAAATACCAGAAAATAACAAGTGTTAGAGAGGATGTGGAGAAATTGGAACACTTGTACACTGTTAATGGGACTGTAAAATGATGCACTTACTGTGGAAATCAGTGTGGCCATTCCTAAAAATATTAAAAACAGAACTAACATATGATTCAGCAATCTTATTTCTGGCATGTATCCAAAAGAATAGAAAGCAGTGTCTCGAAGAGATACTTATACACTTGTGTTCATAGCAGCACTATTCACAATAGCCAAGAGGTGGAAGCAACCCAAATGTCCATTGATGGATGAGTGAATAAGCAAAATGTGGTCTATACATACATTAGAATATTATCAGCATTAAAAAGGCAAGAAATCCTGCCACATGCTACAACATGGATGAAAGTTGAGGACATAGTGCTAAATGAAATAAGCCACTTGCAAAAAAGACAAATACAGCATGATTTCAGCTATATGAGGTACTTCGAATAGTCAAATTTATAGAGAAAGAAAGTAGAAGTGGTTTCCAGGGGATGGGGGAAGGGTTAAATAGGGAGTTATTGTTTAATGGGTACAGAGTTTCAGTTTTGCAAGATGAGAAACTTCTGGTGATGGATGGTGGTGATGGTTGCACAACAAGGTGAATGCACTTAACACTACTGAACTACACACTTAAAAATGATTAAGATGTTAAAAAAAATCAAGTGTATCATTTTTCTTGGGACCCCTTTCTTCTCTGTATCATGATGACTCGTTGTTGCAAGTCACTAAAAGTAACTCTAAATAATGTAAGCAGAAAAGGATTTGAGTACACCTACACCATATTTAAATGATTTGAAGATGTCCACTTTTTCATATTCTAGCATGTCTAATAGCAGAACTAATGTCCTAATTGATGGCATTTGTAGTGACAAGGTAGATGCTGCCCGGATCCCCACTGCAAGTCCATCTCTTAGAGCATTGACAGAGGACAGCTCTCAGCTGGGAGTCCCTTTCTGGGGTTTGCCTGCTCTTGGAGGGAGCTGCCTCACCTAAGGCTACACCCCACATTCAGTGACATGGGGTTTCAAAGATCTGGCCCTTGCCTTTATATGGGGCAGCTTGGAAGGGCCATCAGCTACGGAGCTCTCTGTGGAGGCCAAGCCCTCTGTTTCCATTCCATCACAGCTCAGCTCCCCCATCTCCTTGATCCTGCTGCTCCCATTTGCATATAGGTGTTCTGGGAGCCTGCACTCAACTTTCTGCACTCAGATCTCTTCAGAGGCTTTTCCTGGGGAAACTGGTCTAAGACAGCATGTCACCATTTGAATGAAAATCTGTTTTTCTTTCTTAATGTTCCATAAAACAAAGTGTGACTTACTATTAATGGCATCTTAGACTTTATAAAATAAGCTAGGAGTTAGCCAAGTGAAAGAGTGGAGGGGGTAGGGAAACAAGCCGAAGCAGCTGGCGAAGACCAGAACTTGAAAGGCCTTGTAAGCCATCCTGTTGAGTTTAGACTTTATCCTGAAAGAAGTAACACAAACAAATTTGGTTTTTTGGAAAGATCTGCCTGATTGAGGGGTGAATACTGGATGGAAGAGGACAAGCTTTGGAGCAGAGAAACAGAATGAAGTTGTTGAAATAGTCTACGGTAGGGGATGGTCCCAGAAGAGATGATAAAGAATGTGCGTACGTAAATATCCTTACAGAGGTAGAATCTACAAGATTTGGTGGCCATAATGCTGTGCAGATTTCTGAAGAAGAAAGACTCTGGCTTGGGTACCACATTTCAACAAACTTGAGATGTGATAGATTACAGGGTGCACCATAATTTTTATGCCACTGACAAAGAAAAATAAATGTTCCCAATCAAACTATGACCTGCTCTGGATTGTGGGACACCTTCTAGTCTCAGATATGTCAAGAAGTCATAGTGTGTATATTAGAATTGAAAAAAATGCAGCATTTGTCCTTCCAAGTCAGTTTAAGCCAACTACTCTGGGACATTTTCTTGCATTCCTAAGATTGTGTGAGATGCCCTTCTGAGTGCCTTCCTAACAAGCCATGCTCTTCTTAGTCTTGTGGTATTAGTCCTGTTATCCTACTGATGTACTTCGAACTTCATAAACATCCATCAAATGCTAACATGCACTGGCTCAGAGATTCAGCAAATGGACTCAATTGGAAAAAAATCCACCCAGGTCTCCCATGCTTGTTTTGTTGTCTTTTGCCCAGTGGACTGTGGATTCCTTGGCAGAGCACCAGGGCTACCCCAACAGTTGGTGCAGTGCCTGACACACGCCAAGCACAATAAATTATTTGTTATGAGAATGAATAAATTCATGAAAGGGTTTTTCTCTCTTGCTTAACTGGCCCAGACCATTAGAACTTAATGCTTCAGTGATTTCAAAGTGCCTTCCTCAAGTTTCTCTGCTCACTCTGACCATTTCCTGCTTTGCTGCTGGGTTAATCTGCCCAAAACACTGCTGTTATTTTACCACATTCAAAATCCTTTAAAGACTCCTGTCACCCACTGAGAGAAGTCCAGTGTTCATTGATTGACTCTTCTCAGCCTAGTTCCAGCTCATCTTTCTAAACGCACTTCTTGCTCTTCCCCTAGAGGAATCATGATCTGCTCACAATTCTTCAAGTCATTACTGACGTTGATTTTACTTGGGCAATATCCTAGCCTTGAATACTCACTGCTTTTCTCTCCCCAAAGCCTAACCATACACTAATACCCACTGCAGATCCCAGTTTATCCTGGAGCTTTTCTTAATTGCAACGGTTCATAGATATTCCTTTCATTCCTCTTGCAACAGTTAAAATCTGTATTATCTAACATAGGTGTCTCTTTTACTATAATTTAATTGTTCATTTTCCACCTCCTTAATAACATGGGAAATTATTCATGGGTGGGAATTTTCTAACACACACACCAACCCCCTGGGAACCAGTGCTGTTTTTACTGTCTCCATAGTTTTGCCTTTTCCAGAATGTCACGTAGTCGGAATAATACAGTATGTAGCCTTTTCAGATTGGCTTCTTTCATTTAGTAACATGCATTTAAGGTTCCTCTGTGTCTTTTCAGGGATTGATAACTCATTTCTTTTTAGAGCTAAATAATTTTTATTTTCTGGATGTGCCACCGTTTATTTATCCATTCACCTCCTGAAGGACATCTACGTTGTTTCCAAGGTTTGGCAATTATAAATGAAGTTGCTACAAACATTCATATGCAGATTCTTGTGTGGACATAAGTTGAAATTCATTTGGGTAAATACCCAGGAGTGCAATTGCTGGATCAGGTGGTTAAGAGTACGCTTAGTTTTGTAAGAAACCACCGAACTGCCTCCCAAGGTGGCTGTGCCATTTTGCATTCCCACCAGCAATGCATGAGAGTTCCTGCTGCTCACAGCCTTGCCAGCGTTTGGTGCTGTCAGTGTTCTGGTTTTAGTGATTCTAACAGGTGTGTAGTGGTGTCTCACTGCTGCTTTAACTTGCATTTCCCTGATGACAGACGATGCAGAGCATCTTCTCATGTGCTTATTTGCCATCTTCTTTGTTGAGGTGTCTGTGAGGGTCTTTGGCCCACTTTTTAAAACTGAGTTGTTATCTTATTGTTGAGTTTTAAGAGTTCTTTGTATATTTTGGATAACAGTCCTCTTTCCAATGTATC
Source organism: Rhinolophus sinicus (assembly GCF_057876585.1). Lineage (NCBI taxonomy): Eukaryota > Metazoa > Chordata > Mammalia > Chiroptera > Rhinolophidae > Rhinolophus > Rhinolophus sinicus. Next base: position 23,275,743 of record NC_142507.1, on the reverse strand, counting down.
TTTGGCAAATATTTTGACACTGTCTGTGAATTGTCTATTCATTCTCTTGACATTGTCTTTCACATGGTGCAAGTTTGTAATTTTAATGGAGTTATCCATTATTTCTTTCATGTATGGTACCTCTGGTGTTTGTAAAAAGTCATCACCATACCCAAAGTCATCTAGGTTTTCTGAGAGCTCTATTGTTTGGTTCTTTATATGTCTGAAAATGTTTTTACTCTATTCTCACACTTGATTAATAATGTTACTGGGTATAGAATTCCCTTGGAATTTTGAAGTTCCACATAACATCCAGCTTTGTTGTTAAGAAATCTTTTAAGGTATTTGGATTCCTTTCCCTTGGTTTGTTACCTGTTTTACCTCTCTGTCTTCCCTTTATACATAAAAAGCAAAAATTTCAACGATATGCCTTTGCATAAATTAAAACAGTAATTGTGGTCAGCCCTTTCAAGCTACTAAATTATTAGAGAAATCATTCTGGGATTATTTTTTTATGATTACCAAAACCCCATTTTTTCTGTTTTTCGTTTCATTCTGAAGTGCTACTTACCAGATGTTATAGCTTCTGGATTGATCCACTAATATCTTATTTCCTGTTTTCTATCTATTTACATTCTTATTCAACTTTCTGGATATTTATTTAATTTTAACTTCTGAGATTCCATTGAATTTTTAAAGTTTTAACTCTGCTATTCATGCTATGCATGGTCTCTTTCTTCTTTAATCTTTTTCATATCATTCGTATATATACATGTATGTATTCTTTTGTTGAAAATGTTAATTATGGTTTTGTCTATTCTCTGCACTGCCTTTGCTTCTTCCTGTTCTCTCCTCGTTTTATTGTTTGTTTTGGTCTTGATGACAAACACTTTTCATTTGCCTCATCAATCAACACTCAATGCTCATACAGCTCCATCCCTTTGCTTTTTGTCATGAGTCACAGGTTTCTTTGCCCTCTAGCTTTTATCTGGGCTTGGCCTGTGGGAGAATGGGACAGAGCAGCGTGAGTCTGAGGTACTGGTTTCCTCAGGGTCTTTCTGCTAGCTAGATTAGGCTGGATTCTTCTACCAAAGGACACATCTCTGTGTGAGTGGCCTCTCCATATAGCTACATTCATCAGATGTTGGCAACCTCTCCTTACTATGGACTCACCCTGGGCACTGCTTACTTTTATCAACTGTCCCTCCATTAAATTATCCTGAAATTTCCAAGTTTGAGTGTGCCATCTGATTTCTTTCAGAGCACTAACTGATAGAGCCTTTTTCATGTAAGAAGATTTCTTCAACTGTATAGTAATCTTCAGCTGTCCTTTCATTGTTAAGAGTGAGATAGTAAAAGGCTGATGGGAAGCACTTCTGTACTTAGGGGCTTGCCACCTGATAAGCTTCACTGTAAAGAAACAGGGAACAATCATTTTATTTCATTTCCCAAATGTCATTTTCTGAATATATTTTCTCTGGGCTTTCACCTGAGAATAATAATTCTCTAATCTCCAGTTGGTGGGGGGTGGAGGGAGAGGTGGCCATAAGCATGGCTCCTGATATCTGTGAGCAGGGTACAGAGAGCTCAACCCCAAAGGTCCACGTGTGGTCCTCCACCAAGCACCACATGTAGTTACATCTCCCTCCTGCCCTCTCCTGGCTCTCTCTGTTCTTGGAGAGGAAGGACATACCTGCTGTAGGAAGGCCATACCTGCTAGGGTCTAGATCTTCTGTGTCCAGAGTTCACAGTTGCCTTTTTTGAATGGCACCTCCTTCTTACCTTCCATGAGAAGTTCCTGGGAGTGAACTGGCCTGCCTCTCTGCTAAGTCAGCCACCATGCCTCCTTCCGCTCTGTCTTCACAATTTACGGAGATATCTTAACTGCTGTTGCTTCTTCTCCCCTTCTTTTTATAATTTTGGGTGAATACCTTTTTTATTTCTTTACTGTTGCGTTAGCAGGTTTTAGAAAAGAGAATAGCTGAATGTATATAAATGCAATTTTTAGGAACAACAACAGAAAAAGGGGAGGTTCTTCTTTGTAAGCAAAAGCAAGAGATAATACAGCCTTGTGGTTCAGAGTCTGGATCCAGTTCTGCAACTTTGTTTCTTTCCCTGAAAGCAGGAGAGGGGTATAAGAATAGCATCTTCTTTAGAGAATTTCCAGGAAGAATAAATTAGTTACCATTATAAAGTGCTTAAAACAACATGTGGTACATAGTTAGCACTATCTATAAAGGGCAGTGCAACACATTTGATTTCAAAATATTCTGTTAATAAAATTGATGTGAGTTATAGGACCCTGGTACAGGGTTCTGAGATTCCTTTACACAGTTCCACTGGGAGCTGTTTCTGTCAGGAGTGGGGGCTTGGCTGATGCAGGGACACAGGTCATCTGGGGTCATAGCATGGAGCTTTCAAAGGTTGGGGGAGCAGGAAGAGGAAGATGGGCAGAAAAATTCTGCTGCCCTTTTATGGAGCAGGCATGGAGGAGAGAGGCCAGGTGGGCCTGCAGGAGACGGAAGAGGGGATACAGAGAGTGTGTAGCCTTCTCTGGACCAGCCAGGTACTCTCGACCTGCTGGGTTAGGCATGGCTGGAATATGCAATTTAGGAAGCATTTCAATCTGGAGGAGTAAAAATAATCCAGATGCTCTGGAAGAACTCCTCAGGAAACTAACTGTAGGAATAGGAAGTAACCATGCACTTGCAAGATCTGCTTAAAGCAATACTTTGAAAAACACAGAAAAGGGTTTTGGAGAAAATCAATTAACATATGTTTAGGCTGTGCTGAGCATTTGAAAGAAGTCAGGGATGTTTTAAAGAATAGAATACAAAACCAATTTAGTCATCTGACTTCAAATCCTCAAAGCAACAGCTAAAGATTGTAAACATGGCCTTGTTTAATTTTTAAAATTCTGGCCCCTTTAATTGTCTTACATATTTGTCTAAGGAATATTGACTGAGCACCAACTATATGAAAGACTGTGTGACAATGTTACAAAGAAAAATCAAGGACCATTCTTTTCCGCTAGGGACCTTTCATCTAAATGAGACATTTGCAAAAAATCACTAAAAAAAAGGTAACATATGTTGCGCAGGAAAATTAATTGATGTTACAGAAATTAGTGGAAGAAGAAATAACTGTAAATTGAGCTGATCAGTAAAACTGTGAGAAAGATGGGATATGACCTGGGGTTTTGTCCTTTCTATTCTGTAGCCCGGTGGCTGGCTCATCCTCCCTGCAAACTATACTCAGCAGTGCTGACATACCCGTGGTTCCTCCTGTGGGCCAGTCCGTCTCACCCCAGTCCTTACAGCAGCTCATCTGTTACCTTGGAATGCTTTTCCTCCAACCCCTTCCATGGCTAATGGCTGGGTGCTACCTAACTAATCTTCAAATCTCAGCTTATATGCCAACTTCTCTGGGGCCCTCTCTGAACACCTGTGACTGGAAAAGAGACATTTTCCCCCTTTAGATAACAATTAATTTACTATATGTCATCCAAACAAAGTATTTGTGTTTTTATTCAATTCGATTAAAACAGACCTGCATGGTATATTATGTAACATTCACTATATATACATCATTTAGACAATGCAAGGTAATTCTAGGTATGCTGATTATTCAACTATTAGCAAACTATGAATGGGGCCAATAATGCCCAGTGCAAATTAAGTCTCCTAAATGTAAGGGCATTCTTTTACATACTCTTCTAGCACCTCTGTTTACTCCATTGCATTACTCAGCATGCTGCATCACAATCGGCCCTTTATTTATTTATTTATTTAACATTTTTTTATTAGTGCACAAAACAATGCAATAGTTAGACATTTATCATTTATATCCCTCACATAGTGACAACCCCCTCCCCCCATCTATTACCCCTCTGACATCACACACAGCCATTGCATTTCCACTGTCTCTATTCCTAATGCTGTACTCCACTTCTTGTAAGTACACACACACACACACACACACACACACACACACACAAAATTGTAGTTGTCATTCATTATTGTTAAACTTCAGCTTCAGATGTACAGTGCAGTGATCAGGCATCTACATCATCCCTGAGGTGGTCTCCCTAATGAGATACGTGTCCATCGAATACCCTACAAAATTTTTACAACATTATTGATTACATTCCCCAAATTGACTTTCATATCCCTGTGGCAATCTTGTGGTTACTGACTGTGCTTTCTAATCCCCTCACCTTTCCCTTTATCGCCAACCCCCCATCTAGCAACCCTCAGTTTTCCCTCTATGTCTCTGAGACTGTTTCTGACAATCAGCCCTTTAAACACAGATCTCAGATCTAGATAGACTATGGGCTCCTTGTGGCCGGTCTTGTGGAGAGTTGTGCTCCCAACACCTGGTATGTAACTAATAAGGGCACACTGGGGAAGGAACACAGGAAAAGGAAAATGTGTATGTTTTTATATTTTGGCTATTATTAGTAATGCTGCAATGAATATATGGGTGCATATATCTATTCAGATTAATGCTTTTTTTTCTTCGGATAAATACCCAGAAATGGGATTGCTGGGTCATAAGGCAGTTCTATTTTCAATTTTTTGAGGGAACTCCAAACTGTTTTCCATAGTGGTTGCACCAATTTATAATCCTACCAACAGTGTATGAGGGTTCCCCTCTCTCCACATCCTCGCTTGCATTTGCTATTTTTTGATAATAACCATTCTGACAAGTGTGAGGTGATATCTCATTGTGCTTTCATTTGCTTTTGCCAGGTGATTAATGACATTGGGCATCTTTTTGTATGTCTATTGGTGATCTGTATGTTCTCTTTGGAGAAATGTTTATACAGGTCCTCTGCACATTTTTTAGTTGGATTGTTTGTTTTTTTTTGGTGTTAAGTTGTATGAGTTCCTTATATATTTTGGATATTAAGCCCTTATCAGATGTATTATTTGCAAATATCTTCTCCCACTCGGTGGATTGTCTTTTCTTATTAGCATTGATGGTTTCCTTTGTTGTGTAAAAAGCTTTTAGTTTGATATAGTCTCATTTGTTTATTTTTTGTTTTCTTCCCTTGCCTGAGAAGATATATCTAAAAAGATATTGCTAAGACACCCAAGTCAAAGAGCTTACTGCCTATGTTTTCTTCTAGGAGTTTTATGATTTCAGGTGTTAATGTAAGTCTTTAATCCATTTTGAGTTTATTTTTGTATATGGTGTAAGAAAATGGTCCAGTTTCATTTTTTTGCATGTATCTATCCAGTTTTCCCAACACCATTTATTAAAGAGATTGTCTTTACCTCATTGTGTGTCCTTGCCTCCTTTGTTGTAGGTTAATTGACCATATAAGCAAGGATTTATTTCTGGGCTGCCTATTCTGTTCCACCAATCTATATCTAATATATGTGTGTGTGTGTGTATATATATATATATATATATATATATATATATATATATATATATAATGTTTTTGTTCTAGTACCATACTATTTTGTAGCTTTATAGTATGGTTTGATATCAGGGAATGTGATACCTTCCACTTTGTTCTTTCCCAAAGTTTCTTTAGCTATTTGGGGTCTTTTGTGGTTCCATATAAACTTTACGATTAGTTATTCTAATACTGAGGAGAATGTCATTGGTATTTTAGTAGGGATTGCACTGAATCTCAAATAATATGGCATACATACATGTCAAGTATCTTTTAATCAGAACAGTTCCCCCTCCCTTGGTTTTTCATTGCATTGAATTTCTGAAAACTCTGGCTTGCAGTAACAGCACATATTTATTCATTTGCTTTATTCTTTAATACGAGTTTAGACCAGTTGACCTCCAGAATACCCCATATTCTGGATCTTTGATTTGTTTTGATTTGCTTCTTCATGTCTAAATTCAGGGTTAAACATTTCTGGCAAAAATTCTTCATAAGTGCATCACATCAAGAGGCACATAATGTCAAGCTGTCCTACTAAGGCTAGGTTTGTTCTGTTAGCTAAAGTTGTCACTGCCAATCTCCCTATCATAAAGATAATCTGTAGGGTGCCACTTTTAGACCTTACGAATAACCTATATCTCTACAACATTTTACCCAGTGGGTTTTGCATCCATTATGATTCTTGCTTGAATCAGTGATTACAATGGGAGGTGAAAATGATAATTATCTAATTCTATCATTCCTTTTACATTTATTAAATGGAATTCTTCTGTAAAGGAGAGCTTTCCCTCCCCTCTTCCATTCTTTTGGAGTAGCACTAAGATCCATAGATTTTTTTCCCCCCTAAATTCAATTTATTATAGTCCATCATGTCACTATTTTTTTTTTTTTTGGTGCTCAAATAATCCCAAGTTTGTGCAGTGAGAGCGCCTTTAAGCTGGATTCGCTGCTAAAATATGCCTTTTACCTTTGAGAACTTCTTTGCTTTCTGACACACCCTAATGCTCCAGGTTCACATTAGACTTCCTCTACTCCCAAACTAGAATCAGCCATTTTTTCAAGGAGCCCTGGTTTCTTTTAAAGGAAAGTGTATTTAGAAACAAAGGTGTACTGAATCCTAAAGTGGAGTCATTGTTTCTAGGCTATTTCAGTGGACAGGGGTAGGAAATATTATATGTGCATGTATACACACATATATACACACACACCTCCAATCTTCCAGTATCACAGGGTTCTTCTCAGTTTTCTCACACTAAATATTTGTATCTCCCCTTTTCCCCAGTGAAAACCCTGGCTCTCAATAACAGCACACATTTATTCATTTGATCTATTCTTCAATATGCAGAAAACGCTTTCGAATTACAATACTTGCTCCACTATCAACAACTAACCTACTAGGTTAAGCTCAATACTTTTCTGCAATTTAATTCAAAAGATATTTGAATTCATCTGTGTGGTTATGTGATCAATTTGATATATAGCTAGGTTCACGTGTTTCTATTTATATTCAATTTGAAGGTGTAATTTTAATTCTTTTTTTGTAATTTAAATTTTGTTCAAATATAAAAATATGTATTTGTCTATCCCTGCGACCTCCATACTTCTCTTATCTGCTTCCTATAGACAATTATTCTTATTTATTTTTGCTTTATTTTTACTGTTTCTTTCAAAAATAAATCATATATGCAGTTTTATTTCCCTTTCTGTCTACAAAAAAATGTATCCTATTATATGCATTATTTCATACTTGCCCTTTGCATTTAAAATTATATCCTGAAATTGCTCCATATTGGTTCATAGAAATTTATCACATTCCCTTTTAAGGCTGCATAGTATTTCATTATGTGACTACACTACAATTTGTTCAGCCAGTCTCCTAAGGATGGTTTTCTTTCTAACATTGTGCATTAAAAATAATAGCTTAATGAGTAACCTTGGGCATTTGTTCTTTTATATTTGGGATATTATTTTTCAGGGTGAATTTGTATAAATAGGATTGCTGGTGAAAGAGTACACATTATATACATCAAAAAGTAAATTCACTGAGTTCTACAATGTAACCAGTAACTAAAAGGGAATAGGGTCATAATTTAACTATTGTGTCTGCACTCAGAAAAGGTGTAGTCCATTTAGAAGGGAAAAGCAGAAAATACCAGAGAAAATACAAAATATTCTATGACAGCAGTTAAACTATTGGCCAGAGACCCAGGATGAGTGTGAGGTGCCGCAGTTAGGAAAAGCTCCTTCCAAGAGGGTGCTCTTGAGCTGGGACTTTAAGATGGGGTGGGGTCCGGGGTGGGAGGTGCTGGTTCCAGACTGAAGAGCTCCTGTTAGGATTGCAATAATTTATACTGGGGGGAACCAGATTGCATGAGATGGGGACAGTGGCAAATGACCTAACTGAAGCACAGAGACTGGTGGAGAGGAGTTGGGAAAACTCATAGGCAAAATGAGGCTAAAACAGTCTTTAGTCAACCAGAGACTGTTGTACTTCCTGTGTGGGGCAACAGCAAAGCCACTGGAACTTTCACTCAAGAGGAGTAAGAAGATGAAAGGGTTACTCTATAGAGGTTGACGTAACAGTAATAATTGGTCTGAATCTTAGAAACTTCGAGAACTTTAAAATCTAGCTTCCTTATCTGTATAAACTCAGAATTTGTGAATGGGAACAGTTTTCCTCTTTGAATTTACAATCATATAGCCTGGATTTCATTTTTAAAAATAATCTCTTCCTCTGGCACCCTTTCTTTTCTTCCTCCAGTACCCTTTGTAAGTAAAGATTTTAATAAAGCGTTCTGTTCAGAAATTTTAAACTACATCAGCCTGTATGTCCCACCTGAGAACCTTTGTTAACAATCTGGTACATATTCTTCATTATTTCTCTCCTTGCTTATATAATCACATGGGCAAGCATATATATATACACATACATTTTTATTACTGTTTTACACAAATGGATACACGTTGTATGCACTTAGCCATTTTGCTTCATGGAAATAAATCCCTTCTAGCAATCAGTATGTCTCTGATTCATTTTTTATTAGTACTGCATAATATTCTGTTCTATAGCATACTGTAATTTATTCAACCATTACCCTATTAATCTTTTTAACCACTACAATGCTACAATAACAATCCTTTACACATATGTTTCTCACATACTAGTGAATTTTCTGGATTGAATAAATCATGCATTTTTAAAAATTTTAATGGGTATTGACAAATTGTTTTTCCAAAAGGCTGTAACACTCTCTATGTGTATAACAACCCCTTTTCCCTTCATCCCAATCAGTAATGAGTATCATTGCTCATTTGCATGATTCAATTTAGCTCATGTAAAGTGATATTTCACTGATATTTTAATTTCTATGTCCTGGTTACTCATGAAATTGAGCATGTTTTCATATGTTTTCCACCATTTGGATTTGTTTTCTATGAATTATCAATTTATATCCTTTGCTCTTTTTTCCTTTAGGTGATTTCCTTTTTATAATCCAGTCTATTGAGTTTTTAAAATATTTGTAAATCTCTTTTATTGTAAACTATAACACAAGTATCTAAAATATAAATGTATAACTTAACCATTTTATATAACAAAAGCCCTGTAACAACCATAACAGCCATCCAGGGCAGGAAACAGAATATTTCACTCCACACCAGAAGCTCTTTGTCTGTTTTCCTCTTCCTAGTCACAAGCCCCCCCACCCCCCAACTCAAATAACCAATATTTTTATATTAATGGCAGTTACTTTCCAACTTTTCCTTAGAGTTTTAACAGCAAAGTATTCATCCCAAGCATATAGCTCAGTTTTGATTTCTTTGAAACTTTATATAAATGAAATCTCATAATACACATTCTTTTATATCTGATTTCTTTCACTCAATATTATATTTGTGGGATTCATTCAAGTTGTTACATGTAGCCGTATTTATTTTCATTGCTATAATGTATTCCCTTCTTATGAATATACCTCAACTTACTCATCCATTCAACCCTTGAAGGACATGTGGGTTGCTTCCAGTTTAAGGCTATTATAAAAGCAATCCTTCAAAGAAAACAGACACATCAACTGGGAAAATGTGCGCTTAATTCTTCTGACTATATATCTAACAATAGAATTGCTAGGTCATGAGGAAGGTGCATCCTTAAGTGTAATCATTACTACCAGAGTCTGCCAAAGTGGTTCTCACTAGGGTCCATTGTTAGACTGTGTTCATTCTCCTCATCAAAACTTGGATTCCCTCTTTTGTGAAATGCCTTTCAACTTCTCTTGCCCATTTTTTTCTGTTAGGTTGCCCCAAAATCTAAAAGCAAAAACAGTAAATGAAGATTCATAAATCTGATTTCATAAAACTTTTAAAACTTTTTGTGACAACAATGAAAATAACAAAGCTCCATAAGAAAAATCAAAGATAAATGACAACCTGAGAGATCATATTTGCAACTTATATCACAGATAAAGTCTCAAGTCTCTGATTTACAAAGCACCTTAAGTATCAAGGGGAAAAAAATAACAAAAACTTTATTAAAATCAAGATATGAGTAAGTAGCAGTTCACAGGGGGGGAAAAGGATATGGCACTTAAATATAGTAAAAACGATGCAACTTAATTCATAAGTAAAATGCACCCTGAGAACCTGTGTCTAAACTATCAGATGGCTAAAAGTTCAAAAGCTTGACCACAAACTCTCTTAGTGATCCTATGGGAAGACGGGGATGCTGTTAAATTGAGGGTGGGAGTATGCAAACCATATGAAGGGGAATTTTGCAATAGGTAACAAAACTATGTACAGATAACCCCCATATAACACAGCACGTCTATAACACGGTTTCACTCTAACACGGTTTGAGAATTAAAGAAATCCCCGAACAACACTGAGTGTAATAAGAGCTTTTAAGATATCTCATTTGAAATTAGGGAAACCCCTGAACAACATGGAATGTAATAAAAGCTTAGTAGTGATGATGAAGAAAACATTATTTAATACATATTAATATGTTATACTTGGTGAAAATTGCTTTAATAAAGATATTTCTGTTAATTATAAAAATATAATATGTTTTTAAAATTTTTGGAACCAAACCCCCTTTTTTGTACTAGTTGTTTGTTTTACATAACACGGATTCACATAACATGACATTTTTAAGGAACCTAACAACCATGTTATACGGGGGTTACCTATATAATACATATGTATATATAATTTATGTATGTACTTGTATACATGCACACATATATCTGGCATAAATATTTAAAATTAAAATAAAATTCACACGAAATACATTGTCAAAGTTGTGAGCATTTTGCCAACACGAATTAAGAGCTTTAATGTTATTTTTTCATTTAGTTTTGTAATCTTTATTAATAAGTAGATATTACCTCTTTTTCATAAAATTATTTGTTATGTTTGGGAAGAAAATATAAAAGTGTATTCTTCCTACCTCTCCCTCCCTCAAAAGTTAATAGCACATTACAAATCATTATGAGGAGAAAAATAATACCCAGATATCTATAATTCAGCTATCATTTTGTTTGGCTTCCTTATAGTCTTTTTTGAAAGCACATTTTGATACTCTTGTAATCAAATATATATCTATCTGTCTGTCTCTCTCTATATAGATATATGTATATCTGTATATATAAATTTTGTCTTGTTTTTTCCATATAATATTTATCTGAAGGAGTGCTTTTGGATTAAGAAGAATGTATTAATACACTATTTGCTGAGCACCTACTGTGTATGAGACATAAGATGAGGAAGATTACATATATTATATAACAATACATAAGATTGATTATGGTAGCATGAAAACAGACCTTTGATAATGAATAAGACTGTTAAATTGATGCAGTCAATCAACACACATTTATTGAGTAGCTGCTAGGTGATAGGCCCTTTTCTAGGTGCTGGGGATCTAGCAATGAATAAACCAAACGTGTGATCTGTGGAGCCAACACAGTCAAGAAACAGATAGATGGGCAATGACAACTGCTATAGAAATGAAAGCAGAGTGAGGAGTTACAGAGTGACAGGGTTGCTTTTTGAGCAGACATTGGAATAAAATGAGAGATGGAGGCTTATGAATACAGGGGAGAAGAGACTCTAAGCAGAGGGAGCAGCCAGTTCAAAGGCCGAGAACGCATGAGAAATACCACAGAGGACAATGTGGCCAGTGCAGCCTCAGCATTAGTTCTGTTGAAATAGACATTTTAATTTTGTTTAGTTTCAGGTACTTTTATTGTAGACAACAATGTTTATAATAATATATGGAATGTTTAATGTACAAGATGGTTTACACATATTTTCTCTAATCATTAAAACAACTATGAAGGATAGATAAGTTTCATTTGGTATTTATAGTATGATACATTTTAATTTAAAAAATACACCAAATAATATTCCATATTGTTTAGGGACAAAAACAATAGTTAAAGTGTAAAAACATGGATGGGTAAGATACACAATTGCCAGTTTCAGGTTAGCAGTTACATCTGGGCAGCAAGGGAGGGAATGGGAGGAAGGTAGATGAATGGAAGAATGGGGATCTGTAATGCTCTATTTCTTTTTTTAAAATTATGCCATATAAATATTACAGAATAGTTGGCTTCTGTTATTACTTTTATATATGTGTGTGTATGTCACAAGTTTAGAGTCAAATATAATTCAGTCTAACTTCAAACCAGTGCTCGTTTTATATTGTTTCCCTCAAAATGAATAGCCCCCACCAAAGAAAAAGATCACAATAAAAATTACCACTCAACAAACACTCCCAGCACTCAGCAAAATATGCAGTAGAAATTACTTCCCAGATCCCATTCACAGGAGAATTCTCTTCCTCTTGACCCAGTGTGATGTCTAAGAACTGAGTCCAATTCATGTGATGTGTCAGTGCCATTGTAAGGAATGGTGGCTTGTTGCATTGCAAATGAGCTAATGAGCTGGGGGCATTCATAGCTGTCATGCAGAGGGAGTCAGCTTGTTTCCAGTAAAGGCTGGGAAGCAGGCTGCAAGGAGGAGGGGCCAAGTTCTTGAGACAGCAGCAGTGGCCATGACCTGCTATTGTTAGTGTGGAGTGACCATGCCAGGTGCCCCTGAGAGCCATGAGGGCAGCATGGCTCACACGAGAGCTGCTATTTTCATTTCATGTCACTGCCTACAAATTATGTTAGAATATCAAGAACCATGCCTTGTACTCTTAGAAAAACATTGTTATTCTCCAATAATGTAAGGTCTCTGAAGAAATGTCACATGGGTATCCTGAGCTTTTCTTTGCTCAGACAGGAGAACAGTAGATTAAAATGTGCTGAAATGATTATATGATATCTTGGATATTTAATTTTATAAGCTAGGCAGTTGATTTGATATGTGTTTTTTAAAAGAGAATTCAGGGTGGCAAGTGCTATTAAAAGTTATTGCTGGTGAGGAGAGAGGAGGGTGGGGATAGTCACATTTCACTTTTAAAGCTCTGTTTTCATTGAAGGTCTACAACCTAGATTGCTTCATCCAGCAAGGCTATCATTTAAAATTGAAGGAGAGATAAAGAGCTTCCCAGAAAAGAATAGGCTAAAGGAACGCACTACCACCAAGCCAGCATTGCAGGATTCTGTAAGCAGAAGAAAGATGAAAACAATCTAACTACAAATTTAAAAATAGCAATAACTATGTACCTAACAATAATCACTTTAAATGTAAATAGATTAAATGCTCCAATCAAAAGACATAGGGTGGCTGAGTGGATAAGAAAGCAAGACACTTTCATATGCTGTACACAAGAGACTCACCTCAGATCAAAAGACACACACAACTGAAAGAGAAGGGTTGGAGTAAGATATTTCATGCAAATGGAAATGAGAAAAAAGCTGGAGTTGCAATACTTATATCTGGCAAAATAGACTTTAAAATGAAGAATATAATAAAAGACAAAGATGGGCACTACATAAAAAAAAAAAAGGGATCGATCCGACAAGAGGACATAATCCAAGTAAACATCTATGCACCTAACATAGGAGCACCTAAATATGTAAAAAAGATATTGAGTGACATAAAGACAGAGATCAACAGTAAAACTATCATACTACGGGACTTCAACACAGCTCTGACAACAAGGGACAGGTCTTCCAGACAGAAAATCAATATGGAAACAGCAGTCTTAAATGACACATTGGATCAGTTGGATTTAATCGATATTTTCAGAGCATTTCACACCAAAGCTGCAGAATACACGCTCTTCTCAAGCGCACATGGAACATTTTCCAAGATAGACCACATGTTAGGCCACAAAACAAGTCTTGATAAATTTAAGAAAATTGAAATCATACCAATTGTCTTCTCTGACCACAGCACTATGAAATTAGAAATCAACTACAGGAATAAAAATTGGAAGACACACAAATACATGGAGGCTGAATAACATTTTACTAAATAATGAATGGGTAAACAATGAGATCAAGGAAGAAATCAAAACATATCTCGAGACAATCAAAAATGAAAACACAATGACCCAAAATCTATGGGATACAGTGAAAGCAGTCCTAAGAGGGAAATTCATAGCAATGCAGGCCTACCTAAAGAAACAAGAAAAATCGCAAATCAACAGTTTATCCTTATACTTAAGGTATCTGCAAAATAAGCCCAAAGGGAGTAAAAGGAAGGAGATAATAAAGATCAGAGTGGAAATAAATGAAATAGAGACCAAAAAAAAAACAACAACAAAAAACACACACAGAAAAACAAAAGATCAATGAATCCAAGAGCTGGTTTTTAGAGAAGATAAACAATATCAACAAACCTTTAGCCAGACTCATCCAAAAAAAGAGAGAGGACTCAAATTAATAAAATCAGAAATGAAAGAGGAGAAATGACAACAGACAGCACAGAAATATAAAAAAAAATTAAGAAAATACTGTGAGCAACTATATGCCAACAAATCAGGCAATCTGGAAGAAATGGACAATATTCTAGAAGCATACAACCTTCCAAGGGTAACTCAAGAAGCAACAGAAAACCTGAATAGACTGATTACCACCAGGGAAATTGAATCAGTAATGAACAAGCTCCCAACAAACAAAAGCCCTAGACCAGATGGCTTTACAGGTGAATTCTAAAAAACATTCAAAAAATAATTATCACCTATTCTCCTCAAACTATTCCAAAAAATCCAGAAGGAGGAAAGACTCCCAAACACTTTTTACGACACCATTATCACCCTGATCCCAAAATCAGACAAAGATATTACAAAAAAAGAAAACTACAGGCCGATGTCCCTAATGAACATAAATGCAAATATCCTCAACAAAATATTAGCAAACAGAATTCAGCAATACATTAAAAAAGATCACACATCATGATCAAGTGGGATTAATTTCTGGTATGCAAGTGTAGCTCAACATCCGCAAATCAATTAATGTGATACACCACATTAACAAAATGAAAAATAAAAATCATGTAATCATATCAATAGGTGCAGAAAAAGCATTTGACAAAATCCAGCAGCGATTTATGATAAAAACTCTTAAAGAAGTGGGAATAGAGAGACCATATCTCAACATAATAAAGACCATCTATGATAAACACACAGCTAACATCATACTCAATGGGGGAAAGCTAAAACCATTCCCCTTAAGATCAAGAACAAGGCAAGGTTGCCCACTTTCTCCACTTCTATTCAACATAGTGCTAGAAGTTCTAGCCACAGCAATCAGAGAAGGAAAAGAAATAAAAGGCATCCAAATCAGTAAGGAGGAAGTAAAATTGTCATTATATGCAGATGACATGATACTATATATAGAGAATCCTAAAGACTCCACCAAGAAACTATTAGAAAGAACTGATAAATGAATTTAGTAAAGTAGCAGAATACAAAATTAATATTCAGAAATCAGTTGCATTTTTATATATCAATAATAAAATATCAGAAGGAGAAATTAAGAAAACAATCCCATTTACAATTGCTTCAAAGACTATAGAATACCTAGGAATAAATTTAACCAAAGAAGCAAAAGATCTGTACTCAGAAAATTATAAGACACTGAAGAAAGAAATGAAAGAAGATACAAATAGATGGAAACACATACCATGCTCATGGATAGGAAGAATTAATACAGTTAAAATGTCCATACTGCCTAAGGCAATATACAGATTCAATGCAATTTCTATCACACTACCAAGGACATTTTTTTTTTACAGAAATAGAAGATAAATCCTGAAATTTATATGGAACCATAAAAGATCCTGGGTAGCCTCGGCAACCTTGAGAAATAAGAACAAAGTGGGAGGTGTCACGATACCTGACATCAAATTATACTACCAGCCTACAGTAATTAAAACAGCATGGTACTGGCATAAAAACATAGATCAATGGAACAGAATAGAGAGCCCAGAAATAAATCCATGTCTATATGGTCACTTAATCTACGACAAGGGAAGCAAGAATTTACAGTGGGGTAAAAACAGTCTATTCAATAAATGGTGCTGGGAAACCTGCACAGACACATGCAATAAAATGAAGCTGAACCACCTCCTTACACCATATACAAGAATAAATTCAAAATGGATTAAAGACTTAAACGTAAGATCTGAAACCATAAAACTCCTAGAAGAAAATATAGGAAGAAACTTTACGGACATTACCCGGAGTAAGATTTTTACTGATATATCTCCTCGGGCAAGGTAAGTAAGAGAAAAAATAAACATGTGGGATTACATCAAACTAAAAAGTTTTTTCACAGCAAAGGAAACCATCAATAAAACAAAAAGGGATCTTACTGAATGGGAGAAGATATTTGCCAATGATATATCTGATAAGGGGTTAATATCCCAAATTTATAAAAAAAAACTCACTCAACTCCAAAAAACAAACAACCCAATTTAAAAATGGGCAGAGTACATGAAGAGACATTTTTCTAAAGAGGACATACAGATGGCAAACAGACATATGAAAAATGCTCAACCTCACTGGAGGTTGGAGAAATGCACATAAAAACCACAATGAGATACCACCTCACCCCAGTCAAAATGGCTATCATCAATAAATCAACAAACAATAAATGCTAGCAAGGATGTGGAGAAAAGGAAACCCTTCTGCACTGTTGGTGGTATTGCAGATTGGTGTAGCCACTATGGAAATCAATATGGAGGTATCTCAAAAAGCTGAAAATTGAACTACCTTATGATCCAGCAATTCCACTCTGAGGTTCTATCTGGTAAATCCAAAACTAATTAGAAAATATTTATGCACCCCTATGTTTATTGCAGCACTATACACAATAGCCAAGATATGGAAACAACCAAAATGCCGATCAGTAGACGACTGGATTAAGAAACTGTGGTACATTTATACAATGGAGTATTAGGCAGCCATAAAGAATGAAATCTTACCATTTGCAACAATATGGATGGATCTAGAGAACATTATGCTAAGTGAAATAAGTCAGACAGAAAAAGACAAATACCATATAATCTCATTTATATGTGGAATCTAAAGAAAAGAATAAAGAAATGAACTAATCAGAAACAGCCTCAGAGATACAGAGGAAGAATTGAGATGAGAGGGGGGTGGTGATGAGGTTTGAGAAAGTGAGGGGATTAGAAAGTATAATCAGTAACCACAAGATTGCCATGGGGATACGAAAGTCAATTTGGGGAATATAATCAATAATGTTGTAAAGATTTTGTAGGGTATCCACTGGACACTTGTCTTATTAGGGAGACCACTTTAGGGATGGTGTAGATGCCTGATCACTGCACTGTACACCTGAAGCTGAAGCTGAACAATAATGAATGTCAACTATAATTATATATATATATATATATATATATATATATATATATATACACACATATATATGTATATATATGTATATGTATATATTTACAAGAAGTGGAATAGAGACAGTTTTAATGTAACGGCTGTATGCGATGTCAGAGTGGTAGTAGATTGGGGGAGGGGGTTATCACTTTGTGAGGGATATAAACGATAAATGTCTAACTATTACATTGTTTTGTACACCTGAAACTAAAAAAAAAAAATAAAAAAATAAAAATAAAGGAAGTCTGAGGCCCCTGGGAGCTTGCAAGCTCTGAGTTTCCCACCCAACTCATACCCCCAACCCCCACCCCCAAACTCACCTCCCTCCCTTTGGAAAGCATCCCCAATAGCAGGCAGGTACTCCCAATGAGGGCCTAATCAGATGCAAATTTCTGGTTCTAAGTTAAAATATTTTTAAAATATAATTTATTTTATTTTATTTTATTATTATTTTTTGCATTATCTATCACCTAGCCTTGAACTATCTGGAGTAATCCTCCACCTCCCAAGAAAAGAAACTTTATTTTCACACCCACATACTAGTGATGAAGGCAGGATAAGAAGCCCTTTAGGAGACAGATGTTATGTGTCAGACTTTTAGAACAAACATTTATGGAGGCCTTATTTTGTATAAGGCAATTGCAAACAGCAGTCTTCTCCCCATAAAGGGTGGCAGACTCCTTAAATTCTGCTAATGAAGTTTAACAAAGAAGATTAGGACTTGAGTCTGAGGGAAGTGGAAGAGACTGGCCAGAGGACATTCAATTTGCCTTGATTCCAAATGAATTTGGAATGCCTAAAAAGGAAATGCCCTTTGGTTTCCTCAGTCAAGCGGCATAAATAGTATACCACTACATCTCTTAAATACCTGACTCTCTAGATTCGGATTATCTAAACTAATATTAATCATTTAAGACTGGTTCAAAGCCTGCAAGCTTACTTTGCTCAGTTCTTCTAAAGAAGTTCAATTCTCAGCCTGGCTTCATTGCATAAAGCACTTGACAACATGGTGAGAACTCCTGAGATTTTTAAAAAAGTTCTTGGTTGACCTGACCCAGGCTTTAGAGAGCTCCAGGCCGACAGCCCACAGGTGGCTATTGTCACACCTCAGTGCTTGGCGTACTGGTTAACTCCTTAAAATGTTAGGAAATGTAAGCTATTAAAGATACAGAACTGGAGGAACCCAGGAAATGTGACTCACTCTGTGTGACTTGTTTCAGTTGTCTGCACTCAACACTTGGTGAAGCATGATCACCATCACTGGCCAGAAGGAAAAACCAGGAGCCCCCACTGGCACACAATGCAGATGTCCAGGATCTTAGAAGTCGATTGTTTGCTTTTAGGCTGAACTTGATTTGCCTCAGTGAGGAGTTTCTTAACTGTGTAAGGATTTGGGTGTTTGCTATTAAAAAACTTGTCTCTTTGAGTAAGTATGTGTGTGTAGGAAACGGGGAAAGAAAGTTTTATTTTTCATAGCACTTGTAATTCTCACCAACTGCATCTTATCCATACTCCTGTATTGGTTGGTTGGCTGTTGTTTTGCTAGTTGAGGTCCATTTTGCTTGGGCCTGATTTTGATCTCGTAAGCTCAATGGTAAGGCAATAACTGGTATTTAGAAACTGAGTAAAACCTGAAACTGCTCTTAAATAGAAGTATTTCTGTGGGGACAGAGTCCCAGAGAGCAGTTTCCAGGCTCTCGGCCTGGCGTGGGGAGGTGCTGGCACAAGTAGTGAATGACCATCAACTGTGATTGGTTGGCCATAAGCTGTAATGGGTTAGCCAATTGGCTACCGATGCTTTGATTGGTTGGTTGGTTGGCAGGCAGAGAAGTGAATGGCGGACTGCGGATCATGTGGGTGCTGCTCTGTGTGTCTCACCAGGCCGCCAGAGAGAATATAGTGGTATGACTCCCCTACCTATGGCTCCGTGGGTGTTCCTTTTTGGTCTAACCATATCCTGCGTTCTTATGTGGGGAGCGGGACTAGAGACCCTGCAGGCTGCCCCGCGCGACAATTTCATACTTACCATAAATGTTAATAGGACTACTCTAAGTGGAAAAGAAAGGCAAATTTGAGTCCACCAAATAAAATCTTGGGAAGCACTGAATAGTGAAACTTTCTTTTTCTCCCTTTTTATTATTTAGTAAAAATGGGAAGAACGTTTTTACTGACAGTGAATTCTTGAAATATCCCACCCTCTTTTGAATAAATTATTCTCATGTTCGATTTTTGGTTTCTCTTGGGAGACTCCTTTCTTCTTGGGAGGCAATAAAGGGACCTCAGTAGAATGCAGTACATATCTGTCATTTTCTTTAAAATCAAAATTAAGTCCCCGAGAAAACAGTCTTATGACTGGAGCCACAAATTATAAAATTAGTAGATTTAAAAAAGAAGAAGAGCACTATGTATAGGACAGGCAGAGTGTGTGAACTGTACGTACATCTCTGTGCTTGGATGTCCGGTGACCTTGGTCTGCTGTCCACTCCTATAGCCCCTTCCTCCTTAGTCCCTTCAGCCTTTTCATCTTTGCTAATTATAATCCTACTCTAAGCCTCCTTCTAGTTTGTGTTTTTCATATGCAAAATGTTTTCGCATCACTTTTGGAGTCTCCTTTGGGAGGCTCATTAAAAATACCCTCTCCTGGATTCTGGGCTGCCTTCTGAGGGCTAGGTCCTCAATATCTATGATGTCATCAGAGCCTGGACACTGGATCAATATTTTAAAATATAGCTAATAAAGCCCTTTGTCTCTGATCATTTGTTTTGTTTTGTGTTTGGCCAGTATCAAAGTTTCTGAAACAAAAGACATATTAGTTACTTCAGTAAACAAGCCACATTCCCTATTATTTCTTGATTAAAAAAAAATTGTTTTGTTGCTTACTAATAACTCTCTATCAACAATTTTTTAATAATACTTCTATATTCTCACTTTAAAGAGAGGGCAGAGATATTGAAATTAACATTGGAATACATTCTGATGTGACTGACAACTTGCCCTCAAGTCTACTCTTTTCTTCTGGATAATAGAGATGGTATTTCACCATTTAGGGTATTACCTAGTATTGCTTGAATTTTTAAAAATGAATTTCTTTTTTGGACAGTTTTAGATTTACATAAAAATTGTGAAAACAATAATAGAGAGTTCCTATATACCCTGAATCCAGATTCTCCTTTTGTTGACATCGTATGGCACATTTGTTACAATTAATGAATCAGTACATTATTATTAACTCAACTTCACAGTTTATGCAGATTTTCTTAGTTTTAACTTAATATCTTTTTTTTCTTCAGTCGCAGAATCTCATCCAGGATACCACAATTTATTTAGTAGTCAAGTCTCCTTAGGCTCCTCTTGGCTGTTGCGGTTTCTTAGACCTTCCTTGTCTTTAATGACCTCAACAGTTTTGAGGCGTGAGCACTAGTCAAGTATTTTGTAGAATACTCCTCAGTGTTTTGTTTTTGTTTTTTCTCCTGATGTTTCTCTCATAATTAGTTTAGCATGGGGTTATGGGTTTATAGGAAGACCACAGAGGTAAAGCGCTTTTTTCATCACATCCTACCCAGAGAGTATACTATCAACATGACATCACTGTTGATGTTGACTTTGATCACCTGGCTGAAGTAGTGTTTGTCAGATTCTCCACTGAAAAATAACTTTTCCCCACTTTCCATGCTGTACTCCTTGGCATTTAGTTACTAGGTGCAGTGAACACTTCAGGAATGGAGAGTTATGTTCATCTCCTTTAGGGTGGAATATTCACATAAATTATTTGGAATTCTTTTACACAGAAGATTGGTATGTTCTCCATTTGTTTCTTTATTCAATTATTTATTTGTATCAGTGTGGACTCGTGGATATTTGTTTTACACTTTGGGTAAAATAATCTAATTTATCTAATTTGGGTTATAATCTAATTTATTTATTTTGTAGTTCAAGTTGTTCCAGTTTTTTCTGTTAGGAGCTCTTTCATTTGGCTCCTTTGCATATTCACATCCATGTGGGGATTTTGCTCGTTTGTTTTTTGTGGGATTTTGGGGGAGCGTTTCCTTATTTTCTGATGCTACAAACAACTGCAGACTTATCTTGTATAGTCCCGGCCCCAGTCCTAGAATGAGTCATTTCTACAAGAAACTCTGGTTCCTTTTATTGGTGAATGGTATTAGACCCCAAGATCTGTGTGACACTACTGTAGTGTCATTTCTGCTAGGTCCTTTTAGCTGACAGAGCGAGGAAATACATGTGTGTATACAAACCCATGTATATGCACATATCTATAAATATTTCTATATGTGACCATCGTGTATCTATAATTAAACTGAATATGAGCTCATACTGAAGTCTCCAACTCCATACATTTCCACATCAGTTACTCTAGTGCCTTCCTCTTGCTTCTTTCTTGTAAACTCCCAGTCCAGCAGTGTGAAATATGACTCCCATAATCTACAATCCATTTTCGTGATTATTCAATTCCAGTATCCATGTATAGTGGTATCAGAATTATTAACCTGCATGCTTATGGGAAACACTATCAATTAAACTACAGTACTCATGATACAGAATAGTTAACATATCCCTAGGTAGACAGGGAGGTCCCTAGTAAAATAAAGAAAAGACAGCCATAACCTAAAACTTCAGGTTTTGAAATAACCCCTTTGCTCCAGGACATAATGTAACAAGACCTTGAGGTGAATCAGAAAATTCCTTTTGGCCTGACAAACAGAGCAGATCTGATAGATAAAAGAGTAGGTTACTTTGCTAATTCCTTTAGGATGGACAAGCAGAACAAACCTGGTAGACGAATTTCATTAGAAGGCGCCTGTTCCCTTCTTCAAACAAGTTCCCTTCTTCAAACAGCTCCCCTTCCCCAAGCAGGCAAAGGAAGGTATAAAAGAGCTTTTGCCTCAGTCATGGGGCACCCCCATTCGGGACCCGCTCCCGCTCGGGAGCTACAACCTCTTCTCCTGCCTCTAGTAAACTATCCTCTTTTTCAAACTTTTTGCCTCTCCCTGGTCCGTGTTTTCATTCTTCAGCTTCATGAGACACGATCCCGGCCCGCACTCAGAAACTGCCGGCAGATCCAACATCACCTACATCGCTCACATACACTTTTATTTGCCTTTAGTCTTACAGACTTCAGTTATTTTCAAAGTTACTTAGGTTAGTACCTATTCTCCCCACCCCTTCATTAAAGTTGTTTTATACGTTTGTAATACAGTTAGATGTATTAAGAGAGATCTTCATAGCCTGTATTCCATTCTGGGACACTCCACCTCCTAAATGATATTTTAAAATTTGCATGTATTAAGGATCACTCTATGCTGTAAAGTTCTATGGGTTTTGACAAATGCATAACACTGTGTATACACAATTATGGGATTATACAGAATTGTTTCAGCACCCTAAAAATCATCCCCTGTGCATCACCTATTCAAAGACCAACCCCCCTTCCCATAAGTGTTCTTCTTTACTGTTGTTATAGTTCTGCCTTTTCCAGATGTCATATAATTGGAAGCATATAGTATGTAGCATTTTTAAATTGGATTCTTTCACTTAGTAATACGCATTAAGATTCATCCATGTCTTTTTATCTCTGAATAATATTCCAATGTATGGATGTACCACAGTTTGTGTATCCATTCACCAATTGATGCTTTCAGTATTTGGCAATTATGAATAAATGTGCTATAAACATTCATATGTGTTTATTGTGGACATAGTTTTCAAATAAGTTTGATAAGCACCTAAGAGCAAGATTACCAAATCACATGGTAAGACATGTTTAGCTTTGTAAGAAACGACCCAACTGTCTTCCAAATTGCTATAAGAGTACGATTTTGCGTTCCCACCAGCAATGAATGAAAGGTCCTATTGCTTCACATACTGGCCAGCAGCAATTAGTGTTGTCAGTTTTGGGGATTTTAGCCATTCCTGTAAGAATGTTGTGGTATTTCATTGTTGTGGATCTTCTACTTTAAACTTTCCCTTGATTGAATAGCTAAATTAACTCACAGAGTGAGTTGAAAGCTGATATATGGCTGCCTTCTTGTTAGAACTTTTGAAGAGTTATATGAAAGTATTCTAAAATAAAAATTTAACTATTATGTAAGTGAATATAGTTTGGTAAGTCAAAACTTTACAGTTTAAGTTTGTTTAGTTGGTGCACAGTCTCTTTATGATCTGTAACTTCTAAAGAATAAATTATTAGAGATGCAACCAAAGTGATTAATTTATGACTTATTGGGCACATTTTATGGAATGAATAGGAAAAAATATACAATTCCTCTCATCCAAGTTTACTATATATATATATCACTTTTATAATAAGTTGGAAGAACATTGAAAAAAAAAGATCTAACATAAAGTTGATGGAGAAGAAAGAGTTTTGTGAGAAATTTTGGGGATAGACTTTTTATTTGACTATGTATTACTTTTTAAAAAACACAATTGGCATGAAAGGATATCAATAAAAAAAAAAGATTTTATTGGGGAAGGGGAACAGGTCTTTATTGGGGAACAGTGTGTACTTCCAGAACTTTTTTTTCCAAGTCAAGTTGTTGTCCTTTCAATCTTAGTTGTGGAGGGCGCAGCTCAGCTCCAGGTCCAGTTGCCATTGCTAGTTGCAGGGGGTGCAGCCCACCATCCCTTGCGGGAGTCGAGGAGTTGAACTGGCAACCTTGTGGTTGAGAGCCCACTGGCCCATGTGGGAATCCAACCGGCAGCCCTTGGAGTTAGGAGCACGAAGCTCCAACTGCCTGAGCCACCGGGCCGGCCCAGGATATCAATTTTTACATTCCATTTTATATTCTTAAAATAACAGAATATTTAATTCAACAAAAAGTTTCTTTCACTGGGACATTTAGGATGGTTCTGGGCTCCTCCCTTCTCTGCCCTTTATCGTTGCCTGGATTTCTTTAGTAAGGCCAAGGTAATCTTTTGCTGCTCCTGCAAAGAGCCCCAGGAACTTATCTATCTTTGATTGTACAAGTAAGTAACTCCTTAGTCCTCCCTGGGATTTGGGTTGGGTAAGAATGATTAATGTTGGTAGGTAATTTTATTCACATTTCTTCATTGTTTTGGAAGATTGAGCTTGAGTAATGATGTAACCTTTAACACCAGTAGGCCTATTTAACCCTACATTTGGTTTATTTAAGTTAATACCATCCGGTAGTTGCCTTCTTTGATTTTCCCGAATCTTTGAACTTTGCCCCCTCTGTATTCTTGATAAACCTGGGGTCTGCCCTTACCTTCCTGCTTAGTCTCTTGGGATTTGGAAATTACAGGTCTGATTTGGTTTAGAAAAGACATTCTTATGCATTTAAAAAAAAAACAAAAAAAAAACCCACCCAGCAATTATGGATATAATCATGGAATAGACTGAAATCGCCAGTTGCAGGATAAATAAAAAATAAATCAGTGGGAGTTGTGTCTTGCTGTCATGAAATCTAGTTTTTACCCCAAGAGTTAGGAAGTCTGAGAGTCACTTAACTGCTTTGTACTTGGTCTTTAATTTCTTTTGTTGAGTGTCAGCTCCAGCTCTGCTCCGAATGAGCGACCAGCTTGCTTTGGCCCAAAGGATTACACAGCAACACAAAGCTTCCAGGTATTCATGCGGGTGGTATGAAGAACTGGAAGTGTTCCCAGAACTGTCTTAGCGTTCTCAAAGCACCTTCAGATCTGACTCATTTGGGGTTGTCATGCAGTGAGGCTAGCTAGTGCTGTGGATTTGAGGCAAAAATCCATCAGATATTAGAAGCCAAGTTGTCATTTTTGTCTGTCTGGAAGCTAATATAATCTCAGAGCATGTTTCATCTTTAAATCCTCCCTTGAAAAAATATCCCTCCATTTTTTCAAGGGAGTGAAAAGTGAGCTCAGTTACACACATCCATCTACAATAATAACTTTTCATTACAACAGAAAGAGCATGTGATCATTGTAGACAATTAGAAAGTAGAGCAAACATAAAAATTAAAACCTATCACGTTCCCTTCATCTAAACTCATACTACGATGCTTGTGTATATTCTTTTGGCTATTTATACTGCATTGCATGTGGTTGTGATAATCTATGTATAAGGAACATTTTCCATTTCTATCAGTATTTGCCTAGGAGACACCAAAAAGCTGAATATTGTGTTTCATCAGAACTGGTTCTTACCTAACTGAAGACTTTTTCTTGACCAATGGACAATGGGGCTTGTTTTAATCAATTTTTTACTGTGGATTCTGTCCTATTCAGTGTGCTAGTTTTCATCCCTAGTTAACATAAACACCACACCTATACCCTACCACCTTCAACCCCTTGACTTTTTCCCAATTGAATTACTCAGTGAATTTCTTTACTGGTATGTGTTTCCTTGCCTGGCCAAGATATAATAATTCAATTTTGTATTGTCTTTGTCTTTGATGTCTGGTGGTCTTTGCTTTATTCTTTGAAATCTACAATATTTAAAAAATCAATTAGTAAGCTCTCGATAGCAGTATTGGAATTGTTAGCTAAAATGAATTGATCACTGTGAAGGTACATTAAATTGGGCCACATGGAGGTTCTACTTAGAAAAGGTGGCTCAGGCCACGTGTCTGCCTTCTCCATTCCAGGGCTTGTCTGGTGCTGGCTTACCTGTTGTCTCTTCCCACAGGGCTGCGTGTTCTGTGTGGTTTATTTTATCACATTTTCAATTTGGGGATACTAAATCTGTTTCCTTCTGTGTTTCTTTAAGGTTGGACAGAGTTATCTTAGGAACAATTCTTTTGAAGTTTATCTCCCCAGTCTGCAGCTTTGCCTGGATTTCTTAGATAAATAGCTGAATTTTTGACCCATTCACAACAATGAGCAGAATTCACAAGGCTTCTCAAGCTGGACCTCATATGATATATAATTTACTGAACTCATCAAAGTCCAGGGTCTCAGATTTTATGTTACAATCACTCCATTTTAGTGTGACTAATCAATGTATTTATTTCCTTTTAGCTTTGACGTAAAAAAATAGATTTATTTTTAATTTTTGAAATACATATTGAAAACACTAGAGCCATGAGTCTGGTGGATTAGGTGTTCTTTATTTCTTCATGGGACATGCTGTATCCCACCGGACAAAGTGTTTACCTTTTACCTAGGTTTAGTTTCTTCAAGATATAATGGAGATAACACTCAGTGACATAATTATTCCTAGAATTGAAACACAACTTCTTAAAAGCATTTATCTGTGGGTACTGAACAAATGTTTTATGGACTGAAAATAATTTATTTTAACTTGCATTTATGTCATCTGTTAAAGTGAGTTATTATGAATGATCCCAAGAAATAGTTGGCATGGCTCCAGATGTGAGGGAGATGAAAGTTGATGTAGCACTTGCTCTCCCACAGGGCGCTTTAGTTAAAGATCTGTAGGGCTTTGAAAAGTGCCAGAGAGAGCCATCTATTGAGATCACTTTTCATTACACCAAGAAAATTTTGTGTTTCAGCTATTTGATAAAACATGTTGGGAGGAGATAATATTAGTAACAATAATGATTATGATGGTAATGGCTGATTTTTTAAAAAATAATTTTATTTATTAAATTTATTGGGGTGACAATTGTTAGTAAAATTACATAGATTTCAGGTGTACAATTCTGTATTACATCGTCTATAAATCCCATTGTGTGTTCATCACCCAGAGTCAGTTCTCCTTCCATCACCATATATTCGATCCCCCTTACCCTCATCTCCCACCCCCCACCCCCCACCACCCTTACCCTCTGGCAACCACCAAACCATTTTCTGTGTCTATGAGTTTCTGTTTCTCATTTGTTTGTCTTGTTCTCTTGTTGCTTTTGGCTTATATACCACATATCAGTGAAATCACATGGTTCTCTGCTTTTTCTGTCTGACTTATTTCGCTCAGCATTACACTCTCAAGATCCATCCATGTTGTCACAAATGTTCCTATATCATCTTTTCTTACCGCCGAATAGTATTCCATTGTGTATATATACCACAACTTCTTTATCCATTCATCTACCGAAGGACATTTTGGTTGTTTCCATGTCTTGGCCACCGTAAACAAAGCTGCAATGAACATTGGAGCACACGTGTCTTTATCTCTAAATGTTTTCAGACTATTTGGGTAGACCCCCAGGAGAGGGATTGCTGGGTCATATGGCAATTCTATTCGTAATTTTTCGAGGAACCTCCACACTGCCTTCCATAACAGCTGCACCAGTCTGCATTCCCACCAACAGTGTATGAGGGTTCCTTTTTCTCCACAGCCTCTCCAACACTTGTTACTATTTGTCTTGTTGATGATAGCCATTCTGACTGGGGTGAGGTGATATCTCATTCTGGTTTTGATTTGCATTTCTCTGATGATTAGTGATGTTGAGCATTTTTCATATGTCTATTTGCCATTTGTATGTCCTCTTTGGAGAAATGTCTCTTCAAGTCCTCTGCCCATTTTTCAATTGGGTTGTTTGTTTTTTTGTTGTTGAGTTGCATGAGTTCCTTGTATATTCTGGATACTAGCCCCTTATCGGAGGCACTGTTTGCAAAAATCTTCTCCCATTCAGTTGGTGGCCTCTTTATTTTGTCAATGGTTTCTTTTGCTGTGCAGAAGCTTTTAAGTTTCATATAGTCCCATTCGTTTATTTTAGCTTTTACTTCCATTGCCTTTGAAGTCAAGTTCATAAAATGCTCTTTGAACCCAAGGTCCATAAGTTTAGTACCTATGTTTTCTTCTATGCAGTTTATTGTGTCAGGTCTTATGCTTAAGTCTTTGATCCATTTTGAATTAACTTTGGTACATGGTGACAAATAGCAGTCCAGTTTCATTCTTTTGCACGTGGCTATCCAATTCTCCCAGCACCATTTATTGAAGAGGCTGTCTTTGCTCCATTGTATGTTTTTAGCTTCTTTGTCAAAAATTATCTGCCCATATTTATGTGGGTTTATTTCTGGTTTCTCAATTCTATTCTATTGGTCTGTGTGTCTGTTTTTGTGCCAATACCATGCTGTTTTGATTATTGTTGCCCTGTAATATAAGCTGAAGTCAGGGAGTGTGATACCTCCAGCATTTTTCTTTTTTCTAAGGATTCCTCTGGCTATTCAGGGTCTTTTGTGGTTCCATACAAATCTGATGATTTTTCGTTTTGTTTTATTTCTTTAAAAAATGCCATTGGGATTTTGATGGGGATTGCATTAAATCTGTATATTTCTTTGAGTAATTTGGCCTTTTTAACTATGTTGATTCTTCCAGTCCATGAGCACAGAATGTCTTTCTATTTCTTTGTGTCTTCTTCAATTTCTTTTTAAAATGTCTTATACTTTTCATCATATAGGTCTTTCACGTCCTTGGTTAAGTTTATTCCTAGTTATTTTATTCTTTTTACTTCAATTGCAAAAGGAATTGTTTTTTATTTCTTTTTCTGAGATTTCATTGTTAGTATATAGGAATGTGATGGACTTTTGTACGTTGATTTTGTAGCTGGCAACTTTACTGTATTCGTTTATAGTTTCTAATAGCATTCTCGTGGAGTCTTAATGGTTTTTTTTTTTGCTCTGGCTAGAACTTCCAATACTACGTTGAAAAGCAGAGGTGATAGGGGACAGCCCTGTCGAGTTCCAGAATGTAGAGCAAAGGGCTTCAGTTTTTCACCGTTAATTATATTAGCTGAAGGTTTGTCATATATGGCCTTTATTATGTTGAAGTATTTTCCTTCTATACCCAGTTTATTAAGTGTTTTAATCATCAATGGATGTTGTATCTTGTCAAACACTTTTTCTGCATCTATTGACATAATCATATGATTTTTGTCCTTTATTTTGTTTATGTGGTGTATCACATTGATGGATTTGCAGATGTTGAATCATCCTTGTGCCCCAGGGATGAACCACACTTGGTCATGATGTATAATGTTTTTAATGCATTGTTGCATTCAATTTGCTAGAATTTTGTTTAGGATTTTTGCATCTGTATTCATCAGAGATATCGGTCTGTAGTTTTCTTTTTTTGTGTTATCCTTTCCAGGTTTTGGTATCAGGGTAATGTTGGCCTCATAAAATGAATTAGGGAGTGTTGTCTCTTTTTCAGTATGTGAAAGAGTTTGAGTAGGACAGGTATTAGATCCCCGTTGAACATTTGGTAGAATTCACTAGTGAAGCCATCTGGTCCTGGACTTTTGTTTTGGGAAGTTTTCGGATGACTGATTCAATTTCCTTACTGGTGATTGATCTATTTAGACTTTCCATTTCTTCGAGATTCAGCCTAGGAAGGGTATATGTTTCTAAGAACTTGTCCATTTCTTCTAGGTTATTCAATCTGATGGCATATACGCCTTCACAGTATTCTTGGATGGTCTTTTCTATTTCTGTGGGATCTGAGATAACCACACATCTTTCATTTCTGATTTTGTTTATTTTTGTCTTTTCTCTTTTTATCTTAGTGAGTCTAGCCAAGGGTTTGTCAATTTTATTAATCTTTTCAAAGAACCAGCTCTTTGTCACATTAATTTTTTCTACTGTCTTTTTGTTCTCTATTTCATTAGTTCTGCTCTGATTTTCATTATTTCCTTCATTCTGCTGACTTTGGCTTTCATTTGTTCCTCTTTTTTTAATTCTTTAAGGTACAATGTGAGATTACTTATCTGGGATTTTTCTTGTTTCTTGAGATAGGCCTGTAATGACATAAATTTCCCTCTTAAAACTGCTTTCATTGCATCCCCAAAATTTTGGTAGGATGTATTTTCTTTGTCATTTTTTTCTATGTATCTTGTGATCTCTCCTCTAATTTCTTCTTTGACCCGGTCGTTCTTTAACAGTATGTTGTTTAATCTCCAAGTATTCATGGTTTTCCTGCTTTCTGTTTGCAGTTGATATCCAATTTCAAAACCTTGTGATCAGAGAATATACTTGGTATGATTTCAATCTTCTTAAATTTGCTGAGGCTAGTTTTATGTCACAGTATATGGTGTATCCTTGAGAATGTTCCATGGACCCTGCAAAAAAATGTATAGTCTGATGTTTTAGGATGAAGTGTTCTATAAATGTCAATTACATCCATTTCATCTAATGTGTCATTTAGGGCTATTTCATTATTTATTTTCCATTTGGATGATCTATCCATAGCTGTCAATGATGTATTTAGGTCCCCTAGTATGATTGTGTTTTGGCCAATTTCTCCCTTTAGTTCTGTTAGTAGTTGCTTGGTATATTTTGGTGCTCCCTGACTGGGGGCATAAATATTGATGACTGGTATGTCTTCTTGTTGTATGGTCACCTTTACCATTATGAAATGTCCATCTTTATCTCTTCTTATCTTTTTCCCCTGAAGTCTGTTTCATCTGATATCATTATGGCTACACCTGATTTTCTCTGGGTACCATTTGCTTGGAGTGTCAATTTCCACCCTTTCACTTTGAGTCTATGCTTGTCCTTGTAGCTGAGATGTGTCTCTTGGAGACAGCATATGGTTGGGTTTAGTTTTTTGATCCAATCTGCTACTCTGTGCCTTTTTATTGGTGAGTTAAGTCCATTTGCACTTGATTATTGACATGTGGGAATTTCCTGTCATTCTCTTTAGTTTTCTGGTAAGGCTGTGTCTCCATTGTTTCTTTGCCTTTTGTTCTTTTCTATTATTTCTGTGTGGTGGTATTCTATGATGTTTCCCTCTGTTTCTTCTTTTATTACAGTATATATTTCATTTCTGGATTTTTTTTGAGTGGTTACCCTTAAGTTTATGTAAAAGAATGTTTGATATTTAGGTTATTCCATTTTCTTCACCATGCTTACTTTCTCCATTCCCATATTCCGGTTCAGGCCTTTACTCTCCCCCTTTTTATGTTTTGGTTGTCCCTGTTGATGGTGGTCGAATAGCCTCTTTTAGCATTTCTTGTAGTGCAGGTCGTGTATTAGAAAATTCCCTCAGTTTCTGTATTCCTCCTTCACATCTAAAGGATATCTTTGCTGGATATATCATTCTTGGCTCATAATTTCTCTTTCAATAGTTTGAATATTTGGTTCCATTCCCTCCTGGTTTGTAGAGTTTCTGCTGAAAAATCTGATGATAATCTAATGGGCTTTCCTTTGTAGTTTACCGTCTTCTTTTCCCTGGCTGCCTTGAGTATTCTTTCTTTGTCGTTGATTTTTGACAGCTTTAATACAATGTGTCTTGGAGAAGACCTGTTGGGATTGAGGTAATTAGGTGTTCTATTTTCTTCTTGGATTTGAGGATCCAGTTCTGTCCACAAGTTTTGGAAGTTCTCATTAACAATTTGTTTGAATATATTCTCTGTTCCCATCTCTCTCTCTTCTCCTTCTGGTATGCCCATTATTTTTATATTGCTCTTTTTGATGGAGTCAGAAAGTTCTTGTAGAGGTCGTTCATTTCTTTTAAGTCTCAAGTCTCTGTCTTCTTCCATCTGTGCAATTTCCAGGTTTCTATCTTCGATGTCACTGATTCTTTCCTCCATCTGGTCAACTCTACTACTTAAGCTGGTTATTTCATTCTTAATTTCTTCTATTGAGTTCTTAATCTCCAGAAATTGTATTTGGTTCTTTTTTTAAATTTCAATCTCTTTTGTAAAATGCTCATGGTGTTCTTTGATTGTGTTTCTGAGTTCATGAAACTGCCTTTCTGTATTTTCTTTCATCTCGTTGAGTTTTTTCAGAACTGCAATCCTGAATTCTCTGTCATTTAAGTCACATATTTCCATATCTTTAAGCTCCTTTTCTGGAGACTTTTCACTTTCTTTCTGAGCTGTCTTGTTGCCTTGTTTATTCATGACATTTACTGATTTATTATTTCTCTTCCTAGACATCTATAGGAGTGGCTTCTGCAACACGTTGATAGGAAGAGGTCTTTCTTTTGTTTTCCGGTACTTGTTGGTAGAATGTTTTATTTTTCCTCTGACTGCACCCTTTTTTTCTCTCTCACACGGTAGTGTGTGTGTTCTCTGCACTATTCCAGCTTCTCACACAATAGGGGGATTCCCTGTGAGATGGGCTTCTCCTCTGTTAATAGTTCACCTGGGTCACAGGGCGCAGTGTCTGTGTGTGTGCAGAGACCTTTTGAAGTTCCAAAGCTCTTCCTGCACCAGATTCAGAGCCCGTATGTTTCAGCAGTTCTGTTTACTCCTGCAGGGATCCGCCCAGATAGGTGGGGCCAGGGACGGGGTGAGTTGTGAGAGTTGGCCCAGAGCAATGGCGGCGACCACCACCACAGCCGGTCCTGCTTCCACAGCTCCCTCCCCTTTGCCAGAACTAGTTGGGCTGCGAATCTGTGTCTGCGGTCCACAATTCTTAGAACAGCAAATATTCTATTCTTTTGATCTGACATTGCTACTGTTCCGCTTCTATCACCAGGCAGGTGGGGGCGGGGTGAGCTCTGGGAGGGTAGGGAGGGCACGGCTAGTCTCAGTGCCTAAGTTTTCCATTCTCTGCTCGGCAGTGAGGGCCTAAACCACCATTTTCAGCCTTCTTCCTTTAGTCCTTTCTCTTAGGTCTCTTTCATGAGCGTTGGGTTCAGCTGTGTTATATGCTGCCCCCTCAGCCCTGTGGGCCATAAGCGGAGCCCTAGCAGTCCGACTTCTTCCCTCTCCTGCAGCTGCGGTAGTTCCGGGATGCAGCAAGCTCGGAGCACTGAGCTAGGTCTGCTTCCTGGGCCCGCGCCGCTCCGTCTCCACACTTCTCCATTCCCTCCTCCTTTGCTTGCGCCATTTGCCCACCTTTAGGTGAATTCAGTAGTAGGCCTCTTCGTCTTGCCTGTCTGCTGTGCAGGGAGTCCTTTGTGGAGTTATTGTTGTTCGATTAGTTGTAAATTCCAGGGGAGCTTTACAGAGGCTCACCTCACGCCGCCATTTTGATGATGTCCAATGAAGCTTTTCAATGATCTGCTTTTTTCTATTATTGTGATGGGAATCCTGCTTTCTCTACCACTTCCAGCCAACTGTGCCCTTGGCTGATTAGTTTGCTCAGCTTGTTTCCTCTTGTTCAGAACATGGGCATGTATTTTCTTCTTCACCTGTGCCAGTTATACCGACTGTGAAAGAGTCACAAATGTTCTCTCTTCCTTTTCTGTTGCCATAATCTATATGTGCTAAGAGTCTTGTATTATTATTATTATTACCAGTATGTATCAGTGAAGCAAAAGCATCACAATAGTCCCTCCTCTCTCTCCCCCCAAAAAAATAGTATGGAAAGTTTTGTCATAAAATTCATGCATGAATCAAGAGTAACCCTAATCTTAGAGTGAGGAGAACATAGAGTATTAAAATGTGATGTGACTTGAAAAGTTCATTTCTAAACTGGAAATGAAAAGAGACACTAGAAAGGAAATGATTATTTAGTGTAAAATTACTAAGAGTG
Organism: Rhinolophus sinicus; assembly: GCF_057876585.1. NCBI lineage: Eukaryota > Metazoa > Chordata > Mammalia > Chiroptera > Rhinolophidae > Rhinolophus > Rhinolophus sinicus. The sequence continues at coordinate 23,242,210 of NC_142507.1, read as the reverse complement.
CTAATTATTATCTTGGGTCTTTGTATAATCACTTTTAATAATAAAAAATGTCCAGTAATGTAGGCAGTGTTTTCTGCATTTTTTATTTTAAGACATCTTAGCTCATTTAGTGAATTTAGATAATTTTCTGGAGGTAAAAATAAAACAGTATTTCTATGTACCAAATACTTAGAGTTCTTTTCTTTTGAGCTTTATTTTTAGTGTTTGTATCTCAGTAAGACTATATTGTCTTATTTGGTTTGATCCCCTTGGTCATTGTTCTATTTGTGGGTCCTCTGCTCAAAGAATTTTCGTGAGTTAATACTTGGGACTTGTCTTCACAGCCAGTTTATCACACACAAGAAAAAGTCTTTCTGTGTTTTGATAGTTTTGTTGTTATTTGTACCTTTGCTCAGTTTTGCATTTCACTGCTGTTCTTTCTTTTTCAGTTAGAGGAAATACGAGGTTGGATAATTAAGTTTGTGAACTCATCCTAGAAAAGGTGCTACATAACTCTTTGCTGAATATCACTATGGTCACCTTCGAAGTACTTCCTTTGGGAAACTATGCACCAACGCTAGCACCTAGTCCACCCTTGAAAACAATTTTGGAACTGTTTTTCTGGAATGGTCATTAGAGCTGTCATCATATTACCCTTGATGTCCTGAATGTCATGAAAGTGTCTCCCTTTCAGAAGTTCCTTTATCTTTTGGTAAAGAAAGAAGTCATTGGGGGTCAGATCAGGTGAGTAGGGAGGGTGCTCCAATACAGTTATTTGTTTACTGGCTAAAAACGCCCTCACAGACAGTACTGTGTGAGCTGGTGCATTGTCGTGATGCAAGAGACATGCATTGTTGGCAAAAAGTTCAGGTTGTCTAACTTTTTCATGTAGCCTTTTCAGCACTTCCAAATAGTAAACTTGGTTAACTGTTTGTCCAGTTGGTACAAATTCATAATGAATAATCCCTCTCATATCAAAAAAGATTAGCAACATTGTTGCAACCATTTCACAAACTTAATTGTGAGAACTTGTTTGTTTTTTTCTATGATATAAATTACAAAACTGTCTTTTTCTATGTTTATCATTTATCTTTTTTGTTTATAAAGTTTTCCACCATGTAGAATTTTTAAAAATCAGACGATCATTTTAATAAGTTTTTGTTTGTTTTTATGGCACTGGCTTTTTAAAAAAAATAAATTTACTGAGGTGACAATGGTTAGTAAAATTATATAGGTTTCAAGTGTATAATTCTGTAATACATCACCTATATATTACAGTGTGTGCTTATCACCCAGAGTCAGTTCTCCTTCCATCACCGTATATTTGACTCCTTTTACCTTCTTTTACCATCCCCCCTCCCTTCTTACCTTATGGTAACCACTAAACTGTTATCTGTGTCTATGAGTTTTTGTTTATTTGTTTGTCTTGTTCCTTTGTTGCCTTCAGTTTTATATCCCACATATGAGTGAAGTCTGCTCTGGCTTTTGTGATAATGAATTTAATTGAATTGTCATATTTGAAATGATCGTCCCCATTCTGGGATTTTTCAAAACAAGTCTACCATTGCTCTTCTTGTACTTCTCCTTTCTTCAGAATTTTAATCTTTTTAAAACTTATTTTGGTGTAAAAACTATGGTAGAGATATATTGTGGGTGGAATTGTGTCCTCCTAAAATTCATGTTGAAATCTTAACCTACAGTAGCTCAGAATCTGACTTTATTTGGAAATAGAGTTACTGCAGATGTAATAGTTAAGATGAGGTCATCCTGGGGTAGAGTGGACCCCTAATCCAATATGACTGGTGTTTTTATAACAAGGGAAAATTTAGACACACACACGCGCGCACACACACACACACACACACACACACACACAATGTCATGTGAAGATTGGAGTTTTGGTGCTACAAGGAACTACCCAAAGCTAAGAGAGAGGGCTGGAATAGATCCTATCCTGGAGCCTTTAGGTGGAGCATGATCCTGCTGATGCCTTGGTTTTGGACTTCTAGCCTCCAGAATATGAGGAAATACATTTCTGTTTTATAAACCACTCAGTTTGTGGCACTTTATTATAGCAGCCCTAGCAAACTAACACAGACACGAATGAATTTTTTCCACTTGGTTATCCAGTTATCCCAACACCAATAACCATCACAGGCCATTGATTCATAAAGCCACTTTTGAAATATACTAAATTCCTGTATATATGTGAGTTGACTTCTATAATTTCTAGTTTGTGCCATTTTCTAGTCATACACAGATAATGCATCCTAAGCATGGGTTATGGCTGCTTTGTGATGTATTTTGACAAAAAATTTTAAAGTATGTTTTTGGGTCTTTTTGTTTGATAAATTTTCCGTATAAGTTTTAGAATTTTCTTTTTGTTCATTGTTCTTAAATATTGTTATAGTGTTTCTAAATGTGTGCTATTTTTTTCCGTTTACATTTTCTCTTTGGCAAAATATGGGCTCTGAATCTAATTCTTTTGTTGTATATGCCACTAGTTTTCATTAATGACTGGTAGGATATTATCTGGAGAAATGGGCCCAACAATAGCATGCACTCTGAAATCTCATTTTTCTAATACAGACATAAAATGAAAGTAAGAATTGTCGAGTTAGACATAGTTGAGAATGAATGTACCTCCATTGCTTAACTGCTGTGTTACCTGAAGCCATTTACTGACCTCTCTGTAGAATGGGCTTGATTATGCCTTGTGGTGTCATTGTGGGATCTGGAAAGGGCCTCTAGCAGTGTCCTGCACAGGTGACCTCAGAAGAAAAAACCTGATGGCCCTCAAACACTATGCCATGGATGTTCCTGAGCTTTAGAATTCCTGGCTTTCCTTCTTGGAACCAGAGATGGGGACCTGCTCCTGTCCGCAGCAGGAGCTGGCTTGTGGGTGGAGAGACCAGCCATTTTCGGTATCAGCCTTCGGCAAAGGTTGTTATTTTTCCTGTCATGTTTGTTGGGGTCCAGCTCAAGTTTGTTTTTCTTGCAGAAAGGCAGGAAGCCCAATTTGGAACACACACAACTCACATGTCATCGATGATGACTTGGCCCAGCGTTTGGCATTGGCTCCCTGACAGTTAAAAGGCACAGGGTGGGCAAGCCCCAGCAGCCAGCACTGAGGAACAAGGAAAAGGAGGGAGAATGCAAGATTCTTATCTGTGCAAGCCTTTCAGGCCTCTCCATTCTTTGCCCCGGCTCACTCCTCCCTCAAGGGACTTCTGGCTTCAGCTCACACAACGGCCTGCCTGGAGGGGCCCCGCTGTTCAGTGGCCACCTCCACTTTCTGTCCACCTCTTCCTCTTACTGAATGTGTGAGGAAGCATCCCACCCTAAGGAGGGGAAAGTCTGAATCAGCAGAGATCCATGCAGCAGCCCTGTGGAAGGCAAAAGCAGGAAGAGGGAGAAAGAGCATTTTCCATTTTGGACAATCATGGGGTTATTTGAGGAAAGCTTGGTGTTTTTCCACCCAGACTTGAGTAGTGTTGGGAGTCACCATATATAAGTTTTCACTACCTTTAAGTAGTAGGATGTTCCATGGAATGATGTGCTCTTGAATGTATGTGTGGGTGCTTGATGAATGTTGTCCAGTAATTCCTGTTGTGTAAAGAGCCTGCACATTCTGAAGACCGAATCACTGCCTCACATGTCAGTGAAGAAGCACACTCATTCCAGAGAAATTTGACTGGGTAAAATTGGAAATTAAAAAATTTATATAAACATATGTAAACAATAATATTTCTAAAATATGATCTTATGTACTCAACAACTAAGGCTTCCTCAGTCAATTTATTAACAAGTATTTTGGGGAATCAGTGTTACTTTGAGACTATTTTGCCCCTTGACACATCAGTTTTGTCATCTGTAAAATAATTAACAGTGGGGCTTAATTTGTAGGTGTTGAAAGGATTTAGAGAGACCGTGCTTAGCATAATTCTGAACACCTAGTAGTCTTCCTCCAAATGACAGCTGCTTTTATGATTCTTATGGACACATCCCTTCTTAAAAAATGTGATGGTGGTTGTAGTTAGAAAAGAAATAGGAGTCATGGCTTGAAAGCTATCTTTGAAAAATTACACTTTATCTAGTGGTATAATATCAGCACATTAAACATTCAAAAATATTTGTTGAATGTTGAACTAATACTTTTATAATTGTTCATTTTCTGCGTATTTTACCTTTCCACTACACAATAAAGCAGAAATCTTGATTTCCATTTCCTCGAGGTAAAATATATCTTTCATGTTACATTTTTGATGTGTTGAAGTTCCTTTTTAGATGTATTGTATATGACGTGTGATCAAACAATAAAGTGAATGTTTAAATTACAAAAATGTATTACAGTAAAAAACACCTTGCCATTAATCCCCCTCAAAACACTCCCCCTCGCTTCAAACACACTTATTTCATTGTTCCTGCCACTTTCTGAAACAGTTCTGGAAGTTCTTTTTAGTGAGTGTCTTAAGTTGTGCTGTCATAGCTGCCTCGATGTCCTGAATCATTTTGACTTTGGGGAAGAGCCAGAAGTTGCACGGTGCCAGATCCAGTGAATAAAGTAGATGAGGATAAACCATATTGTTTTTATTTGACAGAAACTGCCATATACCACAAGCAATGTGTGACACGGAGCCTTTCTGTTGTGATCACAAAATACGGTGAATGCTGCTGCCGAGTGCCATCCAATGGAAACGCAGGGATCTTTGATACAGGAAGTGGCGCATAGAACTTTAGTAACTGTGTAACAATTTCAACTTGTTCAGTGCAGTCAATTGGGTGTGAGCTACAGTTGAGAGAAGGTGTGTTTTAAAGTGTGTTATAAACCGTCCTCCATCATGACAACGCCTCGTGTCACGTATCGCTTCTAGTATTAGGCAATTTCTGTCAGATAAAAACATTACAGTGGGTCCTCATCCACCTTATTCACTGGATCTGACATTGTGAGATTTCTGGCTCTTCCCCAAAGTCAAAATGATTCAGGACATCAAGGTAGCCACGACAGCGCAACTAAAGATACTCACTAAAGAGGACTTCTAGAACTGCTTCAGAAAATGGCAAGAATGATGAGATAAGTGTATTTGAACAAAGGGGGCATATTTTGAGGAGGATTAATGACAATGTGTCTTTTACTGTAGTAATTTTTTTATTTAAACATTCATCATATTGTTTGATCACACCTCATACATGATCCCTGCTATTCTTTAATGTGTTTCACTTGCTTATCATGCCCTTCACAAATCACATGCCAGATGTGGCAGATCACATGTCCTAAGGTAGATGCAGCAATGTCTCCCATCTCATAGGCTCTGTGCAATGTGACCTTGTCACTCCCCATCAAGAGATGATGTCTCTTTCATGCCTTGAATCTGCGCTGGCCCTGTGACTGCTTTGATTATTATATAGCAGTGGAAGTCATATTCTGGGACTGCAAACCCAAGCATGAAGAAGGACTGACATTTTCTTTCTTTCTATTCTTGGAAGTCCTGATGGAAGTCTAGTAGATAAGCACTCGGGCTGCTAAGGAGACCTTGTAAAGAGGCCACATGGAGTGGAAGAGGTACTGAAACTGTATGTAAAGTGAAGTCCAGTTGTTCCACATCCCAGCTGAGCCCAGACTCTAGCTAACCAGCTAGGCAAAGGAATCCACATGGCATGACCACAGGCAAGACCAGCAGAAAAACCACCTGGCCTAGCCCAGGTTGCAGAATCATGAGAAAATAAATGGTTGTTATTTTAAGCTACTAATTTAATAGCTTATTTTAAGATACTAAGTTTTGGGGTATTTTGTTATGCTCAATAGATAATCAAAACTCCAGGTAAATTAATGTTGAATCTTGATTGCATAATCTTCAAATGTTTAATGAGAATGCTGTGCAATAATTTTTTTCATTCATATAATTTCTGTTTATAAGTAAGATCTTGTGAAGAATGTATACTTGATAATTTTATAAGTATTGTGTTTTTCTAGATATACCAATTAGATCTCTATTTTTTGCATTTTAATTCTCCATTTCTTTTTCCTGGTCATTTATTGACCATTTTGAGAGTTGTTAATGATTGTTTCCTCTACTTAAATTACTTGGGATATTTAATATCTTTAATCTCCCTCAAAGTAGAAGACAAAATTGCTTTGCAATTTTCCACAGAAGTTGGAAGAAATTTGACCTATTAACTTAATAAATGTTTAATTTTTAATTTTGATGAAAATATTTATATAAAAAAGCTTAAAAAGCATATGAAATTGTTTTGTGCTCCCAAGAAGCAAAATAAATATAAATGCAGCATAAAATAAGAATCATCATTGTTTCCTTTCTTTTATTTTTTTGTAATTGTAAAATACACATAACATAAAATTTATGGTTTTAACTATTATTTTAGTGTGCAGTTCAGGGGCATTATGTATCTCACATGGATCCATCTGTTTTCACCATCCCAAAATGAAACTCTGTACCTATTAAACAATGATTCCCTACTCTCTCTCTCCAGCTGCTGGCAACTACTATTCTACTTTCTGTCTCTGTGAAATTGACTACTCTAGATATTCATATTAGTGGAATCATATAGTATTTGTCCTTTTGTGTCTAGCTTATTTCACTTATCATAAAGTCCTCAATGTTCATTCATGTTCTAGCAAGTGTCAGAATTTCCTTCCATTTAAAGGCTGAATAACATTCTATTGTATGTCTCTACCTACAATTTATCTGTTGGATCCTGTGTGGCTTCCACCTTTTGGCTATTGTGAATAATTCTGCTATGAACATGGGTGTACAAATATCTCTTTGAGCCCCTTCTTTCAATTCTTTTCTCTTTAAAAATTTAAAAAATATATTTTATTAAGGTATAACTGACAAATAAAATTGTGCATATTTCTTGTTTTCCTCATTTAAGAAAAATAATTTTATACTTGGTTGCTTCTTTTCACTGAACTCTCATTGGGATTTTTTTTTTGTATCAACACATAGTTTATTTTATAGTGCATTATAAAGATAAGATATTTAAGTCATCAGGGGTTAAATTCAAGTAAGCTTATTTTTTTAAGTTTTTTAAATCACTAAGTTGCTGTGTGACTGTGGGGACAGAGCCCCAGAGAATAGTTTACAGGCTCTCGGCCTCACGTGGAGGGGTGCTGGCTCGGGTGGTGGATGGCCGTCGGCTGTGGCTGGTTAGCCGATTGGCCGCCGGTATAACTGCTGTGGCTACGAAGGATTGCCGAGGATTGCCAAGGAGCCGAGCAGAGCCGAAGAGAGCTGAAGAGGAGAGCCGAGAGAGAGGAACAGAGTCGAGGAGAGTGAAGGAGAGTCGTCGGTCGGTCGGTTGGCGGAAAGGCGGATGGCAGGTCGCACGTCCGGTGAACCCAGCCTCCAGTGAGACCATAGTGGTATGACTCCCCTACCTATGGCTCCATGGGTGTTCCTTTTTGGCCTCACCATATCCTGCGTTCTTATGTGGGGAGCGGGACCAGAGACCCCGCAGGCCGCCCCTCCCGACAAATGGCGCAGCGAGCAGGGTCTCCCGCACGACAGAGCCCCAGAAGGTAGTGTCCAGGCTCTCGGCCTCACATGGAAGAGTGTTGGCTCAGGTAGTAAATAGCCATCAACTGAGATTGGATGGCCATCAGCTGTGGCTAGTTGGAGCCATCGGCCACTAATATAACTGCTGTGGCTACGCTAGCAGGAAGAGGAAAAAATGGGGGCTAGCAAGAAGATGGTGGCTGGGCTGGCAAGCACAGATTGCAGTTAGGATGGCTGGTTGCGGACAGTGTGGATCTAGCCTCCACTGAGAGTATAGTGCCGCCAGCGAGAATATACTAGTATGACTCCCCTACCTATGGCTCTGCGGGTGTTCCTTTTCGGCCTCACCATATCCTGCGTTCTTGTGTGGGGAGCGGGAGCAGAGACCCCGCAGGCCACCCAGCCTGAAAGATGGCGCGGTGAGCAGGCCTCCGCGCACGACAAATGGCTCAGCGAGCAGGGTCTCCCGCACGACAGTGACTCTGGATACTTTACTTCTTGGTGATTCAGTTTCCTCAAATACAATGTTGGATGGCAATACCTAAGTGTGTTTTGTGGTTAGGACTCAATGAGGTGATGTGTATAAAGGGCCTGGCACACAATTATAGTACTCAGTCAAGGTCAAGTTCCCTTTCATTTTTCCCCCCAAGCTGATGGAGGTATAATTGACAAACAAAAACTGTGTATGTTTAAGGTAAGCAACTTGATGTTTTCATACATTATGCATGGTGAAATAATCACCACCATCAAGCTAATTAAGATATCCATCATTTCACATAGTTACTTTTTCTGGTGTGTGTGTAGTGAGAACGCTTAAGATCTACCTTCCTAGCAAGTTTAAAGTATACGATGGAGTATTGTTAACTATAGTCACATTGCTGTACATTAGATCTCCAGAACTTACTCATCTTATAACTAAAACTTTGTATTCCTTGACCAACGTTTTCCCATTTCCCCAATATCACCCCTCAGCCCCTGGTAACCTCCATTCTACTCTTGGTTTCTTCAAGTTTGACTATTTTAGATTCCAGATATAAGTGAGATCATGAAATATTTTTTTTCCCATGTCTAGTTTATTTCACTTAGTATAATGTCCTCTGGATTCATCCATGTTTTTGCAAATGGCAGAATTTTCTTCTTTTTTAAGGCCGAACAATATTCTAGAGTGTGTGTGTGTGTGTGTGTGTGTGTGTGTGTGTGTGTGTGTGGTGTGAGTGTGTGTGTGTAGTATATATATGCTTTATTGCCTATTTTATATATACGATATCTATCACATTTTCTTTATCCATTCATCTATCAATAGACATTTAGGTTGTTTCTATATCTTGGTTATTATGAATAATACTGCAATGGACATGGGAGTATGAATAACTCTTTGAGATACTGATTTCATTTCCTTTGGATATAGACCAGAAGTAGTATAATTGGATCATATGGTAGCTCTATTTTTAATTTCTTGAGGAACTTTTATACTGTTTTCCTTAGTGGCTGCACCATTTTACATACACCCCCCCCCCGCCCCCAACAGTACACAAGGGTTCCCTTTTCTCCACATTCTTGCCAACACTTGTTATCCTTTGTCTTCTTAATAATAGCCATTCTAACAAGTATGAGGTGATATTGTGGTTTTGATGTGCATTTTTCTGATGATTAGTGATTTTGAACACATTCTTATGTACCTCTTGGCCCTTAGTATGTCTTCTTTTGAGAAATGTCTATTCAGGTCTTGTCCATTTAAAAAATCAGGTCATTTATTTATTTTTGCTATTGAGCTATTAATTCTTATATATGAATTCCTTATATATTTTGGATGTTAACTGCTTGTCAGATATCTGGTTTGCAAATATTTTCTCCCATTCTTTAGGTCACCTTTTCACTCTGTTGATTGTTTCTTTTGCTGTATAAAAGCTTTTTAGTTCGATGTAATTCCATGTGTGTATTTTTGCTTTTGTTTCCTGTGCTTTTGGTGTCATATCCAAAAAATCGTTGCCCAGACCAATGTCAAGAAGATTTTTCCCTATGTTTTCTTTTAGCACTTTTATTGTTTTAGGTCTTATGTTTAAGTCTATCCATTTTGAGTTGATTTTTGTCTGTAGGCAGAAAAAAAGTAAGACATTAATAACTCACATTTGTGTTAAAGTTACTTCTCCCTAAGTAAGATAAGTAAGTTCATAAATCATTGTAGGGTTAGAATCTAGGATCTTGTAGTATCTCATTAAAAATTCATAATGGCTATAATTAAAGAGTAAAAACTACAGCAACACATATATATATATGTTTATATATTGCTTATATATACATAGATATGCGTATGTGTGTATACACACACACACACACACATATATATATATATATATATATATATATATATATATATATATTTAGTAGGTTATTGCAAATTATTTCTAGGTCAGGAGGCACCTGGCTATTTTGCTGTCTCATACATCTCTTCAGTCTTTTTACTGGAATGGATATACATATAGAGAATATATAACTTCTAAATTATAGGTCAGATTTTCCTGATTCGTTGCATATCCAGTAATTTTTATTGTATGCTGAGAATTAAGAATCATACATTCAGGGATGTTAGATTATGTCATCTTCCCTTAAAAAGTGTTGAGTTTTATTCTAGTGAGTAGTTGAATTATTAGTGGGTTCTCTTGATCCTACCAGTTGCATCTATTTCTGTTTTGTCCTTAGTCCTAGGATCACTCTTATTCTAGGGCATGTTTTTTACTCAGAAGGCATGGTTTTTCTGGGTCTGAGTCAAATGCTTGCTGTGCTAGCAGTCTCTCCCCTCCAAGTGGGTAGGAATCCAACATCTCCCAGCCCTGAGTGACCTGGGGATCTCTATGGAGCTAGCAGCCCACAGCAGCTCTTCTCTGCAGAGCCTATTAGAATTTGCTAATATTCTAATGGTGCAGCCCAGCCTTTAGCCCAGACCATAGGGTGCACCCACTCAGATGTCTACCATCCCCTATCCTTGGTACCTTTCCCCACAAATTCCAGCTGTTTCACCTGAGCTCCAATATCTGCTTCCACGAGTCCTGCTTGAGTTCTGCTTCCCAAACAGATGAGCTGCCATCTGGAATGTGTCCCTAGGCTGAAAGCCAGGCTGAATCAGGCTCATTTTGAGTATTTCCCTTTTCTCTAGGATTACCACCTTCTGCTTCCTGTTGTCCAATGCTTAGAAATATTTGCTTTATATATTGAGTACAGTTTTATAGTCATCTACAATGGGAGGCTAGGGCTGGTGTAAGTTACTCCATCAGGGTTGGAAGCTGAAGTCTGAATTTTGGAAGAAGCAGTAAAGTTTTTAGAATAGGACCACTCCGGTTTAATTCAATTATTGGTGTACACGATTTTTACAATATTTCATATAGTTTTTTTTGTCTTCTGTTTATATAACATGATAGCCTTTTATAGCCTGAAGGAATTTTAAAAATATTTTCAGCTTTTACTTTTAGAGATGAGAAAACTGAGACCCAAAAGGGTAAAGATTTGTCAAGGTCAAAAGGTAGGAGAATGGCAGAACTAGTTTTATTTGGCCCTCTTCATTTTTAAATATAGTAATTTCTATGGAAGGCATAGTGGGTAGCTCTCTCTTCTCACCTTCCGCTTTCTTGACTTTGACTCCCGTTAGGAGAAAGTAAGGAAAAGCCAGCTGGTGAGGGAGATTGAGGAATATGGTTTGCAGAGTCTCCGTCAGCTTCAGAATCACAGAGTGGTATGGCAGTTCTTTAAAAACTTAAACCTAGAATTACCATATGATCAAGCAATTCCACTTCTGGACATATACCCCAAAGAATTGAAAACAGAGTCTTAAAGAGATCTGTGTACACTCATGTTCACAGAAGCATTATTCACAGCCAAAAGGTGGAAGCAACCCAAGCGTCTTTTGATGGATGAGTGGATATACAAAATGTGGCCTATACAGGTAGTGCAATATTACACAGTTTTAAAAAAGAGTAAAATTCTGACATATGCTACAATATGAATGAATCTTGAGGACTTTATGTAAATGAAATAAGCGAGACACAAAAGGACAAATACTATATAGTTCCATTTATATGAAGTACCTAGAAGTGTCAAATTCATAGAAACAGGAAGGAGAATAGTTGTTCCCATGAGCTGGGGAGGGTCGAATGTGAAGTTAATGTTTCATGGGCACAGAGTTTCAGTTTGGAATGATGAAAAAATTCTAGAGATGGCTCTTGACAACGATGTGAATGTACTTATTGCCACTGAACTGCACACTGATAAAGACTGTAAATTTTGTTACATGTTTGTTTGTTTGTTTACCACAATTAAAAGAAAAAGTATTACAGAGCAGAGTACTGGGGAAGGAGGCTTGGAGAGACATTGATCAATAACAATTATAATTGTTAATAACTATAATTCTTACGTAAGCTTGCTGTAGCTTAGGATTTAATCACTTCCTGCAACTGTAGTAATATTAATTTGTTACAGTTCTTAGTTTAATGTTGTTTTAGGCTATGGAGCATTAGAGAATCAGGGAACATCCTCGTGTAGCAGGTACTCTTCCCAGGTCATAAAGAAGGAAGCGTAAAGTCCTTCATGTTACTGTGTGTGAAAACATGCCAGGCTCTACATACATTCTTCAGAAACAACCATGCTTTCTAGATTTCTAATGGCAAACTCCATTTATATACACAGGGTTATAGTTATGCAAATATATTAATCCTTTTGTTCAACAAAAGTTTATTGAATGCAGGAGAGAGCAAAACAATAAGCACCCCTTGTCTTCTGAGAGCTTCCATTCCATCTTGTGAGGGGAGAGTAAACTATCTAGCATAGAAGATGGTGTCCAGTGCTATGTGGAGAAAGAAAGTTGAAATGGGGGTAGAGACAGTGTGTGTGTGACGGGTGAAGCAATTTTTTAAAAAGCAGGTGGGAAGACCTCACTGAGTGATATTCTAGCAAAGACTCAAGGAGGTGATGGGATATCTGTGTGCAAAATGTCCAATGCCCCTGGTGCTTTTGAGGAACAGCAGGGAGGCTGGGGAGGCTAAAGACAAGGGGCTCGGAGTTAGACATGAAGCCCCAAGGCAGGTGTGAAGCAATGTCTGAAGCCACTGGAAGGATTCTGACTTTCACCTGAGTAAGATAGGAGCCACTGGGGAGCTGGAGACTGCTGTGCAGAGAATAGACAGAGGGCAGCAGGGGGGCAGAGTGCTGCCAGGGCCACGGCAGGGAGCAGAGATGGGACAAGTGGTCAGATGTTGGATCTATTTTGAAGGTAGAAGCAAAAGGATTTCTTCCATAGATCAGAGGTGGGGATTGAGAAAGAGGAATTAGAGCTGACTGCAAGATTCCTGGCTGGTTAACTAGAAGAATTGAACTGCTGTTCCAGAGAAAGGGAACTCTAGGGAAGGTTTGCTTTGGGATATGTGACCTTAGTGAGCATACTTGTATCTCAGTGGAGTGTAGGTGGGTATTTAAGGATAGCAGACTGAGTTCAGAGGCTCGCACCCAGAGAGTGTTTAAAAGCCTGGGATAGGATGGGGTGATGGAGGGAATGAGGGTGGCTGCAGAAGAGAAGAGGGCTAAGGTCTGAGAGCCCCTTCTTGCTGACTTCATGGATATAGTAAGAAGGGAGTGAGGGACTGGCCTCGGCCCTGGGTGCATTGCTAAACCTCTCTGAATCTGTTTCCATGTATAAGATGAGGACAGCAACACCGACCTCCGGGCTGTAATGTATAACGGGATAATTCATGCAGGGACTCTGCTTACCTTAGCGCCCAGTTCAAGACTCTTCTCTTCTAGTGTGAGAGGTACAACAGGGCCCACAGAACTTCCAATCCATCTGATTGAAAACAATTTCTATAAGAAGCTTGAGAAAATTACAGTGGGAATGTTTTCCACCTGGCTTTGCTGTTTCTTTTTTCTGAGTCTTGCATTTGGTTACACTCAAAAGACTAAGTCATCTTTCAGAGACCTTTTCCTTTAGCTGACTGCACACATCCCCTTCTAGTCCTCCTTTTCAAAACTTAGTTGGGTTTTGGTTCCAGTTTTGCAAACACCATTCTCACCTAGGTGCCAAGATAAACTGGCCAGAGGGTTAATGTGTTAATGGTGCTAGTGGGTATTTGGTTAAATTTCTCAATCATCTGAAGTTAGCAGTCATAGGACCCCCCTCCTCAGTAGTTGCTGCCTAAAATCTTTTCCAACATGGGGTTGGGGGGATGTGAGAAACCGGGAGGCTGAGATTTTTGAGACATCTAGGAAACGATCATCTATGTGCTGTGAAGTGGTTTGCACACACAACTGATAAATCATGCTTTCTTGAAATTAAGATGGTGGCATTGAACAAATGTAGACTAAATACATGATTGTCTCATCCTGACTAGCAAATCAACGGCCTTAACAATAGATCCACACAGTGAGAAGGGTTGTGGTGTACTTGGTGCTTGCTATTGTTGGGAATATTGTGAGACCTAGTCAATCAGTGCAAAAAAAAAAAATAACTTGAAGGTGAAGTGCTTTCTGCTAGTACTTAAAACATTATTCCAAAATACACAGATTTAATGAGAAGAGGAAAAAATTAGTGAAGATAACACCAACATTGAAAAACAAAACCTGTTTCTAGGGAAGCAGCAATATTTTCCTTTATACTAGAAGGAGAATGTAACAATGAACTTTGAGAATTCCAATCTTTGAACTCAAGAGTCAGGAGTTGAGTAAATTCTATTATTTTTGTAGATTTAACAAATTAACTCAGAAGTCTGTTCTTGGCAAAGCTATTAGGTTCTGAAATAACAGATTTTGCGTTCAAAATCTTGAATTTTCTAAATAACTTTTCTATAAAAATCTCCTTAGCTTTTCATTATTATTATTAAAGCAAAAAAAAAAAAAAAAAAAAAATGCTCACGCCTCCCATACTTTCAGAAAGCACAGATAAACAAAAATAAAATTTAAAAGACTGATGACCCCACCCTTACAGTAAGTTGACTACGAACCTGAGATAATTTCGGTTATCATGTTGGTATTGTCCTTTGAGAATTCTTTTTCTGAAGACATTTTCCTTTACAAAATGGAACAATAACATATTGTGTCGGAATGTGCTCTTCTCACTGCACAATGCATCTTGAGCATGTTTCCAGGTCAGCAGTGCATTGCCTGGGCAATGAAGTATTAGGTGCTGCATTCTAGGTGTGCCTCTGGGCTGGCTGGTTTGTCAACATTAGCAAGATTGACAGGGTCCCTATCATGACAAAGCTGATAGTTTAGTGAGAAACAGGAAACTGTAATACACCACACAGTGATGTAGAAGAACAGGCATATGATGAACCACAGCTTTTTGTAAGGAGGAGTATTTAAGCTGAGACTGGAAAGATAAGTCAGAATTAACCAGACCAAGAGCAGAGAGAGGCTGCTCTAGGCAGAGAGGTCTCGCTGGCACAAAGGCTCTGTGAGGAAAAAAGCATCTGGGGTTCAGGAAACCAAGTGGAGGTTGGTATAGGTACGGCCAGTGCATTGAGCTGGGGAAGTGGGTAACCACAATGCCCAGTCAAGGTCACATGTGAGATAAGCACCATAAAATACGATTGGAAGTTCAGATTTTGCCCTAAGTGCAATGAGAGGCCATGCAAATGTTTGAACAGGAGAATGACAATCAAATTTGGATTTGGGAAAGATTGCTCCAACTGAAGTGTGGAGAGGCACTTGGCAGGACCCCAGAGTGTGACAGTGACACTAGGGAAGAGGCCTCTATCGAGTATGGAAAGTGGAAACAGAGAGAAGCAGGTTGATCCAAGAAATACTTAGGGGTAGATAGGAAAGGACTTTCATTGTGTTTGTAATGGGCATGGAGCTAGGCCTGCCCGTCCCCCTAAGAAAGGACTTACTCCACTGCAGGGAGGGCTGTCAGCCACTCCTGATGACCTTCCCAAGAACCCGCTCTATGGGGCAGCTCATATCCAGTGACTGACTGAAGTGGAGCCACAAAGACTGACTGAACCTGGGACAATGTTCATAGACCATTTCAGCTCATGCATCCTCTGTGGGCTCCACAGGGCCATTATTGGGCCTATGTCACAGCACAACTTCCCTCTCTGCCCAGTCCTGCTTCCACATTCTCCTCCCGACAGGAGCCTACCCAAGGACACCGGGAGGGGAAAGTGACTGAAGAACTATGTGTGACTTCTGGGTTTCTGGTTCATTATTCATTGTGATTGAGAACTCAGAGCAGGAGAACCAGAATTGGAGGGAGGGATGCAGATGGTGAGCTTAGCATGGGGCATGTGAAATGGAGGTGCTTGCGGCCTATAGGTGAGTCAACTCGGTACTTGTATTTGAAACTGAGTCTGATTTGAAACTCTGTGGTCACAGATGTACGAAGTTCTGACAATTAAATTCGCGAACTTGTTTCAACAATGTTGCTAACCTTTCTTGATATCAGAGAGATTATTCATGATGAATTTGTACCAACTGGACAAATAGTTAACCAAGTTTATTACTTGGAAGTGCTGAAAAGACTGCATGAAAAAGTTAGATGAAAACGAACTGAACTTTTCACCAACAATTCATGGCTCTTTTTTTGTTTCTTTGTTTTAAGATTTTTAATTTTTTTTTCTTAATTGGGGAATATTGGGGACCAGTGTGTTTCTCCAGGGCCCATCAGCTTCAAGTCATTATCCTTCAATCTAGTTATGGAGGGTGCAACTCAGCTCCAAGTCGTCGCCATTTTCAATCTTAGTTGTAGGGGGCGCAGCCCACTATTCCATGCAGGAATTGAACTTGCAACCTTGTTAAGAGCTCTCACTCTAACCAACTGAGCCATCTGGCCATCCCTCGGGCAGTTCAGCAGCAGCTTGTTGTCTTCAATCTAGTTGTGGAGGGTGCAGCTCACCGGCCCATGTGGGAAATGAACTGGCAACCTTGTTGTTCAGAGCTCATGCTTTAACCATCTGGCTGCCAAACAATTCATGGCTCTTGCATCATGACAATGCACCAGCTCACAGGGCACTGTCTGTGAGGGAGTTTTTAGCCAGTAAACAAATAACTGTATTGGATCACCCTCCCTACTCACCTGATCTGGCCCCTAATGACATCTTTCTTTACCTGAAGATAAAGGAAATATTGAAAGGAAAACATTTTGATGACATTCAGGACATCAAGGGTAATACGATGACAGCTCTGATGGTCATTCCAGAAAAAGAGCTCCAAAATTGTTTTGAAGTGTGGACTAAGTGCTGGCATCAGTGCATGTCTTCCAAAGAGGAGTACTTCAAAGGCGACTGTAGTGATATTCAGCAATGAGGTATGCAGCACTTTCTCTAGGATGAGTTCACGAACTTACTTGTTGGAATTTGTATTTCTTGCTATCTTTTCTTGGCATCTCAATGCTCATTGTATACTGAAGTAGTTCCAGTTTTTTAAATATAATTTGCTCTTCCTTTTTTTGCTCTGAGTTCTTACACATGCTATTATCTCTGCCTGGAACATTCTTCTTTTCCCCTTATATTCTTCCTCTACTTAATTTCTACTCATACTGATGACATGACTTCTTCCAGGAAGTCATCCCAGAAGCACTGGATTTGGTTTAGAGGCCTGACCAAAACACCCTGAGACCAACAAACATATCCCAGCACTTGTCATGTGATAATTGCTGATTTTCTTCTTTGTGTTCTCCCCAAAGTTTATAAATTTCATGAGAAAAAGGATTTTGTCTGAACTGTTGAAAGCTTTATCCCCAGCACCTCCTGTGGTCCTGACACAGAAAAAGTGTCAATAAGTAATTGTTGAATGAACTGAAAGACAGACTTAGAAAGAAGCAGAGGAATGCCCAGATTTAATGTAAAGTTGGAGGCAGAAAAGTAAACAAAGATACTAGGGAGGCATGGCCAGAAGGTAAGGGTAACTTATTTACTTACTTTAACCAGAAGTCATTAAACTAATATTGTTGGACATTTAGGTCTTCTCAACATTTTCTTAACAATTTGCTATTACCAACAATGTTACCATAAATGCTCTTCTACATATAGATTTTGTGCACATTTCAAATTATATCCTTGGGATGAATTGATAAAAGTGGAATTGCCATGTCAAAAGTTTCATGTTATTATATTTTTGATATCCAGTAGTGACAATTTATCCACCAAAAACATTGTATCATTTTTGTGCTAATATCTCATCCCTGAGTTATTTAACATTTTAATACGAAGTTCACATTCATTTATTTATTTTTATTGTGGTAAAATATACATAACATAAAATTTATCCTTTTAACTATTTTAAGTGTACAAGTCAGGGACATGAATTACATTCATAATATTGTACAATTATTATCACTGTCCATTTCCAGAAATTTTTTCATCATCCCAGACAGAAAGCCTGTGCCTATTAAGCAATAACTCCCCATTCTCTCCTTTTCAATTATTTTGGAGAATTATTTGCATATTTTTAGAACAAATTTTGTGTTTAATTGCATTTTCATCCAGCAATGGGAATGTTAACTGACTCTTAAAAATACTTCTGATTCAGCATTAGGCAAAATACTGGAAAAATGGACGAATAGTTATATCTTTAGGCCAAGAAATGGAGCTTTGAGAAAATAATATTCAGGCCCACAATGCCATAGAATAAATATCACTTAGGGTTTTGTAGACTCAGAAGATCATCCTTTTGTCATAATCATGAGCTCTTCATTCAGTCTGAGGGATTTTTCATCTAGTAATATAAACAAAGACAAAAATGTGCAAGATTTTGGAAGTTTATCCTAAACTAGAAATAAGATACAGAGAGGTTCTCTTTGTTTTTGCAGGTGAAATTCATAATCTTAAGTATCAGTGAGGTATAACTTACCTAAGTAGTAGTGATTTTAAGAAAACCATTTAGACAACTTTAGTCTTTGCTTTGATATGATTTCCCGGAGATGAGAGATTTATGTTGAAGATTATGTTATTTTTTTTATTTCCACAGCATATTTTGGGGTGCTTTCATGAAGTCAGAAGAACCCAAGGATGAGACAATATGGGATTCAAAGGAGCATATATTTGGATTTGATATGGATCCTGAGGCTAAGGATGTCTGGAGAGCCACTTAAAACAATGGCAGTTTGTAGCTCTGCTAATTAGGTATTGGCCTTTGCCTATCTTTTACTGTTAGAATTACTAAGCAAAAAAACATTGTGCTGAAACTCTGGGCATAACAGGAGGGAGAATTTATGGAGGGTTAACTTTCTTTCATCTTTTACTTTTTAAATAGGAGAACAAGTCTAACAAACTGAATTAAAGGGAGGTGCCTTCTCAAAGTCTTTGAAGTTTTTCTTTGCAAACAGAGTTGAGTTGATTTGAGCCCTTTCCCTTCAAAGTAAAAACCCTACAAGCAAATTTCTTTTATGCATTCTTTGCTCTTTGTGAATTAATAGAGGTTATACTGTAAAAAAAAAAAAAAAAAAAAAAAAAAGAGGATCTGATAAGGAGTAGGAACAAGCCAAGCCCTTTGGAATATTAATAAATGCTGATGAGCTCATAAAATGACAGGACAATGTTTTAATGATTGAAAAGTTTTCCTTCTGTATTCTGGAAGCATGAAATCTTTAGGGTGCTGACTGATTAACAAGAAAAAACTCCAAGTAATCATATGACTCTGAGATGTCTGCATCTCGGGGCTATTTAAATTCAGCCAAATGTTGTCTGATAGCTAGGATTTCTATGTTTCAGTCTCTGAAATAAATGAACAACAAAATCATGTGTAAAATGTTTCAAAATAGCCAACTGATGTCTTACATAAGGTACCAGTTTTGATGGTCACCCTACCTTCAGGATACTTTCTCAATTAAGATTGTACGCTGTAGATGGCTTATAGCAGCCTTAGTTCCACTGCCAGCTCTGCAACTTATCAGCTCTAGTACAGTCTTGCACAATCTTTCTGAGACCCCATTTCCTCATTTGTGCAATGGAGATATGAATGGGAGGGAGTAATTCAGGAAGCTACTTCTGGTGCGGTGGCATGGGATTATAGAAGGCATTCCCTTTATGTGCTTTTGAAATGCTTTGCATACATTTTATTTTACTAAGAAGAAAAAGAATATTTGGATTAAATGAAGCCATGTATGTAAGCAGTCCAGCTTATGTTTGTAGGATGTCATTGGAAGTGCTCTTACCTGTGAATTTACTGGCCTGGGCCTGCTGTCAGCATAGTGACAGTACCTGTCTGGGCTCACCCTCTCTCATGGTAAAATGAGGGGTGTCTGGCCTAGACCTCTTTATGGACTTTGATGTTTGAATCTTGAAAACCAAGCAGTTGCTTTACTCAGAGTTTGGCTCTGGAGAGCTGGAAAGGATTGAGAACTTTTTCTGTTAGGATTAGAAAGGGGAATCTGATGTACATGAGGCAGTGAGCATTTCCTAACTACTGCCTGCAGTCTCCTCATGTGCTCCCATGGTTGGATGCCCTATGCACACATTCTCATGCAGCCTGGGTAAACTGAGGTAGCAATTACTCTTACTAAGCTTGGGGACATCACTGCTAGGCCCTTCAGTGTGTAAGGTTTTTGTTCTCCAGATTTTCTTCTCATCTTTATCGTCCCTTTTCTCCCCCTATGTATATACTACGTATGCATGTAAAATTTTAGTTCAATGCCGTTTCATTCTAACATTGATAAGATGCCATGGAGACTTAATTTTTGTTTATGTTAAATTGCCTATGGTAAAATTGGTTTCATTATAGTTGTTTTGCTGCAGTTCCAAGAACCTGACAGCAATGTTAAATGAGAACTTACTGTATTCACAAACTCTGTATTTGTGAATTTGCATACTCGCTAAAACTTCTTTGTAACCTCAAGATCAATACTTGCTGCACTTCCCAGTCCTTCGTGGACATACACAGAGCAGAGGGAAATTTGAGCTGCCCGACTGGCCTTTGCCCCGCTGAGGTGGCACAAGGCAACACTTCACCTTCTTGTTTCAGCCTTGTAAGTATAAACAAGTGACCTTTTCTCGGTCTACTTAGTGCCACATTTTTTGCATTATTGTTGTTGATTCCACTGTTCAAAATGGCCCCCAAGCATAGAACTGAAGTGCTGTCTAGTGTTCTTAAGTGCAAGACGGCTGTGATGTGTCTTAAGGAGAAAATTTGTGTGTTAGAGAAGCTTTGTTCAGACATGAATTACTGTGCTGTTGTCCATTTCAAGTTAATGAATCCGCAATATTTATTAAATAAGGGTGTTTTTTTTAAAAAAAGAAACACACATAAAGCAAGATTGTATGTTGATCAGTTGATGAAAATGTTATGACCAGAGACTCACAAGAACCTAACTGTATTTCTCCTAGGAGCAATTATAGTGTCCATTAATTCATTGCTCACAGTTATTTTTAGGATACAACTACTGCAAATAATGAGAATTGATGTGTGTGTGTGTGTGTGTGTGTGTTTGCACACATTTATGTACATAATACACACACATAAAACTATCTTCAAAAATAAATCTGATAAGGTAAAATATACAAATAAATAAGAGCAATACAAATGGAAGCATTTGAATGACAACTTAAAGGGACTGATTAAAACAAATTGACAGCTGAATGGAGAATGACTTGATCTTGAACTCTAGGTAAAACTTTTTCCTGCCAATGGAATGGAGCAATGACACCCACTGCTTGGCTGGTTTCTGCTTATTTTTCATTACAAACAAAGCTGTATTCAAAATAAAAATAATCATATCCATGTTAATTTTATATAAGACTCTTCCTTGTAGAGTAATTTCTCTCATTTTCCTCCCGTAGCAAAGAGTATGTTTCTTTGATCTCTTCCTGCCATCTAAGCAGCACAATTAAAATTGCTACTTAATGTCCTTTGCTGCACTGGTTTGTGTTCCCTGAAAGTGACAGATTGTTCTGTGAGTAATCTACATCTAATCTGTATTTCTGCCAAGTTTCAATTCTTGTTTTTCCTACTTAGCAGTAGACCAAAGAGTTCAAGTGAAAAGTTTAAAACCAAAGTTTGTAATTATCAGATGAAAAAGTTAACTTAAAATGACCATTTTTAGAGGAGAGAGACTTGCATCAGTTTAACTTTTTCTATCATGTAACATGTCAAATGCTTGAAGCAACTTCTGAAATTCTGCCAGAATTTCAGCTAAGGACCAGTGTTCCCCAACTTCTTTAATTTTCACTCCTGAGACATGCAGAACAGAGTCCATAGCCAAGATATGATGATACCTTGAGTTGATTAATTCACAGTGTCTTGCACTTGATCGCTGACCCACAGGCTTTGTTCATAGGGGGAAACTTTAAATTGTTTATTCTTTTTCTTTTCTTCTTCTTCTTTTTCCATGCGTGGTACTCATGTGATTTCTCCAGAAGCACATCTTAGCTCCCCTTGTCTGGCTCTCTCTCCTCCTCTCCACTCCCCTCCTTTCTCTCTCCCTTTCCAGTGGGTTGATTAATCCAGTACCTTTACACTGTAAAAATGAACCCCGGGTTTCCTTCAGGTTTTCTCTGTGACCCCATTTTCTCTATGCACACTCCTCAGCTCTTTCAAATCAATTCCCAAAGGTTAGGTGAGAGTCCATCTCCATCTAGAATCACCTGGTCTTAGATTTCACTTTGTCCTGCCAGACCCATAGGTAGTATAAAGAGAATTTAGAACATCTTATCTAAGCTTAGCTATTGTTAAGTGCCCTTGGCCTCTGTTGCCATGGCTGAGAAGGGGAAGTCCATCAGCCACAGGATAATGAGCAGGTGGCCTTGGCAAAAGCAACCTACACAATTGTATGTTTTCTTTGTAGTTGGCTGCCATTATGTGAATTCAATGTTATAATGGCAAACTGATCCAGTTAGTCTAAAAAGCACCAAAATTGATAAAGAAGCCACATCAAGACTGGTAAGAGGGGCAGAGATGTGAAACAAGCTGGCCCCACATTTCCATGTGGCAGAAGAAAATTGGGAGGGATATCTTGGCCACAGAGGTTCCACACAGAAGACCATGGGACCCCAGCCCCACACCAGGCTCCCCAGCCCAGAGTACTGGTGCTGGCAAGAGGGGCCCCGACAACATCTGGCTGTGAAAAACAGTGAGGGTTCCTACTGTCTGGGTGGGACAGAAGGCTGTGGGAAACTCAGATGTCCTCTTAAGGAGTCCACACAGACTTGCTCACAGGCACTCACCCTGGGCTCCAACAGAGAGACAGTGACTCTGGGGGCATCAGAGACATATGTAGGTAGGGGTGGCAGTGGTGGAGGAGACTGAGGCATGTGGCTTCAGGCAAGGGCTGGAAGATAGTCACCATTTTCCCTATACGGGGTCATTCTCCCATGCATCCAGCAGGCAGGTGCCATCTTTCCTGTGTTGAGCCCTCCCCCATGCCCATGGCCAAATCTGAATCTGGTGAGCTATGCTTGCTCCACCTTGGTGACTCACTGAGACCCCACCATACCCAACTTTGTGCTTCACAAGGCTTTATCAGCAGGTATACCTGAAGGGAGTCAACAACTGGTAGCAGTCCTTGCTGTGTCCCAGTGTTTTGCAGAGCTACCCCAGACCTGGTACTGGTGGCAGCCATTCCCTGTTCATAGCGTGACCTCTCCCATGTGCCACCAGGTAAAGCATAGGTGGCAACCAAGTGTGGATCCCTTTGTAGCCCCTACCAGGTAGTCTCTGATATGTCACAGGCAGTGGATAACCTGGGCCTGCAATGAAGCCCCTCCCAAGAGGTCCCAGAATCAACATATTTGGAGGGTGGCTTCAGACCACAGCAGAGCACCACCCAATTAGCCCCACAAGTGGCATACCCAAAAAGTGGTCTCAGCAGGCACCAGATCCCACTGGGGAAAATCTCACTCCATGAGGTAAGCCTTCTGCAGCCCATAAGCTGTGGATGTGACCTAACCCCACACTCAGTCAGCCTGAGGGTCAATCCCACCCACTGACATGCCAGTAGCAATCAAGGCTCAAATACAACATGAGGGCACACACAACCCACAGAGGGACACTCCTGGAGCACCCAGCACAGGTGACAAGGGAGACTGCCACTGGGCCCCATGGGGCACCTACTACATAAGGCCACCAGGCAAGACTGGGAGACATAGAAGATCTACCTAATACATAGAAACAAACACAGAGAGGCAGCCAAAATGAGGAAACAAAGAAATACAACCCAAATGAAAGAACAGGAGAAAACTCCAGAAAAAGAACTAAATTAAATGGAGGCAAGCAACCTATCAGACACAGAGTTCAAAACACTGGTTATAAGGTTGCTCAAGGAACTTAGTGAGAACTTCAACAAAGGGATAGCAAGCATAAAAACAGATATAGAAACCATAAAAAAAGATCCAGTCAGAAGTGAAGAATACAAAAACTGAAGTGAAGAATGCACTAGAAGGACTCACCAGCAGACTAAATGAAGCAGAAGATTTAATCTGCAATTTGGAAGACAAAGTGGCATAAAACACCCAATCAGAACAGCAAAAGGAAAAAAGTACTTTTTAAAAAATGAGGATAGTTTAAGAGGCCTCTGGGACAACGTCAAGTGTATTGCAACAACATTCATGTCATAGGGTACCAGAAGGAGAAAAACGAAAGCAAGGGATTGAGAACCGATTTGAAGAAATAATGATTAAAAATGTTCCTAACCTGGCAAAGGAAATAGATATACAAGCCCAAACAAGATGAGCCCAAACAGACCCATTATACTAAGACACATTATAATTAAAATGGCAACAGTTTAAGACAAAGAGAGAATCCTAAAAGCAGCAAAGAGAAAGGCAACTAGTAACTTATAAGGGAGCCCCCATAAAATTGTCTGATATCTCAAGAGAAACTTTGCAGACCAGAAGGGATTTTCAGGAAATATTCAAAGTAATAAAAAGCAAGGATCTATAATCAAGACTACTCTACCCAGCAAGGCTATCATTTAAAATCAAAGGACAGATAAAGAGCTTCCCAGACAAGAAAAAGCTAAAGGAGTTCATCACCACCAAACCTGCTTTAAAGGAATGTGAGAGGGACTTCTTTAAGATGAAAAAAAAAAAAAAGAAAAAAATATGAGTAATAAGATGGCAATAACTATATACTTATCAACAATTACTGTCAGTATAAATGGATTAAATGCTCCAATAAAAAACATAGGGTGGCTGAATGAATAAGAAAACAAAACTCTTACATATGCTGCCTACGGGAGACTCACCTCAGATTGAAAGACGCACAGAGACTGAAAGTAAAGGGATGGAAAAAGTTATTTCAAAAAATGGGATAAAAAAAGCTGGAATAGCAATACTTATACCAGACAAAATTACCTTTAAAACAAAGGCTACAATAAGAGACAAAGGACCCACTAATCTCACTCTGGGTATTTAGCCTAAGAAAACTGAAACACTACTTTGAGGGGATGTGTGCATCCATATGTTCATTGCAGCATTATTTACAATAGTCAAGATGTGGAGGCAGCCTGGGTGTCCTTCAATGGATGAATGGATAAAGAGGAGGTGGTGCGTATATACAATGAAATATTTCTTGGCCAGAGAAGGAAATGAGTTCTTACCATCTGTGGTGGTATGGATAGACCTGGAGTGGAGTATGTCAGGCAGAAGAAGACAGATACTATGTGATTTTGCTTATATGTGGAATCTAAAGAACAAAATAAACAAACAAAACAGAAACACTCATAGATACAGAAAACATTTTGATGGTTGCCAGATGGGAGCAGGGATGGGTGAAAAATGGAAAGGTATTAAGAAGTACAAATTTGTTGTTACAAAATAGTAATGGGGATGTAGGGTATAGCATAAGAAATATAGTCAATAATATTGTAATAACTACGTATGGCATCAAATGGGTACTAGAGTTATTGGGGTGATAGATGGGAGGGGGTTTGGGCAACAGGATGAAAAGGTGAAGGGATTAAGAAGCACAAATAGGTAGTTACAAAATAGTCAAAGCATAGGGAATATAGTCAATAATATGGTAATGGCTATATATGGTGCCAGATGAGTAGTAGCCTAGTCAGAGGGATCACTTCTTAAACTATACAAATGTCTAACCACCATGCTGTACACCTGAAATTAATATAAAATAATATTGAATGTTAACTGTAATTGAAAAATTTTTGAATGAGGGGGAAAAGGTGAAGGGGATTAAGAAGTTCAAATTTCCAGGTATAAAACAAATAAGTCAGGGGAATGTAACGTACAGCATGGGGAATATAGTCAATAATGTTGTGATAGCATGGTACAGTGTCAGATGGTTGCTGAACTTATGGTGATCATTTCTTTAGGTATATAAATGTTGAATAACTATGGTGTACACCTGAAACTGATATAATGTTTTATGTTAGCTATATTTTTTAATAAAAATCTTTTTATAAAAATCCTCCCAAAAAGCAAAAAAAAGCACCAAAATCTATAAAAATAGTCTATATGGCAAAAAAAGAGAGATCTTTAAAGATATAAGGATTGAAAGCACTAAATACAGCCATCACATTTTACAACTAAAGTTAGTTTTGTACAGCTATTATACTAGAAGTAGGACCATAATTGAGGCCTGCAAACCTCTAGTTTCCAAGTTAACTTAGTCAGTGATTGGTAACTGTATATTTGGGTTTCATTATTAAATTTTATCCTTTGTTAATCAGTATTGTGAACTAGTACAATTATTTTTTTGTGATTTTTTTTCAGTTTTCTTGCAAAAGGTGTTTTAATAGCTTTATTAAGGTATAACTGACTTATAATAAAATGTAAACATTAAAATTGTACAACTTTATAAATTTTGACACATGTACATTCATGAAACCATCCACCACAAAGCAATAAAATGAATGTATCCATCATATGTTTCCTTGTGACCTTTTTGTAATACCTGCCCCCCCATCCCTCTTTGATCCCTCATTGTCCTCCTCCCCCACATTTGGCAACCATTTATTTGTTTTCTGTCATCATAGATTAGTTTGCATTTTCTAGCGTTTTATCTAAATGAAGTCATAAAATAGGTATACTTGTTTTAATTTCTCTTTTTTCACTCAACATTGTATTTTTGACTCATCCATGCTGTTTCCCGAATCAGTAGTTTGTTCCACTTAATTGCTGAGTAGTATTCCTTGGTATGGATATACCACAATTTGTTTGTCCCTTCACTGTTGGGTTGCTCCCTTTTGGAGTTATCAACACAGTTTTTCAAACTTGGCACCACTGACACTTTCGGCTGTATAATTCTTTGTTGTGGGGGAACTGTCTTGTGCATCGTAGGATGTTTAACAGAATTTCTGGTCTCTTTCCATTATATGCCAATATCACCCCCAAGTTGTGACAATCAAAAATGTCTACAGACATTGCCAAATATCCCCTTGGAAGCAAAATCACCTCCCGTTGAGAACTATAGGGCAGCAAATAGTGCTGCTATGAGCATTCAAGTACCAGAGTTTGTATTGAACACGTGTTTTCATTTCTCTTGGATAATATAGGAGCAGAATAGCTAGGTCATATAGATGTATGTTCAATTAAAAACAAAAACAAAAAACTTCCAAATGGTTTCAAAAGTGGTTGGAAGTTCCCACCGGCAGCGTATGAGCATTCAAGTTCCTCAATGTCCTTGTCAACACTTGATACAGTCAGACATCCGACAGTAGTGAGGTGGTATCTCATTGTGGTTTTACTTAATTTGTGTTTCCCTAATGACTAACAATACTGAACATCTTCATATGCTTATCTTATTTGGTGGAGTCATTCAGGGATCATTGTTCTTCATTGTCTGGTGTTCAATGTCTTGCAAACCATTATTTCATATATTTTGTTCATTTTATTTTTCAGTTGTTTCTGGTTGGAGTGTAGATCTGGTCCCTGTTACTCTGTCTTGGCTGGAAGCAGAATTCTTAACATCTGCCCATACATGTTTCTAGTTGTTTCTCACAGTCACATAACACCCGCTGTTATATCTTCTCTTTTTCTTCAATTTCAAATCCTTAGACCTTTGATTTTCTTGCTTTGGGCTTTGAAAGTTAGTTCGCTTAATGAAAAGTTTATATCATATGTTTTCTTTTCTTATCCTAGTTTTTTAACTTCTGCATCTTTAAACATTTCCATGGTACCTAAATGATGTTCGTAAATTTTAGTTTAGCAATCAGGATATCAAAAGGACAAATAGGAGGGATGGATAGAGACTGAGTTTGCCACTTCATTCCAGGTAGTTTTACTTCCGATGTCCTTAAAAGTAAACTGGCATAAAATAAAACAACTGGTTAAATGGGCTTTATCAAAATTAAATATTTTTATTCCTCCAAAGAATAAAAGTTAAGAAAACAATAAGGCAAGCCACAGATTGGGAGAAACTATTTGCAACACATTCAGGCTTATATAATCTATGCAAGTTAATAATAATGGTCAAAAATTTGAACAAACACTTCAAAAAATGATATCTACAAATCGCCATGAAGCACATGAAAAGATGCTCCTCATTTCTAGTCATCAGGGAAGTGAAAATTAAATACAGTAATCCCACTACACATCCTCTAGAATGGCTATTAATAAAAGGACTGACAATGCTGTGTGTTCAATAAGACATAAAGGAATTGGAAATCTCACACACTGCTGGTGGGAGTGCAAAATTGTATAGCCACTTTGGAAAACAAAATGTATGGTTTAATGTATATAAAATTCTAGGAATGGCAAAAAACTATTGTAACAGAAGATAGAGCAGTTTGTGTTGGTAATTAGTTACACAACTGTATACAAATTTATCAAACTTTAAACTATATAAAGGGAAATTTTATTCTATGTAAATTATACCTCAGTAAATATAAATGGGGAAAAATACAAATGTGATATTTACATTGGAAAGGTAAATGTGGAGTAACTATTTTCTACAGTAAATGGTGTAGCAGGCAACTTCTAATCTGCCCTCTAATTCTATTTTTAGGCTTCTTTGCACCCCATTTTTATGTTTTCTTTCAGGCATGTTTTGAAGAAAATAACATAAATCTTAGAAGTACCTTCAGTTTTTTTCATGAAAAATCCAATATAAATACTACATAAATCCCTATGAACATGCTAGAAATCCACACCAACTTGCAAGTATGTGATTAACAATTTAGGCTGAGAAATGAAGGGAGACTGACTCCATATATTTTATTCTCTTTGCTTTAAAAACATGTACTGTTGGACTTTGATTAAATTGCTTGGCTAAAGCACTCCAAACACTGAAAAAAGAACACTACTAAAAATACTTTCCTCACTGAGGAATATTAAAATCAAAGCCTAATTTGACAGCTGAAATGTTGTTGGTCCAACAACAAATAGTGGTGTATTCAATAGTGACCTTTTTCCCTTGGGTCTTTGAAACCTGAGATCCACTTTGATGTTTTTGATCCAAAATGTACATATGCGAAAATACTGCCAGAATCATGCTTTAAAAACATAGGCAGTAAGACCATGGAAGTGTATACAGAAAGAGGGGTCCAAAGAGTGAATCTTAGTGTACAGAGGTTTTTCAAAGCACAATTTCTGGAAAATCCCTTGCATTTCTAATCTACAGTGCAGTGCATTAGGCGGGGCTTAGAGATCTAATATCCAGTAATGGTATATCCATGAAAGCAAGAGGTTATGTGCCTGCATTTGAATGTCAATGCAATCTCTCCCTTTTTCTCCTGCTTTCTCTTATGTTCCTTTTAACTCAGGACATCTTATCTCCT
This sequence comes from Rhinolophus sinicus, assembly GCF_057876585.1. Classification (NCBI taxonomy): domain Eukaryota; kingdom Metazoa; phylum Chordata; class Mammalia; order Chiroptera; family Rhinolophidae; genus Rhinolophus; species Rhinolophus sinicus. Next base: position 23,213,071 of record NC_142507.1, on the reverse strand, counting down.
AATTTCAGTTTAGATCTCTCTCTCTCTCTCTCTCTCTCTCTCTCTCTCTCTCTCTCTCTCTCTCTCTCTCTCTCTCTCTCTCTCTCTCTCTCTCGTAGATATGTCATTTTCCTCCAAAATCAGATATTTTCTTATATAAAAAAGGCGTAGCATTTCCTCTTGTGACAATCTCAGGGGCTTCATTGTTCCTGTCACTATTCTCTCCTCTCCGTCTCATCTGATCCATGAGACTGACCTGTATGTATATGCCTGGACCCAAAGTGTACACAGTGACTATGTATGTACATTCCCAAGAGGCTCCTGCATCCTGTAAAAATCAGGAGATGAACTAGACATGTTCATTTATTCAGCATTTTAAAAATACTAATCACTATACTAAGAAGAATCAGTGGTGGACAAGATAGGTTTGGTAAATGTCCTTACGGAACTTTTACCTCAGTAGCAGTAAATGTAATTAATATGCAATTAACCAGGCAAATAACCAGGCAAATAAAATAATGTGCTGAAGGGAGGGTAAGGAAGGAGCTACGAGGTCTAAGTGGATTGGTGGGTGTGACAAAAGCTTCTTGCAGGAAATGACATCAACCCTAGGATTAGATGAGAAAAATCAGTGAGTTTAATGAAGGGGAAAATATTGGAGTAGGGGCAAGGGAGGCATGGCTACCCTCCCAGGCTATGCAAAAGGAAGTATCCTTTAACAGAGGATGTAAAAAGAAGGATTTGAGTCTATGAGCTGAGGGCCGGGGATGAAGAGCCCTATAAGTGGGGTGGAGCAAGTAATAGCCCAGCCCACATCAGAAAGTGGCTTCAGTCATCTCTCCTGGCTCAGCTTGTTCCGGAGCAGAGGCTGCCCCATCAGGTAACCACCTGACACAAAAAGGCGGCATCCTGGACTTGCTTATGGGGACCCACATGAAATATGACCCGTGCTTTCTATAACTTCTCCTGGCAAAGCCTGTGTTCCTACCTAAATTCAGTGAGCCAGGTGTTCTCTTCACAATATCTTGACTAGCTGCAATAACATGAACACAGAGCCCTTACTACTGAGCAAGTGAAATTTTCTATTGCTGCTCAAATTCAGCAGTCTTTCACTCTCCTCCCTGAAAAAACACGGTAAATAGAAATGTTTTCCTACCTTCACTAGCTCTTCTGCTGCACTTTCTTTCCCCTTGGATTTCTCTGCTGTACACTTGTAAGAAAAACATATGCAAAAGAAATTAGAGGCGGCCTAAGTTTAGCTCAGTTCGTTAGAGCGCAGTGCTCTTAACAACAAAGTTGCCAGTTTGATCCCCACATGGGCCACTGTGAGCTTCACCCTCCCAACTAGATTGAAACAACTACTTGACAGATGGGTCCTGGAAAAACACACTTAAAATAAATAAAAGCTTAAAAAAAAAAGAAATGAGCAAAACATTGTGACAGCATTTTGCATTTCCTGTGGCAGGTCACCAGGACGCTTTTGAACATAGAAACTGACCTCAAACAATAAAAGAAGATGAGCAACTCTAAATTAAGAGATGACCAGGACTACCTGCCTGGCTCTCCTGTTTCTTCAGGGACAGACAACACACAGTGATACCTGCGATACCTTTTTTGGGTCTTGACCTCCAGGATAATTGCTTCTTCATTTTGAATCCCATATTGTTAAAAAACCTAGTGTTCTATTTAAAAAACTAAAAAACAAAAAACATTTCAATTGTAAAATACAGCATAAATATTAAAAGTACATAAAACACCCATATGCAGTTTGCCAAGTAATTATATAACACTCATAACAATACCACCCGCTCCGTGCCCCCAAATACCACCCAGGCCCAGATATAGAACATTGTCAGTTCCTCTGTACTCTAATGCAGAGAGGTAAAGACTAGAATATACAGTCCTTGTTTTCCTTTATAATTTTTACTACCTATGGTATGGTTGTAGCCTTAAATATTACAGTTTAGTTTAGCCTTTTTGAAATTTAAATAAACGGAATTATTATGTACATATTCACTTACATCTTTGCTTCTTTTGCTCTATGTTAGTAGGATTCGTCCATGTTGAGAGAAGCTATGGCTGTTCATTTTCATTGCTATTGTACTAGTTTATTGTGTGACATAACACAATTTGTTTATCTGTTCTAGAGCTGATGGTACTTAGCTTGTTTCCAATTTTCAATTATTGAAAACAAGGCTGTGATGAACACTTATACATGGCCCTGTGCAAGAATTTCTTCAAACTGTATTTTTAAGAGTGTCATTGATGGGTCACCTTGTATGCGTATCTCTTACCTTACAGGATAATGACAAACTTTTTTTACCAAAAGGCTTTACCTACTTACACTTCTACCAAATTATTAATATTTATTGATCACCTACTGTGTGATTTAGGTCTTGAGGGGAAAAAAACAATTAACAAAATAGGCAAAATCCCTGTCTTCATTACGTTTACATTCTAGTGGATGGTGACATACAATAAATATATATTTTAAGTGGTTAAAAAAAAGGAATAATAGCGCATAGTAAGGGAGTAGAGAGTGAGAATGGGTGCTCCTTTAAACATGGTGATTGGGGTGGTCTTTCTGCCTCTCTGGGGAGATAAAGGCCATACTTAAAAATTGTGCCCTTATGTTGATTTTAATTATAGTTCCTTGATTACTAGACATATGGGTATCTTTTCATATATTTTCTTGGATATTTGACTGTCCCCTTTTGTGAAGTTCTTGTTCAAGCCTTTTGTCCATTTTAATGTTGTTTCCTCTTATTTTCTTATTGATTCTTCAGGATGTTTCACTTTCTTAATCTTTTGATAAACAAATTTAAATTATGTAGTCAAATTTATCAGTCTTTTATTTATGAAGCTATGCTTCTTGTTGAGTTTTTCTCTGACTTGGTTTTCCTTTCTGTAATCCCAGCACTGGATATACCAGCTCTGTCTAGTAGGTGATACACACTCAAGATGTCAGACTGTGGGCTTCCAAACACGGGCTTGGGCTCCTGAGTCTATATCCTTGGTTTGTCTTTATTTTCCTAGGGAAATTACCAAATGGTGCATTCTTGCTTTCTGAGCCATTGTGTGATTAATGTGCTGCATGCTGTCTCTGGCCCCTGATGCTGCCCTTCACCTGGGAACACAGCTTCCCTTCTGTTCTGTTGCTTTTCTTCTCACCTCCTATGGGAACTATCCACCCACTTGGAGTCTCTCTTGGTCCCACCCCTACTGTGAGCTGGATTAGGACCACCTCATCATCTTCTTATTGGGCCCATTCTATACCATTATCACTGTCCTGACCACAATGCATAAAAAGTATTAGTATCTTTAAAAAGGAGTAAATGTATTAACACTCCGTACAGTATACTCCATGAGGACATGGGCAGCTGACTAATCCTTGGGGACCCAATGCCCAGCACAATGCTTAGCATATGATGGACACCCAATAAATGCTTGTTGATCTGGAAATTAACTCTGAAAAGTATTGTCAGCATCATCAGCCTAATGAATTCTGTTGGCTGATTACATTTTAGATGTGTTTATAGACTCGTTATTAAGGTGGGAACTTTCTCTTACTACTATTAACTAATACTAGGATTTCTTTCCTAGCAAAGAGATTCTCGTGGTGGGTTGAGGGTAGATGGGAGAAAAAAGAGACACTTGGAGGGAAATCAGCTAGGATAACCAGAGGCACTGAAAGCCCGCTGTGGATATTGTATAAAAGGCCATAATCAAACCCTCATATGCATCTCTATCCCATGTCCCAGAAGAAACAGTTATTTCACATTTTGGGGAGATTTGCAAAGTCTGGCAAAGTCTAAGAGGGAGCTCCTGTGTAGTTTGGATAAATTTGCAGCAGCCACCATGTGGATTTTGTGCTATTCATGCTGTTTATCTTTTAAAAATAGGGCAGTGGTTACACAGCTGAAGCCCTGAGCCTGCCCAGCTCCCTGCACGACTCTGCCCGCTCCCAAGCTTGACAGCACTTCCTTCCTGACCTCGAGTAGCTTCCTGCTCTGGCCTTATCGCACACAAAACTTGACACTGCACTGGAATGCACTTAAAGACCTTACATGGAAATCTCTTGCTTTCTACATTTACAAACAACTGTCATCTCCAAAATGCTTTCTTTATTTCCAGATGTACACTTTCTTTAGTAACATAAGATTAATACAATTCCAAAAGAGCAAAGAAAAAAAACACTTTCCATCCCCATCCCTCTTTTTCACCTGGAATTTTAACCTTTTGTTTTATGGGCCTAGGAAAAATAATAAGTATGACATATATATATATATATATATATATATATATATATATATATATATATATATATATTAGCAATAGAGAGGCAGTGGGGAGCGCCAGTGTTTATAGGAACTTTGGGAAATGCCTTCCCACGTAGAGTGAATTATACGATTCACTTTGTATGGTTTTCTTCATTTTATTATGTCTCCACCTTAAAGAAGAAGGGTGGGTCATTTGGTTGTGAATATTGTTATATAAAAACAAATAATCTTTTAGTACTGACATCTAGGTTTCCCTTGCAATATTTTAAGTTTTAATAATTACAAAATATTTTTGTTTCCCATCATCTGAGATCTCCTGATGTACTCTTTCTCCCATAAATTCTCAAGGTAGATAAGAGATAATTCTCACATTGAAAACTAAAATTTGGAATGCCAAATCTCCCAGAGATAAATGGGGCTCACAAAAATTTTAAAGCTCAATTTTCTGAGCTATTTAATATTGATAAAGATAGTGCAACAGAAAGTGTTTCAGGGAAATAAAGCACCAACAGCTCTCTACTTTGCTTGAAAATAATTTAAGATTTGGTATGGTGTTGATCTAGAAAATTCAAGGGGTTAATGGAGGAGAAAAGTATCTTAAAGGAGGTTCTTGGGAGTGTCTTGGCTTTCTAAATTTAATTGCTTTTCATGAGCTCATCAACCTTCTTAAGATATTATGATCTTTTACCCAGGCTGGGGGAATTTCCTCAGATGTGATTAAAGAGTGGGCTGGGCTATGTCCTTAGAAGTCAGAATACTTAATATTGGAAGCATGAACTCTCTTGGAGCCTTTCCCAATTTTATTTCAGAGGAATTCCCCCTCAAAGAACAACTCCCACGATGGAAGGCAGGGAACAGAGGAAGTCTTTTGAAATGTATTTATTTTTTAATTTGAAAGTTGAAGAATCTCCCTCCACCTCTTTGGGAACTACTTAAGTAAAAAGTCAGGGGGAACAGTTTGAAGTCTTTTCTTAGGATGAGTAAATTAAACAAGTGAAGAGTATTTAAAAATACTCATTAAAGGTGCACAATCATCCTGAGTTATTATTTCCAGTGTACATGACTTCAGTCATTTGAGGGAACCTGGTGGACCCTGTGGGTGAGGGTGTCTTAGGTTTTTCACTGATTCTTAAAGAACAAAGCAACTTGACTGAAACTCCTACATGTGAATATAAATTCCCCTGTGATATGTGATGAAGTAGAGTGTATGACAGAACGACAGGGACTGACTGAGGGTTGGAATGTGAGGAAATCGTTCTCTGTGGAGATAGTATTTAAGCTGTTGCCAGATGGAAGAGAAGCAACCCCTGGGTGGAGGGGAGGGAGTGGCTGAGGTACAAAGGCTCCCTTCTAGTGCATTGAGGGGAAGAGTAATGAGAGGGAAGTTGGAGGTAGGCAGGGGCTCTCGCCTACCTACCTAGGAGACATGCAAGGCCTCCTACGTCATGGTAAGAGTTTTGGATTTTTAAAAATTGTAATATACGTAATATAATTTACTATTTTAACTATGTTTAATTGTACAGTTCAGTGGTACTAGATTCATTCACATTATGGTGCAATCATCACCACCATTCATCTCCAGAAATTTTTTCATCTTTCAAAGCTGAAACTCTAAACCCATTAAACAACTTCCCATTACCCCTGCCCCATGGCCCCTGGCAACCACCATTGTATTTTTTGTCTCTTACGAATTTGATTACTCTAGGTGTAAGTCATGTGAATGGAATTATATTTGTCCTTCTGTGACTGGCGTATTTCACTTAGCATTATGTCCTCCAGGTTCATCCATGTCTTGCAAGTGGCAGGATTCACTTCTTTTTTTGAGGCTGAATAATATTCTATTGTACTTATACGTGGTCTGACAATTAAGTTCGTGAACTCGTTGCACCGATGTTGCTAAAAGTTTTTGATATCAGAGGGATTATTCATTATGAATTTGTACCAATTGGACAAACAGTTAGCCAAGTTTACTATTTGGAGGTGCTGAAAAGGCTGCATGAAAAAGTTAGACAAAAATTACCTGAACTTTTCACCAACAATTCTTGGCTCTTGCATCACGACAATGCACCAGCTCACACGGCACTGCCTGTGAGGGAGTTTTTAGCCAGTAAACAAATAACTGTATTGGAACACCCTCCCTACTCACCTGATATGACTCCCAGTGACTTCTTTCTTTACCCAAAGATAAAGGAAATTTTGAAAGGAAGACATTTTGATGACATTCAGGACATCAAGGGTAATGTGATGACAGCTCTGATGGCCGTTCCAGAAAAAGAGTTCCAAAATTAATTTGAAGGGTGGACTAGGCACTGGTGTCAGTGCATAGCTTCCCAAGAGGAATACTTCAAAGGTGACCATAATGATATTCAGCAATGAAGTATGTAGCATTTTTTCTAGGATGAGTTCACAAGCTTAATTGTCCAACCTACATATACTACATTTTATTAATCCATTCATTTGTCAAGGACATTTGGCATTATTGTGAGTAATGCTGTTATGAGTGTAATGCTGTAAAACCTGCACAACAGTATACAAATATGTGTTTGAGTCTCTGCCTTCAATTCTGGATATATTCCCAGAAGCGGAATTTCTGATCACATGGTAATTTTCTTTTTAATTTTTTGAGAAACTGCAATTCTATTTTCTACAGCAGCTGCACCTTTTAACATTACCACCAATTATACAGAAGGGTTCTGGTTGCTCCATATCTTTGCTCACACTATTTTTTCAAAATAATGGTCATCCTAATGGATGTGAAAGAGAGTTTGGAATTCTTAAGTTAGAACCCACTGAATGATTTTAAAGGCAGCAATACAATCCTCGTTCTTTTTTAAAATAATCCCTCTGGCTGCTTGATGCAGAATACATTGAAGGAGGAAGAGAGAGCAACTGGGAAGATCAATTAAGAGAATATTTTGTGTCCAGGAAAAGGATGATAATTGCAAGGACTAGGGTAGCGATTTTGAAGAAGAGAGGTATGCAGATTCAAGTTATACTTTAGAAGGAAACCTTATTGGTCTTGAAGATGGATTGAATGTGGGCGTGACTGAAAGGAGAAAGAGAAAGTAATAAGGTATTGAGGTGTCTGGAATAAACTAATGAGTGGATGTTGGTACTATTTTCAGACATGAGGAAGACTGTGTGTGGGGATAGGGGACAGGTTCCAGGACTGGAAATCAAATGCTCATAAAATATTCAACGGAAACATCAAGAAAGAAAATTGGATTGGTAACATGGAGACTTGGGGAAACTGAGTCAGAAAAATCAGAAAATTTAAGTAAGTAACTTAAGGTCACAGAGCACAGAATGCAAGTGGCAGAATCAAGCAAACCCAGGATTGTGTGACTATGAAGCCTAGTGTTACCCACTCTGTGTCACTGCCTTCCAGTCACAGCAGATCAATCTCCAAGAATTTTGATCAATGACTACATTTATATACTTTGGAAAATCTTTAGTAATAAAAGGGAGACATCACATTCATTAATAAGTGTGAAGTTTAGAATGCAAGCCTTGAAGATCTTTTGAAAATAAATAAAACAACACATTTGAAACATGATAGAAAATAATTGAACAGAGTATGTTTCTCAGAAACCATATCAGAGTTTAATAAATCCAATTGCCTATATCTGGGAAGCAAAGAACATATTTAATCTTATCCAAAAGGCTTTGGAGTCAAGGGTGGTGTTTTAACCACAATGCATAAAAATGCCAGTCGCTGGTATCGAATCATGTACTGATGCGGAAATATTTGTATAGGTGAAGGGATGCTAACCTGATAATAATGACGGACCTTCAGCGGAGAGTGATTATAGCATAAAGATTAAGACTAGAGTTCTGAAATGATACAGAAATGAGTTTGAACCCACTTACTAGCTGTACGTCCTTGGGCTAGTTATTTAACTTGTTTTACCTTCAGTTTCATCATCTGTAAGAGGAAAAACATGATACCTGGATCTAAGGGATGTTGTGAGTGTTAGATTAGATGGTACATATAACTTAGTAAAGATTAGTTATTTTTAAATCATTATTACAGTGACTCTTGAGTATATGTTTTACCTCTGGAGAAAGACTGAGCACCCTAGAGAAAGGACAGGTTGGTAATTTAGGATGGGGGCAGGTCAGTGAGTGTAAGGGGATGGCTATATTTATAGTCAGGGAATAAAATGATGCTTTGTTTTTAAATGTCAAGTTTCCTTGACAATTTTGTGATTTTTCATCCATTGACATTTTATCAGATTAAACACACAACATTTAAAACAAAGTAGCAAAACATTCTACATATTTTTCTACATATATTACCCACATGATTAATGATTTATGAAGCACTGCCTCATATCTTTATAGTCTTAAACATGTAGACTGCTCTAGTAAGGACTGATGGCATGTTTCCTAAAATCCTCTTTTTGGGGCTGGTGAAGTATGGACACAAAAGCACTGGATTTGCCCCCACAGGGAGACCTTGGTTTGAATCCTAGTTTTGCTTCTTAGTTAGCTGTGTGACACTAGGGAGATTGCTTACCGTCTCTGCACCTCTTTCTTCATTTGTAAAATGAGGATGATAATTTCTCATGGGATTTTGAGAGGCATGTAAAGTGGTTAGTTATAGCTGGGTTCATCTTGGTCTGTCTATAAACAGTAGCTATGATAACTATACTTAATATTTTTCCTTTTCTCTTTTTCTCTTGCACTATACAAAATGCTTTTTAACCAGATGAAAGGATAGAGAATAAACATTACTGAACACAGGCCATCAAATGTCCCGTGGAATCTTCGAGAAATCAGGGATGTCATTCTCCCTAGTGAGTCCACTTCCTAAAATAACTGCTTGACCATCTATAACCCTCCTTGATAGAAGTTACAGATGGACATGAGTGAGGAGTTCAGCTTATTTCTTACAGCACTTGTTTGGTTGCTTTCTTGGCTCTCAGCTTAACTGGTTTGCTTTTGAAAGACTATTACCACAACAAGGTTTCCCACTGCTCCTCACAGAGGTCACTCCACAGTGTAATGAGACTTCCTGGTGAAAAGCATGATGTTCTTTTGCTCAACTGGTAGCAGCTTGACCTTTTCCGACTCTCTCTTACCTAGGCCCCAGCACAGTGCCTGACTTCTTAAATTGAAGGGTGAGGACTATAAAGCAGGAATTGGATACTGGTGGATGCAGGGTGGTTGGGAAAGCAAGATCAACACTGCCTTGCAGGGTCAGTGGCTGAGGGAGGAGGGACTGGTCTGAGAAATAAATGATGAGTTTGAAGTTACTGAGTGATCATCAGGTGGTTAGAAGTACGGAGTGGGGCTTGTGGAGGGTTTCAGAATTGGGATACAGCCTGGTGGGCATATGCATGGAGGTGAAAAGTAACAGGGGCACGCTTGGATCACCCACAAGGAAGCAGAACGTGGGCAGAGAACACTGTGGAGGAAGAATTTGAAACTGATTACAGTGGCAAATAGAAGAAAAAGAAGCCAGTGGCATCAGCAGCAGAAAGGAGTTTAGGATGAGGAAATCCCGCATCTTGGGGTTACCATATCTAAGACAGCCCAGCACTGGAGGCACCAGGAGGTTAGAAATGGAGGGCAGGTCATGGCACTTGGTAGCTTCCAGTAACTGGTAACTGGTGACTCCTGAAGTACCCAGTTCAGAGACCGATGGAGAAGTTTCATCCTCACATTAAAGGGCAATAAGTCGTTAACTTGAGGGGTTGAGAATGATCTGCAACATATCAAATTTGATCAAATAATTATTTTTTGAAAATTGCCTCAAATTTAGGCACTGTTTTGAGCAGATTATATAAATACAGAGTTTCTATAAATTACTGATATAGACACAGTACTGATTATACCAAAAAAGTTTCAGAAGTGCTAAAATGTTTAAAAGACAATGTTCAATTTTCTCCTTATGTTTGAACTTGACTTAACATACCTGAACTAAAGTGCTTTTCAACTATTTTCAACTGACTTTTTGAGGTCTTTGTTTTATACTTACTGTTTTGAAATTTATTTTAGTTTTTATTTTAAAAATAAAATTTGAAATTTATTTACTGAGTTTATAGTGTGGATCTTAATTTTGCTGCATCAGATGAGTGTTAGCTTTCCTACAGACTGACTCTAAAACACTTTCTAATTACCTTTAAATGAGTAAGCTCCCAGGCAGGAGGGCAAGAGTCTTGCTATACCTCAGTCCCCTCCCTTTGAGAAAGTGACACATTATGGAAAGTATTAGCTCTTAAGAGGGGAACTGTTATTTCCAAGATTGTAGAAGAGATATATTATTTCAAAAGATTCACCTCTTTCCCTTTTATCTATCCTTGTTTATGTAGATGGAAGGTTCATATAAGGAAACCTAGCCTCACAGCGTTTGCCTTTTGAGGGTATTTGTAATGTTGGTGTGTGCCAAAATGCCTGAGTTTATTAATATGCACTACACATTGTGTTTATTTCTGTTTCATCAAGGTTTTGCCAGATTATGGCCTGTCTGTGCCTGATAGTGGCTGTGTTTGTGTATGAGCACAGGGTCATCTGATAACGAATTGTCGCATCATGCGATTAAGTGATGTTTAAAATGGGTGTAAGCCAGAAGAGTTTGACTCCCAGCACACTTTTAGAAGGTCCGATCAACAAAAGAAAGTTCAAAGTATCTTGGAAGAGGTCATTGATTACAACCAGCGTCTTGATCATTCTGGACTTGTTCCTTCCTGCAGAGACACAATTAAAATAATGTACAGTAGAAATGTTTCATAGTTGTAGGAAGGACACTTTTTTTCAGAGGTAAATTAATATAAAATCTATCTCTTCTTCAGGAAGATAACAAATTGTTTTAGAAGTTCACTGAATCAACTATAGAAGAGTTGATGCTTTATTACATGCATCAGTTCCCAAATGCTGTTTATGATGACTTTCCCTGCCATATCCAAAGCCACATGGGCAGACTGTGAACATTGTGGGAGAAAGGATTCTGTTGTACTCACTTTTGTATCCCCGGTACAGTTTTGCGGTACACAGTAGACAACTCGTAAATTTCTTTGAAAGACTGGATGAATGCTGCAAACAAATCCAGTTACTAGGCAGGAACATTCATTAAAACTTTGACTTGTAAAACTTATACTATGTTTTGTGTATTGATATCTAATCTCTGATTTATCAGTTCTTTAATCAGCTATAAAACTGAATTAGTCTGGAAAGTATTGGGAGAAAGTTTTGTCTGATAGCTAAAGTTCAGGAACAATATCACCCTCATCACTATTGGTTTTGTGCTCCAGGAAAAATTCCAAAATTAAAGTTTTTCCTTATTGATTGTTTTGGCCTTGGGTTCTTCTCCTCAATACTGTGGGCATATCATCCTGTTATAGGTCCTTTGAAACTTAAGAAAATGTGCAAAAGAAATGAATTTGTGTTCTCTTCCGTAAAATCTGGTAATTTTAGTAATCCGTTACCCTATGAGATACAAGGCAACTCTGCTTCCTCTGTAGTCTGTTTTTCCTCCTTTCTTTTAAAATAACCTGCCATCTTTCCAAAATAAACATGAAGGGGAAATACATTAGTGGGTATGTAATCACCCAGATATCTGAAGCAGCATGCCTCTAAAAAAAAAATAGTAAAAATAAAACAATCATCAGAAATTTGTCCTGGTTTTACAAAACTTGTTAGTGTTCTTGTCTTTTGTTTACAAGATTTTTGAAAGAAACATTTATATTTGTGTAAAAAGTTTGCCAAAGTGAAAATTAAATAACAATCTGCCTAGAACTTATTTTCTCTTCGATATCTGAGGTTCTAATTTTGGGTGAACATCATGAAAATAATTATTTTATAGATTTTTTTTTTTTAAGATTTTATTGGGGAAGGGGAACAGGACTTTTTCTCCAAGTCAAGTTGTTGTCCTTCCAATCTTAGTTGTGGAGGGTTCTGTTCAGATTCAAGTTGTTGTTCTGTCTTAGTTGTGGAGGGCGCAGCTCAGCTCCAGGTCCAGTTGCCGTTGCTAGTTGCAGGGTGCACAGCCCACCATCCCTTGCGGGAGTCGAACCGGCAACCTTGTGGTTGAGAGGACATACTCCAACCAACTGAGCCATCCGGGAGCTCAGAGGCAGCTCAGCTCAAGGTGCCATGTTCAATTTTAGTTGCAGGGGGCGCTGCCCACCATCCCTTGCAGGAGTCGAGGAATTGAACTGGTAACCTTGTGGTTGAGAGCCTGTGCTCCAACCAACAACTGAGCCATCCGGGAGGCAGCTCAGCTCAAGGTGCCGTGTTCAATCTTAGTTGCAGGGGGCAGAGCCCACCATCCCTTGCGGGACTCGAGGAATTGAACTGGCAACCTTGTGGTTGGGAGCCCACTGGCCCATGTGGGAATCGAACCGGCAGCCTTTGGAGTTAGGAGCATGGAACTCTAACCGCCTGAGCCACCGGGCTGGCCCCATTTTATAGATTTTTAACATTCTAGAATTACAATATGATGTTCTATTTCTATTCAATATTTATGAAAACTCATTCTGATGAACTTATCTGATAGCTATGTGAATCATATATTATGTTGTATATATTAATCATAAAATGCATATTCCACATTTATTTTTATACCTTGAATTTAAAAATACTTTAGTATTCCTTTTAATCCTGAAGAGTCTTTGATATTTAAGAAACATTTAGAACACTGGCTTGCTCAAAAGACTGTATCCAATCCAATGAGTCTGGTGAATAATTTTACTACTTTCAATATATGGTTCGGAAAATACAATGATCACTCTCCCTTCCATTATCCTGTTTTCCTGCTCCTTCACTTCTTCATCAGCATCCTTTTCATTGTCAACAAATATTTATTTAGGATCTACTCTCATACTGTACAACAGAATTTCAAAGTTTTCAGCTACTTCCCCTAGAGTCAAACCTTGACACATTCTATACTATTACGTGGCCAGGAACAGACCATTAGAAATATAGTGCAGGTTTGTTAATAAAGATTCTGTCCTTTGGAGTCTGTGATAATTTGCAGGGATCTAAGCAAAACCTTCTGTGTACAACCTTCTAATCTAGGAGAGAGGGTTTACCAAATAATTTAACATCATCATAAGATAATAATGTTTATTCCTCTTAAGCAAGTCAACATGCTTATGAGGCCTGAAGATGCTAATTACAAACCATTCTATTTTTAAAAAATTTTTATTGGGGAATATTGGGGAACAGTGTGTTTCTCCAGTGTACATCAGCTCCAAGTCATTGTCCTTCAACCTAGTTGTGGAGGGTGCAGCTCAGTTCCAAGTCCAGTTGCCATTTTCAATCTTTAGTTGCAGGGGGCGCAGCCCACCATCCCAAGCGGGAATTGAACTGGCAACCTTGTTGTTGAGAGCTCGCTCTCTAACCAACTCAACCAACCGGCCACCCCTCCGGAAGCTCAACAGTAGTTGGTTGTCTTCAATCTAGTTGTGGAGGGCGCAGCTCACTGGCCCATGTGGGAATTGAACCGGCAACCCTGTTGTTTAGAGCTTGTACTATGACCAGCTGAGTCATCTGGCCGCCCCCACAAATCATTCTTATCTTGTCACTAAAGTCACAAGGAGGTTGACCTGCAAGCAGATTTTAGTAACCATGGGAATCTTAAAGCCAAATAAACAAATTACAAAACAGTTCTTCAGTTTAGAATGGCTGCACCCCCAAATTCCAAACTACCTGACAATAACACACAGTGTATACACTTGTAGACCTTCCTTTCCCTTGAATGTTGATTTATTACAATTCTACATACTAAAAAGTTTCCATTGTTTACTCTCCTGTGAGTTAGCACTCCAACCAGGACTCTGAAAGGGGGGCCTCTGAGAGTGAGCTCACAGCTAAGCCCCTTTTGGGGTGAGAAGGGTGAGTTCTGAGGCTGGAGACCTTGATAATGGATCAGCCATCATTCCTAGTGGCTCTCTCTCTGAAAGAACTGAAATAGTCCAGTTCTGTCTCACTATAGGGCTAGGGTGTGACTGGGCTAGAAATAGGATATCAAGGACAAATATCCTCTGCCAGGACCCAGGAATTCCACGTCATTGTCCTTTCTCTGAATAGCTTCAATGGCTCACCCCATGCAGCCAGTGGAGGTAGTGCAAAAGCTACCCAGATCATAAAAGAAAAGAAAGAATAAAGAAAGAATAACAGTGGCTGTGTGCGCAGTTTGTTTTTGTGTGTACCTGTGCTGACCTCGGTCTGGCAGGATTCCTGCTGATAGATGATCAACTGGCTTCCAGCTCATCGTGCTGCGGTTCCTTGGCTGCTCCTGGAGCCATCAAACTCAATCCCCAGGAAACAAGCTCATCGACAATCACCACAGCTGTTGTCCATGGATTATGACAAACGCTCTTGGAGACAAGGAGGAAAAGTTCAATTAAATGTGTAGCCATGCTTCTTCAGGGCAGAGTTATGGACGATTTCTGACTGTATCTTGGAATTGGGCAAAGCAAAATGCCTGGTTTCAATTAGAAAGGGAGATGGGGTTGGCATCGGTGGAGATCATTCTTTCCCCCAAATGCAAAGTAGGGAAAGTTTAGTGTTGAAACCGATATCCCAGGCTAAGGAGTCAACCTCCCTGCATGAACACAGCTCTGAAATTTGGGGCAGGTTATTAAACATGTCACCTCAGTTTTGACATACAGTTGTCTCCCCTTTTTCACGGGGGATATGTTCCAAGACACCCAGTGGATACCTGAAACCACAAATAGTACCAAGACCTGTATATGCTGTTTTTTTTCTATACATATATACCTATAATAAAGTTTAATTTATGAGTTTGTCACAGTAAGAGATTAACAAAAATAACTAATAATAAAACAGAACAATTATAACAACATATTATAATAAAAGTTATGTGAATGGCATTAGGGCCGTTATTAAGTAAAATCAGGGTGATCTGAACATAAGCACTGTGATATGAGACAGTCGATATGCTAATAACCCAGACAGCTACTAAGGCGACTAACAGGCGGGGAGCATACGCAGCGTGGACACACTGGACAAAGGGATGATTCACCTCCTGGGTGGGACAGAGTGAGAGGGCATGAAATTTCATCATGCTACTCAGAATGGTTCACAATTTTAAACTTATGAATTGTTTATTTCCAGAATTTTCCATTTAATATTTTCAGACCAAGTTTCACTGCAGGTAACTGAAACCACAGAAAGTAAAACTGGTGTAAACTACTATGCCTATAAAAACAGATAAAAGAATAATACTTCAAAAGATTCATAGGGGTCACCTTTGCAAAATTAAATGTGCTATAAAGTTCTTATAACACTGCCTATCACAGAGTCAACACTAACCATAAGTTTATTTACATACATAGGCACAGGCTGTTATCAATATTTCATGTTAGAAGGCAAGAATTCTGGATGACTAAATAAAAAGAGAAAAACAGAGAAAAGAAAATCTGGCAAGGAAAAATTTAATTTTATATATATTACCTTACATAATATTTCCTTTGATTCTCACAATAACTGTGAAATAAATAAACAGCTAATACGTATTTTATGAGAGCTGGGAAGAGAACTGATTTTTTTCCCAGCTTTATTGAGGTATGATTGACAAATAAAGGTTATATACATTTAGGTTGTACAATGCGCTTTTTAAAGGTATACTATGAGATGATTTAATATACACATACATTGTGAAATGATTACTACAATCAAGTTAATTAACACAATCATCACCTCACATAGTTACCATTTGTGTGTGTGTGTGTGGTGAGAACACTTAAGATCTACTCTCTTAACAAATTTCAAGTAGGACATACAGTATTATTAATTATAGTTACTATGCTGTACATTAGATTCCCAGAACTTGTCTTATAACTGAAAGTTTGTACCTTTGACTAACATCTCCCCATTTTTGCCATCCCCAACCCCTGGTAACCAAGTTTCTACTCTCTGCTTCTATGATTTCAATGTTTTTAGAATCCACATAAAAGTGAGATAATATAGTATTTGATTTTCTGTGACGGGCTTATTTCTCTTAGTATAATATTCTCCAGGTTCATGCATGTTGATGCAAATGGCAGAATTTCCTTTTTTATTTTTCTGTCTTGTTTTGTATTTTATTAATTTTTTTGCAATTAAAATTTTTTCAATCACAGTTGACATTCAATATTATATTAGTTTGAGGTGTTAGGCATTTATATAACTTACAAAGTGATCACCCCAGTAAGTCTAGTACACCCACCTGGCACCATACAGTTACTACAATATTATTGACTATACTCCCTATGCTGTACTTTACATCCCTGTGACTACTTTGTAACTGCCAATGTGTTCTTCTTAATCTCTTCACCTTTTACACTCAGTCCCACCACACCCCCCAATCTGGCAACCATCAGTTTGTTTTCTGTATCTATGAGTCTGTTTCTGTTTTGTTTGTTCATTTATTTTGTTTTTTAGATTCCACGCATAAGTGAAACCGTATGATATTTGTCTTTGTCTAACTTATTTCACTTAGCTTTATACCCTCCTAGGTCCATCCATGCTGTCACAAATGGTAAAATTTCATTTTTTTCTATGACTGAGTAATATTCAATTATACACTGTATTATGTTCAACCTCTTACTTATCCAATCATCTATGGATGGACTGTTAAGTTGGCTATTGAAAATAATGCTGTAGTGAACATAGGGGTGCATATATCTTTTTAAATTAGTGTTTTGGATTTCTTCAGATAAATACCCAGAAGTGGAATTGCTGGGTCATAAGGTAGTTCTATTTTTAATAGTTTAAGGAACCTTCACACTGTTTTCGACTGATTGCACCAATTTGCAATCCCACCAACAATGTACAAGAGTTCCCTTTTCTCCACATCCTGGCCAGCACTTGTTATTTGTTGATTTTTTGATAATAACCATTCAGACAGGTGTGAAGTGATATTTCATTGTTGTTTTTATTTTCATTTCTCTGATAATTAGTGATGTTGAACATCTTTTCACAGGTCTATTGGCCATCTGTATGTTCTTTTTGGAGAAATGTCTTCAGGTTCTCTGCCCATTTTTTAATCGGATAGTTTGTTTTAGTGTTAAGTTGTATGAGTTCTTCATATATTTTGGATATTAACAGATTATTGGATGTATCATTGGCGAATATCTTCTCCCGTTTGGTAGGATGTCTTTGTTTTGTTGATAGTTTCCTTTGCTGTGCAAAATCTCTTTAGTTTCATGTGGTCCCATTGATCATGGTCTATGATCTTTTTAATGTATTGCTGAATTGGGTTGCTAATATTTTGTTGAGGATTTTTGCATCTATATTCTTCAGGAATATTGGCATATAATTTTCTTTTTTTTAATGTCTTTGTTTGGGTTTCGAATCAGGGTAATGGTGGCCTCATAAAATGAGCTTGGACGCCTTCCCTCCTTTTGAGTTTTTTGGAATAATTTTAGATGTGTCATTTAATTCTTTTTTGAATGTTTGTTAATATTCACTCGTAAAGCCATCTGGTCCTGGACTTTTGTTTGTTGGGAGTTTTTGATTACTGATTCAATTTTGTTAGTAGTTGTTGGTCTGTTCATATTTTCTGTTTTCTTTTTGACTCAGTCTTGGAAGATTGTATGTTTCTAGTAATTTATCCTTTTCTTCCAGATTGTGCACTTTGTTGGCATATAATTGTTTGTAGTATATTCTTATAGTCTTTTATATTTCTGTCGTGTCAGTTTGTCACTTCTCTTTCACTTTTGATTTTATTTATTTGGGTCCTCTTTCTTTTTCATTGATGAGTCTGGCTAAAGGTTTGTAAATTTTGCTTATCTTTTCAAAGAACCACCTTTTGATTTCATTGATCTTTTATATTTTTTAGACTTTATTAAATTTATATCCACTCTGATTTTTATTATTTCCTTCCTTATGCTCACTTTGGTTTTGCTTGTTCTTCTCTTTCCAATTTCTTTAGGAGTAAGGTTAGATCGTTTCTTTGAGATTTTTCTTGTTTTTGGAGGTAGGCCTGTATTGATATGAATTTCCCTCTCAGACATGCTTTGGCTGTGTCCTATAGATTTTGAGTGATTGTGTTTTCACTTTTATTTGTCTCAAGGTATCTGTGATTTTTTCCCTGAGCTTGTTGTTAACCCATTTATTATTTAGTAGCATGTTATTTAGCCTTCATGTTTTTTTGTGTTTTTTAGTTTTCTTCTTGTAACTGATTTCTCGTTTCATACCATTGTGGTTAGAGAAGATGCTTGATATGATTTCAATCTTCTTAAATTTATACAGACTTGTTTTGTAGCCTAACATCTGGTCTATTCTGGAAAATGTTCTGTGTGTTTGAAAAGAATGTATATTCTGCCGCTTTGAGGTGAAATGCTCTAAAAATATCAATTAAATCCATCTGCTCTAATGTGTCATTTAAGGTCACTGCTTCTTATTGATTTTTTTCTGGATGATCAATGCGGTACTAAAGTTCCCTATAATAATTGTATTACTGTCAGTCTCTCCTGCTTTTGTCCATCAACACTTGCTTTATTTATTTAAGTGCTCTTATGTTGGGTGTGTAAATGTTTACAAGGTTTATATCCTCTTGTTGGATTGATCCCTTTATCATTATGAAATGTCCTTCATAGTCTCTTGTTATAGCCTTTGTTTCAAGATCTATTTTGTCTGATATTAATATTGCCATCCCAGCTTGTTTTTCTCATTTCCATTTGCATAAAACAATTTTCCATCCATTTACTTTCAATCTATGTGTGTCTCTTGATCTGAAGTGGGTGCCTTGTAGACAGCATATGTATGGGTCTTGTATTCTTAACTATTCAGCCACCTTGTCTTTTGATTGAAGCATTTAATCCATTTACATGTAAAGGGATTATTGAAAGGTACCTAGTTATTGCCATTTTATTATTCATATTTTTATCTGTCTTTCTCTTCTCCTTCAATAAGTCTCATTAACATTTCTTGTAATAATGGTTTGGTGGTGATGAACTCCTTTTGCTTTTTCTTGTCTGGAAAGCTCTTTATCTGTTCTTTGATTCTAAAGGATAGCTTTGCTGAGTAGAGTAATCTTGGTTGTAAGTCCTTGATTCTCATCACTTTGAATATTTTGTGCTAATTCCTTCTGGCTTGAAAAGTTTCTGTTAAGAAATCAGCTGACAGTCTTATGGGAGCTCCCTTGTAGGTAACCAACTGCTTTTCTTTTGCTGCTTTTAAAATTCTCCCATTATCTTTAACTTTTGGCATTTTAATTATGATGTGTCTTGGTGTGGGACTCTTTGGGTTCATCTAGCTTGGGACTCTCTGCACTTTTTGGAGTCATATGTCTATTTCCTTTGCCAAGTTAGGAAAGTTTTCTGTCATTATTTCTTCAATAGGTTTTCAATTACTTGTTCTCTCTCTTTTCCTATTGGTACCCCAATGATATGAATGTTTGTACTCTTCATATGTCCCAGAGGTTTCTTAAACTATTCTTAATTTTTTTAAGTTCTTTTTTCTTTTTGCTGTTCTGATTGGGTGCTTTCTGCATCCTTGTCCTCTAATACATTGATTCAATCTTCTGCTTCATCTAATCTACTGCCGTTTCTTTCTCGTGTCTTCTTTATTTCAGTTATTGTATTCTTCATTTCTACCTTGTTATTTTTTATGGTTTCTGTGTCCTTTTTTATGTTTACTATCTAGTTGAAGTTCTCATTGAGTTTAACTAATCTTCCCCTAAGTTTATTGAGAATACTTATAACCAGTGTTTTGAACTCTGTATCTGATAGATTGCTCGTCTCTGTTTTTTTTTTTGTTGTTTTTTCTTTTGCTGTTTTTTTCTTTTTAGTTCTTTTTCAGGAGTCTTCTGTTCTTTCAATTGGGACATGTTTCCTTGTCTCCTCATTTTGACTGCCTCTGTGTGTTTGTTTCTATATACTGGGTAGATCTGCTACCTCTCTCAGTCTTGGCAGTATGGCCTTATGTAGTAGGTGTCCTGTTGGGCCCAGTAGCACTGTCTCCCTGGTAATCTGAGCAGGATACTCCAGGAGTGTTGCTTGTGTGTGCCCTCCTGTTGTTGCTGTGCCTTGATTGCTATTGGCACATCAGTGGGAAGGGTTGACCCTAAGGCTGACTGGCTGTGAAGACTGGTCACACAACATTGGATGTGCTGCTGTGTAGGGACTGACACTAAGGAGCAAGGCCAGTGGGGCTCTGGTGCCTGCCAAGACCACACTTTCAGTTTGCCATTTGTGGATCTAATCAGGTGGTACTCTGCTGTGATCTGAAGTCAGCCACCCTGTGTGTTTGTTCTGTGACCTCCTGGGAGGGGCTCTGGTGCAGGCCAAGGTCAGCTACTCCTTGTTCCCACCTGGGGGCCACCTGATAAGAGCTACAAAGCAATATGGGGTTGGTACCTTTCTGTCCTGGGCCCGAAGGCATGTAGGATAGGTCACACTGTAAACTAAGCCTGGCTGCAAGGCAAACCATCACTTACCTAGGATCTGCCGACCTTTGAGAGTTTTTAGAAAAGTCTATAGTACAGGTCAAAGATGGCTTCCTGTGAGTCACAACACTGAAAGAGGTTCAAGTGGTGCACAAGTCTCAAGGAGTCACCAAGGTGGGGCAAGTGGTGTTCACCAGATTAATACAGATTCAGCTTTGGCACATACCAGGGCTTGCAACCTGTGGTGGTGGGGGCGGCCTCAACATGAACAATGGCAGCTGCCCCTCCAGCCCTTGCCCCAAAAGCACACAATTCAGTGTCTCCCCTTATGTCATTGGCATCTTTTGAGCTGTTGTCCCTTTACAAGAGTTTAGGGTGAGTGTTTGTGAGTAAGTGAGTCTCTGCATGGGCCGTTTAAGAGAATGCTTGGGTTTACAGTAACACTTCATCTTACCTGGACAGAATCCCCACTAATAGTCCATTTTGTGCTCTGTTTCCCTTGAAGATTCCCCCACTGATTTTCACAGCCAGATGTTTTGGGGGTTCTTCTTCCTGTTACTGGTGCATGAGACTTGGGAGCCTGGAGTGGGTATGGGATCCCTAGCTCCTCAGAGGGGACCTCCACAACTGAGATATCTCCATGATTCTCAACTGCCACATGTTGGTGTTGGACCAGCCTGTTTCACGTCTCCACCCCTCCTACCCGTTTCAAAGTGGCTACTTCTTTATATCCTTAGCCAAAGGAACTCTATTCAGTTGGTCTTCTGATGATTCTCCAGGGTGATTGTTGTATAATTTAGTTGTAATTTTGATGTGGTCATGGGAGGAGCTGAGCACAGCGTTTACCTACTCCACCATCTTGACTGTGTAGAGAGCTCTGTCATGTCACAGTAACCATGTAAGTTTGGTATATTTTTTCTTATTCTAAATGAGAAATTCAAGTTCACTGGATTTACATGTGGTTACACAACTTGGTAAGCATCAGGATTCAAACCCAGATCTGTCTGACTCAAATCCTGCATTCTTGGAAGTAGGCTGCACAACCTCAGAAAGAAGCAGCATCTTCAGTGTCAGCAGGATGGTAGATCTCTGCTAGGATTTCCTTCTTATTATGGCTGAATGATATTCCATTGTATATATTTCCACATTTTCTTTAGCCATTTATCTGTTGACAAATACTTAAGTTGTTTCCATATCTTGGCTATTGTAAATAATACTGCAATGAACATGAAAGTGCAGGTATCTCTTTGATATCCTGATTTTATTTCCTTCCAGGATCTACACCTAGAAGTGTGAATATGAATCATATGGTAGTTCTATTTTTACTTTTTTGGGGAACCATCATATTGTTTATAGAATAATAACCAACTCCAAAATACTCAAAATTAAAATTCTGGGCCTCTTTGAAAATATTATTTTGAAACAAAGGGGTGCTGAGATTGTACCAAAATAATGGATATATTCTGTAGGTAGCCATCTGTGCTGCTCCTAGAAAAGGTGGATTCTGTGTCTCAGATGCTTGTGCTTAGCTTCATTCAACATACTTACTAAGCACTTCTATGTATCAAGTACTGGTATGTGGAGGTAAAAATGTTAACAAGGCACAGTCTAGAAATTCACAATTTAGTGAGGAAGACAGACATGATGCTTATAGTTAAAATACAGCATAATAAATGTTCTTTTGGGCACGTGCTCCTGGTCTCAGTGCTTTGGGGGTCCAGAACTGGAGCATCCTGGTCTGTCTGGGGGTGAGAGCCAAGTCTTCAATACAGGAGAGAGTATTTAGTTGGCTTTTGGAGGACAAGCAGGCATATACCAGGCAAGAAAAAGAGAAGAAAATTCCAGGCAGAAAGCAGCATGAGCAAACACGGAACTGTGAAATCAGTATTTCTGGTCGGTCAGCAAATGAGGAGGTGGGACAATTAAGGAAGAGAGGTGGGAAATGAAGCCAGAAGGCAGATTCTAGCCAGATTGCTAATGATCTTCTATGTTAATTTCTTACTTAAATGTTGCTGGCTCCAAAAGTGATATAAGACTGTCTGTTCAAGTGCATATTTATTTTCTGTATGCAGTAGGGACCCAGTAGATGTTTAACAAAAGAGTGACATGATCATTGTTCCTGCAGCCTGGCCACATAGCCCATCTGTTGGCAGTGTGGAGAATGGGCTGCAGAGTCAGAGACACCTGGGAAGGGCTTGAACAAGGTCCATGGAGATGGGGCCCAAAGTAGAAGAAGAGATGCACTCAGAATTGAGGCATGAGTGTTAGGATTTGGTGACAGGCTGTGGAGTCAAGAGAGGAAGGAATTGAGGGATGACACCAAGGGTTGCTGACCAGATAGTGACTATACACATTTCGGTTTAGTTGGGGAATTTAAACTTAGTATAGACGTGAAAACTATTTTCCAAAAACTCTGATTCTGTTTTAAAATAATTAAACTTAGCTTGTTTTCTACAGTATCACATTGCACCAAAAAGCTCACAACATATTGCTTCTGTCACTTATTAGCTATGTCATCCTGGGCAATTCATTCACTTTCTGAGCCTATATTCTATTATTGACAAAATTTGGATAATATCTATGCTTATAGAATTGGAAATTTAATTTATGATTTATGTGAATAATCCAGTCATGACCCAAGAGTTAGTTGGGTTAGTATATGTTAGTTCCCTTTGAAGGGAAGAATTTTAACTAATGGAGAGAGATGATGTTAATAGGTGGCTAGGGTGCTTTTTCTCCCTCCCCTTCCCTTCCTCTTCTGCCCGCCTTCCTCCTTCTCATCCTTGTTGCTTTCCACCCTCCTCCTATTCCCCTTCTCTTCTTCCTCTTCTCCTCCCTCTCCCCCTTCATCTTTCTTTTCTTTTCTTAGCTGTATTTTGCAATTCAGGGAAGTTAAATATTTGTTTTCTTGTCAATAAAATGAGACAAATAAGCTATTTCTGGACATTTTCTTGTGGATCTAGAATTTACATTATTGAATAAATCTACACTTATGTTTTAATATTTAAAATCACTGTTAAACTGGTCGTTTGCCTCAATTGATCTAAGTGTTCCTAGTTTCTATCTTCTCATTAGTTTCAAATCATTGAATCTCATTGTTTGAAAAGCCATGCTCAAGTGGCCAAGAGGATTTAAGTGTAAGCACACGCAGAGGGATGCTACACTGTTTGCTCACACTGAACCTTGGACAAGGCCCTGGCCTACTCCCCCAAACCTCTTCTGCTTGCCTGGCTCCAGCTTACCCAGGCTTCCATCCTATAGGAACTGGATACAGAGTTCTCACAAACCTCTGTCTAAGTGCTGAGCTTTCAAGGATGTAGGCCAACTCTCGTGGGCTATTTGGGTCTCTGTGCACTTCCAGATCGTAGCACCCCAAATCACACTATCATTTAAATACCTCTTTGCTTGTCCTCTCTTTCATTAAACCTTGAATCTCAAATGCAGGGACCTTGCTCTATTTATAGCTTTATTCCAGCACCTGACATAAGAGTGGGTACAAAGTACTTAGCAAGTGACTGAAGGGCAAGTATGGGTAGAGATAAATCTACTGCTACATTACTCCCTGAGAAGAGTTTGGACCATGTTGAACTGGGGTTATTCATCAGACATGTGTAAACAGGAGACCAAGTCTTGGGAGAATTTGTTATAACATCAGGCGCTGGATGGGAGGATAAGCTATGGGGCCTCTGGTTTTTCCAGGCTAGTCTTCCAAGTCCTTTCCAGTAAAATTTCTGTGTAGATATTCCATTACAAGAACAGAGCTCTTTTAAGGTGAAGGAGCTTTAAGCTACCAATGGTTCTCCATAGTCAGTCTGGACACAGCAGCATCCTATCCTTTTCCTACTTGATAGTCTAAGGTGTTGGCATCCCTAGATTATTGTAATTTAACATGTGTGTATACTGAAGAAATGTTTGAGCCTGGGTGGGGAGCGGAGATTGGACCTTCCCTGAGTTGGTGTATTTTCATGGGGGCTAGAATTTGACTATCTTTTGCCCTGTGGCCAAGGCTAAGCAATGCTGAGTCCTCTTTCTGGTGGCTTCTCAGCTTGGGTGTCCTCTCAGAAACAGGAGAAAGGAGAGAATCACTGTGCTAGCACTGATGTTGCTTCTCCTGGGAACGGCTTTATCTCTGTCTTTCTAGCACGTAGGCTTTGTAAATAGACCAAAGTCTTGACTTCCCTGCTTTGTTAGTGTGCGCTATCATCAGGACCTGGAGCCACTTAGCCTTTCTGTCAAAGACTTGTTTATGTGTAGTCTAGAAAGTCAAATGCTGCTGGGAGGGGAGGGCCAGCTTGCCTGGGGAAGTGTGTCTGGAGTGTAGACCAGAGTGTATCTTGTCTTCCCTTTTGATTTTTTGACCTGATGGGAGCTCAATGTTATAAAACAAAGTGAATATTATAAGCCAAATTTCCACAAACAGAGATGCTAAATTGCTTCCGGTCTTCTGGTAAATTACCATAGTTCCCATTCCTCTTGGGATCATCTTCTAAACTATGCTCTATAATTAAGATTTAAATTAGGTGCTATCCACTTCAGACAAGGTAAAACTAACCCCCCAAAAAATTTGTTTTAAAGATAAACATTAAAAAAGAAGGGGTACTGGTAGGGCTGAACAGGATGTTATCTGCAAGGGAAACAGAATAAAATACCTTCCATCTTTTTTTATTGTGGTAAACTACACACAGCATAAAATTCATCATATTAATTATTTCAAAGTGGCACTTAATATATTCACAATGTTTTACAACCATCACCGCTATCTTTCTACAATATTCTGATGACTCCACTCACCCTCTCTTTAAAAAAATGAAGATTCTGGATGGCTGGATGGCTCAGTTGATTAGAGCATGAGCTCTGAACAATGGGGTTGCCAGTTCCATTCCCACATGGGCCAGTGGACTGGGCCCTCCACAACTAGATTGAAGCAATGAACTGCTGCTGAGCTTCCAGAGGGGCGGCCAGATGGCTCAGTTGGTTACAGCATGGGCTCTCAACAATAAGGTTGCGGGTTCAATTCCTGCATGGGATGGTGGGCTGCACCCCATGCAACTAAAGATTGAAAACAGCAACTGGACCTTGGAGCTGAGCTGCGCCCTCCACAACTAGATTTAAGGATGACTTGGAGCTTATGTGCCCTGGAAAAACACACTGTTCCCCAATATTCTCCAATTAAAAACAAAACAAAACTGAGATTCTGTCTGCCTAATAAAGAAACCAGAACAATTTTAATCAACCAGTGACTGTAGCAATCAATTCATAAAACATCTATATTACAGATAACCCCCATATAACAGCGCACTCCTATAACACGGTTTCGCTCTAACATGGTTCGAGAATTTGGGAAAACACTCCTACAATGTGGCATCCTAGAACACTGTTTCACTCTGTCATGCGGGGCGGCCTCCCCACATAAGAACGCAGGATATGGTGAAGCCAAAAAGGAACACCCACGGAGCCATAGATAGGGGAGTCATACCACTATATTCTCTCTGGCGGCCTGGTGAGACACTCGCAGTAGCAGCCACATGATCCGCAGTCCACCATTCACTTCTCTGCCTGACAACCAACCAACCAATCAATGCAGCCCGCAGTTACATCAGTAGCCAATTGGCTAACCGGTTACAGCTGATGGCCAACCAATCACAGTTGATGGTCATTAACTACCAGAGCCAGCACCTCCCCACGCCAGGCGGAGAGCCTGGAAACTGCTCTCTGGGACTCTGTCCCCACACACTCTAACATAGTTTGAGAATTAGAGAAATCCCTGAACAACATGGAGCATAATAAGAGCTTTTAAGAGCAAAAGATATCTCATTTGAAATTAGGGAAATCCCCAAACAACGCAGAACGTAATGAAAGCCTGGTAGTGATGACAAAGAAAACATTATTTAATACATATTAATGTTATACTTTTGGTGAAAATTGCTTTAATAAAGGTATTTCTTTTAATTATAAAAATATAATAGTATGTTGTTTTTAATTTTTGGAAACTAACCCCCTTTTTTGTATTAGTTCTTTGTTTCATATAACATGGATTCCCATTACATGGCATTTTTTAGGAACCTAACAACCGTGTTATATGGGGGTTACCTGTATATGTCAACCATCCACAAGGAACTGTAATCTGACTGAACTCTTTGGTATGGACTATTATGAAGAGATTTAGCAAAGTAATACTGTAAAAATATAGGTAAAAAATTTTGACATGTAGAATATTTGAAGAAATATAATTTTATTGCTTTTATGTTCATAGAGTACCCTACAAACAGAAAAGAGAGGGTAGAAACACATTTGATTATTCTACTTAATAAATATGAAGACATAGATAGGTGATATAGATCACAATAATATTCTTTATTATTATTACTAAAAAACAAGATAGAAATCATGAATGATTATCACATTAATTAACAGCATGTGGTTTAATAACAATATTTGTACATGATGATTTTCTAGGGGCTCTATGCTTATTGACTCCATTTTAAAGCAGGCTATACCTTTCCTTTGATTGCTTTAAAATTTTTCCCTAGCAAATACTCTCACAGGAAATGCAGTTACATTTCAGTGAGGCATGACAAATTCTAAGTTATTAGAGCCCTAAAATCTCTTTATCAGCAAGTACTTGGCAACCACTCTCATCAACAAGTAGCTTTGTAGTAATCTCATTCAAGAGATTGAACTTATTTTCCTTTTTGTAAGTTAGTCACAGAGTTCTAGTTGTAATGTGAGTCACTATTTCTAACAAAGTGACACATTAAGGGAATTTGTGTACATTAAACTCTGATATTATATATATATATATCTTATTTCCTCAAAAATAAGACTGGGTCTTATATTAATTTTTGTTGTAAAAGATGCAGTAGGGCTTATTTTCAGGGGATGTCTTATTTTTTTTCATGTAAAACAACCTACATTTATTCATTTATTCATGTACAAATATCTACATTTATTCAAATACAGTCATGTCATCTTCTTTTGGAACATTGTCATAACTCTCCAAATCCTGAATTCCGGCTTGAATTTCTTGCGACTCCATTTTCTGTAGAACCATTGGCCTCAATCTCTCATGTCCAGCAATAGAGCTCTCCTTAAATGAGCATTTCTTGTCCGTGTAGCCTGCTTATAGTGCATTGGCAACACAGCTGTCAGTGATTTTATCCCATGAATTCTTCACCCAAGTCACGACCTCTTGCAGGCTAGGCTTCACAAAGTTTCCACGCTGATTTCTCTCCATTCTATTTTCAATGTAGTCATTGATTTCCATGCACTAAGGGTCTTTGAATGGCTTGTTTATTGCAATATCAAGAGTCTGGTGACAGGCAGCCATTCCTGCGGGAATCATTATTTTATCTATTCTTCTCTCTGCAAGGAAGTTCTTCATGTCTTTAGCGCGGTGAGTGCTGGCTGAATCCCAGATTAGCAGACCTCTTTGGCCACCTCGCAAAACAAGTGGCAGCATTAAATCGACCCACTTCCTTATAACTGCTTGTGTGCACCAGGCTTTTTTGGTTTCAAGAACATAAATTCCTGAAACACGTTCAACCTTTTCTTTCTTGCCCTTAGTGATGATTAGAGGTGGGGCTTTCTTTCCATCCAGATGAATTGCCAAAATACAGGTAACATGTGCACTTTCGTAACCAGTAGAGGGAATGTAGATTGACGAGGTGCCCCTCTGATCAATTGTCGTTTGAGGTCCTTGGCCCATAAACACTGCAGTTTCATCCATAGCAATCATGTTGGAGAGTTGGTATTTAAGAAAAGTCGATGCCATCAACAAGGGACTTGAATGCAAGTGCACGTTTAATAACTTCAGTATCTTCCAGCTTAAACAGTGTTGTCGATCTTAGAGACAGTTCATATAGCTGAAGGAAGCCATCCAGCCAGTGTTGTGATGCTTTTAATTCTTCTGGAGATATTTCTAACTGTGGTGCCATTACAAGGGCAAATGCTTGAATATCAGTCCTGCACACAACCAAATCCTTTGCTCTCCTGTCAGCAATCCATTCACAGATGATGTCTTCCAGCTCAGGAAATAATGGTTGCCGACCTGATCCACACTTGTGCTTCTTAGCATTTCTTTTGTCCACCTGTTGACTGAGGTTATCATACTCTGCTTGCCATTTTTGGACCATTCGGAGATCCAACTTCTTCTCTTTGCGGAAAGCCGTAAGATTCTTGCCCGGGAGTCCTCCACAATTTCTTTCTTGTACTCAATGGAATAGCTCTTTCTTTTTGCACTCATTTTGTCTGGGGGTCAAAATATTCCCTTTAAATCTACCATTAAATCAAGTGTTAACTGAAGATTTACATTACGAGACAGGAGTGGCAACAAAAATCATGACAGTTAAGAATGATGGTCCACACAAAAGCAACGAAAAATTGCAGGCACCAAAATTCAGAAAATGTTTCTTTATTTCACACAAGTGCATTAAGTATGTCCATTACAACACATGATGTATTTAATTATGAAGATTCATATTAGACACAACCACGTCCATTCGTTATCAAGTGTGCATGTTATTTATGCGGTGTGTCTGTACTCTGATTGGTCATTTGGCAATAAGTCTCCTGTTCACCTGTTTACATAGGTGTTTACCTCTCATCCAAAGGCACCTGCCTGGGTATTTACAAATAATTATAATTTATATTATCATTTATTTTAAGTATTAATGTCAATAATATTATTTATTTATATTTAATTATATATTAATATTATTTTATAATTTAATGCATCCATCATGTGTTGCAATGGATATACTAAATGTATCCATCTGGCTGACAATCTTAACTGGGGCTTATTTTTGGGGTAGGACTTATATTTCAAGCATCCTGAAAAATCATGCTATAGCTTATTTTCTGGTTAGGTCTTATTTTCAGGGAAATACTATGTGTGTGTGTGTGTGTGTGTGTGTGTGTGTGTGTATGCCTGCCTTAGCAAATTAATCTTGCATTTCTTAGTGATTATCTTTTAAAACTTCATGGATTACCTTTCCATCTTCTCTTACCATATTCCTCTTTTTTAAGTGATAAGGTATTTTCTTCAAATTCTTCCTATGTTGGGGACTCTAAATTCACCTCTTATTTTGTTACTTACCAGGTTTTATGCAATTGAAATGCAGCACCATATTTTGTCAGTGGGTACTGTCTACAATGTTATATATTAAATATAGATAGATAGATGATTGATAGATAGATAGTGTTGAAAGTGAACTGACATCTTAAGATGCTTAACCATAGAGCTGGGAGGACTAGGGGTGGAGCTGGGCCCCTTATTAACTCTCTAGTCTTGACGTCCTGCTGAACTCTATGGTAAGTTCTGGAGGAAGGTGCAAATCAAGGTGGGAGCTATGTTGGGCTCACCCTTCTTCCCATGTGGGTGGCCTGTTGCGCAAGACCAGCCAGCAAGTATGCACACACTCTTTGGTTCTGTTTCTTTTTCTTCTTCTGAATAAACCTTTTTTCTGTTGGTATATTATCTGGAGAATTATTTGGCCAGTTGACAATAGATATAGATAAATAGATAGATAGATAGATAGATAGATAGATAGATAGATAGATAGATAGATAGATAGATATATTTATAACTGAACCAAATGAAAGAATTGACCAAACTGGGTAATGGATGCAAGAATGTTTCTCATGTTATTCTCTCTATAGTTCTCTTTGTTTATATTATTTAGTTATTTTAACAATGTGAAAAAATATAACTAACCTAAGTCCATGAATCAGAGGCTTTAAAATTTGTAAATTGGAATTAAAACTCAACTTCATTAAGCTTGAAGTTAAAATTATATCTTCTTTTATGTTCATAGTTTACTTGCAGTGTTATCAAACAAAATGGTTTTCCTAGTGTTCATAAATAGGTTAAATTTGTTTCCGCTCATTTTTAATTAAAGGTTATACATAGCCTTCAAATTTCATCCTCCTTTAAGAAGACTTTCCCCAAAGCCAGAATATGTCTTGCTGATTGCTCTTGATTCTCTTTTAGCTTTAATCATTCATTGCTCTGTGATCTTAGCCCACTTACTTAAACTTTCTAAGATGTGCCATGAGTGTGAAATAAAGATAATAGCAGAACCCAGCTCCTAAACTGATTTTTGAGGAACCTCCACACTGCCTTCCATAGCTGGCTGCACCAATCTGCATTCCCACTGACAGTATATGAGGGTACTTTTTTCTCCACAGCTTTTCTAACACTTGTTGTTTGTTTTGTTGATGATAGCCATTCTGACTGGTGTGAGGTGATATCTCCTTGTGGTTTTTATTTGCATTTCTGATGATTAGTGATGTTCAGCATCTTTTCATTTGTCTACTGGCCATCTTTATATATCCTCTTAGGAGAAATGTCTATTCAGGTCCTCTGCCCTATTTTGAAATGTCTATTCAGGTCCTCTGCTCTATTTTTTTTTATTGTTGAGTGGTATGAGTTTCTTATATATTTTGGATATTAGCCCCTTATTGGAGGCGTTGTTTGCAAATATCTTCTCCCATTTGGTTGGCTGCCTGCCTCTTTGTTTTGTTGATGGTTTCTTTTGCTGTGCAGAAGATTTTTAGTTTGGTTCATTTATTTTCGTTTTTACTTTCCTTGCCTTTGAGGTCAAATTCATAAAATCCTCTTTGAACCCAAAGTCCATAAGTTTAGTACCTATGTTTTCTTCTATGCAGTTTATTGTTTCAGGTCTTATGTTTAGGTCTTTGATCCATTTTGGGTTAATTTTGGTACATGGTGACAGACAGCAGTCTAGTTTCATTCTTTTGCACGTGGCTTTCCAATTCTCCCAGCGCTACTTATTGAAGAGGCTTTCCTTTCAGCATTGTATGTTTTTGGATCCTTTGTCAAAAATTATCCTTCCGTATTTATGTGGGTTTATTTCTGGATTCTCAATTCTATTTTATTGGTGTGTGTGTCTGTGCTTCTGCCAATACCATGCTGTTTGTTGTTGTTGTTGTTGTTGTTTGTTTTTTAGTTAGTTTATTGAGGTGACAATTGTTAGTAAAGTTACATAGATTTCAGGTGTACAATTCTGTATTACATCATCTATAAATCCCATTGTGTGTTCACCACCCAAAGTCAGTTCTCCTTCCATCACCATATATTTGATCACCATGCTGTTTTGATTTTGGTGCTCTGTAGTACAAGCTGAAGTCAGGGAGTGTGATACCTCCAACATTATTCTTTTTTCTTAGGATTCCTTTGGCTATTCAGCATCTTTTATGGTTCCATACAAATCTAATGATTTTTTCTTCTGCTTCTTTAAAAAATACCATTGGGATTTTGATGGGGATTGCATTAAATCTGTATATTGCTTTGGTTAATATGACCATTTTTAACTATGTTGATTTTTCCAATCCATGAACACGAATGTCTTTCCATTTCTTTGTGTCTTCTTCAACTTCCTTTAAAAATTTCTTATAGTTTTCAGTGTGTAGGTCCTTCACATCCTTGGTTAAGTTTATTCCTAGGTATTTTATTCTTTTTGCTGCAAGTCAAAAAGAATTGTTTTTTGTTTTGTTTTTTAATTTCTTTTTCTGAGATTTCATTGTTAGTATATAGGAATGAAATGGATTTTGGTACGTTGATTTTTTAGCGGGCAACTTGATTGTATTCATTTATTGTTTCTAATAGCTTTTCAGTGGAGTCTCCAGGGTTTTCTATATAAAGAATTATGTCATCTGCAAAAAGTGACAATTTAATGTCTTCATTTCCAATTTGAATGGCTTTTATTTATTTCTCTTGCTTGATTGCTCTGGCTAAGGCTTCCAATACTATGCTGAATAACAGTGGTGATAGGGGACAACTCTGTCTTATCCCTGAACATAGAGGAAAGGGCTTCAGTCTTTCACCATTAATTATATTAGCTGAGAATTTGTCATACGTGGCCTTTATTATGTTAAGGTGTTTCACATCTGTACCCAGCTTATTAGGTGTTTTAATAATAAATGGATGTTGTATCTTGTCAAGTGCTTTTTCTGCATCTATTGATAAAATCATATGATTTTTTTGTCCTTTATTTTGTGTATGTGGTGAATCACATTGATCGATTTGCGTATGTTGAACCATCCTTGTGCCCCTAGGATGAACCCCACTTGGTTGTGATGAATAATCTTTTTAATGCATTGTTGCATTCAATTTGCTAAAATTTTGTTTAGAATTTTTACATCTGTACTTATCAGAGATGTTGGTCTGTCATCTTCTTTTTTTGTATTATCCTTACCAGGTTTTGGTATCAAAACAGGATAACAGGTTGGCCTCATAAAATGAGTTAGGGAGTATTGTCCCTTCTTCAATTTTTTGGAAGAGTTAGAGTAAGACAGGTATTAGATCCTCTTTGAATGTTTGGTAGAATTCACCAGTGAAGCAATCTGGCCCTGGACTTTTGCTTTTGGGAAGGTTTTGAATGACTGATTCAATTTCCTTACTGGTGATCAGTCTATTTAGATTTTCCAATTCTTCGTGATTCAGCCTAAAAGGCTATATGCTTCTAAGAACTTGTCCATTTCTTCTAGGTTATTGAATTTGGTGGCATATAGACCTTCATAGTATTCTTGGATGATCCTTTGTATTTCTGTGGCATCTGTGATAACTTCCCCTCTTTCATTTCTGACTTTGTTTATTTGTGTGTTTTCTCTTTTTATCTTAGTGAGTCTAGCCAAAGGTTTGTCAATTTTATTGATATTTTCAAAGAAGAAGCTCTTTGTAGCATTAATTTTTCTATTGTCGTTTTGTTCTCTATTTCATTTAGTTCAACTCTGATTTTTATTATTTCCTTCTTTCTGCTGACTTTGGCTTTCGATTTGTTCTTCTTTTTCTAGTTCTTTAAGGTGTAATGTGAGGTTTATACCAGGGATTTTTCTTGTTTCTTGACATAGGCCTGTAATGATATAAATTTTCATCTTAAAACTGCTTTTGTTGCATCCCCAAATTTTGGTAGGATGTATTTTCGTTGTCATTTGTTTTTATGTATCTTTTGATCTCTCCTCTCATATTTTCTTTGACCTAGTTGTTCTTTAAAAGTATGTTGTTTAATCTCCACAGATTTGTGGTATTCCTACTTTCTTTTTGCAGTTGATATCCAATTTAAAGCTTTATGATTAGAGAATATGCTTGGTATGATTTCAATCTTCTCAAATTTGCTGAGGCAAGTTTTGTGTTTCAATATATGGTCTATCCTTGAGAATGCTCCATATACACTAGAAAAGAATGTACAGTCTGATGTTCCAGGATAAAGTACTCTATAAATGTCAGTTATGTCCATTTCATCTAATGTGTCATTTAGAGCTGTTATTACTTTATTTTCTGTTTGGATGATCTATCCATAGCTACTATAGTTGTGTTTTGGTCAATTTCTCCCTTTAGTTCTGTTAGTAGCTGCTTGGTATATTTCAGTGCTCCCTGATTGGGGGCATAAATATTGATGACTGTTATGTCTTATTATTGTATAGTCCCCTGAACTATTATGTTATGTCCACCTTTGCCTCTTGTTGCTGTTTTTATCCTAAAGTCTGTTTCATCTGAAATCAGTATGGTTACACCTGCTTTTCTCGGGATACCAGTTGCTTGGAGTGTCAATTTCTACCCTTTCACTTTGAGTCTATATTTGTCCTTGTAGCTGAGATGTGTCTCTTGGAGTCAGCATGTGGTTGGGTTTAGTTTTTTGATTCAATCTGCTACTCTGTGCCTTTTTATTGGTGCATTCAGTCCATTCACATTTAGGGTGATTATTGATATATGAGGATTTCCTATCATTCTATATTTGGTTTTCTGGTAGGACTGTGTGTCCATTGTTTCTTTGCCTTTTTGTTGCTGTCTATTATTTCAGTGTGGTAGTTTTCTATGATATTTCCCTCTGTTTCTTCTTTTATTATGTTATATATTTCAGTTCTGGATTTTTTTTTTTTTTTTGAGTGGTTACCATTGAATTTATGTAAAATTTATGAAAGTTTCATATTAAGCGTATTCTATTTTATTCAGCATGCTTACTTTCTCCATTCCCTTATGCCAGTTCAGACCTTTACTCTCCCCACTTTTATGTTTTTGTTGTCACAAATTATCCCTATTTATGCTGGTCAAATAGCCTCCTTCAGTGTTTCTTGTAGTGCAGGTCGTGTGTTAGAAAATTCCCTCAGCTTCTGTGTGTCTGGAAAGGTCTTTATTTGCCCATCATATCTAAAGGACATCTTTGCTGGATGTATTAATCTTGGCCCATAATTTCTCTCTTTCAGTAGTTTGAATATTTGAGTCCATTTCCTCATGGCTTGTAGAGTTTCTGCTGAAAAATCTGATGATAACATAATGGGCTTTCCTTTGTAAGTTACTGTCTTGTTTTCCCTGGCTGTTTGAGGATTCTTTCTTTGTCGTTAAATTTTGACAGCTTCAGTATAATGTGCCTTGGAGAAGGCCTGCTGGGATTGAGGTAATTAGGTGTTCTATTTGCTTCTTGGTTTTGAGGATCCAGTTCTTTCCACAAGTTTGGGAAGTTCTCATTCACTATTTATTTGAATATACTCTCTGTTTCCTTCTCCTTCTGTTATACCCATTATTCTTATATTGCTCTTTCTGATGGAGTCAGAAAGTTCTTGTAGAGTTTTTTCATTTCCTTTAAGTCTCTCTCTTCTTCCATCTGTGTGTGTCATTTCCAGATTTCTATCTTCGATATCACTAATTCTTTACTCCATCTGGTCAGCTCTATTACCTAAACTGGAATTTCTGTTTGGTTCTTCTTTAAAATGTCAATCTCTTTGGTAAAATATTCATTTTGTTTTTTATTGTGTTTCTGAGTCCATTAAACTGCCTGTCTGTGTTTTCTTGTATCTTGTTGAATTGTTTAGGAACTGCAATCTTGAATTCTCTGTTAGTTAAGTGACATATTTCCATGTCTTTAAGTTCGTTTTCTGGAGACTTTTCACTTTCTTTCTGAGCTGTCTTATTACCTTAGTTATTCAGGGCAATTAATGAATTATTATTTCTCTTCCTGGGCATCTACAGGAGTGGATTCTGCAGCAGGTTGACATGAAGAGGTCTTTTTTTGCTTTCTAGTAGTTGTTGGTGGAATGTTTTTTCTCTCTCCCGCTACAGCCTCTTATTCTCGCTCACACTGTAGCATTATATTTTTCTCTTGCAGTGTTCTGGCTTCTCATGCATTTGGGGCAGGGGGTTCCCTGGAGGGTGGGCTTTTCCGCTGTGAGCAGGTCATCTGGGTCTCAGGGTACCATCTCTGTGGGAGGTTGTGGAGGGTGAGAGAGATCTGAGCTTTTGTATTCCTAATGTCCCCCCACAGCTCAATGCAGAGCCTGTGTGCCTCAGCACTCTGGTTGCCCCTGCAGGGTTCCACTCAGAAAGGTGGGGGTGAGGTGGACTGTGAGAGGTGACTCTGAGCAATGATGAATACCAGTCCACATTTGTCTTACCCCTACAGTTCCTTCCCTTTCACTGGAATTAATTGTGCTGTGAGTCTGTGGCTGCGGGGCTGCAGTTCTCAGGGTTGTAAATATTCTGTTCTTTAATCTGACATTGCTACTGTTTCTTCTGGAGCCCTCTTCTAATCCTGGCAAGGTGGGAGTGATGCAAGCTCTGGGAGGGCAGCCAGGCTATGTGTATGTTTTCTGCCTGGCAGTGATGGTTCAAATCCCCATTCTCTGACGTGTCTGACTCCAGCTCTTGGTTCAACGGTATTATACGCTGATTCCTCAAGCAGGACTGTGGACAAAGGGGTGCACTCACAGCCTGGATTCTTCCCTCTCCTATGACTGCTCCAGACTGCAGCAAGCTCTGGTGTGAGTCCTGTGTCCTGAAGTCTGCATCTTTGTACTTCCCCCTTCCCTCCTCCCTCATTCGCCCCATTTGCCTAACTTCAGTTGATTCGATTTTATCTGTGGGTCTCTTAGCTGTTCCTGTGTGCCATGTAGGGAATCCTTTGTTGAATTATAGCTGTTCAATTTTTTGTATCTTCTAAGGGAGAGTTCAAGAAGCACTCCTCAAACTACCATTCCTGTGATGTAATCCCATTTGAATAATTTTTAAGTGTCCAATTCAGTGGAATTAAGTACATTCACATTGTTGTGGAACTATCACCACCATCTGTCTTTAAAACTGTTTCATCTTCCCAAATTGAAACTCTGCTAAACTCCGTTAAACACTAACTCCCCCTCAAGGTTCATCCAAGTTGTACCATGTGTCATAATATTATGCCTTTCTATGGCTGAATAATATTCCATTTTATGGATATACCACATATCTGTTTATCCACTTTTTGGCTATTGTAAATAAAGCTTCTATGAACATTGCTACAAATATCTCTTCAAGACCCTGCTTTCAATTCTTTTGGGAAGACACCTAGGAATGGAATTGCTGGGTCATATAGTAATTCTATGTTTAACTTTTTGGGGAATCTCCATATTACTTTTCATAACAGCTACTCCATTACACCGTTTTATTTATTATTTTTTGGTTTTGCCATTTTAATTTATTCATTTTTATTAAAGTATAATTGACATACAATATTTTATTAGTTTCAGGTGTACAACATAGTTATTCAACATTTATATACCTTATAAAGTGATCACCATGATAAGACTAGTAACCTTCTGTCACTGTTCAAAATTATTAAGATATTACTGACTATATTCCCTGTGATGTGCATTACATCCCTGTGACTTATTTATTTTATAACTGGAAGTTTATACCTCTTATTTCCCTTTATGTGCCCATCTCCCCACCCCCCTCTCCTCTGGCAACCATCAGTTTGTTCTCTATATCTATGAGTCTGTTTTTATTTTGTTTTGTTTGTTCTCTTGATTTGTTTTTCAGATTCCACATACAAGTGAAATCATATGGTATCGACCCTTTTATGTCTGACTTATTTCACTTTGCGTAATACCCTCTAGGTCCATCCATGTTGCAAATGGAAAGATTTCATTTTTTATGGCTGAATAATATTCCACTACAGATATATATATATATATATATATATATATACACATATATGTATATATAGTGATATATATAGTGATATATATAATGTGATATGTATACAATGTGATATAGCTATATCACATTATATATATATATATATATATATATATATATATATATATATATATATATGTATATATGTATCACATCGTTTTTATCCATTCATTGATCAATGGACACTTAAGTTGCTTCCATATATTGGCTGCTGGAAATAATGCTGCAATGAACATAAGGCTGCATATATCATTTCAAATTAGTGTTTTTGTTTTCTTCAGATAGATAACCCAGAAGTGGAATAAAACTCCTAGGAGAAAACATAGGTAGTAAACTCTTTGACTTCCATCTTAGAAATAATTTTTTGGATATGTCTCCCCAGGCAAGGACATCAAAAGCAAAAATAAATAAATGGGGTTACATTTAGCTGATTATACCAAACTAAATCTTTTGCACAGTGAAGGAAACCATCAACAAAAGGTAAAGACAACGCCACTGAATGAGAGAAGATATTTGCAAATGATATATCTGATAAGAGGTTAATATTCAAAATATATGAAGAACTCATACAACTTCACATTAAAAAACAAACAATTCAATTAAAAAATGGGCAGAGGACCTTAATAGACATTTTTCGAAAGAGGACTAAAATGGCCAATGAACATGTGGAAAGATGCTCAATGTTGCTAATCATCAGGGGAAATGCAAATCAAAACCATAATGGGATAGCACTTCACACCTGTTAGATGGCTATTATAAACAAGATAACAAATAACAAGTTGTTGGTGAGGCTGTGGAGAAAAAGGAACCCTTGAGCTCTGCTGGTAAGGTTGCAAACTGGTGGAGCCACTATGGAAAACAAGTGAGACATTCCTCATTTCCTCAAAAATTTATTTAAAAAGCAGCTACATCATTTTACATTCCCACTAGCAATGGATGAGGGTTCCAATTTCTCCACATCCTTGCCAACACTTTTGGCAAGTCTTTTGGCTTCTAAGTGTCTCAGTATTCATGACTAATAGCTACTAAAGGGAAACTTATGAATCACCACTATTTTTAACATGTTAAGTGTTGAGATATTATGAAAAATTATCAAAGACAGTTTGATAATTATCAAAGAAATAACATGGGAATCAATAACTTATGATGGTATTTAAGCCCAGCTTTGTAATTGAGTCACACCTCTCCTTGAATTCTTTTTTTAAATTAAATGTATTGGAGTGGCATTGATTAGTAAAATTATATAGGTTTCAAGTATACATTTCTATAATACATCATCTATCCATTGCATTATGTGTTCATCACCCAAAGTCAGTTCTCCTTCACCACATATTTGACCCCCTTGTCCCTCTTCTACCACCCACCTCCCCTTACCCTCTGGTAACCACTAAACTGTTATCTGTGTCTATGAGTTTTTGTTTCTTTCTTTGTCTTGTTCATTTGTTGCTTTCAGTTTTATATCCCACATATGAGTGACATCATATAGTTCTCAACTTTTTCTGTCTGATTTATTTTACTTAGCATGGTAATCTCAAAATCCATCCATGTTGTTGCAAATGGCAGTACTTCATCTTTTCTTATGGCCAAATAATATTCCATAGCATATGTGTACCACATATTTTTTTATCCAATCATCTATCAAAGGACACTTTGGTTGTTTCCATGTCTTGACCAATGTGAATAATACTGCAATGAACATAGTGGTATATATATCTTTATGGATAAATGTTTTCAGATTTTTTGGGTAGATACCCAGAAGAAGGATTGCTGGGTTGTATGGTAATTCTACTCTTAATTTTTTAAGGGATTCTTGAATTCTAGCTTTGCATCTGTCAGCTATGTAACTTTGGCAAGTGATGTGACTTGTCTGCATGTAAGCCTACTTACATGTAAACTAAGGATCACAGTACTTAGTTCTTATGGTTGTTATGGGACCAAAACAAGATGTGAAAAACGTACACAGTGCTGGTCACGTAGAACTTAAATGCAACTTTCATTGCTATCTTTGAAAAACTTTTTTCTTAAGAAAATGATTATTTAAGAATGTCATCTTCTGCTACTTCAATTAGTATATATTTTATTTCCATTTTGGAAACGTTTCTTCATTCTACAAATTTACACATACACACAGGCACTTCAAAGATTTAATTTTGATCTGATCTGGAAGATGAGAAGTTGATATACGAGGTCTGACAATTAAGTTCGTGAACTTGTTGCTAATTTTTTTTTAATATCAGAGGGATCATTCATTACGAATTTGTACCAACTGGACAAATAGTTAACCAAGTTTACTATTTGGAAGTGCTGAAAAAGCTGCGTGAAAAAGTTAGATGACCTGACTTTTCCCCAACAATTCATGGCTCTTGCATCACGACAATGCACCAGCTCACATGGCACTGTCTGTGAGGGAGTTTTTAGCCAGTAAACAAATAACTGTATTGGAACACCCTCCCTACTCACCTGATCTGGCCCCCAATGATTTCTTTCTATATCTGAAGATAGAGGAAATATTGAAAGGAAGACATTTTGATGACATTCAGGACATCAAGTATAATACAACGAGAGCGCTGATGACCATTCCAGAAAAAGAGTTCCAAAATTGCTTTGAAGGGTGGACTAGGCACTGGCATTGGTGCATTGCTTCCCAAGGGGAGTACTTCGAAGGTGACTGTAGTGATATTCAGCATTGAGATATGTAGCACTTTTTCTAGGATGAGTTTGCGAACTTAATTGTCAGACCTGTAAGATTAGAGTAGGAAACAACCTAACCTAACTGGAGATAAATTATTTGCCCTGTTTTGAATGGTAGGAAGATGGGGCAGAAGTAAAATGGTTGACAAGTGGCAGGGTCTAACGGAGAAAGATCTGGGGTTCAGGAAACCTAAATTCTGTATCAAAGAATAGCACAGGCTGGCCAGGGCTTTTGTGTTCTTTATTTTCCTTGTTCTCAATTTAACTACCTTTAAAATAGCCATGAAAACATTTATTCCTCTTTCATGTGACAGTGCTCCCCAGGGAGTGGATAAATAAAAGTAATGGTTCATTGTAGATGTTGAATGTGGCCCCAACGCTGGTCAAAAAGTCCTAACTCTGCTTATGATACCAGTTTCCAGTACTGCGCCTCACTTCTGACAGTAGGAAGTTAGCAGGACCTGGACTGCTGAGTTCCATACTACTCTGCTTAGTGACTTGGGACTGTCAAGGGGTCTTTTAACAGGCACTAAATATTCTTACAGTTCTTGGCAAATGGTAGCTCTTTGCGTTTTCTCCATTTTCTTTTCCCCTTTTCTTATTTCCCAGCTTTTTTTCTTTTTTCTTTTTTTCCTTAAATCAGCTATCACTAAAGAGCACTTGGATTAGTGCCAGGTAAAGCCAGCCCCAGGGGACTATACCTTTGGCCAAGTCCTTATCAGTAAACACTTCTACTGTCAGAAAAGGGAAATTCATCATTGTCTTTGGATGTTTGATTAGGGTCCTACTGGCAGCCTAGCTGGACTGTGGCTCTCAAGTTCCAACATGCAGAATTTTAATTTCATTTTAGAAACAGTGATGGCAGGGGAGCGTCTTTGCCATTGATTACACTGCAGCTAAACATGGGATTCCTCCTTTGGAGACAAACTATTCCATCCCTTCCTTGGTGGAAAAAGTAAAGATGGTCTAAAGACAGAACCGGTGGCACAATTTATGGAAGCTAGATAGACAGACTATTGCTCAACAATGATTTGGAAGCCCAGGCAAAGATCTACAATGACCCTGAAGAAGAAGAGTTCATGGTGGTTAAGACACGAGCCAACTGGATCCAGAGAGAAAAAGTCCACTGGAAAGAAAATTCAAAATTCTTTAATAATGAGAACAGAACATTAATTCTCCCTTTCTTAAGATCATTGTTAGTTCTCCACATCTTAGAATAATTAATAGAGAGCAGGCATCTCCACATGGAAAAATAGAATAATAACCTGAATTATATCTCTAAGCAGTAAGTTGTAGACCTGTCAAAAGATATAAAATGTTCAATTCCCAGTGTAAATTTGGTCTCATTTTTGCTATTGTGCTATTGCTTTTTTGATATAGCATAAGCACGTAGTGTTTTTCTTCAGTGTAGGACTTGATCATTATTATATTTCATATAATACATGCAATTTTTTTACATAGGTAAAACAAAATTCTATTTCCTAATTTATATAATATTGTGGAAAATGAATATGATGTACTAACAGAAATTTTCTTTAAAAATGTCTTCAAATTAAGTATGTTATTGATACACTCAAACTGATATACGAGTCTGCATTTGTACACATATGCATTAGCCTTCAGGAAAGAAATACATAACAATATCTCTATAATGTCTATTTTTCATCTCAAATTTTCAAAGTGATGTGTTTCAAAGAGCCATTGTTTTCTCCATTTTCTCTTTCTATTTGAAACCATAAAAGTACAAATACTTTTTACAAATATCTTTTAACAAGTTGGCGGAGCACCTTATTCTGGAAAAGTAGAGATTGAAACTGATTTGTTACACCCAAGTTGGGGGGGAAGTTGTTTGTTTGTTTTAGAGTGGATTTAATTGTCTTTAAATCAGTGTTTCCAGCTCCAAAAGCTACCTGTACTTTGTTGAGAAAGATCACTACACAGAATTTTTGTGATATTCTTGGAAGCTACTTGAAGCAAACTTAATACACAGCCTTTGATGACTTGAAACATACCTACGATAAGTTCAGGTCTCATTGACCCAATGGAAAACTACAGATTGATACTTCTTTTGTTGAACAGCTTGTGACTTCATTAATTTCATTGACAGTAATTCTGAGTGAAAATTATGAAGGCCACAGAGTAGAGTTAGTGAACCGCATGAAATGTCAGCATGCCCACTTTGGACTCTGCAATCTATATTTCTCTCTCCCCACTCCCACCCATACTGTTTGCTTTGCCAGGCGGCTTTTTTTCTAATCTAATTTATAATGCTCCAACATTTAACCATGACTTCACAGGAGCTTCATTACTGACAGTCCTGGAAGGCCTCCCTAATTCCACTGAGCACTGTGGATGTTTTACTATGGACATTTTGCTTTCTATGTAGGCAACACACACATGCACGCACGCACGCACGCGCACACACACCCACCACACAAAGCACACACATACTACACACACCACACACACGTACTGTGTCTCAGAGATAGCATCAAAAAAAACACTTACCTAAGTTTTACACCAGATGGATTCTTTTATACCTCATAACAATAGTGAGCAATTGTTTTTCCGCCTATGGTCTATTTCACTGTCTTTAATAAAACAGCATCCCATCTCAGTCCTGGCCCTTTCACCTAGTGCCTAGTGCCTCTTTCTGACCCCAGTACTAGGTATCAGGGTAGGTTTATCAAAGCTAAGGAGGCCCAGCCCAGGGGCTTTTGCTGGAGCTGTTGAGAGAAAGACACACTCATTTTTTCAGCTGGGTTTGGGGTTGTGAGTCACAGTCCTGCCACCATGAGAGAAAGCCTATTTGAGAATGGAGCCAGCATAGAGGTGAGAAAGACTGTGACATGCAGTTCAGGCCTGAATCCCCTGCCAGGTCCTCCTCCCCACACTTCCCATTTTGGCCATAAAGCTTTGGGGTTTTTTTTCAGTTTCAGTTGGAATTTTTTGTAAGTTTCAGTTGTATTTTCTGTCATTTGCAATCTGAAAACTCCTGACTAATCAATGATTTTTAGAGAAAATTAGTTTGTTACCTTCTGAGATAGATTGAATACACAGTATTCTTCTAGGGGTGACCTCTTAATTGGTGTGTTTAGTAAAAACTTTTTCCACAAGGCAAGTGGCATAAACTTAAATTATAAGAATTAAAACTAAGACTGTATTACGATGCCACGGTATTAATAATAAATAGAAATATTTTTGTTTTGATGAATATAATTTTTGGTTG
The DNA here is from genome assembly GCF_057876585.1 of Rhinolophus sinicus. Taxonomy (NCBI): domain Eukaryota; kingdom Metazoa; phylum Chordata; class Mammalia; order Chiroptera; family Rhinolophidae; genus Rhinolophus; species Rhinolophus sinicus. Next base: position 23,169,584 of record NC_142507.1, on the reverse strand, counting down.
GGAATTTTAGATATTATGTCTAGATATAAAGATAAGCATATAGCCCTTAATTAAAAATATTAAAGGAAATACTTACATATATTTAATTAGAAGGATGATTTAGTAAAGACAAGAAGAGCAAATGCTATCTGACCGCAATTAAAAAATCAAATCTATTAACATAACAATGAGATAGCCAAAATGTGAGAAAAAAATAAAATTTTTAAAGTATTTAATCTGTCAGAATTTTTAAAAAGAGCAATAATTACAATAAAGCACTACTAAGTATTTATGCAATATCTAATATTATTACACCTGTAGTTTTAGTAGTTCAGTACTCTGTGTCTGGGTGTGTTTTAAGGATATAAATGGGTTTTTTTCAACAAGAAAAGAAGCACTACAAATTATAAGTTTAAAAAAGTTAACAATGCATCACAAAAAGATCACCAAATTTTAAAAAAATATCACATATTTTATTAGCTAATTGTTTGACATAGCTCTATAACATTTTTCCTTTACTTTTTGGTGACATACTCTTTAAGTGCCTCTCTATATAACATTGATTTTGTAATAGAATTTTCTATAAAGATAATATAAAGATGACTAAGTCTTTCCTTTAGCAAGCTTGACAGATTTTTAAAAAGTTTTGATAGTGTAGACACATTTTTTTTTCAGTTTCACAACATGCTATTGGCAAAATCTTAACAATTATTACCAAATTTGGGAAAACGTCTATCAAGTTTCTTTTATATAAGATTTTAGGACATTTCAACCTTCTTGTAAAATAACTACTTTTATCTATATTCTTGGGATTGACAACACACAATTTGTCCATGATGTTCTTTTTATAGTGTTACCTTATGAATTATCGATCATGTTTACTGACATCAGTATTTTGCGTAAACTACCGTCATAGCCAGGTGTATAACGTATAAGAGCATTCCAGCACTATCTGATGAAATGTCAGAGTGGAAATAGACAGAGATCTTAACTGATTATTGTGAAATATCTTATTCTTTCAAATTTTTAAAAATATAAGACCAATTGAACACACAAGACCCTTCCTAGAGTTTTGGGATGGGCCAGTGTGATTGGAGACCCTGAAACCTAAATTTATGAACTTCAGCTAAATTCAGTTTTGGGCAACACTGAAAATTAGAAAGAGTTCAGCTAAATCTCAGTTCTAGTCTGCTAGTTAGAAAAATGAGACATATTTCTTTGCTAAATTATTCAAGAATCCCTAGGAAAAAGACCATTATACTTTTGGTTTGCATAAATACAATAATAGAACTATTTCTTGGCCATTTGACATGAAGTTTGGTCACTCCTTGAGGCTGAAATGTTCTGATACCACGTTGGTTCCATTAGTTCTTGGAGATGAAACTGGGAGATCAACTTCCTCTTTGGGTATTTTCAAAGTTGAATCACATGTTCCTGGGAGATCTAGTTTTCTAAAGCATTTGTGATCAGACCTCCCAGGGATTCTCTAGAATTCTGTCTCTTTGCTCCACCACTCAATTACCAATACTTTGGAAGCCATCAGCACTTGGAAAGTATAGCTAAGGGGTTTAGAGTATACCAGACTGATCCCTATCCCTACGTAATCTTGTAACTTCTGTCATTTATTTGATTAAAAATGGTAAAATTTCTCTCTCTGAGTCTCTTGTTTAGGGGGAAGGCAGGTGCCATGTTGTGAGGACACTCAAAGAACCCATGGGGAGAGGCCCACATGGGGAGGAACTGAGAGGCTTTCTAACAACAACCAGAATCAACTCATCAGCCATGTAATGAAACATCTTGTTAGTGGATCCTCCAGCCCCAGCCAGGCCTTCAGATGGCTACTGCCCTGGCTGACATCTTGACTACTACCTTAGGAGAAACTCCAAACCAGAACCAGTATCTGTAAAATTCGAATACACAGAAATTGTAAAAAAATTAATGCTTTAACTTGTAGATTTAAAAAATATTTGACAGCTTTATGGTGATATAATTCAGATCACAAAATTAACCTACTTAGAGTGTACAATTTAATGTTTTTTCTTTAGTATGTCCAGAAAGTTAATGATGGACTTTTAAAAATTGTGATAAAAGAAATTTAACACAAAATTTACCATCTTAACTATTTGTAAGTGTCCAGTTCAATGGTGTTATGTACATTCACATTCTTGTACAACCAATCCCCACAACTGTTTCACATTTCTAAACTGAAACTGTATACCTCTTAAAAACTAACTCCCTATTACCCCTCCCCTGGCCCCTGGCAACCACCATTCTACTCTCTAGCTCTATGAATTTTACAGCTTTATTCAAGGTAACTCATATAAGTAGACTTATACAATGTATGTCCTTTTTATGGCTGTATTATTTCAATTAGCATAATGTCTTCAAGGTTCATACTTGTTGTCACATGTATCAGCATTCCATGTCTTTATATAGCTGAATAATTGTCCATTGTATGTACCAACCACATGTTGTTTATCCATTGATCTATTGATGGACACTTGCGATGCTTCCACCTTTTAGCTATTGTAAATAAAGCTTCTATGAACATGATTGTACAAATCTCTTCAATACTCTGCTTTCAGTTCTTTTGGGTATATACTCAGAATTAGGATTGCTGGATCATATGGCAATTCTATATTTAATGTTTTGAGGGACTACCACAATGGTTTCCATAGTGGTTGCACTATTTTACATTTCCACCATAATTGGTCTCATGTAAAGTTGTTCTTATGTAAAATATACATGAATAGAGAATGCATGAATGATCTGGTGAACACAGTTTCACATTTAGACATTTAGCTTCTCATATGTACAGTTACAGGACAAATCCTGTGAAAATTCTGATGAAACCATCATAAAAAGTGTTATCAATTATCGGTTGTTCAGCATACTTCTGAAGTGGCTCAGTATCTGAATATCAGAATCTATATATCTTACACCTTGCCAAACCTTCTGGAAGCTACTCTCTTACTTTTCCTCTCTTTATGATAACTGTATCTACCGGAGATCAGTTGTCCAGTATAGAACTCTTGATCCACAATCTGGGTCCTTAAGAAGAGAATACAAAGTTCAGAAAAATGTGAAACAAAACTACATTATTTCAGTATATATGAGAGTACGTACTCAGGTTTACATTCTTTTTTTTCTTTTTCCGTAAATCATTAAAAACAAATGCAAAAAAAATGAGAATACCCTAAAACAGTCCTCTCAAGGAGCCAAACAATGTGTGATTGGGAGACCCATTTGTCAGAGGAGAAAGTTCAGTCTCTGAGCTCAGCCTTAGGTTCTTAGAGCTGGACAATCTGGAGAATAGAAGGAAATATTCTGCCTGAGTTGAATCTTTGACAGATCTTCCCCATGCAACAAAACCATTCCAGAGAGAACCCAGTGTCTGTGACCCTGCAGCCCATCCACATTTGATGTGGCACGCCAGCAAGGTCATTGTAGGGAATAGGAGAGGAGTTGCTGATGGAGGAAGTGTTTACTAGGCCCATCGAACCCTTGTATTTAAGGGAGGAAAACGATAAGCTGGAGAATACAATAACCCACCTCTTAATGGTGGTGAGCAATCAGGACTGGAAAACTATCAGAAAACGGGGCAGGTAAAAATGAGGGGTTAGAGTGTTTTTGACCATTTGAGCTACTTTGTTTTCTTTTGTCTTTGATTCAGACATTTGTTCATCACCTCCCTTAAAAGATGAATTTGTTCAAGATGAAGTTTCCATATTTCCTATTAGAAAAAAGCATAGCATATACTTAAATGAAGAATATTCTTTTATTAGAGCTCCCATTACTAGATATGAAGAATATTTAAAGTGACTTTAGAATACTTTTCCAGAAAATATCCTGGGTTCTACCCATATTAGTGGGTGGTCCCCACAAACCTCACTATGCAGTGAGATGGGACCTTCCATTTTGTGGCAAAATGGCTCTAGAAGGGCCTTCAGGGCTTCTTTGTGGTTCCAGTGGAGTTCTCATACAAAGAAGGTGAGTATGTGCAAACAGAAGTCCTCTGGATATCAGCAGTGCAGAACGTCAGCACTGGGAGGAACTGCCTCAACATTTATCTGTAAAGTTGGAGGCTCAAATTAGATGAGTTCTACTGCTTAGCAGCTTTTGGATCCTGGTAAGTTTTGTTGATCCAGGTCAGGGCCATCTCCATGTCCAGGCCCAAGAGCCAAACCCAACCTGTTCTTCAGGACTTGCCTCTTTCCCTTCTCTTATGTATCTGCCTTGTTCACTAGCCTGTGAGCTTTTGGGAACAAAGGATCATGTCTATCTTTGAAATCCCAAAATTTGCACAATATGTGGTATAAAATCCATTCTCAATAAGTGTTCTTTCAATTTCAATTTTTAAAAAAGATAAAGAACGTTGATTGGTGTGTCTTCCAATTAAACACCAGGCCCATAGAGAAAAATGCCTCTCCTTCCCCTTATCACCCCCAGTCTTCCCAGTCCCACAGATCAGAGAATAAACTCACCACCATCTCTCTCAAATCTGGCCTATTTTCTGACTTCACTCCAGGTACCTTAAGATAAAACATAAGGGTCATCTTAGACCGTCTACCCCCCTCATCCTTTATTATCCCTTATTTCACGATCCCATGTCCTACTGACTCAGTCCCCAAAGTCCCTCTTGTTTGCCACTGGATTCTCAGTACTTAGTAGTACAGTGCCTGACAGAGTAGGTGCTCAATGACAATTAGGTGAATAAAGGAATGACATTATTAAGGTATTTGAGGAATCTCAGATGCTGCCCATCCTCAGTAGTACAATGAATTGTCATCTGTTTGAAATCGTCTAAGTTTAAGCACAGAGAAGGGAGAATGCGCCATGTGATTCTGCACATTACTTTTCAGTGCTCTGACTTGATTTTTTAGAAGGGTAGTCTACGAATGTTTTCCTCGAGGTATAATGAAGACTGTCCAGGAGGTACTCGGCATGAATGGTCCCAAGGAGTCAGTTTCCTACTCTCAGGTTGCATATATGCTCTGAATTAAAGGTGCTGTGTGTTATTTTGCACCTCTGCAGGCACCTTTACAGGAAGCCTGACCCCAGTTGACAAGAAAAGGGTATTTCACTATACATTGCCTTAAGGGACAAAAATCTAGGTATCAAAAAAGAAACCATTTGGGGACTGGCCCAGTGGCTCAGGTGGTTGGAGCTCTGTGCTTCTAATGCCGAAGGCTGCCTGTTCAGTTCCCACATGGGCCAGTGGGCCTCAACCACAAGGTTGCTGGTTCGACTCCTCGATTCCCAAAGGAATGGTGGACTGTGCCCCCTGTGGCTAACAATGGCAACTGGACCTGGAGCTGAGCTGCGCCCTCCACAATTAAGATTGAGGGACAACAACTTGACTTGGAAAAAGTCCTGGAAGTGCACACTGTTCCCCAATAATGTCCTGTTCCCTTCCCCAATAATCATTAAAAAAAGAAACCATTTGCAATAGTGTCTCCTTTAACCAAGTTAACATCTCTACCTCTGCATTTCATGAACAGATACTTCATACAAAATTTTACCTTCATATTTAGTAATTATTTATCAAAAGTGGAAAAAGTGCTCAATTATATACTAGCAAAAATTGTATCAGTTATTTCATCCAGGATAAATCATTTTTTTAACAATTACTAGAACCATTTGGTAATAGTAATTGTTAAAAATACTAAACTTTAATTTACATACGTTTTCCCAGGGACAAATGATGAGTGATCAGAAAAATAAAATCTCAAGCATATAAATAACTTGCACTAGGATAAAATTATGAAAGGCATGTGAAATGGAAATATAGATTTGAGGAGAAAATGGATTGATGTCAAATTTCTGAGTGTTGATGAAGATCGTATTCTAATATTTTAAAACAGGTAATGGTAGTTAACAAATGACTGTGTTACTGCTATTCCACTGGATGTATTTGAGAGTGAGACAAATAATTTTATTTATAAATTTAAATAGTTCCAATACAATGGAGGTCACATCCTTTGCAACTACTTAAATTTAAGGTAAGATTTTTGAATGGCAATGCATCAACATAAAGGGGAGCGGTAGTTTTTCAAAATTCTTAACGGGGATGCGTGTTTTAATCATTTTCTAGATAAAGCCATAATATTAATTAAAGAAAACATTCCTTGTCATTCAGTTTAACATAAAACTGTAGAAGGTTGCCATTGAAGAACTGAAAATAGAAGTGCCTCTGCAGGTCATGTTGCCATAGCATAGGTGCTATTTAGAGCCAGGAAAAGTGAAGCTCGGTTGCCATACAAAAGACCTCCCCAATTGTGTATTGCTTATTTCCTCACATTGTGGGCCTCCAGGATCTGTTGGCAAATGTGGGGGTGAGTCAGGCCTGAGCTGCTGATTCCAGGGCCTAGATAAGGCATCTGGAAATCTCTCCGAGAGCCTGAAGAAATGGTAAGGCAGCCACCCATTTTATCAAGGTTGCTTAGGGTGGTGCCAAGGGCATGGTTCTGCTGGGTCCTGTGGTACCTACTTGAAGACATGTTTAGGCCACTCTATGGTGAATCTACACAGCCTAACACCAGGACACATGCTATCGGTGGAAGAACTCAACTTTGGGAAGGACAGTCTATCCGCAGAGAGAAAAACCCAGGGCAGTTCCTGGCACTTAGAAGGAACTAATAAATGTTCTGTGTATGAATTCCTTCAAAGCAGCCTTAAAGATATATCCCCAAAGGTTGCAACCCAGACAACAACTTAATAGTCTATTATTTCCCCTAGAAATATGCAAGGAATGAATGAATGAACTAAGCACCTCACTGAACCTGTGCCTTGAGTCTGTCAGCCTGACCTCTCTGTGAATTCCTGTCTCTCAGGTGTTCTACTCACCTGATGGCCAGGCAGGGGAGACCCAATGTCTGCTGGCGATTCAGTTGGAATGTTTACGGGCACCTTCAAATCCTCTCTTTCAAAAACACAGTCCTGCATCTCAGCTAATCTCCTGACCTCTCTTTTCAGTGATCTCACATTTATTCAAGTCCAAAATGCAGAACCAGCTTCCAGCTCTCATTTTTATCTGTGCAATATCAAACAGTTTGTTGTTTGTTTGTTTATATTATGGTAAAATATACAAAACAAAAATTTACCAGTTCAACCATTTTTAAGTGCATAGATTTAAGTATACTCACATTGTTGTACAACCATCGCCACTATCCCTTTCCAGAATTTTTTCATCATCCCTAACGGAAACTCTATACCTGTTAAACAATGACTCCCCACTTCCTCTAGCCCTTGGTAACCTCTAGTCTATTTTCTGTATTTATGAATTTGACTACTTTAGGTACTTCATATAAGCTGAATTGTACAGTATTTGTCCTTTTATGTCTGGCTTATTTCACTTAGCATAATGTTCATCCATATTGGACCATGGGTTCATTAATATTGTATCATATGTCAGAATTTCCTTCCTTTATAAAGTTGAATAATATTCTATTTTATTAACATACCATATTTATTCATCCATTCATCTGTCGATGGACATTTCTAAGTTTGTTAATCTTTTTTTTTTTTTTTTTTTTTTTTTTTTTTTTATTGCGGTGACAATTGTCAGTAAAATTACATAGATTTCAGGTGTACAATTCTGCATCACATCATCTATAAATCCCATTGTGTGTTCTGTGTATCCCAAATCCTTGCCCCTCAATGGCCTGGGCTCAACCAACCCTTCTTATCTTATCTGACTACTTTCATTACAGTCCCCATAGTCACCCTATTTCTCAGGTCAAAAAATGTTTGTTGGATGAGTACTGTATTTTGGTAACAGAATAAAGCAGAAAATCAAAAAAATCTCCAATGAACAAGTCCACCTTAGAAAGCTGGAACATGGTTTGAGAACTCTTCACCTCCACCTGTCCCTCATATCCTCCTCAGGACTGTGCCACCCACCGTTTGCTCTCTAGACTATTCTTCACACCCCTCCTTGTGAGCCCCATCTCCCAGTGCAAAAGGGACTCCCACCCCATTAGGTGACTAGATCATACATGGTTATGAGCAAAAATCCTGGATCTAGATCACCTGTCTTCAGATCCCAGCTCTGCCACTCACTAGCTTATGCCCTGGGACAAATTCACAGTCACATAACTTTTACTACAGTATATTGTTATATTTGTCCTATTAATATTTTAGTATTATTGTTGTTATTTTCTTACTGTGCCCAATTTATAAATTAAACTTTATCATAGGTGTGTATGCATAGGAAGAAAACATAATATATATAAGGTTCAGTACTAGCCATAGTTTCAGGCATCCATTGGGGGCTTGTAATGTATACCCTTTGGATAAGGTTAGACTACTGTATTATTACAGTTACCTTTTTGTGATTACCCTCAACTGTAAACTTCAGCTCATTTATTAAGTTTCCACTCTCTCTTAAATATCTTCAAATACCTAGTTATGTGCTAGGCACAAGGAGTATACTTGTAACAGTAAAACATTGCCTCTGTTCTTCAGGAGTTCCTAGTATGTACTTCTGTTTCTGTCTAGAGCCCCATGTGATGGCATAGTGTATTATTCTTCCTCCCTTCCTTCTTTCTTTTTCTTCCCTTTCCTCATTCCTTCTTTCCCTCCTTTCTTCTAACAACTACATATGAGGTCAGACAATTAAGTTCGTGAACTCATTCTAGAACAAGTGTTACATACCTCATTGCTGAATATCACTAAGGTCACCTTTGAAGTACTCCCCTTTGGGAAGCTATGCACCAACACTAGTGCCTAGTCCACACTTTGAAGCAATTTTGGTACTGTTTTTCTGGAATGGCCATCAGAGTTCTCGTTGTATTACCCTTGATGTCCTGAATGTCATCAATATATCTTCCTTTCAATATTTCCTTTATCTTCAGGTAAAGAAAGAAGTCATTGCAGGCCAGATCAGGTGAGTAGGGAGGGTGTTCCAATACAGTTATTTGTTTACTGGCTAAAAACTCCCTCACAGACAGTGCCTTGTGAGCTGGTTGTGATGCAAGAGCCACGAATTGTTGGCAAAAAGTTCAGGTTGTCTAACTTTTTCACGCAGCATTTTCAGCACTTCTAAATAGTAAACTTGGTTAACTGTTTGTCCAGTTGGTACAAATTCATAATGAATAATCCCTCTGATATCAAAAAAGGTTAGCAACATCGTTGCAACAAGTCATGAACTTAATTGTCAGACCTCATATTGGGTGCCTACCCTATGTCGGATACTGCCCCAAATGCTTAAGACCCTGCAGTAAACAGGATAATCTCTCTTTCACGGAGTGCACTAACTGATGGAAAAGACAAATAATAAATACATAAGTGAATAAATAATATAATTTAAGAGGGCAATAAATACTCTGGAAGAATCAAGAAGTGTGACAGAAATGGTGTGTGCTGCTTAACGTAGTACTGTCAGGGATGTCCCCACTGAAGAGATGTCACCTGAACAAGACCAAAGGAAGGGAAGGTGTCAGTCCTGACCAGACCTGCAGGAAGAGCAATTCAGGCAGAGGGAACCGCCAAGACCCAGAATCAGGACTCAGCTTGTTGTATTTGGGCAAAGTGAGCCAGAGAATAGTAGAGAAGGTGCAGTGGAAAATGAAATCAGGGAGGTAGGCAGGGGATCATGGTCTTGTTGGTCCTCGAAATGTGTGGTTAAGGGCTTGTATTTTTATCCCAAGTATGATGACAAGCCACTTAGAGGGCAAGTGACATCATTAAGTTAGTAAATTACATGATCCAGTGTATATGAGGAGAAGCAGGAAGACCAGGTCAGCTGCCACTGCAAAACAAACCCAGCAGGTGTGCACTTAATAACTGTTGAGCAGAGCATTTGCTGTACTGACTGCAACAGTAGAACTCACTGAGAACCGCCTCTAGCTTACGCCTTTTAATTTTTAAAAATCAAATAAGATCTAAATAGATACTACGTTATGTGAATCAGACCCCAAAAATCTTAATCTTATGCTAATTAGAAGAGTGAATTTATTAAATTTCTAAGTTCAAAAAGAAAATATGCTAAAAGAATTTTAAGCATATTTCCCCCAAGAAATTTTACCAGAGAGGGAAGAGACAAATTCAGTCCTTTCATCTCTCTCTGATAGAACACAAGTGTTGATGTAATTTTAAATATCTCATGGGGTGAGTTTTTATTGTTTGTTAAAGGCAATTGTTTTAATATTTCAAACATCTTTCTATTAAGAATTTAAATTGTAATTTTTTTTTCTATTTTAAACTAACAATGAGCCAGTGAGTATATATTCACTATAAGAAGTAATAAAAGAGAGCTGACTGGAAGACAAAAGTTTGTCTCCTTTTGAATTAATTTATTAGATCTATTCAATTATGTTGGCCAATTTGAAAGGAATTCCTGTCTCTATTCTAAAATTGTTTATTTTGGGTATTTGTAGGTTACTAATCTTAATCCTTTACTCATCTCCTATCCCCTAATCCATGTCAAAAAAGAAAAAAAGAATCATTGATTGGCCCAGCTAAACATCAAAGGAATGATCTCCCCCATAAATCAACCCCACCAATCTCTTGCTCTGTTGATTTCTCCCAAACTTTTCCCATTTATCTGTTGAACTGCTTATTCCTAAAGCCTCATGTTTGTTGTCAGAAATTCTTCCTTGGTTTTTCTGCTAAAAGTTATTGTCCAACTTGAAAAATTAAGTAGTTCTGCCCGGGTGAACAGCATGGAGATATCAAATCTGAGAAATTCAGCTGCATCTCATCTTGAGCATTAAATTGACAAAACCCCAAGATTCCCTCTCAGTCCCTTGCCTCTTTAAAAAGTGCCTTCATGTCTCAATGATCACAAAGGTTGCCTTTGTTTGTTTTCTTCTTTTTTAGAAATGAAATTAATGTGACGATAACCTCCTTCCCACCAGACCTGAGTATTGATTTCTGCTTTATTTTCTGGCCCCTCTTCTAAGTTCTGAAGACTCTACCAAAGGGGGATATTGATCAGCAGGCTGCCTGTCACTTCCTTGGACACAAAGGACACAAGCCCTGTTACCTCTATGCCCCAGAATAGATCTAAAGATACAGGGTCAGAGATGAAAGGCTTCTGATTAGTTCTTCTTTGTAATCAGCCTCCCAGGAAGTGCTGAGCCTCTGTTTACACCTGTCCTTGGAGTTTAAGATGGAAAACTTTTACTCCCAGGTCTATGCATGAATGTAGGTGAAGCAGAACCCTTATCTTTCTCAGTTTCTCATTGGGAGAGATGGATTGTTTGTTGTGAAGACGGTTTGCCTTTTTAGGTAAAAGACCTATGCTTCCTGGGCCTTTCATTTGTTGCCTGCACTGCCAGGACTTCATCTGTTACAGGAATTTCAATGCTTTTAGGCACTGACTAAAGAAAACCCAAATTAATTTCCTCTGAGAAAAAAAGTGTGCTAACCCTGAGGGACTCCTTTTTCTTTCCTCAGGTTGAAGTGATGCCATTGATTTCATTGTTAAACCAAAGCAGAGAGGGTCAAGGGAGTTTCACCAAGCGAAGGGAAAGAATGCAAGAAACAAGTCATTACTTACCCATGTTAATGGAATGGCTAATTAAAATTCAGAAGGGCAACTCTGAACCATCACCTGGAGAACAGTAGTTTTCTAAAGTGGCCTTGGCCTAATCCATCCCCCCTACAATTAACTCAATGACTAACCTTTAAAAACAAGGTCATGTCATAAAATTCTGGTAATCCTTTGTTAATATTTTATATATATTCTCTCTTTCCAGTCCTAGATAATTGCCTTAAAATAGGCCTACATTTCTCATTGGAATTACGCCCATATTCTTCTCTACTCTCTTTGCCCTTGTCATGTCCTAGTCATTTATTAATATATTCTCACTCATCAAATAAGGGAAGTTATTTTCATGCATATCTCCTAAACTTCTCTCTGGTTTCTAGAGATGTGAACATCTAACTAGTCAATAGGTCCAATAAGCAACAAAGAAGGAAGAAATATCCAGAGTTTAGTTTAACAGTCAAAGTGAGCCTTCATGTTTCAGGTAATGTTTAAGGGACAGCATGACAGGCGGGCATAATGTCCTTTGGATTTGGGCCAACAACAGCCCTCTCCACCTCTCCTTGTTCCCCTTCTCTGTGCTCTTCCCTATTCCTTTTCGTGTGAGGAGGGTGAAAGAGAAGCAGGTTCTTCTGGTTTCAGGGCAGTAGATTTCAGTCTCCTCTTTCCAGAACCTGCAAAGGTCTCTCCCAAATCTGCCCAAACTGTTTCCTGACCCCATGAGGAGCTCCCTCTTCTTGTCCTCTCACATTCCAACATGGAAGCCAGAGAGCAGGTGTGTTTGGGGCTGGTAGTCATACCTGCATTCAGTTTAGTAGGAGAACATTCCCTGCATCGTTTTGCACCCCAGTTAAAACAATTGTGTGCTGGAAATAATTTCCACAACTTGTTGAGTATAACTAACTATAAATACAGGTATCTCTTTTTGTTGAGGCTCAGTAATCAACTCCATGGACTAAGATGGCCATCACAGAGCACTGGTAGGGAATGAGAATCGCAGATTTGCTGAGAAGCAAATGCTCATTAACTCAATTTCCCTGAAACTATTTTTTCACGTGTACAGTTAACTTTCCTTAATTTCAATAATTAATAAAATGTAACTCATTTTTTGAAAAAATCCATATAGAAAGATTGATTCTGTTTGTCCATATTTTAGATTGTGACAATCAAACTTAACCTTACATAGGAACAACAGAATTCCACAGTCACCTGACTCAGAGGTAGTTTCCTTCTCTCTACTGCACCAGTGTCAATTTAATTCTGTCATGAAAGAAATAGAATAGTTTCCAGAGGCCTATCTGCAAATGCTAATCTTATGATAAACAAGAAATCCAAGCGCTATTTGTTTTAGGGTATTTTCCAACAACATCCAGTCCAGTTGGTAATTGAACTTGGGTCATAAAACAATTCACATAGATACAGGGATTAGTAAACCTTTGAAGACAGTGTCAATCAAGATGTGGCTCCTTTGTACCCTGCTGCTCCTAAATTCTACTGAAGTTTGGCTCCTCCTTGTTGTCCTGCAATTCTAGATCACTAATTAACAACACCTGGGCATGCTAATGCTGCTTGCCCAATGAGTATATCATGAAATTTATACTGACTCGTTTAACCATGTCACGGGCCACTTAAAGGTGCCCTTCAGAATTAACCTGATGTGGTTGGGTTAAGTCAATATGATGTTTATTGTTTGCTTGTTTAATTCTTGTTTGATCTTCATTACACATGAGATTTGGGCGGTTCCTTATGATTGTGTGTTCAAGAACTGGAAGCCCAGCAAGGAAGACATCCTTAGGGAAACTGAAACAAGAAATAAAGAGAGAAATCACTTTTAAAAGACACTGAAAAAAGATCCACCTCCAAAAGGAATTTAAAGCTAGCCCTACACTCTCATTATCTAGTTATGTGCTAGAGACAAGTAGACACCCTGGGCATGTTTACCTTGTATTTAATAATAAGCTAGATATATTCTTTAGGTCTCTTCCATTAATCAACTGGCCTTCTGATGCTTCCTCCAACCCCCAAGCTGGTTCCTGCCCAGTAACACTGCATGTACCATTCTCCCAGGCTGGGTGCTCACCCCAATCTTCACACTGCTGGTGCTTTTCACCAACAGGATTTGCTTCAATGGCAGTGCTTTCCTGAGACCCTCCCTATAGCCCAGCCACTTGTCTCCTCTCCGCCTATTTGGGACAGCATACATCAACATCTAAACTCTGAGTTGCAAATCATGCAGCTTCTGTTTATCTCTCTCTTTCTCTCTTGTTCATAGCCATGTCCCCAGCACAAGAGAAGCACCGGGGGCTCAGTAATTATTGGTTGAATGAATATTCAAAGAATACAGGTATCACTTCTGTATCATACAGATTGTTTTCTTATTCTATACTAGCTGTCTTTGTTGTTTTTCAGAATCCATGGAGGGTTTTTTGTTTTTGTTTTTGAAGTGTTGGCTTTGCTTTTCTAAACTGTTTTATTGCAAAATAATATCAAACTTACTGTACTAAGTATAGTACAAAGAACGCTCAGTTACTATAAACTAATATTGTGACATCCTGAAAAACTTCATCTGTCTGAAAGTTCAGGGTGAGTAATTTCCTCAAATGTGCTGAAAGTTCAGTTTGTCAATTATATTTGTATTTTGAGACTCCATTTACCCAAATGAAAGGGATAGTGGAACAGAAATCTGGATAGTTAATCAAGGAAACCATACTGGTTTCCCTTTTCTTCAGCAGCCAAGTTTCCCCCATCTCAGAGATATCATTTTGGGGTAGTTTCCTTAACTTTGCATTGTACACTTTGGGCATTTGCCAGTAGTCTGGTGCTGCCTCCTCCTGATCTTGTTTGCTTCTTTATCATCTCAGCATATCTTCTCACCCACCTTCTTTCTCTTCTTTTAGCAGAGTTGCGAGATGGAAGTAACAAGCAGACTTAGAATAATGAGAAAGCAATAGGAATATTTAATTCTTAAACCCTTTGCAGAATATTGAAAAGTCCCTGCAGTGATGTCTAAAGTCAGCTCCTCTAGGGTGTGGAGGGAAGCATAATGAAGTAAAGCTGGCAACGAGGGCAGAAAGCAGCTTGCTCTGAGCTGGCTGCTCCGAAAGGCACAGAGATGGAGTCTGGAGGTCATGGCCATCGGTAGCTCCCTTCTTTGAACCTAACAGGTAGTGTACCATCATTGCACATTGCCATTGTTTGTTTCACACTATTGATACAGAGAGATGAGCTGCCTCATCACCTACCTTGTGCAGAAACCGCCATTTCCCCCTCCTGCACAGGCAAATATTTACCAGTTCTGTGAACATCAAGGTGTATCAGCATTAAGCAGGCAAATGGTGACGAGCGTCAGCCTGGGGTCAGATGCCAAGAGGAACAGGGGCTGGGCTTCACCTCGCTGCAGGCAACAGTAACAGAGGGAGAGAGCTTTAACTCTTTGGGACTTTAATCTTATTCAAATTGGCATTGATATACTGTTGTCATTTGACCCACCATATAATTAGTCTTGAAAATAATCTTGATCTCAGGTATAAGTTTGTAGACTCTGTGAATTTCCTCATTGTCAGCATCAAGACTAGGAATGCAAAGGAAGAGAAAAAGAGGAAGAAAAGAAATGAAGAATGTAGAGAGAAGGGAAGAAAGGTCCCTGCAGTGGGTGGTTGGCTGAGTGATGGATATACTTCTTTTTGCTAAATTCCCGCACCTCAGGGCTGTGCCTCACTTTCCCAATCCAAATTAAAATATGGGAATGACGGGGTCCCATGGAGAGAATCAAACACCTAACAAATGGAATTATTAGACTGTTTTTGGAAGCATAAACACACCTTTCAATAAGGATCTAGGACACAGATAAAGCCCAGAGCTGGAAAGGACGTGAGATAAAAAGTGAGGAATAAATAAAGGGAGAAAGGACCAGGGACAGGGAAAGCCAAGGAGGAAGGTGGACCTGGGCACTGGCAGTCCACCACTCCCATGTAGCCAGCCCCGTCCTGTGAGCAGATGGTGGCAAACATTTCCTCAGATTCCACATCCATTGTTCTGCCTTTATTACATGGTCTCACTGTCTATCATAGACGGAAATGAAATAGGTCTGGAATGGTTTCCTCTTCCCACAGTCTTCTTGGTTCTGTATTGATAGATGACTTTTAAATATAATATCCTTACAGATATGAAAATTAAGCTGCTCTATTTATTTAATGGTCAGAACTGTCAGGGTTTTTTTTTCTTTTTTAACATGAGATACAATGAATTTGCCTTTTTCAATTCTCCAAGATTTCCTTATTATAGTCTAAAAAAGTGACTTAATTTTCCTGGGTCATCTCACCACATCAGTTGGAAATATGTGGTGTCAATACTCAGCGCTGTCCTGTCAGAGCTTGGCCTCCCTTCCCCCCAGTCCCAGCATTTGGCCAAGTGGTCGCAGGTTTACAGGTGGGTGAAGAGAGGCAAGACCCTGCTTTCCCTGCACATGTACTTGCCTTCTTCTGTGGTCCCATTTTACCTGATCTTCCTCAGTGGTTTTCCATAATCTACAGAGCTCTTCCCTACTGCTTTCTTTGTCTCCTAGAAGGCCCATTTCTTTTTGTGTTTTGGTTTTTTTATTATGATGTGTAAACCACACACTGTTTCTGTTTTCTTTATCTGCAACCTGATGGGTCTTTCAGATCCTAGACAGAGAAGGTGCATGTTTTGCTTTTCTCGCTATCTCTTTCTGTCAGTATAATCAGTCATTTCTTTAGCCCTGGAAATGTCTGTTAAAAGTACATTCAGGGCCAGCCCGGTGGCTCAGGCGGTTAGAGCTCCGTGCTCCTAACTCTGAAGGCTGCCGGTTCGATTCCCACATGGGCCAGTGAGCTCTCAACCACAAGGTTGCCAGTTCAATTCCTCGAATCCTGCAAGGGATGGTGGGCTCTGCCCCCTGCCACTAAGATTGAACACGGCACCTTGAGCTGAGCTGACGCTGAGCTCCCGGATGGCTCAGTTGTTGGTTGGAGCGCATCCTCTCAACCACAAGGTTGCCGGTTTGACTCCCACAAGGGATGGTGGGCAGCGCACCCTGCAACTAGCAACGGCAACTGGACCTGGAGCTGAGCTGCACCCTCCACAACTAAGACTGGAAGGACAACAACTTGAAGCTGAACGGCACCCTCCACAACTAAGATTGAAAGGACAACAACTTGACGTGGAAAAAAGTCCTGGAAGTGCACACTGTTCCCCAATAAAGTCCTGTTCCCCTTCCCCAATAAAATCTTTAAAAAAAAAAGTACATTCAATTTTCCTTGTAAAACTTTACCCCTAAGATTTTCTTTTCATCAGGTTCTTTCTGCTCCTATTTAAAGTGTATTCAAATATGTTTTTCTGACACTCACGCTGACAATGCTTATTTTCCTTAATACCATGAATACTATTATCAGGATGATCAGTATTTTCACTAACGTTTATGAAGGACTTTTTAGAAAACTTTCTTATGCTAACATGCATTATCTCATTTAATCTCAAATAACCCATGAGGTAGATACTAGGATCATCCTCCATTTAATAGATGAGGAAACTGGCTCTGAGATATGACAAATAATTTATTTTTATTTCACAGCTCGCAGCCGGCAGCAGTGGGATCTATTTGGAGTGATAAGAACTGAGCCTGTTCCACTGTGAAGCCAGACCACTACCTGTGAGGCTTCTACTGGGGGCTGGTAGAACGTTTAAGAGTGAACTGATGTGGTGGGGGGCGTCCAGAAAAGTACCCTGATTGATGCCACGTACTCATTCCCACCTTGAGAACCGCTGAACTCATGTATAAATTCCACCACTTTTCCCTTTGCTTCCTTCATTAAATATAATTCCTTTCCATTTGTAAAAATCAAATTTAGAAGCCAATCTACCTGAAATGACTATTTCATCTTCTGTACTAAGAAATCATTTAGAAAAATCATTGGCCCAAAAGATTACATTTGCTTCCTAAAAGGCCATTCTTTTTCACCCTGAAGTACCTTTTCGCTAGAAGAAGCTGGTAACCTGTGTCGTATTTGGAACTTTTTAATTGGAACAGAAGTTTTACAGTTTATCATCTGGTGAGGGTTTTCAGGGGAAAGTGTCAACATAAATTTGGAATTTCCTGACTTCTGCAGATTTGACTTATAATCTTGACATGACTAGAAAGGAAATCTTAAAAAAATATTTTAGAGTGTTTTATTGTGGAAATGTCCCCAAACATTTTCATCCCATTTTCCCAGAGAAACCTGACAGCTTGAGGAGGGAAGGAGAGGGGGGAGAGAAGAACAAAACCCAACAGCCACATCCTTGAACTCTTTTGTGTGTTTAGAACAATGTCCAGTTAAAATCAAACAATATTGCTGCTAAATCCGTCTAAAATAGTCCTTGGTAAGTGTTCTTGCCTGATGGAAGAGTTTTGTGGGAAGGCGGTTTTTAGAAGCGATGAGAGCTAGGGCTTTTCTGAAGAGCAAGGGCCCAACGCTGACCACGGAGGCAGCTAGGCATGGCAAGATACAGTATCTTTCCAATAACCCTGTCATCAGCTCATTTATTGCCTGGAACTTTAAATCCGGATCTGAGCACAGAGTGAATGTCACCACTGCACCCAAGTGGAAAACAAAAGCCCGGGCAAAGGCTGGGGGTGGGTAAGACATAAAGGAGAAGTCATGAAGTCTGGCTTTCTGGCCAGATTTCCTCTGGAAGGTGAGGTGTGGCCAGCACTGTGTGTGTGGACCGCCTGGGAGGGGACACACACCCTGCCTTCAGACGGCAGGACCTCAGCCTGGCCTGCAGCCAAGAAGCCAGACGCCAGGACCGGCTCTCAGCGGTGGGAGCGGTCGCTGCGCCTCGTTATACAATGGTATTATCTCAAGCCAACCACGGCTGCAGAAACTCGCAGTGCTTCCTGTCCTTGCATTGCAGCACAAACTGTCCGATTTCCAACTGCTTTCGGACACACTCACTGGCCTTCGGTCGCCAAGTTCGGAATATAAATGTCTAAAGCCACTTCTTCCTTGGGAATTGCAGACGCTGCAATGCCGTAATCCATTGTATTTTTATCCCCTCTGGAAGGACCTGCAGGACCATGAGTCACACGAGGAAAGAAATTAAGTCTCAAAACAGTTTATGTAATGTAGTCAAATGCCTGGAGCTTCTTATAGTAGAAGAACACAGAAATGTCTTTAAAGTAATCTGACCACCACACACAATGCAATTTATTCCTGTTGGCCCATCATCTCATTCCCGATTCCCTGGACTCTTTTTGAACAAGGAAAGCGAAGAGAGTGTGACAGAAGAAGAAAATCTGGATGAAGGTGCTAAAGAGAACTTGCTTTTAACATGTAGTAATTATTTTCAGTATACTTTGAATTTAGTCGATTGTTAACGATGCTCTCAAACACAGCCCTTGGAGTACATTATAGAAATTTAAAAAGCCATGAAACTCTGATACTAGCAATGTGTCAAAAAGGACAAGAAAGACTAGGTTCTTTTATTTTTAATTTGTTTGATGTTCTTGGCTTTCGAATATTGTGATTAGGTTATTAAATATCTGACCGAGTCTTTCAAATTACATACCTACGCCAGAAAGTTAACTTTTAGCAAACTGCTCCCAGAAATCAGGAGTGGAATCCAACAGTTACCAGAAATGCTCTTAAACCTTCTGCTTCCGGGTCAGGGAGTTTTTGGCAGGCCTTGGATTTGTTACAGGCTGTGCTGCTTAAGGAGTGTTGGACCAGGCTGGATTGGGAAGGGGGGCGGGGGACGGGGAGAAGGTGAACCCTCTGTTTTATTCTCAACGGCTATTCCTGTCATTACAGTACAAACTTTTCAGAACTGGACAACAATGGCTGCAAATAAGGGGGCTCTTGGTTTACCTTTAATGTGCCTAGATAGGTTTTCTCCCTGGTCATTCTGTATGAAGATCCCTCTGGTCCCTGTATTTGTGACAATGGGCGGGTTTCTTCCGCCAGGACGAAGCAGCGAGTGTGCTGACAAATATTTAATGACGCGCAGCAAACAGTTCCA
The DNA here is from genome assembly GCF_057876585.1 of Rhinolophus sinicus. Classification (NCBI taxonomy): domain Eukaryota; kingdom Metazoa; phylum Chordata; class Mammalia; order Chiroptera; family Rhinolophidae; genus Rhinolophus; species Rhinolophus sinicus. The sequence goes on along the minus strand of NC_142507.1, from coordinate 23,150,098 downwards.
GTCAAAGGCATTCATCATGGTCTTTAATGAGACAGACACAGAAATGTGGAATTTTTTAAATTATGAAATATTTCAGGCATACAGAAAAATATAGGGGGTCATACATGTTCATGTGCTCGCTAACCAACTTTGATGAAATCTGAACATTTTGTCATATTTACTTCAGAGTTTCTTTTAAAGAAACAATTGAGAACAACTGAGTCCCCACTCTGACATCCTTTTCCACTCATTGCACAGATGTAATTCCTGTCTGAATTTTGGCGTTTCTTTCCCCTGCATACAGGATGGATGTTCTTCAAGCACTCACTGCTGTGTAAAGGCTGGCATCTATTCTAATGGGTCAGCATGAGTTTTTCAATGTTTTGAATATCACCTTTGACTTCTTGTTTCCAAACGTGTTTGTATGTACACTATGTAATACTATTCTTCATTTTCAAATGTTTTGAAGTTTGAATATAAGTGGTTTAACAAGGCACATAACCTTTTGGATGACTTTTATTGAGATATAGTTCACATACCTACAATTCATCTATTTAAAGTATGCAATTCAATCATTTTTAATATATTCACAAAATTGCACAACCATCATCTCAATTAATTTTAGAACATTCTCATTACCCTCCTCCAAGAAAAACCTGTACCAATTAGCAGTCACTCACCTTCCTCCCACCCACCCTGCAACTTCCCAGACTTAGACAATCACTAATTTGTTTCTTTCTCTATTGATTCACTTTTTCTGGTCATTTCATATAAATGAAGTCATACACTATGTAACCTTTTGTGTCTGACTTCTTTCACTTGACACAGCATTTTTATGATTCACTCATGTTGTAGCATATATTGATGTTCATTCCTTTTATTGTCTAATATTCATTGTACGGAAGTATTATATTTTATTTATTCATATATTGATGGATATTTGCTGTTTTTCTACTTTTTGGCTATTGTGAATAATGCTGCTGTCAACATTTCTGTACACGTTCTTGTGTGAATACGTTTCAATTTTGGGGAGTATATGAGGTGTGACAAAAAAATACCTTGAAAGTTTAAATTAAAAACAATTATTACAGTAAAAGACACATTGCCATTAATCCCCCTCAAAATACTCCCTTCACTTCAAACAAACTTATCCCGTCATTCTTGCCACTTTCTGAAGCAGTTCTGGAAGTCGTCTTTCATGAGTGTCTTTTGTTGTGCTGTCGTGGCTGCCTCGATGTCCTGAATCAATTCAAAACATTTACCTTTCATGGTCATTTTGACTTTGAGGAAGAGCCAGAAGTTGCATGGTGCCAGATCCGATGAATAAGGTGGATGAAGACACACCATAATGTTTTTATTTGACAGAAATTGCCGTACCAGAAGCGATATGTGACATGGAGCCTTTCCATTGTGATCACAAAATATGGTGAATGCTGCTGCTGAGTGCCATCCAATGGAAAGATAGGGATCTTCAGTACAGGAAGGGGCACGTTGAACTTTAGTAACAGTGTGTGACAAGTTTCAACTTGTTTGGTGCAGTCAGTTAGGTGTGAGCTATGGTTGAGAGAAGGTGTACTTTAAAGTATGTGGTAAAGCATCCTCCATCATGACAATGCTCTGTGGAATCACTGGGTCATATGGTAAATCTATGTTTAATCTTTTGAGAAATTGCTAGACTGTTTTTAAAGAAGCTACATCATTTTACTTTCCCATTAGCAGTGTAAGAGGGTTCCAATTTTTCAATAACAATAACATTTGTTATTGTCTGACTTTTTTATTATAGCCATCATAGCAGTGTGAAGAGGTATCTCATTGTGATTTTGATTTGCACTTTCCTAATGACTAATGATATTGAACATCTTTTCATGTGCTTGTTAGCTATTTATACATCTTTTTTTGAGAAATGTCTGTTCATACTGTCTATTTTTTAAATTAAATTACTTTTTTATTATTGAAGCACAAGAACTCTTTATACTAGATATAATTCTTTTATCAGATATATGATTTGAAAATATTTTCTCCCATTTTATGGACTGCCTTTTCACTGTCTTGATGGTGTTCTTTGTTGTACATAACCAAGTTAATAAACTTGGGTAAAACAAAATTATCCAATTAGAAACATGGAACACTAGTACATTAATTTTAACCAATTTCAACCTCTGTAATAGTACTCAACAGTATGAGTAATGTGTATTAAGTTATTGATCCATTCTCTTGTCAATGGAAATTTGAGCTATTTCCAGTATTTGGCTATGACAATGCCACTATGAACATTCTTGTCCATGTCTTCTGAAGCATGGTTTCAAGTATTACTGCTGAGCAAATACTTGGGAGTAGAATCCCCAAGTATTCCTGGGGTCGAAATGCATGTCTTTGGGTATTAAATATTGTCAAATCATTATTCTTTCCTACCAGGATTGTACTAGAAATCTCAGTGCAGGATATCTTTGCTAATACTTGGTACTGTTTGACATTTAAATTGTAGGTGTTTAGATAGATATGAAATTGATTCTCAAAACTGTGATAAAATGTGGCCTTAGTGACTGTCAAACTATGGCAGTCTGTGAAAGACAGATATGCTACTGGTGCTGTTTTTTTGTTATTTGTAAGTGTGAAAAAATTGTGGCAATAATATGTTCTTGTGTATTGACAGCTCTGGAAACCCTCATATAAGTAGAACAATATTAATAACTGTACAGAATGTTTGTATAGCTACTCTGCACAATCTTAGTTGACTGTGTTACATCACTGATTATGTAGACTGTATTACATGTGGAGCACATTGTAAATCTGTAATATGAAATTTGACTAGTGATTAGCATAAAGTTTTAGAATTTATTAGTATAATCCGTTTGCAAATTCTTTAGCCCCTGGAAGTCCTGTAAAAGCAGAGTACATTCCATTCCCATTCTTAGTCCCCAGTCTTCACTTAGTCTTATTGCTAATAATTCCAGTTCCTTCAGCATTTTCTCGTGTAGTTTAACTCAACTCTTTAGTCTTTTAGAAGTTGATGTTTTAAAAGTTAATGTTTTCTGTACTATATATGTAATACATTTATAACTCTGCTTGTTAAGCTTTCAAAATTAACCCTTTCAATGCAAATAGTGAATAAATTAGACCACTATGGTATTTCTGTTTGGACATTTTTAGTAGAGTGAAAGCTTGTATTATAGCTATCTTGTTATACTTAAATCAATATAATATAATATTTATGCAAAACACCCCTTTCAAAGGCAAATAAAGGTTTCTTTTTTTTCTTACTGGAGTTTGATTCAAAAGGAGACTAAGTAGAAGTTTCAATTTGAATGGTGAGAGCTCTAAAATTTGAATAATTTTTTCTAGCTTAATTTCTCATATGAATGTTGATCTTTTGTTTTAATATACATAGGTAGAACCTATAGAGTAAAACAAGCAAACCAAAAACTAATAATAAAGTTAAGGCTCTTTATTATATAATAAAGTTAGAGAAAGCTTTATAAATGTTATAATCTTTAATTTCCACAAAACACTTTTTAAAGGTATATTTGAACAGATGGGTTCTCTTACAGAAGGTTTATGGTAACATTGTGCTCAGCCCTTCATGTATATTCACTACACCATTTACTTCTGACCAAAATCCTAGGAAGCAGGAGCTACCATGCTCACCGTGGCTTTAGCTATTTGCCAGAATCTTGCATGGATTTCGATGTTAATATTAGTTTAGGCTCTGAAAATAAACTAAACTTTAGAGTCTTTGGGTATTTCCCTTCAGCAAATTTTCAGAAGCCAAGAAAGTTCAAGAGTTTAATTAAAGATAGTTGGTCTTTTCAGCTGTACTACGGAGCATTCTCCTTCAGAGTAAAAGGTAAAGTCAGGAAATCCTGAGATGTTTTGTTTACATTCTATTTCACCAAACTGGTGAAAGATTAAAGTTCAACCTCAAAGTTATTTTTCATTGAAAACTGGGTAGACTCCAGTTTGTGCCAGGTTTTCTGGCCAGACTTCAGTTTGGGCAGACTCTTTCATCTCTCTGAGCAGAGCTCAGGGTTCTGTGTAGCTGGTGGAACCTCACCCATGGGAGCTCTTCTAATGGAGAGATGGAGGGTGTGGGGTGGAGAGATTCTGACCCTGTTCCCAAGCCAGTGACCATCCTGTGGTTTCAGAGTCTTTGTATCAAAATGATGTGGATATGCTGTTGGCCAGATGTAGAACTGTCACATCACAAGGGGCCAGAAAAATTAAAATGTCCTATTTCACAGGCTCCGCAGGTGCTCAACTTCTGCTGGGGTTATTTGCCTCTTCAGTAGCTATTATGAAATTAAGGAGAGACCTGGATTCAATCCGTTTAGCATGTTAGTTTTGTCACACATTAGCTCTGTGCTTCTTAAATTTTCTGTGCTTTCCTCATCTGGAAACTGAGGATAATAATAGTATTATTAGCCCACAGGGTTAATATGAGCATTACATGAGGTTATAAATGTAAAGCGCAGGAATAGTGCCTGGAAAATCGGAAATGTTCAATAAATGTTAACTAGGACTGTGACTATTGATATCAAATGATACATCCAATAAATTAAAGTAAATTAATTCTTGAAGTACACAAAACAGTTATTTGGCTAAAGCTTTAAATGTTTTAGAAATCATTTAGATGCATTCTATTAGATGCAGAATTAGTGTAGTTCTTCTCAAGGCAATGGTCAAGTTGAACTTGAAAATAAAAAGAGTAACTACATGCCATGTAAAAATGTAGCTTTAGTAAATGTTCTTGTATGTCTGAATAGTTTTTCTGGTTTCAGGACATACATATTGACACAGAAATAGTCATTTTAACATTGAAAATCAGAAAGTGGATATCTTACTATATCAACATGACAAATATTTTAAAATATCATAAAAATCAAGTTTAAAATAAAATTCACAAAATATTATTTTACTGACTACAGACTACAAAAGAAGTTCATCTTTAAACAGTCTGAATTTCTAACTGCCTGGTTATTTTTTGACTCACAATTAAGAAATGGCCGACTCAACATTTAATAGAGTTTTAAACAATTTACAATTAAATTTTTTCCTATCTCTTATCAACAAAGAGAATTAAGAACACACACATACACAATCCCCCCAAATTAATACCTGTTTGGATAGTGCTGTTTCAGATCATAACTGTAGCAAATCAAAGTTTTATCTAAATAAGCAATTCTCTATAATTGGTGTGTGTTACATAATTATGAACCTTCACAAAACTTATATTATTTGAGATCAAGTGGTTTTTCTTTTCAAGAAGTGGCTCCTGAATGTTATTCTTAAGCAAATTATAATGATAAATCAGCAGTCATATCTTAAATAAATATCTTCTAACATTTTCCCTTGATTTCCATGCCCAAAGTGAACAATTTATTTCAGGACGATTATTTCTGCTGACAGGGAAATTAGAAAAAAAATTGTTCAGCTGAAGAAGTTTTCCTGATAATCACGGAATCTTTGAAAGCTTGGCCCTGGACATCACTAGATGACGGTCTAACCCTGGGGTCCCCTCACTGAGAGGAAACCCGGGTGAGAACTGAGTCTCCTCATTACTGGGAGGGCATGCCTGCCAGCATGGACCATTTTGGAAGAGAGAAATCTAAATAGAAGCAGAAATAGCCACCGACAAATTTCAGGAAATAGCAGTCAGGGGAAGTTGTCAAATCTTGTTTTTTTTTTCATTTTTTTATTTGGGAGGTGAGATGAAAAAGCAGGAACTATCCTTTAGTCCTTCATGCAATAGAAATATTTGCTAGTCCAACTAATGGAAAAACACCACACTTCAAAAGTTTCCAGAGAGTAATGATTAAAACTACGATTTGGCTAGGTTTAAAAAAAAAAACTTTTACATATAGAGAGAAGTACAAATTATAAATATACAGCTTGATTATTCTTCTCTTTAAAATAAAATTGTGATAAAGTATACATAGCACAAAATGTATCATTTTAACCATTTTGGGGTGTATAGTTCAATGCATTAAGCACACTCACATTGTTGCGCAACCATCATCATCTTCCACCTTCACTTTTTCATCTTCCCAAAATGAAACCCCATACCCATTAAACAATAACTCCCAGTCCTACTCCCCATAGGCCTGAATAGCCACCACTATGTTTTCTGTATCTCTGAAGTTGACTACTCTAAGTATAAGTCATATGAGTGAAATCATGCAATATATGTCCTTTTGTGCCTGGCTAATTTCACTTAGCATAATGTTCTCAAGGTAAATTTTATCAAACTGAACACACTTGTGTAATCAGTGCCCCGATCAAGAAATACAGCATTACCAGCACCAAAGAAGTCTCTCGTGCCCCACTTCCAGTTAGTACCCACTATCTTTGTGTGATCATGATGGTTACCGTGTCCTTAGTCAATGAGAGGAGTGAGGCAGAAGAGGAACGACTGAGGTTGCTACTTCTGTCTTCCCCCATAGGCGAGACTGTACATTTGATCTGTTTTATATATTAGGCTTTGCCAAGGAAAAGCTTGGAAACTGTTGACTTAGGAAATGTTCGTATATCACTCCCAGGTTATCTGGATAAGTGCCTTTAGTCTGCCTTTATTCTACCAGCTCCCATTTTTTGTGACTCTGTTTAGGCAGCATCTCTTACAGGAAGCCTTCTTGAAGTGCTCTTGGTGCCTTCCCATCAAAATGTGGTATAAGCACACAATGGAATATTATACAGCCTTAAAAAAGAAAAAAATTCTGTCGTGTGCTGTAACACAGACGAACCTGGAGGACATCATGGTAAGCGAAGTAAGATAGTCGTAGAAGAACATATACTGCATGATTCCACTGATATGAAGTATCTAAAATAGTCAAACTCATAGAATCAAAAAGTACAATGGTGGTTATTGAGGGTTGTGGGGTGGGGAAACTTAAAGTTGTTTAATGGGTCCAGAGTTTCAGTTTTGCAAGATAAAAATGTTCTAGAGGTCTGTTGCACAATAGTATGAATACACTTAGCATACTATACAATTAAAAATGGTTGAGAGGATAACTTTTATGTTATGTGTTTACTACCAAAATTTAAAAAATAAGTTTTTAGAAAAATTTGATCTACTTCTGGAGCTGTTTGCCTTTGGAGAAGTCATTTAACTTCTCCAGAAAGTTCCAGTAGTTTCAGAAGGTAACTCACCCAGGCCTAGGCTTGGGAAATAGAGATTTGTGAAATTTTGCTGGAAGAGGAAGTGCCCAACCTGAATGGACAAAGGTGTTTGGGGCATAGGGAACAGGAAATGAAGGTTCCAGAGGTAAGAAGGAGCAGGCAAGTTCAGGGAATTCAAATCGCCCAGTATTACTGGAGGTGAGAACAAGGTGAGAGCTAAGTGGTAAGAAGGATAATCACGGTGTGCTGTGGTTAGGAGTTGGATTTTATCCTAAGGCTATATAGGGACTGCACTCTTAGGAACAAGGAACATTTGAGGAGTGAGCAGAGGTAAAGTCAGTGAATGAAGCTGATCAAAAAGAAAATGAAAGTTTGGAGAACAAGGTTCGAAAGGCTGGAGAACAAGGAGCCAGTGGGGTCGAGGTTGGCCACAAGCTTCCTACCTTTTTGTACTGTCTCTAGAAGCTTGAGCAATGGCAAAAGTTGGGGGAAGATGAGGGCTGTGGTCCAGAGACAGGCTGGATGCTGGCCCCGCTTGGCTTGCTGCAGTGCGCCCACTTTTGAAGCCTGGTGCTGCCAACCCAGCGAGAGAGCTGTTCATTGCTCTGTGCCCACTCGGGGCTGGCTGTGAGGTTGCCAGACATTAATCCCTTATGTGCTCAGACCATGGCACAGCAGGCCATGCCTATTTAGGAAACCTTGCCTGGTAATACCAGTAGCATACACAGTCTCCCGTTTTAGGAGACTGTTTTATAATATTGGACCTGTAATATAAATTAATTCTATGTAATTAATTTAATGTATGTAAATTAATGTAATCTAATTGGCTCTAAAAGTAATTATATTACTTAATATTATTTTATGAAACTACATTAAAATTAAATAGGGAGGGGCGGCTGAATGGCTCAATTGGCTAGAGCCGAGCTCTTTACAACAAGTTTGCTGGGAGCTGCACCCCCTGCAACTAAAGATTGAAAACGGCCACTGGACTTGGAGCTAAGTTGCACCCTCCACAACTAGATTGAAGGACAACAACTTGACTTGGAGCTGATGCACCCTGGAGAAACACACTGTTCCCTAATATTCCCCAATTAAAAAAAATTTAAGTAGAGAAATTCAGTCTATTTTTTTCTCAAATATTACAGTTTGTTTTTTAAAAGAAATATGTCCATTTTTAAAAATACCATAGTTTTTAGTTTTTTTGTTTGTTTTTTTTTGTTTTTTTACTGTTCAGAAGTGAGAAACTAATCACTCTTATTTTGACCAAATGAAATAAGAAAACATCATAACATGGTTATATTAAAATTCAGGGACTCTGAGCTGTACAACTAAATTTTCTTAATTTAGTGATTATATATCTCCTTTCCTAAACAAGATAACTACTGAACTTTAAAATGAGGTACAGCTACAATCCAATTTCCAAACAACACAGCATAGAATAAAAGAAGTACACCATTTTTTTTAAAAAAGGACCTTAAAACAACTTTGTTAATAATATCTTTATTATACACATATTGCCATCATCACAGCATCTCTTGCAACATTCTGGCATAGAGATGCGTGTGCCATTAAAATAGAATTTAAAAAATAAGAAATGAAACGATTAGAACCCCTGCAGTGACAATCAGCAACATATTTCATCCAAGGCAACCTTTCCAATAGTGTGTGAGATGCTGGTGGTTTAAGCAGAGTTTGGGAAATTCAGGCTCCTCATATCACTGGACTCTCCAGATCACTCTGTTGACAAAAGGTTGCTTTTTTTTTTCCCTCAGTGAATTAATAACTAAGACCCTTAGGTAGAACTAGATTCTTACACATGTAAATAGGAAGAAGAAAAATATAGATGTCAATATGAGCCCCAATTCAGGAGACTGATAAAGCACCAACCCAGGTGCACAGCACATTGCATTTCTGCATAAAAGCTGAACTAAGAAAATGTCAGGTCAAAAATGAAGAAAAACTGGGAGGAACTGTAACACAGATGACTCCAGTCTCTCTGAGGAGATTTCTCATGAGGAGAGAGATTGGTGGGCAAGGCAGTGCAAGGGGGCAGGTTTTTTTGAGCAGCTACTATATCCTATGTGTAGTGCTGGGTACTTTCCCCTCTTGCCTCGTGTTATTCTTACAAGGATACTGAGTAGAGCTTTTCTGTTGGAAAGAGTGCCGCAGTCCCATGGCTGATTAACAGATATCAACATACTACAAAGCTTGGAATTAAAATTATTTTCAGAAGCTATCTTAAGACTGTTTTTCTTTATCTCAGATTATTAGCAGGACCTTGAAGTTTGATAACTGAGACCCAGATGCCAAATGTCCAGTTCAGTCCTGTGCCTGGCTCACTGGATGGCCTTAGTGAAATCAATTTTCATCTGTGAGTGTGTTTCCTTGCTATTAAGATGAAACTAAAAATACATATTGTCTTCATGGGTTATGGTAAGGACTCACTGAGTAATCTTTGCTAAAAAATTGCAACATTTTAAGTAGAAAGTGGAGCAAAAGATGTATTTCATCACAGAGGAAATCTGTTTAGGAGTTTCCTGATGCTAATGTAATATAATATAAAATAAAAAAACTTTCTTCAACCTCCTCCATTAGATTATGAGACAAAAATTGGCTAAATTCCTGTGCTTTTTGATGCTGGCCAAAAAATAGTACAGTTGCACTGAGCAGCCCAGTCACTCAAGCCAGCCTCTGGGAGACCCATGGCTACTCAGGACAGAGTAGTTTGTCCTTTTCTATGCTACTGTTCTCCCACACTATGGTTTCCCGTGGAGATGAGCCACTTGGGCCAGTCTCCTCTCCCACTCTCTTCCAAGAGTTAAGTCCACCATCAATTTTCTTTTGAATTTCTCTCACTCTATTTTTCGATGATTTAAAAATAAGTTTTATAAGCAGTAAGTGTTCTAATTTTAAACAGGAATATTCTGCCCTACTTGTATTATTTTCCTTATAATTTTTTTCCCTTTCTTTAACTTGAGGGACCAAGTCTCATAGCTAAGAAGTTTTCATGAGACATCTTAGAATAGCCTGGATATGGAAGTCAGAAGATGAATCCTGCTTTTGCTGCAACTCTTTTACACCCTTGGACACATTTCTTACCTCTGAGCTTCAGTTTCTTTGGCGGTGCAATAGGGAGAATGATTTTAACTTTACAGGGTCGTTGTAAGGATTAGAGATCTCCTATTTATACATTTTATAAAACAAACATATATTTAGTAGCAAGTTCCTTACCTGGCAGTATGGCTGCAAACAAGGCAAACACCTGTTCTTATGGACCTAACCCTCCAGTGGGACTTGTAACTAAAGTTATTGGGTCTGGAACTTGTGTTATAACAGTTAAATAATCCATAGACACAGTGAGCACCTCTATATTGGGTGCCAATGAGCTCTTCCTTTATCTTCCAAACACAGGACAAAGGAACACTTTGAGGGGTCATTTGGTCTCATATTGCTTTCACTTTCACTGCTTATTCAACAACAGTGACTGAACACCTGATTCCCAGGTGCAAGGACTTGGGCCAGGCCCTGGGAACACTGTGGTGAATGGGATGTGGCCTTGTCTTCAAGGGGCTGGCAGTCAGGGGAGGAGACAGACACTGAAACAGGGAATTACACTTCAGTTGAGGTCTTGGGGGTGGGGGAGATGCTTCTGAGCTGGGTCTAGAAAATAGTCCTAAAAGATGAAGAGGCGTCTGTGAAACAAGGCAGGGGGTGATGCGGTTGCAAAGACTGTAAAAGGAAAAGGAGCTGGAGAGAGAGAGGACCCGGGCACAGACTTGGAAAGAACAGTGTGTGCTGTCTTTGGGATGGTATAAAATAATTTAGTTCAGTATGAAGCGTAGGGTTTGGAGGGGGTGGGGGAAAGGCAGATAAGAGGTGAGAGTGAAAACTGGATAAGTGATGATAGTCAACCTTGTACGTGTGCTAAGGAATTTAAAGCCTCTTCTTCAGGGGGCCTGAGATTTGTGTTTTAAAGAGAAGACAGATTAGAGACTCAGAGTGAGAGGGGCTGGAGCCGAGCCCAGGGCACTTGGAACAGAACAGTCAGGGAGTGATCCTGAGGTAGGTGGACAAGACAGTGGTGAGTAATTGGGGTGAGGAGTGATGAGAGGAAGAGAGGTCCAGGATGGAACATGGGCCCCTGCAGGGAGGATGGTGGTGCCACTTACCAGGGAGGCAGGAAATGCAGGCTTTGATGACAAATGTCATCTAGCTCTTGCCAGCCCCGTGGCCCTGGGAAAATTACTTAACTAGAGTGTTTCCCCAAAAATAAGACCTAGCTGGACCATCAGCTCTAATGCATCTTTTGGTGCAAAAATTTATATTATATTATATTATATTATATTATATTATATTATATTATATTATATTATATTATATATTTTATTACATTATAAGACTGGGTCTTATATTATATTAAAATAAGACCTGGTCTCTATTAATTTTTGCTCCAAAAGACACATTAGAGCTGGTGGTCCGGCTAGGTCTTATTTCCAGGGAAACACAGTATATGTGCCTCAGATTCTTCATCTAAAATTGAGGATGATAATAATAGAACCTCACTGTGTTGTCTTATTGTGTGGACTAAATAACGCATGTAGAACACTCGGAGCAGTGCCTGGTGCCATCCACATCCTCAACATGAACTAGTTTTTATTCCTAGGGACACAGGAAGATAGAGAGGAGAAAGAAGATTGGAGGAAAACTAAGGCTTAGGAAGAGAAGGAGATCTCATTCTGTTGCAAATACAAGATGCTGCCTCCGAACTTTACACCATTTTGGCAAACTTGTAAAAGAGGGTGAACTTATCAACGGAATGTTGCTTCACTGTGAGTGAAGCAAACCCAGAGCAACTCTTCTGAACAGATTTCTGAAATCTGGGATATGTGGAACGGTGTACCCCACATTTGCTTCAGGGTTGGGCAAGAGAAAGATAACGGGAAATGTTAAGACCCCAATTGCTCCAGGCTGTTCTGCCCACCATGTCTGAGACAGCTGGATCCGGTGAGACTGCAAAGCGGGTGCCGTTTGTTTTACCATAACTACTATGGACTTCTCTGATGTTTTCCTAAAAATCTATTCCTTCTTAGTCTTTTCATGGCCCCAACAAATAATACATTTTCGGTGGATAATTTTAAAAGCATATGTACCCTCAGTGGGAAATTCACAACCAAGGTATTTCAAGGTCAGCTTGCACCTCCTCTTATTCACCAAACAATTGAGCTTGAAAAGTTAGGATGACAGAAGGCATTGCCTAGTCCTCTCCTAGACACTCAACACTGTTCACGACACACTCTGGAACCTGATTCTTCTTCATCCTTACATTTGTCTTCATTCTGGACACATCTGACTCTGTGACCTCTTAGCTCCTTGACCCAGTGACCTTATTCTCTGCTGGGCCACAGCTTCGTGTTCTCCTGGTGCAGAAGGTAAAGTCTGGAACGTGTTATCTCTTGAAATTGCTTCACCTCCAAAATCACAAATTCAAACATCCTTCTCACTGGCTCTGAAGCCTGTTACTGCAGCTTCTTGTGCAAGGGTTCTCACCACATCCACCCTTCTACCACTGGTGACTTCCACACCTTCTCATTTTCTCCTTATTTGTGGCTGGTTCCTCCTCTATGAACTTTCCCAATATTCAAGTTGGATCGTGGGGTCCATCATGCCAGTCACTTTTGCAAGCACTCCAAGCTCACACAGCCTTCTTTTGTTGCACATGCCTGGCAAACATGAATCTGAATGAACTCAACTTTACTCACTCTCTGTCCTTGCACCAGGGAGCTAGGCACTGCTGGAGAAAAGTTACCCAGACTGACAAGTTGGTACCACCAAGCACACAGGATGCTCCCATTTGTTGGCAATCTTGCTGTGCCTCTCTGATTCACTTACTCTCCTACTCTCCGAAAAAGTTTTCCAAATATTTTCTATCTCCTTCAACCTCAAATATGTCCCACCTGTCCCTCATTGACTTTCCTTCATATTTCAGAAAAACCCAGAAATACCAGACAAGACCTGCTTGATTTCATGCCACCAAATTTACACTACCACCTTCATCTGCCCTAGTTTTCCTCTCCTCTTGATACAATGGAGTGTCTATTCCCTCTTTCAAAATGGCTTATTTTTCATCCTGCTCTGAACCTGAAGATACTGGGAAGTGATTTTTGGTTGCAGCAATATGAAGGTCATTAGTGACACTAACAAAAACCATGTTGAAGTGAGATGGGAAGAAACTAGAAGGTGAAGAAAGCAACAAGAAAGCTATAGACAACTCATTTGAGAAATCTGATTATGAAGGGAGGCAATTACTGCTCTCTTTTACACCTTGGACTATGAATTATTGCTTTCATCTTTCCCCTTTTCCTCTCTCCCCATTCTCTCTGCCCTTCAATATGCAAAATAATCTTTGTCATTTTAGCAATAGTAGCAATAGCTAGAGAAGCAAGAAACAAAATCCACCCTTCAACCTTGCATCCCTCAGCTGTTGGTCTACTAGTTGCTTCCCTTCATAATCAGATATTTCCAGTGGTTGTCTATAGCTTTCTTGCTGCTTTTTCCACTTTCTAGTTCCTTTGAATCTCACTTCAATATGGCTTTTATTAGTGTCACCAATGACTTCCAGTTTGCTGGAACCCAAAACCACTTCTCAGTCTCCAGAGGTGTTTCCCTGACGCAGTCCTTGTGTCAGGGGCTTGTAGGTTTGGGAAAGTAACTTCCAAAGAAGATGATATAATCAGTTTAACAAATCAATTCCATATTTATTAACTACATACTCTGTGCGAGGCACTGAGTTAAGTAATGGCACTTCACAGTTGGGTAAGACACAGCTCTGTTATCAAGGACCTATAGGCTGGCCCTGTAAGAAAGAAATGGTGATGCACTAAGTAACAAGCAGTGAGTAAGCCAGTGAGGCCCATGGAGCACAGAAGAAGCAGGAAGGATTAACTTTCTCTGCCGTGGTCAAGAAAGGTGGTGCCTAAGCTGGAGTTTGAAAGGTCAACTGCAGTAGCTAAAGATGGGGAGTACGTTCCAGGCAGTGAAAGCGTGCTTCAGTGGGGAGCCTTTCACAGCAGTAACACGCAGGGAACCTCATGTCATGTGAGCCTGCAAAGCTTCAGGTGGAAGTGATGACAGAGTGGGGAAGGCAGACGGAGTTGGTTAGACGGCGATCTGTGACCAGACATGCACGCGTACTCCCACCAAGGATGCTGGCCTCTAGCTTATTTCCCCAATCCCACCAACATCAGAATCACTATATTTAATCTAGTAATGAATGGTCTTAGATGTTAGCAGGTGCTGAATAAATGAAAACTTATAGACTATTTTAGCTCATGAAACTGCCCTCATTATTTAAAAGTGCTAATGCATCTACATTGCTTAGAACACAACTAGGCACAGAGTGTAAGAGTCATAATGGTTAGAGAACCAATACGTAGGACTAGATTCCCAGGGTTTATGTCCTGGCTTCACTACTTACCATGACTTTGGCCAAATTACTTAGCCTCTTTGTGTCATTTGTACATAGGGAATTCTGATAGTACCTAATTCACAAGGTTATCATGAGGGTTAAATGAGTTTATACATGTAAAACACTGAACTAAATTTTTTGTAACAATTCATAATAATTGTTGATAATTATCATTAATAGAACTGTGATCAATAATTATTTTTAATAATTTAAATTATGATTAAATAATTATTGACCAATATGATGAAATCCCCCACGAGCTCTGATTCCTAAAGCTCCCTCACCCCACCCCCATCCCCACCATTGCGTTCTTTACCTGGCATAGCTATATCTTTTGCTGACTTGAGATTTAAATCACTCATCAAGCATGTCTATCAGCTGATGGAAGAGAATTACATGCTAGACAACAGCAATGGGAAATTAGTAGCAACCATTCAGAAACCTAAACATCATGATATTTTAAAGTCTAGATAGCTGTTATTCCTCATTTAAAGTATGATTAAATAATTCATGAATAAACTAGTATGTCTGCATGGAATTATGTTCTAGAAGGCCAAAGAAAGAAATCACTATTCTAGGTGTGCACTTTGGAGGGGTTACATGATATTCTCCCCATATTTTTTTGTGTGTTGTAATGTCAGCTTTCAGATTTACTGTTCAACTAGTCCAAAGAGCATGTGTTTTTATATTCTGAAAAACTGTATCCACCAACAGTGTACAACAACAGAAACTGGTCTCAAAGCTTTCACTTTTAAAGAGTTTCCAAGCACCCTGCCCTTTTCCTAAAGGACTCTTTTCCCTTTTATGGATGAGCACCAGGCTCCAAGACAGTGTAAATAGAGCTTCCTGTTCCAGGGAAGTGCTGGCTCCTGCAGGAGCCCAGGGGTCCTTTGGGAAAAGTTGATAGGAACTATGAGCTATGTGACCTGAGGCCCAGGAGTCAGCTGAGCCAGCAGGGAGGGAAACACATTTAATAGCCCCTTTGTGCAGACTGAGGTCCCAGAAGCACTTCTGGGAAAGTAGGTCTGGTGCCATACACACAGTCCTTGCGAAGAATAGCAGGGAAGCTGGCGGGCTCAAGAAGGACGTTCCCAGATGAGACGCCCAAATCTTGAAATTCGCTGCTTTGAAGAACCAAGAGATGTCTGGAATTCCCACAATTGGGGGATCCTGTTCATCACATGAGTGGAGATTAAAAATTAGGGAAAAAAAATTGATTCGGTACAACTTATTCCAGTCCAATGGCAAATATTTTTCAGGGTGTTTTGTGTTTACACTCTAAAATCTACTTTCCTTCATTATCGGCCATAATATTTTCCCATACTTTTAAGTGGTAACAACAAAAAAATTATTTATTTGTGGTTGAGTTGATGTGTCATTCATTCTGATAATTGTGATCTTTGACTTTTGTGTGTTTCATTATCTCATCAATGGTGGCAAGAAAATAAATCAGAAAAGCATAACTAATCCTTCTAGACTTACTCATCATGATATTATGAAAATTGTAGATATTAATTTGATAATAGCTAACATTTACTGAACACTTGCTATGTGCTAGGCAATGAATTAAGCCAATAGTCTCCATCAGTAAAAAATTGTTTGAGCAAGAACCAACAAATTATGCTTGCAAATATAATATAAAGTATGCAATATACCAACTTAATATTATATTATGTATACTTAGAAAGCATAAACAATAATACAAATTAAAGGAGTGATATGAATAAACAAATAGAAGTTCTTTTATTTTCTTTTTGCATCACAGTAGTTTGTCTACTAATGGAGTATGGGAACCCCAGTTTGGAGACCACTCTGAAAACACTGTATAAACTATTATTATTTCCATTTTAAAGATGAGCAAACAGAGGTGTACAGAGAGATGAAGAACTTGCCCAAGGCCACCAGGGTATCACTGTGGGATAGGTTATTTGCTTCTGTGCCCTCCCTGTGACCTCATGACTCTCTCATTTCTGTATGAGGGCACTTCCAAGAAGCTGCACCATCACGTTAGTGTATTCATATTTTGCGTTCTTCTCAATCTGAATATTAGATCCATGTACTTAAACAAGATGTCCAAATGTGTTCTAGTCTTATCATGTGAGATTTTTAAAACAAATTGAGTCAAATTTTAATTTTATATTTGGGTCAGACATAAGACTTTCAAAATGAATTGATATTTCTTCATCTGAAGCTTTCTTTCTTAATCAAGAAATGAAGCCCAGATATTGGGATTGCCATGGTTAAGAGTAAGCATGGAACTAAAAATGGAGTTAAGAAAATCATTCCATTTAGAATAGTCTCAAAAAGGAATAAAATGTTTAGGAATAATAAAAATAGTGCAAAACTTGTACTCTAAAAAATACAAAACATTGTTGAAGAAATGTAAAAAGTTCTAAATAAATGGAAAGATATCCCATGTTTTTGGATGGATGATTTACTATTGCTAAGGTAACAATACTTTCCAAATTGATCTACAGATTCAACTCAATTCCTATTGAATCCAAGCTGGCTTATCAGAAGAAATTACAAGCAAACCCTAAAATTCATACGGAAATTCAAGGGACCAAGAACAGCCAAAACAAACTTACATAAGAAGTACAAGGCAGGATTTGCATTTCATCATTCAAAACTACTCCAGGGGTTGGCCCGGTGGCTCAGGCGGGTTGGAGTTCCGTGCTCCTAACGCCGAAGGCTGCTGGTTCAATTCCCACATGGGCCAGTGGGCTCTCAACCACAAGGTTGCCAGTTCGACTCCTTGACTCCCGCAAGGGATGGTGGGCAGCGCTCCCTGCAACTAAGATTGAACACAGCACCTTGAGCTGAGCTGCAACTAACAAGGGCAACTGGACCTAGAGCTGAACTGCACCCTCCACAACTACAATTGAAAGGACAACAACTTGACTTGGAAAAAAATCCTGGAAGTACACACTGTTCTCCAATAAAGTCCTGTTCTCCTTCCCCAATAAAAAAAAAATCTTAAAAAACAACAACAACCTTATTCCAGAACAACAGTAATCAAGACAATGGGGTACTGGCATAAGGCTAAGCATACAGATCAATGGAATAGAATTGAGAATACAGAAATAAGCCCTCACATTTATAGTCTACCGACTTTGGACAAGTGTGCCAGGACAATTCATTGGGGAAATTATAGTACTTTCAACAAATTGTGCTAGAACAACTAGACATACATGTGTCAAAGAATGAAGTTGGACCCTTACCTCATGCCATATAAAAAATGAATTAAACATTGATCAATTACATAAATGGAAGAGCTAAAACTATAAACATTTAAAATGAAACATAGGTTTAAATCTTCATGACCTTGGATTATGCAACAGTCCTTATATTTGGCAGCAAAATGACAAACAGCCAATGAAAAAAACATTAAATTGGACTTCTTCAAAATTAAAGACTTTTATAGTTCAAAGGACACTATCAAGAGAATAAAAAGGCAATCCAAAGAACAAGAAAGACATTTTTGCAAATTATATATCTGATAAGGAACTTGACTCTAGAATATTTTAAAGAACTTTTACAACTCAATGATAAAAAGACAACAAAAACTCAAAAAATCCCAATTTAAAAAAATCAACAAAGGATTTGAATAGACATTTCTGCAAAGAGGGAACAAATGGCCAATAAGTACATGAAAAGAGGGTAAACATCACTAATCATTAGGGAAATGCAAATCAAAAATACAGTGAGATAACAATTTATACTCATTAGGATATATCCATGCAAAAAATAAAACAACAGAAAATAAGTGTTGGTGAGGATGTGGAGAACTTGGAACCTTGTGCATTGTTGATGCATTGTTGAGAATGGTACAGCCAGTGTGGAAAATGGTATGGTGATTCTTCAAAAAGTTGGACAAAGAATTAGAATATAATCCAACAATTCCACTCCTAGGTATATACCCAAAAGAAGTGAAAGCAGGGACTTGAACAGATTTTGTACAACCATGCTCACTGCAGCACTATTCACAATAGCCAAAAGGTGGCAGCAACCCAAGTGTCCATCAGCAGATGAATGGATAAACAAAATCCTATATCCATACAGAATACATTCAGCCTTTAAAAGAAAGAAAATTGTGACACATGCTTCAACATGGATTAACCTTGAAGATATTATGCTAAGTGAAACCAGGCACAAAAGGACAAATAATGTATGATTCCACTTGTATGAGGTATCTAGAGTAGTCAAATTCACAAATTCTTGAAGTAGAATTGTGGATTCTAGGGGCATGGGGAAGGCGAGAATGGGGAGTTATTGTTTCAAGGATACAGAGTTTCAGTTGGAGAAGATTAAAATATCCATCTACAGATGGATATTGGCGATAGTTGCACAACACTTTAAATGTACTTTATGCCACAGAACTATACACTTAAAAATGGTTAAATGGTAAATTTTATATTGTGTGTATTATACCACAGTAAAATAATAAATTTAAAAAATAATAAAAAGGGCTGGCCCGGTGGCTCAGACGGTTGGAGCTCCGTGCTCCTAACGCCGAAGGCTGCTGGTTCGTTTCCCACATGGGCCATTGGGCTTTCAACCACAAGGTTGCCGGTTCAACTCCTCGACTCCTGCAAGGGATGGTGGGCTCCGCCCCTTACAACTAAGATTGAACACGACACCGTGAGCTGAGCTGCCACTGAGCTCCCAGATGTCTCACTTGGTTGGAGTGCGTCCTCTCAACCACAAAGTTGCTGGTTCAACTCCTCAAGGGATGGTGGGCTGCATTCCCTGCAACTAACAACGGCAACTGGACCTGGAGCTGAGTTGCACCTTCCACAACTAAGATTCAAAGGATAACAACTTGACTTGGAAAAAGTCCTGGAAGTAGACACTGTTCCCCAATAAAATCCTGTTCCCCTTTCCCAATAAAATCTTTAAAAATAATAATAATAATAATAATAATAATAATAATAATAAAAAGACAACCCACTTAAAATATGGGCAAAGAATCTGAATAGAAACTTCTTAGAAACTTCTCCAACAAAGACTTAAGTACATACTCATAAAATGATGCTCAGTATTAGTCATTAGTCATTAGGGAAATGCAAATCAAAACCGCAATGTGATACCTCTTCATAGCCACTTCAGCTATAATCAAGAAGACAGACGATAAATGTTGACGAGGTTGTGCAGAAATTGAAACCCTTATACACTACTGGTCAGAATGTAAAATGGGGCAGCCACTTTAGAAAACAGTTTGGCAGTTCCTTAAACAGTTAAATATAGATTTACTATATGATATAGCAATTTCACTCCCAGGTATATACCCAAGAAAAAAATGAAAACATACATCTGCATAAAACATGAATGTTTGTAGCAGCATTGCAATAACGAAAAAGTGTAAACAACCCACATGTCCATCAAATGATAAATGGATAAATAAAATAAAATGCTAAAACATAGATGAACGTTTGAAAACATTATAGTAAGAGAAAGAAGCCAATCACAAGGGACAACAAATTGTATGATTCCATTTACATGAAATGTTTAGAATAAGCAAATTCATAGAGACATAACAGATTAGTGATTGCCTAGAGCAAGGAGGGTAGATAAGAATACACCTAATAGAATGGCTAAAATCAAACAGACTGACAATATCAAGTGTTGCCAAAGATGTAGAAAAATTGGAACCTTCATACATTGCTAGTGGAAATGCAAAATGGTACGGCCACTTTAGGAAAGTTATGGTTTCGTAGGAAGTTGAGAATATGGCATCACCGTACACACTTCCCTGGCTCCAAGATCCTGAGTCGCAGCTCATCGCACCTTTGGCCATGACAATATAAGCAACAAAGAAGGACCTGGAGGGTTCGGGGAAAGGAAACATGACAATTTCCCACATAACCAGAGAAGAGAAGGGAAGGATGTTTATTCATCTTCACCTGTGATGTTGGCCTTCAAATCACTTCAGCAGGAACTTGATACAAGACATGACAAATATGAGAGACTTGTAAAACTTAGTCGAGATATAAATGTAGAAAGTAAAAGGACAATTTTTCTCCTCCATAGGATTACGAGTGTTCCTGACATGGAAGAAATACTGACTGAATCAGAAATTAAGTTAAATGGTGTCAGACAAAAGATACTGCAGGTGGCCCAGGAGCTCTCAGAAGACAGGCATCAGTTCCACAGAGTCATAGCTACAGGACTACAGAAATATGTGGAGGCTGTCACTTTCGAACACTTTATCAAAACACGATCACTTGTCAGTAGGGATGAAATTAATAAACAATTGGCATTCACAACAGAAGATAATGGGAAAGAAAAAGAGGCTCCCTCTTCTGATTCTCAGGATAAGCACTTTGGTACTTGGAGACTGAAAATCACACCTGTTGATTACCTTCTGGGAGTGGCTGACTTAACTGGAGAGCTGATGCGGGTGTGTATCAACCGTGTGGGGAATGGGGACATTGACACCCCTTTTGAAGTGAGTCAGTTTCTACGTCAGATCTATAATGGGTTTTCATTCATTGGCAATACAGGACCTTACGAGGTTTCTAAGAAGCTGTGCACCTTGAAACAAAGTCTGGCCAAAGTGGAGAATGCTTGTTATGCCTTGAAAGTCAGAGATTCAGAAATTCCAAAACATATGCTGGCAGATGTCTTCTCAGTTAAAACACAAATAATTGATCAAGAAGAGGGCATTTCTTAGAATAACAACACTCAGTTATTATTCTCCCTGAAAACTCCTAAGAGAGACCAGTTTGTAAAACTGTTATTTAGTATTTCATTTGACTATTGTGGCTTTGACATAGAAAATTTTCAGCTGCACTTACTTTAAGTTATATACAAGCTGTACATAAAATTATCAAAATCAATCATTTCTTATAACTTACTCATGAAAGTTTGCATACGAATGTTTGCATATATGCCTATTTGAATTTTTACTGGCTAAATTTCATCACTTTGTATAATGTGAACAATCTTCAGAGTACACTTTCTGCCGTACTTGTTTTAATTTACTTTATGTGAATTCCTGGAGTGGTAATAGTTAGTGGAAGGCATGTGTAATTTAAGTTGGTGATTTTGTTATCATAGAAAAGATTTCTTAGTTATCTATCTGGACTGGAGCTTTTTCTTTAAATTTCTTGGTAACATTGCGCCAAGCCTCCAAAAAAGGCTTATTCCACAGAAAAGAATTAAAAATCACTAAGTTATCAATATACTTTAATTTTATAAGGCCTTGTAGTGAGAATTCATATTATATTCTAGCTAATTTGCGGTAATTTTGAATCCATATGAAACAAACTTGCAGAAAAATTGACAGATACCCAGCTGTTAGTTTGTACATTTAACTTTTGTCTTTTATCATAGAAAGTCTGATAGAGAATTGGAGCTAACGTTGTAATATTTTCACTGGTGCTTGAGTTGAATTATACGCTTGTACATACAACTGAAAAGCGTGTAGTAGTGATTATTTAGCAATTTTTCTTTTTTGTCCATTATATTACATTAGGCATGTTTGGAGGCTTTCCTATTGTGGCATCTATAAGAAATTACGTTTACATAATTATAATGAAGTTTTGTTGAAATTTTTGAAATATTTGTTAATGCAAACCTTTATAGTTGTCCAGTTATGTTCAATGATAACATAAAAAGTTGCCAAAGAAAATATATTATGTACAATTCAGCAATAAGACAATTGTGAACACAGTTGGGAATAAATAACAAGGGTAACCTCTAGTTACATTTAGAATTGGAATTTGCCTACTGAAATTAGTTAGAGATGATTCCCTGTGATGTGAAATTGACTCAAGCATGACACAAACGTCTGGCCAACACCAGGCATTTTCATTTGGTTGTGTGAGTTTTGAGACTCTAAATACTGGATTTTATTCTTGGAAAGATTAGCTGCTCTGTTTGTAAGGGCTGATTCTTTGAAAGTGTAACATTCCCCCCCCCCAAATAAAATCACCTAAAGGGAAATAAAATATAGACACGCCTAACAAATTAGGTTTGTTTGTTTGTTTCTGATGGTGTGAGTTTTTTGGTTTCCCTATTCAAAGATAACTGCTGAAAATGTAGTCTTACTACATATTTTTGTTTCTTCTGCCACTTGAAGTTAAATTTATGTTAAAAGTGAAATAATAATGGATTGTTAAATGTCTTACAGATGTTTAAAATTGAAGTCTTTGACTAAAATATTAAAGCATAAAAAAAAAGTTGAGGACATGCATACTTATAACCCAGCAATTCAACCCAATAGAAATGAGAAAAACATCCATCCAGACTTGTACATAAATGTTCATAGCAGTTTTATTCATAACCCAAAACTAGAAACATGGCAAATGTCTACCTACTAATGAATCAATAAATGAAATGTGTATATTAATTCAGTGAAATATTACTCAGCAATAAAAATGAAAGAACTATTAACATATGCAACAACATGAATGAATCTCAAAAACATTATGCTAAGTGAAAGAAATCAGATTCAAAATATTATAGTGTATGATAAAATTTATATGAATTTTTGTTTTAATCAGAAGGTATAGAGACAAAAAGCAGATAAGTGGATTTGGGGTAGGAGCAGGAATTGACTGCAAATGGGCACCAGTGACCATTTTGGGGAGACTAAAATGTTCTAAAACTAAATTGAGAGTTTTGGACAACTGTATAAATTTACCAAAAAAAAAATCATTGAATTGTAGACTTAAAATGGATGGGTTTTATGGTATATAAATCATATCTCAATGAAATTTTGTTTAAAAAAGAGAGGGAAAAGAGTAACAAAATCCTATACCATCATTTTATTTCCACACAAGAAAGTAGGAACTCTCTTCCCAATGACCCACATTTAACCCAAGAATAGTCTCAATTTTTTTATTTGTATTTTTGTGTGTGTTTGAGAGGAGAGTGAGATTAAGTAATTAGTTTTACTAAAATTATTCAATAAGCACTTATAATTTGGTAATTTCATCATCTCATAATTATACTAGAGGTGCCAAAAAGTGTATACAAGTGGACAGTTTGGTCAACTTTGCTCAAGCAGTAGTTCACTGTAATCAGAAGTGTCTGGATGCTGATGGTAACCACTTTGAGCACCTCTTGTAATTGCAGAAGTCAAGTGCGACTTGTATTCATCTTTTGTTATAGATATATATTGAGTATTACAATTTTAATGCAGTTTTCCTTTCTTAACATTTTTTGGCACACTCTGTATATTAAGCACCCTGTACTTACTATTTTGGTTTTTTAACCATTTTATTGATATATAATTCACATACCATACAATTCACCCATTTAAAGTTCATGGTCTTTAATATAGTCACAGAGTTGTGTTCATCACCACAATCCATTTTGGAACATGTTCAATAACTCCAAAAGAAATTCCTATGTTTTGGAAAATGCAATTGTTTTTCACACACACAAAAAAGCCCATGTTATTTACGTTGTCTACAAGATTTGTTATTTTTTAAAGCATTAATGACTATTTTTGAAAAGTTCTCGGTTTTAATTTCTAATATTGTTACTATTTATAGATGTAATCCACAAAAACAAAAGCTTTTGGGAGTTCTTAATAATTATAGAATGTAAAGTGTTCTTAAGACCAATGGGTTTGAGAAATACTGGTCTCTTTACCCATTATAGTAGTTCCCCCTTATCCACAGGGGATTCCAAGACCCCTCCATGGATGTCTGAAACATTGAATGGTACTGAAGCTTATATATACTATTATTTTTCCTACACATTTTCCTATGATAAAGTTTAATTGATAAGTTAGGCACAGTAAGAGATTAACAACAGCAATAAAATAGAACAATTATAACATACTATAATAAGTTATGTGAACGTGGTCACTTGTTTCAGGGGATCCCTTGCTGAAGTCTTCCTATAGGCTCAATGCTTTCTGGTACAACATGTTGCCATTAATCAGAATACACTTTCTACTTTTGTCTTCCACCCACAAATTTAATGAATTTTCCATCTTAACCAAGCACTTATCATGCACTATGGACGTAACTTTTGCAATTTCAGGTGTAAGAGCAAAACTAGCAAGAATTTCTTTTTTGTTCTTCGCTATTCACGGATAGAAGATTCATTCTTACTGTAGAGCTTAGCAACCTCAACATACAATTTTTTTTCTTTCCTTATTAAGTCAAGAACTTTCACCTTTTCACTTAAAGGATGTACTTTATGGCTTCTCTTTCAAATATCTGAATTGCCAGCATCACTTTTGGGCCATTATTAAGTAAAATAAATGTGATGAACACAGCCCTGCAATACCACAAAAGTCCATCTGATAACTGAACTGGCTACTAAGTGACTTATGGGTGGGGAACGTGTACAGTGTGGAGATGCTGGACAAAGGGATAATTCACACCCCAGGTGGAATGGAGGGGGATGGAGATAGATTTCATCATGCTACTCAGAACCACATACAATTTAAATCTTGTGAATTGTTCATTTCTGGAATTTTCCACTTAATATTTTCAGACTGAAGTTGACCACAGGTAATTGAAATCGTGGAAAACCAAACCACGGATAAGGGGGGATGATTGTATCTTGACTTCCTCTAGTCCCACACAATTCTTAGCCCTCTGTCAATATTGCTTTTTTCTTCCACTACCTTTCTGAAGCTCTTCATGTTAAGATTACCTATAAATTCTGAATTTCAAAATCTGATTCAATTTTCATTCCTTATTGTATTTAACCACCCTTAAGCCTCTTACATTGTTTTCCTCTCCCTTCTTAAAAATCTTTCTCTCTCAGATGTTTGGGACACCAACCCTTTCAGTATCTCTTCTTATCTTTCTGCCTTTCCACTATACTTGGTTTGCTCCTTGACCTTACAGATTAGTTACTCTCAGGTTTCCAACCTAAGCTATTTTTCTCACTGCTTTATGTATTTTCCCTGGGATATCTCATTCAAATCTTTGGCTTCAGTTGCTGCCAATATATCAATGATTTCCAAATCTGCATTGCTTTCCTAGGCTTGATTGTTCTATTTCTAAATGTATGTTAATGTTCCATGAACATTTCAAAGTGAACACATCTTACTGAAACTCATGAACTTCTCTTTCCCCAAATCACTCTCTTATTTGGGTTAATAATATTACTATCCATTGATTTGGAAACAATAAAAAAAGAAAACATTAATTAAAAAAAAATTATGAAGTTATCTTTGAGTGCTTTTCTTCCTAACCCCTTCGTATGCAGTAGATTCCCAAATCCAATTCTAGCTCCAGGACAGTTCTCATATCTATTCCTTGTTTCCCCCCCTCCCCCTCATGCTCACGTCATCATTCTCCTAAATTACTAAACTGTTCTATTAATCAGCTGGTCTCATCTTTCAGAGTTATCTTTAAAATACGCACGTGTGACCATCGTTAATTTTCGTTTTTCAAATTCTTCCATGCTTCCTCCTCACCTACAGGATAATTTTGAGCTTCTTAACAAGGCTATGACACAAGAAGTCCTTCATTATTTGGTCCTATTGACCTTTCCAGTTGTGTCTTCTGCCACCCCCAGTTTATACTTTACTTCTTAGCTGTGCATTGTGGTGCAATAGTGCTTTTGCTCAGGTGGTACTCTCTGTCTGGAGTGTCCATATCCACTCTGTTAGCAGAACTCATCCCTGTGGGTCTGCTCCTCTTAATTGTGTTTTCTAGGTCTCTCTCTTTTTAAAAAAAAAAAAGTTTCAGGTGTACAAAACAATGTAACAGTTATACATTTATACCCCTCACAAAGTGATAACCCCACTCCCCTAATCTACCATCCCTCTAACATCGTATATAGCTGTTACAATTCCATTGACTCTATTCCCTATGCTGTACTCCACATTCTGTGACCCTATATATATTAAATTATAGTTGACATTCATTGTTATTCACCTTCAGCTTCAGGTGTACACTGCAGTGGTCAGGCAACTACACCATCCCTGAAGTGGTCTCCCTAATAAGACAAGTGCCCATCTGACACCCTACAAAATCTTTACATTATTGATTATATTCCCCAAACTGTCTTTCATATCCCCATGGCAATATTGTGGTTACCACCAGGTCTCTTTTTAAAGGTCATGTCCTCTCCAAGATCTTCTCTCTCAGCCTAAGATACACCTGCTTGTTTAATTTTGCAAACTCAGAAATCCATTTGAATCAGCCCTTATCACATCTCACTGTATTGTAGATATTTGTTTATATCTCTATTTTCCCACTAGGTTGTGAGTGTGGGGCTGTCTCTTCTGCACCTTGTAACTGTCCAAGCTCATGAATAGGTGTGCAACTGAATTAGTGTGTGTGTGTGTGTGTGTGGGGGTCAGAACAGTGCTCCTTTGTCCTTCATTCCTTATCTTATTTGACCACCCTTAATCCTCTGACAAGTTATTCTGAACCAGCATCAGAGACATTAATTTCTCCTCATAGTTAAATCAAGTTGTGAATAGTGAATTGCTTTGCCATAGAGAAAAATAGGCACAAAAGAAATAAATCTGGTGATAAATACAATGAAATGAAGTTTTTCTCTCACTGAGGGATCAAGGATTCATCCTGCAGTTTTGTAGTTTGCCTCCTCTCATAGATTAGCAATGTAGAGAGGATTTACAGAGAAAAGGAGATGCTGAGATGAAAGAACGCATGGGGAAAGAAAAGGAAAACTAGGTGAGTTACTTGGAAAAAAGTACTAAAAGGGGGATGAGGGAGATAGAAAAGTAAAAAGAGAAAGCATTGTGGGAAAGTATGTACAGAAACAGTACCAAAGAATAGTCCATTTGCTGCCAATAAGGAGCTACAGGGAACAAGAAATACAGGAATGAGAGGAAACTCTGACAGGATGCAGCTTCACAATTCTTTTCAGAGTTGGAGCTCATGCCGGCTTCTTTATATTGTCTCTAAAATGTGTGTCCACCCTGACTCTCAGATCTATGTAGGTTTTTTCTGAAAAGCACTTCTGGGTCAAAAGGCCAGAGCCCCCACATTAGAATAGGAAACTGTCTTTTCTGGATCTACATACCATCCTAGGAACAAAACCATTTGACACCCCAATCATTTAATAAAATAATTCTAATAATTGGGACTTTGATTTAAGATATTGATGAGATACCTACAGAACCCCAATTGTTATATTCAATTTTTTCCATCTACTGTGTTTATATAGGATTCTAATAAGATCCTATGTCAAATTTTAATACTCTTTGATGTCAAAAATAAAAAATAACTCATGTTCAAAAACATTTAAGAGATCAAGGGTAAAGTCAGTAATTGCTTCAGTTAAAGAGCAACAGAGCTATAAATTTAATCATAATTTTAAAATTGTGTAGAACACAAGGATTGAGCTTGTAAATCCCTCATTTTATAAATCCCTCATTTTTTAAAATAAAGCTTTCTCCAGAACTGGAACTATTTATTTATTTAGTAATAAGCTACATGTTAAGTGAAATCAATCTAAAAATTGAGAGAGAAGTGTTAAGTGACAATGTTTCAGAAGTAAAATATGTGTCTTATTGAACTCACTAGTTGTATTTGCCTGGTTTTGAAAGAAAACACCATATGTAATTATTTTAAAATCAGCAGAATATGCAAGAAACTAAATATTTTGCAAAGATGTTATTATAATAACCTTCATTTTATAGTACTCTCCCACTGTTACTGAGACCTATAAAGAAATCTGTGTGTATATATCCTCACATCAGAATTATTAGTCCTAACTTTTCTTATTAGTCCTCTTCAAATAGCGAACTATTAACTAAACATCTAGAAACAAGAAGTTCACAAGTTCTGTCATTGCAATTAAGTTTCATCAGTTCTGTCCAATGAGTGTCCATCAGATGGGAGATAAATTTGTGGGTAGGAAATGGAGGCAGAAATATAACACTTCTACAAAATTCAGTGTTTAGATTAACATTCTTCCTTAACTGCTACCTGTTTTCTTTAACACTCTTTCAAATCTCTCAAACCTTGTACCATGGAATTATAGAATGTTTGAGCCTGAAGGGAATGGAGAGATCTTTGGGGCCAGCTCTTTATTTGATGAATGAGGAAATTGAAGGCCAGAGAGGGGCAGCAGCTTGCCCGTGATCACTTGGCTCGTCTGGAAAAGAGCCAATATTGGCGCTTAGGTTTCTTAGGTTTTCCAACTCAAGCACGGGCTCTGTCACAACACATGACATGCTTCTCTGTCCCTTGAAGATAGTAATTTTGGCATTTCTCAAAGTCCAGAATATATCTTCAGATCCATGAGTCAATCCAGTATAAGAGAATTGAGGTTGGCTTCCCATATTAGAACAGACTATTCATCAATCTTGTGTATATGTTTACAAATGATGAGAGAGAGGGAAGAAGGTAGATGGATGTAGAGTAGGATAGTATAACGCAGAAGCAGTTTAGCTTGGCAATTAAGAGCAAAGACTCGCTCCACACTGCTGGGGCTCCTCCTCTGACTGGCCATATACTAACCTAAGGCCAGTTGCTGGGTCTGTCTGGTCTCTGTTGTACAGTTTCTGAAGATTAAGTGAGCTAAAGCTCTCACAACTAAGCCTAGCACACACTGAACACTACATGTGCTAGCTGTTATAGAAACTTCCATTTAAAGGTGCCCAGAACAATTTGGTGGCACCTGAAGGTGTCACATATAGTCACTCATCTGTGAAGACATGTGGTCTTTTCAGCAGTTCTTCCCCAATGGGGTTCTACTAAGCTGCACACATTTAAGATCCCAGGTAGGTCACTCATATGCTGCTTAAAAGTTGGGTTTTTCAGTGTGACTCTAAGAGATCCATTTAGGAATAAAACCCATGATCTTTTTCAGAGCTGCAAAGGAGCCAGTTTGGGTTCACAGACTCTCTCAAGGGTAAGACACCATTGCTCTCTAAAAAGCTAGAGGTAGGAGTTAACCTCATTCCAATCAGTATTCCACATATTCATTAGTTGAGCCTGACAAGGAGATTCCAGCCTTCAAATCTGTTTGAGACAGAAGGACCCCAAGGAGGTCAAGAAGAAAAACTACCTAAATCAGCCAAAGATATCCCCTTTCTCTCCATTCTCTATGACATTTTGGGTTTATTAGACAGTTTGGCTATTAACATTTTTCATGTGAAACAAAAACCATGGGTGTGTGCCTTTTGGAGAACCACGTAAATCAACAAAGCTATACATAGAACAGAGTGATTTGCTTAGCAGCCAAGAGTTCCCTGCAGATAGCAGTTATACAGATCTTGCCGAAGAAAGGAAGTGCTGTGCTTCCTTATTTTTCTAGCATCCTAGGCTTGCAAGTCAATACACATCCTCCACACAGTTGACTATTCAAATAAATATCGACAAATCATACTGATTATTATATGGGCTTAGATTTGTAGAATTACAATATTAGTAATTATGGAACTCTTTTCTGAAATGTCAGTATTACATGTATTTATTACATTAGTCTTAATTTTAGAGGTAATTTAGAAATAGAATATCTAAGGTAATCACGTTTTTAAATTAAGAGTGAATTAGCAAAAGTAAAATATCATTTATGTGTACTTTGATAAATTATATATGCAACTATGGTTTAAACCATTTAAATGATACTTAAAAAGGGACAGAGTAACAGGTATTCTTGCAATGCTAATGACTTTCTCACATTTCCTTAATGATGTGATAATCACCTATGGAAATACAGAAAGCCACTTCCCATCTGCCCAACACAAATATGTTGCCTCCTGTTTCCTCACAGCGGCATTCAGCACTTCTCCAGTTTTCCGGACAGTCTTCAGTCCTGAAGTAAAAGTTGTTTTTTATTTCTCCATAGGTTGTGTTAAAGAGTACCTTATAAATCCACTGTTAGCACTTATTGGAGATTGAAAAAACAACCATTAGTATTGAGCTCTGGGGTTAAATCAAGTGCTTAGTGTGCTTCGGCTTTTATAATGCCCTCCCAAGACGTTCCTTCCAATGTGCTTCCCACAGAGGCCAGTCACAGAGTTGGCCGCTCTTCTCTACTGCCAACCAGGGACCAGCTTTCAGATTTACTCTGATATCTTTTCCCTAATCTTTATATGAAAACCTGAAAGGAGAAAGCAGGGCTTACTTCTTTTTTTTAATTGGGAACAGTGTGTTTTTCCAGGACCCATCAGCTCCATGTCAAATCATTGTTTTTCAATCTAGTTGTGGGAGGCGCAGCTCAGCTCCAAGTCAAGTCATTGTTTTCAGTCTAGCTTTGGAGGGCGCAGCTCACTGGCCCATGTGGGAATTGAACTGGCAACCTTGTTGTTAAGAGCTTGCTCTCTAACCAACTGAGCCATCAGGCTGCCCAGGACTTACTTTTTCAGTGAGCTTCAGTGGTGGCTCACATTTCAGGGTCTTTGGTCACATAACCTCTTTCATCCAGGGATGTTCAGGGGCCTATTCCTTGAAGGGAGATGTCAGAGCATTTTCTGGCTCCTTATGTAGAATCGGTAAGTAGAACGTGGCATTCACGAAGCCCAAACTTTTAGATGTCACTTTCAGATGTCACTTTCACAAACTACATTCCAAGCCGCAGCCAACTCCGTGGCCTTGTAAACACACAGCCCTATAGGGCTAGTCCTGTTTCCCACCACATTATGACAGAGGCCAGCTGCCAGTTAGACTTATTTTTACGTATAGACCAGTTTAATAGGAAAAACCAAATATTTCCAGATAATATTATGACTGAGCAAGTTATTTTATTTTGTCTCATCATCTCTTAAAGCATCTTTCCTCTGACTAACTCTCAAGATTTCAACTTGAAGAAAGCATTCTCTTGTTCCTGAGGTAACTTTAAGACAGGGCATGGGGTCTCTTGTGTGTATCCATACTCTAGTGCTGTCACTCCCTATCATTTGTGTACACAGGTCTCACCCCATGGCTACAAGCTCTTTGAGAACCAGAAATAGGTCTTCTTCTCCATTCCATCTCCTTGCATAACAGGGCTCCAACCCGAGCTGCACATATGCTGGGTCCTTCCCTGAGCTTCCGACTAGGAACTCTAGGTACCTACTAATCCATTGCACTCAGATGTCACACAGGTGCATTAAAATCGCTGAATTCACTGTCCCCTCCCCTAGAGCTAATTCTGCTCTTGGGCCCCTAGTCAATGATCACTATTCACTTAGTTGCCCAAGGCTTAAACCTGGGCGTCACACTCAACTCACACCCTTACATATCTTCATCCTTTAATCAGTTACCTAAGTTCTGCCATCTTCTTATGGTTCAAACTTAGACACTATCTTAATTTCAGCAACAATATGTTACCTTAATTAACACAACTGCTTCCAAGTCAGTGTCCTTGTCCTTAATGCTGCTGTCTTCCATCATTGTCCCTACGAGGAATCACATCTTGAACATAGTTTGGCAGTCCCACTACCCATTGGAAGGAATCCAGCAGCCTTAGTATGGTTTCATGGATCACTGCTCTTTCCCCTTGTCCATCATCCATTCTTCCTACCTTTGGTCACAATGTCTGACTTTCATTGGGGAAACCCTCCTCACTTTTCCTCCCTTTCCTTTGATCCTCAGCCCTTCCTCACTACCTCCTCCTGTTAACCCAGCTTCAGGGCTAAGAGGCAGGGAATGGGGTCCCTCTGGCACAGTGATTTTGATTCAGGCTTTGCCATTTGTCTCCATCAGTCCAGTGGAAAATCAATCTTTGGACATATTGGTCAGGAAGAGGTTCTTGTGTTGGGTTTGCACCCCTTGAATCTGAGCCTGGAGTTGCTGGTGGCCATCTGAACATGGACTCTAGACCTGCCAACAGAGGTGGGCCACCAGAGCAGAGAATGAGTTACACAGACTTCTGACATGTTGGGGTGCTTGGATTCAGTTTTGCTCAAACCACTTTATCCCCAGTCTTTTCAGTTGCACAGGTCCTTTTTTGTTTAAATACATCTGGGTTGATTTTATTTGTTTGCCTAACAAAAGAGACTTGACTACCACAGATGGTCATAAACCCTTGGTGATAGACGTCTCCCTGTTTTTTGAACTCTACAAGGTCCAGGCTTCTTGTACAGACTCTTGCACAAGGTACCTCCTCTACTGGAATTTCCTTTTTCTTTGTTTGAATAATTCCTATTTATTCTCCAAGAATCAGCAAAGTCTACCACTCCTGAGAGGCTTCTCGTGACTCCCCAGGCTCCCTAATTATGACCCTCTCATAGCACTTACCGTATTAGATCTTGATTGCCTGTATACTTTTGGGGAACTCCTTCTGGACTGAGGCTCCCTAAGGCTGAGATCATGTCTTTCCATTGTTGTGTCTCTAGAATCATATTCACTCACATGTATGAAAGTAAAATTAAAGACTGATATGGTGATGGAAGGAAATCACCATTATCTAATTTGAGAATATTTCATCATTTTTCAAAAAAAACCCCAATCCCATTAGCAGTCACTCAACATTGCTCCATCTCCCCAGGCCTCTAGCAATAACTAGTATACTTCCTGTCACCATATTTGCTTATTCTAGACATTTCATGTAAATAGATTTAGATAAGATGGTCTTTTGTGTCTGACTTCTTTCACAGCATGTTTTCAAGGTTCATCCATGTTGTGGCCTCTATCAGTACTTCATGCCTTTCGGGTGTTAAATAGTATTCCACTGTGTGGATACACCATAATTTGTTGAACCACTCATTAGTTGATATATAGCTGTTTCAACCTTTTAGCTATTGTGAACAATGCTGCTATGAACATTGTTTCTGCGTAGACATATATTTCCAATTCTTTTGGGTATATACCTAGGAATGGAATTGCGGAGTTATATGATAACTCTATATTTAACTTTTTAGGAACTGCCAGACTGTTTTCCAAAGTGACTGCATCATTTCACATTCCAATCAGTAATGTATGAATGTTCTAGTTTCCCCACATCCTCATCAACACATTATTTGTTGTTTGGATTATAGCCATTCTAATGGTTGTGAACTGGTATCTCATTGTGGTTTTGATTTGCATCTTCCTAACAACTAAAGTTATTGACCATACTTTCATGTGCTTTTTGGGATTTGTATATTTTCCTTAAAGAAATATCTATTCAGGTCATATGCTCATATTTTTTTTTTTTAAGATGGAGAAAAAAATTTATTCTAAAAATAGATTTCAGCAACAACAAAATATTGAGCTGGTCATTCTAATAAAAAGAGAAAAGTTAACAGGAATTTGCTTAAATTTTTTTTCTAAAATATACAATATTGTCACTGTAATATACTCCAAACTCTCATTTTTCAGTATTTGAATTACTTACTTTATGAATTATCCAAGGAAATTTTTTTATAGTTTAATAAAAATAGTGGTTTTATTGATTATAGAATTTCAGCTATGTTAGTATATATTATAATCTTTAAGAATTAGAAATAAATGACTATTTTTGTTTACCGAGAATAATCTAGTTCATGACAGCATATTCAGTGAAACTATTTAAGTCCTGCACAGTTATCATATCTATTTTTCAGATAATCTGGAAGTCATCATGCAAGCTTTTATTAGGCCACGATATAGTTACCCCATACATGCATTTCATTAAGTAGAAATAAGACATTATATTTTCTTTTTCAGCAAACACCGGCTCTTTTTTATACAGACATATCTTTCCCAAATTAGCATTATAATGTACAACTTTTAACTTTTTATCCACAAGAGCTGTCTCAAATAACTTTAACTTTGGAAAACTACAAAGGCATGAGACCACAGCAAAACACAACTATGGACTTTGTATAGTGAATTTTTCCTTTTTAAAAAACATTATTTATTTTTTAATTAGTTTCATGTGTACAAAACACTGTAATAGTTAGACATTTATCATTTATACTCCTCACAAATGTATATTGCATTTTTCATTTTTACCTCAAACACTAATTTATAAATAAAACTAAATTAACCCCACATCATAATACTTATTAGGAAAGTCTTTTGTGTACACGTTTAATACAAACATGGAAAACATCAAATAGTCTGAGCAAGTATTTGACAGACCACAGAAAGAACACAGGACTGTGGGAAATAAAAATTTGTTAGTGTTTTAAAGCTGAAGAGACTGATGAATGTCATTCCAATTTCTCATCTCCTCTTCTACATCTTTCAAATTGAGTACTTCCAAAGAAAATTTGCCTTTTCTCTCCTTTTTTATAAACTCATCAATTTCTCTGAAGCGGCCTGGGTCAATCAGACACACAATTTCTAATTGCTGACTATAGTCCTCACTTTCTATAACCTTAATCAGTGGCTTGAGCTTTTCCTTCAGCTTTTTTCCTTCATCCACTGGAAGGATGAACCGAAGTCTCAAGTGGAAACGTTCGATCTTCATTTTCTCTTTCAGCTGCTTTACCACTTCCAAAGCCTGTTGTTTTGTACTCTTGTTAGTTTTGACTGAATAGTGGATGTCCTTCATTGTTCTCTCACTAAGGATACCATGTTTCCCCGAAAATGAGACCTACTCCGAAAATAAGCCCCAATTAAGGTCGTCAGCTAGACAGATGCATTTAGTACGTTATGACGATGTTCCGGAAGAAGATGGCATGACTGTATTTGAATAAATGTAAATTGTGGTACATGAAAAAAATAAGACATCCCCTGAAAATATGCCCTAATATATATACATATATATATATATGCCCTAATAATTTTTGGAGCAAAACTTAATATAAGACCCGGTCTTATTTTCGAGGAAACATGGTAACAGTATATGGTCTCTTTGTTTTAGGGTTCACACATTTGTCCGCCACAATAGTTTCAATGTCCCTAAACATCTGCTCCAGCTTGCCTGTGTGGTTTTTTACCTGATACTTGAACCTCTCCTTTAGTTAAAATCTGCTAACGGATTTCAGTCTGGTCATCTGTTCCAAATGCACTGATGAGATCTTCCATCTTTGCAACCTGCCCTTTAGAAACATTTACAAACACTGAGTGGGTCTGTGGAACTTCATCAAGGTCTTTCTCCACGCCTCTGCCAGCAGAGGACCTTGTTTTTGTACCAGGCTATTTCGAAGCGCTTCCTGGCGCGCTTCACGCACACCACAGCCACATCAATTAGGCCGATCTGGTTGGTGGGGGTGAAGATGGACATCGCAGGGCTGCTCACAGATCTGGGGTCTTGCGAAACAAGGCAGGCAGAACCAAGGCAGATACGCGCCGCCAGCCTGAGGGCCACCTGCGCCTTGTTGTAACGACGGTAGTTGTAACGACTGGGCGGCGCGCCTGGCACAGAAACGCCTGCAGAGCGCGCGGTGCTGCGACTAACTCCGCGGAGCTGGAGGCCACAACACACCCAACTGACTTATTGTGCAGGCATCAGGTGATGCCAAGGCCCGACCAGGGAAGGTGAGGAATAATGCCTGTGCATTGCGGCTTTTAAGACATCATTTCCGTGCCCCTAAGGAAATTTTAAAAGCATAGGTTGGCTACTCTTTAATATTTAGACATACGTGTGAATTACTTTTAAAGTAAATACATTTCCAAAGAATACAAATTTAAACCTTTATGTGTCTATTTTCAATAGGGTTATTTGTCTTTTTTTTACTGAGTTGTAACAGTACTTTATGTAGTCTGAATACTAGACCCTTATCAGATATATGATTTGCAAATATTTTCTCCCATTCTGTGGGTTGCACTTTTACTTTCTTTATACTGTCCTTTAAAACGCAAAAGTTTTTGATTTTTATGAAGTCCAATTTATCTATTTTTCTTTTGTTGCTTGTGCTTTTGGTGTCACATCTGAGAAACCATTGCCAAAGCCAAGATAACGGAAATTTAAGCCTATGTTTTGTCCAAGAGTTTTATAGATTTAGTTCTTACATTTCGGGTTTTGATCCATTTAAAGTTAGTTATTATATACGGTGTGAACAAAAGGTTCAACTTCATTTTTTGGCAGGTGGATATTCCCCACCATTTGTTGAAAATATTCTTTCCCCTAGTGAATTGTCTTGGCATCCTTATACAAAATCAATTGACCATATATAGGTTCATTTCTGGACTCTCCGTTTTATTCCATTTCTCTGTATACCTATCCTCATAACTGTACAATGTGAGTCAGATATAGTCTTATTTATTGTAGCTCTTTAGAAAGTTTTGAAATTTGGAAGTGTTGAGTCCTCCGATTTTGTTCATCTTTTCCAAGACTGCTTTGGTTATCTGGATCCTTTGAATTTCCATTTCCTTTGAATTTTAGGATCAGCTTGTAAATTTGTGCAAATAAATCTGTTGGATTTTGAGAGGGATTGTGTTGAAACAGTAGATCAAATTGGAGAGTATTGCCATCTTAATAATATTGTCTTTCAATCCATGAACATGGGATATCTTTCCACTTATTTATTTTTATACAATAATGTTTTGTAGTTTTCAGTGTACTTGTACTTCTTTTGTTAAATTTATTCCTAAGCATCTTCTTATTGTTGATAGCATTGTAAATGGAATAGTCTTGTATCCTGCAATCTTAACTGAACTCACTTACTAGGTCTGTGACTTTTCTTGTGTGCATTAGTTCTGTTTTTGAAATATTAAATTGTAGGGGTCAAGCATGCTGTTGAAAACAAAGGTCCAAGACTTAAGATAGAGTTTGGGATGGATTTGGAAGTTCTTGACACTTGTGAGAGTAATTCATGGGAGTAGATGAGATAGAATAGGGAGGTTGCCTACATTGGGAAGAGAAGAAGCCTATGCCAGACCCTCAGGAAACACAAACAGGCAGAGAAAGAGGACTCTGAAAAAGCAATACACTAATTTTATTTCATCCAACAAGGTTAGAAATTTAAGGGTGTTTTTCCCCATAACTTTTCTTATATGTTTTTCTGATTCTAGTGAATTCAGATGAAGAGCCCTTATAAGAACTTTCATTTCAACACCTCCTTTTTCAAATAATATATACAAATATTTAGATAAATATTGGTAAATGTTTTGAAAGCTAACTTTCCTTCCTCATAACATTATTTATTATTGGTAACTGTGAACATTTTTGTCCAAACTTGGGGATTTAGGTCATATAACTATTGATCTTCCTAAATATCTATCACCAGATTTTTGTTTAAGAGAATGGAAAACTGAAAATGCCATCCTAGAAGTCCTAGAATTGTTTTTGAGAGCAAATTTTTAAAAAATAAGCTCATTAATGGCAAATTTACAAATAGGTAGAAGAATTTGGAAGTTTCTATCTCCATTTCCTCTTGATTTTTTTCATACTTGACATTATTTTTACCCTCACAGAGCAGGCTCACATCTGCTGTGTGTTTTGCTGTTATTGATATGGATGCTCCAAAATCAACAGGTGTTTTCTGATGTTAGAAGTCTTATGTGTTTCCTTTGGATACATTTCAATGCTGGATAAAGACATGTTTGGCTGAAATGGCTTATCTCTCTCATAGAACCCATGGCTGGAAGATGCTGAGGCCCTTTTGCCAGGGAATTCTCCATCAAAGTTTGTCCATACAATCCATCAAACTTCCAGGTCTGAGTTCAAAGTCATGAGTGTTGTATGATGAATAGTGTGGCAGTGTCTACGTGGAAACTGACTGAAACATTTAGATTCAAAACTTTAGTCCTTAGCAATAGCTAGGAATTGTTTTTTAAAGAAAATAGATACAGCACATAATAGCCCTTCTTTTTTACTTATTACATTTTTAGTCAGGGATCCACTAAGAATTTGAAGTTTGAATATATATTGCTATGTTTATATCCATAGTACAAAGCATGATATTTAGATTGTTCATATTAGGAAAAATGTTTTGGAGTTCAGCCAATTTATTTATTTCTATCATGAGTCAGTCAAGTTGAAAGAAAAAAATCCTA
This sequence comes from Rhinolophus sinicus, assembly GCF_057876585.1. Classification (NCBI taxonomy): domain Eukaryota; kingdom Metazoa; phylum Chordata; class Mammalia; order Chiroptera; family Rhinolophidae; genus Rhinolophus; species Rhinolophus sinicus. Next base: position 23,111,812 of record NC_142507.1, on the reverse strand, counting down.
GTTCCAGCAGGAAAATAACTAATTAAAATACTTAACTATATTAAGATCTGCATGTTTACTGAAATTATTTCTTGTGCTAATTCCCTATTTATTTTAAAAACGTGTTTAGATTTTTACTATGTGAAGCTTAATTGCTCTAAAGTCTTAATTTAAGTTATAGATTATATTATTCTACTTCTCAAAGTCATTAAAGAATATCTTTCCAAAGCAGGAAAAGATGCTTGGTATAAAATTCAAAGTAAAATATGGTCTATCCACAAAAATGATTTGGGGGATTTAAGCATTTTTCTCATGCTCTAAGTGGCCATCCTTCTTGTGATCTCAGAACCCTAACCTCCCCTCTTCACAGCAGGAACTATTTCACTGAATTGCTCAATGACAATCAAATTGGTTTTCCTTTCATAAGTATAATTGAAGTCCTATACTTTTATTATAAATATAAAAATTAGAATGTATTTAAAAGCCTAATTTCATAGGCTCTAGCCAAGACTTCTAAGAGCAAAGAGAACTGGGCCCTTCTCCCTGGATATGTGAACCAAACTGAGGTGAGTCCACACACACACATGCCAATTGTAGACAACAAAACTAGGCAGGGCAGGACGCTTATAGTGTGCACAGATTTAAAAAAAAAAAAAGGTACATTTATCGGGGATAAGAGATGACATAATCTACAGAATAATAAGAGAAAGAAATGTTCTTGAAGTTTATAGATTACCCTTTATGAGTTTCCAGATTTCTGTTTTATTTCCATCTGTGATCAATATCCTTGTATAGGACTGTCCCTATCTGGGCTACCTTCAGAACTAAGCAGCAGAGAGAGAAAACAGCCCCCTGCGCTCTCTGCTACTCTCAGTGACCGACTTACTTTTTGACCTGGCTAGTCCTTCCTCAGTCATAGCACGACTCCCTCTTGGCTCTGCATATTTCCCTCCCAGCTCAGCTGCTCTAACCCTCACCCACCCTTATTATCTCTCTACACTGGGGTAGGCTAGCCCCTCTGATGGGAGTCCTTTCCCCAAAGAACATCAGAACTGTGGCTTCCATCCATTTTCTCTCCTTCTCCCATTTTCCCTACCTGTGGCACCTACCCCATTGCCATGGTTTTACATGGATTCCCAAACCCTGTCATCTCTTAGTCTTAGTGACCTCCCTTAGCCTCTTCGTGACTTGCCCTGTCACCACCCATGCCAAAATCTGGCAGTATATACCTCTTGGAACTTTAAACATTCCTCAGATTTACTTTGATTGTTCAGAAAAGGTCTGTTATAGCTAATCTCTTATCATCCAGCACGCTGAGTAGTGCAAGTTGGCTGGGATGGGTTGGGGATTATCTCTGATTGCTGATTTAAAAGAAAGTAGATCACACAGTAGAGGAGAAATCCATCCTTGTTGGGCACGAATTGAGATCATTAGATTCCACAGCTACCCCTAGTTAAAGGCTTCTTGGATGAAAACAAAAGCCTTTGCCATTGAAAATAATAAATATCATGCCAGTGTTTCTCAATTGTAATCCAACTCCTTTCCAGGGATAGTTTTCAAGCACACTTGCACCTCGCATATCCATTCTGTGTTTTTAATTCACAGACATGGCCCAGCAGGCATATTCCACACTGTCAGTTCTCTTCTGCCCCTTGCAAGCATAGGAAGCCCCACTCCTGGCTCCACTCTACACTTTGCACTGAAAACAGTGAAGCAGATCCTCTGATTTCCACAATTTCAAAGAGAGTCAGGCAAGGACAAAAAGCAATCAAATTGTCTGGCTCTCCTCTGGTGTCAGGCAGACCAGGTGGACACTTGGAAGCAGAAGGAATTATTGTTGAGAGTTCAGCACGTTTTCTTCCTTTCTTCTTCCAAACTCCTTTATCCACCACTTATCAAATTTGATGTTCCACAACTCCTGATTTGTATTGCCTTTTTGAGAAATAAGGAAAGACTGTGGAGAGTCTACTGAGAAACTGCTGGACTGAATTTCTTTATCGATAATTCTCATCAGCTCAAATATGCCACTGCTCTCCTGACACAATTTACATGTTTTCAGAACATGCTTTTTTCTTTTTTATCTTGTGGTGTAGTTTGTTGTTGTTGTTATTGTTGTTTTATGTAGGAGCAAATATTTAAGTATATGTATTTTTCCACATTATTTTATTTTAGTGAAATAATTAATATTCAAAAGGAGGAAATCAATTAGCATTATCTTAAAACATATCTGAAATATATTTCTGAGCCCAAGTATTTCCAGCATTGGTGAGCTAGCCCAGCCCTTGGAAATGGAATGGACTACATGAAGGAAAGAACGAAGAAATGAAACAAGCTATGACCTGAGAGAGCCTCTTAGTGACATTTTAACCAGCCCCTGTTACAGACCACCTCCCTGGGAGCGACTTTGATGTGGAGCTATTCATTCTTCAAGTTGCTGTATTTACTTTTGTGGACTGTGTCCCCTCCAAAGGGTGCTAAGGATAAACAGAATGACTTGAAGATTTACCCTGTTTTTTAGATGTTTAGTTTGAAACTTGCGAAGGTTAACACTGGGGTGAGTGTAAGTGCATAGAAAGTACCAATCCTGATGAGCATCACAGGGGCCATACTTTGTTCCTAGTGTTTTGCATCCACCATCGCATTGAATCTCAACATGACCATGTGAAGCGAGCATCATTATTACCTGGTGTAAAAACGAGAGACTCAGTAACTTGCCCAATGTCACACACATTAACAGCAAGGCCAAAATTTCAAATCACACTTTTAAACATTGTTATATAAATAATACTTATTCCTCTCTCACTGGCTCCTTTCGCCTCGTGTTTATAATGCATTATTTATTGAGACTGAACAGCCCAGGAATTGAGTTGCTCTTCACAGAACATAGCCATGGTACAGGGATTATGAAAAGAGGGATGGAAACTGCCCCCATCTCCACCTGCAGTCCAGGTGCTGGCACCCTGCATAGGGTAGGTGGCTGAAAGCTGATTCACCTTTGCTCCTCCAGACCCCCAATATTCACTGGAATAACACAATTAAATTTGATTGCCTATCACTCAAAGAACCCACATCTTTGGAATTCTTATAAAATTCATTGCACTTCATGTGACATCAGCTGGTTTAATCCTCATGATAAATAATTCCTCAATTTAGATATTACTATCCTGAGGCACCAAAAAGTAATTCCTTCAAAATCATATAACTAACAAGGGGTAGAACATGTACAAGCCCATCATTCTTTATTCACAATTCTGAAATCCACACAGCTCTAAAAACTATAGACAAAATCTGAATTGATGTGGTTACTTATAATCTTTATATTACTTACTGTAAAATTCAAATTGATATGACACAAGAATCCATGCTTGTCCCCACTTTAATGGGCTTGAAGACTTCTGTTTGCGATGACCTATACCCATATGGTCATCCACCATTTAATGGCTTCTTTTGATGAATATTAGTAGCTTTCAGTAATTTGGGACATAGTTGGGGACTATACAGTCTCTCTCCTGCAAACTTGCACATCTTGGGCCAAATCCTTGTTAAATGCATAAACACTTAGCTAAATTTTAATAAATCATACTTTCTGCTCTTCTGTGCCCAGAGAAATCCTCTCTATCTGCCTTCAGTCATTCCAACAACCACCAATATGACAGTTTGTTCTACAGTGGGTGCAACTGTATTCTGATGTGAGGACCACCTACGCTGATGGATCCTTCTGCTGACCCACAATCTCCCATTTGAAACTCTAAAGTTATAAAAAAAAAAAAAAAAAAAAAAAAAGCACTGAAAAATCAAAATTAATTTTACCACTTCTTTGGCAGAAAAAATCTGATGTTGAGAGTTCTTTATCATTTCACTTATTCACTAAGTGTGAATATTCATGTTTTGTGCCAAATTTTCAATATGGATGCTTATAAGATGCTGTCCCAGACCTCTCTCAGTTATTAATTAATATGTGACATATGCAGTATATTCTCTTTCTCCTTGGCCCCCAAGGGTTTGAAGAAGGAATTAAGATCCTGTAATTTGTTCATACAAGAGCAAAAGGCTTGTGTAACCCTTTTAATATTAGTAATATGCAAGGTGGTTGTTCTCATGACCCAGAAAAAATATGTTATGTAATATATATATATTTATCAAAAACAAAAACCAATCAAAAATTAAAACTTAAATTGCATCAAAAGTCTATAGGTCCCTAAGAATGTCTGGAGTTTTAAGGCCCATGAACCCTACTTTGAAAAACACTACACAAGCATATGAATTTACTCAGTCTACCAAAAGCTCTCCTGCATTCAAGTAGTTCCCTGTGGTGTGATAAAAATATGTGTATACTTGGCATCTGATGGAGTCCTGCCAAGAAAAGCAATAGATTCTTGTAAATGCTAAATTAATTACCAAACCTAAATTGCAAAAGATGAGAAGTAAATTCAAAAAATGAACTAATAAAATCTCAGTGCATTTGATTGGAATTGAATTCATTTGAAATTTAAAGTGCTAGCTTTTATCATTGGAAAGAAAAAAATTGTGAAGAAACATCATGTATTGCATTATCTGGAACTATTAAAAATATTTTACTCACCTTATCCATATATTTTCCATTTAGTGATTGTAAACATAGTGGACATTTTCTACTACAGAATGCTATGTCTGATATTATTCCAAATGTTGAGATGTGTGTGGGGGGCGGGAGAAGGGGGAATGTGTCTAGCTATGTAGTAAGTGGCACTTTGGGAAGACAAAACAAAGAATGCAAGGGTTTTTACCCTCACCAAGTATGCTGAAAAACAGAAGAAGAAAGTTTGCTTTGTTTCAGAGAAGGCTGGAAATGTTTAATTGTACTAGGTCATCTGCAAAGCTGAACTGGACTAAGGTAAGGCCCTAGGACCAAAGATCAGTGGGTCCTTAGGTTCAACATTTGCTTCAGGACTCTGGGATGGTTCCTGTATTATCCCATGGTGATCCAGAGCCAAAAACATCTACAAAAAGAGTTGAATATACTCTAGGGATGGGTTGGAGAGTACAGGGTTATTTGTTTTGTGGCTTTATCTTTCATATTAGATCTTTGTTTCTTAGGGTACATTAAATGATGACATGAGGCTTACTTTTTTTAAAAAAAGTACAACCCCTCAATAGTAGAAGGTATCACAAATAAAAATGAAATTGATCCAATACACTATGTTTAATATATAATATTTCTGTAATGTGTAGGTTTTTAATGTAAAAGTCGGTTTCTAAATTATTTCTATTTCTCAGTATTAATGTAACAAAAATCATTTGGATATGTGTGTTTGTGTGTGTGTGTGTGTGCGTGCGTGTGTGTGTGTGTGCGCGCGCGCGCGCGCGCGGTAGGACATTTAAGTTCACGAACTCATCCTAGAAAAAGTGCTACATACCTCATTGCTGAATATCACTATGGTCACCTTCGAAGTACTTCCCTTGGGAAACTATGCACCAGTGCCAGTGCCTAGCTCACCCTTCAAAGCAATTTTGAAACTCTTCCTGGAATGGCCATCAGAGCAGTCGTCATATTACCCTTGATGTCCTGAATGTCATCAAAATGTTTTCCTTTCAATATTTCCTTTATCTTTGGGTAAAGAAAGAAGTCATTGGGGGCCAGATCAAGTGAGTCAGGAGGGTGTTCCAATACAGTTATTTGTTTACTGGCTAAGAGCTCCCTCAAACACAGTGCCGTGTGAGCTGGTGCTTTGTCATGATGCAAGAGCCACGAATTGTTGGTGAAAAGTTCAGGTTGTTTTCGTCTAACTTTTTCACAGAGCCTTTTCAGCACTTCCAAATAGTAAACTTGGTTAACTGTCCAGTTGGTACAAATTCATAATGAATAATCCATCTGATATCAAAAAAGGTTAACAATATCATTTTGACTCTTGATTTGGACTGATGGAACTTTTTTGGTCATGGAGAATTGGCTGACTTCCATTGTGCACTCTGACGCTTTGTTTCAGGGTCATATTGGTACACTCACGTTTCATGACCAGTGATAATACGGCCCAAAACATTGTCTTCCCTCTTCAAAAGGTCTTGGCAAACTTCCACTCTCCTTTGCTTTTGTTCATCAGTGAGCTTCTTCAAGACCATTTTTGCACACACCTTTCTCATGCCAATATTTTCAGATAAAATTTTCCTAACCGTTTCTCTATTAATGTTTACTTGGTCTGCTATGATTCTCACAATCAGCTGATGATTTTGACGCACAATTCAATGAATGTTTGCAATGTTTTCATCAGTTCTTCTTGTTACTGGCCGCCCTGACCTCTCTTCATCAGTGATGCATTCTTTCCCCTCAGAAAAATGTTTAATCCATTTGTATACTGCCATTTTTTTCATGGCATTATCCCCATAAACTTGGACTAACATGTCCCTGATTTCACTTCCACTCTTCCTAAGTTTAACAAGAAATTTAATGTTTGTTTGTTGCTCAAATTCAACCTCAGACATTCTCATGACAGCACACAAAAACATGCAACAACAATAAGGAATGCCACTCAGCAAGACACCGCCACACGTCGACACGAACACAGCTGTGAGACACTGATATACAAAGGTTATGAAATCTTACCGAGCTGTTTGTGCAGTGCTGCCAATGTAAGCGCACGGGGGCAAGTTCGCAAACTTAGTTGTCAGACCTCGTATATAGACATAGACATACATGTATTATTTAATTTACCAGTGACCATATTGACAACTGTTGTAACAGTATAGAAAATACATACAAATGATTGAATTCTGTTCTGTTCTCAATCATTTATTTGTTTGGTTCTGTAACTATCTACCTGGAGTCAAATGTAGATCTTTCTATGCTGTGATTGTATTTTTTCCTTCCAAGACAATGAAATAAAGAAAAACACCTCCAAAGTTTTCCTGGCTAATTCTTGGTGGATTCCAGAGGGTCTGACTGCATCCTTGACCTGAAGGGCCATCTGAATACTAGTAGTAAGGACTTTTCTTAATAAATACTGGGAAACACAAATCTGTCCCTTTGGTATCAGTGTAATTAAAAACTGTCTTCACTTATTGTCAATTTGAATGTGACTATACTGAAGAAAGCCCATTTTTCACCAATGATTTTATATCCCCTCTAGAGATTGTTTCTTTTTTCCCGTGGGAGACTATGTAGTTATGTATATTACGAACAATGTAAAAATGAAAAAAATTCTGACTAAATGTCTAGCGCCACCTATTGGTAGTCAAGTATACATTGATTCTCGGTGACAAAGTGATTTTGTTGATTCTTTTTGCCAATTTATGTCTATATGCATACTTTATGATGCCTATTATATTTAAATACGATGATAATCATAATTATTGAGTTATTCTAAGTTATGGTTTGTATTTTTCAGCTCACAATTCCCTTTAGGCAGCACATACAATGACAGTCTGCTTTCAAAAGAAAAAGGTAGAAAGAGTCTAGAACACAAGGAAGAAACAATGAAATGACATCTTCACATTTTGTTTTGTATACTTGTTTTGAATACATATTGTCACTGACAATACAAAGTATTCTGATTATGCACTGTCTTTTGAAACAGCCTTTGGATTTTTTCCCCTGACTTTTAAGAGTTTGAAGTAATAGTATTTAAATTCAATTCCTTATCTGTGCTAAGTCTAGATGGGCCACAAATAGTGCTGAGACAACTGGGTTTCCAGATACAAAATAATAAAGTTGAACTCTATTTCACACCATAACAACAATAATTAACTCAAAATGGATTGAACACCTAAAAACGAAAATGGTATATAAATACAATAGAACAGTATTCAGCCTTAAAAAGGAAGAAAATTCTGACACATGCCACAACATGGGTAAACCTTGAGAGCATTATGCTAAGTGAAATAAGCCAGTCCAAAAAAAGGCAAATATTCTACTTGTCTATTCTACTAGGAGGTAGCCAAATTCACAGAACAGAAATTATAAACTGTGGTTGCCAGAGGCTGAGGGGAAGGAGGATTGGGGTGTGTTGTTTAATTGCCATAGAGTTTTAGTTTTGCAAGATGAAGAGAGTCCTGGATATTAGTTGCACAACAATGTCAATGTATTTAACACTATTGAACACTTAAAAAATAGTTAAAATGGTAAATTTTGTTACATGCATTTTATGAAAATTTAAAAAATAAATGAAATTCTTTAAAAATGGATCAAATATAAATGTAAGTGCTAGAATTATAAAATTCATAAAAGAAAACATAGGCGTAAATCTCCATGATCTTGAATTAAGCACTAGTTTCTTAGATATGACACCAAAAGCACAAGCCACCAATGAAAAAAGAGAAAGGACTTCATCAAAATGAACAACTTTTGTGCTTCCAAGGACTCCATCAAGAAAGTAAAAAGACAACCTGAGAAGAAATATTTGTAAATCATATATCTGGTAAGGGACTTGTATCCAGAATATAAAAAAGAGTTCTTATAGCTCAATAATACCCAATTTCAAAAAGGCACTACAAGTCTCAATATAAATTTTTCCAAGAAAGATATATAACTCACCAATAAGCACATGACAAGATGCTCAATATCATAAGACATTAGGGAAATACACATCAAAACAACAATGAGATATTGGTTCATACCCGTTAGGATGGCTATAATAAAAAAGATTGATAATAACAAGTATTGGTGAGAATGTGCAGAAATTGAACCTACATATTGCTGGTAGGATTTTAAAATGGTGCAGCTAGTTTGAAAAACAGTCTGGCAGTACCTCAAATGGTTAAACATAAAGTAACTTAAATGGTCTGGCAATTCCATCCCAAGAGAACTGAAAACATGAGTGTGCACAAAAACCTGTATACAAATGTTTATAGCAGCATTATTCATAATACCGTGTTTCCCTGAAAATAAGACCTAGCTGGACAATCAGCTCTAATGCATCTTTTGGAGCAAAAATTAATATAAGACCTGGTCTTATTTTACTATATTACTTATATAATATAAGACCGGTCTTATATTAATTTTTCTTTTTTTTTTTGCTCCAAAGATGCATTAACTTAATTTTTGCTCCAAAAGACGCGTTAGAGCAGATTATCTGGCTAGGTCTTATTTTCGGGAAAACAGGGTAGCCAAAAAAGTAGAAATAACCCAAATGTCTGTTAACTGATGAATGGATAAATAAAATATGACATAACCATACAATGGAATATTATTCAGCTGGAGAAAGAAATTAACTACTGATGCATGCTACAATGTAGATGAACCTTGAAAACATCTTTCTAACTAGAGAATTCAGTCACAAAAGACCACCACATGGTGTATGATTCCATTTATATGAAATGTCCAAAACTGGCAAAACTGTAGAGACAGAAAAGGTTAATGATTGCCTATGGCTATGGAGGTCTGGGGGGGAAATGAGGAGTGACTGCTAACAGTTTCTTTTTGGGGTGACAGAAACATTTAAAAATTGATTGTTGTTATGGTTGCAGATATATGCGACTATACTAAAAGCCATTGAATTGTACAGTTTAATAGGATGAATTATATGATATGTGAAATATATCTCAAAAAGAGCTGTTAGTAAAAGAAAAAAAAAGAGTAGATAGGTCAGTACTAGATTCACCATCTTAACTTGTGACATTGATTAAAATAAAGGTTTCAAATTGTCAAATTAGAGAAATGATGAATACCCTTAATGGTATTAAGGCATATAAAATGATTAGAGTTTAGATTTAATGAATGTGAGATTATTACAGTGCTTTATAGTTTGAACATTTATTTTGTTACAGTAAATAATTCCCACTGAAATTGAAAACAGACACATTGTTCTTATAATTCTTTATCTCCTATACTCATTCTTTACAAGCAACATGAACAAGTGGCTTAAATCTAGAAACTGTCCCCCAGCTATGACTGCTGCCCCTCTTCCTGGGATTGTCTTTTATATATGTTAATTTCCTAAATGCACAAACTGTTATTTTCATTCAGAATGTGAAAAATACCCCTAGGTAAACTCATTTAAAAAGTGTTGATTTTCACAGTCTTCTTCTGCATTAGAAGCTTAAAACATCCCTAAGGCAAGGAGGACTTAAGAACCATCCAGGTGAGAATTCCCTCCATTGCTTGATAAAAATGCTATTCATGGAAGTTACCTCGAAACCTAGCACAGCCCAGGGTGATTTTTATGCATACTAGAATATGGAGGTTTAGAAATATTCTACCTCCCTACTTCATTAGAGAGGTAGGAGTTTTGAAATCTCATTGCCATATGGGCAACTATAGAATCCCAGAATGTGAAAACTGAGAGGAACCCAAGAATCATCTTGTTCAACCCTCTCTTTTTATGGAAGAAGAAAGAAGATAATTAGCCCAAAGCCATACAGGTAGTTCAGGGCTCAGCTGGGGCAAAATTAGGTTGATTGGGCATCACTGGAGTACATGTTGCATCCATCCATCATTAGATGGAAACTTGAATCTCAATTCTAAATGTAAACAGGGTAATCCAGAGAAAAAGGAAGTGAAATAGCATGAGAAAGGGGTCCCTGCAAAGATGACATACTTTTTTATTTTCTCTGCCAGAGCTCTTTTAAATTCACCCACATAAATTTAAAGTTTAACATTTAAATTTCATGCATTCTCTTAAGATTTCATGCTATCTCGTAAAATATTATGTATGTATGTCAGCAAGAAAGCTTACTTCGTATTTGTAGGGTTGAATATTTTCCATTTACTTGATGGGCACTTGTGGCTCCCTATTAAGAATTGTCTAAATGTTGAGATTCCTCAACAAAACAATTTCAGAAGACAATGTCCCCCTCCCTCCTCTCTCTTTCTCCTCTCTTCTCTCTTCCCCCACTTCCTTCTTCTGGTCCTGGAAATTAGCCAGCGAGATTATTTATGGCTCTTAGTTCACATCACACCTTAATAATAAACAGGAGCAGTTTTCCTCTGTTTTCAAATTTCAACATTACTGTAGTTAAAAATTGGCTCCCTTCAGAAAACTCTTTCTCCAAGTCTAATGTGCTATGCCATGTGTATACATGATTAACCAGTACAATACGTACAGCAAAGAAACCAGGTGAGAGATTTATTGATTCTGGCTGAAACAGATTGAAAAGTAACCTTGAACACTTTGTGAAGTCTATAATGAGTTTCACAAATCAACTTTGGAGCCAGTGTAGCATGTCCATTTAGTTGAGGTAAAGAGCCTGTGTTTGATCTAACTTAATAAAGTAATTCCAGTGTAGAAAGTAGGTCAAAATGATGACATTCTAAACTTCAAATTTTGTTGTTGTTGTTTACGAAGAGAAATGCATTTATTTCCAATAGATTAATGATTTTGGTAAACAATGATATTTTGTTAGATATTTTGGGGGTAACTTTTACTAATGAAAGGTAGATTTTGTGATAGATTTGTGGGATGAATAAGCATCCCCATTTCAGAGCTGATTCCAAGTAAAGTTCAATGACTTGGCCATTCTAAAAAATTTCTTTGACTCAATTGAGTCAAAATTTAAATTGGGACTGTAACATAGACCATAGAATTATTTAGTGTAGTAGATACTATCAAATAGAATTCTGTTCTACTGATATTCGCCCCCATTTGAGTTAAATATGTTATCTAACAGTATTAATAGGCTAAGTCTTCTTAAACTAAGTGTACGTGTTTTTTTTCAATCTGAATAATCAGAACAGTATAGAGAACAATAACTATTAAACCTTCCTCCACCAATTAACCTTCTGAAACCAGAAATGGGGAGACTGTATATATAAGCACATATGAATAATTAGGATAGTAGAGACACAATTTTAATCTCAAATTTTTTGTTGATGATTTTTGTTGTTGTTTTTTTTGTTTGTTTGTTTTTGTTTGGGACCATGAAAGGTACCTGTTTTTCCTCGCATCTTTAATTTTATTAATAATGTGGTTCTATATGTTAGTAGTTATCTGGTTCTATGGAAGTAAAGAAAAGGTAAATCACTCACTTGGCTATCAAGAAATATGATTATTTTATTAGGCTGTAGCCCTTTTCTTTTCTGGCCAAAAATAAAAATGACTAAGTTTTCCAAAGTGTGGGGTATTAAAAGAACCAAAAATGAGTAAAAGTTCTTCTGTCTGAATATAATACACTACTTGTTTTGGTAGAAAAAACCCCACAGATTTCAAAACTGAATAGTGAGCCCTTGGTTTATTGCTTACCAGTAGAAGAACTCATTTTCTTCTCTAGCAAATGTTTACAAACAGAAAACTTGCCACAATTAATTTTAGAAAAATATTTCTCCTTGAGGCAGGAAGGACAAATAAATAAGATGTTTAAACAGCAGCTGGTAAAAGCATTTCTGAACCCTTGGTTTAGGAGAATGATGCCAACATTACCCACACCTGTGATGCCTCCCTTAACAATGAACCGACAGTGTTCTTGCACCCAAGTAGAATTTTCTAGCGATTTCCACTTTACGGCATGTTGCCACAGACACTTGTGCTTAAATTTGATAATACTCTGGTTAGCACAGAGTTCAATTAATAGAGAAATAACAATTCTCTTTGTCATTTGGAGTCCTCAGGCACCTAAAGAAAACATTCTCACATAAAACATTGCCTTTTAAATCCATTTGTAAACTTATTTTTCTTCTTATGTAAAAAGATGAAATATTCACTAGTGATGAAAATTTCCTCCTATACAAATATTTTCCAAGCTCACTTAAGCCTCAAACTTACTTCATATCACTGAACATTAAGCAAAAATTTTTCTGGAATAATTCATCACATCCCAAAACAAATAAGTGAGAGAATATTTGGAAAATATACTAACCAACACATGTTAGAGAAACAAAGGAGAGTTGTATGTTAAAATTTTCTTCCCATTCCTACAAATACCCAGCTGTAATTTTTAACTTATGGTAAACTTATCTTTTTTTTAAAAGTTCATCAGTTTTCCTGCCACAGAACTCAATTGCCATTAATTTTAATAATGCTGTGAAAGAGAGTGAAAACTCATTTTACCCATTCCAGGCAGGAAAATGAGAAGAGAGTATATATCTCATTTAGGATTTTAAAATAGATTTGTATAATGCTTTAAGCAAAAGTTCTTTGAAAGGTATCCATGAATTCAAGTTGAAAATAAGACATAAAATAAAGTATAAAATCAAACCAGCAGATGTTAAAATTATCCTATGACTAATCATAAATCAATAAGTTTATGTGCTAGGACATTTTTCTTAGCTGTTCTGGAGAGAAGATAATCCATTTACTATCAAAGTGGAAACTTGCCTGAGTGGGGAAGGGGAAGGGAGAAGGAATAATATCCTGATCGGTGTTATCTAAAGCGACTGCATTTTCCAACCAGTTGTCAATTTTAAGCAAAACTTAATATCTGGGTCTTTTCTAGATTGTCTCTGATTTCTATTTTTTTAAATGACAGCTTTATTGAGATTTCATTTACATACTATATAATTCACCCATCTGAAGTGTACAATTCAGTGGTTTTTAGTAAATTCAGAGTTGTGCAATCATCACCACAATCAAGTTTAAAATATTTTCATCACCCCCAAAAGAAACGCATACCTTTTAACCATCACTTTACATGAGCTCTTCTACATCCCCGACCCCTAAGCAATTGATGATCTATATTCTGTATGTATGTTTATCTATTCCAGACATTTCATATAAATGAAATCATGCATTATTTAGTCCTTTGTGACTGGTTTCTTTCATTTAGGATAATGCGTTTTCAAGATTTAATGTCTAATAAAACAAATTAAGTTAAATTTTTTTTAAAAAAAACAACCTTCAAACAACTTGGGAACAATTTCAAACTTATTGAAGAGTTACTAAAATAAAAATTGTACAAAAAGTCTATATATCCCTTATCCATCTTCGTCTATTGTTAAATGTCAAAATGCTTTCAATATCTTTGTCACTGCAGCACTAAAAACATTTAAAAAAATTATATTTATGTGACAAATGGTATGTTTCGCTTATAAATAATTTGGATTGCCATTTTGAACCTTCTTAAAATTAATTGAAAACCAGAGGTTAATTCAGTGGTGGATATATATTTGATATATAGGCCAGTTGACTTTTATATGTGTCTAGCAATGCATGAAAGCTTAAGACACTAGCGACTGAAATGAACTGAAATAAACACACAGGAAATAGCATTTAAGAAGGCCAAGAAGAGGGGCAGCTGGGTGGCTCAGCTGGTTAGAGTGCGCGTTCTTAACAAGGTTGCCGGTTCGATTCCCACATGAGCCAGTGAGCTGCACCCTGCACAACTAGATTGAAGGACAATGACTTGGAGTTGATGGGTTTTGGAGAAAATCACTGTTCCCCAATAAAATTAAAAAAATAAAAAGACCAAGAATATACCAAGCCCTTTTCTACCATTCTTATTAAATTAGAATTATAACCAATTAGTATTTATTAAGCACCTTAATTTGTGCCCCAATATTGTATAAAGAGTTATAAAGTGATACAAAGAGGAATATGACAGATGGTCGATTTTAACCAAAACAACCGGCTGCAATATACTGTGACCTGAAATCTGTTAACAAAATTATGAAAAATAGCTATGAAATGCATAAACAATTAATTCTTTAATTGTTTTAGAAGATAGTACAGGAATCACAGAAGGAGATGTACCTCAAGAAAGCTTTGAGTCATGATTTTTGCCATTTTGGTGAAAGATATTAAAGATGGCCCAGGCTACAACTGTTTTACGAAAAAAAAGTGATAAGATGAAATTAAGAATATCTTTTCCTTTGAAGATTTTTATTTTTATTTTACAAATAATCAGGAGGCTAAGAACCTAAGGTAGCTTTTTTGCCTGTTTGTAAACTGATAGTCATTGTGGTGCCAATTCAATGCCAACAGGAATCCCCAATTTGGGGTGCAGTGAGGAAGGAAGCTATTTAGTGCAAACAGCTCAACTGTGATACAGCATGGCTTGGGAACAGCTCAATAGTGTTACAGCTCAATTATGGAAGATCAGGGCTATGGAAGAGAACAGCTGTGAGGCTGCAAGGCAGCCCTCGGGTTAGGCGGCTGTGGGAACAGAGCGAGGAGTGCAGTTTCCAGGCTCTCACCCTCAAATGGAAAGGTGCTCACTCAGGTAGTAAGTGGACATCAACTGTGATTGGATGGCCATCAGCTGTGGCTAGTTGGCCGTCAGCTGTAACCAGTGAGCCATTGGCCACTAATATAACTGCTGTGGTTAAGCTAGCAAGAAGATAGTGGCTGAGCTAGCAAGAGCGGATTGCAGTTAGCATGGCAGGTTGCAGCTAGCAAGTGAGGTTGGTTGGCAGAGAGAAGTGGACAGCAGGTTGCGGATAGTGTGGCTCCTGCTTCCTGTGTCTCCAACCCAGCCACCAGCGAGAATATAGTGGTATGACTCCCCTATCTATGGCTCCATGGGTGTTCCTTTTTGGTCTCACTATATCCTGCATTCTTATGTGGGGAGTGGGAGCTGAGACCCCGCATTACACCCTGCATGACAGCGGCTCTCCAGCTACACAGCTCTGTTCTGCTCTGCTCCTGCTGTTATTGTTCTGGTCTGGTCTTGTGAGACTTTGTCATGCGGGAGACCCTGCTCGCTGCGCCATTTGTCGTGCGGGGTGTCTGGTGGGGTCTCTGCTCCCGCTCCCCATACTAGAACGCAGGATATGGCGAGGCCAAAAAGGAACACCCACGGAGCCATAGGTAGGGGAGTCATACCACTACGGTCTCACTGGAAGCTGGGTTCACTGGACGTGGGACCTGCTGTCCGTTTTGTCTGCAACCCACTGACGACTCTCTTTCACTCTCCTCCACTCTCCTCGGCTCTCCTTCATAGCCGCAGCAGTTATATTAGCGGCTAATTGGCTAACTGGCTACAGCTGACGGCCAATCAGCCACAGCTGACGGCCATCTACTACCCGAGCCAGCACTCCTCCACGTGAGGCCGAGAGCCTGTAAACTACTTTCTGGGGCTCTGTCCCCACAGACTTTCAGTGTGTAAGCTCCAGCTGGAGAAAGGAGACCTTTAATCTTCAGTGAAACGGGAAAATACTGTAAAGGGAAAATGCACTCCCCAAACCAGAGAGCAGCTGACTTATATAGAGAGAAGTCCCCACCCCTGGTCCCTGGTTGGTCCATCTTCATGCAAATGAGGACTCCAAATCCTCACAGTTTGATTGGTCCAAAAAGCACTGTCCTGATTGGTCAAAATGGAGTCTCTCTGATTGGTTGGTGAAGATACTAATTAGGATATAACTGTGCAGCTCTAGTTCCAATTGAAAAGGGAAAGTCTCAATCCTTTTGGTTAAACTACAATTGCGGGATCTCCTTTATAAGGGTTAGCTCAGACAGTAGGAGCACAGTACAGGCAGGCAGTTTGGTCCAGTATGGGAGGCAGGCAGCTTAGAGCAGGCTTCTCCATGAAATGTGGTTTGTGTGAGAAGCCCCTATTTAGAAATGGCTATTAGGCTCTGCTTTTAAATTTGAGCCCAGTTAGCCATGAGGAGCCCTTCTTGGTAGGTATTTTCTTTCTCAGTGTCCACAGCTTTTTAGAAATAATAGCATTCAGGGTACCCTAAATTTAAACTAGCATATATTACAGTTTTCCTCTGTTGCAACAATTCTATTACATATTATTAATAGTTTACTACTTTTAATATAATAAAGCAATGTTTTCCAGCCTTGGCTAGGGAATAGGATCACTGGGATGCTAGTAATACAGATTCCCAGGACCCTCTCCAGATTGAGTAGAATCTCTGTTGGCAGAAGTCTGGGAAACTGGAATATGCTTTCTTAGGAGTTTATGGTAATAAGCTAAATTTAGGATTCTGTCTTACCATATTCATTATGGAAGCTTAGTCTATGGACATAGAAAGTATCACTGCAAAGGTATTGAATAAAAAGCACATTGTCCCAAGTTGAAGCCAGGCCAGGGTGTTCATAGTAAACTAAAGGAACTGGAGCCCTTTAAGTCATGGAGGAATAATATAGTGACTAGTAGGGAAATGGTAGACTCAACTTTTTTTGCATGTGTGAAGCCATGTTAACAATGTGGGACAGTAGAAAAAACATAAATTGTGGAATGAAAGGATCCATTCCTTCCTAGAGTTGTGACCCTGGTGAGTCATTTCATCTCTCTGAATTTCATTTTCCTCTTGTGAAAAAAATAAAGGAAGAAATAAGAATATTTAACAGGTAGGGTTATTTTGAAGATTAAATTGAACTATGTATATAAAAATACTTTGTGAAGTACTCTATAAATATTATTATATTTTGCAAAACAACAAATCTCCTTTCACATTCATATCTTTAAAAAGCAATGCCAACTTTATTTTTAACAAACCAATACATCATTTTAAGTGTATTGTGCAAGTCCATTATGACTGAAAATCTACAAAATAAATCATTTTTCTCCTTTGTGTATTACTCCATGTTGTAGTAACTTGACACTGTCACAATTTTAGATCTCTTACAGAAAGTTCTTGCTCTAAAAGACTTGAAGACACTTGCTGATGCTTGGCATAGAGAAAATATACAGATATGTGAAACAGTAAAATAATTTGAAGATCATTTAAATGAGATCATCTGAAGTGAAAAAAGCTATTTATAAAGAAATTTAAAACTGAGGGACTATGACTAGATAAATTTAAGTATCTTTGAGAGTACAGCTAATTGTGATTTAGAATGGAAGGAATGGTGGGAAAACATTTCAAGTATCTGCCTCAAAAATACAATTTCTCATATACATTTCTACATTTGAAACCTAAGTAATTTTACTAACCACTGTCACCCCAATAAGTTTAATTTTAAAAAGTCGATTCAAAAATGTTGAACATTTCTGAGGTGGACATTTTCCTAAATAAAGTAAATATAAAGACAAAAAAAACCCCACAATTTTACATCAATTAACAATTTAAAACCCTCCGTCTGAAGAAACGCCTTAGTATGGTAATAATATATAAGTGATACCAACAAAATCAATATTTTATTATTAGGTTGGTGCAAAAGTAATTGTGGTTTAAAAAGTTAAAAAAACAAATCTCAAAAACCGCAATTACTTTTGCACCAGCCTAATATATGGAAATATTTGCCATATATAGAAACTTGAAACCACAGCTCTTTGCTAATGGTGATGGGAACAAAAGGAAGATGAGAATTAAAAGGATTTTTGACTGCTAGAATTCCAAGCGTACTTACAAAGTTAGAAATTAGAATGAGTTGGGGGATGGTGTGAGAGTTTAGCCAGAAAGCCTGATCCCATTAGAGAGACAAAGTCACCTCACAAGTTCTGGAGCAAGCCTATACCACCTGCAGGAACAGCACACTTAGGCGAGGGTGTTGTCATAGTTCCAAGTGCTTTAGGTAAAGGACTATATCCTTTAGCTTTGGCTTCTGGTACAAGATCCCCCAAATTGACTATCAGAAACTTCACTTCAGAGAGAACTGACTGGGTGGTGAACACACAATGTGATATATAGATGATGTATTACAGAATTGTACACCTGAAATCTATGTAACTTTACTCACAATTGTCACCCCAATTAACTTTAATAAAAAGAAACACTTCAGTTTCTTCATTGGTAAAACGGAATATATATATATATATATATATATATATATATATATATATATATATACACACACACATTTTAAGAAAGGAAAAAGCTGCATTAGAATTGTAATACTCAATATATACCGATAACAGAAGATGAATACAAGTCACGTTTGACTTCTGCAATTACAAGAGGTGCTCAAAGTGGCTACCATCAACATAATTTTAATAGTTTTTTTCCTTTCTTAAAATGTGTATACATTTTTTTGGCACCACCTGTATGTATGTGTACATATATATATATACACACACACACATATACACATATATATGATGTAAGAGCCTGAGACCTGAGGTCTGAGCCCTATAGGTTGGGACTGTGACCTGTCTGTGCCCAGCCTGCAGAGCAGGTAGAGAAACTGCAAGTAAGCAGGTTGGAACTTTGGTAACAATTTGAGAGTAATTTGATGTCTGCTGAACCTTATCATAAACGACTCTGAGCTTGTATTTTGCATGAATTTGTTATTTTTCTAGTGATTTATTTTTATTGTATTTTAAAAGTCTTAATGTGTAACAGATTGGAAATAAAGGAAAAATCTGATCTTTCTCCAGATAGTTGGAGAACATTTCATTTTGATCAGTATTTCAATTGATCACTTAGGAATCATTTTCTCCCTAGAAATAGCGACCTGGGTGTAGAGAGGGTGGTGGGGAATGGGCGCCGGACCTCAGATCTCCATGTTGTTTGCAATGGGCGTAGGGATCTTTCTTAGTCAACCTGCAGGTGGCTTGACAGAGATTCCTTCTTCCCAGCTCCTGGCTCCAGCTGATAGCTGTGGTCTCATCCCCTCAGCAAACACCTTCAAAGAGCTGCCGGTAGATATGAAGTGGGCAGGAAGATTGGCTCTCTCAAAACATAGGGAGATTGTGGATGGAGCATAGGTGAAAATCATATTCTTAATCACAAACAAACACAATTAACTGGCAAGTGGATTAAGATACCTAATCAGTCAAAATTATTTAGAAGCTCTTATAACCACCCTTCTTTTGAAAGTTCTTAGTTACTCTGTGACATAATACTCTGTTAATGAAATACATGTTTGTCTGTAGGGAACATTCCTCCTCTTAAAGTGACCTAATGAAGCTTCTATGAAAGTTCTAAGGAAGAAGGGTGGTTTTGTTTTTTGTTTTTATTTTTAAAAAAGATAAGACATGAAAATGCATAGTAAAAAACTAACCAGCTGTCAAAGGCATCCCCAGTTTTGGGCCAACTGAGGTCATAGGGAAATCCTTTAATGAGCTCAGTCTCAGGTGATCTTTCATTCATTCAAAAAATCTTGTTGCGCTCCCATGACCTATGTGCCAATCACCAGCTGTTCTGGGCACAGGGATACAGCAAAGCACATCACAGAAAAATGTCTCAGATGACTAGCATTTTAACGGGGGGAGGGATAGACAAACAAATATAAAATATGATTACTATTAATAATAAGTGCTTTAAGAAATAAAGTGTTTTAATGAAGCAGGTAAGAGACCAGAGTGTGACAAGTTTGTGGGGGATTTGGCAGACATTGGCTATTTTAGGTAGGATGGTGTCTCAGAGTAGGTGTCATTGAATAGGGAGTTGGCCATAGAAATGCATTGGGGAATTTGGTTCCAACAGAAGGAAGAGAACATAGGCTTTCAGGCGGAAAGAGCTTGGCATGTTTTAGCAAAAGCCAGAGGTCAGTTGGGTAGAACATAGTGATAAAGGCAGAGAGCAGTGAGAGATGAGAGAGTAACGATAGGTTATGTGGGACAACATAGGTTACCATAATGGATAGGATATTTGCATATGATTGAACTAGAATTGATGATTACATGTTATGCGTGCATCAGAAATATTCACTATTGAAATGTACCCAAATCAAATGCTAGGCAAAAGTGTTGAAAAATATTTACATTAATTATCTTTATAAATAGACTATTATAATTCATTTGTTAAATAGAATGAAATAAATAGCGGCAAAATCAAATTAGCACACGTCCTTCAATTATTGAAGACTTAAACTGCTCAAAAAATTAAAGCTCCAATTTGAATAACTATCCTAAAACCAAACTGTCCTGTTAGCTCTGTTTTGTAAGTCTTACTACATACAATGACTGAACCAGTTAATTAATATACATATGAATGATTTGTTAAATCATTCATTCTTATTGTGTTTGCTTAACAAGAAGCTGTCTGCCCCTTCTAGCTCTGGGATGTTTTATCATCACCCTTTCTGCAGAAATGACCCAGTAAGATTTTCCTCCTTCAATTTTAAGGGAGAAAAGATTTGCCAAAGAGAGGAGCGCCTGTGATGTGACGTCGGCAGTCTATTGCAGCTGAACTTGGACCTGCTCACTGTCAGGGCTTTAGAGGCTGCCAGCAGTGCCTTTCCTGAGCTACAATGAGAGCAAGCTGCCATGGCAGGTGCAGTTCAGGGAGCCCAGTCTGATTTAGACGCTCAGTGGTTGGTCTTCATTTTAATATAGTTCCACTGAACTTTCTGTCTCACACTGAAGATGAAAATGACTCACGGGAATTCAATCATGCATAGAAACAGTGTAAATTACATTGGCCAACCTCTGCACTTTGGGCAAGTCATGAAATCTGACTTATTTTTTTCATTTAAGATCACAGAGAGTAATGTGTGTGTAGGTGTGGCTGACAGAGGGGAGAGGCAATATATTTATGAAGTATTTCCTCAAAGCTGTCACAAATTCTATGAACACTTCTGGAAAATATTACTGGAAAATACTTACTCCTCTTTCTTCCTTACAGCTTTAGTAAAAGAAATCCTAATAGTCAAGCCAATCTCTATTTAATTTTGCTTTATCCATAACTGAGAGCCAAGGAACATTTTATTGGTCTTAAAGTTACACTGTTATAGTTTCAACGGTGTGGGTGACACCATCCAAAACAAACAAAAATATTGCCTCTTAATTTTGTTTTCAATTTTATTCCTGAGGATTTTCTAGCAAGTAAAAATAGTGAAGAAGAAAACTTTGATATTACAGTTTTGATATTAGTTTATTTTACACTTAAAATAATTTAAAATAAATTTAAAGACGTAGTTATTGTTTCCCTCACTTCCAAATATGGAGAAAGTGGAGTGTTGGGGAAGATCTGCACAGAAATAGTAGCATGCCTGGAAGCCAAGAGAAAGGGGGGCCAAGAGCAAGCAGGTGAAATATTTGAAGATGGTTAGAGTGAGCAAATATGCAGGTATAGTGAGAGTAATGGCGGCCAGATTTCTTACTGTCGGAAAAGGGATTTAGAAATATGGAAAGGTAGCAGGGTAGCAAGAGGTATTGGAGGAGGTATCATCAATTAACTCATGATTTTGATAGTTTTTAGAGGTAGATATAGAAATAGTTATATATGTGTGTATATGTACATGCACGCACATATGCATGTTTCCTAGCTTTGTCTGCTGAGTGTATCTAGAAGCATTGATACCCCAGTATTGATGAGAACCCAGATCTTGGTTTCTAAATGCCATCCTTCTTTCAAATATCCTCTCAACTCCTTGGAGAAATGACTGAATCAGGACTGAGGTACAAAAAGTACAAGACAAGCCTGGAATATCTTGTTATGCCAAAAAGTAAGAAAATGGTCAAAGAATGATAAGGACATATCCAAAGGATGTGGGAGCCAGTTTGAAAGGTGCTCTGCTAGCTAAACTTACAAGAATTTGAGCACTCAAACAAATGATGTTAGTTAAGGATGACAAACCATCATATAAAGAAGGAATCCATGAGTCTATACTGATATAAACAAACAAACAAACAAATAAATAAAATACACTTCCTTACATTAGAAAGAGTAAATATTAGGTTGGTGCAAAAGTAATTGCGGTTTTTGCAATTATTTTTAACCTTTTAAACTGCAATTATTTTGCATCAACCTAATAAATATAGAAGTAATGATGAGAATAGAAAACCACCGTTTGTCACCCATCTAAGCAAATGCTAAGGCAGGTGAGTGGAGGTTTGATGAGCAGTAGGTATCAGTAATATGGCAGTTCTACCTACAAAAAATATTTATCAATCGCACAAGAAAAGATGGTGACTTGAAGGTAGAGAAACTAGATGGATGCCAACTTGATCAGTTGATCAAGGTTAATTTATCAGTGATGACAAGGGCCGACATCAGGCCTCCCTTGTCATGTCCCAAGAAGCGCACATCACCATTTCTGTAATTTACCTGCCAAGAATGCATGAGCTGATATCAGACACACCTGGTTGTGGGACATTCTTTGGAATGAAAGCCCTGTAATTGTCAAAACAATAAAGGTTAGAAGAGATAGGGGAAGACTGAGGAACTGTTCCAGATGGTAGTCTGAAGAGACACGATAACTAAATGCAATGTTTGAACCTGGACTGAATGCTGGACCAGAAAAAGAGACTTTGTTGGAGCAATTTGCAAATTTTGAATTGGGCTTGTGGTTTAGGTGGTAATGAAGTGTAGTGGTAACGTTAATTTCTTGATTTATTTGGTTATTTGTTGGTTACACAAGTGTCCTATGGAGTACTTAGAATGAGTGAAACATCATGTCACAGCTTGCTCCCAAATGGTTCAGGAAAAGGCTAATGACATAAATACATACATGCAAGTTTTAATATATAAGATATATCATAATATATTAATGTGTTATGTATTTATGTAGTATCTATAATGTATTGGTATATGTTAATGTTATATAATTAATGTATGTGTTATATATTAATGTCTTATGTATTTATATTGTTTTATACATTTATATATTTTTAGAATGAGATAGAGCAAATATGGAGAAGTGTTTTGTTTATTTAGATAGAGATGGAACAAAAGTGATAAAATGCTAACAAACTGGAGAGTCTCAGTGAAGGTGATATGGTTTTTTATACTATTCTTGTAACTTCCTTGTAAGTTTGCAATTATATCAAAATAAATGTTTTAATAATAATACTTGTGTCTTTATATAGTTGTACAAGTAACAAGTGCTTTCATATATGGGTTTACTAAGTGATATTTCCTGTGTAGGACATTGCCATGTTTCCAAACTCTCACTGGGATAATTTTATAGAACTTGGAAAGCAGGAGTGGGTTATTCAGTCCTTTTAAGCCTCAGAATTCCATAAAGGTTGGGTCAGTTCTTGGGAAATGTTACATAATGAGAAAGTGTTGCAAAGAAAGAATTGCCTATGTCTCCAAACTCCAGTTTTAAATTAACCACTGAAATAATGTTTGCTTTACTAAAATAAAAGCTATCCAGTAAATCCATAGTCTCAGTTCATAAACAAAAATAGAATTTGCTTTGCTCTGGATCAATTTAACAAATTCGGTGCAGTAATTAGTTAAAAAAAAAAAAAGATTTTGCTCTAAAAACAGCAGCATTCCATAATAACCCAAAGCAATAGTCTTCTTTACAATCCCTATTTCCATTTTATCTCAATTGGCTCTTTTCTTCTGTACAAAGAACTTTCTCTAAATGCATATAGTCCCAGACACCCAAAGACACATATTCATACACACACTCTAGCGTGCTTTTACTCAGCACTTTTACTTTGCAAAAGTCTTTGAGATTATTCATTTCTTTACCTGGAAAAGTCAGGAAGAGATCAGGTATTTTCCCTTTTCTTTTTTGAGAAAATTGAGGATAAGGCAGTTTAAGCAATTCACAGTTTACGTGGTAGCAAGTTATTGAACTAGAACTTAGAATCTTTTCATTATACTACACTGAAAGATCTAGGCAATGTTTGTACATTTGTGGGTTACTCTCCCTTAAAATACGTGTGTAAAAGGCATATTTATCAAAATTGAACTTTGTCTCTATGCCTTTAAGAGAAAAATCTAGTCCAACCCAGGTAAGTGCTAATTGCAAGGTGTCTCTTTTCACTGAAAAGATTTTTCTAATGGAATACTGAATGTTTTACAATTCTGTGTATTTTTTCCACACTCAACTGTAATTAGAAATGCACAATAGTTTATAGACCTCTCTGGAAGCTTTTGCCAATAAACAATTTTGATTAAAGCATGATGTTAGTTATAATAGATGCTACAATATTATGAAATTTCATTAATTTTTTTCTTGGAAATGTTTGTTTAGTTGTTACAATGTGTTTACCTCCAATATTAGGGTAAATTTTTCTTACTTATTCTCCAAACATATCTTCATATGCTAACATGCATAAATTTTATTATTAAATATCTGTGTAGCACTTACTATGTGCCAGCCCCTATTCTAAGCAGTTTATGAAAAATTAATTCTTTTCATCCTCATAAAACTCTCTGAGGTCATTACTATAATTATCCTCCATTTTACAAAGGGGTTACAGAGAAGTTAAGTACTATGTTCAAGGATACACAGCTGGTCACCTATAGAGCTAGGATTCAATCCCAAGCAGTACAAGTCCCAAATTTGTGCTCATAATGAAAGAAAGTATCACGTTACACTGAGCCTCAGACTTATAGATGCTGGAGAATTATTTTTTTATTAAATGAACAGATTATTCTCTAGTCTCTTAGACTGATTTGGAAGCATTAAGCAAATTACCCAATTGCTCTGTGCCTTAATTTTTCCACTTTGTAAAATGGAATTGATAATATTTACAACCCATTTCTCTTCCAAACAATAGTAAGAATGGAGAGAATTTATTTTATCTAGCTGCTATGTGTATGTTTTTATGCCTTAAAGACTGAGTCAGCAGTTAAGTATAGAGGTGGCCAATAACAATAGACATTAAACACACAATTCAGTATAACTAACAGTCTCTTTCATTCTGAAAGAGTGTGTAGTACAGGGGCAGAGCTTTGGAGACCTCCCTTCCTTATATTTGAACTTTATCCCCATATAACTTTGAACTGTTTTCATTTTTTCAGCTGAATTAAAATTTGTTTGTATAATACTATAAACGATATGTCATCTAGTGCTTCGATTATGTGACCTAATTAAAAATGTCTAATTATAGCTCTCCTTAATGAAAATGCTTTCTTGTTACAGCCCTGCATCACTGATATTAAATATGTTATCATGACCTGGTTAGGGACAACCCTGGAAATTTCTGTGCTAAGAGTCCTTACTCCATCTCTACCTATCAGTGTCTTTGTTGAGTCCCTACAAATCCCAGCAGGTCATTCTTTAGTTATTGATACAGCATGAAAAGAAATTCAAATCAAGACCCACCACCTTTACAAGCAAGGGCAAACCAGTGGTCATCTGTGTAATGTGACCTTGAGTATGGCACCAATCCTTTTTCCATCTCAATCTCCTCTTCTGAAAAATGGGGAAAATAACAAAGCCTGCCTACCTCCAGAGCTATTTGGAGGATCAGATGAGTTAATGTATGTGAAACTGCTTTGTAAACTGTGCTCTATGATTATTAAGAAATTAATACTAAAGGTTCTGGTTTTTAAAAATCCCCCAAAGATAGAAATTTGCTTATGCATTATATCCACAGGCAAAATTTTCCATGTACATTGTTGGCCTGGACGTCCATATCGAATGGGTTCAGAAAAGCCATAAGACTTGAGTTAATCCTCAGAAGATGTGGGATTTAGGGTGCTTAATGACTAGAAACTGAAGGAGAAGGTGAGGGAGAAAATGGAGGCCTGAAGTCAGGATCACATGGCCTACACAGGTGCATCTCAGATGAGAACAGTCTTTGCCGAGGTTTACAGACATAATTCTTCGTGCCTTGCCTTGAAGGGAGATGACCCTATGACTCAATCAAGCACAACTGTAATAGTATCCATAAGCATATATTAAATACCAATGGACTATGTGTGCTCTAGGGATATAAAGATGAAATGAACCAAAGAGACTGTGTTGCTGTTAATGAGTATTGACAAAGTTGTTGACGAGGTACAAGAAATGAACAAAGAAGAAAAATTCAGGTAACAGAGGTCAATTGGAGGCTTACTGCAAAGGAATCCAGCAAGGATTGCTAATATTTTCTCTCCTGTTAGAAATTTTGGAAGCCAACTCAGCTACTATTTGAAAATCTGATATGCTTGTGGCTAAAACAACACTGAAGAGCAGATCATGAGAGCTGTCTAGAGTGAACTGTCCTATGACCTATTAACTTTGGTCATTCCCATGATCACAGAATGCACACCTTGCCCTAGCCAACCATCTGGCAAAATCCAGCTCTGCTGACTTGGGAAACTTGGCAAAACAGTTTTCGGTGTGGAAAGGCAACCTCTTAACTCTACTAGAAAAAAATATCTCAGAGAGCTTGGTCTACTAATGTCAGCATCACCTTTACATGACAGGAAAAAAATATTTGGGTACAACAGGCCCAGAACACCCAGATGAGAGTGAATAAATCAGGGAGTAAGACTAATTGGTACTGCACTGTACATTCTTCCGAGGCAGGGGCCGTGTCTGCTTGTCTTTTGGTGGGAGTGAAAGTGGACAGGCTGCTGATTAAGGCTGTCTGGTCAGTTGAGGACACAACTCTACAAGGAAAGCCTGGGACTCTTCTAGGGTGTGAGGAAAGCGGGAGCAGGTCAGCAGAAGCGGGGGCATAAGCCATCGCTCTATTGAAATTTCCTTTAAAGTGGCGAAGCAGATATGAAGGGGTCAGGCAGGGCTGGGTGTGTGTGTAGTTTGTCCTGGGGAAGGAGCTGGCTGCCTCACCTTAGTGCCGCCGACACCCGGGAGTCTGAGGTTCCCTAAGCCAGAAAATAAAGGGAAAGAGCCCACACTTCAAACCCGGACCACAACTGGGGATGGGAGGCGGATACCTTAGAAACACCCCGCGGACGAGTTTCTGTGCAGGGAAGTGGCCCGGAAACAGCGCATTTCCTGTCCAAACCCCAGGCGGGGCCAAGCGGGAACAGGGTTACGGTCTAGGAGTCGCCTGCTGCCCGGGCGGGGTTCTGGGGTGGCCTGGAGTGGTCTGTGGACTGGACAGGGGTGCGGGCGGAGGGTGAGGGAGAGGGTGTGAAAGCCGAACGCAAGCCTCCCACGGTCTTTCGGAACAAGCGTTCCAAAGCCCCTTTTGCTTTGGCCCTTTTTCGGCTCCGGTAAGAGAGGCCCGAGAAACCGAGGGGCAGGGTCGGGCGCAAGGTGTGGGATCCGAGGAGGTCGGACAGTCCGGGAGCCTCCGGGACCGGGGTGGGGGCGGAGGGGCTGCGCGGCGCCGGCTTCGGCGGCGGAGCGGGTGGCTGCTATCTTCCGGTCCACTCCTTCTTCCCCACCTCTCCCATGCCGCCTGCGACCTTCGACCTAGCATCCCGGGCCCACGGGAAACTGGCCCAGGGCCAGGGAGGAGACAAAAAGGTATCCAGAGGCACGGCGCCGCCGCCACGTCGGCGCCGGGGCGCACGATGCGAATCTGCGGCGTCTGGCCGCGTGGCTCTCCGTTGGAGGTGCGGAGGTACCGCAACGCTCCGCCGCTGCACGCCGCCTGCCGCTTGGCTGCCAGAGACCGCGGAGAGCGCACGATTTGTAAATGCAAAGGCATTATTGTTGTTCTGTGTCCCTGGGACACCATTGTCTATTCCTCGGCGGGACGCCCCGGTGTTTCCCCAGGGTTTGAAGTGCGCACTCCCCTCCCCGCACCCATAGACTTACTCTACAGAGTCAGCCCGGATCTATTTGGGTGTCCATGGCCTTCCCTATCGACTTGAGTGTCCTTCGTCCGGCTCTCGCTTCCCGAGCATCGGAAACACAAAAGCTTACAGGAAATAACCCAGCCTTTGCCTGCTCACTCGGGGACCCGGGAAAAGCTCGGCTTTGACTCCAGGTCTAAGCCACAGCTCGCCACCTACCCGGGTTAATTTGTGCGCCCTCTGGCCAAAGGCCCCAATTGGTAACGGGCACAGCTTCTTGCTGCACTAGTCGCTTCCTCACTCCGTCTTTCCAGCCTCGGGTCTGGCCTGGTGACCGCGAGTACGATTGGTAGCCAGGAGCCCACAGATCCTGGACTCTGCAACGCGAATGTACGCAGCTGGCAATGCAAGCGGGTGTACAAGGCTCTTACTCGCGAATCTTGCTTGTATCACCCTCCTCCCGCTGCCGGGTAAATCTGTGGTGTTGAGAAAAGCACGGCTTGCCAGGAAGCCACTCCGGATGTTTGCTGCTTTTCATGTGGCATTTGTGGCTGCCTCTGATAACGTCCTGAGCTCGACTTCCAACACCTCGTTTAGTAAAGAGACCGAAATAGAAGAGTCCACACACCCGGACTGGTCTGCGGCGCCGCCGCCCCCAACACCCTCCCTCCCAAATATGATAAATGAATGATCATTAAAAGAAATTAGATCTAGGTAACGGTATGTAAAATGGATCAGTCTTGGGAAGCCACCGTTATTCCTTCTTGGTAACTACAAGTGAATTGCTGCTTTATATAATAACGCCCTGGGAAAGTGTTATAAGAAGGCGGGGGTTGGGGGAGGCCGCTAAAATCTGAAGCTCCAACTGCATCTTATGGATGCTGTGCTCTCACCTGATTTCTCAGTAATCTTACCCAACAAAAATCAGTAGTTAGTCTCCCAAACAAGTGCAAATAATAATAGGAAACCCCCAGGTTTTCTTTGCCATCAGTTTCTCGACTCTCTTGGCACCTCTCGGTGTTATGGGGTGGGAGAGAGAACACGAGTATGAAGAAAGCATACAAGGGCAAATTCGTGCGTACACATTTTTTGGATTCACACCTGGATTGTGTTTTCTATATTATTTTTTACGGAATTAGTCAAATAATTAGACAGACACAATGGATTCTGGAACAGGCATTGTTTTTGTTTGGTGTTCAATCTCTATTGTAAGAAAATGCCTATAAGGGGGCAAAAAAAAAAAAGAAAATGCCTATTGGTTCATAAAAAGTTTTGTGCTAATGGGAAATTTTGCATTGAGATCTTTGAAAAGACATTACTATTCAAAAAAATTAAAGAAGATCGCCAAGAAAACATCAAGGAGCAAGGCATTAGGGAATTAATTTGTTCTCTCTACTATAGTTTCCTTACTTATATAACCATTTGCAATGCAATTATGCTTAATTTTCAAGCCCACATTTTTTTCCAGAAAAAATGAAGCTTTAAAAGAAAAGTACACAATCAGTTAATTTGTCTAAGAGCAATTGCTCCAAAACCATCAATTAACACCTCTCTATGATTTCCTTAAGCAGATTAAATTTTGTTTCTTGTTTGAACATCAGAGATCCAGGAACTAGAACCACTTTCTCAATTTGTCCTCCGTAAGAAGACTGGCTGCTCAAGGTGAGGGGGCAGCCAGTACTTCACAGATCCTCCCAGAGTTAAAGCTGGCTTAAAACAAGCCTGTAGGAATTCTCTGGAGAACTGGCAATGTCAGAGAAACTGAAGCCCAGGAGTTTCCAAAGCTGTGTTTCTTTGTTTTTATGGATGCCACTAATAAGCAGGCTTGGTAGATGACTTAGTCACTGTAATATCACACAGAAAGCTGCAGCACTTACCTTCCAGATTCCGTTTTTTATCACTTCTAGTTTGTTTTTTATCACCCCTTCACAGTACACAAAGAAAATCTGTTCTGTAGATTGATGTATCAATTTCTTCGGGAGGTTATTTAACTATGCAAAAATGGCCATGTTCGTTGCCATAGAAAACAACACAAATTAACAACAGCTTAGTGATTAAGAGCTCCAAGTGTGAAGGCAGACTACTAAACTCCACTCCCCATCACTGATCTCTGGCAAGTTCCTTAACCTCTGTGCCTGTTGCCTCTCCTGTACCATGTAAAGTGGTAAAGTGTCTACTTAATAGGGTTATAAG
Source organism: Rhinolophus sinicus (assembly GCF_057876585.1). Lineage (NCBI taxonomy): Eukaryota > Metazoa > Chordata > Mammalia > Chiroptera > Rhinolophidae > Rhinolophus > Rhinolophus sinicus. Next base: position 23,081,583 of record NC_142507.1, on the reverse strand, counting down.
GCTAGTTTGCTGGTTGGACAGCTCTAAGAACAGTGCGTCGCATGCTGTGCCATATGAGTGCAATGTAAGGACTTGATCAAAAACCCCACTGAAAAGTTTTCTCAGATTTAAACACAAGTTTAATAGTCATTCAGATTTTCATTTCAACTTAAAGAAATGTATAGGAATCTCTACTGCCAGGATAACCACCTTAAACTAAGAGTTAGTTATTTTGCTGTTTTTCCCGGAATAGACAGGCATTTGGGTAAATGTTGTTGCAGTTTTTACCACAAATCAAAACTAAGTCTTGCCTATTTTACAAAACACATATGAGAAAATTTTATGTTCTCTATACCTTTCATGTATAAATTTTCAAGGGTTGGTTCATCGTTATGAATGAAGACTTTAAATTCTTCAGGATGACGGGATATTGGCTATAGAACGTCTTTCCGTATTTAACTTTGTTTTGGAAATTAGAATTTACCTTGGATATAGCATTGTGAATATAATACAAACAAGTTGAGTCCTTGGGGAGAGAATGCGTTTTTTATTTATTATCAACAATGTCTACTGCATTCGACAAAACACATTTTCAGAAGACCCGTGGGGTTCCATGGTAGAAGCTAGGTAACCCACTACCGAAACATTCTTAGCTCCTGTAATAAAGAGTGGATGCTTTGTGTGTTGATCCAAACTACCGTGCCCAATTACTTGTATCCAGCACCCCAGAAGGTTTTTCAGGAGTCCCGCTTGGGGTCGAAGAGGACTTGGAGCTAGAGCCCGGATCCAGCCAGTGGGTGATAGGTGTAGCCCTGGGTGCGGGGCCAAAGGAGGGGAAAAGGGCGGGCGTGGGATTGAACCGGGACTGGGGACTCTGGACGCGGGCTGGGCGTGGGCCTAACCACTATGGCCAGGCCCGCCCCCGCTGCTCTATTGGTCACATCGGTGCAGAAAAGGCCCCGCGACCGGGGGCACCCGCAGTGTCACTGGGCCGGCGGGGGCGCTGGTTGCCCGATCCGCTGGGACCGGTCAGGAACGCCGGGTTCGGGCCAGAGAGACTCAAGCAGCCCGCTTGGCATTACCCTGTCTCGCTCCCCAACCCCTCCCCCGCATCGGGGGAGGCCGCGTGTCCGGCCGAGGATTGTGGGGCGCGGGGCAGGGCTGGAGCGCCATGAGCAGCCCGGATGCGGGGTACGCCAGTGACGACCAGAGCCAGACCCGGAGCACGCTGCCCGCGGTGATGGCCGGGCTGGGCCCCTGCCCCTGGGCCGAGTCGTTGAGCCCCCTCGGGGACATGAAGGTGAAGAGCGAGACGGCGGCAAGCAGCGGGGCGCCGGCCGGGACCGCAGGCCGGGCCAAGGGCGAGTCTCGCATTCGGCGGCCAATGAACGCGTTCATGGTGTGGGCTAAGGACGAGCGCAAGCGCCTGGCGCAGCAGAACCCGGACCTGCACAACGCCGAGTTGAGCAAAATGCTAGGTGAGTCCAAGCTCCGGATCTAGGGTAGTGCGAATCGCGGAGCCACTTGCCTGAGCCCAAAAAGGTACCGCCCTTGCGCCTGAGGCCAGGTGTGTGCTGCCGCTACGTCCCTCCTTGGGGTCCTCCTCTCTTCTCCCGCTTCCCGGTCTCTCGACTCTCCAAACAGGCTTTCAGCCTTAGTCATCTGTGACCCGATCACACCCGGGTGACTGGGAGTGTGGGTACTACGGCTGGAGGCTGGGGGGCGGTGGCTTCCCTCGCGTCTCAGCGGCAGCGAGGGCACTCCTGGCGCCGAGCTGGGTTGGTCGTGCCCGTTCCCCTACTCCTTCCCCAGGTAGGGGACGTTTTCCGTTGTTCAAACGACCGGGTGTGGGCCAACCGGGAAGCCGCTTCCAGGAGGCTAAAAGCAGGGAGTGATGTCCTCAGGGGACCCTAGATCTCTTATCTTCCCCAAGTGCTCGGGCTCCCCTCGGCTTCAAGAGTTCCATACTTTCTTTCACTTTTTAACTTGACCCCTTCCCTCCTCTAGTTGCACAATTCAAGGTCGGAGGGAGAGGTGGGGCCAGGTGGGGCCTGGAAGCCGGAGCTCAGATAGTAAGCCCCGCGCCCCCTTCCACCTTTCCACGCCCATGCAGGCAAGTCTTGGAAAGCGCTGACTCTGGCGGAGAAGCGGCCCTTTGTGGAGGAGGCCGAGAGGCTGCGCGTGCAGCACATGCAGGACCACCCCAACTACAAGTACCGGCCGCGGCGGCGCAAGCAGGTGAAACGGCTGAAGCGGGTGGAGAGCGGCTTCCTGCACGGCCTCGCAGAACCCCAGGCGTCTGCGCTGGGCCCAGAGGGCGGCCGCGTGGCCTTGGACGGCCTGGGCCTGCCATTTCCCGACCAAGGTTTCCCCGCGGGGCCGCCACTGCTGCCCCCGCACATGGGTGGCCACTACCGCGACTGCCAGGGCCTCGGCGCGCCTCCGCTCGACGGCTACCCGCTGCCCACGCCGGACACGTCCCCCCTGGACGGCGTGGAGCCCGATCCGGCCTACTTCGCGGCGCCGCTGCCCGGGGACTGTCCGGCGGTCGGCCCCTACAGCTACGCTCAGGCCTCGGACTACGTGGGGCCCCCGGACGCCGGTTCCATGCACTCCCGGCTCGGCCCGGAGCCCGCAGGCCCCGCAATGTCGGGCCTCCTGGCGCCCCCCAGCGCCCTGAACATGTACTACGGCGCGATGGGCTCGCCAGCGGCCGGCGGCGGGCGCGGCTTCCAGTTGCAGGCGCAGCAGCACCCGTCCGGCCCCGGGCAGCCGTCGCCCCCTCCGGAGGCGCTGCCCTGCCGGGATGGCACGGACCCGAGCCAGCCCGCCGAGCTCCTCGGGGAAATGGACCGCACGGAATTTGAACAGTATCTGCACTTTGTGTGCAAGCCCGAGATGGGTCTCCCTTTCCAGGGACATGACTCGAGTGTAAATCTCCCTGATAGCCACGGGGCCATTTCCTCCGTGGTGTCCGATGCCAGCTCTGCGGTATATTACTGCAACTATCCTGACGTTTGACAGGTCCCCGATCCAACCCAGCCTGCAGGCCAGAAGCACAAACAGTGTTACACACTTCCTGGAAGAGCTAAGGAAATCCCTAGCCTCACGTTGTTTTGTTTTGTTTTTAAGTTGCCTTGGCATATAATTTATGGTAATTTATTTTGTCTGCCACTTGAACAGTTGGGGGGAGGAAAATCTGAAGTTGTGTTTTAAAATTTGTTTAGATACTTGTTTCCCACAGTGTCGTTGTTAAAACCCCATTTCCAACCCCAAGTTTACCAGTTTTGAACGTCCAGAACAACTCTTCATTTCTTGAAAATTTATTGATCAAAGAAATTTTGTCTCTGGTATGTTTTTCAATGTTTAAAAAAATAAAATCTGGAATCCTATCTTTTTACTCTGGTAGTGCCTCTGTCACAAATGCCAATTTTGTTTGAGACCAACGTTAAGTATTAATAGGATTAGACATATTTTAAGGGTCACATTTAACATATAGTTACTGTAAATTTCTCATTCTCTTGTAATAGTAGCCATAACTGACTTCAAGGAGAACCCCTGAAAAGAAACATTAGGGTATCCAAATCTGATGTAATTGTTTTTGCTAAGGGGAAAAAAAAACCTCACCGAATGAGCCTATGTTCAAGTAATCTTAGTCTCTAAAAGGCAATGGTTAATTTTTCAGTTTTAATATATCACTTTCATCAGAGGAGAACATTCAAGTGCTTTTGGTTTTCTAGTCGAATCTTGAGATCTCCTTAAAGAGGCTTTTTGTTTTTGTTTTTTTTCTTGTCATTTGTATTTCAGAGTGTTTGTATTCGGTCTTAACCATTGAAATTGCCTTTAATAATCCTCACATGTCACTACCTTGGGAAGTAGTGTTATTGGATTAAAACTAGGAGTCACAGGAACAAATGTGGATTGTGACCTTAACTTTTAATGAACCTTAGCGTCTATAAGTTCATTTGGATATTTTGGTATTATAGGTTAACTGCATATGTGGCCAATTGCATTTCTTTTTCTTTTTTTTAAGATTTTATTTGGGAAGGGGAACAGGACTTTATTGGGGAACAGTGTGTACTTTGGGACTTTTCCAAGTCAAGTTGTCCTTTAAATCTTAGTTGTGGAGGGCACAGCTCAGCTCCAGGTCCAGTTGTGTTGTTAGTTACAGGGGGCGCAGCCCACCATCCCTTGACAGAGTGGAACCGGAAACCTTGAGGTTGAGAGAATGTGCTCCAACCAACCGAGCCATTCCGCCATCCGGGAGCTGAGTGGCAGCTCATTGACTTCATTCTAGTTGTGGAGGGCGCAGCTGGCTGACCCCAATTGCATTTCTTGACACCTGCAGTTCTTAAACATGGGAGGGATCCAGAGATGACTTATACGTATGCAGTGTGCTTCGCAAATTCAACCAAAGCTACAACCCTATGGCATCACTGTCCTGCATTACAGGGAAGAAACTGGGTCACAAGATTGTGACGTGGGTCAGCCCCTGCCATGTGTTGCAGCACTAATTGCTGTGGCCCTTTCCATCACATTTTGCAGACTGAGACATAAATGGGGACATGGCTTGTAATGGGCATTTCCTGTGCCAGGTGTTTTGTCAATGCCATTTTTTACTGAGTTTGAGCCTGATTAAACCTGTGAGCCTAGGTGCTATTCTCCCCATTGTGCATGAGGGAAAAGGAGATAGTGAGCACTCACCTTCCACATACATATAGTGAAAGCTTAGTGTTACAAGTTCTTACAACATTTGTTCACTGCTCTTTGTGCTAGGGCGTGTCCACGTGCACTGGTAGAACTTGCATTCTGGTGGCGAGAAACTATATAACTCTCCATAGTGATAAATTTCTGTAAATAAAAGGAAGGAGTAAGAGGATAACTTAAAGCTTTTATCTTGAAAAGGGAAACTCAGCTGAAACGGTTGCCTGGATTCTCTTGAGAAATGGCAGGGTGTATGGTTAATCAAAAGTCCTGTTGAGTTACATTCTTAAGCACTCACCAGATACAGGTGGGGCAATAATAAGAGCAAAATTTTAGGCATTCCTAATGCCTTCCATCCCAATGGAAGGTAATTAGTCTTCACAATAATTCTTGGAGGCAGAAGCATCCATCCCATTCCTTCTGTTTTACTCAGATTCAAATAAGTGACCTCAGGTTCTAGATAGTGTGATTCCTTTTTACTTTGGAAACAAACTCGTAAAAAATACATTGTTTTCCTCCCCATCTCTGCTTCTGAGATACTTTAGAAGTATGCCAGGTGGTAAAAATCCAGGGCAGCTCTCATTGAGGTTCTAAGCACTCCGATGTCTTATTTGAATTCAACTTACCTTAGTTAATAGTCTGAGGGAAGCTAGGAACATGGACAGGAGCATGGACCCAGGAACATGGACAAAAGCACATACACAATATTTTAGGTATAATTTTAGGCAACTCATGACCCCTTATAACCCATCCAAGGGTTGTAGGAACCCAAAGCCGTCAAATTTAGAAGCCCTAATGGTGAAGGTTTATTGGGAACCATGCCACTCAAGCATCAAAGCAAAAAGGTGGTTTCCCTATATGTAAATCACAAAGGGACAGCTAAAGAACTCTCTCATGTTATTAAATTCTCCCTTCTTGAGACTTGTATTTCAAGGAACATGGGGAGTATGTTATCTCCAAGTGTAAAGAAAACCCATAGTGCCCTGCCAAGATGAATATATGATCTTTTCCTTTGTGAAATTGTGGTGGTAGCTAGTCTCCAAGGTTGGCCCCCCATGAACCATATCTTGGGTATTTACATCCTTGTATAAACTCCTTCCACACTGAATCTGGGTTGGACTTGCTACTCTAACCCAAAAGAATGCAATAGAAGTGCCAGCTCCAGGCCCAACTCTTAGGAAGGCTTGGCAGAGTATATTTCTTGTACTCCTGGGAGCCCTGAGCTACTATGTAAAAAGTCCAGTTACCAAGGTGGTAAGACCATGTGGAGAGACCACGTGGAGAGGAGAGGCCCTGCAACTCCCTTAGGAGAGAGGACTGAGCCTTCCTGATAACACACTCCCTCCTGACTGCCTGCCACCATCTTATTGGAACTCAAGAGAGCCCAGAAGAATAAAAGCCCAGATGAACTCAGGCAATCTACAGGGAAGAGATTTAAAAAAAAAAAAAAAAGTTAGTAGTTATAAGCCACTAAATTTGGGGATGTTTTATTATATAGCAACAGATTATTGAAATAGTTGTTATCCTTAAATAACCCTTTTTTAAGTATAGGAAGGTGGGCACTGGTGGAAAAATCAGGAAAATGGGTTTGTGGCCCTGTCAGAGACACCAATATAGCTTGCTTTTTTTTTTTTTTTTTTTTAAAGATTTTATTGGGGGAGGGGGACAGGACTTTATTGGGGAACAGTGTGTACTTTCAGGACTGTTTTTCCAAGTCAAGTTGTTGTCCTTTCAATCTTAGTTGTGGAGGGTGCCGTTCAGCTTCAAGTTGTTATCCTTTCAGTGTTAGTTGTAGTTGTGGAGGGCCCAGCTCAGCTCCAGGTCCAGTTGCTGTTGCTAGTTGCAGGGGCCGCAGCCCACCATCCCTTGCGGGAGTCGAACCGGCAACCTTGTGGCTGAGAGGATGCGCTTCCACCAATTGAGCCATCCCGGAGCTCAGCGGCAGCTCAGCTCAAGGTGCCGTGTTCAATCTTAGTTGCAGGGGGCACGCTGCCCACTGTCCCCTGCGGGACTGGAGGAATTCAACTGGCAACCTTGTGGTTGAGAGCCCAATGGCCCATGTGGGAATCGAACCGGCAGTCTTTGGAGTTAGGAGCATGGAGCTCAAACTGCCTGAGCCACGGGCCGGCCTGACACCAATATAGTTTTAAAGTGAAGGACAGAATATAAAACTTGTATTCAGGTTAGCTGACTCTGCAATATCATGAAATGCATAGATCCCTCTTTCCTCAGGCAGACTCAGATGAAGTAACCATAGGAACCAGCTAGTAATTTTTTTTTAAGTATTAAATTTGTCTCATTTTTTACATTTTTATTTTGAAAACAGATACATACAGGTTACATTTCTTTACCCACCCTCACCATCTCATTGTGATGTATACTTTAGTAGTATGTCAGGAGGTAGGAATCCGGCTCTTTCATGGCCTGAGATACCTTGACTGGATGGCAGCACAGAGTCTGCACACCTTTGAAGGACCCAGAACAGTAAGCAAGAGGGTATTTTCCTTCCCACTGAGACACTGACTACTTCTCTGTTAAAGCTACCAGGGTGGGTCTGAAAAATTACAAATAAACTTGTAAGTTACTTATATAAGCAGCTAAGAGATGATATCACAATGAAACTACATGTTTGACTTATTATTCTTATCTCAGAATATTATTGTCCCTTTAATTTGAATCACACTGTACATCAGCTTCTTCTTTACATTTGTACTAATATCAAGAAAAGAACATACAAGCAAAAGGAATTTAGAGAAAATGGAATGGGGTACTATGAACCAAAATAGATCATCTCTGTCTCTGCCTAATGCTTCTAAATGTCCCATTTAATTATTTTTGTTTGTTTTTGATATTCAGAACTGTGCCAGTCACATAATAGATGTTCAATATTCCCTTCTTCTCTCCATTCACCTTTGATTTGTTTTGACAATTCTGGACAGGGAGAGAGATTTTACACCCATTATTTCAGCATAGATTTATTCTTTTTGCTTACGAAGTGTTTTCTTCTGAGTCCAGAATATTCACCTGAAGAAAAGGGGTATTTATGTCCTGACCCACCCCAATCTGGAGTAAGATTTGAAAAGTTAGGTTCCTTTTCCTCCACTCAATAAGACTGTGGCTGAGAGAGCATTTCTTGAGGTAGCACCTATCCCCGTCCCTACCTTCCTTCTAGTGAGAAAGTTGCTGTGTGTTTTCTTCTGAATTATTAGGAAGCTTTGAGTGAATTAACAATTCAATTTGTACCATCCCCCTTACACAAACACTGAACCCTTACCACCAGCAATTCTCCCAGCTTTATTCAAAATACTAGATGTTAAAAATCTTAATGCAGCATAAAATAGAATTTAAATAGTAAAACAGTATTTTAGTGCAATATAAAATATCTTAGCAGTATTATAGAGCAAGTGCTGAATAAGTTGTTGCCATGGTACTAGTGATGTTCTAGAATGTCAACTTTCTCTGCAGCTCAGATCCAAACAAAAATGTAGCTGAATAAAAGAAATAAACTTTTAAATCTCATTCTTGCTGAAGACATTTTAGCTTTCAGGGTCTTGTTTCCACTTTAGCCAAAGTCTTAAACACTTTGACAAAGTCAAATTCATAATATGTATTCCCCAAACTGATGTTGCTCGAAAAGATAATTTGTGAAGTCACACTCTGTGTGGTGGGTGAACATAAATACCATATATGGCAGTGGATATGCTGTGGATGAGTTTTTTCCAAGATCATGGCCAATGCTAACTGATGGAAAATCAGTGCCCTCCCATATACTTGATCTCTTGTTAGGCAGGGGAAAGAATTGTGGCCAGCTTGCAGTAGGCCGAGCAATTTTCTGGTCTACCTGATTCCTCTGGCTACAATGGGAGCTACATGTGCAAGGGCTGTCTGTTTTCACTTTGTATCACCTGACCTGGCACCTGGTAAACGCTCAGAAAATTGACTAACTTGCTTGGTTGCTGGTACCTCAGTTTTCTATTGGTGATTCCTGAAGAAATCCAAAGAACGGGGTGGTGGGAGTGTGTGTGCTGGGGGGTGGGGTAGTTACCGCTTTGCCTCTCCTCTATTTGAGACAGTCGCCAGTGGCTATAACTCCTTTCCCTTGAATAATGTGTCAGAACATCAAGCTCAGCAAAACAATTAGCTATTGGAGCAAGGAGTAGAGAATGGCTGAATACTGCCGCGAGTGGCAGTTTTCCAAAAGAAGGAAAATCTCTGCATTTTGAGTCAGTTCATCCGGCTCAGCAAGTTAACTTCGTGAGTTTTGAGAAGTCACTCACCTTTCCCTGAACAGTCTGCTCATTTGTGAAAAGTAGGGCTAATGATAAAAAGCCCTGTCTCCCTCAAAGGATGGTTGTAGTGATCAAATGAGATTGTGTTGTGCTTAAAGGATTGCTTCAGTGCCACAGAAAATGCTCTCTCCTCCCTCTCCTCTTCTCTACTCTTTGATTTTATGTATCTCTATCTATCCCAGCATTCCTGGGGGATTTAATTTCATTATTCCATTAGGAAAGAGAAGACAACAGTAACTCACCTCTCCTGGTACTTTGATTAGTGGATTGAGAATTTTATAGCCTTGTAAGATTGTCCATCTTAGCTGGAAACACAGGCCATCTGTGTTTTACTCTAAGCTTTGGATAGCTCAGCCTCTTTGATTATAAAATGAGACTAGAAGTAATTGTAACTTGAAGAAGAACTTTGTATAAAATGCCTCAATTCATATGAACTCCCATATTACATGAAAATCTCAAGGTCTTTATACAGAGACAATTAATTGGGGCACACTGAATGCCATATCAAGTCTGCTAACAATCTTTCAGTCCAGGCCTTCTTCCCACAAATCATAGTTTCTCAAGTCTTGAATTATATGTACGTGTCATTAACTATTTTTTTTTAAGGAGTGAACAGAGTTGGAATTCTTGAGAGCAAATAAACACAATTGAATGGGGGTGGGGGGGAGAGCAAATTAAGAAATAATTTCTAGCTTCTAGAAGTTCCAAGTAATGCTGAAACTTGATACTCAGGTTTTTGAATCTCTCAGTCCTCAGAAGTCATTTTCCCAGGGCAATGGTGGATGAGATGAAGAAACGAAAATTCTGAGACATATATGAAACGAAGGAACAATTTTCAGTTGTTTCCTATACATTGGATTTTTTTGCTTATTTTAATAAATCTGTTTAGATGTTTGAAAACAATAGTAGGAATTGCAGGTGCACACACACACCAAAAATATTAAACTGAAAAGAGCTTAGTGAGATTACTAGAGGAAGAAATAAGAAAATAAAAATTGAAGTTTGTAGTGTCAGTAAAAAGGTTGTGGGTATAGAAAGTGTATACTTTTTATTTATTCATTTAAACATCTTTAAAAATTTAAATGATGCACATACTTACAAAAAAGGGAACATTGCATATGGGCTTGTAACATAAACTATGAGTTGTGGGAAGATTCAATCTTTCTCCAGCCCAGTGTCAGTCAATCCTTTTTTTTAAAAGTTCTATAGGGTGTTACCTACATTAACAACTCTCTTCCTCTGGTAGTTAGGAGGTTAATTAATTAATATGCCTGAGCAGCTAATTGTATGTTTATCAGTTTTAGACATTGACTTCCTGCCGTAATCGCTAAGCATTTCCTGTGCTCCTTTATCTACGGAAGGTAGTTACATCCTCATTTCCATTTTTTTCTATTGATTATCATTGCTTTTTAAAGTACTAGGATTACACACCCTTTTTCTTTATCTCCCTTCTGAGAAGGTGAAGATAGCGGCACTCCTCTCTTCTGCGAAGGTGGGTATTTTTTGATAAAATATTTTTGGGGGCGGGGTGGGAGGACAAGAGATGAAATACTGACGCAGGCATTACATATGGAAGGATATCCATTTTCACAGCATTTCAATCAATCTCAGACCAACCGAACTGCTTACCATCGTGGCTGGGATTTAAGTTCACACACTTCTTATACACGCTAGGAAAAAGAAGTGGTGTCCAAGCTTTACACAAAGGAAAGATAAAACCACGTAAAGGGCAAATCCTAAGCTCAGTGGTCGGTTTCCTCCACTCATCCCCCACCCAGCCACCCTCAGTCCTGGGCCCTTCTAGGTTCCATGGAGGCTGTGGCGATTCCCTCCGGTGCGGGCGTCTGGAGAACAGGCTCTGGAAGCCGAGGGCGCCGCTCTCCGTTCTCCAGGAATCGGCACTTAATTAAGAGGGACGTTTTAACAATACTCTGCAATGACTTTCATTTAGAAGGTTAGAAGTTTTAGGTTTGGTGTTAAAAAAAAAAAAAAAAAAAAAAAAAATCTGGGAGTGGGTCAAGGAGAGCACTGCCGGCAGCGCGGCCCGCACCCGTCCGGCCACTCGGGTAACCGTGATGAAAAGACTGCGACGTCGTGCACTTGCTTGGGGCCCTTAGCTTTGTCCCCTGGTGCCTGCCTAGGGCTGGTATACACCGCTTAGAACGAATCGGACTCGAAGGTTAGAACGGGGCTTCCCTTTTACACTCGGTCAGGAGTCTGCCTGCCGCGCGGAGACTTAAGAAGGTCCAAACGTGACATCCGGGAGTGGCTTTCCTCGGCGGAAGAGAGGGAATCTGGGTCTTGGCGGGTTATTGTCTGTTGAGGGGGCAATGAAACCCAATAACTATGGCGTGAGTTTTAATGAACGAGTGGCTGCGCGTGGTGATGCTCGGCGCCTGTTCCCGGCCGCGCAGGTGGAGTCCTTTATGGGTCCCAAGAGATCAGAAAAGGCCCCGCGACCCACAATGTCACTGGGCCGGCATTGGCTGCGCTGTGGGCAGAGGCTGGCCAGGAATGCCGGTAGTGGGTTCGGGCTGGAGAGGCTTCTCCTTTTCTCACTCCCCACCCCTCTCCCCGCGTCGGGGAGGCGGCGAGTCCCGCAGAGGGTTGTGGGGCGCAGGGCAGGGCTGGAGCTCCCTGAGCAGCCTGGATGCGGGGTACGCCAGTGAGGACCAGAGCCAGCCCTGGAGCGCGCTGCCCGCGGTGATGGCCAGGTTAGGGCCCCTGCCCTGGGCCGAGTCGCTGAGCCCCCTCGGGGACAAGAAGGTGAAAGGCGAGGCGGCGGCGAGCAGCGGGGCGCCGGCAGGGGCCGCGGGCCTGACCAAGGGCGAGCCTAGCAACCGGCGTCTTCAAGGTGTGGCTAAGGCGGAAAGCCAGGTGCTGGGGACACCGGACCGTGGGACGTGGAGCTAAGCCCCATGCCGGGGGAGGCGGAGCGTGGGAGACCGAGGCGCTTAGAACCCAAGGGGATGTGGGAGGAGGGGGCTTCTGTAACAGAGACGCCGGACTCCGGGAAAAGCCGCTTTGGCGGGTCAGTGACTCTACCTCTGAGAACTCGCTCGAAGGGAGTTTTACCTCTGGGGAAACAATTGACTGGCAGGTCAGAATCATCTTGGAGGCGGGAGATGAAATTAAACAAAAAGGTTCAAGACCAAATTGTTAACCACCTCCAGGTATAAATGGTAAAGAACACGAGATTGTGCAGTCTTGGGAAAGATTTTAAAGGTGTCACCTAATCAGGCCATGCTCTCCGAAAAAGTAAACTCTGGAATGTTCTTATTCCAAGTTTTTTTGTTTGTTTTGCTTTGTTTTTCAAAGGCTGATTTCGTCTTCATTTCTCAGGTAGGAAATCGAGAGGCTTAATACAGATAAAACTACCCGTCATTAACGGAGCTGGAAAGGCACCCAATAGCAGAAACATGTGCAAAGCTTTGGAATTTCAAATGAGACAGGCTGCAGTTTTGAGCTTTTTGGTGCTGAAGTTTATGTTAGAAAAGCGGGGAGATGGTGGTCTCTGGTTGTGAAGAGTTCGAGCTCCTTATTCTTTCAGTCTTTCAAAGTTGAGAGAGAGTGGCCGTTTTTGTTTGTTTAAAGGAGGAATAAAATGGTCAGACTTTATTTTCGTTTTACCAATGTAAAATCATTTGTCTTTGTAAATAGCACTATTTTTTCTTCTTTTTTTAAGTTTCGCACTTTTCCATAAAAATTTAAGCAGCCCATCACGGGAAAACAAAGTTATCCCTGCTGTAGTCTGACCTTCAGAGCTAGTGAATGCATACAGATCCTGTTTTCCCTTCCACACATTTTCTCTATATCCACAGTAGGATTTTCTTTGTTTTTCCTCCCACCAATGGGATCACATTTTCCCTACTATTCGGCAGCTTGCCTTTTTTCAGTCAACAGTACATATTTGGCGTTTCTGTGTTCCTAGAAGAAACTCTATTTACCTTGTTGGACTGTCCTCTCCGCTCTCCTGTGAGGTCAGCCTCTCTTGTCCCATCTCCAGTCCAACGTAAGTTTTTATCTTGATTGAATCCTTTCATGTACAGTAAAGAGTCCTGAGACTCCTTCACACTCATGCAAAACTCAGTTTGTACACATGAACAGAGAGTACCGCACTTAAAATATAGGTGACTCTGTGGGGGAAGGACATTTTACCCGAGAAGAAAAAGGGCAGAGAGTGTGAACCCTAAGTGCAGTCTTTCGCAAGACCAATCCTTTCCATTTCCGACGCCAGGGGTGCATGCAGCCCAGCGATGGGTAGAAACCTCTGCTGGGGGTACTCTCTCCTGGAAATTGTCCCTAATATGCCCACCTTACTGGGACAGGTGTTGGCGGCCAGGGTGCCTCGTTGGCACTTCCAGGACCCTATATCACTAGAAGCTAATTCCGTCCAAGTAGTGAAATCTGCCCAATAATCATTGGCTGATGGAGTCCCTGGTGTACCTGCTCGGGCATAATGATTAATATTAACCTCCACTATCACACTGTCTTCTTTTGGACGGTTAAATATGTGGAGCACTGCTTTGCGGGCTTCCTGTGGGGCTTATGAGATGTCGATGCTCTGAGAATTGGAAAGCAACTCCATCCCCAGCTAGGCGGGCTCCGGCCAACAAACGGCCTTCCTGGAGGAGGTGGCGCTGCGCTGGTACCCTGCAGGAGTGGGGGACTGCTCCCCTCACCCCCGTCCACCCCACCCCCGTCCCCACTCGGTCCCAAGCCACAGGCGGCCGCTTAGCTACAGACGTCCTGGGCCTGCCCCTTCCGGGACCAGGGCTTCCCAGCCGGCCGGACACTGCTGCCCCTGCACGTGGGCGGCTATTGCTGCGACTGCCAGAGCCTGCGCGCGCCCCAGCTCGACTGCTACCCGCTGCCCACGCGGGACACGACCACCCTGAACGGCGTGGTGCCTGATCAGGCCTTCTTCACCCTGCCGCTGCCTGGGGACTCCGGCGGCCGGCCCCTGTACCCCTCCAACTACGTTGGGTCCCCAGGCACCCGGCTCGACCCGGCGCTCGCAGGCCCCTTAATGTGGGGCCTGCTGGCGCCCCCTAGAACTCTGCACTTCTGCAACCGCGCCGAGAGTTTGCCCACAACGCGCAGCGGTCGCGGCTTCCAGATACAGCCGCAGCAGCACCCTCCCGGCCCTGGGCAGCGGTCGCCCCTTCCCGGGACCCCGCGGACCCGAACCAGCTGTCACCTTTGGACAGCTCAGCTGGGTGCTTGTTTGAACCCCTCCACTCTGTTCTCTGAGTTCCGTAGCCAGTTTACCGTGTATTACTATGACTGTCACAATATATGAAACTCCTTCCTTTCTCAGCATGAACATTCCAGTAAGAACAACGGTTAACATTGTTAATATTTCAAAGAAGGCAATGCAAAAATGTGCTCTGCTTAAACATGTGTAAAGTCTATATTTTTTCATTTTAATATATGCACATTACTTTTACACTAAGGTTTGATTGTTTTTTATAAAGTGAAAATTAATGAACTCTGATAGAAAGCACATTTTTCTTCAAAAGTTATCTCATTCCACCTAATTTTAAATATTTAGTATTTATTGTGTATTTCTACATTTCAAATCACTGTTTCTAAAGTTCTTGGTTATTGACATCTTTGAAATTTAGAAATAAAGTTTGTTTTAAAAACTTTCTGTGCACATGATGACTTTACATTCTTCTGCGAAATTAAATGAGATGTTTCTTGTCAGGCTCCCACAGGAAACAGATGCTATACTTAAAATGGGTGAATGCAGAAAGGTCAAGAAACAAACAGACCCTGTATACAAGGGACTTTGTGGAGGGACTGGAGGCATCCTCATTTGGGCAGTAGCTCAGAGCATCCTCCATCAGCCATAATTGGGAGCAGGGAGAGGCAGTTACTGGAACCCAGCGTAATGGTAGGTTTAGGGGTCCTGCCAGCTGGGGCTGTGGCGTTGGGAAGAGGAATGAAGCTACTGCCAACTGTAGCCCAGGAGAATGGAGCCAGAAAATAGATCCTGGACAAAAAATCTTGTTGCTCTCCTGACTTTCTGATAGTGCCTCTCATTGGCCAAACCTAACCCCAAAACTAGAGGACAGGGGGCTTGTGGATGCTGCCACAGGGAGGAGGGTGGAGAGGGCATCTACTGGCTTTCCCATAAACAGCTCCAGAGACTGGAGTTCAGTACAGCACTTCAGACTTAATTGTATAAAGCTGACTGCCATATCATGTGTATGACATATAATAGATGGTAGGAAAGAATCTTAGCTGCTGCTTTTCTCAACCTCAGAAATTTTGCTTTGAATGAAGCCATTGTGGTGGAAAGTAGAGCAGGGACAGATAGAATCTGGATTCCAGGTGACAGTATCTGAACCTGTGAATCAAGGCTCCTGAGAGGTGAGCCATACTTCTGAACTCTTCAGTTATGTGAGTGAATGCAAGTCATTTACAGTTTACACCCCTCCAAATTGGTTTTCTTCTCACTCGAAATACAAGGATTCATAACAGATAAGCAGGGATAGAGCAGGCTATAGACATGATCGCTAATTCCTTTGGTTGTCAGATGTGGGGTATTGGGACGAGTAACATTTGCATTGCCTGAGAGACTGTTACAAAGACTGAATCAGAGGCCACCTCAGCACATCTGCATCAGATTCTGGTCCAGAACAGAGCTTCTCAAACTTGAACGTGTGTAAGAACCATCTGAAGAATGTTGCTAAAATGCAAATTCTGATTGAGTAGGGCCAAGATTCTGTATTTCTAACAAATTCCCAGATGAGGCTGACAGACCACTCTTTGAGTTTCAGACCCTAGATCCCTTATCTACATTGACTTCTTAGGGACTGTTTTGACCTAAAACATGCCAAAGTGAGGAACAAACACCATAGAGTCATTTCAGAAGTGCCGCTAGACTAGACAATTCTGGGTCATTTTTGCATGCTGGCTATGTCTGCCCTACTTTCTGCTCTTGCACAAGCTCCCCTCCCAGTTTGCAATTATTTTGCTTTTCTCCAAAGTCCTGTAAATGTTCAAGTGAGAACTACAGGTGTGATAGCACTAGGAAATTATAATGCTCGCTTAGAGGAGGAACCAGGGAAATGAACAATGAGTATCTGGTCTTCCAAAACAGAACTTGATGTATTTGAGCCGGTACAGACCCAGTGTTGGTACCAGGGACACCAGATTGCCTCCACCCCCAACCCCCACCCACTTAGCATTTCCACTGATTTCAGCCCAACTCAGTTATTGTTTAACATTTCATGAATCTATATCTTGTTTGGTTGTCTCTCTTACTAGATTACAGTCAAGCATTACCTGTAAAACAACATATTAGAATTAGATACTCTCTAAGTTTTTGAGTCTCACTACCTTCCACAAGCCAGTGAGTCTCAAAACAAACTACGCAACTATAGTTAGTCTTTTAAAAAAAACAAAAACTGAGGTCTGGTCTCCCTTTAAGAGATTCTGACTGAATTGGTTTGGTCTGCAGTCAGGGTGTTTCAAATTTTAAAATCTCTTGAGTTGATTCCAATTGCAGCCATTAAATAGATGAACATGTTGATATCAAAGTTACTTAGAACTGAGAAGTCAGTTATTTATGTATTTATTTCATTAAATGTTTATTGAGCATCTGTTATATACCAGGCACTATATTGTTTTCCAAGATGCACAAGGCACATTCTCTGTTCTCAAGGAGCTTGTGGTTTTATAAAAGGGAAAGGCATGTAGATAATCATTAATGTGTGGTCAGTGCAATAAAGTACAAAAAGTATTGTTCTGGCACAAAGCACAATGATGGATTCTGTGTGAAGGATCATGAGATAAAAATAATAATAGCTGACATTTTTTGAACACTTATTATGCATCAATAAGTTTCTGGGAAAGTCTTGATACTTAGCTGAGGCCTTGAAAGAGAAGGAGAGAGCCCATGGGGAAGAGTGGGGAAGGGGAAAGTATTTCTGAGCCGAGTCTGGAGAAGACAGGGATGACACGGTGAGGAAATTAAGGGAGGTTACTTCTGTTTTCTTTGTAAAATCAGAGTGGAATCACGACCTGAGAGGATGGTAGGGGGTGGTGGAACAGATGGATGCCAGGACTTGAAAAAAGCAGCTCCAGGCAGAGAGCCCTTGGTGCACTGTTGAAGGCCCAGATGAACTTGGATTTCATAGTGGTGCATGGGATGGATTCCCCTGTGGATACTGAAACCCCCATGAAAGGAGGAGAGGAGGGGAGGAAGACTGCAATGTTCGCTGGGCATAGTTCATGAGACACACCACCCGTGGGAGTGGATTTAATTAAGTCATTCAGGAGATGAAGGAGGGGAAGTTAGAACAGAAGGCAAGGGCATGCCATTTAAATGCAAAATACAGCACTGGTGAAACTGGAAAATCTCAGAATGGAAAATATTGAAGAAGAAGTGGTAGAAATCCCTAGTGATGAAAGGAAGTTTTACCCATTCTTCTGCAAACCTGGAGATGGATTTTCTAAGTTTAGGGGTAAAAGCTCTAGAGTTTGGTAAAATCTCTAAATTTTGTTGCCCATAACAGCAGCTCAAGGCCAAGGAAGAGAAGGTCTCTTATCAACTGTAATCAATGGTACAGATAAGTGTTATTAAGCAATGCCCTGCGTCTGAGAACTTCCTGTTTGAATTAACTGTTCTTGGTCACTAGGAGCTAAGATTCAAAAATCATTATTAAAAAAGCTTTTCCCCCCACCAATCAGCTCATTCACCTGGCATTAGTTAAGGTTCTGCTCAGCCTGGAAGGGTGCCTGGCTTCTCACACTTGACCTTCCAGTCGGCTCTTCTCTCCTCCCCTCCCCCAGATCCTAGAGAGCTCTTTCTTTCCTAATGGTGAGCAATGTTGACCAGGCTCCTTCTCCAACAGACATAAGGATAACACCCTATGTCAGAAGGGGCACTATCTACCTGAGGTAGTGTAACTGGAACTCCATAAGTTGGCTGGCTTCCTCAGAATTTCCCAGGAGGGGAGGAGAGCTGCACATGGACATGGAAACGTGGGTGCTGGAGTCCTCCTAGAATCCTCCTTTTCCAGAGAAGTTTCTCTCCAAAACTACCCTGCAAGGTGCGCCCCTATGGAGAGAGACAGAGCTGCCCAAAGACCTTCAAAGACAGAAGCCACGTTCCACAAATCCATGGATGACCGAGCATCCTCAAATCCTCTACTGCCAGGTGCTACTGTGAAGGCAGGAGTCCGTTCTCAGCTCGTTACTAACTGCTGAGATGTCCATGTTTGCAATGGAAGGGAAGTCTTCTTCCCAAGTGGGGTCTACATCCTGTTCCACTAATGCCATTCAGGAGAATCCCAAAACGGGAAGACAGAGTTCTTGGCTTTTCCTCCAATGTCCCCAACTGTATCATTGTGTCGGTAGATCCTAAGATTACTTGGGGCAGAGGGACCCTTTATCCTGGTGAGGGTGTCTCTAGGTGTGGCTATATACAGTGAGTTCTGCACACCCTCTCTCATTACTCATTTAGTTTGGCCTGGGTTTAAAGCATGAACAATCTCTTCCAGGCACTCCCTTTTTTTCACTTCCCTCTGACCAGAGGGCCCCTCCTCTCATCTGACCCATGGGGGTCAACACCCTTTCTAGCAGATCCACCCCACTTCCTCCCTCAGGCTGAGCTCCAGGCCATTTTTTCAGCTTCAGGGATTACTGGAGAAATGTTTTCTCTGCCCCCCTCCATTATCACATCAAACATACTGGATTCAGGGTCTTGGGTTATTGGAGATTTGAAAGCAGAAAGCTCAGTGTGAACTGTGGGAAGAAACATTACCAGAGAACAGGGACTTGAATATTCCATCTATGAAAGTGGGCCAAAGGGGGCTACCAAAAGTGGGGAAGGTGACAGGAGCATCTCATGTCCTGGGCACAGTGGAGAGACCAGCCGGAGGGGTTTCAGAGAAGGTTTCCGAGTGGCTCAGAAGAGAGTTACTGCAAGTAGCACACTGTGCATGGGCTACACTTGTATTTAAACCTAGGTTGGCATTCCAGAGAGGCCTCTAGTTGGCTCTAAGATCTTGGGCCCTCACCCAACCACTCGGAAAGTCTGTTTCCTCATCTATAAAATGTGGGTAATAATAATTACCTGCAGAGTTATTCAAGGATTAGAAATATTTGTACAATGCCTAGCTGAGTGACGGTATTAGTAGGAAATCTGTGTTCCTCCAACCTGGTATTTCCATGGGTGAGTGTGTGTGGGGAGAGCCTCTGTCCAGCCTGTGCATGTAGCATAATCTGTTTACTGACCAGTCTGATATATTCACTGAAACTAGTTATGGGGCCTTCCTATTCCTATGGATGAGCACTCTGGGCTTTACATTATTTCCCAGTCCAGTGTGACACTTTAAATCATGAAATTTCCATCAGAGAAGGTTGAACTCTGTTTACGTCTTCTGTTTTACCCAAAACTTTCTAGTAGCAATTTCTACTACTCTCATCCCATGGTTTCAAATATAATACATAGACATTGAATTAAATATATGCTTAATCTGGATTTCTTATCTGAGATCCACATTTATATATCAAACTGTCTATCTGATATCTCAACATGAATGCTTAATTTTCTCTACATCAAAAACTAATTGTTCTGGAGTCATAAGGATAGTTCACTCTTTTCTCACTTTTCCTTTTTTTGTTTTTAAATTTATTGGGGTGATAATTGTTAGTAAAATTACATAGATTTCAGGTGTACAATTCTGTATCACATCATCTATAAATCCCATTGTGTGTTCACCACCTAGAGTCAGTTCTCCTTCCATCACCATATATTTGATCTCGCTTACCCTCATCACACACCCCCCACACCCCTTACCCTCTGGTAACCACTAAACTATTGTCTGTGTCTATGAGTTTCTGTTTCTCATTTGTTTGTCTTGTTCTTTTGTTGTTTTTGGTTTATATACCACATATCAGTGAAATCATATGGTTCTCTGCTTTTTCTGTCTGATTTATTTCGCTTAGCATTATACACTCAAGATCCATCCATGTTGTCACAAATGTTCCTATATCATCTTTTCTTACCGCCGAATAGTATTCCATTGTGTATATATACCACAACTTCTTTATCCATTCATCTATCGAAGGACATTTTGGTTGTTTCCATGTCTTGGCCACTGTAAACAAAGCTGCAATGAACATTATAGCACATGTGTCTTTATGGATAAATGTTTTCAGATTTTTTTGGGTAGATACCCAGGAGAGGGATTGCTGGGTCATATGGTAATAATTCTATTCAAAATTTTTTGAGGAACCTCCACACTGCCTTCCATAACAGCTGCACCAGTCTGCATTCCCACCAACAGTGTATGAGGTTTCCTTTTTCTCCACAGCCTCTCCAACACTTGTTACTATTTGTCTTGTTGATGATAGCCATTCTGACTGGGGTGAGGTGATATCTCATTGTGGTTTTTATTTGCATTTCTCTGATGATTAGTGATGTTGAGCATTTTTTCATATGTCTATTTGCCATTTGTATGTCCTCTTTGGAGAAATGTCTCTTCAGGTCCTCTGCCCATTTTTCAATTGGGTTGTTTTTTTTTGAGTTTCATGAGTTCCTTGTTTATTTTGGATATTAGCCCCTTATCGGAGGCACTGTTTGCAAAAATCTTCTCCTATTCAGTTGGTTGCCGCTTTATTTTGTCAATGGTTTCTTTTGCTGTGCAGAAGCTTTTAAGTTTCATATAGTCCCATTCGTTTATTTTAGCTTTTACTTCCCTAGCCTTTGGAGTCAAATTCATAAAATGCTCTTTGAACCCAAGGTCCATAAGTTTAGTACCTATGTTTTCTTCTATGCAGTATATTGTTTCAGGTCTTATGCTTAAGTTTTTGATCCATTTTGAATTAATTTTGGTACATGGTGACAGACAGCAGTCCAGTTTCATTCTTTTGCACGTGGCTATCCAATTCTCCCAGCACAATTTATTAAAGAGACAGTCTTTTCTCTATTGTTTCTTTGTCAAAAATTGTCTGTCCGTATTTATGTGGTTTTATTTCTGAGTTCTTAATTCTATTCCATTGGTCTACGTGTCCGTTTTTCTGCCAGTACCATGCTGTTTTGATTATTGTAGCCCTGTAGTACAAGCTAAAGTCAGGGAGTGTGATATCTCCAGTAGTGTTCTTTTTTCTTAAGATTGCTTTGGCTATTCGGGGTCTTTTGTGGTTCCAAACAAATCTGATGATTTTTTGTTCTATTTCTTTAAAAAAAAGCCATTGGGATTTTGATGGGGATTGCATTAAATCTGTATATTGCTTTGGGTAATATGGCCATTTTAACCATGTTGATTCTTCCAATCCATGATCACGGAATGTTTTTCCATTTCTTTATGTCTTCTTCAATTTCTTTAAAAAATGTGTTATAGTTTTTAGCATATACTTCCTTCACATCCTTGGTTAAATTTATTCCTAGGTATTTTATTCTTTTTGCTGCAATTGCAAAAGGAATTGTTTTTTGTATTTCTTTTTCTGAGATTTCATTGTTAGTATATAGGAAAGCAATGGACTTTTGTACGTTGATTTTGTAGCAAGCAACTTTACTGTATTCGTTGATTGTATCTAATAGTTTTTTGGAGGAGTCTTCAGGGTTTTCTATATAGCATCATGTCATCTGCAAAGAGTGATAATTTAACTTCTCCATTCCCGATTTGGATGCCTTTTATTTCTTTCTCTTGCCTGATTGCTCTGGCAAGGACTTCCAACGCTATGTTGAACAGCAGAGGTGATAGGGGACAGCCCTGTCGTGTTCCTGAACGTAGAGGAAAGGGCTTCAGTTTTTCACCATTAAGTTTGAGATTAGCTGAGGGCTTGTCATATATGGCCTTTATTATGTTAAGGTATTTTCCTTCCATACCTATTTTATTAAGTGTTTTAATCATAAATGGATGTTGTATCTTGTCAAATGCTTTTTCTGCATCAATTGATATAATCATATGTTTTTGTCCTTTATTTTGTTTATGTGATGTACCACATTGATGGATTTGTGGATGTTGAACCATCCTTGTGCTCCGGGGATGAACCCCACTTGGTCGTGATAAATAATCTTTTTAATGCATTGTTGTATTCAATTTGCTAGAATTTTGTTTAGGATTTTTGCATCTGTATTCATCAGAGATATTGGTCTGTAGTTTTCTTTCTTTGTGCTGTCCTTACCAGGTTTTGGTATCAGGGTAATGTTGGCCTCATAAAATGAGTTAGGGAGTACTGTCTCTTCTTCAATTTTTTGGAAGAGTTTGAGCAGGATTGGCATTAGATCCTCTTTGAAAGTTTGGTAGAATTCACTAGTGAAGTCATCTGGTCCCAGACTTTTGCTTTTGGGAAGCTTTTGGATGACTGATTCAATTTAGTTACAGGTGATCGGTGTGTTTAGATTCTCCAGTTCTTCATGGTTCAGCCTAAGAAGGCTATATGTTTTTAAGAACTTGTCCATTTCTTCAAGGTTATTGAATTTGGTGGCATATAGTCCTTCACAGAATTCTTGGATCATCCTTTGTACTTCTGTGGCATCCGTGATAACTTCCCCTTTTTCATTTCTGATTTTGTTAATTAGTGTCTTCTCTCTGTTTATCTTAGTGAGTCTAGCCAAGGGTTTGTGAATTTTGCTAATCTTTTCAAAGAACCAGTTCTTTGTCACATCAATTTTTTCTATTGTCTTTTTGTTCTCTATTTCATTTATTTCTGCTCTGATTTTTATTATTTCCTTTCTTAAGCTGACCTTGTGTTTCACTTGTCCTTCTCTTTCTAGTTCTTTAAGGTGTAACATGAGGTTATTTATTTAGGATTTTTCTTGATTCTTGAGATTGGCTTGTAATGATATAAATTTCCCTCTTAAAACAGCTTTCGCTGCATCACAAAAATTTTGGTAGGATGTATTTTCATTGTCGTTTGTTTCTATGTATCTTTTGATCTCTCCTTTAATTTCTTGTTTGACCCAGTCGTTCTTTAAAAGTATGTTGTTTAATCTCCATGTATGTGTGTTTTTTCCTGCATTCTTTTTGCAGTTGATATCCAATTTCAAAGTCTTGTGATCAGAGAATATGCTTGGTATGATTTCAATCTTCTTAAATTTGCTGAGGCTGATTTTATGTCCCAATATATGGTCTATCCTTGCGACATTCCATGTACACTAGAAAAAAATGTATAGTGTGATGTTTTAGGATGAAGTGCTCTATATATGTCAATTACGTCCATTCATCTAATGTGTCATTTAGGGCTGCTATTTCATTATTTATTTTCTGTTTGGATCATCTATCCATAGCTGTCAATGATGTATTTAAGTCCCCTAGTATAATTGTGCTTTGGTCAATTTCTCCCTTTAGTTCTGTTAGTAGTTGCTTGGTACATTTCGGTGCTCCCTGATTGGGGACATAGATATTGATGACAGTTACGTCTTCTTGTTGTATAGTCCCTTTTACCATTATGAAATGTCCATCTTTGTCTCTTTTTATCTTTTTCACCCTGAAATCTGTTTCATCTGATATCATTATGGCTACACCTGATTTTCTCTGGGTACCATTTGTTTGGCGTGTCAATTTCCACCCTTTCACTTTGGGTATGTGCTTGTCCTTGTAGCTGAGATGCGTCTCTTGGAGACAGCATATGGTTGGGTTTAGTTTTTTGATCCAATCTGCTACTCTGTGCCTTTTTATTGGTGAGTTCCAGTCCACTTACATTTAGGGTGATTATTGATATGTGAGGATTTCCTGTCATTCTATCTTTAGTTTCCTGATAAGGCTGTGTCCATTCTTTCTTTGCCTTTTTGTTGTTGTCTATTATTTCTGTGTGGTGGTATTCTATGATGTTTCCCTCTGTTTCTTCTTTTATTACAGTATATATTTCAGTTCTGTGTTTTTTTTGAGTGGTTACCCTTAAGTTTATGTAAAAGAAAGTTTGATGTTTAGAGTATTCCATTTTCTTCAGCACGCTTACTTTCTGCATTCCCATATTCCGGTTCAGGCCTTTACTATCCCCCTTTTTATGTTTCGGTTGCCACAAATTATCCCTGTTGATGGTGGTCGAATAGCCTCCTTTAGTATTTCTTGTAGTGCAGGTCTTGTATTAGAAAATTCCCTCAGCTTCTGTATGTCTCGAAAGGTCTTTATTCCTCCTTCATATCTAAAGGATATCTTTGCTGGATATATTATTCTTAGCTCATAACTTCTCTCTTTCAATTGTTTGAATATTTGGTTCCACTCCCTCCTGGCTTGTAGAGTTTCTGCTGAAAAATCTGATGATAATCTAATGGGCTTTCCTTTGTCGGTTACCGTCTCTTTTTCCCTGTCTGCCTTGAGGATTCTTTCTTCTTTGTTGATTTTAGAGAGCTTCAATACAATGTGCCTTGGAGAAGGACTGTTGGGATTGAGGTAATTAGGTGTTCTATTTGCTTCTTGGATTCGAGGATCCAGTTCTGTCCACAAATTTGGGAAGTTCTCATCGATAATTTGTTTGAATATATTCTCTGTTCCCTTCTCTCTTTCTTCTCCTTCTGGTATGCCCATTATTCTTATATTGCTCTTTCTGATGGAGTCAGAAAGTTCTTGTAGAGTTCTTTCATTTCTTTTCAGTCTCAAGTCTCTTTCTTCTTCCATCTGTGTAATTTCCACGTTTCTATCTTCGATGTTATTGATTCTTTCCTCCATCTGGTCAACTGTACTACCTAAGCTGGTTATTTCATTCTTAATTTCTTCTATTGAGTTCTTAATCTCCAGAAATTCTATTTGGTTCTTTTTTAAAATTTCAATCTCTTTGGTAAAATGCTCATGTTGTTCTTTGAATGTGTTTCTGGGTTCATTAAACTGCCTTTCTGTGTTTTCTTGCATCTTGTTGAGTTTTTTCACAACTGCAATCTTGAAGTCTCTGTCATTTAAGTCACATATTTCCATATCTTTAAGTTCATTTTCTGGAGACTTTTCACTTTCTTTCTGAGCTGTCTTGTTGCTTTGGTTATTCATGACAATTACTGATTTATTATTTTTTTTCCTAGACATCCACAGGTGTGGCTTCTGCAACAGGTTGATAGGAAGAGGTCTTTCTTTGTTTTCCAGTAATTGTTGGTAGAATGTTTTATTTTCTCTCTGATTGCAGCCTTTTTTTTTCTCTCTCACACGGTAGTGCTATGTTTTCTCTGCACTATTCCAGCTTCTCACACAATGGGAGGATTCCCTGGGAGACAGGCTTCTCCTCTGTTAATAGTTCGCCTGCGTCACAGGGCGCAGTGTCTGTGTGGGTATGCGGAGAGCTTTTGAAGTTCCAAAGCTCGTCCTGCACCAGATTCAGGGCCCGTATGTTTCAGCAGTTCTGTTTACTCCTTCAGGGATCCGCCCAGATAGGTGGGGCCAAGGACGGGATGAGTTGTGAGAGGTGGCCCAGAGCAATGTGGTGACCACCACCTCAGCAGGTCCTGCTTCCACAGCTCCCTCCCCTTTGCCAGAACTAATTGGGCTGCAAATCTGTGTCTGCAGTCCAGTTCTCAGAACAGCAAATATTCTGTTCTTTTAATCTGACACTGCTACTGTTCCGCTTCTAGCACCGGGCAGGTGGGGGCCGGGCGAGCTCTGGGAGGGTTGGGAGGAGGCGGTTAGTCTCAGTGTCTAAGTCTTCTGTTCTCTGCTGGGCAGTGAGGGCTTAAACCACTGTTTAAGCCCTCTTCCCTCAGTCTTTTCTCCGAGGTCTCTGCCGTGAGCGTTGGGTTCAGCTGTGTTATATGCTGCCACCTCAGCCCTGTGGGCCATAAGCGGAGTCCTAGCAGTCCGAGTTCTTCCCTCTCCCGCAGCTGCGGTAGTTCCGGGATGCAGCGAGCTCAGAGCACTGAGCTAGGTCTGAGGCCTGAACCCACGCAGCTCTGTCTCCGCACTTCTCCCTTCCCTCCTACCCGGCTCGTGCGGTTCGCCCACCTTTAGGTGAATTCAGTAGTTGGCCTCTTCATCTTGCCTGTCTGCTGTGCAAGGAGTCCTTTGTGGAGTTATTGTTGTTTGATTAGTTGTAAATTCCAGGGGAGCTTTACAGAGGCTCACGTCACGCCGCCATTTTGATAACCTCAGTTTTACTTTTTAATGCAGCACTTTTAATATGTAAATTTCTTTGTTACTGGATGTATTTTAAGTTTCTATTTTTTCCATTTAATCCGTTTTTCTATTTTAGTACCATTATCATGTGGTTCTAATTAGTCTTCCTTTACAGTAGCTCTTGATATGTAGTGAGCGATTTCCCTTATCTTGTTCTTTTTCAAAATTAGTTTGGCTATTTTTGTCCCTTTCATGTTCCAAATGAATGTCATATTTGTTTGTCAAATTCCAAGCAAGGCTTATTGAAGTTAAATTGTTTTAAATTATATTGAGATA
Organism: Rhinolophus sinicus; assembly: GCF_057876585.1. Classification (NCBI taxonomy): domain Eukaryota; kingdom Metazoa; phylum Chordata; class Mammalia; order Chiroptera; family Rhinolophidae; genus Rhinolophus; species Rhinolophus sinicus. Next base: position 23,055,275 of record NC_142507.1, on the reverse strand, counting down.
TACATTTACATACCACTAACGCATCCACTTTAAGTTTACAGTTTGGTGAGTTTTGACAAGCATGTATATCCACATTGCATCACCCATCAGTGTTTTAATTACTTCAAAAGATTCCCTGAGCCCCTTCCTAGTTAATCTCCTCCTCAACTTTGGGACCAGACAACCATCGATCTGCTTTTTGTCATGTAGATTATGTTTTTTTCTAGAGTTTTATACATGCAGAATCGTGCTAAATTTAGTTTTTTACTTCTGGCTTCTTTGTTCAACATAATGGTTTTAAGATTTATCCATGTTGTTTCATATGTCAGTTGTTTTTTTCATTTTATTGCTGAGTAGTTTGTATTCCGTTGTATAGGTATACCACAATTTGTTTATCCATTTTTCAGTTGATAGACATTGGGGCTGTTTGAACATTTGACTGTCATGAAGAGACCTGTTATAAACATTCATAATCATTATGTGGACATAGGCTTTTGTCTCTTGTGGATAAATACTAATAGTGGAATTTTATGGATTGTATGGTAAGTATATATGTTTAACATTTTGAGACACTGCCAAATTATCCTCTAGCACATTTGCACCATTGTACATTCCTGCCACAAATGAAAAATAGCTTCAGCTGATTCAAATCCTCATGAACGATTGCTATGGTGTTTCTTAATTTTAGCTTTTCTAATGAGTGTATAGTGGTATCTTATTGTAATATAATTTGTATATCTCTGATGAGCTTTTTTCATGTATTTATTTGCCATCCATATATCATCTTTTTAAAATGTGTCTGTTCACATCTCTTATATCCTTTTTAACTGGGTTGTTTGTTTTCTTCTTATTGCACATATTTTCTCCTAGTCTGTGGCTTGCCTTTTTATTTCTTAATGGTGTCTTTTGAAGAACATACATTTTTAATTTTGATGATGTCCAGTTTATCAAGTTTTTATAGTTTGGATGTTTATGTTCTATCTAAGAAATCTTTGCCTAACCAAAGTTCACAAATATTTTTTTCCTCTTTTTCTTCTAGAAATTTCATAATTTTGGGTTTTACATTTAGGTCTATGATATATTTTGAGTTAATATTTGTATATGGATTGAGGTTCAGTTTTACATATGGATGTTCAATTGTCCCAGCACTATTGTTGAAAGGCCTATCTTCTTTTCATTTAATTATATTAACACCTTTGTCAAAAAATCAATTGACTATATGTGTGTAGGTCTATTTCCGGATTTTCTGTTGTATTCAAATGATTTATAACGAACCAATGCAGCACTATCTTAAATATTGTAGAATTATAGGAAGTGTTGAAATTAGTATGAGTCCTTCATCTTTGTATTGGCTAATGTAGATTTTTTGCTTTTTCCATATAAATTGTACATCAGTTGGTCAATTTCATTGAGATTATGTTAAACTGATAAATCAATTTGGGGAGAATTGACATTCTATCAATATTGAGCTTTCCAATCCATGAACATATCTCTCTATTTGTTTAAGTCTTGTCTGATTTCTCTCATTAGTATTTTTTATTTTTCAGAACTTAAATGTTTCATATATTTTGTTAGACTTATCCTTAAATATTTCATGTTTTCTGATGCTGTTATAAATATAACTATATTTTAAATTTCAATTTATAATTGTTGCTAGTTTATAGAAATGTAATTGCTTTTAAAATATTAGTCTTATAGCATGTGGCTTAGTGATCTTACTTATAGTTCTAGTAGGTATTTTTTACTGTAGATTATTTGAGATTTTGTTCATAAACAATTATGTCCTCTGTGAACAAAGATGGTTTTATTTCTTCTTTTTAACTTCACATGCATTTCATTTTTTTTCTTGCCTCACTGCATTGGCTAAGACTATATATATAGTGTTGAAAAGGAGAAACATCCAAGAATCTTTCTTCTTTCTCTTGTGACATGACTCATTGACAAGTCATTTCCCAAGAAGGTAAATAGACATATTGTATTTCTAGGATCTGCCTCCATTACATCCCATCTGTAGAGGCAATCAAACATCTTAGTTTGAGAAGCGGGTAGAATGAATTCTGGTAGTTTGGGAGTTGAAAATGAGAGTGACTCAACAGTTGTGATGGTTCTTCACTTTGAAATGGACCTCCAGTGGTTATGTGCCCCTACTGGATAGATCCTAAACATGTTTTTGGGGCAGCTGTGCTCAGAGGAGAATGGTCAGTCCTCTTATAACTAAGAGGACCGGATGCTTAGGCTACAACATGATCAGTATAGTAAGAAACTCTTTGAATTAGATGTGCTTTGAGAAAATGGAAGCATAAAGGGGTAGCATTTGCCTTCAAAATCCTTACCAGCCTGTGTTAGGAAATAGGACAAGTCAGCTTTGTTTCAGACAGAGAGAGGACAGCATTTGGTGGCTGTCATGGATGGCAGAGATATGATAACCCCAGTGGTGGTTTGAAAAACCCAATGTCTTATCCATTTGGTAAAGATTGTCCAAGGGATCTTTTCTGGGACAACCAGAAAAAGCCTGAAGTTCTTGGATAATCCAGAAGAGGGTGAGATAGAGCTCCTGGGACAGGGAAGTTGTACTTTCTGCCACTTTCACACATTGGGAGTCAAATTAGCTTGAATTTAATTGGGGAAATAACAGAAATGAAATGTTCTTGAATTCCAAGTATTAATGGTTTGTTTATATTTATTACAATGAATTGAGGTCAGGTTATAGAAGCTTTTAAAATCAGACTGAAGTGTTCAAACTTTGTTTATATAGGCAAAGCAGAATCATTAAATGTTTTTGAAAAAGAAAACAATAGACATGTAAAATACCCCATGAGCAACTGTACACTAGTTGTATAGTATCCTTACAGGTGAAAAAGCTTATAGTGTGTGCAGAAGAATGGAGGTTAAGACTGATAAGGCCTATGCTGGAATGACAAGTCAATTAGCCTGTTTGGAATGGAGTAGAAAGTAAGATATAAAGCACTGAGAAAGAAAAAGCATGAGTGACATTTCTTAAAAAGAACTTTCCCACAATTAGTTAAAAACAATTCAAAGATTTGAACACATTTCCATGCTTTTTCTTATCAGATTAAAATGCATTTCAGTGGATATTTCTTAGAGCTCTCAAGGGAATAGACTTATTGTTCATGCAGAGGGTGGCAGCCCCATTTACCAGGGAGAAACTATTTAAGAACTCACAGTCTTGGGCTTTTTCCAAGACATTGTAAAATTATTTTACAGTGTCTGATTTATACTAAAGCTTCTTGTTATTACAGTTTAGAAACAAAATTTACCCTGTGCACATCCTGTTTAAAACAGAATTTTCTCCTCTGTTAAGCATAGATAAAGAATGTAAAAGTATGTATTTCATAGCATTAGTTCACTTTGATATTAGATGAAAATAAGACCTGGTGCTTTTAATGATAAGGTTCATGGCAGAAGGGGGCACAAATCAAATACACATTTGAAAGTGTAATTTGGTTATGTCTTGAGTAACTTAATGAGGGTGACAGTCAGTTTTCAAGAATATGGTGAGCATAAAACTAGCTACATCTAAGCCAGTAAGAAAATTGAAGATACCGTCTCATCATAATTCCCCCCTCAGCACCATATAATTGTAAGGAAACACTCAGCTCTCCTGGGGAGGAAATAAAGGACCGGACTCTATATCCAGTATTCAGATTTTTCTGGGAACTGCCATGGTACTGGTTTCTATCTTGCTTGAATCTGTGTGCTGACAGGAAAGAACCTCAGCTTGAGAGAACTAAAACCAAAGATGGAGATTTGGACTATCATGTAAACACTCACACAACCCCTCCCACAAGCTCAGTGCAGAGTGAACAGGAAAAAAACTCCAAATCCTACCATCACCATGGGGAGGGAAAGAATTGGATCATGTGTCTAATGTTCCAAATTTTATTGGGGCTGACTGAGGGAATGGCTTCTGTCTTGCCTGTCTTGGAGCACTCATGGGACCCAGTATACTTTAGAGGGTCACCAGGAACAAAGGCAAAGATTTAGACTAATATGTAATCACCTGCCAGAGCCCCTGCCCTGGCTCAGTACAACAGAGCAAGACTCCCAGCTTGCCTCTGGGGAAGAAAAGAGATGACTAAAACTAACACCCAATGTTCAGACTTTTCAGGTGGCTACCTGAGACTGGTTTTATTCTTGATAGTCTCAGAAGGCAGATGGGACCAGGCATGCTATAGTTGCCACGGGGCTACTGAAAACAAAGAAAAGTTGGAGGATTCCACTGCTTCAGAAAACCTGTTAGAATTGCAGACAGACACAAGAGGGAGCAAGAGATTATGCACTCCTTGAAAAAAAAAAAAGGAAACTAGACAGTCCCTGTAATTGGAAATTTACAAATACAAGCCCAGAGAAGACACATACAGACACATACACAGACAAGGCTTGAGAGGCCTCTAGAATCTCTGGTCAGGCTGATTGGGGAGGGTCTTCTCCTATATGAGGTCTGTCTGTGAAGACTGGGAAAGGTGACTTTTTTCTAAGGAGCAGATACCAACACAAAGAGTCAAGGAATATTCTCCAAATAAAGAACAAGATAAAGCCCAGAAACTGATCTAATAAAATGGAGTTGTATAAATTACCTGACAGATAATTGAAAATAACTGTCACAAAGTATTCAGAAGAAAAGTGCTTGAACAAAATCAGAATCTCAACAAAGATATAGAAAAATATAAAAAAGAACCAAATAGAAATCTTGGAGATGAAAAATACAATAATTGACCTGACAATTTCACTAGAAGGGCTCAACAACAGAGTAGATCAAGCAGGAAAAAAAATCAGTGAATTTGAAAACAATACATTTGAAATGATCCAGTCGCAGGAGCAACAAGAAAAAAGAGTAAGGGACTATGGGACTACACCAAGCAGAGCAATGTACTCATTACAGGAGTTCCAGAAAAATGAGAGAGAGAGAGAGAGAGAGAGCAAGAGAGTGAGAGAGAGAGAAAGAGAGAGAACATCAGAAAGTTTGTTCAGAGAAATAATGGCCAGATCTTCCTAAATCTGGGGAAGGAAATGGGCATCCAGATCCACTAATCTCAATGGATCTCCAAAAAGATAAGCCTAAGTAAATTCACAGTAAGACATGTTACAATCAAATTGTGAAAGATCAGGCAAAAGAGGATTTTAAAGCAGCAAGAGAAAAGTTTGTTATGATACATACAGGGGACCCTCCCCCACCCTAAGACTATTAGAAGATTTCTCAGCAGGAACCTTGCAGGCCAGAAGGAAGTGGAGTGGTGTTTTCAAAGTGCTTAAAGGAATGGTCAACCAAGAAAATAATAACTAGCAAAACTGTCCTTCAAGTGTGAATGAAAGATAAAGACTTTCTCAAACAAACAAAAGCTGAGGAAGTTTATGACCACTAGACCCATCTTACAATAAATATTAAAGGGAGTTCTTCAAGTTGAAATAAAATAATGCTAAACTGCAACATGAAAACATATGAAAGCATAAAATTCACTGGTAAAGATAAAGATACAAACAAATACAGAGCACCATAGTATGGTAATGGTGTTGTGCAAATCACTTTTAATTCCAGTATAAAAGATGAAAGAAGTATTAAAAATAACTGTAACTATAAAAATATGTTAATGAATACAGTGGTACTTAAGTTTTTGAAAATAATCTGCTCCAGAAGACCATTCGAGTTCTGAAAAAGTCGAAAACAGCTGACAGCTAGGCCTCAAGATCTTGCACTCAGCGGAAGCTGCATGACATGTTTGACTTCCGAGGCATGTTCGAAAACCGAAGCAATTCTGGGTTTACAGCATTCGTAAACCAAAATGTTCGTCAATGGAGACATTTGAAAACCGAGGTACTACTGTATACAATATAAAAAATATAACATAAAATGTGTGGGAAGTAAAATTTTAGAATTGTATGCAATTGCAGTTATTATCAGTTTAAAATAGGCTGTTATAATTATATGGTAATTTTATGTAAGCCACATTGTAACTATAAAGAAAACACCCACAGAAGATACACAAAATAAAAAGAAAGTAATCAAAGTATATCACAGAAAAGTTAAAACAAAGGAAGGCAGTAAGCAAGAAAGAAAGGGACCAAAGAGCTACAAGACAGATATAATATAGTTAACAAATTGGCAATAATAAATCCTTCTCTATTAATAATTACTTTAAATGTAGATGAATTAAACTCTCTAGTCAAAAGACATAGAGTAACTGAATAGATTAAAAAACAAAAACAAGGTACAACACTATGATGTCTATAAAAGACTCACTTTAGATTTAATGACACATATATGGTAGTCTGAAAGTAAAAGGATGGAAAAAGATATTCCATGCAAATGTATCCAAAAAAGAAAAGGAATGGTTATCAAAATGACGTTAAGTTAAAAACTGTCACAAGAGACAAAAGAAAACATCATATACCAATAAAAGGGTCAATTCACCAAGAAGATATAATAATTATATGTCCACCAAACGTCAGAGCCCCTAAATATATAAAACAAATGTTGACAGAACTAAATAGAAATATTCAGCAATTTAATAATAGTAGGAGTCTTTAATACCCCACTTTCAATTATAGAATATCCAAGCAGAAAAACAGTACATACCACTATATGTACTACAGTGAAAAACACTATATACCAAATTACCCTAACAGACATACACAGAACAATCCACCCAACAGCACTGAATACAGATACTTCTGAAAAACACACAAAACATTCTCAAGGATAGATCTCATGGCAGGTCACAACACAAGCTTCAATAAATTTAAGAATATTGAGATTATACTAATATCTTTTCTGACTACAATGGAATAAAACTAAAAATAATAGCAGGAAAAAAAACTGAAAAATTCACAAATAATAGAAATCAAACAGCAGACTCTTGAACAACTGATACATCGAAAAATAATTTGATAGGGAAATTAGAAGATATCTTGAGACAAATGAAATTGAAAACACAATATGTAAAAATTTATGGGATATAGCAAAAGTGGCATTAAGAGTGTTTATGGTGATAAACACCTACATTAAAAAAGAAGAAAGATCTAAAATAAAAAACAAACAAACTAATTTTACACCTCAAGGAACTACAAAAAAAGAACAAACTGTGTCCAAAGTTGGCAGAGCGAAGGAAATAATAAATATTAGAGCAGATAAGCAACATAGAGAATAAATATGTACAAAAAAATCAATGAAACTAAGAGTTGGTTTTTGAAAAGGTTACTTAATAAAAAAACCAACAACTTATCTAGACTCAGAAAAAAGACGGAAGACTAAAATAAATAAAATCTGAAATTAAAGAAGAGATGTTACAACCAATGCCACAGAAATAAAAAGAATCATAACAGATTACTATGAACAATTATATACCAACAAATTGAATAACCTAGATGAAATGGATAAATTCATGGAACATGCAATCTACCAAACCTGAATAATAAAGAAATAGAAAAATCTGAACAAATCTGCACCTAGTAAGGAGATTGAATCAGTAATCAAAACCTCCTAAGAAATAAAGTTAAAGACCAGATGGCTTCACTGGTGAATTCTACCAAACATTTAAAGAAGAATTAACACCAGTTCTTCTCAAATTCTTCCAAAAATTTGAAGATGAGGGAACACTTCCAAACTCATTTCATGAGGGCATTATTATCCTTAAAACAAAGCCAGACAGACACTACAAGAAAAGAAAACTACAGGGCAATATGCCTGATTAACATTGATGCAAAAATCTTCAACAAAATACTAGCAAACCAAATTAATTCAACATTAAGTTAAAAGGATCATACACCACGACAAAGTGGGATTTGTCTCAGGGGTGCAAGGATGGTTTAACATACAAAAATCAGTCATTGTGATTCACCACATTCACAGAACAAAGGATACAAATTTTGTGATCATCCTAATAGATACAGAAAAAGCATTTGACAAAATTCAACACACTTTATGATAACAACTTGCAATGCACTAGGAATAGAAGTAATTACTACAACATAATACAGTTCATATATGAAAAGCACATAGCTAATATAATACTCAGTGGTGAAAGATTGAGAGATTTTCTTCTAAAATCAAGAACCAGGCAAGAATGCACACTTCACCACTTCTATTCAACATAGTATTGGACATTCTAGCCAGAACAATTAGGCAAGAAAAAAATAAAAGGCATTAAAATATGAAACAAAGATGTAAAATTATCTCTGCCTGCAGGTTACATGATATTATATGTAGAAAATCCTAAAGACTACACACACACACACACACACACACACACGCACACAACTATTAGAGCAAAAAAATGTACTCAGTAAAGTTTCAGGATTTAAAATCAACATACAAAAATCAATTACATTTTTGTACACAATGAACTCTCTGAAAAGGAAATCAAGAAAGCAATCCTATTTATAAGAGCATCAAAAAGAGAAAAATTCTTAAGAATAAACTTAACCAAGAAAGTAAAAAAACTTACACATTGAAAACTACAAAATATTTCTGAAAGAAATTAAAGAAGATACAAACAAATAGAAAGACTTCCTGCGTTCATGAATTGGAAAACTTAGTATTGTTAAAATGTCCATACTACCTAAAGAAACCTACAGATTCAATGCAATCCCTATCAAAATCCCAAAGGCATTTTAAAGAATAGAAATAGAAACAATCCTAAAATTCATACGGAACCATAAAGGACCCTGAATAACCAAGACAGTTTTGAGAAAGAAGTACAAAGCTGGAAGCATCACACTTCCTGATTTTAAAATATATTACAGAACTATGGACATTTAAACAATATGATACTGATACAAAGGTAGACACACAGACCACCAGAATGAAATGGAGAACCCAGAAATAAACCCATGCATACATGGTCAACTGATCTTTAAAAAAGGTACTAGAATACAAAATGAGTAAAATAAACTTTTTTTCAACAAATGGTATTGGGAAAACTAGACATCCACATACAAAATTATGGAATTGGTCCCTTATATTAGACCACAGATAGAAATACAGTTGTACCTCGGTTTTCTAACATAATCCGTTCCAGAAAACCGTTTGAGTTCTGAAACATTCGAAAACAGCCGACAGCTAGGCCTCAGGATCTTGCACTCAGCGGAAGCCACGTGACATGTTCGACTTCCGAGTCGTGTTTGAAAACCGAAACATTTACTTCCGGGTTTACGGCATTTGTAAACCGAAATGTTCATCAATGGAAATGTTAAAAAAAACCAAGGTACTACTGTAAACTCAAAATGGATTAAAGACTTAAATGTAAAATTTGAAACTGTAAAACCAGAATAAAACACATGGGAAAAGCTTCATAACATTAACCTTGGCAACAATTACTTGGCTATAATACTAAAATCACAGGTAATGAAGCAAAAGTAGACAAGTGAAACTACATCTAACTCAAAAGCTTCCATGTAGCAAGGGAAACAATCAACAGAGTGAAAAGGCAACCTATAAAATGGGAGAAATTATTTGCAAACCCTATATTTCATAAGGGGTTAATATCCAAAATATATAAAGAACTCTTACAGCTTAATAGCATGAAAACAAATAATCTGATTAAAAAACAGGCAAAGGACTTGATTAGACATTTATCCAAAGAAGACATGCAAATGGCCAACAGATATACAAAGAGGTGCTCAATACCACTAATCACCAGGGACATGTAAATCAAAACTACAAAGAGATATCGCCTCACACCTGTTACAATGGCTATCATAAAAACAAAACAAAACAAAGATAAGGGTTGATGAAGATGTGAAAGAATTGGAAGACTTGTATGGGAATGTAAAATTGTACAGCCTTTATGAAAACAGTAGGGAGATCCCTCAAAAAACTGAAAATAGATATTGTAATCCCATTTCTGAGTATTTATCAAAAAAAATTAAAGACATAATTTTGAAGAGATATTTGCACTCCTAATGTGGATTGCAACATTATTTACAACAGCTAAGATGTAGAAACAATCTAAACATTCCGTCTATGGATGAGTTGGATAAAGAAAATGTGGTATATACATGCAGTGAAATATTTAGCCTTAAGAAGAATAAAATCATGCCATATGCAACAATGTGGATTAATCTTGAAGACATTATGCTAAGTGAAATAAGCCATCACAGAAGGACAAATACTGTATGATTCCACCTATATGTGAGGTATCTAAAATAGTCAAACTCATAGAGGCAGAGAGTACAATGGTAGGGACAACGGGGAAGGGGAAATAGAGTTGCTGTGCAATGGGTATAAAATTTCAGTTATATGAGATGAATAAGTTTTAGAACTCTAGTGTACAACATTGCTCCTATAGTTAACAATGCTGTACTTTACACTTAAAAATTTGTTAAGAGGGTAAATCTAGAGTTAAAGGTTCTTACCCCAATAAAAAAGGGTAATAACACCTTCCCATAGAGTTGTTTTGAGGATTAAGTGAATTAACTACATATTGTAAAACTGCTTACAGTCAGGCTGTTTACTGCTTCCATGTTTGTGCTTGGAATATTGAGCCTGGAATAGTTTTTTTTTCCTTCTAATCCACATTTAGCTTCTATTGTCTGGCAAGTGGCTGGCCTTCCATAAAGACCCAACTCAGGCATTAACTTACTGGTGAAGTCTGCCTTGACCCAATGAATGATGGATAGATATGGTTACTTAATGTTGAATTAATGAGTATCTGGAACCCAATAAGTAAATATGTACTTGCTTTTCAATTAATACCTTCTTTTTCTGCTTAATTGCCACAATTCTGTCGCAACCTGTTTAATATTGCTAACCAGTTTTTCTTCTTTAAAACTTCCAAAGCCACTTGAATGGGGCTATATAATGATACTACTGGGAAAGGGAGAGTGGAAAATTGCCAACAATATCACAATCTACAAAAAAAGCAACAGGCAGTTTATTTTGAACATGAAATAACTGAAGGAATAAACTACCCACGAATCCTTTGTGCAAAATTACTTGGCAGTATGAAGTCAAATCAAATAAAAAATGAGTCAAAATAGAGAATTAAGAATGGAGAAAAAAAATTTTCACCAGGTCATTCATTCTAAAGTTATAGCAAAACTCAAAAGTTTTCTTATAAACAAACCAAAACCAATCAGAAAATGCAGTAGAGAGATTTAATTTGTAAGAGTAATACAAAAAAAATGTATAGGAATGAACTTTGTAAGAAATGTACAGGACTATACGAAGAATACTTTAGGATGCTATTTTGGAAAATAAGATTCAAACAAATGCAAAATACACCTTATCTTTGGATAGGAAAATTACATCTTAGAAATTTTAAAGAGATTTATTGAGGTATGACATGAAATAAACATCTATAAAATATACAATTTGGTAAGTTTTGAAATATTCATACTTCTGTGAAACCATCACCACAATCAAGACAAAAATATCCACAAAAACCTAAAAGTTTTCATATGTCTCTTTGTAAACTTTTCTTCTTGCCTCTCCTCTCATCTCCCAGCAAGCAGAAAGAATCTGCTTTCTGTCACTATAGAATAGTTTGTGATTTCTAGTATTTTATATAAATGGAATCAAATAGTATACACTATTTTTTGGTCTGTCTTATTTCACTGATAATGATCCTTGAGATTCATACATATATTTGTATGTATGCGCAGTTTATTTCCTTTTTTATTGTTGAGTAGTATTCCATTCAATGGATAAAGCACAATTTATCCATTCATCTATTGTTGGATACTTGAGTGGTTTTTCATTTTTGTTTATTACAAATAAAGTTGCTACAGCATTCATCTACAAGTCTTTGTGTAGACATATATTTTATTTTCTCTAGGGTAAATATGTAGGAATGGAGTGGGTGGGTCACAAGATAGTACATATTTAACTTTGTAAGAAACTGACAAACTGTTTTCCAAAATGGTTACAGCACTTTTGATTTCCACCAGCAGTATCTGAGAGTTCTACTGTTCCTCTACATTCTTACTGACATTTAGTATGATTAGTTGTTTTAATTTTAGACATTCTAGTCATTCTAATTGTTGTGTGGTAGTATCTCATGTTTTTAATTTGCATTTCCCTAGTGGCTGATGATGTTCAGTACTTTTCCACATGCTTATGTACCATCTTTATATCTTCTTTGGTGAAGTGTTTGTTCAAATCTTTGCCCTTTTTTATAATTTAAATTTTTTTTTGTTTGTTGAGTTATTAAAGCTCTTTGTATTTTTTGCATAGAAGTCCTTTCTCAGCTATACACTTTGCAAATATTGTCTGTCTGGATTAACTTGTCATTCTCTTAACAGCAGAAATGTTAAATTTGGAAGAAGTACAATTTATCAATTTGTTTTCTTCTTTTTTATAACAGCTTTATTAAGATATAATTGACATATCACATAATCTATCCACTTAAATTGTATAATTATTATAGTTTTTAGTATATTCACAGAGTTGTGCAACCACCACCACATCCAATTTTAGAATATATTTTATCACCTCAAAAAGAAGCTCCATACCCATTAGCAATCACTCCCCATTTTCTCCAACCTGCACAGCCTCTGACAATCACTAATCTACTTTCTGTCTCTGTAGATTTGACTATTCTGGACATTACATACAAATGTCATCACATGATATGTGATGTTTTGTTGCTGACTTCTTTCACTAAGCATGGTTTCAAGATTCATCCATGTTGTAGCATATACTAATACTTCATTTCATTTTATTGTAAAGTAACATTCACTCATATACACATACTAAATTTTCTTTCTTTTTATTGTGTAAAATATGTACAATATTTAACATCTCAACCATTTTTAAGCATACAGTTCAGTGTTATTAAATACATTAACATAGTTGTACTACCATCACCATCATCCATCCCCATAACTCTATTAATCTTGTAAAACTAAAACTCTATACCTATTAAACAATAACTCCCCATCCTCCTCTCCCCCGAGTCCCTGGTAACCACCATTATAATTTCTGTTTCTATGATTTTGACTAATGTAAATTCTTCATTTAAGTGGAATTATACAGCATTTGTCTTTTTATGACCGACTTGCTTTACTTAGTATAATGTTCTCAAGGTTCATCCATGTTGTAACATATGGAATTTCTTTCCTTTGTAAGGTGAAATAATATTCCATTGTATGTATATACCACATTTTGCTTATCCATTCATTGGTTGATGGACAATGGATTGCTTCCATGTTTTAGCTATTGTGAATAATGCTGATATGAAGATATGAACATAGGTGCACAAGTATCTCTTTGAGACCTTATTTTCAAATTTTGGGGGTATATACCCATAAGTAGAATTGCTGGGTCATATGGTAATTCTAGTTTTAATTTTTTGAGAAACTGTCATATTGCTTTCCACAGTGACTGTACCATTTTATATTCCTATCAAGAGGGCACAAGGATTCCAATTTCTCAACATTCTTACCAACACTTGTTATTCTCTCTCTCTCTCTCTCTCTCTCTCTCTCTCTCTCTCTCTCTCTCTCTTCCTTTCTTTCAACTTTTATTTATTTAAGTGTGTTTTTCCAGGACCCATCAGCTCCAAGTCAAGTATTTGTTTCAATGTAGTTATGGAGGGCACAGCTCACAGTGGCCCATGTGGGGATCAAACCAGCCACCTTGTTGTTAAGAGCACCGCACTCTAATCAACTGAGCTAACTGGCCACCCCTCTTTCTTTCTTTCTTTCTTTCTTTCTTTCTTTCTTTCTTTCTTTCTTTCTTTCTTTCTTTCTTTCTTTCTTTCTTTTTTTTTGATAGTTGACATCCTGATGGGTGTGAAGTGGTATCTCATTGTAGTTTTTATTTGAATTTCACTAATGATAGTGATGTTAAGCATCTTTTCAGATGTGTTTATTGGCCATCTGTATGAGGTCGAACAATTAAGTTCATGAACTCATCCTAGAAAAAGTGCTACAGATCTCATTGCTGAATATCACTATAGTCACCTTTGAAGTACTCCCCTTGAAAGCTGTGCACTGACACCAGTGCCTAGTCCACCCTTCAAAGCAATTTTGGAACTCTTTTTCTGCAATGGCCATCAAAGCTCTCGTTGTATTACCCTTGATGTCCTGAATGTCATCAAAATCTCTTCCTTTCAATATTTCCTTTATCTTCAGGTAAAGAAAGAAGTCATTGAGGGCCAGATCAGGTGAGTAGGGAGGGTGTTCCAATACAGTTATTTGTTTACTGGCAAAAAGCTCCCTCACAGACAGTGCCCTGTGAGATGGTGCATTGTCACAATGTAAGAGCCATGAATTGTTGGCAAAAAGTTCAGGTCGTTTTTGTCTAACTTTTTCACGCAACCTTTTCAGCACTTCCAAATAGTAAACTTGGTTAACTGTTTGTCCAGATGGTACAAATTCATAATGAATAATCCCTCTGATATCAAAAAAGGTTAGCAACATTGTTGCAACAAGTTCATGAACTTAATTGTCAGACCTCTTATATCTTCTTTGGAGAAATATCTTTCAAGTTCTTTGTCAATTTTGAATTGGGTTGTTTATTTTTGTTGTTGTTGTTAGGAGTTCTTTATATATGCTGGATATTAATCACTTATCAGATAAGTGACTGGCAATTATTTCTTCCAGTCTGTGGATTGCTGCCTTACTCTGTGGATAGGGGCTTTTGACGCACAAAATTAAAAAAATTTTATGAAGTCCAATTTATCCATTTTCTGTTTAGTTACTTGTGACTTTGGTGTAACATTCAAGTCATTTCCAAATCCAATGCTGTGGAGCTTTTGTTTTATATTTTCACCTAAGTATATATTGTTTGAGGTCTTACATTTAGATGCTTGATTCATTTTGAGTTAATTTTTGTATATGGTGTTAGGTAAGGACCCTACTTCATTCTTTTGCATCATTGAGATATTTTTTTCTGTTTTATTTTTTTAATGTTTTAAAATTTATTTCATTTTTTGATATTCAATATTATTTTATATTAATTTTATATTAATTTCTTTGATAGGTACAGCATGCATTTATATAATTTAAGAAGTGATCTCCCTGACTAATCTAGCATTCACCTGGCACTATACATAGTTATTGCCATATCATTGACTATATTCCCTGTGCTTTATTTTATATCCCATGACTATTTTATAACTATTAATTTGTACTTCCTAATTCCTTCACTTTTTTCACCCTGACCCCCAACCCTCTCCCATCTACCACCCTGACAAATCTCGTACCCATCTGACACCATATATAGTTATTACAATATTATTGACTATGTTCCTTATGCTATAACCTACATCTCCATAATTACTTTGTAATAACAAATTTGTGCTTCTTCATCCTGTCACCTTTTTTCATTCACACCCACACCACCAACCCCCTTCCCATCTGGCAACCGTCAAAATATTCTCTGTATCTATGAGTTTGTTTCTGTTTTGTTTGTTTATTTTGTTCTTTAGATTACACATAGATTTCACATAAGTGAAATCACATTGCATCTGTTTATCTTTTGCAGTATGAGAGCTGGGTGAGACAGGGTCTCAGGGAATCACTAGAGTGGGAAGAGTTGTGTTTACCAGGTTAATGCAAATTCTGGTTTCGTGCCAGTGCTGAGCCTGGAGCTACTCAGCAAAAGTCTCAGAGCACACTGAGGCCAGTCACCACCCACCTGGAGCCCACAGACCCCAATAGTTTTCCAAG
The DNA here is from genome assembly GCF_057876585.1 of Rhinolophus sinicus. NCBI lineage: Eukaryota > Metazoa > Chordata > Mammalia > Chiroptera > Rhinolophidae > Rhinolophus > Rhinolophus sinicus. Next base: position 23,039,666 of record NC_142507.1, on the reverse strand, counting down.
AAAGAGTGCAATGAGGGTGGGGCTGGCTGCTCACTGATAATATGCCTCTGGCATTGGGGGAGTTGCACAGGGCATGGTCCCAGAAGAGCTCACCAGACCAATTCAAATTCAGATTTGGCCATGGGCATTGGGGGAGGGCTCAACACAGGAAGATGGCTCCCACCTGCCGGCTGCATGTGAGAAAGACCCCACAAAGGGAAAAATGGTGACTGTCCCTCAAGTCCTCACTCTGAAGCCACACAACTCAGTCTTTCCCTGTGTGTCTCTGATGCCCCTGAGTTACTGTCCCTCTGCTGGAGCCCAGGGTGAGTGAGTGAGTCTATCTGCAGACCCTTGAAGAGGACGTCTGTGTTTCCTGCAGTCTTCTGTCTCACCCCAGCTGTTGGGATCCCCACTGTTTTTTACAACCACGTATTGTGGGGTCTCCTCTTCCCAGCATTAGTCCTCCAGGCTGGGGAGCCTACTGTGGGTCTGGGATCCTTCACTTCTCTGGGGAAAACCACCTACACCAAGCTATCCCTCCCAGTACTCAACTGCCAAATGGCGTTTGGGGCTAATCCATTCCCCATCTCCGCCCCTTCTAATGGTCTCGATGTGGCTTCTTCTTTACATCCTTAGTTATAAAACTTCTGTTCAGCTAAACTTCAAATGGTTCTCCAGGTTGATTATTCTATAATTTAGTTGTAATTTTAATGTGTTCATGGAAGAAGTCTGGCACAGCTATCTTGGTCTAACTCTCTAGTTTCTCAAGTTATAAAGTTGGGTTGTTGATTTTAGATATTTCATGTTTTTTAATGTATTCCCTTAGCACTTCTTTCATGGTGTCACGTATGATTTGATGTGTTGCAATTTCATTTTCTTTTGTCTCTAAGTTATTTCCTATTTTATCTTGTGATTTCATATTTGATTTATTGCTTGTTTAAAAGTGTATTGTTTAATTTCCACAATTTTGTGAATTTTTCAGTTTTACTTTTGTATCAATTTCTAACTTCATCCCATTGTGGTCAGAGAAGATACTTAGTATGATATCTATCTTTTAAATGTATTAAGGCTTATTTTGTGGCCTACCACAGAGTTTATTCTGGAAAATGTTCCACGTGCACTTGAAAAGAATGTGTATGCTGTTTTTGGGTAGAAAGTTCTTTATATGTCTGTTAGGTCTTGTTGATTTGTTGTGTTGTTTATGCCCTCTATTTCCTTACTTATTGTCTGTCTTGTTCTATCTATTATTGTGAGAGGGGTATTGACGTCTCTACCTATTATTATAGAAATGTATTTTTCTGTCTTCAACTCTGTTAGTTTTTGTTTCATGTATTTTGATGGTCTGTTATTAGGTGTGTAAATGCTTATAATCATTATGTCTTCTTGCTGTACTTTTATTGGACATATATAATGTCCTTTTTGTCTCGTAACATTTTTTTATTTACAGTCTATTTTTACTGATATTAGTATAGCCACTACTGTTCTCTTTTTTGTTACCATTTACATGGAATGACTTTTTCCATCTTTTCACTTTCAACCTGTTTGTGCCTTTGGATCTCAAGTGAATTTCTTGTAGACAGCAACTAGGGCCATGCATTTTTATCTATTCTGCTAGTCCTGTCTTTTGATTAGGTAGTTTAATCCACTTACATGTAAAGTAATTACTAATAAGGAAGAATTTACTTCTGTCATTGTGCTATTTGTTTTCTATATGTTCTATAGCTTTCCCCTTTTATTTCTTGCATTACTGTTTTATTTGTTGTTTAGTTTTAGTTTTTGTTTTGTAGTGAAATGTTTACATTCTTTTCTCATTTCCTTTCATGTATATTCTATAGCTATTTTCTTTGTGGTTAAATCTTAAAGATTTAACCTAAATTTATAATACTCTTATTTGAGCTTATACAAGCTTAACTTTAACAACATACAAAAACTCTGCTCTTTCACAGCTCTGTTTTTACTCCTTTTGTTTATTGATATCACAAGATACAATTTATACATTGTGTGCCCCAAAACATAAACTTATAGTTCTTTTAAATGTAGTGGTCTCCTAAGCTATGTAGAAAGCAAGATTTAGAATTATAAACCTTTACAAGGTTTTATAGTAATAATTATTTTTTTATCCTGTACATGTAGTAGTTTCTTAAAGCATGTAGAAAACAAACAAAGAGTACAGTTACAAACCATTGTTATAATAACACTAACTTTCATAATTGCTCATGTATTTACTTTTATTGAGATCTTTATTTTTCCATATAGTTTTGAGTTACTGTCTAGTGTCCTTTCATTTCATCTTGCAGGACTCCTTTGAGCATTTCTTGCAGAGGAGTTCTAGTGGACACAAACTCCCTCAATGTTTGTTTATCTCGGAATGTCTTAATTTATCCCTCACTTTTGAAGGACAGTTTTGATGGATACAGGTTGATGGTGTTTTCTTTTTGTTCTTTGAATATATTGACCTACCATCTTCTGACCTCCAAAGTTTCTGATGAGAAATACCGGGGGTGCCAAAAACATGTGTACAAGTGCACACTTTGGTCAATGTTGCTCAAGCAGTAGTTTGCTGTAATCAGAAGTATCTGGATGCTGATGGTAACCACTTTGAGTGCCTCTTGTAATTGCAGAAGTAAAACGTGACTTGTATTCATCTTTTGTTATCGGTGTATATTGAGTATTGCAATTTTAATAGTTATTTCCTTTCTTAAAACGTGTATACATTATTTGGCACCCTTTGTATATTCATAATCTTATTGAATGTTGCTTGTATGTGATTATTCACTTCTTTCTTGATGCTTTCAAGATTCTCTCTTTGTTTTGGCTTTTAAAAGTTTGAGTATGTGTCTCAATGTGGGTCTCTGAATTTATCTTAATTGGAGTTGAGCTTTTCGGATGTTTACATTCATGTATTTCATCAAATTTGGGAAGTTTTCAGCCATTATTTCCTCAAATATTCTCTCTGTCCTTTTTCTCTCTCATTTCCTTTTTGGACTCTTACAATGCATATATTTGTCTGCTTGATGGTGTCTCACAGGTCCCTAAGGCTCGGTCACTTTTCTTTAATTTTTTTTCTTTCTGTTCCTCAGCCTTGATAGTTTCCCGTATTCTATCTTGAAGTTTATTAATTATTTCTTCTGCCTGCTCAAATCTATCTTGAATTCATCTAGTTGGTTTTTCACTTCTGTTACTGTATTCTTCAGCTCCATAATTTCTTTATTTTTCTTCTTAGATTTTATATCTCTTTATTGATATTTCCATTTTATTCACAGATCATTTTCTTGACTTTATCCACATCTTTCTTTAGTGCTTTTAGTAACTTTAAGACAGTTGTTTTATAGTCTTTGTCTAGGCCTTTTTCCAGGATAATTTCTATTTATTTGTTTATTTATTTATTTTTTCCTTTGAATGGGCCATACTTCCCTGTTTCTTGTATACCTTGTGATTTTTTTTTTTGTTGAACACTGGACATTTAAATCTAATAAGTGGTAACTTTAGAAATCAGAAATTCCCCTTCCCCAGGGTTTGCTGTTTTTTGTTATTATTTTTGTTTATTTATTAATTTTTGTTTGTTTCTTATAAGCTGTCCCTGTGTTGAGGATTGTCTTAAGGTGTAAACTTAATGTTGTCTCAGGTCTTTTCTGAGCCTTTCCCGGGACATGTGCTATAGGTGTGATCAAAACATATGGTGAATGTTTAAATTTTAAAAAATGTATTACAGTAAATGACACATTGCCATTAATCTCCCTCAAAATACTCCCCCTTTGTTCAAATATACTTATCCCATCATTCTTGCCACTTTCTGAAGCATTTCTGGAAGTTCTGTTTCATGAGTGTCTTTAGTTGTGCTGTCATGGCTGCCTCGAAGTTCTGAATTGATTCAAAGCGTTTACCTTTCATGGTCATTTTGAGTTTGGTGAAGAGCCAGAAGTTGCATGATGCCAGATCTGGTGAATAAGGTAAATGAGGACACACCGTAATGTTTTTATTTTACAGAAATTGCCATACCAGAAGAGATGTGTGACATAGAGCCTTTCCATTGTGATCAACAAATATGGTGAATGCTGCTGCTGAGTGCCATCCAAGGGAAAGGCAGGGGTTTTCAATATAAGAAGCGGTGTGTTGAACCTTAATAACAGTGTGTGACAAGAACTTATTCACGGTTGAGAGGTGTTTTAAAGTGTACCATAAATCATTGTCCATCACGACAATGCTCCGTGTCACACACTACTTTTGGTACATGGCAATTTCAGTCAAATAAAAACATTCTAGTGTGTCCTCATCCACCTTATTCACTGGATCTGGAACCATGCAATTTCTGGCTCTTCTCCAAAGTCAAAATGGTTCAGGATATCGAGGCAGTGCAACTAAACACATTCACAAAAGAGGACTTCCAGAGCTGCTTCAAAAGTGGCAAGAACGATGGGACAAGTGTGTTTGAAGTGAGGTGGAGTATTTTGAGAGTGATTAATGGCAATGTGTCTTTTACTGCAATAAATTTTTTATTTATTTAAACTTTCACCATATTGTTTGATCATACCTTGTATGCAATTAATTTTGAATGTCCCAGTCTTTAATATCCACCTCCCCAAATGGGAAAAAACAAAAGAAAGGTGGGGAGAAAATGGCACGGGCACATTTAATCCCTCAGAAGTCACTTTAGCCAGAGGGGGAGAGGTTTGCATGTGGGGGAAGGTATTTGTTGAAGTGATCATACAGTTTTCCTTTTTCAGTTTAATAATGTCATGAATTACATGAATTTATTTTTAAATGTTAAGCCAGCAGGAATAAACCCCACTTGGTTATAATGTATGATTTACTGTATTTTGGATTCAATTTGCTAAAATTTTGTTTAGAATATTTGCATCTATGTCCATGAGGGATATTTACCTGTAGTTTTATTTTCTTGTGATGTTTTTGTCTGATTTTGGTATTGGGTAATAGTGGCTTCATTGAATGAGTTGAGAAAAATTCCTTCTTCAGCATTTTGGAGAAGTTTCTTTAGAATTTGCATTATTTCTCCTTAAATGTTTTGGTACAATTCACCAGTGAAGCCATTTGATAGTTAAATTTTCTTTGTGAGAAGGTTTTAATCTATAATTTTGAATTCTGTGAAATATTTAGGGATATTTAGGTAATCTGTTTCTTTTTGAGTGAGCTTTGGTAATTTGTGTCTTTCAAGAAATTTGTGCATTTCATCTAAGTGTCAAATGTATTGGCATAAAGTTGCCTGTAGTATTTCCTTTTCTTTTTAGTAGAATTTGTGGTGATATCACCTCTCTTTTGGTATTGGTAATTTTTGTGTTCTCTCTTTTGCTTTTTTCTTATCAGTCTGGCTACAGGCCTACTAAGTTTATTGATCTCAAAGAACCAGTTTTTCATTTCATTGCTCTCGTATCCCTAATGTTCTGATTTTGTATCATTGCTATTTTCCAATTGTTATTCTGTTTTTCTATTTTATTTGTATTCACCTAGTTCTTTATTATTTCCTTTCTTTTGCTTATTTTAGATTCAAGTTGCTCTTCTTTTTCTAATTTCTTAAGGTAGCAGCAGAAGCCATTGGGTTGATATCTTTCTTCTTTTCAAATATAAGAACTCAGTCTATAAATTTTGTTGCAGTAATGTTCTTTTTACCAACACTGATATGATGTGTTTTATTTTTATTCAATTACTTTTAAATTTACTTTTTTATTTCTTTTTGATCTATGAGCTATTTAGAAATGTGTTATAAAATTCCAAATATTTGGAGGATTTTCTAAGGATGTCTGTTATTGAGGGAGTGGTATAAAAATATCTGACTGTAATTGTAGATTTATTTTTTTTCTCCTTGTTGTTCTATCAGTTTTTACTTCATGTATTTTAAGCACTCTGTTATTAGGTGCTTTCACATTTGGGATTTCCATGTCTTCTTAATAAATAAACTCTTTTATCATTGTATTAACCCTGATAATATTTTTTTTCCCCCTGAAATCTACTTTATCTGGTATTCATGTACCCTGTGCAGATTTCTTCTGACTAATGTTATGATGATATGGATTTTCCATCTATTTATTCTTAACCTACTTGTCATTTCATATTTAAAGTGGGTTTCCTATTGGCAACATTCAGGCTGATAACCTCTGCCTTTTAATTATAGTGTTTAGACCATTTACATTTAATGTGATTATTGACCAAGTTAGGTACAAGTTTATCATCTAGTTATTTGTATTTTATTCGCCTTATCTATTCTTTTTTCTGCCTTCTTTTTGTTAAGTCTATTTGTTTTTATGATTTTATTTTATCCTCTTGTTTGGTTATTAGCTATAACTCTTAGTTCTTTCTTTGACAAATTATTTTTTATTGTGTGCACAAAATTGTATTATATTTGCAAATAGTTTCTAGAAATAATTTCAGGTTTAAATAATTTCTTTTCTTTTGGAAGCAGTTTATATTGCTTCCTCAAGTCCCCTGGGGAACTATAGCTTTGAGACCATTTTAATCTAATTTTAGGCATAAAATTTAAGATAATTTGAACCTTACCTTTCCAATGCCTACAGGCTATTTAGCTTACCTTTATGCATATGAAGCTCTTTGAAGTTCAAACGCAATGCATAGTGGTTGTGGGGGAAGGAGCATTCACTAGGGCCTGAAGAGGCCTGGACTCTAATACTTTTCCCTCTGATCCATGAACCTTTCAAAACTTCAGCTCAGCACTTCAGCTTCTCAGTTTCTCTCTTTCTGGAACTGATAACTTTCCCTAGGGAAGAAGTGTCCCAGTACAGGGCTCAAGGCCCTGGTCCTCCAAAATTGCTTGGTTTCTGACTTTGAAATTCTCCACTGTCTTAGCACTTTGTTGATTTCAAGTAGAAGTGCTGTTTAATTAGTCTTAAGTAGTCTTTGATTATTAGAAATACATACCCTAACCATTTTCTTTCCACATCTAGGACTTCATATATTTGAGGAGTGAGGCCTTCAGGTTTCTGTGTCATGACATAGAGTATCAAAATTAAATTTCCAGATGATACAGAGTGATAGATGTCTGCTTAAATAAAAAGCAGAGATTAAAGAGAAAGTTCTGTTGTTGTTGATGACCAGAAGTTCTGGCAGCTCTGCCCTGCTGCTAGGGAGGAAGCAGGTGGAAAGAAGGGCACGCCCTGCCTATTCCTGGCTGGAGCCAAGCCTCCTTTAGGCATACATTCTTACATTCTTATAGCTGCTGGTGAGTATCTTTTAAAATAGGTTGATGGTTATAGAAGGGAATTTGAATGAAAACATATTCTGAAAGCTGCTGCTTGCCAAAATTTTATCAATGAGAGAAACTTGCAGAAAATTGCCAACCTAGGTTTATTGTTCAAATCATCTGCCATTTAGATTCTGGTTCCCCAACTCACATGTAAAAGGTAATCCCTTTTGAGTCCTCACTGAGGAGGGGTAGATGGGATTGAAGGGTGAGTATGTAGATCAACAGATTCATTCCAGCCCTTAGATTTTATGCTTCTGGTTTAGGAACCACATTGGGAATTGTGTCTGCTGGGATCTAACAGATCTCAGATGCTTGAGTACACCCTCTTCCTGCTGTCGCCATACCAAGTCCCAAGCTCCTGAATAAAACTGGAAATATATATATATGTGTAAATGCGTGTGCATATATTTATACTAGTAGCATAAAATAATCACTTATTACTATTACTATTATTGTTATTGTTTTATTATCTTTCACAATTCTGGGGGTGGACTGAGCCAAACTAGGCAGTTCCTGCTCTGGGTCTCTCATGCAAGGCAGTAAGAGGAGGCTGAGTCTGGAGTCCTTCTGTAGGCTTCCTCCTTCACATGTCTGGGCTGTTGCTAAGAACACCTACGCTTTGGTAATGGAAGAAGAACTGACTCTGGGTGGTGAACACACACTGTGATATATAGATGATGTATTACAGAACTGTACACCTGAAACCAATGTAACATTACTAACTATTGTTACCCCAATACATTTTAATCAAACAAAACAAAAGAAAAAAAAAAAGAACACATACACTTGACCTCTCCATGTAACCAGGAAGGAGCCTACATTTTTATCAAGCCACCAGGATGAATCTCTGTAAGCTAGGCAGTGATTTATGATTACCTTTGGGAATTACTGGGCAACAAGATCTTTTTGGTCTCTTAAAAGTTGCAAAATTCTAGAATTCAAACCATCACTTTTCTTTTGACATAAAGAATATTGTCTAAGTTAAGAGAACACAGGTGTTTCTCAAAGCAAAATTTCATGTTAAGACAAAATTTCCAAATATAAGATGATCAGAAATAACAAAAAGCTAATAAAGTGCTGCCCAATATAACTTTATTTGTTCAATTGAACATGCCTTTATTGAATTGTTTCCATGTGCAAGTTACTGTTCTAGGAGAGAGTGTAGACTTGTATTTATTTTCATGTTTCAAAGGTTACGTATAATCTAGAGTAGTAATACATTTAAACTCATTGTACATTTCCTTGAGACTCAACTCCTACTGCTTCCCATGGGAATTGTGAGTCTGGGGCAGCAGAGGAAGAAAGAGCCTTGACAGAGACAGGAACTTCCTTTGCGGCTACCTGCTGTGTCTGGCTCATGGACTGCCTTGGGTAGTAAGACAAGACTGGCGATAGGTATAGGATCATAAAGTGCATAAGATATTTTACCTTTCACATTGTAGGGTGGGGCACATATGACCACGACATTGGCAACTTTGCATCTAACAGGCATGTTTCACTATAACATAATGGTAGCTGCTTTTAGCATTTGGGTCCAGTTGAGCTCATCACTGAATAGACATGTACTTTTCTAGAAAACAAATCAGTCCCTGCTTAACATATCATAAAGCAAAATCTGGTTATTCATTGGGTCTTCTGGATGTTTTGAGCATTAAAAAGAAAATTTAGGGGCAGATGGATGGCTCAGTTGGTTAGAGCACAGTCTCTCAACCACAAGGTTGCAGGTTCAACTCCCACAAGGGATGGTGGGCTGCACCCCCCGCAACTAAGATTGAACACAGCACCGTGAACTGAGCTGCAGCTGGGCTCCTGGATGCCTCAGTTGGTTGGAGCGCAGGCTCTCAACCACAAGGATGCCAGTTTGACTCCCACAAGGGATGGTGGGCTGTGCCCCCTGCAACTAACAATAGCAACTGGACTGGGAGCTGAGCTGTGCCTCCCACAACTAAGATTGAAAGGACAACAACTTGACTTGGAAAAGTTCTGGAAGTACACCCAGATCCCCAATAAAGTCCTGTTCCACTGCTCCAATAAAAAATCTTAAAAAAAAAAAAAAAAAAAAGAAAATTTAGTTAAGGGAAACATAGCAGTCAGTTGTTACTTCTCATCTTTTTATAATTTATTTTACAAATATATGTTTATGACAGATGTCATATAACCATTTAAAAAAGATGGCCCCCAAATTGATCCTTACTGAAATGAGTTTTTAAAAAGAGGAACTAAAAGCTTCTTTATATTAAATGGAAATATGCCAACTTAGTAAAACCTAAGTAAGTCAAAGTGATGAACAACAATATTGTGGTATTTCATAAACAAACTACTCTGTTGTTTAATATTTCTTATTTTCTCATTTAGAATTTTGCAATATCCAGGAATTCTCATTTTCTGGTGTAGAATGAGGAATGTTTATGGGTTTTCATGATTCAGTTTAAAGCAAAGGGAAATATATTTCAGACATTTTCTTTGAACATTCTCTTCCTGGACAGGAAGTGGACAGTGTCAACTGAGAAAGTGGTATAAGATGGGATGAAAACCTGCCAGTGTGACAAAATCTCTACCTCCCCTACCTGATGTGTTTTCTTCTTCTTTGGTGCTTCTTACTTAAAACTAAATCAAAGCTCAATGACACTTCAGTATCAGGGAGAAAGGAGGTCAAACTGCAGCTGAAAGTGATTAGGGAGTGAATTGTGTGCATAGAGCTAGCCTAAGCCCTTCTTACTGAGATAAGAGCTTCAGGAGCTGCCTTCTTTTACAGAAATGAAAGACTGTCCCATCTACAGGAACAAAGGTCAAGCTCTGTTTCTCACTCATTGGATTTCTTTAGGTAAATCTCATCTGAATTTTTCCATCTTTTTTTTTTTTTTAATTTTTATTGGGGAATATTGGGGAATAGTATGTGTCTCCAGGACCCATCAGCTCCAAGTCGTTGTTTTTTTTCTTTTTTCAATCTAGTTGTGGAGGGTGCAGCTCAGCTCTAAGTCAAGTTGTTGTTTTCAATCTAGTTGTGGAGGGCGCAGCTGGCTGGCCCATGTGGAAATCGAAATGGCGACGCTGGTGTTATGAGCACTGCGCTCTAATCAACTGAGCCAACCGGAAGCCCCAAAAGTTTTCCATCTTTATAACAGAGATAAATGCATTGAAATTTCTGTAACACTAAAATGAGCTAATTTATTGGAAATTTTCTTAAATTTTCAAAAAATACTGAACACGTCTAAGACAGTGCTACTACCGTGTTTCCCTGAAAATAAGACCTAGCCGGACCATCAGCTCTAATGCGTATTTTGGAGCAAAAATTAATATAAGACCCAGTCTTATTTTGGGTCTTATTTTACTATAATATAAGACTGGGTCTTTAACATAACATAATATAATATAATAATATAATATAATATAATACCGAGTCTTATATTAATTTTTCCTCCAAAAGACACATTTGAGCTGATGGTCGAATAAGTCTTACTTTTGGGGAAACATGGTAAAACCATCTTAATAAAATGTATTTCTATTTATTTTGTAATAATACCCATATTTGCAAAGAATTCCATATAAATTCAGATCTCTGAAAACAACAGTACGTGAGGAAGCCAGTTTGAGTGTTTTATTTGTATGTCTTTGCGTTCTTAATTCTGTTTTCTCATTAGGTTCTTTTTCTTTTATTGTTAAAAATACAACCATTCATTAAATAGATAATTGTTGATTACTTACTATGTGCTAGGCACTGTACAGTTCTTTGTGGGGCACGTAAAAATGATAAAACGCTGTTTTGGTCCTTGCTGAACTTATACTGTTCTCATTATTTTGGAAATTTACATTTTAATATCATTAGACTGATTTGTGGATTTTATATGTATGCTGAACTGTGTGATGAACAAAATTGATTGATCATCACTTGAGCGTCAACAAAGATTTTCAATGTAATAGCTTTCCTGCAATAACATAATGTGTTTCTCAGAAAGGAAGTTCAAAAGGACCAATTCTGTTAGATTGCTGACCTTGACCTCCTGTGGCCAAAAATCCTGTTTCCCTGTGTTTTCAAAGGAAACACGTTTGAGAAAAGCTCCCAATCCCAGATTCAGTGGTTTTCCTTAATGCCTGTTTGAAGAGACAACAATGGAATTCTGGGAGAGATCTGACATAAGCGGATTCATCTGATCCCTCTCAGGAGAGAGAAGTATTTGTTTACTCTGCTCAGAGCGCTATATTTCTATGCATGTGCTATTATTAGAGTCCTTTGAAGTAGAAACGTCATATGTCATAGACCTCCTTGTGATTAAAACTTTAAGGCTATTTCTCTGATGTGCATGTAGAGTACATAGAAAAGAAGAAACACCATTTGTTGAAAATGGACTCTGAAGAATTAGGGAGCAGACATTTGCAAGTTTTGACTCTCAACAATGTCACATTTGTTTATCTTACATGATAGGTTGCTTCTCAAGTATTTTCAGATAGATGGTTTTCAAGAGGCAAATATGATTGCATCTGGGTCCCAAGAAATTTATAGAGAAAATTGTGTGGTATCTAGAAATTGTATTGAACTGGAAGTTAATTGGGAATAAATAATGCCTGCCCTGAATACTACATATACATATACATATACATATACATGTACATGTACATGTACATGTACATGTACATGTACATATACATATATTGTGAACATCAAGTGTGATAAGCCATATGAAATTGCTTTTAGAACATAGCTATTGAAAAATTAAAACATTTCCTATTTCTTTGGCTCAGGCATCACTTATTTATTTTTAAAGATCTTTTAAAAAATTTAAACAGAAAGCATCAAATATTTTTTAAAGTGATATGCAATTTAATTTTTTTTTTTACCCCAGGGCAATATATCCTACACTTTTTTATATACAAATTTATATCTCATTTTTAAAATGGCTATATATTATTTCTTTGTGTGAAAGTAAAATATATGTCCTGTATTGATGGATATTTAAGTAAATTTGTTGGACTATTAAAAAGTAAAAGCCACAATGAGCATTCATGTTACATATTCTTTTATTCATTTTCAATTATCCCCTATTGAAAGTAAAGTGTGTGAAACTGGAGGAAAGACACACTAGATGATGTGCTATTAAAGGTGTGAGCTAACTATGTTTATAGTTATAACGGAATAAAATTTTACATCAGACAATGAGAGAATCAACTGTAAGGTTAAAGTCATTTCAAAATTGTAAAAGACTTGACTGCAAATCCATCTTGACTTCTGTCTCCAGGAAGATGTATGAGACAATCTTTCCCCTATTTTTCTTGCTAACTAAAAGTAATGGACATTATATATAAAATACATATTAGAAGATGCTGAAAGACGGAGAACAGAAGGTGGATTGCCTTTGTTTTGTCTCCTGTATCTCAGACTGGGAATTAGAGAAGTTGGCAACTTGGAAATACCAATGGACACAGAACAAAAAAGCCCCAAGAAAAGACTGCACTCTAGCAAAAGGATGAAAAAAAAAGGGCACTTTAGCAAGACAACTTTTACATAATATCTGCTCTACTCCAGCTGAATACCACAGAAAAACACTGTGGTCTCATCTTCCCTACAATGTCCTGCCATCAAAGACTAAGACTTCCATCCTTGCCAGGTAGTAAAAAGAGTGCTTCCACTCCCACTGATGTAGTTTCAGTAAGGACTGAATGGGGAATTGGGACTTTCACACCCCACACTCTGCAGTGTCAGTAGAGACAACATGAAATGACTGAACTTTCACCTCCCCCACCTGCTGGGGTGGTATCAGAGGAAGCCATGTGAGAGCCTGAGCTTTCATTGCTGCTAAGTAGTAATTAGGCCAGCCTTCACAGTGTGAGTGCAGACCACATGGGAGCAGTAATGAAGAGCCCCTCCCCCTCAGTGTCAACAGAGTTCAAGTGGAAAACCCGGTATTAATGAGTGGCACCCTCCTTCTTCTACCAGAATGGTATCAGAGGAGACCTGAAACCTATGTAATTTTACTAACCATTGTCACCCCAATAAATTTTAATTTTTTTAAAAAGAAAACAAACAAAAAGAACCACATAAGATTTAAATAAGATCTGAACTTAATAAAACCCAAAATGTCCAGATTTCAACTGAATATCACCAATCATAGAAAAACACACAAAATATCTCAAGTAGAATAAAAAAGACAATCAATGAGACGATACAGATCACTGCATTATTGAATAAAAATGTTAAAACAGCCATCATGAATATGCTTCAGTGAGAAATCATAAACACACTTGAAACAAATGGGGGGAAAAGTCTTTCTTTTTATAGAAATAAAAAGAAATAAAATCTTGGAAAGAAATAGAAGATATAAAGAAGAACCAAATGGAAGTTTTGGAACTGACAAATATAATAACCAAAAAACACTTAATGAATGGGCTCAACAGCAGAATGAGGAATACAGATGAAGGAATATATGAATTTGAAGATAGAACAATAGAAATAGAAAATGGAAATATTTAATCTGAATAAAAAAGAAAAATATAATAAGAGATCACTTTGGATAAAAATGGTGACATGAGGTGAGCCTCTTGAAACCTCCACTGGAATTTACAACAAATTGAACAACTATAAAGGACTCCCTTTATAAAGGAGTTCCACAAAGGACTCCCTGCACAGCAGATAGGCAAGACGAAGAGGCCCACTACAGAAATAACCCAAAGGTGGCCAAATTGTGCAAACGGGGGAGGAGGGAAGGAGTGCGGAGACGGAGCCACATGAGTGCATGATGCAGACCTAGCTCAGTGCTCCAAGCTCATTGCATCCCAGAACTACCGCAGCTGTGGGAGAGGGAAGAATTCGGACTGCTGGGGCTCCACTTATGGCCCACAGGGCTGAGGGGACAGCATATAACACAGCTGAACCCAACGTTCACAGCAGAGACCTCGGAGCAAAGACTGAGGGAAGAAGGCTGAAAACAGTGGTTTAAGCCCTCAACGCTGCAGAGAAGGGAAGCCTTAGGCACTGAGACTAGCCACCCCCTTCCTACCCTTGCAGAGCTAACCCTGCCCCGACCTGTCCAGTACTGGAAGTAGAACAGTAGCAATGTCAGATAAAAAAGACAGAATATTTGCAGTTCTGAGAACTGTGGTTTGCAGATACAGATTTGCAGCCCAACTAGTTCCACCAAAGGGGAGGGAGCTGTGGAAGCAACTGGCTATGGTGGTGGTTGCAGCCATTGCTCTGGGTCACCTCTCATGACCCACCCCACCCATGTCTCCACCTATCTGGGCGGATCACTGCAGGAGTAAACAGAACTGCTGAAACACATGGGCTCTGAATCTGGTGCAGGAAGAGCTTTGGAACTTCAAAAGTTCTCCGCATCCCCGCACAGACACGGTGTCCTATGACCCAGGTGAACTGTTCACAAAGGAGAAGCCTGATTTCCAGGGAATCCCCCCATTTTGTGAGAAGCTGGAATAGTGCAGAGAAAACAAAACACTACAGTGCGTGAAAGAAAAAAGGCTGCAATCAGAGAGAATATACAACATTTTACCAACACGTACTGGAAAACAGAAGAAAGACCTCTTCTTATCAACCTGTTGAAGAACCAACTCCTGTAGATGGTTAGCAAGAGAAATAATAAATCATTAATTGCCATGAATAACCAAGGCAAGAAGACAGCTCAGAAAGAAAGTGAAAAGTCTCCAGAAAAGGAACTTAAAGATATGGAAATATGTGATTTAAATGACAGAGAATTCAAGACTGAAGTTCTGAAAACACTCAACAAGATGCAAAAAATAAAACACCACAGACAGACAGTTTAATGAACTCAGAAAAACAATCAAAGAAAAAAATGAACATTTAACCAAAAAGATTGAAATTAAAAAAAACAAAACACAACCAAATAGAATTTCTGGAGATTAAGAACTCAATAGAAGAAATTAAGAATGAAATAGCCAGCTTAGGTAACAGAGTTGACCAGATGGAGGAAAGAATCAGTCACATTGAAGATAAAAATCTGGAAATGATACGGATGGAAGAAGAAAGAGACTTGAGACTTAAAAGAAATGAAAGAACTCTACAAGAACTTTCTGACTCCATCAGAAAGAGCAATACAAGAACAATGGGCATACCAAAAGGAGAAGAAACAGAAAAGGGAACACAGAATATACTCAAACAAATTGTCAATGAGAACTTCCCAAACTTGTGGACAGAACTGGATCCTCAAATCCAAGAAGCAAATAGAACACCTAATTACCTCAACCCCAACAGGCCTTCTCCAAGGCACATTGTACTGAAGCTGTCAAAAATCAACGACAAAGAAAGAATCCTCAAGGCAGACAGGGAAAAGAAGACGGTAACCTACAAAGGAAAACCCATTAGATTATCATCAGATTTCTCAGCAGAAACTCCACAAGCCAAGAGGGAATAGAACCAAATATTCAAGCTGTTAAAAGATAGAAATTATGAGCCAAGAATGATATACCCAGCAAAGATATCCTTTAGACATGAAGGAGGAATAAAGACCTTTCTAGACATACAGAAGCTGAGGGAGTTTTCTAATACACGACCTATACTACAAGAAATACCAAAGGAGGCTATTCGACCACCATCAATGGGGACAATTTGTGGTAACCAAAATATAAAATGGGGGAGAGTAAAGGCCTGAACCGGAATATGGAAATGGAGAAAGTAAGCATGCTGAAGAAAATGGAATACTCTAAATATCAAACTTTCTTTTACATAAATTTAAGGGTAACCACTCAAAAAAAAATCCAGAACTGAAATATATACTGTAATAAAAGAAGAAACAAAGGGAAAAATTTCAGAATACCACCACACAGAAATAATAGACAACAACAAAAAGGCAAAGAAACAATGGAGACACAGTCTTACCAGAAAACTAAAGATAGAATGACAGGAAATCCTCACATATCAATAATCACCCTAAATGTAAATGGACTGAACTCACCAATCTAAAGGCACAGAGTAGCAGATTGGATCAAAAAACTAAACCCAACCATATGCTATCTCCAAGAGACACATCTCAGCTACAAGGACAAACATAGACTCAAAGTGAAAGGGTGACACTCCAAGCAAATGGTATCCAGAGAAAATCAGATGTAGCCATACTGATATCAGATGAAACAGATTTCAGGGTGAAAAAGGTAACAAGAGACAAAGATGGACACATCATAATGGTAAAGGGGACTATAAAACAAAAAGACATAACAGTCATCAATATTTATGCTCCCAATCAGGGAGCACCGAAATATACCAAGCAACTACTAACAGAACTAAAGGGAGAAATTGACCATGCATAATTAGTCTAGGGGACCTAACTACATCATTGACAGCTATGGATAGATGATCCAAACAGAAAATAAATAACGCAATAACAGCCCTAAATGACACATTAGATGAAATGGACATAGTTGACATTTATAGAGCACTTCACCCTAAAACATCAGACTATACATTTTTTTCTAGTGTGCATGGAACATTCTCAAGGATAGACCATATATTGGGATAAAACTAGCCTCAGCAAATTTAAGAACATTGAAATCATACCAGGCATATTCTCTGATCACAAGGATTTGAAATTGGATATCAACTGTAAAAAGAAAGCAGAAAAAAACACAAATGCATGCAGATTAGACAATATACTTTTAAAGAACAACTAGGTCAAAGAAAATATAAGAGGAGAGATCAAAAGATGCATAGAAACAAATGAGAATGAAAATACATCCTACCAAAATTTTGGGATGCAACAAAAGCAGTTTTAAGAGGAAAATTTATGTCATTAAGGCCTATCTCAAGAAACAAGAAAAATACCTGGTATAGACCTCACGTTACACCTTAAAGAACTAGAGAAAGGAGAACAAATCGAAGGTCAAAGTCAGCAGAAAGAAGGAAATAATAAAAATCAGAGCAGAACTCAATGAAATAGAGAACAAAAAGACAATAGAAAATATTAATGTGACAAAAAGCTGGTTCTTTGAAAACATTAACAAAATTGACAAACTCGTGGCTAGACTCACGAAGATAAAAAGAGAGAAGACACTAATAAACAAAGTCAGAAATGAAAAGGGGAAGTTATCACGGATGCCACAGAAATACAAAGGATCATCCAAGAACACTATGAAGGACTATATGCCACCAAATTCAATAACCTAGAAGAAATGGACAACTTCTTAGAAACATATAGCCTTCCTAGGCTGAATCATGAAGAACTGGAAAATCTAAACAGACCCATCACCAGTAATGAAATTGAATCAGTCATCCAATACCTTCCCAAAAGCAAAGTCCAGGACCAGATGGCTTCACTAGTGAATTCTACCAAACCTTCAAAGAGGATGTAGCTCTGAAGTTAGATCCTCCAAAGAGGATCAGTCCTGCTCAAACTCTTCCAAAAAATTGAAGAAGAGATAATACTCCCTAGCTCATTTGATGAAGCCAACATTACCCTGGTACCAAAACCTGGTAAGGATAACACACAAAAAAGGAAATTACAGACCAATATATCTGATGAATACAGATGCAACAATCCTGAACAAAATTCTAATAAATCGAATGCAACAATGCATTAAAATGATTCTTCATCACGACCAAGTGGGGTTTATCCCAGAGACACAAGAATGGCTCAACATAAGCAAATCCATCAATGTGATCCATCACATAAACAAATAAAGGACAAAAACCATATGATAATATCAATTGATGCAGGAAAAGCATTTGACAAGATGCAACATCCATTTATGATTAAAACACTTAATAAAATAGGTATAGAAGGAAAATACCTTAACATAATAAAGGCCATATATGACAAACTCTCAGCTACTCTCATAATTAACAGTGAAAAACTGAGGCCCTTTGCTCTAAGTTCAGGAATACGTCAGGGCTGTCCCCTATCACTTCTGCTTTTCAACATAGTTTTGGATGTCCTAGCCAGAGCAATTAGGCAAAATAAAGAAATAAAAGGCATCCAAATTGGGAATGAAGAAGTTAAATTATCACTCTTTGAAGATGACATGATGATATATATAGAATACCCGAAAAACTCCATCAAACAGCTATTAGAAACAATCAATGAATACAGTAAAATTGCCGGCAACAAAATCAACGTACAAAAGTCCATTTCATTCTTACATACTAACAATGAAATCTCAGAAAAAGAAATAAAAAACAAACAAACAATTGCTTTTGCAATTGCAGCAAAAAGAGTAAAATACCTAGGAATTAACTTAACCAAGGATATGAAAGACCTATATGCTGAAAACCATAAGACACTGTTAAAAGAAATTGAAGAAGACACATAGAAATGGAAAGACATTCAGTGCTCATGGATTGGAAGAATCAACATAGTTAAAATGGCCATATTACCCAAAGTAATATACAGATTTTATGCAATCCCCATCAAAATCCCAATGGCATTTTTTAAAGTAATAGAACAAAAAATCATCAGATTTGCTTGGAACCATAAAAGACCCCGAATAGCCAAAGCAAGCCTACGAAAAAGAGCAATGCTGGAGGTATCATACTCCCTAACTTTAGCTTGCACTACACGGCAACAATAATCAAAACAGCATTGTACTGGCAGAAAAACAGACATGTAGACCAATGGAATAGAATTGAGAATTAAAAAATAAAACCACATAAATATGGATAGATAATTTTTGACAAAGAAGCGAAAAACATAGAATGGAGAAAAGACAGTCTCTTCAATAAATGGTGCTGGCAGAATTGGAAAGCCACGTGCAAAAGAATGAAACTGGACTGCTATCTGTCACCATGTACCAAAATTAATTAAAAATGGATCAAAGACTTAAGTGTAAGACCTGAAACAATAAACTGCATAGAAGAAAACATAGGTACTAAACTTATGGACGTTGGGTTCAAAGAGCATTTCATGAATTTGACTCCAAAGTCAAGGGAAGTAAAAGCTAAAATAAATGAATGGGACTATATCAAACTTAAAAGCTTCTTCACAGGAAAAGAAACCATTGATAAAATAAAGAGGCAACCAGCTGAATGGGAGAAGATTTTTGCAAACAGTGCCCCCAATAAAGGGCTAATATCCAAAATATACAACGAACTCATGAAACTCAACAACAAAAAAACAACCCAATTGAAAAATGGGCAGTGGACCTGAAGAGACATTTTTCCAAAGAGGACATACAAATGGCAACTAGACATGTGAAAAAATCCTCAATATCACTAATCATCAGAGAAATGCAAATAAAAACCACAATGAGATATCACCTCAGGCCAGTTAGAATGGCTATCATCAACAAGACAAATAGTAACGTGTTGGAGAGGCTGTGGAGAAAAAGGAACCCTCATACACTGTTGATGGGCATGCAGATTGGTGCACCCATTATGGAAGTCAGTGTGGAGGTTCCTCAAAAAATTACGAATAGAATTACTGTATGACCCATCAATCCCTCTCCTGGGTGTCTACCCAAAAAATCTGAAAACATTTATACATAAAGACATGTGTGCTCCAATGTTCATTGCAGCTTTATTTACGGTGGCCAAGACATGGAAACAACCAAAATGTCCTTCGATGGATGAATGAAGAAGTTATGGTATACATACTCAATGGAATACTGTTTGGTGGTAAGAAAAGATGAAATAGGACCATTTGTGAGAACTTGGATGGATCTTGAGATTATAATGCTAAGCAAAATAAGTCAGGCAGAAAAAGCAGAGAACCATATGATTTCACTGATATGTGGTATACAAACCAAAAACAACCAAAGAACAAGACAAACAAACGAGAAACAAAAACTCATAGACACAGACAATAGTTTAGTGGTTACCAGAGGGTAAGGAGGAAGGAGGATGTTAGATGACGGTAAAGGGGATCAAATATATAGTGATGGAAGGAGAACTGACTCTGGGTGGTGAACACACAATGGGATTCATAGATGATTTTTTTTCAGAATTGTACAGCTGAAATCTATGTAACTTTACTAACAATTGTCACTCCAGTAAACTTTAATTTAAAAAGACAAAGAAAACAGAACAAAAACAAAAAACACTATAACAACAATGAAGAATGCCTTTGATGAACTTAATAGTAGATTGGATAAGGCTGAGGGAGGTATATCTGAGCTAGAAGATATATCAATGTTATCCTTAAAAACCAAAATGGAAAGAAAACAAAGACTGAAAAAAAAGAAAACAGAACAGAATATCCAAAGATTGTGGGAAAATTGCAGAAGGTGTAACATATACTTAATGGGAATACCAGAGAAGAAAGACAGAGAGGAACAAAAGAAATATATGAAACAATAATGACTAAGAATTTCCCCAAATTATGTCAGACACCAAACCACAGATCCGGGAAGCTCAAAAAACATCAAGCAAGATAAACACCAACCAACAACAACAAGAAAATAAAACTATAGCTAAGCACATCATTTTCAAACTACAGAAAATCAAAGATCCAAAAAATAATTTTTTTTGGAAAGAATCCAGAGGTGAAAAAACCTCATCTATAGTGTAATAAAGATCAAAATTATTTCAGATTTCTCTGAAATCATGCAAGCAAGAAGAGAATGAGGTGAAATATTTAAACCATTGAGAGAAAGATGAACCCCACTAACTTAGAACTCTGTATCTTGTGAAATTATCCTTCATAAATGAAGGAGAAATGGACTTTTTTAGACAAACAGAAATTGAAGAAATTTCTTGCTAGTAGATATAACTTGCAGGAAATATTAAAAGAAGTTATTTAGAGAGAAGAAAAATAAAATAGGTCAGAAACTCAAATTTATGTAAAGAAAGGAAGAGTATAGAGAAGGAATAACTGAATGCAAAATAAAAAAAACACACATTTATTTTCGTATTCTTCATTTATCTAAGGGATAATATTATGTTCAAAATAACACAAAAATGAATTTAATTATGTATGTTTATGTGTGCTTATATATGTGAAACAAATGACAGCAATGATACAGAGGATGGAAGGGAGGAATGAAGATTATTTTGTTATTATAAGGTACTCACACTACTTGTAAAGTGGTATAGTGTAAAGTGAACTTGGATTAGCTGTAAATGTATATTGTACACTCTAGTGCAGCCACTGAAAAAAGTATATATAAAAAACTATAATACACTAAGAAAGCACAGAAAATAGAATTATGTAAAATTCTCAAATAAAATCATGGAAAGCGGAAAAAGAATAGAATATCTAAATAGGAAAGAAGAACAAGGCCAACAAGTAAAAAACAGTAAGAAATAAAGTAGATATTAATTCAGCTATATCAACAATCACTTTGAACATAAATGGTCTAAATGGACCAATAAAAAGACAAAGATGTTCAGAGTAGATCAACTACATGTTATCTACAAGTATATGTTGTCTACAAGAAATCCACTTTAAAAATAGAAAACACATATAGAATAAAATTAAACGGTTGGAAAAAAATTACCATGCTAACACTAATAAAAAGAAAGTAAGAGGAGGTATATTAATTTTAGTCAGAGCAGACTTTAAAGCAAGGAAATTTATTAGGAATAAAGAAGGGCATTTATAATGATAAAGGGGTTAATTTTCCAGGAAGACATAAGAATCCTTAATATGTATGCACCTAACAACAGAATTCCAAACTATGTGAGATAAAAACAACAGAATTGCCAAAAGAAATAGATGAATCCACTATGATAATTGAAGACTTCAACACCCCTCTATCAGAAATGCACAGATCTAGCAGGCAGAAAATCGAAAAGGACATAGTTGAATTCAGCTAAATATAGTTGACATCTATATACTGTATCATCCAACTACAGCTGAATACACATTCTCCCTAAGCTCATATGAAACATTCACCAAGATAGAACACATTTTGAGCCATAAAACACACCTTAACAAATTAAAAAAGTAGAAATCATACAATATTGACTCTCAGACCACAATGGAAGTATACTAAAAGATAATAACAGAAGGACAACTGGAAAGTCTCCAAATATGTGGAGATTAAAAAACACACTTTTTTTTTTTTCAAATTGGGGAATATTGGGGAACAGTGTGTTCTTTCAGCACCCATCATCTCCCATTCAAGTCATTGTCCTTCAATCTAGTTGTGGGGGGTGCAGCTCAGTTCCAAGTCCAGTGGACTTGGAGCTGGACTTAGACTCAGCTCAAAGTCCAACCCATGCGGAACTGAACTGGCAACCTTGTTGTTAAGAGCTCATACTCCAAACAACTGAGCCATCTGGCTGCACCTCCGGCAGCTCAGCGATGGCTGGTTGTCTTCAATCTAGTTGTGGAGGCCGCAGCTCACTGGCCCATGTGGGAATCGACCCGGCAACCTTGTTGTTAAGAGCTTGTGCTCCAAACAACTGAGCCACCTGGCCGCCCCAAAAAACATACTTTTAGGCCGGACCAGTGGCTCAGGCGGTTGGAGCTCTGTGCTCCTGATGCCGAAGGCTGCTGGTTCAATTCCCACTTGGGTCAGTGAGCTCTCAACCACAAGGTTGCTGGTTCAACTCCTCCACTCCCGCGAGAGATGGTGGGCTGCACCCCCTGCAACTAAGATTGAACATGGTATCTTGAGCTGAGCTGCTGCTGAGCTCCCAGATGGCTCAGTTGGTTGGAGCGCATCGTCTCAACCACAAGGTTTCCAGTTCACTCCTGCAAAGGATGGTGGGCTACGCCCCCTGCAACTAACAACGTCAACTGGACCTGGTGCTGAGCTGCGCCCTCCACAACGAAGACTGAAAGGACAACAACTTGACTTGGAAAAAATCCTGGAAGTACACACTGTTCCCAATAAAGTCCTGTCCCCTTCCCCAATAGAATCTAAAAATAAAATAATGAAAAACAGAAAGAACCCCACACTTTTAAATAACATGTGGATCAAAGAAGAAATCTCAGGAGAAATTTAATAATATTTTGAATGAAGTGAAAATGAAAACAAAACTTATTAAAATTTGTGGGATGCAATGAAATCAATGCTTAGAGGGAAATTTATAACACTAAATACAAATACTAGAAAACAAGAAAGATCTAAAATCAATCATCTAAACTTTCACCTTAGGAAACTAGAAAAGGGGAGCAAATTAAATCCAAAGCAAGCAGAAGAAAAGAAATAAGACTTAGAGCAAAAATCAAGGAATCAAAAACAGGAAAATTATAGAGAAAAAGCAATGAAACTAAAAAAGCTGGCTCTTTGAAAAGATTGATAAAATTGACAAGCCTTTATCCAAGCTAACTAAGGGAAATAAAAGAGAGGATAAAATTTACTAATATCACAAATGAAAGAGGGGATATCACTACACTACAGAACCCATGGAAATTAAGGATGATAACGGTACACTGTAAACAACTCCATGACCACAAATTTGATAATCTAAATGAAATGGGCAGATTTTTTGAAAGACAAAGTCTGCTAAAACTCGTACAAAAAGAAATACACAATCTGAATAGGCCTATATCTATTAAATAAATCTAATCAAAATTAATAATCTTTCAAAAGAGAAAGTACCAGGCCAAAATGGGTTTTCTGGTGGATTTTATACTAAACACTTAAGGAAAAAAATTATACCAATTCTCTACAGGACAGATCAGAGGAAATACTTCCTAACTCATTTTATGGGCTGATATTACCCTACTAGTAAAATTAGAAAATACATCACAAGAAAACTACAGACTAATATCTCTGATGAACATAGATGCAAAAATCTTCAACAAAATAATAACAAATCTCATCCAACAATCTATAAAAAGGTTTATACACTATGACCAAGTAGGATTTATTTCAGATATGTGAGTCTGGTTCAACATTCAAAAATCAATGTGGCTAGTCCAGTGGCTCAGGCAGTTGGAGCTCCGTGCTTCTAATACCGAAGGCTGCAGGTTCGATTCCCACGTGGGCCAGTGGGCTCTCAACCACAAGGTTGCTGGTTTGATTCCTCGGTTCCTGCAAGGAATGATGGATGCCCCACCCACAACTAACAATGGCAACTGGACCTGGAGCTGAGCTGTGCCCTCCACAACTAAGATTGAAAGGACAACTTGACTTCAAAAAAGTCCTGGAAGTACATACACACTGCTCCCCAATAAAGTCCTGTTTCCCTTCCCCAATAATAATTAAAAAAATCTTAAAAAAAGAAATTAATTAATGTACCCTATCACATCAATAGGCTAAAAATAAAAAGTCACATGATCATATCAATAGATGTAAAAAAAGAATTTGGCAAAATGTAACACCCATTAAAAACTCTTAGTAAACTATGAATAGAGGGAAATTTTCTCTACTTGATAAAGAATCTCTATATAAACCTACACCAAATATCATACTTAGTAATGAAAAACTCAGTGTTCCCACTAAGATCAGCTACAAAGCAAGGAAGTCCCCTCTCACCACTCCTTTTAAACAAATAAGAAATCTTTGCTAATGCAATAAGGCAACAAAATGAAATAAAATGTATACAGATTGGAAGGAACAAATAAAACTTTGTTTACAAATGACATGCACATCTATGTAGATAATCTGAAAGAATTAACAAACAAAACAAAAACAAAGAAATCAACATAAAGACCCCTCCTGGAACTATTAAGAGATTATAACAAGGTTGCAGGATATAATATTAAGATACAAACATTAATGTCTTTCCTACATATTAGTGATGGACAGTGGAATTTGAAATTAAAAACATATTGCATATTTATTGTACTTTAGCATCCCCTGAAACCAAAATTGGTATAAATCTAACATATGTACAAGATCTATGTGAGGAAAACTACAAAAATCAAAGAAGAATTAAATAAATGGAGAGATATTTCTTGTTCATGGGCAAAAAGACTCAATATTGCCAAGATGTCAGTTTTTCCCCAACTTAATTAACAGATTAATGCAATCCCAATCAAAATCCCAGCAAGTTATTCTCTGGATATAAACCAACTGATTATAAAGTTTATATGAGGGGGCCAAAGAGTCAGAAAAGTCAACACAATATTGAAGAACAAAATTAGAGAACTGACACTACTTGACTTTAAGATTTACTATAAAGCTATAGTAATCAAGACAGTGTGGTATTGGTGAAAGAGCAAACAAATAAATTAATGGAACAGAATAGAGAGCCCAAAAATTGATTCCCATAAATATAGTCAACCAATCTTTGGCAAAGGAGCAAAGGCAATAACAATGGAACAAAGAGTCTTTTCAACAAATGATGCTAGAACAACTGGACATCCATATGCACCTTATATCTTTTACAAAAATTAACTCAAAGTGGATCACAGACCTAAATGTAAAATGTAAAATTATAAAACTCCTAGAAAGTAACATAGGAGAAAACTTAGATGACTTTGGGTAAGGTGATGACTTTTTAGATATGACACCAATGGCATGATCCATGAAAGAAAGAATTGATAAACTAGTCTTCATTAAAATTATAAACTTCTGCTCTGTGAAAGAGGACATCAAGAGAAATAGAAGGTGAGCCACAGACTGGGAGAAAATGTTTGTAAAAGACATCTGATAAAACACTGTTATCCTAAATATACAAAGAGCACTTAAAACTCAACAGTAAGAAAACAACCCAATTAAAACATGGGCCAAAGACCTTAACAGACACTTTGTCAAGGAAGATGCACAGATACACAGATGGGAAATAAGCACAGATGAAGATGCTCCATATCATACACCATCAAGGAAATGCAAATTAAAACACTGAGATACCACTACACAACTATTAACCTTTTCACTATGTTAATTGATTTCAAGTTTGTTTTCTAAAATGTGTCAAAAATCCACAGAAAATAATTATAGTAATTATATTTTTAAGTATATACAGTTAAGGTGCTACATTTTATTAAAATAAATGCTTACTTTAAAGTTTAAAATTTTCCTATTGTTATACTGTCTGCTGGGTGGCCTGCAGGGCCTCTGGTCCCGCTCCCCACATAAGAACACAGGATATGGTGAGGCCAAAAAGGAACACCAACGGAGCCATAGATAGGGGAGTCATACCACTATATTCTCTCTGGTGGCTGGGTTGGAGACACAGGAAGCAGGATCCACATGATCCACAGTCCGCCATTCACTTCTCTGCCTGCCAACCAACCAACCAATCAATGCAGCCCCGCAGTTACATCAGTAGCTAATTGGCTAACTGGTTACAGTTGATGACCAAGCAATCACAGTTGATGGTCATTCACCACCCATGCCAGCACCTCCACACGCCAGGCCCAGAGCCTGGAAACTGCTCTCTGGGACTCTGTCTCCACATATACATTCTTGAAAAACACAAAAAATATAGAAAAATGTACATTTGCTTTCCTAAAATTCCTTTCTGGAACACTGAGCTTGTGGGGTAAAGTTGAAAGCCTCAGTCAGTGGCATGGAAATATTTGACTATAGACAAACATCGCAGTGAAAATGTTAAAATAGTCAAAATCAGTAACACTGACAACATCAAATGTTGGAGGGGATGTGGAGCAACAGAAACTCTCATTCATTGCTGGTGGAAATGCAAAATGGTGCAGCCACTTTGGAAGATGGTTTGGCAGTTTTTTGTTTTTAAAAAACTAAAAATACTCCTACCATACAATCCAGCAATCAATCTCCTTGGTATTTACCCAAAGAAATTGAAAAGATGTACCCACATAAAATCCTGCACTCAGTTGTTTATAGCAGTTTTCTTCATAATTGCCCAAAGTTGGAAGCAACCAAGATGTCCTTCGATAGGTGAATGGATAAACAAACTCTGGTACATCCAGACAATAGGATATTATTGAGCACTAAAAAAGAAGGAAGCTATCAAGCCATGAAAAGACATGGAGGAACCTTAAATGAATATTACTAAGTGAGAGAAGTCAGTCTGAAAATGCTACATACTGTATGATTAAAACTTTATGACATTCTGGAAAAAGCAAGACTATGGAGACAACAAAAAGTCATTGGTTGCAAGGGTTTTGGTGGGGGAGGGGGTATTATGAGGAGGGGTGAATAGGTAGAACACAGAATATTTTTAGGGCAGTTAAATTACTCTGTAGATGCCACAATGATGGATATTGTCATGCAGGGTGTTATGCGGGTCTCTAGTCTTTCTCCCTGCATAAGAACACAGGATATGGTGAGGCCAAAAAGGAACACCCATGGAGCCATAGATAGGGGAGTCATACCACTATATTCTCGCAGGCGGCTAGATTGGAGACACAGGAAGCAGGAGCCACACGATCCGCAACCTGCCGTCCACTTCTCTCTGCCAAGCAACCTCACTTGCTAGCTACAATCCACCATGCTAACTGTAATCCGCTCTTGCTAGCTAAGCCACCATCCCCTTGCTAGCCCCCCATTTGTTGCTAGCGTAGCCACTGCAGTTATATTAGAGGCCGATGGCTCACTGGTTACAGCTGACAGCCAACTAGTCACAACTAATGGCTGTCCAATCACAGTTGATGGCCATTTACTACCGGAGTGAGCACCTTTCCATGTGAGGGCGAAAGCCTGGAAACTGCACTCCTGGCTCTGTGCCCACAGATATATATCATTATGCATTTGTCCAAACCCACAAAATGTAAAATACCAAGAGTGAACCTTAATGTAAGCTATGGACTTTGGGCCATTATGATTTGTCAATGTAGGTTGATCAATTGTGACAAATGATCTCCTCCTGGGAAGGGATGTTAAGAAAGCAGGAGGCTATGCATGTGTGGGGACAGGTGTATATGTGAAATTTCTGTACTTTCTCCTCAATTTTGCTTTGAAACTAAAACTGCTCTAAAGATTTAATCTGAATTTAGTCTGAAAAATAATCTGAGTCCCCATTTAAAACTCAGGGGATTTCAAATAAAGATTCAGGTTTTCAGTTTCTCTTCTTAAATTGGAAAATACTGATGACACTGGGCCAGCCTAGGTCATAGCTACAATCAGCTGAGCTGAGTAGCAAAATCATTTTATAAAAGTCTGCTCTGTTCTGTGCTGACCGTCCCCCACTAGCTTTACCCAGTTACATACATTTCCTTGGACCCTATACGACTAAGAGGGAGACTCATCCCCTAAGGATTCTAAACAAGTTACCTCCAAAAGAACTCAGTCAGAGGGAGCACAGCAGGAATTGTGTTGTCAGAAGTAAGTGAAGAGGAGAGACTGGGTGGAAGAAGACCAAGCATCCATCAACAGATAAGTGGATAAACAAAATATGGTATAAACATAAAATGGAATCTTATTTAGCCTTTAACAGGAGGGAAATTTTGACACAACATGGATGAAACTTGAGGGCATTACGCTAAATGAAATAAGCTACTCACACAAAAAAATACTACATAATTTCACTTATATGAGGTACCTAGAGTAGTCAGAATTATGGAGACAGAAAGTAGAATGGTGGCAGGAGCTAGGGAATGAGGACAATGGGAAGTTAGTGCGTCGTGAGTATAGAGTTTCCAAGAAGAGTTGCTGATTTTTCAGTCTGTTCAGCTTTTTTTTTCTTCTTCAATATATTGGGGTGACAATTGTTAGTAAAATTACATAGATTTCAGGTGTACAATTCTGTATTACATCATCTATAAATCCCATTGTGTGTTCACCACCCAGAGTCAGTTCTCCTTCCGTCACCATATATTTGATCCCCCTTACCCTCATCTCCCACCCCCCACCCCCCTTACCCTCTGGTAACCACTAAACTATTGTCTGTGTCTATGAGTTTCTGTTTCTCATTTGTTTGTCTTGTTGCTTTGTTGTTTTTTTAAACTTGTTCTTTGGACCAAGTGGTGACTTTCAAGCTCCTTGTGCGAGGAACCAGAAATTGGAAATCGGAACCTCCTGTCTCAACTTGTGGCACTGATCAATTAAAATGAGTCTGCAAAGCTCATTTGCTCCTCAGACATTCAGTTTGTGGCTTGTTGTTCTAGGATTAGATGTCAAATCTTGCTCTCACAGGCCTGATGTGCGCGTGGGCAGATATGTCCAGTTCCATTTTCTGGTTGGAGTTCAGAAGTTGATCCCATGCCTCCTCCTGGGTCCCCCATTGCCATGCTGTGACCATTGTAATGAGGCTCAGTGTTGTGGAAAGATGAACTTGGTCACCCCTCAGCTCAAGCATCACTATCTGGGGTTTTGAGGGGGCACTGTGGAAAATGAAGCTAGTGTGAACTTCGAAGTCACATAGAAGAAGAATCTTCTGAAGGTGATGTTCTTAATATTATGTGGGAAAATGCTTAGCTCAGCGCCAAGCATCTGGAAAGCACCAAGTTTAAAGGGACTGTGGTAGTCATCCTTAAGACGGTTTCTAGTTGCTCAGAGTTTAACTTTTTTAGACTAGTCCTGTTAAAATGTGACTATTTAAATAGAACTCAACTAGGTAGGGTTTGTGGAAAAAATAGGAGATAGTTCATCATTAGAAAATATATTAAGTTTATTCATTATATTAATAATTTAAGAGGAAATCATGATTATATCAATAGATGACAAGAAGCAAATAGTTATACTTAGAAGCCAATTCTTATTCCTTTTTTAAAAAAGCTTTAAGTAAAATAGGAATCATAGAGAATTACCTTGGAAAGAAAGAAAATAGTTATTAGTTACAGATGATATGACAATATTCCTAAAAATCCAATAAATTCAACAGAAATTGTTGAACTAGTAAGAGAGTTAATAAGGTGGTTGTATGTAAGACGAAATACAAAAAATAAGTATTACTTTTCTTTTTATTAGTTTTGAATAGAGACTCAAATGAGAGTCTCTAATTATCATATTCAAGATAATGTCAAGATCAGTCTGTAAAACACCTAAGAATTACTTAATAAGAGAATTATATACTTTCATTATGGACATAAAATAGGACTAATAAAATAGTGAGACATATCATAATACCTCATGGAAAGGATAAATAGTGTATAGATGCTATTTCTTCTCAAATCAATGTACAACTGTAATGTAAATCTGATTAGTATCCTGATGAATTGTTTTGGGAATTAAACAAGTTGATTCTAAAATTTACTTGGAATAATAAAGTAAGAGTTTGAAAAAGAAGTTCATGAAAGGGAATTTGTTCTCTAAGATAGTAAATATATACTTATTTAAATAAAAATAGTTGGATAATGGTACAAAAATAAATAAATAGATCAGTTGCACATTACAGAGAATACAGAAACAGACACATTTGTATATGTGGGCTTAATATTATGATAATGAAGGTATGTTGAAGAATATAAAGTCATTCCCATATTACCCACTGTTATAAAAATTGTAGATGAACTGAGCATCTAAATGTACAAAAGCCTATATTGTATTGTTATTTTAAGGTAACTATGTTCAATGGCAAAAATATCTTAGGATCACAGTGACTTAACATGGGAAAATGTCTTGATTATGCCAGGTCTAAAGTGAGTATGGGGATTCCCCAGGGCAGCTTCTTCCAGGTGATAACTCAGGAATTGAGGCTACTTCCGTCTTGTTCCTATGCAATTTGGGACATTTGGTTTTGAGGTGTGCTACTGAAGGAGAAGAGAAAGTTGGAGTGTCCAATAGTGGTAGAAATGACAGACTGAATGTTCACTTCTACCCACATCCTATTGGCTAGAATTACCCTGTTTCCCCGAAAATAAGACCTACCCAGACAATCAGCTCTAACACATTTGTTGGAGCAAAAATTAATATAAGATCCAGTATTGTATTGTATTATATTATTATATTATATTATATTTTATTATATTATATTATAGACCTGGTCTTATATTATAGTTAAATAAGACCAGGTCTTATATTAATTTTTGCTCAAAAGATGCATTTGAGCTGATTGTCCAGCTAAGTCTTATTTTTGGGGAAACACGGTAGTCATATATTTATACTCTAACTCTAAAAGAGGCTGGAAAAATGTGGCAGAGCACATGGATATTCAGTCAACATTAAATGTCTCTGTCAAAAAGCATTGTAGTCAAATCTAGATACCTATTTTTATAAACTCAGGGTTGGGGAGGATTTATTATGATTGTCTATAAAAGAAAAAACAAGAAAAATAGATTTGACCACAAAAAAGTTTAAAGCACATAAACAGTGAAAGATATCAAAAAACAAACCTAAAAGTGACAGATTGAGAGAACACATAGCAGATCACTAAAAATTAAAAAATACAGATGATCAGTTACATATATATGAAGAAGTACATTGTAGTATTGTTGGTAGTGGAATAAAAATTGAAAACAATTTAATTTTCAATAAGAGTCTGAATCATGTATGGTGTTTTTATACAACAGAATACTATGCAGTCATTAAAAGAGAACAAGCTAGATCACTACACTGATATGAACAGATGCCCTTGATATATAGATGGAAAAAAAAAGAGATGTATATCACTATAGACAATGTGACTATACTTTGGGGAAAAGTATAAAATTAATTTAAAAATTAATGATATAGATAGATAAATGGTTGACAAATAATATAAATAGATATTTATATAAATAATATAAATAATATGACAAAATAGGGATGATATGGACAAAATTGTTAACATTGTTTTTCTCTGAAATGTAGAAGAGGGGATATTCACTTTGTAATTCATATAGTTTTCAAAGTGGTAACTTTTATCTTTTTGAATTTTTCTGCATTGTTTAAATAAAAAACATTAATAATATTCATTCATTTTTTTCATTCATTAATTCATCCATTCATCCGTCCTTTCATCCACTCACCCATCTATACACCCATCCATCCAAAATTCCATCAATTCATTCTATCATATCCAAGCACATTTAATAAGTACCTCTTCTCAAACATCGTGTTTGCCATGTATATTGCAATTAATATTTAATTTAGCTCAGGTTGGAACAAAAAGAAGGATGACTAAATGTTTTTTCCTTCTTCTAGTTGATGATTTACTTAAAAACAAACCAACAAAACATAAAGAGTCTGGTCCTGGGCTTGTTGAACACACCATCTGGCTTAGCTTCCCTAGCCTCTGGCCTTTGTCTGCCCTGTAGATGACAGATTAGTGGGAACATCCTTTATAGTAGGAAATGGAGGTCAATAAAATTTGCACCAGGCTTTCCAATTTAGTGTCATCCCAGTCAGGACATCCCAAAATAAAATTTGTTTCAAAAATAGATCTAGAAGGAAAAAAGTCATGACTGAAAACAAACAATTAATCCTCTTATGTCATTGACTCTGTGAGAAAACCAGATTTAAAAAAAAAAATAAAAAAGCTTGTTCAGGTGCAATGGTTTTGCTGTCAGAAAAAAAAGCAGAACAAAAATAGTGCAGTCAAAGAGTCCAGTGTGATAAATGATACTACAGAGCAAAACAGGAAGTTGTTCAATGGAAGAGAATCATTGACCTCAGAGTCTGAGACATGAATAGATCCTTGGGTGCCAAGGCTTTTGCATTTGTGAAGTGCTGTATTGGTGCTTTATTGATTAGAATTAAAATGTACATCACGCACTCTTTTGAGGTGATCCACTGGCTTACCTACCAGGTGAAGAGGTAGAGCATCCACAATATTGAATGAAAAAGTGTTCCGAGATTGCTACATAGGAAAGAGAAACACATTAATTTCTATTCTAATACATGTTCTTCCATATACACATATTTGAGTGTGTGCATGCATATGTTCATAAGATTTTGTACTATAGGGATTTTAATTGATTTTATGTGCAATCAGACAGACATCTTCAACCAATCCGAATTTTTTCATGCTATAATCTTAAAAAATAATACCTTCCTTAAAGAAATATATATATTTTTCTATTTCTTTTTTAAACTGTTGGGGAATGTATGTGCGAAGGGTATAGGCTCAAAAAGAAGAAAAAAATTTCCTTATACTCCATACGACTGATTCTTCTTATAGGGCTAATCTGGGAAAATATCAATCTAGAGCAGTTTCCTCTCAGAGAACTTGTCCCAGTGCCAAGAAAAACCATTACTCTTAAAAATTCTTTTCAAATAGCAAAGAGAACTGGATATTTTAAATCCATACTCTAATAATTCAGGCAAAACTTCTCCTTAAATGAGATAAAGGAAAGTATGAGAGAGGCTGCTATGAGAGGTTTATTTTTATCTCTATTCCCATTTGACAGGGGAGGAAACTACTGTAATGCTCAATGAGATTCTGTAACTTGTTCAAGATAGAGCCAGTAAGTGGCAGAGTTGATCTCAAATTAGATAACACCAACACCCAAACACTTGCAAGCTGTACTCTTTATGTAAGACTCCAAAAAGCTTATTTATGAGTGTGTTGACTTGCTATCCCCTGTGATCTTAGCTGTCTATAGTGACAGACTCAAGTGAAACTCAAACTCATGTAGATAGCAAGGAAATGATTCTAGGATTGAGGACCTTGGGTCCTTGGAAGAGAAGAGGGTTGTTTTGTTTTGTTATGTTAGTTGTTATTTTCCTGGGATAGGCCCTTGTCAAGACTTTCATATACAGAGAGACTGTTTCCTTTAAGTTGGTCCCTGAGAAGGCCCTGCCTTTCCACCCTGTTTCGCTTGGGCTGTGAACAAAGTCTTTGCCAGAGGGGGAGGGGAACCCATATCCCTTAGGACCGGCCTTGTCCAAGGAGAGAAAGCAGAGCAGATGGCAGCTGACACGTAGAGGGCACTTTGTAGGAATGCTGGCCCTGAACAGGCTTCCTGAGCTGCAATTCTATATTCCTCCCTTGCCAAGGCAGCCAGAGGAGTCTGATGACTTGGCCTGGGACCAGTGGGCTGGTAGCCAAAGGGCAGTAAATCAAAGTGAAAAAGAGGTGATATTTTAAAAGCAAACGATGTTTTTGTTTGTTTTAGAGGGTAGAGAGAAATAAATTATTACAATGGTAAAAGGGTAGGAGATATAAAACCACATTGCCATAAAATAGTTTAATGCTGTTTGTTTGTAAAAGCCCTTTCTTTAATGAGTATGCTCTATTCTTAGTAAGCAAGATTCCTAATATTCCTCTAGAGGAGGATAAAGAATGTGTAAATTCTGGTTTTACCTTGAAATTGGTAATCCAGTGTTAGTGAGGTTCTTGCCACTTTAAAACAAACAGAATACTCTAGTTTATAATCACTACAGGGGTGTTAAAATGTTTTCTGTGTACAATTTTGGGTGCCAAATCTTCCCCTCTTATTCTTGTTCAAGTTCTGTTTCTTCTGTCATTGATGAGCTTTTTTACCTGGACGTTCAGACATGGAAAAATGTTTCTAAATTCTCACCTCCTGCGATCAGCTGAGAATGGCTCTATGTCTACAGAGAAAGATTCTTGGAGAAGTCAGAACTGGGTCTCAGGAAGAAACACTATGGGAACAGGGACCTGAGGGTGCATTTCCACAGAACCCAGGGGACACCCAGGCACTCATTTTTTCTTATAAGTATAAAATATTTTAGGACTATGAAAATGTATACAGAATAACATCATGACCACCCAAATACTCATCACCCTAATTAAGAAATAAGTCATTACACTTTAGTTATAAGGGGGAAATACCAAGTCACTAAAGCATACATACACTGAAAACAATATATGATAGAGTAGAAAGGCTAATAGTTCTATTGTTCCTTTAAACTTATTAGCAACCTTTATTGAGCTCCTGTTTGTTCCAGGCACTGAGGTTGGAGAGATGAAAGATACTCTTGCTGAACCAGATGTGATGGAAGACTCAAGAAAAAAAGAAAAAAACACACACACCACAATACACTCCAGGAGGTGCTATGGTAGATAGAAGCTCTGGAAAGTAAGGGACCACAAAGGAGAATATAACTCAGAGAGGAAGATGGGGATAGGGGTAGTGGTCAGTAAAGTTTTCTCAGAAAAAGTGATCCTTGAACTGCCTCTGGAAGGAGAGGGTTGAGTTGGGCCCTCTGGGAGAGAAAGGGTGTATCAGGTAAGGGAAACAGCATGTACAAAGATTCTGAGGTGCGCAGAGCACCTGCACACAGGGCAACTGTTAAAACTTTGGTTGGCTGGAGTAGGTTGTGCTAAGAGCTGGGACTTTCGGGAGGGGATTCAAAGATCATATCTGCTTTTTAGAACAAACACTCTGCTCAGAAA
Source organism: Rhinolophus sinicus (assembly GCF_057876585.1). Lineage (NCBI taxonomy): Eukaryota > Metazoa > Chordata > Mammalia > Chiroptera > Rhinolophidae > Rhinolophus > Rhinolophus sinicus. The sequence continues at coordinate 23,004,543 of NC_142507.1, read as the reverse complement.
CTAAGGCATGGATTCTTACCTGAAAGTGTCTGAGGAAGGCTCCAGGGTTCTGTGAACCCTTTGAAATTGTATGCAGCAATATGGTAGGTGTGTGTGCGTGTGTGTGTGTGTGTGTGTGTGCGTGCGTGCGTGCTTTCCCCTGGGAAGATTCAGCTCTTTCCTTCCATCTTAAATTGTTTCATAACTCTCAAAAAAGGTAAAGACCTGGGCTGAAGGATGGCTCATTTGGTTAGAGCGTAAGTTCTGGGCAATGGGGCTGCCTGTTTGATTCCCACTTGGGCCAGCGAGCTGCACCCTCCATAACTAGAATGAAGTGCATGAGCTGCCGCTCAGCTCCAGGTGGCCAGGTGGCTTAGTTGGTTGGAGCGCCGTACTCTCAACCACAAGGTTGCTGGTTGGACTCTCGCAAGGGATGGCGGGCTGCACCCACTGCAACTAACAATGGCAACTGGACCTGGAGCTGAGCTGCACCCTCCACAACTAAGATTGAAAGGACAACAACTTGACTTGGAAAAAGTCCTGGAAGTACACACTCTTCCCCAATAAAATCCTGTTCCCCTTCCCCAATTAAAAAAAAAAAAAAGGTGAAGACCTCTACTAGGCTAAAAGAGGGTTGTCAGAATGGAAGGCTATTGCAATTACTGCAACAAGTAATGAAGTCCTAGATTTAGAAAGTTACCCTAGGGATACAAGGTCAGGACAATTTCAGGGATAATTAAGAGGTGGTGTTGACAGGATTTATTATCTGATTGGATTTGTAGGGGGACTAGGAGGGCTTCTCAAAATTTAACATGCATATTTATAACCTGGGGGTCCTGTTAAAATGTAGATTCTGACTAGTAGGTCTGGGAGGAGCCAGAGATCCCACATCAGGAACATGTTCCTTGGTGACAGTGATGTGATGGTGTGCTTAGGGACTATATTTTGAGTAGGGAGGATGGCGGTAACATACTATATCAAGGTCCAGGTTTTTCAACCTCAATTGTTGACATTTGGGGCTACATAATTTTCTGTTGGAGTGGAGGACATCCTGTGCATTGCAGGACATTTAACAGTATCCCAGGCCGCTGGCCACTAGATGACAGTATCACTCCTCCGGTGGAACAGTCAGAAATATCTTCAGGGAGTACCAAATGGGGTATATGTGTGTTGGGGGAGAAACCGGGGGCGGTGGGAGCTCTCGTGGTTCATAGTCTTGCTAAATATTAAAATCATCTGGACTGCTTTAAAAACTATCAATTCCTGGCTTTGTGCAGGCTGATTATATTCTAACCCCTGGTGGGGGAGGGGAAGGTGCCGCTGAGGACGGGTCCAGAGAAAACCGGACGTGCAGCCAGGTCTGCAAGTTTGACGCTGCACCACCTGGCCCTGTGGCATAGCTGTGCCGTGAGTGGGAATCTCTGGAGGTGGAGGAGCAGTGTGTGTAGGGAGGCTGAGGGAAGGGTAATGATAAAATTCAGATTTAAATGTTGATGAACTTGATATGCCTGGGGTCATCTAGATGGCGATGCTCACTTTGATTTTCTTGGTCACTGACAAGCTGTGTGTCCTTGTTACAATTAAATATATTTCTGGGTTTTTACTTTCCACATCTGTCAGCCCTGATAATATGTATCTTAAGAGTGAAAAAGTAAATTTCTTTAATGGATGTGGAAGAAAGTAAAAGCCATCTCACAATATTTTATACACACACACACACACACACACACACACACACACACACACACTTAGCTAGAGGTAAATCTTCAGAATTTTATTTTGAAAACCACATTTTGAAACTTTTGGAAAAACGGAACATTTTTTAATATCAGGGCAAGGAATGGTTTTGGGGGAAAAACACAAAAAGCACAAATCACAATTGATAAATTCAAGTAAATTAAAAATTAAGCACATCAAAGGCACCATTGGCAAAGTTAAAAAACAAACAGGAAAAAAAATATTTGCATTGCATAGATTAACAAAGGTTTAGTGCAAAACTTATGCAATAAACTCCTCAAACTCAGGAAGAGACAGACAAACAATCCAAGAGGAAATAGGCAGAAGATATAAATAGGCAAGCCACAGAAGGGGAGTTGGAATAGTCAATAAACATAATACAAGATGCTCAATCTCCCCAGTTATCAGGTAAATAAAAACCAATTGGAGCTGCATTGTGTACCATTTCTCTCATCAGATAGGCAAACGTTTACTGAAATTGTAAGGCAAAAGAAACTCAGACTGCTGGTGGGGGTATAAATTATTACACTACTTTCTGAGCAATTTGATAATATTTAATAAAATTTAAAATGCCCAATAACCTATAACACCATAATTCCTTTCTTAGATGGGATATATACAAAGATGCACCATTGCAGTAAGGATGTTGCACAAAGATGATCATTGCAGCACTCTTCCCAAAAGTGAAAATTTGGAAATATCTGAAAGGTCCATCAATAGGGAAATGGATTAATAAATTGTGCTCTTTTTTATATAATGGAATATTGTGTACTTTTATGAAAATAAACTAGAGCTCTAAGCATTAACATAGAAAAATATCAAAGTTGATTGTTGAGAGAAATGGTAAGTTATAGAAGTATGTGAGTTTAAATTGTTTATTTAAACAAACTAAAGTGTAAAAAATACAGTATTATATTTTATTTGGTTATATACATTATTACTTTAAAATAAACAAATGCACGCATGGGAACACTAAAAATAAAGTTCAGATGATTGGTTCTCAGAGCGGAAAAGTTCTCAGAAATGAGATTGGGGAAGGTCACACAAGGTGAAGAAGTTGAATAATTGCCCCTGTAGCAACATCCAGAGCACAACGGAGCTTGGATTACACTCCAGCATCTGGCCCAGGTACCTGAGCATTGAAGCTCCGCATCTTTTTACTCTGGTGCATCCTTAATTTTAAACTATCATCTCCATATTTGAAAGAGGAAATTTTTCTGGATGTACTGTCATGTTCAATCCAATTACGATGACCTAATTTAGGGGAAATTATTGATTTTTGCCAAATACTCTTTTAAATTTTGTGATTTAATTTTAAAATCTTTAAAATAATTCTAGCACAGAATATCAGCATTAGCACATAGAGTAGTTGTGCGACACTACATTTTAAACCTATATTTGAAGTATAATATATTAATAAAGATATAATTCCCTATCATTGAAGGTCAAATACTCAGTACAATTATTCTTAATTTAAAAAATCAGCTATTTATTCTTTTTTAAAAAGACAAACCCATTTTGCTACTCTTAAAAATTCTAGTTTAATGAGATTACATTTTATGAACTTTATAAAATAATTTCTTTAGACTGGAGGGAAGAAAGGAATCCACAATTCTTGAGTCTGAGCCCATCATATGGTTTTTTGGCCCCTAGACATGTTTGAAATAGGTATTAATATTTACATGGAGTTTCACTCTTTTGAAAGTTCTCTTGTACACATTCTTGCCCTTGGACTCTGTGGGGTCAGTAGGCATATATTGTTACTCTCATGAATTTGCATTTGAGACTACAGTGCAGTGGTTTTAAGTGATTTGCTCTGAGTCCATTGACCTTGTGGGGACTGGGGCCAGGATCTTGATGTAAAGGCCCTGGCATGAGCACTTGGTTTGGTCCACTGGGACCTGCAACTTAGCTGGCACAGACCATGGCTTACTGATTTGGCTTCCTCCTCTCTACTGGAGCAGCTTTTGGAGGCCGCCAGTGACGTTCCCTGTATGCCCTCCTTTTGTGCAGAGCAGCAGCAGCACTTGGCACAGTTGATCACTCCAACTTTAAAATATTCTCCAACTTCTGGGACCTCTCTTTTGCCCTTTCCCAGTCTTGTTGCCATTTCCAAATGGTCTCAGGGTATTTTCCTTGAAGTGCTCTTATATCTACATGCATTTGTTATTTTTCAAGTTTAAAATATTATACATAAATACATAAATCAACAGAGAAGTGAATTACATGAAAGATTTTGTCTTTTGATCCATGTACCTCACCACTACCATAATGATGAGACCTGAAGTATTCTCAGAGAACAATTAATGGCTGATTTTTTAAATTATGCTTTAGATCAGGGGTGTCCAAACTGCAGCCCGCGGGCTAACTGCGGCCCGCAATCCATTTTTTATTGGCCCGCAGCAAATTCCAAAAATATATTTAGTTTACTTAAATAAACCAGGTGAGGCAATACATACTTCACCTCGAGTGAGTGGCCCGGCTGTTTGTGTATTTTACCGCATATGGCCCTTGGTGAAAAACGTTGAAAAAAGTTTGGACACCCCTGCTTTAGATGATGTCAATAACAGAAGTGGCAGTATAAGAACTAGACTTATACAGCAAAGGTTTCAGAAAAACCAATGCCCTTACACCCCACAACTGATCCCATCCTCAAGTTATAAGGCAGATTATGAGCCAGAAGAATAATAGGTAGAGTTCAAAGTGGTGGAATCCTTCAATTTCACCTGCAAGCTAAGGGTTGGGGAGGAAGTAGAGTACTAAAGGAGGCTTTTTCTAAATCTTTGGGATACTGTGTCTTAGCCCTCAAGTTAAGCAGCAAATAAGAAGCCTGAAATATATGAAGCACTATTCTAGATGCTGGGGATACATAGCTAACAAAGTAGATAAAGTTTGAAGAGACAGATAATAAATAGATAATAAGTAAATTTATAGTACATCAGTTGATAACTGCTAAGAAAAAGAAATAAATAATGGGAATGATAGTGTGAAAGTACTCAGGGGAGGACTAAAGCTATTTGACAAAAGTCTGGGATGAAAAGAAGTCACGCCAGGTTTGAAATGCTCCTTCGGCAACTAGGCTGAGATTCAGTAGGCATTTTGACATACACATCTGGTTGGCAGGGAGGAGTCCAAGCTGGACAGTTTTAGGAGCTGTTGGCACATAGCAGGTATTGAAACTATGGGGCAAGATGGGGTCTCCTAGTGAGTGTGCAGAGGCCAAGAAAAGAGCAAAGCCTCCAAGAGAAATGTGGGGCATCTCAAAGGATGTGCCCCAAGGCTAACTACGATGGAGAGACCAAGCAGGGAGGTGGGAAATGCAGGTGCAGTGTCAAGGAATGCAAAAGAAAAAAGTGTTTCAAGAAAGGGGAGGTCTAATTAATGTATTTTTGCTGTTGCGAAATCAAATAAAATAAGAATTGTGAACTAGCCATTATGGTAGATAGCTTCAAAGATGCCCCCATCAATTTCTTCTGCCCCATATATACATGCTGCTCCTTATATCAATAGGTGGAATTTAATTTCCCTTCCTTTGAATCAGGGCTAACCTTATTGACTCACCTTAACAAAAGAATGCACGAAAATGAGAAAATATAGGAAGCCAGGTCATAAGAAACCTTGCAGCTTCAGATTTGGAAAGCCCCTCTTGGTGAGTAAGCCATTTTGGTTATCCAACCCTGTCAAGCTTTCAGATGATTGCAGCTGAAACTGCAACTTGCGTGACATTTCACATGAGAGCCACCTGGATGAGCCCAGTCAACCCATGGAACTGGCAGATCATATTAAATTGTTATTTAAGCCATGAAGTTTTGGGGTATTTTGTTGCTCAGAAATAGATAACTGGCAAAATATGGTGACTCCAGGGTTGTTGACCAGAGCAATTTCAATGGACTAGTGGGGACCTGAAAGGAGTAGAATGAGGAGAGATGAGAGGTAAGCATGTAAAGTTAATAACTATGGAAATTCTCTCAAGAAACTTTTCTGTGAAGGAAATCAACAAATGGGGTGAGAACTGAAGCTGGATTTGAGGACAAAGGAGGTCCTTTGTTTTGTTTTCTGTTTTTTAAAGATAGGAAATTCTAGAGCATGTTTGATACAATAGAGAAGGAGAAATAGATGGTATAGGTTATAAATGGAATTTGGAAGGGAAATAGCATAAGGTCTTTGATGGAGTATTTAATTGATAGCAATACAGTGGAGTACATAGCATGGGTACAGAAGCAAATGGATTGTTCTTTGGTAGATGGAAGATGAAGGCCTTCCAATCTGATGGTTCCTATTTTCTCCATGAGGCAATGTTAACATCTGATGGAGAAAGCGGTGAATATTTTAATAAGTTTAAGCCAAGAGAAACAAATAAAAGGAAGAAAATCCCTAATCCCTCTCCCATTTTATTTTCATTATGTGACTGCTCAGGCTCATAAAATTTTACTGATCATTTTTATATCAAGCAAAAATGTTAGAATTTTGAACCAGAGCTGAAATAGTTTTCTCTTACAATTCCAGTAAGCTACATTTTATAATTTACTTTCCTATTCTTAAGACTCACTTTTTTTTTTTAATTTTTTTTTTATTAAATTTATTGGGGTGACAATTGTTAGTAAAATTACATAGATTTCAGGTGTACAATTCTGTATTACGTCATCTATAAATCCCATTGTGTGTTCATCACCCAGAGTCAGTTCTCCTTCCATCACCATATATTCGATCCCCCTTACCCTCATCTCCCACCCCCCACACCCCGCCCCCCTTACCCTCTGGCAACCACTAAACTATTGTGTCTATGAGTTTCTGACTCACTTTTTTCCAATTTTTTATGAAAATTGAATGAAAAACAGTTCAATGAAAAACATGAAAATACAGTTCAAATTATAGTGTTATTAATTTAAAAATGTAGTTTATTTAAAAATTATCACAAGGAAGTGCTTGCCATTTATGTTTAGTATCTATAATCCTAGTCTCTACTACTCTTTGTTTTAGGAAGAGAAGTGAAATCTATTTTAGAATGAGATTTTCATGAGAGCCAATATGGTGTCCATACTTGTTTATGGACATCTTTGAAATATGTAAAGGAAATAGATACGGGTTATCAGGATTTAAAAAAAAAATCATGTGTTGGACTGCCACTGCTGAGTGAGCTACAATATGCCACAGGCCATTAAATATGTCTTAAAAGTGTTGTTTTCTCATGTTTTGTGGGATATGAGATGTTAAGTTTTGTTTGATCAGTTGTAAAAATTGGTCAGAGTATAAAAGCATCATGGTAAGGAAATATTCATGAAACAGAATACATTTATGTCCTTGCAATTTTTTTTTAAAAGGTAAGTTTATTAATAGTGATGAGGAATTTAACATGCCTTATTTTGGAAAGATGAAAACCAGAACAAATCAGTTTTAGATTTCGATGATTATTCATAATGAGTGAGAGTTTTCTGTCTGCAGTTCTACATTATGGTCACCAAATGTGCTGCTCAGTGAAGGGCTGCAGCTGTTTCTTAGCCTGGAGCCTGACCCCAGTGCGCATCCTGCTGTTGTTCTTCATTTAGGGATATCCACATGGAGGGGTCTGAAGAAATCAGATGGAACATAAGTGTTCTGAATGTTTTTATGCTAGAAGTTCAAAATGTTTTAATGCTTTTTTTCTCTAGAGTTAATATTTTTTGGGAAATGGGGTAGGGTTCTAGTGACCCTGTATGTGATATTGCTAAGCCACTTTGTAAAACGAGGGGGCAGATCTAATTTCTTATGTCTCTTTCAGTTCTGTGATTCCAATCCTGTGTAAGTTAAATTTTGTATATCACCCAAATGCAAGAATTAACTGCCAAAGTTATTCTGCAATTGCCAATCTGACTTTAAAAAAATCAAAGTAAAATATTAAAAACCAAAAATTATTGAATGAATAAAGTATTTGAAATAAAAAAGACATACTTGGAATGAACGGAAAAGATATCTTGACAAGTTTCATTAAGGTAGCCCTAGTGTTCCATCCGTGTAGGGGAAAAAAGGGTATAAAATGGTGTCTCACTGATATTCTTTTTTTTTTTAATCATTTTTTTAAATTTATTTTTTAAATTTATTGGGGTGACAATTGTTACTAAAATTACATAGATTTCAGGTGTACAATTCTGTATTACATCATCTATAAATCCCATTATGTGTTCACCACCCAGAGTCAGTTCTCCTTCCATCACCATATATTCGATCCCCCTTACCCTCATCTCCCACCCCCCACCCACTGTACCCTCTGGTAACCAGTAAACTATTGTCTGTGTCTATGAGTTTTTGTTTCTTCATTTGTTTGTCTTGTTCTTTTGTTGTTTTTGGTTTATTTATCACATATCAGTGATATCATATGGTTCTCTGCTTTTTCTGTCTGACTTATTTCGCTTAGCATTATACTCCCAAGATCCATCTATGTTGTCACAAATGTTCCTATATCATCTTTTCTTACCACCGAATAGTATTCCATGGTGTATATATACCACAACTTCTTTATCCACTCATCTATCGAAGGACATTTTGGTTGTTTCCATGTGTTGGCCACTGTAAACAAAGCTGCAATGAACAGTGGAGCACATGTGTCTTTATGTATAAATGTTTTCAGATTTTTCGGGTAGACCCCAGGAGAAGGAGTGCTGGGTCATACGGTAATTCTACTAATAATTTTTTGAGGAACCTCCACACTGCCTTCCATAACGGCTGCACCAGTCTGCATTCCCACCAACAGTGTATGAGGGTTCCTTTTTCTCCACAGCCTCTCCAACACTTGTTACTATTTGTCTTGTTGATGATAGCCATTCTAACTGGGGTGAGGTGATATCTCATTGTGGTTTTTATTTGCATTTCTCTGATGATTGGTGATGTTGAGCATTTTTTCATATGTCTATTTGCCATTTGTATGTCCTCTATGGAGAAATGTCTCTTCAGGTTGTCTGCCCATTTTTCAATTGGGTTGTTTGTTTTTTTGGGGTTGAGTTTCATGAGTTCCTTGTATATTTTGGATATTAGCCCCTTATCGGAGGCACTGTTTCCAAAAATCTTCTCCCATTCAGTTTGTTGCCTCTTTATTTTGTCGATGGTTTCTTTTGCTGTGCAGGAGCTTTTAAGTTTCATATAGTCCGATTCGTTTATTTTAGCTTTTACTTCCCTAGCCTTTGGAGTCAAATTCATAAAATGCTCTTTGAACCCAAGGTCCATAAGTTTAGTACCTATGTTTTCTTCTATGCAGTTTATTGTGTCAGGTCTTATGCTTAAGTTTTTGATCCATTTTGAATTAATTTTGGTACCTGGTGACAGATAGCACTCCAGTTTCATTCTTTTGCACGTGGCTATCCAATTCTCCCAGCACAATTTGTTAAAGAGACAGTCTTTTCTCCATTGTATGTTTTTTGTTTCTTTGTCAAAAATTGTCTGTCCGTATTTATGTGGTTTTATTTCTGAGTTCTTAATTCTATTCCATTGGTCTACATGTCTGTTTTTCTGCCAATGCCATGCTGTTTTGATTATTGTAGTCCTGTAGTACAAGCTAAAGTCAGGGAGTGTGATACCTCCAGCATTGTTCTTTTTTCTTAAGATTGCTTTGGCTATTCAGGGTCTTTTGTGGTTCCAAACAAATCTGATGATTTTTTGTTCTATTTCTTTAAAAACTGCCATTGGGATTTTGATGGGGATTGCATTAAATCTGTATATTGCTTTGGGAAATATGGCCATTTTAACTATGTTGATCATTCCAATCCATGAACATGGAATGTCTTTCCATTTCTTTGTGTCTTCTTCAATTTCTTTTAAAAATGTCTTGTAGTTTTCAGCATATAGGTCTTTCACATCTTTGGTTAAGTTTATTCCTAGGTATTTTATTCTTTTTGCTGCAATTGCAAAAGGAATTGTTTTTGTATTTCTTTTTCTGAGATTTCATAGTTAGTATATAGGAATGCAATGGATTTTTGTACGTTGATTTTGTAGCCAGTAACTTTACTGTATTCGTTGATTGTTTCTAATAGCTTTTCGGTGGAGTCTTTAGGGTTTTCTATATATAACATCATATGCAAAGAGTGACAATTTAACTTCTTCATTCCCAATTTGGATGCCTTTTATTTCTTTCTCTTGCCTGATTGCTCAGGCGAGGACTTCCAACACTATGTTAAAAAGCAGAGGTGATAGGGGACAGCCCTGTCGTGTTCCTGAACATAGACCAAAGGGCTTCAGTTTTTCACCATTAATTATGAGATTAGCTGAGGGCTTGTCATAGATGGCCTTTATTATGTTAAGGTATTTTCCTTCCATACCTATTTTATTAATTGTTTTAATCATAAATGAATATTGTATCTTGTCAAATGCTTTTTTTGCATCAATTGATATAATCATATGATTTTTGTCCTTTATTTTGTTTATGTGATGTATCACATTGATGGATTTGCGTATGTTGAACCATCCTTGTGCCCCGGGGATGAACCCCACTTGGTCGTGATGAATAATCTTTTTAATGCATAGTTGTATTCGATTTGCTAGAATTTTTTTCGGATTTTTGCATCTGTATTCATCATAGATATTGGTCTGTAGTTTTCTTTTTTGTGTTGTCCTTACCAAGTTTTGGTATCGGGTAATGTTGGCCTCATAAAATGAGTTAGGGAGTACTGTTTCTTCTTCAATTTTTTGGAAGAGTTTGAGCAGGATTGCTATTAGATCCTCTTTGAAGGTTTGGTAGAATTCACTAGTGAAGCCATCTGATCCCGGACTTTTGCTTTTGGGAAGGTTTTGGATGACTGATTCAATTTCGTTACTGGTGATCAGTCTGTTTAGGTTTTGCAGTTCTTCGTGGTTCAGCCTAGGAATGCTATATGTTTCTAAGAAGTTGTCCATTTCTTCTAGGTTATTGAATTTTGTGTCATATAGTCCTTCATAGTATTCTTGGATCATCCTCTGTATTTCTGTGACATTCGTGATAACTTCCCCTTTTTCATTTCTGATTTTGTTAATTAGTGTTTTGTCTCTTTATCTTAGTGAGTCTAGCCAAGGGTTTGTCAATTTTGTTAATCTTTTCAAAGAACCAGCTGTTTGTCACATTAATTTTTCTATTTTCTTTTTGTTCTCTATTTCATTTAGTTCTGCTCTGATTTTTGTTATTTTCTTTCTTCTGCTGACCTTGGGTTTCATTTGTTCTTCTTTTTCTAGTTCTTTAAGGTGTAGCATGAGGTTATTTATTTGGGATTTTTCTTGATTCTTGAGATAGGCCTGTAATGAGATAAATTTCCCTCTTAAAACTGCTTTCACAGCATCCCAAAAATTTTGGTAGGATATATTTTCATTGTCATTTGTTTCTATGTATATTTTGATCTCTCCTCTAACTTCTTCTTTGACCCCGTCGTTCTTTAAAAGTATGTTGTTTAATCTCCATGTATTTGTGTTTTTTCCTGTTTTTTTTTTGTAGTTGATATCCAATTTCAAAACCTTGTGATCAGAGAATATGCTTGGAATGATTTCAATCTTCTTAAATTTGCTGAGGCTGATTTTATGTCCCAACATATGGTCTATCCTTGAGAATGTTCCATGTACACTAGAAAAAAATGTATAGTGTGACGTTTTAGGATGAAGTGCTCTATATATGTCAATTATGTCCATTTCATCTAATGTGTCATTTAGGGTTGCTATTTCGTTATTTATTTTCTGTTTGGATGATCTATCCATAGCTGTCAATGATGTATTTAAGTCCCCTAGTATAAATGTGTTTTGGTCAATTTCTCCCTTTAGTTCTATTAATAGTTGCTTGGTATATTTCGGTGCTCCCTGATTGGGGGCATACATATTGATGACTTTTATGACTTCTTGTTGTATAATCCCCTTTACCATTATGAAATGTCCATCTTTGTCTCTTGTTATCTTTTTCACCCTGAAGTCTGTTTCATCTGATATCAGTATGGCTACACCTGATTTTCTCTGGGTACCATTTGCTTGGATTGTCAATTTCCACCCTTTCACTTTGAGTCTATGCTTTTCCTTGTAGCTGAGGTGTGTCTCTTGGAGACAACATATGGTTGGGTTTAGTTTTCTCATCTAATCTGCTACTCTGTGCCTTTTTATTGGTGAGTTCAGTCCATTTACATTTAGGGTGATTATTGATATGTGAGGATTTCCTGTCATTCTATCTTTAGTTTTCTGGTAAGGCTGTGCCTTCATTGTTTCTTTGCTGTTTTGTTGTTGTCTGTTATTTCTGTGTGGTGGTATTCTGAAATTTTTCCCTCTGTTTCTTCTTTTATTACAGTATACATTTCAGTTCTGGATTTGTTTTGAGTGGTTACCATTAAATTTATGTAAAAGAAAGTTTGATATTTAGAGTATTCCATTTTCTTCAGCACGCTTACATTCTCCATTCCCATATTCCGGTTCAGGCCTTTACTCTCCCCCTTTTTATGTTTTGGTTTCCACAAATTGTCCTTGTTGATGGTGGTCGGATAGCCTCCTTTAGTGTTTCTTGTAGTACACATTGTGTATTAGAAAATTCCCTCAGCTTCTGTATGTCTGGAAAGGTCTTTATTCCTCCTTCATGTCTAAAAGATATCTTGGCTGGGTATATTATTTTTGGCTCATAATTTCTCTCTTTCAATAGTTTGAATATTTGGTTCCACTTCTTCCTGGCTTGTGTAGTTTCTGCTGAAAAATCTGATCATAATCTAATGGGCTTTCCTTTGTCGGTTACCGTCTCTTTTTCCCTGGCTGCCTTGAGAATTCTTTCTTCTTTGTTGATTTTAGACAGCTTCAATACAATGTGCCTTGGAGAAGGACTGTTGGGATTGAGGTAATTAGGTGTTCTATTTGCTTCTTGGATTCGAGGATCCAGTTCTGTCCACAAGTTTGGGAAGTTCTCATTGGCAATTTGTTTGAATATATTCTCTGTTCCCTTCTCTCTTTCTTCTCCTTCTGGTATGTCTATTATTCTTATATTGCTCTTTCTGATGGAGTCAGAAAGTTCTTGTAGAGTTCTTTCACTTCTTTTAAGTCTCAAGTCTCTTTCTTCTTCCATCCATGTAATTTCCAGGTTTCTATCTTTGGTGTCATTGATTCTTTCCTCCATCTGGTCAAATCTACTACCTAAGCTGGCTATTTCATTCTTAATTTCTTCTATTGAGTTCTTAATCTCCAGAAATTCTATTTGGTTCTTTTTTAAAATTTCAATCTCTTTGGTAAAATGTTCATGTTGTTCTTTGATTGTGTTTCTGAGTTCATTAAACTGCCTTTCTGTGTTTTCTTGCATCTGATTAAGTTTTTTCAGAACTGCAATCTTGAATTCTCTGTCATTTAAGTCACATATTTCCATATCTTTAAGTTCCTTTTCTGGAGACTTTTCACTTTCTTTTTGAGCTGTCTTGTTGCCTTGGTTATTCATGGCCATTATTGATTTATTATTTCTCTTCCTAGACATCTACAGGAGTGTGTTCTGCTACAGGTTGATAGGAAGAGGTCTTTTTTTGTTTTCCAGTATTTGTTGGTAGAATGTTTTATTTTCTCTCTGACTGCAGGTTTTTTTTACTTTCTCACATGGTAGTGCTATGTTTTCTCTCTACTATTCTAGCTTCTCACACAATGGGGGGATTTCCTGGAAGGCAGGCTCCTCCTCTGTTAACCGTTCACCTGGGTTATAGGGCACTGCTTCCCTGTGGGGATGCGGAGAGCTTTTGAAGTTCCAAAGCTCTTCCTGCACCAGATTCAGATCCTGTGTGTTTCAGCAGTTCTGTTTACTCCTGCAAGGATCTGCCCAGATAGGTGGGGCCAGGGGCTGGTTGAGTTGTGAGAGGTGGCCCAGAGCAATGGTGGCGACCACCACCACAGCCGGTCCTGCTTCTACAGCTCCTTCCTGTTTGCCTGAACTAGTTGGGCTGTGAATCTGTGTCTGCAGACCACAGTTCTCAGAACTGCAAATATTCTGTTCTTTTGATCTGACACTGCTACTCTTCCGCTCTTAGCACTGGGCAGGTGGGGCGGGGCGAGGTCTGGTAGGGTAGGGAGGGGGCGGTTAGTCTCAGTGCCTAAGCCTTCCGTTCTCTGCTGGGCAGTGAGGGCTTAAACCACAGTTTTCAGCCTTCTTCCCTCTGTCTTTTCTCTGAGGTCTCTGCTCTGAGCGTTGTGTTCAGCCATGTTATATGCTGTCCCCTCAGTCCTGTGTGCCATAAGCAGAGCCCTAGCAGTCCGAGTTCTTCCCTCTCCCACAGCTGCAGTAGTTCCGGGATGCAGCAAGCTCGGAGCACTGAGCTAGGTCTGCGTGCTGCGCCCCCGTGGCTCCATCTCCGCACTTCTCTCTTCCCTCCTCCCCCACTCAAGCGATTCGCCAACCTTTATTTGAATTCAGTAGTGGGCCTCTTTGTCTTGCCTGTCTGTTGTGCAGGGACTTGTTTGTGGAGTTATAGTTGTTCGATTAGTTGTAAATTCTAGGGGAGATTTACAGAGGTTCACCTCACGCCGCCATTTTGATGATGTCTCTAATTTCTTTCATTGATATTTTATACTTCTCAGCATACAGACCTCGCACATATTTTGTTAGATTTATACCTAGGTATTTCATTTTTAATACTATTATAACTGGTATTGATTTTTGAGTTTCAAATCCCAGTTGTTCATTGCTTTATTTACAAAGACAATTAACTTTTATATGTTGACCATATATCCTGCAAACTTTTTAAACTCACAATTTAGTTCTAAGATATGTTTGTGTAGATTATTTGGGATTTTCTCCATTGACAATCATTTCATCTGAGAATGGAGACAGATTTCTTTCTTTCTTCCCTATCTCTATGCCTTTTAGTACCTTTACTTGACCACTGTAAAGACATTGACTTTAAGTACAATATTGAACACAACTGGTACCGTAAGAGAAGATATCTTGTCTCTGTTCCTGTCTTAGGGGGAAAGTATTTAGTTTTTTACCATTGAGGTTGGTTGTAGATTTTGTGTAGATATGTAGATGTCCCTGATGAGATCAAGGAAGTTTCTTTCTAGTCCTAGTTTGTTGCGAGTTTTCAAAATGAATGGATGTTGGATTTTGCCAGGTACTATTTTTGGAATTTATTGAGATATTCATAAGATTTTTCCTTTTTCGTTTCTTAATATTATGAATTACTTGAGTTTTTTAAATTGTTTTTTAATATGTATATATATTTTTAAAGTATAAAAGTTTATTTTATTGAGGTAAATTAGTAAATAACATTACATTACTTTCAGGTGTAAAATGTAATAATTCAATTTTTGTATACACTACAAAAGTGATCACCACCATAAGTCTAGTTACATCCATCATACATTGACACCTTTCACCCATTTTGCCCACCTAAACCGTTTTCCCCTCTGATAACCACCAATCTCTTCTCCGTATCTATAAATTTTGTTTGTTTATTTATTTATTTATCTATTTATTTATTTTTAATGAAAGTTTATTGGGTTGACAATTGTTAACAAAGTTACATAGGTTTCAGGTTTATAATACTGTAATACATCATCTATATATCGCATTATGTATTCACAACGCAGAGTCAGTTCACTTTCCATCACCATATGTTGGATCCCCTTTACCCTCAACTACTATCCCTCTCCACCCTTACCCTCTGGTAAACACTAAACTATTGTCTGTGTCTATGAGTCTTTGTTTCTTCATTTGTTTATCTTGTTCTTTTGTTATTTTCAGTTTTATACCACATATCAGTGAAATCATATGGTTCTCTACTTTTTCTGTCTGACTTATTACGCTTAGCATTATAATCTCAAGATCCATCCATGTTGTCGCAAACAATACTATTTCATCTTTTCTTATGGCAGAATAGTATTCCATTGTGTATATATACCACATTTTCTTCATCCATTCATCTATCGAAGGACACTTTGATTGTTTCCATATCTTGGTCACAGTAAATAAAGCTGCAATGAACATTGGAGCACACTTGTCTTATGGATAAATGTTTTCTGATTTTTTTGGTAGATACCCAGAAGAGGGATTGCTGGGTCATACGGTAATTCTATTCATAAATTTTTGAGGACCTTCCACACTACTTTCCAGAGCAAGTGCACCAATCTGCATTCCCACCAACAGTGTATGAGGGTTACTTTTTATCCACAGCCTCTCCAACACTTGTTATTATTTGTGTTGTTGATGATAGCCATTCTGACTGGCATGAGGTGATATCTCATTGTGGCTTTAATTTACATTTCTCTGATGATTAGTGATGTTGAACATTTTTTCATGTCTATTTGCCATTTGTATGTCCTCTTTGGAGAAATGTCTCTTCACGTCCTCTGTCCATTTCCTAATTGGATTGTTTGCTTTTTGTTGTTGAGTTGTATAAGTTCCTTATATATTATGGATATTAGCCCTTTATCGGGGCTAAAATCTTCTCCCATTCTGTTGGTTTCCTCTTTATTTTGTTAATGGTTTCTTTTGCTGTGCAGAAGTTTTTGGTTTGATATTGTCCCATTAATTTATTTTAGCTTTTACTTCCCTTGCCTTTGGAGTCAAATTCATAAAATGCTTTTTGAACCCAAGGTCCATAAGTTTAGTACCTATTTTTTCTTGTATGCAGTTCAGGTCATATGTTTAGGTCATTGATTTATTTTGAGTTAATTTTGGTCAATGGTGACAGATAGCAGTCTAGCTTCATTCTTTTGCACGTGGCTTTCCAATTCTTCCAGCACCATTTATTGAAGAGGCTGTCTTTTCCCCATTGTATGTTGTTTTGCCTCTTTGTCAAAAATTATCTGTCCATATTTATGTGGTTTTATTTCTGGGTTTTCAATTCTGTTCCATTGGTCTATGTGTCTGTTTTTCTGCCAGTACCATGCTGTTTTGATTATTGTAGCCCTGTAGTACACGCTAAAGTCAGGGAGTGTGATACCTCCAGTATTGTTCTTTTTTGTTAGGATTGCTTTGGCTATTCGGGGTCTTTTGTGGTTCCATACAAATCTGATGACTTTTTTATTCTATTTCTTTAAAAAATGTCATTGGGAGTGACATCATAGGAATGACAGCAGCAAGGTGGGCTTCTTGAGTTCTCCTCTGGAACTTACCACAAATTGAACTTCTATAATCCATCAAAGGACTCTTTGCTCATCACACAGAACATCTAAGAGACTCGCACAAGGATTACTTGAAGGTGGGCAAACTGGGCGAGCAGGGAAGAGGGAAGGGAGCAGTGTGGAGATGCAGGGGGGTCCCAGGACACAGATCAGAGATCACAAAGCCAGGTGGTACGCTCTTTCCCTGTGTCTCACAGCTGATCTCTCCTGCTGAAAGAGCCATATATCCAGCGTTTGAGGCAGGAACCTCAGCTGAGATCTCCAGTTGGGCCCAATGTTAGATAAAAAGCAAACACCATACCTGGTCCCCGCCCCCACTCTCCCACAGCTCTCCCACCCTGCCCTTCCAGAGTCTCAAGCTGGTCTATAAACTGAGAAGTAGTGTTAGATTACAGAGGAGCTGTAGTGCTCAAGACCTGGCAAAGCCGGTTTGCAGCTGTGACCTAGGGAAGAAGCCAGGCCAGGAAATGGAAGGCACCTCCCTTCCTAGCCCTCACCTTTTCTGGCTGCTTGCGGCAGGGCAATTACAGCTGCGGAGACACACACAGGGGTCAACACCAGGTGGCAGAGACAGCTCGGGGCTTTCAGCAGCTCAGAAATATCATGAAATGACCCCCCCCCCCCCCATTGAAGAAGTGGCCTAAGACTCAGAAGACCTGGGCACAGGGAATAAGCCCACCTCCCAGTGGCTGGCTGTGGTGCTCTCAGCGCAGCCGAGAGCATATGTGCAGGCAAGAGCAGAAACTGCACTGACCTTGTAAAAACTACCAACCACACCACATAGCCCCACTCATCTTAGAACTGCAGTGCCAGGGTCACTCTGGACACCAGGTAGCTGATTCTGCCTCCACAAGACACAGAGGAGTCTTTATACAGCAGAGGACAACCTGGAGATTACTTGGTGGGCTTAAGCCAAGACTGGCACTGCTTTTTTTTCAGTATTACTATCATTTTTAGCATATACATATATATATACACACAGACACACACACAGAGACACACACACACACACATATCTTCTTTTATTTTTTTCCCCTTTGACTTACTTTTCCTTGCTCTTTCCATTTTTCTGTATTGATAAATATATATATATATATATATATATATATATATATATATATATATATATATATGTGTGTGTGTGTTGCTATTTTTTGTTTCTTTAGGTTTTTTTTTTTTTGGATTTTTGATATTTTTGCCTGTGTTGAGTGTTGATTATTGGTTGTTTTCACATGTGAGTGTACTGGTTCTTTCTTTGTTGTTGTTGTTGCTTGTTGGTTTGTTTTCTTCTGAAATTGCCCTACACCAGGGCCCCGCCCAAGAGGCTGAAGACTCAAAACACCTAGAGGCCAACTCCAGACCAAACCAGAGTATTACCAGAGGCAATTCTCCAAATGCTCAAGAGCCCATAGGGGCCAAGCCTCATCTGAGGAGTTAACCCTCACACAGCAGCTCATCTACTGTGGACATAGCCAATTCTCACAACTAGGAGTCAATCCCATCTACTGACAAGCCAAAAACAATTAAAGCTCAACTTTTACAGGAGAAAACACACAACACAAGGGTCACCTCTGGAGCACATTTAACCCTAGTAAACATCTATGCACCCAACATAGGAGAACCTAAATATATAAAACAGATATTGACTGACATAAAGACAGAGATCAACAGTAACACTATCACAGTAGGGAACTTCCACACAACACTGACAACAAGGGACAGATGCTGTAGACAGAAATAAATATGGAAACAATGGCCTTAAATGATACATTGGGTCAGTTGTATCTGATCATTTTTTTAGAGCATTTCACCCCAAAGCTGCAGAATACACATTCTTCTCAAGCGCACCTGGAACATTTTCCAAGATAGACCACATGTTAGGCCACAAAACAAGTCTCAATAAATTTAAGAAAATTGAAATCATATCGAGTGTCTTCTCTGACCACAGTGCTATGAAATTAGAAATCAATTACGAGAAAAAAACTGGAAGACACACAAATACATGGAAGCTGAATAACATATTACTAAATAATGAATAGGTCAACAATGAGATCAAGGAAGAAATCAAAAGATATCAAGACAAATGAAAATGAAAACACAATGACACCAAATTTATGGGATGCAGTGAAAGCAGTCTTAAGAGGGAAGTTCAAAGCAATGCAGGCCTACGTAAAGAAACAAGAGAACTCATAAATCAACGGTTTATCCTTACACTTAGAGATCTTGAGAAAGAACAACAAAATAAGCCCAAAGGGAGTACAAGGAAGGAGATAATAAAATCATAGTGGAAATAAATGAAATAAAGACCAAAAAAAAAAAAAAAACAACAACAAAAGATCAATTGAACCAAGAGCTGGTATTTCCAGAAGATAAACAAAATTGACAAACCTTTAGCCAAATTCATCAAAACAAAGATAGAGAGGACCCAAATTAATAAAATCAGAAATGAAAGAGGAGAAGTGACAACACTACAGAAATACAAAAAAATTTAAGAAATTACTACTATGAGCAACTATATCCCAACAAATTAGACAATCTGGAAGAAGTGGAAAATTGTCTAGAAGCATACAACATTCCAAGGCTAACTGAAGAAAAAACAGAAAATCTGAAGACTGATTACTATCAGGGAAATTGAATCAGTAACCAACAAACAAAAGCCCTGGACCATATGGCTTTACAGGTGAATTTTACAAACCATTCAAAAAATAATTATCACCTATTCTCAAATTATTCCAAAAAATCCAGGAGGAAAGGCTCCCAAACACTTTCTACAAGGTCTCTATCACCCTGATCACAAAATCAAAGACATTACAAAAAAGGAAAACTACAGGCCGATATCCCTAAAGAACATAGATGCAAAAATCCTCAACAAAATATTAGTGAAAAGAATTCAGCAATACATTAAAAAGATCATACACTATGATTATGCCTATATGGTCATTTAATCTATGACAGTGGAAGCAAGAATTTACATTGGGGTAAAGACAGTCTATTCAATAAATGGTGCTGGGAAACCTGGACAGACACATGCAAAAAAATGAAGCTGGACCACCTCCTTACACCATATACAATAATAAATTCAACATGGATTAAAGACTTAAATGTAAGATCTGAAACCATAAAGCTCCTAGAAGTAAATATAGGAAGAAAGTTTGCAGACATTACCCTTAGTAATGTTTTTACTGATACAGCCCCTCGCACAGGGAAGTAAGAGAAAAAAATAAACATACGGGATTACATCAAACTAAAAATTTTTTCACAGCAAAGGAAACCATCCATAAAACAAAAAAGCATCCTAGTGAATGGGAGAAGATAATTGTGAATGATATATGTGTTAAGGGATTAATATCCAAAATTTATAAAAAAACTCATTCAACTCAACACCAAAAATAAACAAACAACCTAATTAAAAAATGAGCAGAGGACAGGAAGAGACATTTTTCTAAAGAGGACATACAGATGGCAAACAGACATATGAAAAAATGCTCAATCTCACTAATCATTGGAGAAATGGAAATAAAAACCACAATGAGATACCACCTCACCCCAGTCAAAATGGCTATCATCAATAAATCAGCAAACAAGTGCTGGAGCGGATGTGGAGAAAAGGGATCCCTTATTCACTGCTAGTGGGATTGCAGATTGGTGCAGCCGCTATGAAAAACAGTATGGAGGTATCTCAAAAAACTGGAAATGGAATTACCTTGTTTATGACCCAGCAATTCTACTTCTAAGTATTTACCCAGAGAAATCCAAAACAGTAATTCGAAAAAAATGTGTGCACACCTGTTTATTGCAGCAGTGTTCACAATAGCCAAGACAAGGAAACAACTGAAATGCCCATCCGTAGATGACTGGATCAAGAAACTGTGGTACATTTATACAATGGAGTATTACTGAGCCATAAAGAAGAAAGAAATCTTACCATTTGCAACAACATGGATGGACCTAGAGAACATTATGCTTAGTGAAATAAATCAGACGTAGAAAGACAAATACCATATGATTTCACTTACATGTGGAATATAAAGAACAGAATAAATGAACAAAGTAGTCAGAAACAGTCTCAGAGACATAGAGGGAAAACTGAAGATTGCTTAATGGGAAGGGAGTGGGGACGAAGGAGTAGGTAAGGGATTAGAAAGCACAATCGGTAACCACAAGATTGGCAAAAGGATATGAAAGACAGTTTGGGGAATATAATCAATAATGTTGTGTAAAGATTTTGTTGGGTATCCAATGGACACTTGTCTTATTAGGGAGACCACATCAGGGAATGTGTAGATGCTTGTACACCTGAAGCTGAAGGTGAATAATAATGAATGTCAACTATAATTATATATATATATATATATATATATATATATATATATATATATATATGTGTGTGTGTGTGTGTGTGTGTGTGTGTGTGTGTGTATGTATATACACATATATATGTATCTATATACATATATCTATATATACATACATATATATTCACAAGAAGTGGAGTACAGCATAAGGAATAGAAACAGTGGAAATGTAACAGCTGTGTGCGATGCCAGAGGGGTAGTAGATTGGGGGAGGGAGGTTATCACTTTGTAAGGGGTGTAAATGTCTAACTATTACAATGTTTTGTACACCTGAAACTAATAATAATAATAATAATAATAATAAAAGAAAATGTAGGCAAAACTTAGCTGTTAGAAGTCAGGATAATGGTTATGCCTTGGGGAAGGAATGACTGAAATGAAGCCCAAGGGACTTCTGAATGCTGACATTATACTGTGTTTGTTATCCATAGGCTACTTACAGTGGTGTATTCATGTTTATAAAATTAACTCTCTTTAGATTAAAAAAAATGTCATTGGAATTTTGATAGGGATTGCATTAAATCTGTGTATTGCTTTGGGTAATATGGCCATTTTACCTATGTTGATTCTTCCAATCCATAAGCATGGAATGTCTTTCCATTTCTTTGTGTCTTCTTCAATTTCTTTTAAAAACGTTTTATAGTTTTCAGTATATAAGTCTTTCACATCCTTGTTTAAGTTTATTCCTAGGTATTTTATTCTTTTTGTTGCAATTGCAAAAGGAATTTTTTTTTATTTCTTTTTCTGAGATTTCATTGTTAGTATATAAAAATGCAATGTAAAAAGTTGCATTTTGTACGTTGATTTTGTAGCCAGCAACGTTGATTTTGTAACCAGCAACTTTACTGTGTTTGTTTATTGTTTCTAATAGCTTTGTGGTGGAGTCTTTAGGGTTCTATATATATATATATATATATATATATATATATATATATATATATAATATCATCTGCAAAATGTAACAATTTAACTTCTTCATTGCCTATATGGATGGTTTTTATTCCATTCTCTTCTCTGATTGATCTGGCTAGGACTTCCAATACTATGTTGAAAAGCAGAAGTGATAGGTGACAGCCTTGTCATGTTCCTGAACGTAGAGCAAAGGGCTTCAGTTTTTCACCATTAATTATGATATTAATTGAGGGTTTGTCATATGTGGCCTTTATTATGTTAAGTTATTTTCCATCTATACCTAGTTGATTAAGTGTGTTAATCATAAATGGATGCTGTATCTTGTCAAGTGCTTTTTCTGCATCTATTAATATAATTGTATGATTTTGTCCTTTATTTTGTGGATGTGGTGGATCACATTGATCGGTTTGCATATGTTGAACAATCTTTGTGCCCCGGGATGAACCCCACTTGGTCGTGATGTATAATCTTTTTAATGCATTGTTGCATTCGATTTGCTAGATTTTGTTTAGAATTTTCGCATTTGTATTCATCAGAGATATTAGTCTGTCATTTTCTTTTTTTGTGTTATCCTTACCAGGTTTTGGTATCAGGGTAATGTTGGCCTCATAAAATGTGTTAGGGAGTATTGTCTCTTCTTCAATTTTTTGGAAGAGTTTGAGTAGGACAGGTATTAGATCCCCTTTGAATGTTTGGTAGAATTCACTAGTGAAGCCATCTGGACCAGGACTTTTTCTTTTGGGAAGGTTTTGGATGAATGGTTCAGTTTCCTTACTGGTGGTCAGTCTGTTTAGATTTTCCAGTTCTTTGTGATTCAGCCTAGGAAGGCTATATGTTTCTAAGAACTTGTCCATTTCTTCTAAGTTATTGAATTTTGTGGCATATAATTCTTCATAGTATTCTTGGATGATCCTTTGTATTTATGTGGCATTTGTGGTAAATACCCCTTTCATTTCTGATTTTGTTTATTTGTGTCTTTTCTGTTTATTTTTACCTTAGTGAGTCTAGCCAAGGGTTTGTCAGTGTTATTAATCTTTTCAAAGAACCAGCACTCTGTCACATTAATTTTTTCTATTGTCTTTTTGTTCTCTATTTTATTGAGTTCTGCTCTGACTTTTATTATTTCCTTCCTTCTGCTGACTTTGGGTTTCATTTGTTCTTTTTTTGCTAGGTGTTATGTGAGGTTATTTATCCGGGATTTTTCATCTTTCTTGAGATAAGTCTGTAATGATATAAATTTCCCTCTTAAAACTGCTTTCGCTGCATCCCAAAAATTTGGTAGGATGTATTTTTATTCTCATTTGTTCTATGTATCTTTTGATCTCTCTTATTTCTTCTTTGACCCAGTTGTTCTTTAAAAGTATGTTCTTTGATCTCCACATATTTGTGTTTTTTTCTGCTTTATTTTGGCAGTTGATATCCCATTTCAAAGCCTTGTGATCAGAGAATATACTTGGTATAATTTCAATCTTCTTAAGTTTGGTGAGGCTCTTTTTATGTCCCAATGTATTGTTGTCATGCAGGGTATCACGCGGGGTCTCAGCTCCCGCTCCCCACATAAAAACGCAGGATATGGTGAGGCCAAAATGAACACCCACGGAGCCACAGATAGGGGAGTCATACCACTATATTCTCGCTGGCGACCGGGCGAGACACACGAAGTAGGATCCACATGATCTGCTATCCACCGTTCGCTTCTTTGACTGCCAACAAACCAACCAACCAATGCAGTCAAGGCAGTTACATCAGTGGCCAGTTGACCAACCGATTACAGCTGACAGCCAATGAATCATAGTCTACAGCCATCCACTACCCAAGCCAGCACTCCCTGATGTGAGGCTGAGAGCTTGGAAACTGCTCTCTGGGACTCTGTCCCTACAATGGTCTATCCCTGAGAATGTTCCATGTACACTAGAAAAGAATGTATAGTCTGATATTCTAGGATGAAGTGCTCTATAAATGTCAATTATGTCCATTTTATCTAATGTGTCGTTTAAGGCTGATATTTCTTTCTTTATTTTTTGTTGGGATGATCTATCCATAGCTGTCAATGATGTATTTATTTCCCCTACCATAATTATGATTTGGTCAATTTCTCCTTTTAATTCTGTTAGTAGTTGTTTGGTATATTTCGGTGCTCCTGATTGGAGGCATAAATATTGATGACTGTTATGTCTTCTTGTTGTATAGTCCCCATTATCATTATGAAATGTCCACCTTTGTCTCTTGTTACCTTTTTCACCCTGAAGTCTGTTTCATCTGATATCAGTGTGGCTACACCTGCTTTTCTCTGGATACCATTTGCATGGAGTGTCAATTTCCACCCTTTCACTTTGAGTCTATATTTGTCCTTGTAGCTGAGATGTGTCTCTTGGAGGTAGCATGTGGTTGGGTTTAGTTTTTTGATCCAGTCTGCTACTTTGTGCCTTTTTATTGGTGAGTTAAGCCCATTTACATTTAGGGTGATTATTGATATATGAGGATTTCCTATCATTCTATCTTTGGTTTTCTGGTAGGACTGTGTCTCCATTGTTTCTTTGCCCTTTTGTTGTTGTCTATTATTTCAGGGTGGTGGTATTCTTTGATTTTTTTCCCCCCGTTTCTTCTTTTATTATGTTATGTATTTCATATCTGGATTTTTTTTTTTTTTTTTTTTTTTTTGGTGGCTACCATTGAGATTATGTAAAAGAAAGTTTCATATTAAGAATATTCCATTTTCTTCAGCATGCTTACTTTTCTCCATTCCTTTATGCTGGTTCAGACCTTTACTCTCCCCCCTTTTATGTTTTTGTTATCACAAATTATCCCTATTTATGCTGCGAGTTGGTTCCTGTGCTGCCATAGCAAGTTGTCTTTTTCCTCTTTTTCTTTAAGTGTTTTTTTTTTTTTTCCTACTTTACCCTGCATGTTTTGTTTACGTGTATAGTGTCTTATTTGGTGTAAGGTTAGCAATTTCCTGCTTCTGTCTGTTCACAACACTACTTACGGTTTTGTATCCTTTTGTTTTTTTGTTTCAGTTTGAATAGAGTCCTTCAGTGTTTCTTGTACTGCAGGTCGTGTGTTAGAAAATTACCTAAGCTTCTGTATGTCTGGAAAGGTCTTCATTCCTCCTTCATATCTAAAGGATACCTTTGCTGGATATATTATTTTCGGCTCATCATTTCTCTCTTTCAGTAGTTTGAATATTTGAGTCCACTCCCTCCTGGCTTGTAGAGTTTCTGCTGAAAAATCTGGTGATAACCTAATGGGCTTTCCTTTGTAGGTTACCATCTTCTTTTCCCTGGATGTCTTGAGGATTCTTTATTTGTTGTTAATTTTTGACAACTTCAATATAATGTGCCTTGGAGAAGGCCTGTTGGGGTTGAGGTAATTAGGTGTTCTATTTGCTTCTTGGATTTGAGGATCCAGTTCTTTCTACAAGTTTGGGAAGTTCTCATTGACTATTTGTGTGAATATACTCTCTGTTCCCTTCTCCCTTTCTTTTCCTTCTGGTATGCCCATTATTTTTATATTGGTTTTTCTGATGGAGTCAGGAAGTTCTAGTAGAGTTTTTTCATGTCTTTTAACTTTCAAGTCTCTCTCTTCTTCGATCTGTATCATTTCTAGATTTCTATCTTTGATGTCACTTATTCTTTCCTCCATCTGGTGAGCTCTATTACCTAAGCTGGCTATTTCATGCTTCATTTCTTTTATTGAGTTCTTAATCTCCAGAAATTCTATTTGGTTCTTTTTTAAAATTTCAACCTCTTTGGTAAAATGTTCATGTTGTTCTTTGATTGTGTTTCTGAGTTCATTAAATTGCCTGTTTGTGGTTTTTCTTTTTTTTGGATCTTAAGTTTTTTCAGAACTGCAATCTTGAATTCTCTGTCATTTAAGTCACATATTTCCATGTCTTTAAGTTTATTTTCTGGAGACTTTTCATTTTTTTTCTGAGCTGTCTTGTTACTTTGGTTATTCATGGCAATTAGTGAATTATTATTTCTCATCCAAGGCATCTACAAGAGTGGGTTTTGCAACAAGTTGTTAGGAAGAGGTCTTTCCTTTGCCTTCCAGTAGGTGTTGGTAGAATTCTTTATTTTCTTTTCAATTGAAGCCTTTAATTCTCTCTCATGCTGTAGCATTATATTTTCTGTGCACTGTTCCAGCTTCTCACAAAATGGGGAGATTCCCTGGAAGGCAGGCTTCTCCTCTGTGAGCAGGTTGCCTAGGTCTCAGGGTACCACTTCTGTTGGGGGATGTGGAAAACTTCTGAAGTTCTGAAGCTCTTCCCTCAATAGATCAGGGCCTTTGTGTTTCAGTGGCTCTGTTTACCCTTTTAGATGATTTCAGTTCTGTGTCTCTTAGTCTTGCCGGTCTTCTGCACAGGGACTCCTTTCTGGAATTACAGTTGTTCAATTTGTTGTAATTTGCAGGGGAGATTTCAAGCAGCTCACCTCACCCTGCCCCATTTCTATGATGTTATCTCTTATTGTATTCTTTTGTTTTAATTTTAGATTTCATGTATAAGTGAAATAATATATTTTTCTTTCTCAGTCTGACTTATTTCACTTAACGTAATACCTTCTAGGTCCATCCATGTTGTTGCAAATGACTAGATTTTCTTATTTTTTATGGCTGGGTTCTCTCTCTCTCTCTCTCTCTCTCTCTCTCTCTCTCTCTCTCTCCCCCCCCCACCCCATGTAAATACCCAGAAGCAGAATAGCTGGATCACATGGTAGTTCTAGCTTTAACTTTTTGAGGAACCTCCATACTGTTCTCCATAGTGGCTGTACCAATTTACATTCTACATTAATTGATTTTTAAATGTGAAACCAGCCTTGTACTCCTGGAATGAATGCCACTTGATCAAGATGTATAATCTTTTTTCTATATTGTTGGATTCAAATTGCTAATGTTTTGTTGAAGAAATTAACAAAATTTCTATGTTCACAAAAAATATTGGTTTGCAAGTTTCTTTACTTGTAACATTCTTCTTTGGTTTTCATTTTAGGTTGATTCTGGTCTCATAAATGACTTAGGAAGTTTTTGCTACTTTTATTTTCTGGAGGATGTTGTGTAGATTTGATGTTATTTTTTTCCCCTGAACATTCGTAGAATTCACCAAGGAAACCATCTGTGCCAGGAGTTTTCTGTGTAGAAAGGCTTTCAACTACAAATTAAATTTCTTTAATAAACATAGTACTATTCAGGTTCTCAATTTTTCTTCAGTGAATTTTAGTAATTTATGCCTTTCAGGGAATTGTCTTATTTCACCTAAGTTGCTGAATTTATGGGTAGACCATTGTTTATTTTATTCTCCTATGAATGTCAGTGACGTTAACAATGAAATTCCCCCTTTTCATTCCTGGTATTGTTATACCCTTTGTCTTTTTTTTCTTGGTTAGATTCACTAGAGGCTTACCAATTTTATTGACTTTTTCAAAGAATCTGATTTCATTGGTTTTCTCTACTGTTTTTGTTTTAAAATTCATTGATCTCTGGTATTATTATTTCATTCATTCTGTTTGCTTTGAGTTTAATTTAGTTTTCTTTTTCTAATTTGATAAGGTGACAACTTAGGTTAGATTTGTTGTCTTTCTTAATATAAACATTTAATGGTATAAATTTTCTCTGAGCACTGTTTTAGCTGCATATCACAAATTTTGATATGTTGTGTTTTAATTTTTATTCAATTTAAAAAACTTTTCAATTTGGTTGAGAGTTCCTCTTAGACACATGTGTTATTTAATATCGAAATATTTGAGGTTCCTCCACCCCCAATTTGTTTGTTATTGATTTTTAATTTAATTCTGTTATGGTCTGAGAACATACATTTTAGGATTTCCATTCTTTTAAGTTTGTCAGGGGGTTATTATATGGCCCAGAATATGGTCAATCTTGGTGAATATTCTATGTGCTATTGTGAAGAATGTGTATTTTGTTATTGTTGGGTTAAGAGTTTCCTAAATATCAATTAGGTCAGGTTGATTGATAGATTGTTCAAGTCAGGTATACTTGCAGTGATTTTCTGTCCATTCATTTAATCAGTTATTGAGAGAGAAGTCTTGATTTCTCCAGCTATAAAGTGGAATCATCTAGTTCTTCTTTCAAACCTACCATATAAGGTTTTATTTCTTTTATTTTGAAGCTCTGTTGTTAGGTACATACTTATTTAGGATTGTTATTTGTTTTGGAAATTTTTCTTGAAAAATTCACAATTTAAAAAAAAAATTGTTTTTATTGGGTAATACTGGGGAACAGTGTGTTTCTCCAGGGCCCATCAACTCCAAGTCATTGTCCTTTAGTCTAGTTGTGGAGGGCGCAGCTCAATCCAAGTCCAGTTACCATTTTCAATCTTTAGTTTCAAGGGGCACAGACCACCAGCCCATGTGGGAATTGAACTGGCAACCTTGTTTTTGAGAGCTCACACTCTAAACAACTGAGCCATCTGGCCACCCCTCCAGAAGCTCAGCGGCAGCTCGTTATCTTCAATCTAGTTGTGGAGGGTGCAGCTCACTAGCCCATGAGGGAATCAAACCGGCAACCCCACTGTTCAGAGCTTGTGCTCTAACCAACTGAGCCATCCGGCCGCCTGAAAAATTAACACTTTTATCATTAGCTAATTTTCCACTGATTACTAATAATATTTCTTGTCTGAAGTCTACTTTGTCTGAAATTATGTAGCTATTCCAGCTATCTTTTGTTTAGTGTTCACATGCTATATATTTTTCCATACTTTTACTTCTAACCTATCTATATCTTAATATTTAGATAGACAATTCTTTTTTTCCTTAAACTTTAAATATTTAATCTCTGCTAGGTAAATTACAACTACTGTTAACCAAATCTTACAAATGGGAAGATTGATACCACTCTTGATTTACCCCAAATCACAGATGTCTAACTTCTGAATTTATTTTCAATAAATACAAACAATAAAGTACACAATGCCTATTTGCATTTGTGAATTACAAAGTATCACGATTAGGTATACAGTAGTACATTGGTTTTCGAACATCTCCGTTGATGAACATTTTGGTTTATGAATGCCGTATACCCGGAAGTAAATGCTTCGGTTTTCGAACACGCCTCGTGTGGGGACAGAGCCAGGAGTGCAGTTTCCAGGCTCTTGGCTTCAAGTGGAAAGGTGCTGGCTCAGGTAGTAAATGGCCATCAACTGTGATTGGATGGCCATCAGCTGTGGCTAGTTGGCTGTCAGCTGTAACCAGTGAGACACTGGCCACTAATATAACTGCCATGGCTTCACTAGCAGCAAACGGGGGCTAGCCAGAAGATGGTGGCTGGGCTGGTGGGCGCGGATTGCAGTTGGCACGGCGGATTGTGGCTGGAGGGTGGGGTTGGTTGGCAGGGAGGGGTGTACGGCAGGTTGCAGATGGTGTGGCTCCTGCTTCCTGTGTTTCCAGCCCAGCCGCCGGTGAGACTATAGTGGTATGACTCCCCCATCTATGGCTCTGTGGGTGTTCCATTTTGGCCTCACCGTGTCCTGCATTCTTATGTGGGGAGCGGGACCAGAGACCCCGCATGCCACCTCGCAAGACACCCTGCATGACACCTCGGAAGTCGAGCATGTCACTCAGCTTCCACTGAGTGCAAGATCCTGAGGCCTACCTGTCAGCTGTTTTAGAATATTTCAAAACTCCTATGGTCTTCCAGAATTCGAAAACCGAGGTACCACTGTAGTTATGCAACTGATGAAAAAGTTATTCAAGGGCTGTATATTCAAGTTATGTATATCTCAAAATTTTATTTAGTTGTTGCCCTAGGGTTTATAACATACATTTTAAAATAATCTAAGTCTTCCCTCATATAGAGGTATGTCATTTACATGCTGTGTAAGGAAGTTATAACACTACATTCTCAATTCTTGTTTACTATCCTTTGTGCTATTGTTGTCTTATTTTACTTGTATGTAGGTTATCAATACAGAATATATTATTACTATTACTTAAACAATTACTATTACTTTTAAAACAATTACTATTACTTTTAGAACAATTAAAATAAGAAAAGAATATTTCATTTTAACTCACATTTGCCATTTCTAATACTCTTCATTTCTTCATGTAGATCCAACTTTCTGACCTATACTATATTCCTTCTGACTGAAGAGCTTCTTTTAACATTTTAATAGATTTGAACTGCTAGTAATGAGGGTGGACTTCTGCCAACCCCACATTCCCTTTCTGCAGCACACAGGGTTTCAAACTCATTCTGTCTACACACTTGGCCTTTAGCAATTCATTAAATATTTCTAGCTGAATTTTCTTATTAACTTATGTGGCACCTGATGACATCTGCCACAGGTAAGGAAAAGCTTAGGTCCTGATTCTTTCTGCTGGCACTTGTCTCTTCGAAGATATCTTGTTAGCTGTTTGATCTTATGAACTTAGTTCTCTAAGGGGTTTAAGAAAAATCATTAATATGCAGGTTTCTTGTTGTAAGGGTGAGTTGACACTTTCTAGCTCTCTACATCTCCTTGCTAAATCTGGAAAGTCAAAGAATCTATACTTTAAATTCCTACATTTCATATTTGTTTTTCTCAAATATTCTTGATCTTTTAAAATGCTGTCATGCCCCTCATATTTGCTTACATTACTTTTTTCATCTATCATGAGTGTAAATGTATCTTTTTAATGATGTCTTTCAGATTTTTCTGTTTCTTCTCATTTTTAAGTGCTAATTCTTCCTGTCTTGATTCTGCCTATTTCGCTTTCATGGTGGTTCCTCATGTAATTTTGATGGTGTTTCCATGGGGAATTTTGATTATGTCTCTTTGAATTTTGATTTATCATTGACAAGGGCTATGCTTTCTATGGGGTAGCTGTATGCCCAGGGTTGTGCACGGGTTTCTATGGAGTAGTTTTATGTTTGGGTCTCAACTATCCTGAACCAGTCTTCATGTTTCATTCTCAAGTTGTGGTTCCTGCTCCTTCTAGGTGGTATAAATTCACATCTGCATATGGTATAGTCTGAGGCTGTGATTTCTTCCAAGTAATTTTTTTTTTGGATATAAGACACTTGTAGACTAAAAGTTTCCTTGCTGCACCCTAGGACAAGTGCACAGAAATTTATTGTCTGTTCTTCAGCTCTTCAACACACTTGGGCATTAGTCAGGTGACTGAGTCCCAGCTCCCTTCTTCTTTCTTCTTTGGTGAGACCTCCCCTGGGCATTAAAATCCCAGCTTTTGGGAAATCTGAAATTCTTGTGGCGTTCTAAGGCAAAAGCTTCTGTACATTGTTTTGAGTCTTCTCTTAATTTTTGGAACCTATGGATTTCCATCCCGTAAGTGTATGGTTAACAAAAAGTGATAGTATATCCCACAATTCTATTAGTTCATTTCTAGAGGGTCCCTCCACCCATTACCCCTATTTACTTCTTCTGTCAGCTTAATTGGTCATGTTACTTGAAGTGGAATAAGCACAACCTTCATGAGACCAGAATTTTGGTGGCTGCCAAAATGCAGAATGCTTCTCCCCCATTTCTACAAGAAGGAGAGTTCAGTTCAAAGTCAATTTGAATCCTTACCCTCCTTAGTTACTTAAATTAAAAATACAGAGTTAAGTGTCATTTTATTTCTCTTCTTGACTACTTGAATGATTTGTAAACACTATGGCTACACTTGATTTTAATTGTCCGTATGACAATGAAGTCAAGGCACTTTGCTTTATATCCAGGGAGTTTAGATTAGATCCTTAGCTTATTTGAATGCACACTGAAGCACTACTTGTTCTTACCAAAGTCAGCTAGTTTGTTGCTTACATTAAGAGGAATGTATGAAAAAAATGTTATTTTCCCAAGATCATCAGCAATTCTTTGGTGATGCTTTCTCAAATTCCCAAGTAATCACCAGTAGAGGATCATTCTGAATTAAGCATCTGCATATGGGATAGCATCTCAAATTTCTGCATTTTGTCTAGGTTTCATGAAGAAGTTGGTTTGCAGGATTTCAGGCATGCTTCTCCACTTCAGTGATGTCCTTGGTAGGGACGAGGCAAACAGAAGATGAAATGGAGGAGAGACTTAAGATAATCATAGATCACTAAATCCTAAACTTATCACAGTGAAGTAAAAAGAGAAATGCGAAGTGAAAACTTTCTCCTTGATAAGGGATTGAATATTTTGGTGTTTCACTAATTATTAACATATTGACTGTATAATTTTTACTTTAATGACTTTCCCCCAGTAAAGGGCAGACCTCCAAAACGAACTTGACTGAGTAAAGCAAGTTGTGTTTAATCTGTAAGATGTGGTTTATTAGGATTTCATATTGTATTTCTCTGACCTCTCAAAGCAATCTAATCTAGAAATAAGCTTGGAGATGAGCATCATAGCCAGCTGATGTAAGAATGGAAAGGCTTTGCATGAAGACACTGTTTTATTGGCCATTTTTTTCTCATTTGTAAAACTAAGGTTCTATACTAAATTAGCTCTAAGGTTGTTTCAAGGTTAAATAGAAAACAATAATCATAAATCAAAATTCCAGAAGCATTATGGGGTTGAGGTGCTATAATTTTGGAGTTGATAAACTAGATTGATACCAAATAGGATTGTTAGATAAAATATCTCTATTTGGTTCCAGAGAGGATGTGACTTGATCACTTCCAGAGAGGTGGAACTTGCCAGATCCCACTGTGTCTGTTCCTCTTTCAGAGTCCATAGCAAGAGCTGTAGGAACACATATAGTTACTTGTTTATGTATCAGCAGTTCTCCTGGGCAGTGAACTTCTGTGCAGGATTCAGGTCTCACTGTTCTCTTGATTTTCAAAACTTACCACGATGCATATTTTTTGACCAAATAAATAATGATGCTCTTTTTCTCATACTTGCTCTTTCAGATCATGAGGTCTGCGTTTGGTTTGTGAATTCCTGGTATTTTGTTATCCCAGATGACTACTTTTCCTCACATTTCTTATTGCAATTTTCAGGTCTCTTTTACTATACTCAACTCCGACAGGCCCTACATGTGCACACCTGCCTGATCCTGACCTTCCAACTCAGATTATTAAGTCAGGATCACTTAAACTCATATTGGAGACTCCTTGGCCCTGTCTTGTAGCCTAGAAGGAAACAAAAACCTGAGTAGCTTGGCGAAAGCAGATCACCTCACATACAGAGGAGGTAGGATGTGTGTGGGCAAGGCAGGCCAGAGGGACCGGGGTGTCATGATAACATCAGTCCTTTAAGATTATGAGAAAGCTGCTTGGCTAGCATAGCATTGCTTCCCTCTTTATAGATGCCCACATTAAATCCAGGATTTCTTAAAGATTATTTCCAAATCATGAGCAAAAGGAAAGGGACTTTTCATTACAAATTTACAACTAGGGATTGAAGAAAGTATTTTAAAAATGTTCTTTCTCTTTATGTAGCTCAAAATTTTTTCTGGGTCATTAATCAAATAGGTGTGGTGTTACAGTTATTTAATTCCCAATGGTAAACAAAAGGATAAGGGCCAGCCAGATTTCATTTTCAGACATTATGAAAAAAAGGATTTGCTGTGCAGATCAGGAGAGTGATGCAAATACTCTCTAAGCTGCCACGTGCTATCATGACCTACTTCTCATAAATGCCTCCTCCTTTTTTTGTCACTGGGGTGCACTGATGCTTGTGCACCACAAGATGGAGCCATCAAAGCAGTTTATTTCCTAGCGCGTTCTCTTCATTTCCTTTGCCCTTTGGAAAGTGAAGGTCTGGGTTTGTGAGTGTTTGGGAAAGGGAAGCAAACACAGTAATGTGGGGCTCTAGAGCATTGCTCTAGTCATTGTTATACTGAAAGCCAATCTGTCCTTGGTCCTATCCTGATTAACCTTGTTATCAGCATTTTCCACAAAGACTTAAAGGACATGCTTAGCAAGGTGTGTGGGTGACACAAAGCCAGGGAGGATAATTGGTGTACTTGGATGGTATCTTAAAGATTATAAAAGCTTTCAATAGGCTGAAATCTACAAGACAAAAATGAACAGGGATAAATGTACAAGTTTACCTTTGATGGAGTAGTAAAAGAGTTTTGGACGGTGAAAAAGGAGATCTGAATCTGTGTCCTAGGTAATACTAGTGACGATCATGATGACTGTGATGATGAAAGCAATGTCATCTAACACAGTGCTACTCAGGGTGTGGTCCATGGGCCACCAGTCGGAAAATTGCTTGTTGCCCATCCTGCTGCCAAGTGTGAATGAACTTCATCAGAAAGCACATTATTTAGTATAGCCAAACAAACAAAACTCTCCTGATGAAGGAAGCAGGGCATCGACCTACATTCCAACATGAACTTTTCATGTCTTGCAGGATTTGCCCTTTGAGTGTCACTGAATGTTAAGTGTTCCTTGGTTTCAGTAGCAAGCACTTAGTGTTAATTGTGCTAAGTACTTTGAATGCATAACCACATTTGTTTAGAGGCATAGTGTACTTAGGGCCTGTGTAGTGGAATGTGTAAGTAGCAAAGCAGTAAAATTATCCTTCAGGACTGAATGTCTTGGCCCGTCTGACGCCTTATCTTACATAAAGCTTATTTCTATTAAGTTTTTTGATTTCATTGTCTGAAGGGAAAATCATGCAAAATGATTCTTATTCCACTTTCCTCATGTGAAAAGCAGGCAGGAAGCCTGGACCAAACTGCTTCAGTTTCCTCGTCTGATGGATGATAACAGCAATATCTAACATAAAAGGTTGTTGTGGTTAAGGTTAGAAGGATAATGCAGGTAAAGTTCAATTCATGATTCCTGGCACAAGTATTAATGTGTTTCTCCTTAATTCCTCTTTGAGGAAAATACAGTTGTTACCCCTGTTTTAGAGCTGAGGAACTGAGCTCAGTACTTGCCCTTCATGAGTGTAATGCACTCTGATTTTTTCTTTATTTTATTTCATTTTTAAAGAAAAAGCTAATGGTGATCTATTGAATTGATTTCATGGCCAACAAATGAGCTGTAACCCACAACTTGAAAACACTGTACCAGCAATTTCGGTGGACTCTTCAGTTATGATGTTTTCTGATTCTCCTAAAAAGCAAAAACACACAAAAAAGCCTTCAAACCCAATTTCCTTAGGTCAGGACAAAAGACCTGGGCTTGGGAGAAGTTCATGTGAAAAAGGAGTAAGAATTTTAGCCAAGGTCAACATGTAGAAACACTACAGCGTGGGGGCAAAGAGCTGATCTTTAAGGCTCCCTAGGGACCCTGCATTCCCTCCTGGATGCCATTATTTAAGAGAAATTACAACCAGAAACACATTCAGAGACGGATAGTCAAGGTGAGGAGAGGTTTGAAATTACTTAAGAAGCCAGGAATGTTTAATCTGATTTTGAAGGAAAAGAATCTCTAAACAGTTTTTTTAAAAATAAGTACGTTATGATGACAGGTCTCTAAAGTAGTAAAATTATCCTTCAGGACTGACTATCTTGGCCCATCTGATGCCTTATCTTACATAAAGCTTATTTCTGTTAAGTTTTTAGATTTTGTTGTCTGAAGGGAAAATCATGCAAAATGACTGCTACTCCACTTCCCTCATGTGAAAAGCAGGCAGGAAACAGCCCCTCCCAAGGTAAGTGGAGGAGCTCTCAATCTTGGTGTTGGCAAGGCTTTTGCACAGCTTCAAAGGGATTTCTCCAGCCTAGGCTGTGCCTTGGAACATGAACATTCCTTTGCCTAGAGTTGGCCCGGCTTTGTGGGAAAGCCCCTGTTCCTGATACTCTGGACAGCTAGGAAGCACTTGCTCAGTTGTTTCCCTTCCTTGTCCGCTCCAGCTGAGAAGCCAGTTCTTCATGTGAGTCAGGACAAGAGGGCAGTGAAAGCCTGGAGCAACCCCTCTCCAGGTTTCCACTGGGGCCTTCGAATGCTTGTAGCTGGAATTCCCCCTGAAAGGTGGTCACAACAATAGACGTTTACACTATTGTTGCTGAGGTATAGCATTATATTGGAACAAGTAGCAGCAGATTTGTTGATAGTTTATTAAATTCAGGAAGGAAAAGGGAGAGAGGAGCCAAGAATGACTCAAAGGTTACATGTTTGGGAAATCTGAGTGCAAAACAGGGCCACCAAAACCAAGTGGCAAAACTGAAGATGTATAAATTGTGGGGAGAAAGGATGGATACTTTTGATGGTACTGCATTTGTTTTTGACTTAGAGTCAGAGCTGTGTTCATGAAAGTTTGAAATGAAGTGGAGTGGTTAAAATACTCTGATTTTGCTGCTCAACTGTGTATTATTGTTAAAACCAGATACTTGCAGCAAAATTTGATTCTATTTTGAGAGTAAAGTGGGTCTTAAGGATGTTGAAGTTCTGGATAACATATTAATTCATTCATTATCTGTTGGCATCTCAGATTGAGTTTAACTTTTACAATATCATTAACACATTTATTTTTGGTGTGTCGCGTCCAGCGTAACACGGGCAGTGAGGGTGCGAGGAGGGGTGGCTTTGGGTTAAGTTTTAAGAAAGAAACAAACAGAGACTTAATGTAATTAAATCTCAGAAGGCCAGGGGGCCTCCAGTCTTGAAAGACTGGAACCCAGAATAAAGCCGACTGGTGGCTTTTATTGATAAGTATACAAGGGAGTGTTATTGTTTTTGACAGTCTGTGAGACTCATCCATCACGTTATAGAAACAACCCAAACCAATTATGTTGGTCCCCAAAGAGCCAAAGCAAAAAGTCCTATGATGACTGAGGTGAGGTATGTGACTCCCTAAAGGACATGTATCACATGTCGAGACTATTTTATAGAGCTGAGCAGAGAGAGTTTGATCTTATCGCTCTAAAGACTTTTCTCACAATTAAGTGAGAGGGGAAAAACCAGAATCAGTAGTGGGTTTTCCCAGGCAGGGGGAAGAGGAGACAAGGCCCCTTCCCAAATCTTTCTAAGGCAGTTCATCGGGGGTCTCCACGGGGTTCCACCTTGCTTGAGTTGTCCCCACCTCCCAGGGGGAATCTTACTCGTCATTGGCTGCAAACCCTCTTTTGGAGACGAAATAGAGAAAAATATACAGTCCCAGAGATGCACAATCTCACAGACTCTTCTTTCCTTAAGGAAAGACACGGGGGGACAATCGGCTAGGCTGTTGTGTGACAACATTGGTGGGTCTTTCAATAGATGTAAAATAAACAGGTTAATGAGGTGCTTTCTGAATATGACTGTCTGCATTTTCTCCCTGATGTCTCAGATAGGTCCAATGGCATCCTGGTTATTCTAGATATCTAGTTGTTTGGGGTGATATGGAATGAGATGCTGCTGAAGCAGGGAAAGTTTTGTGTATATGTGCCTCAAAGGATGGAGGGGGGAGAGATGAACTGATAAACATGATGATGAAAAAAGCAGCAGTTAACATGTATCGGGTGCTCACTATTCACTGAACGGTATTTTAAGCACTGTTTGTAATTATTTAATTTGATCTTCAACAACCCAATTTAATAATTACTACTAATATTCTCCTTTTATAATTAAAGCAACTAAAGCACATAGAGGCTAGTGGATTTGCCAAAGGCTGCAGAGCTGGGATGGTCTGACCATTGAGCCGCCACCATGAATACTTCCTAAGGAGGCATTGTCCTTGCCTGGCTTGATAAACTGGCACAAGGCAACTGGAAATCCAAGCAGTAGAATCAGAAGCTGAAGAAACTGTTTTCTAATAGATAGTGTTGCTTTGAGTGCCCAGGTGCTAAAGTGTGGTCCAACATTGGGGAAAGAGCCATTCTCCTTTCATTTTTAAAACCATAGGGAAGTCGTGGGATTTGGATGGCTTCCTCAGGGAACCCTTACCCTTTTGAGAAGCTCCACACCCACAGAGTGCCAGCAGCCCAGCTGTCAAAAGGCCACTTGCTCAAGTGCGCATGTGCCGTGGATTCCCAGGAGGAAGAGGGATGGGTGTATTCAGGCATATGTCTCCTTAGTTTGGACCTGGTTCCGTAAACTCAAGAGTCTGCTGAGGAGGGCACTTAGAAACTTGCCAAGGATTAAGGCTCTGCAGCAACTCAAATGAGGCCTCACACCCTTGCAAACTCAGGAAAACACAATTTAATTGTGCCTATAGGCAGGTGAGGTCTGGAGATTTGCTGAAGAAATAAAGACTGTCAATTGTAAAAGTAAATCTTTATTCACTTTATTATTATAAGTTCCCAAAACCTGTTCAAAAGATCACATGAGGGGACATTTTCTATCAGAAAAATAAGCTCACCTTAGATATCGAGTGTTTTTAGAAGGGCAGGAACTCTTTATAGTCTGTTTCTCTACCATGTTTATATCTCCAGAGCCTAATATGCCATTGTCAGTAGCATATAATAGGTGCTCAACAAATGTCTATCAACCTGAACATTTCACAGACAAGTAGAACATGAAATGTAGGTTTTAAAGGATAAAGGTAGAGTTCTTCCCTGAAGCTTTTTAGATGTTACATGAGGAAATGCAAACATGAAACATCTGGACAATAACACAACAAGCAGAAAAATTCAGTCCCTGCAATAAGATAGCAAATAGAGATGAGGAAATACAAAACTTAAAGCCATGAGAAGAGGAAGAGACAGCAACAACACATTCAAATTCTGCAGAGAAATGTTTTTGAGAGATAATTTAGGTTTTAAAGTTTTCACCAAAAATTCCAATCACAAGCCATAGGGAAAATAATCAATGAACCAGGATCTCATTATGCCAACCATCAGCTAAATTTATAAGTTTTTTTTATAGGACAGGTGCCCAGTTAGTATTTTCATGGAACCTCTGGCTGCAAAGTCCTACTTACCTTCTGAGCCTAAGTGGCCACTTCTGAAACTTGACTTTCCCATAAACACAGCAGAATCTTCAGCAGGTTGCACTGGGTGAGGAGACCCCTCCTGTCTGAGAGTTACTATTGTGCAGTTGACCCAGGGGAGATGGCCCGGCAAATTCACTCCTCTCTCCATCATTGGCAGCTTTCCATGGCCCCATTCAAGGGAATGGAAAAGCGACACCATTGTTTTAACAAACTGGAAAAGATTCTCTCCTTGAGCTCAGACTAAATTAGTCCAAAAGTAACCCAAAGGATCTTTTTTAAAATTGTAGTAAAATATACATAGTGTAAAATTTACCATCTTAATAATTTTTAAGTGTAGAGTGGCATTAAGTACATTCACATTGTTGTGCCACTATCACCACCATCCATGCCCAGAACTGTGCAAAACTGAAACTGTCCAAGGGAGACTGGTCCTACTATTTCTTAAACGTTGTCCTTTTAAACAAACTTTGCTTTCTTGTTGCTCACAAATTTCTAGTGAGACAGGAATATAGCAATATGAAATATACCCATTTTCATAGATATGGTTGTCATGTTTGGAATAAATGTATTTGTTCAGATCCATTTTAAGCCTGCGAACTTACAGATGAAGCAAGACTTCTAAAAAGTCTCAAGAAGACCTTTACTAAGAGCCATTCAAAATCAACCAAAGCCCCTATGGGTAAGGGAGTACACTGGTAGTGCAAATGCAACATTTCCTCTGGAAAGAATTGTGGTATAATAATGAATTGGTCTAGACTTTGTCCTGGGTTTCTGATTAATAGGGATGTTTTTGTTATGCTAATGGTGACTCATGGTGTATCCAAACTCTGGGAAGGGAAGAGGGGCTGGAGATTGAGTTCGATGACATGACCCATAATTTAGTTTTCTGTATTAGTTTTCTATCACTGATGTAACAAATGACCAAAAATTTAGTGGCTTAAAACAATGCAAATATTACAGTTCTAGAGGTCAATAGTAAAAAATGGGTCCCAGTGGGTTAAAATCAAAATGGTAGGACCTCATTCCTTCTGGATGTTCTCGGGGTGGGAGGGCGGGCGGGAATCTGTTCCTTGCCTCTTTTAGCTTCTAGGGGCTGCCTGAAGCCCATGGATTGTGGCCCCATCCTCCATCTTCAAAGCATGGCATTTTCCAATTTCCCTCTGACTTTGACCCTCTTGCCTTCCTTTTATAAGAATTCTTGTGACTACACTGGGCTCACTTAATTGACCTATTTCAAGATTTTTAATCACATTTGCAAAGTTCCTTTTGCCATGCAGTGTAACATAGTCGAAGGCCCCAGGAATTAGAATGTAACATGTTTAGGCGGCTGTTATTCTGCCCCCAATCAATAGATACTACAATAAATACTGCAATCACTGTTAGTGCAATCATTTAACTGGTTTCTTTAAATCCAATTTCATTATTTTCAAGCAAAACCATATTATCAGAATGGTAATTATAAATGTAATGTCATTCCTCTGTTTAAAATTCTTTAGTGGCTCTTCATAGGCTGTAGAGTAAATCCAAACACCCCTGCCCACTTCTCCAGCAGCCTCTTCTACTACCTCAGAATATATGTTAAGTTAAATGATGCAATTACTGATAATTGACAATTTTTTATTTAAAAACATGACAATTTATATAGGTCAACCTAATGTCACCATTGACCACATTGATATATTGCATTTAATTGTCTCAGTGCATCAGGCTTTCTCTGGCTTCTGTGCTTTCACAGATGCTCTTCTTTTTTTCCCTCCCTTCTCTTCTATAAATATATCCCAAGCAAATTGTTGCACAAATTTTGAGATACTTAATATGATAATATTGTGCATGCTTTTTATTTGAACTTCAGTACAAAGCATAATCTGAGTATTGATTTATTTCTACTGAATATCTCCCCCTAAATATTATAATTTTGCATCTTGTGAAAACATCAGGACTCTTCCCCTGGTGAAGACTGAGGCCAAGCTGGCGTATAGTGACTATGCAGAGAACAGGATGAGGCTGACAGAATTTTTTCAGACATCTATAGATCTGTGTAGGGGCTCATCGAATTTGTAATCCTCAAAATGTTTGTATCTAGTCAAACAGGTCTTTGATAAATGTGTATTGACTGATGGAATGAAAATAATTCCCTTTGCTCTATTGTTTACTTAGGCCTTGAACTTAAACCTGACTATGTGGACATAGCAGCTGCCTTCCAGTGGATTAAATAGTCAAGAGGCCGAATTTGAGTTCAGACTCTGCTACCAAAGCGGCGTTTGATCTCAGGAAAATGCTCTACTTCTATGGGTCAGTGTCTGTATCCCTGAGCAAGTTCCCCTTTGCTCTGACCGCTGTCTCGTGTTATTCTTCAGCTCGCCAGTTTGTCACTGGTACCGCCTACTGCCTGTCGCTGTGCAGGGCCTCGGTACCCTCAGCGTCAGTGCTAGTGTGTGACTGGACTCTGAGAAGGGTGGAAGGAGAGGCACATTTTCCGTACCTGTGTGGTTTCTTTGCTTGATGGAGTTCAAGTGTAGACCATAATATTTTCTGTATGCACGTTGCATTCTTCTTTGTTGTGACTCACCATTGAGAATCTGATTTTATTGTCTGGTGATCTTGCTATTTTTAAAAGTCAGAAGTTATGCTTTATATAAGAGCGCACTGAAGCATTTTACTGGAAACTTTTTCAAATAATCACTAAACTACTAACTCTAATTCATTGACAATTTAGTAGGTGTACCCTCCTAATATAGCAATACTATGTTGGGAGCTTTCAATTATATTATTTAAGAATCAGGGGAAAAAAGTCCTGCAGGGAGCAGATTATTAGTCCCATTTAAAAACTGAGGTTTAGAGAAATTAAGGGCATTGTCTAAATTCCTATATTGAAAGAGATAAATTCCTGGTGCATGTACGCATATGTGATATCTTTAACAAGATCTAAAATAGATTAAAAAATAATAAAAAATACGTAAATAAAAGTATGTCCAGTACTTAATACTTATTAAAATATTCTTTAGGATTTCTAGAAGATAGGTCAGAAATAATTTCTTCATTCCATAGTTCACGGGACATTTTAGACAAGGTAGATATGAAATCGTTTGCCTACCTGCATATCAATAGAAAAACTGGCCATTTGGAGATTGTATTCTTCTAAGTAAAGTAGTGATATTGCTTCAGACATAGCAAAATGCCCCAAATAACATAAACCAGGGTGACATGCTATATAGTGACTCAGGTAGGGTGAACCCACAGTAGCCAGAGTAGCCTCAGAAGGCCTCTTATGACTGACATCAGAGCTGACATCTAAATAAGGAGAAGGGCGCGCCATGTGCATATCTAGGGAAAAAGCAATCCAAGGTGTGCAAAGTCCTGGAAGGGTCAGGACTACTAAACAAAAGGTCAGAAAGAAGGCCGTTGTTTATTTGTAGCACTTGGCACTGTCTGAAGCAATGTTATTTGTGAAATTACTTGTGAATTGTCTACCAGCTCTACAAGAATGTAAACTCCAAATTGCCAGGGACTTTGTTTACTGCTCTATTCCAGTACCTAACACAGTGTCTAACACATAGTAGATAGCAGTAATATTATTGAATAAAAGATGAAGTATGCTAAGTGTAGGAAAGTCTATCCAACCCAGCTCCTGACTTTGCAGATGAGTTAAAAGACACACAGCAGAGGTGAAGAGACTTGTAGCAGGAATGGGACCAGCCCAAGGTTTCTGGACGGTGGGCCTCTGATTTTTACCGTGCACCATCCTGCCCCCTGCTGCTTAACTTGTCAAGAATATGTAAGTGTTTCGAAAGGCACAGGTTCTTCCAGATAGAATTTCTTGCTTTCTGGATTTCACATTCTAAGGTTACATTTGAAAGATCTTTGTTTCTTGTGTTTTTCAACTTAAAAAAAAAAAAAAAAAAGATAGTTTCTTTATTGAAGAGAAAACCAAACAGATTTTGCCTTTTCTTTAAGCATTAAAACCATTATAAGACTACAACTCAGTAGGAAAACAAAACAAAACAAAACTCCAAAACCTGATTTAAAAATTGGCAAATGACTTGAACTTCATTTCTCCAAAGAAAACATACAAATGGCCAATAGTATATGAAAAAATGTTCAATACCGTTAACTATCAGAGACATGCAAATCAAAACTACAGTGAGACATCACCTCACACCTGTTAGGATGGCTATTATTTAAAAAATAAGATAAGTGTTGGTGAGGTTGTGGAGAAATTGCAACCCTTGTACCCTGTTGGCATGAATGTAAAATAGTACAACAGCAGTGGAAAAAATGATATGGAGATTCCTAAAAAAATTAAAATACAACTACCATATGATCCAGCAATCCCACTCCTGGGTATATATCCAAAGTAATTGAAATTAGGACCTTGAAGAGATCTCTGCACTCATTTGTTTTGTACACTGTAGCATTATTAAATAGCCAAGATATGGAAACATCTCAAATGTTCATTGACAGATGAATGGATAAAGAAAATGATGCACATAGGTATAATGGAATATTCAGCCTTAAGAAAGAAGGAAATCTTGCTATATGTTACAACATATACAACCTGGAAGATGTTATGTTAAGCAAATCATAGGAGGACAAATAATGCTGGATTCTATTTGTATGAGGTATCTAAAATAGTCAAACTCATAGAAGCAGAGAATATGAGTTGCCAGAGACTAGAGGTGGGAGAAATGGAGAGCTGTAGTTCAACAGGTATAAGTTTGAGTTATGCTAGATGAGTAAATTCTAGAGATCTGCTGTACAATATAGTGCTTATAATTAACATTATTGTGTACTTCAGAATTTGTTAAAAGGATAGATGTCACGTTAAATGTTCTTGCCACAAAGAAATAAACTATCATTCCTCCCCTCCCCCCAAGAAATGACACAAGGAAACTCTGGGAGGTGATGGATATGTCTGTTTCCTTGAGTGTGGTGATGGTATACAGGAGCTTTCGTATGTCAAATTCATCAACTTGTACATATTAAATAGATGTAGGTTCTTGTGTCTCAATTATACCTCAATAAAGCTGTTCAAAGCCCATCACAAAACAACATGATACCTTCAACCTGGGGTTCTGGTGACCAAAATGAAGGTAATGATGATGACAAATGATTTAATAAATTTATCACCCTCTGGGGCACCTACCTCCCCGGGCTGCTGGCATTGCTCAGAGCTTATGTCTGTCTGTTCTGAATATGTACTTATATGATTGTTGAGAGAATGAGAGAAAAGTACAAATAATATGTGAATATTGATAGTCATCTAGTACAGAAGCTAATTGGATTGTGAACTCTTGGAAGTCAGAGGGTTTTTGTTGTTGTTTTGGCAGGCACATGTCTTAGATGTAGCAGACTCTAAAAAGATGTCTGTTGAATTTAACCAATTTACTTGTCATGGGACTTGATCTACTCATTATGGTGTTTAAATAAACTAAAACATACTTTTCTAGATAAATATTCAAAATATCAACTTCAAATAAGGTAAAATGCTCATCTGTTCATATGTCACAGTACATCTATCTCACAAAAGATCTGTTAATTAGAATAAGAACAAAATAGGTTATTTTGTTAACCACTTAACAAAATTCAATTTTATTTAGAATAGGTTATTTTGTTGGATATTGTAGGCAACTGGACAGACAAGGGAAAGCAGCTATATGTGCTGTAGTTTGTGTATTTCTTTATCAGAAGAGAAGAATCCACTCACTGATGCATAATAACAGTCATGACCTCAGACTAGCTCTATTCTTTGCCAGTGTGTGGTTTGGGACTTATGGGAAGTGTTTGCTGTTGTTACAGGTGACAACGCAAACTTCAAACATCGCTATTCCCTTTGACCAGCACAAACAGAAACCAGGTTTACTCCTAAGCCTCATCTGAGGAACAGGCTCCCAGTGACGCCAAGCCCTTCGCTCTGATTATT
Source organism: Rhinolophus sinicus (assembly GCF_057876585.1). Taxonomy (NCBI): domain Eukaryota; kingdom Metazoa; phylum Chordata; class Mammalia; order Chiroptera; family Rhinolophidae; genus Rhinolophus; species Rhinolophus sinicus. The sequence goes on along the minus strand of NC_142507.1, from coordinate 22,959,851 downwards.
CCAGACTTTAGCCCTCTTGATTAAGTCATTCTGGGAGCAACTGAAGAAGTTCTACATATGTTTTAGAAATTACAGGTAAACTATATATATATTTTTCTCCTTGCCTTTTGTTTTTGGTAGGGAATGGTAATTAAAATTTTAAGTTTTATAATTAGGTTTTTATAAGGGAGGATAGCTAACTTTTATTTAAATGTGGAAGATTGTTTAACGGTGTAGGAAATATGCCAAAGATGGTAAAGAAAGCAGGAAAGCCCTGAGCTAAATAATTTTTAATCTTGGTTGCTGTGTGGAATGTGAGTGAACTTATTTTTCTTGCAGGGACATTTTTGCAGATGTTTCTAAGGTATTCTAGCTTTGAGAGGTTTGGACAATTGCCTTCAAGTTCAATAGCCTGTGGGCCACACATCAGACTTGGGATTTGATCCCTAAAGCCCTGGGGGACCCTTGGAGGGTGTTAGGCAGAGGAATAATATGACCACTCTTAAGTTTTAGATATAATAACTGACATTTATTAACTGTGGAAGCAAACGGGAAAGAGGCTCACAGTGGGACAGGACCAGATGGATGCCTGAAGACCAGTTAGGAGGCTATTGAGACAGTCTGATGCGAGATGACTATTGGGGATGAGAAGGGCCAGATCAAAGAATATGAAAAGAATGTTTAAAACATGAGATGGAGTGGGGATACATTCAGGGACTTAGTTCCCAAATGGGAGAAGCAGGAGTTTAATGTGGCTCTGTGGTTTCTAACTTGAATGACATTAATTTCTCATATACTTTCATTTTCAATTTTTCATGTTCAATTATTAACATTCAAGCTGCAAACATATTCCTAGTCTGCAGAACAAGTAAGTTGAAAGGAGAAGCTATGGGGGCATCATGGCAAGAACACAGGATGTGGAGTCGGAAGGTGTAGGTCTGAGCTGGAACCCGGCTCCTCCCCGGTGTGGGTGCCTCATAGCTCCTCACACTCTGTAAACTAGTGCTACACAACATGAATATTCTTATCTTAGATTTCTTTGCTTACCAGTTCCAGTGGAAGTTTGTTTTCATTTCCAGTAAGTTAATAGCTGTTCTGATTGCTGTGGAGCTGGATGGAGCATTAGTGATCCACCAAGTCCTGGCTCATTTCAGATGTGAGACAGGCCAGAAGTCTTAGAGTAGATGCCGGGGCAGTGCTGGTGAGAAACTCCGTTCCTAACTCACCTAACTCACTATGTTCACCTGACACACTCCCCAACCCTAGGAACGGCACCGGTCCCTAAGGTTTCTACATGGAGGCCATATTGTGTAGTGGTTCAGAACACCTGCTCCAAGTCCACGCTGTGCGAGTTCTTTCACCTCTCTCTCCTGTTTCCAAAACCTGTATATTGGGAATGATAATGGCAGGGCTGTGTAAAGCCACCACATACTGTGCTTAGTATTTTGTGAGTACTCAATATATAAAGAAATAGATGTTATTTGTTCTGGGTGTGGCATGCTGTCCATCATTGTCCGTGCCGGGAGACCCACACAGCCTGTGGCACATTTGGTGTCATATCTGTGGGGGTGGCAGGATTATGTGGGACTAGCACTGGAGCTTCCACATGGAGATATAGGCATGTGGCTGGCTGTCATAGACCCCTCAGCATCCAAGACAGGGCCACTTTTCAGCCTCAGGAAGTGTGATACACCATTTGGATGCCAGAGAGACCATGGTGATTGGGGGGAGGGACAGTCAGCCAGATTTGAGCAGTGGGTGGCATCACTGGGGTGAACCATGATTCGCTGGGAGACATGACTCCTCAGAAGAGGGTCTGTCAGCCTGGCCCCACAGACTGAAAAACAAATTGAACAAAAGCTTCTACTACTTAAAGCTTCTTAAGTCCTCAACCTACTTATTCATTTGGTATATTTGAAATTCATGGCATAATACTTTCACAAGAATATACTATGAAACCACATTCTCTTCTTTTTGGCCAACCAGAATTTATGTATTTAAATTTTTCAGTATACATTCTGAGTAAACTCAAAGTGATTTGCTAAATTATTTGCCATTGTCACCATAGCAATAGGTGTTTAAGTTTCTGCTTGTATTTACTTTATTTAATATCTTAGAATCATTTAATAACAACATACCATAAAAGCCAGATGGCACCCTTGGAAACTTGTGAACACAATGAAGACTTGGGCATTACCACAGCTGAAGGATTCCTTCAGTATAAGAAAATACTTTAGAAGTTTGGCAGGCATGACTTCGCTGGGCAAGTCATACAGAAACCACAGCTGGCTTTTAAAAAAATAAGTTGTGGCTTTTCAAGTGATTAATTGTCAGAGTGTGTAAACACTGGCCATTGAATTTGTTCCAGGTTGAATTACTTAGTCACAAAAGAATTTTAGTAACTATCAAACAGCAAAAAGATCAATAATAAATGTTGCTAGGACATTCTACAAATAAATTTCTACTTGCTATGCATGGATGATGAATATCATATTTTAATTAATTATATATCGTGATAATTTATGAATTAATACCACAATATCATACATACCATAATTATACTCAAATAATGGAAATCTACTCAAATAAATGAAATAAATTTTGGTTATTCTTTGAGAAGGTATTTCAAAATTTTTGTAGCATTTCAGGGACATTAATATCAATATCACTTATTACAACAAAGTAGTATAGTGACAGAAGGTGTCTGAGATTGGCTGTTGAATGAATGGATGCTCTCCTAATTTGTCTAGGGAAACATGATATGGTGATAGTTAATATTAAGTAATTAAAGATGAATCTTAAAAAAATTCAGCCGCTTTTCTATTACTCAAGTGACTCAAAACTCAGAATTTCAAATTTCTTGTCTTAGTTGTGTTCATATGTGAAACTAGTAAATACGGATATAACATTTTTAATTAAAAAAAGAAGACTGATTGATGATTTTTTTTTTTAATTGCATGCCTCACATCTGAAGTTATCTGATGTCTCAGAAAAGGCATCCCTGAAGAGCATATTGAAATGGTAACATTTGTCCATGATTGCTTTTTTTAAAAAAATTGCATGATTCACCTGTGAAGTTACCTGATGTCTCAGAGAAGGTATCCCTGAAGAGCATATCAAAATGATAACATTTGTTCATGATCTATAAACCAGTCTCTAGAATAAGTGAAAAGAAACATTTTTTAGTAATATTAGGGTTGGTGAAGTATTACTATAAATTTATAATTATTATCTAAGCTTTCAATATTAATTGATCAAAAAAGCATTGTTGTTGATGCTTTTTCAGATGGCATCTTCTTCAGCATTGAAGAGAAAAGCAGTTTTCCAAAGGTCTTTGCAGGTCCCTAAGAGAGTTCTGTTCAAAGACACAAGGCCAGGCAAATGCCTTCTAATTCTACAGACTTTGCCCTGAATGGGTAATGCAGATGCTGGTCAACTAGGCTGGTCATATGCAGGCTCCTGGTCTGCTCAAGTCCTGCAACAATTGTGGTCTCTTTCCCTTCCGTGTAGATCCTATTATCTGCTCCTTAAGTCTTACTACTCTGATAGGAAAGGAAATCAAATATAGAGAAAGAAAGCAAAACATGATTACTTTCTCCTTAAGGCCCAGAACAGAAGGGCCAGTGCTCAGGCTTGGTTCTGGCTACTAGGTGTCTTCCTAAGGAGATCTGAAATTGGGAACAGACCGAGAGGGATACTGGGAAGCTGGATTCCTGAGACATACTCGCTAGTCAGATGGATCCTCTCAAAGAGAATGTCAATGCAGAGGTGTCATTCACCTCCCTGAGTCTCCATTTCCATAAATGTGATGCAGATAAAATACCTCTTTTACAGGGTTTTTAGATATTTAAGAGCCCAGCACATTTTAAATGTCTTACAAATGTTGTTGTTGTTATTATTATTATTATTATTATTAACACCCAAATCTTCACACCTTGGCTCCAAGACCCATACATTTGTCTAACAAATGGAAATAGCAGGAAAGGACAAATCTATAAGAAGTAATGCTGGTTATTCCAGTAGAAATGTGAGTAAATTCATCCCAGGAAGATCTACCTCAAGTTATGTTGATGTGACAGATATGGTGGTCCATGGTGTTCCTCACAGAAATGATGACTCTCCCTAGAACATTCTAGTCCAGGTCTCTTGTGGGTGGGGCTTGCAGCTTTCATCCTCGTGCTCATATTTGTGATGCCAGGAGTGTCAGGACTGGTCAACTCAGGGAACAGATATCATTCGAGAGACTTACAGCAGTGGTCCTCAACCTCTGGAGGCCTGTTTTTTTAATGTAGACTTTTTTGCTAGAAGGATCTCTCCCATTTTGTCATTACAGGGTCTGATGGTGACATTAAAATAAATGCCATCATTTATGGGACACCAGACACCTGGCACATTTTATGATCAAGGGGTGGGGCATGGCTCTGGAGCCAAGGCCTGGCTTGGGTTGGAAACATAGATCTACTTCATAGTACAAACGTGGGCAAGTTACCCAAGCTCACTAAGCTGTTGTTTACTTCTTGGTAAAACAGGGAGAGTAGTAGTATTGACCTCAGAAGAAAGGAGTGCTCAATAAGCAGTAACTATCACCACCATCTCATGAAATCTTAGTGATTATTGTGTTAGTCCCACTTCACAGACCACGAAACAGGCTCAGAAATTTAGCTGAACTCAACACACTCACTGAATAAGTGGAGGGGCTGTGCTTCAGGGTTAAAAGAGGATGGTAGCCACTTTTACTAGAAACCACAGAAGTCTGTTTTTCCCAAGTTATGAACATTATCCATTTTGAACAAGACTTTATTTGACTGGAAGCCCAGCATGGCTAACCACTTCCTTGTGATGGGAAGTCCTGTGCATCTTCTAGTCCAGTCTCCTTGAAGACAGGAAGAGCTCTGAGAAGCCAGCAGTGCTTGCAAATGTGTTGATTCGTCTAACATGTGAGTGGTCATCTGAGGGATCAGCAGGAAGGGGACATGAGGGAATCTCCACCTTCTCAGGTGGGACATGTTAACAGATATGTGTGTATCAAGTGGATTTACAGGTTGCAGAGAATTTCTGTGGAGTATGAGCTCTTAGATTTATCTTGGAAATAAGAGTTCTTACTGTGATCCACTCAGTGTGCGAGGTCCTAGGAAGATTGCAGTGTACAAAACAGATGGGCCCACTCATGGAGCTGGCCTGCAAGCAGCTAATAGTTTAGCAGGCCCTACTCTACATTGTAGAGTAGGTCCTCGATGTCATTTCTTTTTTTTCTTTTTTAAATTTTATTTTATTAAATTTATTGGGGTGACAATTATTAGTAAAATTACATAGATTTCAGGTGTACAATTCTGTATTACATCATCTATAAATCCCATTGTGTGTTCACCACCCAGAGCTCGATGTCATTTCATTAAAATGTTGAAATGTGTAGGAACTTGACTTGTTTATATCAATTAGCTTACGGTAAAATTGGTTTTGTTATATGTCATTTTGCTTAAAGTCATAGGACTTATCGATGATGTTAAGTGAGAACTTACCGTACTGGTCCATTAACTTTGTAGGGATTCTACCCAGACATCAGGGTTGCCTCGTTCTTCCCTACATGTGCATGGTAGGAGAGACTTCACAAAGATCATCAACAGAAGACATGTAGTTAAGGGTTTGAGAGAAACACTGTCCTTCACTGTTACTCTCTGGGGAGCCTGGTGTGGAGGGCCCTGGGCTCTAGACTGACCTGATTGCTCAGAGTTGTTCAGAGTCTTGCGTCTTGTTGGGTGTATACCTTCTATATTAGTGTCCTAAGGCTGCCCTAACAAAGCACCACAGACTGGGTGGTTTAAGCAACAGAAATTTGTTCTCTCACAGTTCTGGAGGCTAGGAGTCCAAGATCAAGGTGTCAGCAGGATTGGCTCCTTCTGAGAGCTATGAGAGAAAATCTGTTCCATGCCTGGTATTTGCTGGCAATATTTGGTGTTTCTTGGCTTGTAGAAGCATAACCCTAATCTCTGCCATCATCTTGCATGGCATTCTTTGTGTGTGTGTGTGTGTGTGTGTGTGTGTATCCAAATTTCCCCTTTTTATAAGGATAAAAGTCATATTGGATTAGAGGTCCACCCTACTCCAGTATGAACTTATCTTGACTAATTATATCTGCAACAACACTATTTCCAAATAAGGTCACCTTTTGAGGCACTGTGAGTTAGGCCTTCAACATATGATTTTTTGGCGTGGACACTATTCAACCAAATACACATTCTCTTTTCCTAACAATAATCTTTAACTCCTCTCAACACCAACTTACTCAATGTTGTTCTGCGGATATGAGAGGGAGACAGGGAAACTTAAATGCCTGCTTCAGAAGACACTGAGCTTACTACCCTAGGCTATTCTAGAGGTAGGTCAGGACGCTCAAGTTTATTAATAGATCCTCTGCATTCCTCTTTCTAAATCACTCAAAGGACACGTCACATTTCTTCTGGCTGTGCTCCACCCCACCCGTTTCCTTCTCTGCCTGAGGGAAAGACTGGCCAGAACCGGTGCTTGTCAGATCAAAGCCATTTAATTTAGAATCTCCACCTGGTAGTTGCTTTATTCCAGCCTTTCTTCTTATGAGTTGTCTTAACTCAGTTCCTTTTCTCCTGTTTGAGCTGTGGTTTTCTAACCTGAGGTGAGCCTTATAAAGAGCCATAGCTGATCTCAGAGCCACTTCCAACCCCAGGGCTTCCATTCTACCGTGTTTCCCCCAAAATAAGACCTGGTCTTATTAAGTTTTGCTCCAAAAGATGCATGAGGGCTTATGTTTAGGGGATGTCATCCTGAAAAATCATGCTAGGGCTTATTTTCCAGTTAGGTCTTATTTTTGGGGAAACATGGTATTTATCTGAACGTGAAATAAAGGAAAATATAAGAGGTTTAATGTTGATAAATTATTTACAAAAAGCTCAAACCAGCAATTACTACAAGCCACAGAGACAAAACACGTTACAGCGCCAGGTAATGTGTGCTGAATTAGATATAACAGAGTAGAAGGAAGGGTTTTTGGGATCTGATGCTCACGGTGGGGAGTGCTAGCTGAAGTAAGTGGTGAACGCAAAATGCTCAGAGGCTCATACTGGTCCAACCCCAGTGCCAGGTCAGGAAATGACCAATTTGCCTGCTTGTCCTGATTGTAGCTTTGGACTCACCCTTAGCCCTGGATGTTCTTGATTTGAATACCTGTAGCTCAAAAGGCAATCTGACTTTTGCTTCAACAAAGACAAATCTTAAAGGAAAAACTCTTCAATATAGGCAATTATTTTAGCTCCTTACACCTAAATGCCTATTTGACATATTTTGCCAAACTTTCCTTTAGTCACAAAACATACTATTGTTACTCATCACTTAAGGTCTTTAGACCTACAGAGGGATGCTTACACTTCCAAATTAACATGAGTATCAATATCTCAGCAATTTTTTTATAGTCTCAGATCCAAATATGTTTCGGGAAACTACAAAGTCTTTATTTTTACAGCATAATTCAAAGCTTATCAAAGTTATAGGTATTTCACTTATTGTCAAGAGGCTTCCTAAGGAAAAGTAAAATAAAAATATAGGCATGTAGGTTTTACTTTTTAATAAGTAGAATTCAGAAGGAAAAATGTTCCTACTGGTTTTGAGTTAATCATTTTCAGTGTAATGGTCTTTGAATGTAATAAGCAATGGGAAGCTAGACCTCACTTTGTAGATTCAGAAAAAAATGTACCACTCTGTGTGGGAGAAGAATTAACACAAAGTGGATTTGAGAATGTTTCATAACACTTCAGGTCCTCTAAGGGATTTCTGTAAAATCTTTAGAAGAAATGTTTATGGTTGGTATGACCTATTTGTAATTACTTCATTAGATCAGACATTGTCCAAATACCCAAACTATTTATTTTCTTGTCTGTATGTGTGTATTGGCGGTGGGGGAGGAGGAGGGAGATTTATTTCTAGCCTAGTGCCCAGCACATAGTGGGTGCTACTCTCAGATAATTTTGGCTGAACACAACTGAAACATGAAATATAGACAACTATATTTCTTTCTTATTAAAAAATATGAAGATACAGTCCAAGGCTGGTAAGATGCATCTACAACTGTAAGACCCATGATTCTTTGATCTTTTTACTCTGCTACAAATGGCTACCATTCCCAAAGCCACCGCAGGGTCCAAATGGTTTTAGGAACTTCAGCCTTTGAGCTATATTTTAGAACAGAAAGGAGGAAGAAGAGAACAAAAAAGGAGCCCTTCACTATTCAGGTGTCTTTTTGAAAAAACTATACAGCACTACTGCCTCCAGCTTGGTGGTTAGAGCAGTGACATCATCACAGGTGGCTGCAACAAAGACTGGGAAATGTGCTTGGCTTACAAAAAAATTAAAATGCTGTTATTAAAAAGAAGGAAAGAATAGATATTAAGATACAGCTAGCAATCCTTTCTATATGGTTCAAAAAATACTTGTTGAATTGAATTGTATCAATTGGCAGAACTGGTGTTCATGAGATATTTTGTTGATTGATCTTCTCATGATAAACTGGGTAGGAAGATTTCATACATCACAATGTGATTCACATGGGACTCGGGAGAGAGAACGCTGGTCCTGAACACAACTTGGGCTGAACTTGACTTACAGTGGCCAAAGACATTAAAATCCTGGTGCTCTTCTATCCTTCAGGGAGTTGGGTGTGGCCATGAATAGTATCAGACAAATACTTTCAAGTTCCATAAGGTGAAAATCAAGTGCTCTGATGATGAATGAACCATTTGAAGACCTCTCCAGTTACCTCTATATAGTTAATACATAGAATGAAACCTGGGGAAGACTACAGTTTCCTCATGAATTCAGGAATCATTGACATTATAAGTGGCTCCCAGCACTTAGTTTCTGTGTGATGGAGAATAAGTTATTTAACAACATTAAGCTCCAGTTTCCTCATCTTTAAAGTGAGGACAATAAAAGTCCCTACTTTCCTGGGCTGTTGTGAGGCTTAAGAAATGAATGTAAAGAGCTTTGCTCAGTGCCTGGAACATTCTAAATACTCAATAAATATTAACAGTAATTATTAATAATGCAAAGAGCAGAACCAAAGTCTTAAAAGTTATGTGGAAAATACAACATCCCAAATGCCTTCATTCCTGGGTTGTCTTGAGGGAGGTAAGGAGAAAGCTGGTACACATCACAATATTAATCCTTGCAGAATGTTGTCATAATTTGTCAGAAACCAATTTAATAAGTATTTAGTGTTCTGTGTATCTTTCCTTTTGTATAGATTGGAGTATTTGTCCAACTGTTCTTAATTATTTTCAAACAAATAAACAAACAGAACACACCTTCTCATAGGAACCTAATGATCAAAACATGTTGAAAAGTAAAATGGGTTTTATGATGTAGGTTAAATAATAAATACTGATTTATAAATTCTGTTTTCAGCCTGCTAGACTCCATTTTTTAAATAGAAAACAGAAATAATGCCACTAGGTCCAACAGAAATCTAAATATAACTGAAGTTTGGAAGTGACTCATGATGTGAGTCTTGAAAGATAGAATTCCTTTGAAACGTGTGCTACTGCAGCTGCTGTGAACATTACCTCCTCAGCCTTGTGTGGCCTTAACGGTCTGTGACTGGCGGCTGTCTCTGTACTACAGAGGACATGTTTGCTGTTGTTTGCCAGCCCTCTATTCTCCCCTTCCTGGCTGCCTAGACTTCCCTTTCCTTAGATTATGGTCGGACTGTGAGAGCTTTGCGCTGGTCCTGCTTGGAACATGCACACCGCCCCCTCCCACCCCACCTTTATTTGTTGGGGTGCTAATTCCTCACCCCCGTTCCTGTCTCTCTTTAAACCTTGTTTGCTCATGGAAGTCTCCCCTGGCCCACAGACTAGTCTAATTTTCCCAGGGTAGGCTCGGCATTTCCACAGCGCACGTCACATTTGTAATTAGTTGTTTACACCGGCTCTTTCCTGGGAGACTTGAATACTGGGTCACAGAGATTGTGTCTTTCTGTTCCTGACTGTCCCATGCCCAGCCTGGTGCGGGACACATAATAGTTTCTTAATGAATATTGGTTCGTTGTCTGAGAGATGCAGCCCCTCCCCTCCCATTACTATAGATAGGTTCCTAGGGCCAAATGTGGACTCAGCTTCTGGATAGCCCATGCCTTTATGAAACCACAGGTGTTAGGCCTGAGGGGCCAGTGAGATCAATTGTTTCACTCCGTTCTTTTTCAAACGAGGCAACAATAGTAGTTTTCTAGGTGTGCCAACGTACCACAAACTGGGTGGTTTAGACAACAGAAATTTATTGTCTTACAGTTCTGGAGACTAGATGTCATGCAGGAACTCTGATCCCACTCTCCGCACAAGAACGCAGGACATGGTGAGACCAAAAAGGAACACCAACGGAGCCATAGATAGGGGAGTCATACCACTATATTCTTGCTGGCAGCTGGGTTGGAGACACAGGAAGCAGGAACCACGCAATCTGCAATCTGCCATCTTCTTCTCTGCCAACCAACCAACCAACCAACCAACCCCCCTAGCATAGCCACAGCAGTTATATTAGTGGATAATGGCTAACCAGTAACAGCTGATGGCCACCCAGCCACAGCGGATGGCCATCTGATTACAGCTGATGGCCATCTAATAACTGAGCCAGCACCTTTCCACATGAGGCTGAGAGCCTGGAAACTACTCCCTGGGACTCTCTCCCTACACTAGACGTCCAAGATCAAGGTGTCAGTAGGGCTGGTTCCTTCTGAGGTCTGTGAGGGAATGTTCTGTTCCTTGTCTCTTCCCCCAGTTTCAGGAATTGCAGTCTTTGGCATTTTGTGGCTTGTAGAAGCAGCACCTCAGTCTCTGCCTTCATCTTCAATGATATTTTCCTTAAGGGTATGTCAGTGTCCAAATTTCCTCTTTTTATAAGTACAGCAGTTGTATTGGGTTAAGGCCCACCAAAAGGATTTCATTTTAACTTGATCATCTGCAAAGACCCTGCTTCCAAGTAAGGTCACTGTGGGGACAGAGCGAGGAGTGCAGTTTCCGGGCTCTTGGCCTCATGTGGAAAGGTGCTGGCTCAGGTAGTAAATGGCCATCAACTGTGATTGGATGGCCATCAGCTGTGGCTAGTTGGCCGTCAGCTGTAACCAGTGAGCCATTGGCCACTAATATAACTGCCGTGGCTGCACTAGCAGCAAGTGGGAGCTAGCAAGAGCGGATTGCAGTTAGCAAGTGAGGTTCGTTAGCAGAGAGACGTGGACAGCAGGTTGCGGATAGTGTGGTTCCTGCTTCCTGTATCTCCAAACCAGCTGCCAGAGAGAATATAGTGGTATGACTCCCCTATCTATGGCTCCGTTGGTGTTCATTTTTGGCCTCACAATATCCTGTGTTCTTATGTGAGGAGCGGGACCAGAGACCCCGCATGACACCCTGCATGACAGTCACGTTTATGGGTACTGGGGGTTAGGACTTCAACATCTTTTGGGGGGTGCAGAATTTAGTTAATAACAATGACTAAGTTCATAACACATTGTCCTCTCTACTGAGAGATGATGCTACTTACCTACTAAATTCAGAACATAGGGGTTGTGTTATTTTCCCAGGTCTAATCTTTTTTTGTTATCCTTTGTAAGAATCACAAGACAGAGGAAAACCTGGGCCACTAAATAAGAGGTTGATTTGCTCAGGTAATGGAGCTTGTTTGCTCATTTTGGAAGATTATCTTCACATGGTGTTTTCCACTGACTGACATTAGACCCACTTGGCTGCATATCCACCGAGAAGCACGGTCACAAAAGTTCATTTATTCTCATGAATCAAACAATTATTTAGAGAAAGTGACTTTGTCAACAATTTAGTTAAAGTTACCCAACCTTTGAAATTAGAAGTAATTCAAGTTTTGCCACATATTAGCTGTGTGGCTCTAGGACAGTCACTTTATTATCTGGGTATCAGTACACTATCTGTAAAGTTCTGGCACTGGATAAGGTAACTTCTAAGGACGCTTCTGGATGTAAACGTTTTTGGATTATGTGGTTCATTTAGCATTGAAAGCAAAAAAGCGCTCTAAGGAATTGGGCTGTGCAAGTGAAAAAAAGAATCAATTATTGAAGCACTGTTCCTATTCATTTTCCTCAGTAGATACGAGGTGGTTCTAGCCTCGGCACAGAAGAGGGAGGCTTGGTCCTTGCCTTCATTTACTTTTATGTGCTCAATGTCTACTCCTTGCAAGTGATGGAACAGCATGTAGGACATCCTCTGTTAACAAGGCGCTATTCCCCTGGCTCATCCCAGTGATCACGCTCTGGTGGGTTTGTGGTGTTAGATTTCACATAGGTTGAATGTATCATTTTCATCCTCAAATAACTAATTTTCCAAAGAGTTATTTCTATGAGTGTCTGATAACATATTTAGGAACCAAATCAGAGTTTTAGTTACTTGTTACTTGTACAGCTGAGCCTTTGCTGTGTACATGCTCACTCTTTAAAATCTTGGCATAAGAAGTCCTGCTAATAATAGCATCTTTACTATAAATAGAGGTTTTTGAGATGCCTTCTCCTACTATTGTACTGCCTCTTACAATGCTCAATGTATCTTAATCCCTTTTCTTTATTTTGCCATGAAACTATGACCCTTGATTGTAGGGAGGATAGAAAATAGACCAGACATCTTAACCATGTTTGGATAAATCAGTCATCACCTTCTTTTTTCCAAGAAAAATGAGGCATGGTGGTTTGAGTGAGGCGTAGACTCTACTTTCCATTCAGTCTTTCCAAAGCAAACAGAAAAAAAGACGTAAATGCCTGTTAACTGTGCTGTGTCAGTTGTGTGGCATTTAGTTTTAAGGACACAACCATCATTATTTTGACATGAGATGGAGGTAAAACTGTCAGTGTTTTATCTCATCCAATATTGAGACCAAAAATAACCTCAGGAGAAAGAGAATTGATTAATACATTCAGTTCTAGTTTAATGTTTGCGAGGAATATAGATTTGATATGAAGCTAGGGAGGCAAGCTCTCAGTATAATAGCATTTCCCTCAAATTTAAGAATGCTTGGATTTACATTTAAATAGTATGTGATTCCAGAACTTTGCTTTTTCCAAAAAAAAAAAAGTCTCACTGAACAATGTTATAATGAGTCAAGGAGTGGATTTGCAGCAACATCACAGTCAATCATCAAAGTATTTTATCCCAACATTTTATATATATCAGTGCTATGTCTCAGTCACTAGGTTAAGTGTTGAGCATACATGATATCGCTTAAAGTAATAACCTTATTAGATGGGAATAACTCTAATTTATAGATGAAAATAATGTAGCATAGAGGGGGTTAAACAGTCTGCTCAAATTTATCCAATTAGGAACCTGTATACTTGGGATTCCAGCATGGAGCAGAACTATTTGACTCAAGCCCTGAGCTCTCTCCAAAAGCTCTTGTGTTCTATTAACAGGTCCCTGATTTGTGCAAATGCTGCTGTCACACAGATTTCCAGGTGTGAGATTCAGGTGACTAAAAAGACCTTGTTCAGACTGATTCCTACGGCATCATCAATCCAAGCCAGGCCAGTACTGGAGAATGATTTAAAATAGGCACCAAAGGGCATGCAGACATGAAAGAAACATAGTTCCTTAGAGTACTTTTAGGAGGATCCTGAAAGTGCACACCATCATTATGCTAAAAGGGAGAATTAAAATACCATGATAACACTATGAAATAATGCCATAAGGAGCCTAAGGAAGGCGAGATCCTGGTATGCAAAAGCTTCTCTGAACTCAGATACACATGTGGCTATTGATGGTGCTGGGTTACAACCCTGGATGAGAGGATAGGAAAGACCTATTAGAGGAAGGGGCACATGAGATGGGCCAGAAAGATGGTTAAGGTTTTCATAAAAAGAAATTTGAATGGGATCTGGCATTCCAAGAAGAGGGACTGATGAGAGTGGCATCACTTGGAATAAATATTGGGAAATGCAGCTCTAAGTTTGTAAGATTGGGGCCATGGAGTATGCCAGTCCAGGGATTTAAGACTCTCTAAGAAGCCTAGGAATGGGCTACAGTTAGTCTATGAAGTTTTATTTGAAACTTTAAGTATATGTCAATGTTTCAGTTATCTATTGCTGTAGAACAAACCACGCCAAAGCTAATTTAAAAACTAACTGACTTAAAAAAAAATTATCACATCTCGTGATCTTACAATCTAGGATGGCTCAGCCAGGAACTACAAATTTGTCCAGAAACCCACCTGGGTGTTTGGGGCCCTATCACCTATTTTCAGGCCTCCTTCATGTTTAGTGCTGAGAGTGTAAAGTAACAGCTAACGCCACTAAGGGGTTCCCCATCAAACCTAACTTTGGGGATATTTCCATAATTTACATTAAAACTCCTGTTGCTGTCCAGTATAGAACTTATATAAAAGAGTACACATCTTAAGGACCAGTTTGACTCAACAGAAGTAAGAACTTTCTTATATCTGGAACTGTCTAACTACGAGCTTTGTTGTAAACCATTGAGTCCTCCACTTTTAGATGAACTGAAGTAGCGGATACCATAACCGTGACTCAGATTCTGCTGAAGCAATTCCTTTATTGCAAGTGTCATGCGGGAGACCCTGCTCGCTGCGCCATTTGTCATGCAGGGAGGCCTGCGGGGTCTCTGCTCCCACTCCCCATACAAGAACGCAGGATATGGTGAGGCCAAAAAGGAACACCCGCGGAGCCATAGGTAGGGGAGTCATACCACTATATTCTCTCTGGCGGCACTATACTCTCACTGGAGGCTGGATCCACACTGTCCGCAAACCGCCATCCGCGCTTGCCAGCCCAGCCACCATCTTCTTGCTAGGCCCCATCTTCCTTCTCTCTTCTCTGCTAGCATAGCCACAGCAGTTATATTAGTGGCCAACGGCTCACTGGTTACAGCTGACGGCCAACTAGCCACAGCTGATGGCCATGCAATGACAGTTGGCCATTTACTACCTGAGCCAACACCTTTCTATGTGAGGCCAAGAGCCTGGAAACTGCTTTCTGGGGCTCTGCCCCCACAGCAAGATTATTACACTAGATGATGGTCTTATGATGACTTGGAATTTAAGGGTCCTGCATTAGTTGTTCCCTAATGTAACAAAGCCATTAAGATGGAGAAAAGCCAATGAGGTGTCTGGAAAAGCAGTGTACTTGATAACTGATAGCATGAAAAATGTCCATTTCCATAGCACCATGATTAACTCATGAGAGTTTTGCTCACTCAAGGCTGTGAGCAGACAGAAGGAAGACAGCACTTCTTCAATCCCTCTTGACTGCTTTAGCAGGTTCTCAGCTTATATGCTACTTACATGTCCTAAGGAGAAAAAGAATGAATGAATATGTCTGACTCTTACCACTGATTAATGCTGATAATCAGTCTTGCAACAGCTGCTTGCTTAACAACTTCATTAGCAGACATGAAAGGTATGTTTCTACTTCTCTTGCATTACTTATTGGTAACCTAATTTACATTGGTCCTCTTCTCATGCTTTAAAGATACTCTTTAAAGGTATGTTAGATATCAGAAAAGTCATTGCCCAAAAAGAATAAAATACTCAGGAATAAACTTAACTAAGGATGTGAAAGACCCATATGCTGAAAACTATAAGACATTTTTTAAGAGAAATTGAAGAAGGCACAAAGAAATGGAAAGACATTCCATGCTCATGGATTGGAAGAATCAACATAGTGAAAATGGCCGTATTACCCAAAGCAATATACAGATTTAATGCAATCCCCATCAAAATCCCAATGACATTTTTTAAAGAAATACAACAAAAATATCATCAGATTTGTATGGAACCACAAAAGACCCTGAATAGCCAAAGCAATGCTAAGATAAAAGAACAATGCGGGAGGTATTATACTCCCTGACTTTAGCTCATACTACAGGGCAAGAAGAATCAAAACAGCATGGTATTGGCAGAAAAACAGACACATAGACCAATGGAATAGAATTGAGAAACCAGAAATAAACCCACATAAATATGGACAGATAATTTTTGACAAAGAAGCTAAAAACATACAATGGAGCAAAGACAGCCTCTTCAATAAATGGTGCTGGGAGAATTGGAAAGCCATGTGCAAAAGAATGAAACTGGACTACTATCTGTCACCACATACCAAAATTAATTCAAAATGGGTCAAATAAGATCTGAAACAATGAACTGCATAGAAGAAAACATAGGTACTAAACTTATGGACCTTGGGTTCAAAGAGCGTTTTATGAATTTGACTCCAAAGACAGGGAAGTAAAAGCTGAAATAAATGAATGGGACTATATCAAACTAAAAAGCTTCTGCACTGCAAAAGAAACCATCGACAAAATAAAGAGGCAACAAACTGAATGGGAGAAGATTTTTGCAAACAGTATCTCTGATAAGGGGCTAATATCCAACATATAAAAAAGAACTCATACAACTCAACAACAAAAAAACAAACAACTCAATTGGAAAATGGGCAGAGGACCTGAAGAGACATTTCTCTAAAGAGGACATACAAATGGCAAATAGACATATGAAAAAATGCTCAACATCACTAATCATCAGAGAAATGCAAATCAAAACCACAATGACATATCACCTCACCCCAGTTAGAATGGCTATCATCAACAAGACAAATAGTAACAAGTGTTGGAGAGGCTGTGGAGAAAAAAGAACCCTCATACACTGTTGGTGGGAATGCAGATTGGTGCAGCCGCTGTGGAAGGCAGTGTGGAGATTCCTCAAAAAATTAAGAATAGAATTACCATATGACCCAGCAATCCCTCTCCTGGGTATCTACCCAAGAAATCTGGAAACATTTATCCATAAAGACACGTGTGCCCCAATGTTTATTGCAGCTTTATTTACAGTGGCCAAGACATGGAAACAACCAAAATGTCCTTCGATAGATGAATGGATAAAGAAGCTGTGGTATATATACACAATGGAATACTA
Organism: Rhinolophus sinicus; assembly: GCF_057876585.1. Lineage (NCBI taxonomy): Eukaryota > Metazoa > Chordata > Mammalia > Chiroptera > Rhinolophidae > Rhinolophus > Rhinolophus sinicus. Next base: position 22,942,913 of record NC_142507.1, on the reverse strand, counting down.
TTCAGTGGTAAGAAAAGATGAAATATGATCATTTATGACAACATGGATGGATCTTGAGATTCTACTGGTAAGCAAAATAAGTCAGACAGAAAAAGTAGGGAACCATATGATTTCAATGATATGTGATATATAAACCAAGAACAACAAAATAATAAGACAAACAACTGAAAGAACAAAAACTCATAGATGTAGATAATAGTTTAGGTGTTACCAGAGGGTAAGGGCAAAGAGGGCAGCGGAGCTCTAGAAGAAGAGGGTAAACGGGGTCTAATATATGGTGATGAAAAGAGAACTGATACTGGGTGGTGAACACACAATGTGCAATATAGATAATGTATTACAGAATTTTACACCTGAAATCTATGTAACTTTACTAACAATTGTCGCCCCAATAAACTTTAATTTAAAGAAAAAGAGAAAAACTGAAAAAAAAAGAAAAAAGAAAAGTCATTGCCAGCTATGTTTAGAAAAATGATGCCACATGCATCACAATGAAAAGATCCTAACCTACCGCTTCTGATTTTAATTTGGGATCAGAGTGTAATTGATCATCTTCGTTACAGACATGTAACAGTTTTTCATATCCAAAACCTCAGGGGAAGTGTTAGAAGTTGAGAAGTGAAAACATGGGAAGTGATTTATTTCAGGGCATGAGTTAATGTCTTTCCACTTTGGATCCGGAAATTCATGGGCTTTGTTTCCTAGATAAGATTCCCTACAGCACTGGCCAACGGGGAAGTGGTGGTGAGGCAATCCTAGGTGTGGATGGTGTTATCAATAGCCCAAGGTTAATTTTGATAGACATTTCTGAAAACTTGGCTTGATTACATTGATTGATCAGAATATGTTTTAAATTTCTTTGTAATGCTTTTATTTCTAGTTGCTTTGTCTACTTTCTACAAGTTTAAAAATAAAGTGAAAACTTCTTTACCTAAGAGAAAACTATCTGAGACAAAAGATAGTCTGCTTACATCTGGAAAAAATTTCAATCATTTATATGTGACTTCTGTGTAAGGGTGAAATATCACTGTTATTGTATTAACTGAAAGATAAATGCTAGGGATGTCAGAAACATGGTGGCATGAGGGGTCCCCTTTGTTCTCTGCCTTTGAACTTACAACAAGTTGAACAGCTATAATTCAACAAAGGATTCCCTGCATGACACACAAACACATCTGAGAGATCCATGTATTGAAACACCTGATGGTGGGTGAATAGGGGTGAACACGGGAGGAGGGAAAGGAGAAGAGCAGAGATGGGTTCACTGAGGTTCCTGGAGAGTGGAAGATGGAGACTGCAGGTGCATTTTCTGTGGCCCCGAGCATTCTTGCTTGCATGATCAGCATGTAATATGGTTGAACCCAGAGATCAGGGCAGAGACTTCCGGGCAAAGACCAAATACAGAAGTTTGACAGCTGTGGTCTAATAGTCTTCACTGCTATGCAGAAAACAAAGCCACAGAACCTGGCTGCCTCCCCTCAGCCTCCAAGGGTCTGCTTCACCCAGACCCTTCCAGTGTAAGCAGCAGACACTAGAAGAAACTGTAGCAATGTCAGGTTAAAGAGCAGAATATCTACAGTCCTAAGATCTGGAATGACAGTTCCTCAGTCACAGATGCACATTGCAGCTAATTCCAGTGACAAAGGAGGTGAGGCATCTGTGGTCTGGGAGTCACCATTACTTGGAGGAAATCAAAGACACAAACATACCAGTCCCTCTCCCAGCACAGCCATCCCCCCACCCCACCTGACCTTTCATCGCTGATCCCAGTGGGGGCACCCAGAGCAGGTGAGGTACACAGCTCTGCATCTGGCTGTAGGAGAAGCACTGGGATTTCATGGGCTCAGAACCCCATTACCTACAACATCCTCCCATGGGGCTGGTGCCCTGAGACCTAGGTGACCTGGTCACAGAGGAGATACCCACCTCCCCAGGAAATCTTACACTGCAAGAAGCTGAAATAAGACAAGAGAAAATAAAATGCTCCAGCGCTACCTACTGGAAAACAAAAGAAAACCTCTTCATATCAATCTGCTGCAGCATTCACTCCTGTAGATGCCTAGGAAGAGAAATAATCCAATAATTACCATGAATAATAAGACAGGTAACAGTAACAAGGTAACAGGCAGCTAAGAAAGAAAGTGAACATCTCCAGAAAATAAACTTAAACACATGAAAATATGTGACTTAAATGACAGAGAATTCAAGATTGCAATTCTGAAGAAACTAAACAAGAAGCAAGAAAACTTATATTAGCAGTATAATGCACTCAGAAATAAAATCAACAAACAAAATGAATACTTAACCAAAGAGAGAGAAAGAGACAGAAAAAGAATGAATAGAAATTCTGGAGTTGAAGGACTCAATAAAAGAGATGAAGAATGAAATAACAGGCTTAGGAAATAGAGCTGACCAGATGGAGAAAAGAATTAGAGATATTGAAGATAGAAATCTAGAAATGATGCAGGTGGAAGAAATGCGAGACTTGAGAGTTAAAAGAAATGAAAGAACTCTACAAGAACTATCTAATTCCTTCAGAAAATGTAATATAAGAATAGTCATACCAGAAGAAGAGAGGGAGATGGGCACAGGGAGCCTATTCAAGCAAATAGTTGACAAGAACTTCCCAAACCTATGGAAGGAACTGAATCCTCGAATCCAAGAGGCAAACAGAACTCCTAATTATCTCAATCCTAAAAGGTCTTTTCCAAGGAGCATTATATTGAAATTGTCAAAAATTAATAACAAAGAAAGAATTCTCAAGGAAGCCAGAGAAAAGAAAACAATAACCTACAAAGGAAATCACCATATTTTCACCAGATTTTTCAGCAAGAACTCTATAAGCTAGGAGGGAGTGGAATCAAATATTCAAACTATTGACAGAGAAATTACCAGCCAAGAATAATATACCCAGCAAAGATATCCTTTAGATATGAAGGAGTAACAAAGACCTTTCCAGATATACAGAAGCTGAGGGAATTTTCCAGCATAAGTCCTGCATTACAGGAAATACTGAGGAGGGTTATTCTACCTGAAACAAAAAGATAAAAGGATACAAAACTATGAGTAAGATTACTAGCAGTTAGACAGAAGCAGGACAGGCAACCCCTACACAGAATAGGACAATATACACTTAAATATAACAGAGTAAAGGAGATAAAAACATAAAAAAGAAAAAGAGAAGACAGTTTTTTTCTGAAACTCAGAAATGAACTCATAACATAAATAGCGATAATTTGTGACAACTGAAACATAAAAGTGGAAAAGATAAAGGTCTGAATTTTCAAAGGGTAATAGAGATAGCATGCATGCTGAAAAAAAAAAGGACTACTGTGTATGTGAAACTTTCTTTTACATAAACTTAATGTTTATGAATAAAAAAAATCCACAACTGAGAAATATAATATATAAAAGAGGAAACAGAGGGAAAATAAAACACCGTAGAATACCACCAAACAAAAATAACAGACGGAAACACAAAGGCAAAGAAACAATGAAGACACTGAGGTACCAGGGGGGAGAAAAGATAAAATGGTTGTAGGAAATCCTCACATATCAATAATCACCCTAAATGTAAATGGACTGAACGCACCAATAAATAGCCACAGAGTAGCAGATTGGATCAAAAAACATAATCCAACCATAAGCTGCCTTAAAGAGACACATCTCAGCTGCAAGGGCAAATATAGACTCAAAGTGAAAGGGTAGAAAATGATACTCCAAGCAAATGGCATCTAGAGAAAAGTGGGTATAGGCCTACTTATATCTGACAAAACAGACTTCAGGATAAAAAAGTAACAAGAGACAAAGATGGACATTTCATAACGATAAAGGGGACAATAAAACAAGAAGACATAACACTTATCAATATACAAATATATGTTTCCAATCAGAGAGCACCAAAATATATAGATCAACTACTAACAGAACTAAAGGGAGAAACTGACAAAATAAAATTATAGTAGGGGACATAAATACCACATTGACAGCTATGGATAGAATATCCAAACAGAAAATAAATATGAAAATATCAGCCTTAGACCATATGGACATAACTGACATTCACAGTGCCTTTCATCTTAGAACATCAGACTATACATTCTTTTCTTCTGCACATGAAATATTCTCAATGATTGACCATATGTTGGCACACAAAACTAGCCTCAGCAAATTTAAGAAGACTGAAATCATATCAGCATATTCTCTGATTACAATGCTTTGAAACTGTAGATCAACTGCAAAAAGAAATTCAGAAAAACCAAAAATACATGAAGATGAAACACCATTCTACTAAAGAATGACTGGATTAAAGAAGAAATAAAAGGAGAGATCAAAAAGTGCATAGAAACAAATGAGAATGAAAATACATTGTATGAAAATTACTGGGATGCTGCAAAAGCACTTATAAGAGGTAAATTTATAGCATTACAAGGCTATCTCAAGAGACAAGAAAAATCTCAAATAAACAAGCTAACATTACATTTTCAAGAACTAGAAAAAGAAGAACAAATGAAACCCAAAGTCAGCACAAGAAAGGAAATAATAAAATCCAGAACAGAACTAAATGAAATAGAGAATAAAAAGACAATAGAAACAGAGGTGGTTCTTTAAAAAATTTAAGAAAATTGACAGACCCTTGGCTAGACTCACTAAGGAGAAAAGACACAAATAAACTAAATCAGAAATGAAGGAGGAGAAGTTACCATGGGTACCACAGAAATACAAAGGATCATCCAAGAATACAATGAAGGACTATATGCCACCAAATTCAATAACCTAGAAGAAATGGACAAGTTCTTAGAAACATATAGCCTTCCTAGGCTGCACCATGAAGAACTGGAAAATCTAAACAGACCAATCACCAGTAAAAAATTGAAATTGAAGAGACAGTACTCCCTAACTCATTTTATGAGGCCAACATTACCCTGATACAAAAACCTGGTAAGGACAACACACAAAAAAGAAAACTACAGACCAGTATCTCTGATGAATATAGATGCAAAAATCCTAAACAAAATATTACCAAATTGAGTACAACAATACATTAAAAAGATTGTACATCACAATCAAATGGGGTTCATTTCAGGGGCACAAGTATGGTTCAATGTGTGTAAATCGATCAATGTGATACAACACATAAACAAAATAAAGGATAAAAATCACATGATCTTATCAATAGATGCATAAAAAGCACTTGACAAGATACAACATCCATTTATGATTAAAACACTTAATAAAATGGGTGTAGAAGGAAAATACCTTAACATAATAAAGGCCATATATGACAAGCACTCAGCTAATATCATGCTTAATGGTGAATAACTGAAACTTTTTCCTCTACAATCAGGAACAAGACAGGGATATCCCCTCTCATCACTGTTATTCAACTTAGTATTGGAGGTCCTAGCCAGAGCAATCAGGCAAGAGGACGAAATAAAAGGCACCCAAATTGGGAATGAAGAAGCTAAATTGTCACTTTCTGCAGAAGACACGACTCTATACATATAAAACCCTAAAAACTCCACCAAAAACAAAAACAAAAAAACAGAAAAAACCCCAAAAACAAACAGACCAAAAAAACCGTTTAGAAACAATAAACAGATAAAGTTGCAGAATAAAAAAAAAGTCAATGTGCAAAAATCCATTGCATTCTTACATGCTAACAATGAAATTTTAGACAAAGAAATGAAAAAAAAATTCCTTTTGAAATTGTAACAAAAAGACTAAAATACCTAGGAATAAACTTAACCAAGGATGTGAAGGACCTATACATTGAAAACTTTAAGACATTATTAAAAGAAATTGAAAAGGACATAGAGAAATGGAAAGACGTTCTATGTTTATGGATTGGAAGCATCAACATAGTGAAAATGGCCATATTATCCAAAGCCATATACAAATTTAATGAAATCTCCATCAAAATCCCAATGGAATTTTTAAAAAAAAAATAGAAAAAAATATCATCAGATTTGTATGGAATCACAAAAGACCCCAAAAAGCCAAAGCAATCCTAAGAAAAAAGAACAAGGCCAGAAGTATCACACTTTTAGACTTCAACTTATAGAACAAAGTGACAATAATCAAAACAGAAAAACAGACACACAAACCAATAGAACAGAATTGAGAACCCAGAAATAAACCCACATAAATACAGGTATTTAGTTTTTGATTAACAAGCCAAAAACATACACTGGAGAAACAAAATCCTCTTAGATAAATGGTGCTGGAAAAATAGACTGCTATCTCAGCACATATCAAAATTAACTCAAAATAGATCAAAGACCTAAACACACGACCAGAAACAATAAATTGCATGGATACTAAAAGAAAACATACGTACTAAACTTATGGACCCTGGGTTCTGAGAGAATTTGATGAATTTGACCTCAAAGGCAAGGGAAGTAAAAGCAAAAATAAATGAATGGGACTATATCAAACTAAAAGGTTCTGCAGAGCAAGAGAAATCATCAATAAAACAAAGAGGGAACCAACCAAATGGGAGAAGATATTTGCAACCACCACCTCTGAAAAATGGCTATTATCCAAAAAATATAAAGAACAGTAAAGAACACACACAACTCAACAACAAAAAAACCAAACAATCCCATTAAAAAATGGGCAGAGGACCTGAACAGACACTTCACCCAAGGAGACAAACAACCGGCCAATAAATGTATGAAAAAATGCTCAATTTCACTAGCTATTATGGAAATGCAAATCAAAACCACAATGAGATACCACCTTACTCCTGTTAGAATGGCTGTTATCAACAAGACAAATAATGGCAAGTGTTGAAGAGGTTGTGGAGAAAAAGAAACCCTCAAACACTGTTGGTGGGAATATACTGTGTTTCCCTGAAAATAAGACCTAGCTGGACAATTAGATCTAATGTGTCTTTTGGAGCAAAAAGTAATATAAGACCCGGTATTATATAATATAATATTATATTACATTACATTATATTATATATTATATTATATAAGACTCGTCTTATAGTAAAATAAGACTGGGCATTATATTATATTAGACCTGGTCTTATATTATAGTAAAATATATTATAGTAAAATAAGACAGGGTCTTATATTAATTTTTGCTCCAAAAGATACATTAGAGCTGATTGTCCAGCTAGGTCTTATTTTTGGGGAAATATGGTAAATTGGTATGGCAACTATGGAAAACAGTATGGAGGCTCCTAAAAAAATTAACTAGAATTACCATAAGACCCAGCAATCCCTTATTTGGGTATGTATCCAAAAATTCTGAAAACATTTATCCATAAAGATATATGTACCCCTATATTCATTGCAGAATTATTCACAGTGGCCAAGACATGGAAACAACCAATGTGTCCTTCAATAGAAAATTGGATAAAGAAGATGTTGTACATATATACAATGAAATATTACTCATCCATAAGTAAAGATGAAATGCTGCCATTTGTGACAACATGGATGAATCTTGAGATTATCATGCTAAGTGAAATAAGTCAGACAGAAAAAGTCAAGAACCACATGACTTCACTCATATGTGACATACAAAAAACTGAGATTGACAAACATAGAAACAAAAACTCATAGACACAGACAACAGTTTAGTGGTTACCAGAGTGTAAGGGGGTAAGGATGGTGGTAGAAGAGAGAAAAGGGGGTCAAACATATGGTGATGGAAGGAGAGCTGACTCTGGGTGGTGAACACACAATGCAACATATAGATGATGTATTGTAGAATTGTATACTTGAAGTCTATAAAATTTTACTAACCAGTGTCACCCCAGTAAATTTAATAAAAATTAAACAAAATATAAATGCTAGAAATGAGTTTTCATTCAGATTTTATGTTTTGTGTGGTTTTCCTTATATGAATAAATTCATTTTGTATATGCAATTTTGAGAAAAACATTTTATTAAGTTCACATTCCCTTCTTATGTAGTAAGTATGTTTGGAGTAGTCACGTGTTATGAATTGCTTATTAATAATAATTATGGCTAACATGATTTCCTAGGTGCTATACTACTTTATCCCATTTAATCCTGAAAATAATACCTTAAGAAATATACTATGATAATCTCCCTATGTTATAGATGAGGAAATGAAGATTTAGACTGTAATTACCCAGGTAACACAGGTGCACAGTGTATAGGTGGGGTTCAAATCCAGGTGTGCCCACTGTTAAAACACACCTTTAGTGTATTCCACTGGCTTTTCATATGTTGCCTTGATAACCTCAGACTTGGATAAATTTGAAGTAAATATTTGGTAAACTTGGAATTTGGTAAATTTGATAAACATTTTCAGAAAGGAGAAGATGGAAATATAAATATTTTCTAGTTACCGAATGAGAAATAACTCAGAGGAATCAATTTCTTCAAGAATATTAGTTGATAAATTAGTTGAAATTTTACAAAAAGTAATTTCTTATTTCATTTATTTTACTCTGATTTTTGCTCTGGAAGTGAAATATTTTATTTTGAACAATGGTCCCAGGATGATGTTGTACCTTTAATATAAAAACAATATATTATGACTTCACAAAACGAGCTGCTGTGTTCTTTTGTGCAGCTAATCAAAGGAAGGACTTCAGCATTTGTTAAGCACAGGACACTGTGCTAAGCAAGTTACTTGATTTAACTCTCACAAGCACTGTGTCAGCTGGGTATTAGTGTAGTCATTTTCCAGCTGAAGGAACAGTTTCAGAAAAGCGAAGTGTTTTAACAAAAGCTGTACATGCTTCTGTTAAGCCATTCAGGGCTGGCATTCCAACTCATGTGTGCCTCATACCCTTCTTAGAAATAGATTTATTGTCCCTTGAAAACTGAAGGAAATAAAATCATTTGCAAAAATAGGCAGATTCTTAATTAATCTTCCAATTCTCTTTGTTGCAATGATCCTGGCTAAGGTTGGATATATAGTCAATAATGAGTTTCAATTCAAAGTCTGCTGCAAGTTTGAAAAGCTGTGTCAGTGTGTTGTTTTAAGAACTGCCAATGTAATCAACAATGCTTTTGTCTAGGAAACTGAAATCAGGGGTCTGAAGTGTCCTGATTTCCGCTTTGTGTTATCTCAGTAGACAGACACCTGCGAATCTGTAGTTATAGACAGGCTCCCTTGATGATTCTCAATATTTCCCTCAAAAAGAGAGAGAAAACTAAGCAAACTGACATTGAATCTAGTCCGCACGTTTTACTCATAAAGATGGAAGAAGCTGAAATGCAGGATCTATTTTGAAGGCTGAAAAGCAGGGAGGTTATTAGTCACCTTCCTGGGGAGATCTGCTCCTCTCTTGTCACCTGGTTAAGAAAGGCGTTGGTATCTGGTAGCATTTCGGTACCCTTTGTTAGTCTGGGACATTTGGGATGACTGAGTCAGTGGCAGGAATGTGTCCTGATAGTCCACTTGGGGTCTTGGTCAGGGAGTTCTGGGTCAGCTTCCTTAGAACACCCAGTCCCATAGGTCTATTCAGACCCTGATTCAAAGCCTCGGAGGGGGCCAGGATCCTTGAAGGCACTGTGGAATGGTCAGCAATCTGAAGGTGGTTGACAAGTACAAGGAGCGGCTGCTCCTTTGTCCAGCTCACTCTGGTTAGAGAAGCTGGGCTCTTTGTACCCCACTCCACCCTGGTATTCTCTAGCCACTGAGTCTAGTTTCCTCATTCCTGTGAGTTAACTCCATTCATCAATCCCTTTCTCAAAATCAAGCTGCATACACACACCTGCATCATTCACCCACTTCTCTTCGAGCTTGTCAGAACTCTTCTGGGAAGTGTCGTGCTCTCCTTTACCCTTCTCCTCACACTCTGCCTGGGTCAGGAAATACCTTCTCTTTGAACTTGGAGAGCCCCAACCCAGGTTCACACACTCTCCGACAAAAGTGTTGTAGAAATGGCACAGGGTAGATGTAGGGACGGAGTCCAAGAGAGCAGTTTCCAGGCTCTAGACCTCATGTGGAAAGGTGCTGGCTCGGGCAATAGATGGCCATCAGCTGTGATCAGATGGCCATCAGCTGTAACTAATTGGCCATCAGCTGTAACCAGTTAGCCATTAGCCACTAATATAACTGCTGTGGCTATGCTACTAAGCAGCGATTGCAGCTAGCAAGTGCAGTTAGCAAGAGGATTGTGGATTGCGGATTGTGTGATCCTATGTCCTGTGTCTTGTCCAACCGCCAGCGAGACTGGGGTGCAGGGAGACCCCTTGTTGGGGTACTGGCGGATGTTTGCTTTTGTGTCTCGACCAGCCACCATTGAGAATATAGTGGTATGAACTCCCCTATCTATGGCTCCGTTGGTGTATGTTTTTGCCTCACCATATCCTGTGTTCTTGTGTGGGGAGCGGGAGCTGAGTCCCTGCATTACAGTAAAAAAAGCAAAGGTTTCAGCCAGATAGACTTGACTGAAATATTGGCTCTAACAGATATTTAACTGGCATGGGACTCTAGACAAATCTCAATTTCCTCTTGTAGAATGAGGTGAGTAAATGCTGTGCAGGGTTGTTGTAAGGTCAGAGTCAATTATATAAAGCACCTGGTGTCATACCTGGCAGGTATTAGCCATTTCATTGCTGGTGGTGTTTATTATGTCTTTCAATGAACTATTTAGACAGTGGGAAGAAAAATGTAACTTAGACTTTCTTAAGTCTCTGGCTACTTTGTAATACTGAAAACTAATCAGGACTCGAGTTTTCCTGTACCAGCTCAGTGATCTTGGGTCATCTAAAACTAGACTGGACAAACACTTGAGAATGAGCTATGCTGGCAGGGAAATGAACAAGCTGGCCTGAGGACTTTTTCCATTTCTAATTTCTGTGAGTCTGTGGAGAGGTGTAATGGAGGGTCTTCTGCTCTCGCTCCCAGACGATGAATGCAGGCTGTGGTGAAGCTGAAAAGGAATAACAACAGAGCCATGGATGGGGGTTCATACCACTATATTCTCGCTGCTGGCCAGATGAGACACAGGAAGTAGGATCCATAGGATCCGCACCCTCCGCAATCCGTGCTTGCTAACAGTGTTTGCTAACCACGGTTCCTAACGTAGCTACGGCAGTTACATACAAAACAATAGTGGCTAATGGCCAACTGGTTACAGCTGATGGCCATCTAATAACCAAGCCAGCACCTTTCCACATGAGGTCGAGAGCCTGGAAACTGCTGTCCTGGCTCTGTCCCTACAAGAGGTCTCTTTCTTTCTTGTATTTTCTAATGTATTTTTTTCTTTAGTTTTTGTGGGGGCAGAGCCCCAGAAAGTAGTTTCCAGGCTCTCAGCCTCACATAGACAGGTGCTGGCTCAGGTAGTAAATGGCCATCAACTGTGATTGCATGGCCATCAGCTGTGGCTAGTTGGCCGTCAGCTGTAACCAGTGAGCCATTGGCCACTAATATAACTGCTGTGGCTACGCTAGCAGAGGAGAGGAGGAGAGGAAGAATGGGGCTAGCAAGAAGATGGCGGCTAGGCTGACAAGCATGGATGGCGGTTTGCGGACAGTGTGGATCCAGCCTCCAGTGAGAGTATAGTGCTGCCAGAGAGAATATAGTGGTATGACTCCCCTACCTATGGCTCAGTGGGTGTTCCTTTTTGGCCTCACCATATCCTGCGTTCTTGTATGGGGAGCGGGAGCAGAGACCCCGCAGGTCGCCCGGCACGACAAATGGCGCAGCGAGCAGGGTCTCCCGCATGACAAATGGCACAGCGAGCAGGGTCTCCCGCACGACAGTTTTCCTGACATTTTTTTTCAGATGTGTTTATAGATTCCACTTACAAAGCTTAAAATTACAACAAAAATGCTATTTAATAAACTGTTTAGTTCATTTTAAATCTTGTCTGTAGGGACGGAGTCCCAGAGAACAGTTTCTAGGTTCTCGACCTCACGTGGAAAGGTGCTGGCTCAAGTAGTAGATGGCCATCAGTTGTAACTAGTTGGCTATTAGCCACTAGTATAACTGCCGTGGCTACGCTAGCAAGCATGGATTGCAGCTAGCAAGTGCATTTAGCAAGCGGATTGTGGATTGTAAATCATGTTGATCCTACTTCCTATGTCTCGCCTGGCTGCCTGTGAGACTGAGGTACAGGAAGACCCCTCGTTGGGGTACTGGCGGATGTTTGCTTCTGTGTCTCGACCAGCCTCCATGGAGAATATAGTGGTATGGCTCCCCTATCTATGACTCCGTTGTTCCTTTTTGGCCTCACTATATTCTACGTTCTTGTGCAGGGACCAGGCACTGAGTCCTTGCATTACACTGTCTTACAAATTTCTCCTAGAAAGCAAAGTTGTCTAATCATGTTGCCTTATGTCTGTTGCTATTTTTAAATTACATTTACGGTAGAGTTATCCATCTTTGATAAGGAATTTAATATCCATTGGCTGGTCAACTTGTGACTTTATGGTATGAATATAGCTGCAAGTTATGGAGCATCTTTCAATTTAAGTTATTCTCTGGGATAGAAAGCCATCCAAATGCAGAAGAATTGTAATGCAGGGTCTCAGTTCCCGGTAGGTGAACGCAGGAGATATTGAGGCCAAAAAGGAAGAACAACGGAGCCACAGGTAGTTCATACCACTATATTCTCTATGATGGCTGGTCAAGACACAAGAAGCAAACATCCACCAGTACGCCAACAAGGGGTCTTCCTGCACCAGTCTTGTTGGTGACCAGGTGAGACATGGGAAGTAGGATCCACATGATTCGCACCATCCGCAATCTGCACTTGCTAGCATAGCTACCGCACTTATATACAAACCAAGAGTGGCTAATGGCCAAATGGTTACAGCTTTTGGCCAATTGGTTACAGTTAATGGCCATCTAATAACTGAGCCAGTACCTTTCCACGTGAGGCCGAGAGCCTGGAAACTGCTCTCTGGGACTCCGTCCCTACAATAATACTTTGTGCTATGAAGAGTAAAGAAGCAATTTTACAGAAACAGTGCTTCCATGGTGATAATGCTTTCAGGATGGAATGTCATGGGAAAGTGCAATTGGTTTTGAACATATGGAAGACAGCTGGGTGTGAAAGAGAAAAAGTGAGATTGGAGAAGCGATACTGGATAGGAGAGTCCAATATAGGATTGAAGGACCCAGAGAAAGTTAATCATGGCATTGGGGTTCCCAGTTAGGCTCAGAATCTGGATGGGTGCAGGAAGCATGCTTTGAAGATTAGAGCAAGCATTTGGGGTGGGACTGAGAAAAGTAGCTGCAGTGTTAGGATCTCACCACAGCAGGAAGCAGGGCCCAAGACAGAACTGGATCACAGGCGTTTGCAATGGAAAAGGCTTTGGACACTAAACTGACATTTCAGTTTAGCCTGGAGTTTTATAATTGCCATGTTAGGTCAGAAGCTAGTGTTGGTAGCCTGATGGTGCAGGTGTAGGTAAGTGAGAATATCGGGGGGGAATGTTATTGAGTGAGATTTACTGAAAGATTGTTGCTGACTTGACAACATCTCCAGTGTGGGGGCAGAGCCCCAGAAAGTAGTTTACAGGCTCTCGGCCTCACGTGGAGGGGTGCTGGCTCGGGTAGTAGATGGCCATCAGCTGGGGCTGGTTGGCTGTCAGCTGTAGCCATTGAGCCATTAGCCACTAATATAACTGCTGCGGCTACGAAGGAGAGCCGAGGAGAGTGGAGGAGAGTGAAAGAGAGTCGTCGGTGGGTTGCAGACAAAACGGACAGCAGGTCGCACGTCCAGTGAACCCAGCCTCCAGTGAGACCGTAGTGGTATGACTCCCCTACCTATGGCTCCGTGGGTGTTCCTTTTTGGCCTCACCATATCCTGCGTTCTTGTATGGGGAGCGGGAGCAGAGACCCCGCAGGCCTCCCTGCACGACATCCAGATTTCAATATCCTGTGATTTTCAGCTTTTATTCAGATACTGAATCTTCTGTCAGGGAAGTAAAATGAAAGGGAATTAAACAAACACTACCACTTAAAAAGTACTTGGTCAGGCACTTTGCATATGCTATTCATTCAACTGCTACAGCAGCCTATGAGATAGTTATTTTTATCTCTATTTTACAGAAGATGTAGAGGCTCAGATAAATAAGTAACTCACCCTAGTGCACACCGTTAGTAAGAAGTGGCCTTTAGATTCACTTCCAGGTCTGCATAATGCTAAAGTCCCCACTCTTTTCACTCTACCGTACTGTTTCCCGTGTAACTTGAGTGACTGGGCCTGGCATACAGCAGCTTCCAGTGAGTCGTATTTGGTGCTCTTGACTTCCTCCCTCCCTGCAGCTCTTTCTCTTTCTCCTACTAGTCTCTTAAAAAGCCATTGTTTCATTTTTTTTCTTCAATTTTTAAAACTAAACTTTTTTTTTAGAGCAGTTTTATGTTCACAGCAAAATTGAGCAGAAGTTATAGATATTTCCCATTATTACTACAGTAACTACCTAACCAGGGTCCAGCCTCTCCTCCTGCTGTTCTAACATCCATCTTCGTCATAGCAACCAGAGTGATCTTTCTAAAATATAAGTCAGATTACCTCACCAGAATAAAATCCAAACTCCTTCCCATGGCCTAGAGAGCCATAAACAATCTGGTCTCTTCCCATTTCTCTGATGTTATCTTTCTTCACTCGTCACGTTGTTCATATTTTCAGCCACCTGGCCACCTTCCTGTCTCAGAGCCTTTGCACCTGCTGTCCCTTCTGTTTGGAATATTTTTCTTTTATATCTTTGAATAGCTTTTTTCTCCTTCTGATTTACGTTTCACCTTAAATGTCCCCTTCTTAGAGAGGACTTGCCTGAGAAATTGAGCAGCCCTCACCTCTTTCTACTAAATTTCCCTACTTTATTTTTTCCAAATCACTTCTGTACCTGAAATTGTCTTATTTACTGATTTTCTTTGGTTTTGCTGTCTGTAATTCTATCAGTTAGCTTTTGTGGCATAAAAAACTACCCCAAACTTACCCCAAAGTGGCTAAAACAACCATTTATTGAACTCACAATTCTTTAGGCTCAGATGGGTGATCTGGTTTAGACTGATCTTACTCATGTGTCCGTGGTTAGGTAGGTGGTCTGTTTCTGAGGGTTGGCTAGTTGTTGGCTGGGAGGACTAGGATACCTGGATTAAATTTCTCTCATCATCCAGCAGGCCAGCCCAGGCTTACTCATATGGTGGATAACAGAGGATCCTTAGGAGAGCAGAAGATACCTGTTCTCTTGAGGTTTAATTTTGTTGCTGGCATAATGTCCTTTCTACCTCATTCTATTGGTCAAAGCAGCACAAATTGACGGAGTGGTAAAACAGACACCACCTCTTAATGGGAGGAGCTACAGATTATATTGTAAAGGGGTGTGGATATAGGGAAGGAATATTTGTAATCATTTTTGTAAACAAACCACCATTACAGTGTGTATTTGCAACTCATTTTAGATTCTTAGCATCTGAATCCAATCCTTTCTTGAGTTTGGGAGATTACCCACCTTATGAATCTTTGTAGGGCAAAGAATATTTCTTCCTATGGGAGCCAAATAAGCTACATATTTTCTTCATATATATTTTTTCCATTTAGGGCACAGGTACTTGTGCAGGTTGGAAGTGAGCAAGGTAAGAGTGAAGGCTCCCTGTGAAATTGATTTTATGGTTAGGGTGTGTAATGCAGGGTCTCATCTCCCGCTCTCAGCAGGTGGACACAATATGGTGGACACAAAAGTAACACCAACAGAGCCATAGATAGGGTAATTCATACCACTATATTCTTGATGGCTGCTGGTCGAGACACAAAAGCAAACATCCGCCAGTACCCCAACGAGGGGTATTTCTGTACCCCAGTCTCACCGACAGCTGGGCAAGACCCAGGAATTAGGATCAACATGATCCACAATCCACAATCCGCTTGCTAACCACATTGATAGCCCCAATCCGCGCTTGCTAGCATAGCCACAGCGGTTATATTAGTGGCTAATGGCTAACTGGTTACAGCTAATGGCCATCTGATCACAGCTGATGACCATCTACTGCCTGAGCCAGCACCTTTCCATGTGAGGTCAAGAGCCTGGAAACTGCTCTCTGGGACTGCATCCCTACATCCACCCCTCCAGGGTCTCGCCTCACACCCTATGCAACAAGCGTCTTTCGCGAGGGGCCCTGTGCCAGGAAACCAGCTCACGATAGAAAGTTTCAGTCCAGTTCAAGTCACATCCCAGGGTGTGTCCCTTGATGTCCACCTACTTTCTAGGCACAGCCAGGGTTTCTCAGGGTCCCATCAGTCTTTCTGGGCACAGGCAGATTTCCTGGGCACAGCCAGGGTTCTCAGAGTACTACTAGTCTTTCTGGGCATAGCCAGAACTCCTGGCACAGCCAGGATTCTCAGGGTACTACCAGCCTTTCTGGGCACAGCCAAACTTCCTGGGCACAGCCAGGGTTTCTCAGGGTACTGTGCTGGAACAATAGTGGCTCACAGCCAAGGTGCCCACACCCTTGATGGCAGCCAGTTGAAACACAGGAAGCAAACATCCACCAGTTCCACTACATGGTGGTATGTTCCCAAGCAAACAGTCAAGCGGTCCATCAAATCAGGGATGGACGGCACTGCAGCATGCACAGGTGGCATCACCTCATTCAGTTCCCCATAGTCCACAGACATTCGCTAGGGTTGTGCGTTGGCCTCACAGTGTGTGCCCTCTCTGCAGGGTGAGGGCTCCAAGTCCTCCCCAACCTGAGGGTGAGGGACAACCTTAACCTCACCCACATCCTGCACTGAGGACTCAGCAAGCATTTCCTCCTGGGACTACAAGTCCTACATCTGGGCTGCCTCAGTAAGCACTTCCCAGCTCACACAACTGCAACGACCTTTGCTTTCTCCGGCCTATGCTGGTTGGAGAGCCATCCCCATCTTTCTAGCCTTCCATGGGGGTCCAACTCCTGAGAACAATGGCCACCAGGAACCATACACTGTGTGGCGGCCAATGTCCTCCTGCCCAGAGTCAGACATCATTCCTACCTGGCTGGAATCCTGCTTGCTGTGCCAGGTATCTGAGTGGATGGTGGCCCTGGTGCAAGACGTCCATAACTCTAGGTCCATCAGTGGACCACCAAAAAGCAGGCAACACCTGCTATGGTCAATAAGGTTGTGTGCCGTCTGAAGGCTCGAGAAGACCACCAATTCACCAAGGGGTTACGTCTCTCCCAGGCAGATCGCATTTCCTGCTCCTCCCAGGCTTCCTACGACTGAGTGTTCATACACACAAACTGATCCACCACCCTTTGGAGAGCTTTGGCTGGCACCATACCCTGCTCGCTGCGCCATGTGTAATGCTGGGTCTCAGCTCCCGTTCTCAGCGGGTGGACACAAAATATGGTGAGGCTGAAAAGGAACACCAACCGAGCCATGGATAGGGGGTTCACACCACTATATACTTGCTGGAGGCTGTGTTGGAGATACAGGAAGCAGGATCCGCACGATCTGCAATCTGCGTCTGCTTCTCTGCCAACTGCCTTGCCAGCGTAGCCACAGCAGTTATATTAGTGGCTAATGGCTAACTGGTTACAGCTGATGGCCATCTGATCACAGCTGATGGCCATCTACTGCCTGAGCCAGCGCCTTTCCACGTGAGGTCGAGAGCCTGGAAACTGCTCTCTGGGACTCCTTCTCTACAGGCTGACAGCAAAGGTGACTATGCTAGATTGGTCATATCTGAAGTACAATTGTGTTCCTGGTGTAAAAGTGGCAAGAGTGCAAACTTTAGAACCTTCGGCTCTGTGGCACGCAGGTGATTGATTCTTCATCAGGCCAGTTCTATGAAAGGTTTTGTATGCTATTCCTGGAATCTTAAGTTTCAGCCTTATTCTTTAGGCTTCTCAAAGATTCTGTGAGCTACTCAATAGTCTTTTAATAGACTACGCCTTTTCTGTGTAATCTCCCAGGCTCAGATTTGGTAGCTTGCCACAAAGAGTTCTGTTTCAGTGACTGGTATCAGGAATGGGGTTAATTTTTCTCATATAACAAGAAAAGTTAAGTGATTGCCAGATTAGTCTAGCTGCTCACACAGCTATTATGACTCTCCTTATATTTTCCTACTTGGCCATCCTTGGTGTGTTAATGTTTTATCTTCACACTGGTTGCCTTCTAGTCATTCCATATATTACTTCTATGTTCTAGGCAGGAAAGGGAAAATGGAGTGGCACCAGGTGTGTCTGTTTCTTTTATAAAGGAAGCAAAAGTTTCTAGAAGGGCTCCTTTAGATCTGTCCTCACATTGTCTTGGCCTAAACAAGATCACCTAGACTACTGGCACGAGCAATTGGGAGGTGAGTATCTGGCTTTCTAACCTCTAGGAGGAAGATATGAAGGAAGCAAACTTGACAATGTGTGTCAAATAAGGTGATGACCAGTGCCTATCACATTATTAGTTTTTCCTTTATTGGATCCTAGAGGACACCTGGTTCTCTGGTGCCTAGAGCAGTGTTTGGCAAATGCTGTGTTTCCCTGAAAGTAAGACCTAGCCAGACAATCAGCTCTAAGGCGTCTTTCGAAGCAAAAATTAATATAAGACTCGGTATTATATTATATTATATTATATTATATTATATTATATTATATTATATTACATTACATTACATTATATTATATTATATTATTATATCATATTATATTATATTATACGACCCGGTCTTATATATAGTAAAATAAGACCGGGTCTTGTATTAATTTTTGCCCCAAAAGATGCATTAGAGCTGATTTTCTGGTTACGTCTTATTTTCAGGGAAACACCATTTGTGGCCTCAAAATTCATTGACTGACTGATTTTAATCTACTATTAACAGCTGGAGAGTCTTTCTTCGAAATATGTGTTAACTTTTGCTTTCGTTCCAGAACAACCATTTTATTCCAGGACAATTATTAAAGATTTGTTTATTAAAGATTTGTTTTCATGCTATATTTCTCTCCCCAGTCTTTTCCATTCCCAGTCTACATTACATACTGCTACTAGAACATCATCTTAAATACCATTTTTCCTTGTCCTTTTCTTTCTCAAAAATCTGTGTTAGTTCTGTTGTGGTAAATCTCAATCTGTCAGCCTGGGATTCAGTTTGCATTAACTGTCTCTTACCTCCCCATCAGCAACTTGATTGGTAATCACTCACAAATCCAGCTAATCTCATGGCCATCTGGTATACACTGCTATATTCAGCACATGCAGAGTGACAGGCTGCATATGTGACAGGGCTCATTGGGACAAAGGCAGAAGGCTGTAATGTGAAGGGAGTAAGTGAGACTTGATATAAGGAAGACCTCAATGTAGGACTGGCTGCCATCCTGCTCTGTTGAAAGGGGTAGGGGCAGTCATTATTCACTTTGAACTTGTGTATAGTCTGCAGTCTCATCAGTAGAACCCACATCAGGCAGGGCATCTGATTGGGGTGAAGCAGTATGGGCTAGCTCAGTCCATCAGTGGGGTGCTCATAGCAGGTTTTTTTGCCCTACAGAAGTGGAGCATGAACCAGGATGAACAACGGCAGATTGAAACACAGACTGGCCCACAGGGAAGAGAATATAGGGGAAGGCTGAAGTTCAGGGGTGTGTGGGTGTACTGGGGCTCACTGTCCAGCTGAGGAGGAACTAAGCCATACCTAAATCCCTAGAGAGGATGGGACCATGAACAATCAGCCATGACTCTCAATAGTCTGAGACTGGAGAGGCTGAGTCTGTACATTGTAGGACCTCGATGTTGATAGCCAGACCACGTTGGATCAGGCAGGAACTGGCTGATATCTGCTTGCCTTCTTTCCTCTACTTTTATAAGTGTCCCACCATTTTTTTTTTTTTTTTACTAAATTTATTGGGGTGACAATTGTTAGTAAAATTACATAGATTTCAGGTGTACAATTCTGTATTACATCATCTATAAATCCCATTGTGTGTTCATCACCCAGAGTCAGTTCTCCTTCCATCACCATATATTCGATCTCCCTTACCCTCATCTCCCACCCCCCACCCCCCACCCCCCTTACCATCTGGCAACCACTAAACTATTATCTGTGTCTATGAGTTTCTGTTTCTCATTTGTTTGTCTTGTTCTTTTGTTGTTTTTGGTTTATATACCACATATCAGTGAAATCACATGGTTCTCTGCTTTTTCTGTCTGACTTATTTCGCTCAGCATTACTCTCTCAAGATCCATCCATGTTGTCACAAATGTTCCTATATCATCTTTTCTTACTGCCGAATAGTATTCCATTGTGTATATATACCACAACTTCTTTATCCATTCATCTATCGAAGGACATTTTGGTTGTTTCCATGTCTTGGCCACCGTAAACAAAGCTGCAATGAACATTGGAGCACACGTGTCTTTATCTCTAAATGTTTTCAGATTTTTTGGGTAGATACCCAGGAGAGGGATTGCTGGGTCATATGGCAATTCTATTCGTAACTTTTTGAGGAACCTCCACACTGCCTTCCATAACGGCTGCACCAGTCTGCATTCCCACCAACAGTGTATGAGGGTTCCTTTTTCTCCACAGCCTCTCCAACATTTGTTGCTATTTGTCTTGTTGATGATAGCCATTCTGACTGGGGTGAGGTGATATCTCATTGTGGTTTTGATTTGCATTTCTCTGATGATTAGTGATGTTGAGCATTTTTTCATATGTCTATTTGCCATTTGTATGTCCTCTTTGGAGAAATGTCTCTTCAAGTCCTCTGCCCATTTTTCAATTGGGTTGTTTGTTTTTTTGTTGTTGAGTTGCATGAGTTCCTTGTATATTCTGGATACTAGCCCCTTATCGGAGGCACTGTTTGCAAAAATCTTCTCCCATTCAGTTGGTGGCCTCTTTATTTTGTCAATGGTTTCTTTTGCTGTGCAGAAGCTTTTAAGTTTCATATAGTCCCATTCATTTATTTTAGCTTTTACTTCCATTGCCTTTGGAGTCAAATTCATAAAATGCTCTTTGAACCCAAGGTCCATAAGTTTAGTACCTATGTTTTCTTCTATGCAGTTTATTGTGTCAGGTCTTATGCTTAAGTCTTTGATCCATTTTGAATTAACTTTGGTACATGGTGACAAATAGCAGTCCAGTTTCATTCTTTTGCACGTGGCTATCCAATTCTCCCAGCACCATTTATTGAAGAGGCTGTCTTTGCTCCATTGCATGTTTTTAGCTTCTTTGTCAAAAATTATCTGTCCATATTTATGTGGTTTTATTTCTGGGTTCTCAATTCTATTCCATTGGTCTATGTGTCTGTTTTTCTGCCAATACCATGCTGTTTTGATTATTGTAGCCCTGTAGTACAAGCCAAAGTCAGGAAGAGTGATACCTCCATTATTGTTCTTTTTCCTTAAGATTGCTTTGGCTATTTGGGGTCTTTTGTGGTTCCAAACAAATCTGATGATTTTTTGTTCTATTTGTTTAAAATATGACATTGGGATTTTGATGGGGATTGCATTGAATCTGTATATTGCTTTGGGTAATATGGCCATTTTAACTATGTTGATTCTTCCAATCCATGAGCACGGAATGTCTTTCCATTTCTTTGTGTCTTCTTCAATTTCTTTCAAAAATATCTTATAGTTTTCAGCATATAGGTCTTTCACATCCTTGGTTAAGTTTATGCCTAGGTATTTTATTCTTTTTGCTGCAATTGCAAAAGGAATTGTTTTTTGTATTTCTTTTTCTGAGATTTCATTGTTAGTATATAGGAAGGCAATGGACTTTTGTGCGTTGATTTTGTAGCCAGCAACTTTACTGTATTTGTTGATTGTTTCTAATAGCTTTTTGGTGGAGTCTTTAGGGTTTTCTATATATAGCATCATGTCATCTGCAAAGAGTGATAATTTAACTTCTTCATTCCCAATTTGGATGCCTTTTATTTCTTTCTCTTGCCTGATTGCTCTGGCAAGGACTTCCAACACTATGTTGAAAAGCAGAGGTGATAGGGGACATCCCTGTCGTGTTCCTGAACGTAGAGCAAAGGGCTTCAGTTTTTCTCCATTAATTATGAGATTAGCAGAGGGCTTGTCATATATGGCCTTTATTATGTTAAGGTATTTTCCTTCTATACCCATTTTATTAAGTGTTTTAATCATAAATGGATGTTGTATCTTGTCAAATGCTTTTTCTGCATCAATTGATATAATCATATGATTTTTGTCCTTTATTTTGTTTATGTGATGTATCACATTGATGGATTTGCGGATGTTGAACCATCCTTGTGCCCCGGGGATGAACCCCACTTGGTCGTGATGAATAATCTTTTTAATGCATTGTTGTATTCGATTTGCTAGAATTTTATTTAGGATTTTTGCATCGGTATTCATCATAGATATTGGTCTGTAGTTTTCTTTTTTGTGTTGTCCTTACCAGGTTTTGGTATCGGGTAATGTTGGCCTCATAAAATGAGTTAGGGAGTACTGTCTCTTCTTCAATTTTTTGGAAGAGTTTGTGCAGAATTGGTATTAGATCCTCTTTGAAGGTTTGGTAGAATTCACTAGTGAAGCCATCTGGTCCCGGACTTTTGCTTTTGGGAAGGAATCAGGTTACTGATTCAATATCCTTGCTGGTGATGGGTCTATTTAGATTTTCCAGTTCTTCATGGTTCAGCCTTGGAAGGCTATATGTTTCTAAGAACTTGTCCATTTCTTCTAGGTTGTTGAATTTGGTGGCATATAGTCCTTCATAGTATTCTTGGATGATCTTTTGTATTTCTGTGGTGTCCGTGACAACTTCCCCTTTTACGTTTCTGATTTTGTTAATCAGTGTCTTCTCTCTTTTTATCTTAGTAAGTCTAGCCAAGGGTTTGTCTATTTTGTTAATCTTTTCAAAGAACCAGCTCTTTGTCACATTAATTTTTTCTATTGTCTTTTTGTTCTCTATTTCATTTAGTTCTGCTCTAATTTTTATTATTTCCTTTCTTCTGCTGACCTTGGGTTTTACTTGTTCTTCTTTTTCTAGTTCTTTAAGGTGTAACATGAGGTTATTTATTTGGGAGTTTTCTTGTTTCTTGAGATAGGCCTGTAATGAGATAAATTTCCCTCTTAAAACTGCTTTCGCTGCATCCCCAAAATTTTGGTAGGATGTATTTTCATTGTCATTTGTTTCTATGTATCTTTTGATCTCTCCTCTAATTTCTTCTTTGACCCAGTCCTTCTTTAAAAGTATGTTGTTTAATCTCCATGTATTTGTGTTTTTTCCCGCTTTCTTTTTACAGTTGATATCCAATTTCAAAGCCTTGTGATCAGAGAATATGCATGGTATGATTTCAATCTTCCTATATTTGTTGAGACTGATTTTATGTCCCAATATATGGTCTATCCTTGAGAATGTTCCATGTACACTAGAAAAGAATGTATAGTCTGATGTTTTAGGATGAAGTGCTCTATAAATGTCAATTATGTCCATTTCATCTAATGTGTCATTTAGGGCTACTATTTCGTTATTTATTTTCTGTTTGGATGATCTATCCATAGCTGTCAATGATGTATTTAAGTCCCCTAGTATAATTGTGTTTTGGTCAATTTCTCCCTTTAGTTCTGTTAGTAGTTGCTTGGTGTATTTCGGTGCTCCCTGATTGGGGGCATAAATATTGATGACTGTTATGTCTTCTTGTTGTACAGTCCCCTTCACCATTATGAAATGTCCATTTTTGTCTCTTGTTATCTTTTTCACCTTGAAGTCTTTTTCATCTGATATCATTATGGCTACACCTGATTTTCTCTGGGTACCATTTGCTTGGAGTGTCAATTTCCACCCTTTCACTTTGAGTCTATGCTTGTCCTTGTAGCTGAATTGTGTCTCTTGGAGACAGCATATGGTTGGGTTTAGTTTTTTGATCCAATCTGCTACTCTGTGCCTTTTTATTGGTGAGTTCAGTCCATTTACATTTAGGGTGATTATTGATATGTGAGGATTTCCTGTCATTCTATCTTTAGTTTTCTGGTAAGGCTGTGTCTCCATTGTTTCTTTGCCTTTTTGTTGTTGTCTATTATTTCTGTGTGGTGGTATTCTATGATGTTTCCCTCTGTTTCTTCTTTTATTACAGTATGTATTTCAGTTCTGGATTTTTTTTGAGTGGTTACCCTTAAGTTTATGTAAAAGAAAGTTTGATATTTAGAGTATTCCATTTTCTTCAGCACGCTTACTTTCTCCATTCCCATATTCCGGTTCAGGCCTTTACTCTCCCCCTTTTTGAGTTGGGGTTGCCACAAATTGTCCCTGTTGATGGTGGTCGAATAGCCTCCTTTAGTATTTCTTGTAGTGCAGGTCGTGTATTAGAAAATTCCCTCAGCTTCTGTATGTCTGGAAAGGTCTTTATTCTTCCTTCATATTTAAAGGATATCTTTGCTGGATATATTATTCTTGGCTCATGATTTCTCTCTTTCAATAGTTTGAATATTTGGTTCCACTCCCTCCTGGCTTTTAGAGTTTCTGCTGAAAAATCTGATGATAATCTAATGGGCTTTCCTTTGTAAGTTACCGTCTTCTTTTCCCTGGCTGCCTTGAGGATTCTTTCTTTGTCGTCGATTTTAGACAGCTTCAACACAATGTGCCTTGGAGAAGGCCTGTTAGGATTGAGGTAACTAGGTGTTCTATTTGCTTCTTGGATTCGAGGGTCCAGTTCTGTCCACAAATTTGGGAAGTTCTCATCGACAATTTGTTTGAATATATTCTCTGTTCCCTTCTC
Source organism: Rhinolophus sinicus (assembly GCF_057876585.1). NCBI lineage: Eukaryota > Metazoa > Chordata > Mammalia > Chiroptera > Rhinolophidae > Rhinolophus > Rhinolophus sinicus. Next base: position 22,918,307 of record NC_142507.1, on the reverse strand, counting down.
TCTTTCTTCTCCTTCTGGTATGCCCATTATTCTTATATTGCTCTTTCTGATGGAGTCAGAAAGTTCTTGTAGAGTTCTTTCATTTCTTTTAAGTCTCAAGTCTCTTTCTTCTTCTCTCTGTGTCATTTCCAGGTTTCTATCTTCGATGTCACTGATTCTTTGCTCCATCTGGTCAACTCTACTACCTAGGCTGGTTATTTCATTCTTAATTTCTTCTATTGAGTTCTTAATCTCCAGAAATTCCCTTTGGTTCTTTTTTAAAATTTCAATCTCTTTCGTAAAATGCTCATGCTGTTCTTTGATTGAGTTTCTGAGTTCATTTAACTGCCTATCTGTGTTTTCTTGTATCTCGTTGAGTTTTTTCAGAACTGCAATCTTGAATTCTCCGTCACTTAAGTCACATATTTCTGTATCTTTAAGTGCCTTCTCTGGAGACTTTTCACTTTCTTTCTGAGCTATCTTGTTGCCTTGGTTATTCATGGCGATTACTGGTTTACTATTTCTCTTCCTAGACATCTACAGGAGTGACTTCTGCAACAGGTTGATAGGAAGAGGTCTTTCTTTTGTTTTCCAGTACTTGTTGGTAGAATGTCTTATTATTTCTCCAACTGCAATTTGTTTTTCTTCTCCCACACGGTAGTGCTGTTTTCTCTGCACTATTCCTGATTCTCATACAATGGGGGGATTCCCTGGGAAACGGGCTTCTCCTCTGTTAATAGTTCGTCTAGGTCACAGGGCGCAGTGTCCCGGTGGGTATGCGGAGAGCTTTTGATGTTCCAAAGCTCTTCCAGCTCCTGATTCAGAGCCCATATGTTTCAGCAGTTCTGTTTACTCCTGCAGGGATCCGCCCAGATAGGTGGGGTCAGGGGCAGGGTAAGTTGTGAGAGGTGGCCCAGAGCAATGGCGGCGACCACCACCACAGCCGGTCCTGCTTCCACCGCTCCCTCCCCTCTGCCGGAACTAGTTGGGCTGTGAATCTGTGTCCGCAGCCCACAGTTCTCAAAACAGCAAATTTTCTGTTGTTTTGATTTGACACTGCTACTGTTTCGCTTCTAGCACCGGGCAGGTGGGGGCGGGGCGAGCTCTGGGAGGGATGGGAGGGGGCGGCTAGTCTCAGTGCCTAAGGGTCCGTTCTCTGCTCGGCAGTGCGGGCTTAAACCACCGTTTTCAGCCTTTTTCCCTCAGTCTTTGCTCCGAGGTCTCTGCCGTGAGTGTTGGGTTCAGCCGTGTTATATGCTGTCCCCTCAGCCCTGTGGGCCACAAGCGGAGCCCTAGCAGTCCGAGTTCTTCCCTCTCCCGCAGCTGCGGTAGTTCTGGGAAGCAGCGAGCTCGGAGCACTGAGCTGGGTCTGCGTCCCGCGCCCGCGCGGCTCCGTCTCTGCGCACTTCTCCCTTTCCTCCTCCCTCCACTCGCACGAATCTCCCACCTGTAGGTGAGTTCAGTCCGTAGTGGGCCTCTTCGTCTTGCCTGTCTGCTGTGCAGGGAGTCCTTTGTGGAGTTTTGTTGTTTGATGCGTTGTAAATTCCAGGGGAGCTTTACAGAGGCTCACCTCATGCCGCCATTTTTCCGGAAGTCCTTTTTTTTTTTTTTAAAGAAACATATTCCTGCTGGTGTGCTTAGAGGGAAGTTTTGAAAAACCACAGGGGACAATTGTGTTATTTCTCCATTTATTTGATGAAAAATGATTTGAATCATTTAAAAAAATAAAACAAAATAGGCATAGATAAAATTGGCATACTGTTTTTCAGGCAAAACTAAAACTTAAATTTCAAACCTTGATTAAATCTTCTGTCTATGATTATGTATTCATTCTCTTCTTTCATTAGGGATACTACAATGAAAAGAATTGAGAAACACAGACTTCTAAGACAAATAAATGGGCACTAGAAACACTGTTATTATTATAGAAGTTGTTCATTAAAGACACATGTACTAAGAATTTAAACTATAATTCAGAAATTTCCATTTTTTTTAGAATGAATTAAAAAGACCATATTGGAAATTAGAAAACAAAATTTAAATAGTAAATGAAAGTTCTTGATTATAGCATTTAGTAGTAAAAATTAGAATGAAATAGCTGTTTGTAAAGAATATCCAAATGTCTTCTTTTTAAGGGTAAAAATGTCACCAGTCTAAAGGAATTTTGAGGTGTTTTTCTCATTTTTAAAAAATAACCTACATCTATCTTAAAATAAATAAATCCTTCTGCATAGTGCACTTTTATTCAAGAATACCTAGTTCCTCTAAGCAATAAGGATCCTTCAAACATTTTAAACTAACAACTTAATCTAATCATGCGGATAAACTATCCAGTGTCATCTTTTTATAGCAAATTGGAATCTTTGAACATCTAAATAGTTCCCTGTGGCATTGTGCTAAAAATGTTCCAGGCGAGATTTACACCAAAACACTCTCTTTACTGGCTGCATCCAAAAATTGATTTGAAATCCCAAAAACTGCTTATCGGTTGAGAGATAAGAGTATAAATCTAGGGTCTACTTATCTGATTACTCTGAGTAGAAGCCTTGTTTTTGTTCTGCCAAGATAAATAGGAATAATTTTGAGAATAGCTGTATTTTCTTAACCTTGGCTTGGTTACATATGAGGTATAATCAAACAATATGGTGAATGTTTAAATAAAAAAATTATTACAGTAAAAGACACATTGCCTCCAATGCCCCTTAAAATACTCCCCTTTGCTTTGAACACACTTACCCCATTGTTCTTGCCACCTTCTGAAGCAGTTCTGGAAGTCCTCTTTCATGAGTGTCTTTAGATGCACCATGGTGGCTGTCTCGATGTCCCGAACAAATTCAAAATGTTTACCTTTCATGGTCATTTTGACTTTGGGGAAGAGTCAGAAGTCACATGGTACCAGATTCGGTGAATAAGGTGGATGAGGACACACTGTAATGTTTTCATTTGACAGAAATTGCTGTATATGAGAAGCAATGTATGACAGGGAAAGTTATCATGATGGAGGATGATTTACAGCACACTTTTTATTTATTTGTTTGTTTATTTATTTTTGTCTTTCTTTTCTCCTGATATTCCAAGATTCCTTCATTTATCATTTACTTTCTGTTAGATAACTTCCTTTATCAATTCTTTTAGAGTAAGTCTGTTGGTGACAAATTCTCTTGGCTTTCCTTCATCTGGGCATGTTTTGGTTATTCCTCATTCGTCAAGTATATTTTCACTGGATATAGAATTCTAGTTGACAACTCTTTCATTTTAGCACTTGAAAAATTGTTGCAACTATCTTCCGGCTTCTGTGATTTCTGATGAGAAATCTGCTGTCACTTGAATTATTTTTCCAAAACCACAGACCCAAAATGGCATTACTCCTGCTAAAGCCATAATATCAAACCTAAATTTAATACCAAACCTAATTTGCAGTTTCAACCCCTCCCAGTAATCTTAATCAGACAGTCTAAAATTTTCTGGTCAGAACAAATGAGGTAATGCATCATATGGGCCCTCTGTGTCCTAGAGGAAGGAGAAGCAATCTGCATGATAAATAACCCCCCTCCCCCACCCCGGCTTTCCCTTTCCCCCAAATGAGGATGTCTTAGACTAAAAGAATCCTTTTTTTTCCTAAATAACTTCCTTGCCTCCACCCTCCTTTCTATAAATACCTTCCATTTTACACAATTACTCGGAGGACTGCCCTTCTAGTTGCTAGATGGGATGCTGCCTGCTTTATAAATCATTTAATAAAACCAACTAGATCTTCAAATATATGTGGTGGAATTTTTTTTCAACATAAGTATTGTGTCATTTTTCTCTGACTACTTTCAAAAACAATTTTCTTCGTCTTTATTTTTCTGAAGTTTGATTATAGTGTGTTTTCATATAAATTTCTTTTGAAATTACTGTCTTTGGATTCAATCAGCTTCTTGAATCTGTGCTTTCTCTTTTGCAAAATTTGGGAAATTTTCACCCATTATTTCTGGAATATTTTTTTAAAGCCCCACCTGCTTTCTCTTCCTTCTGCAACTCTGATGACCCAAATGTTTGCTTGTTTGTTATAGTCCTAGAAGTCTCTGAGGTTCTGTTCATTTCTAAAAAAGTCTGTTTTCTCTCTGTTGTTTAGATTGAGTAGTTTCTATTGTTTTGTCTTCAAGTTAATTCTTTCTTTCTCCTATCTTCCCTATTATGCTGTTGAGAACATCTATTAGATTTTTAAATTTCAATTATATATTTTCAGTTCTAAGATATCCATTTGGTTCTTCTTTATAGCTTCTTATTTCTTTGCTTTCTATGTTAATTTGTTTCAAGTGTGTTTGTAATTGTTTGTTGAAGTGTTTTTATGATGGTGTCTTCAAAATAATTGTCAGATAAATCCACCTTCTGTGTCATATTGGTGTTGGCATTTATTAATTGTCTTTTGCCAGTCAAGTTGAGATTTTCCTGTTTTTGTGTATGATGAATGATGTTTTTAAAAGTTGTATCTTGGACATTTGGGGTACTATGTTATGAGACTCTGGATCTTGTTTTAAATTTGTGTTTTAGCAGATCTCCTTTGACGATATGCTGCCAGGGGAAGTGGAGCACCCTTTTTTTACTGGCAGGTGTGGAAGGAAGTCCATGTTTTCCCACGTTGCCTCATTCGACACCCCGGGGAATGAGGACCTCATTACTTGTATGTGCGGTATAATTTTGGTGTTACCGACCCATGGGGCAGGGTTGGCCTCATTACTGCTGAATGGTGGTGAAAGCTCTAGCTTTTGTTTGAGCCTACTCTGATATCAGCAGGGAGGGGAACAATAATTTCATTACTGTCAGGTGGGGAAGGAAGGGCTGGTTCCCTACTTGTTTTTCACTGATATCATCCCATCATGGGAAAGGGATAGATGCCACATTGCAGCTGGGAAAGGGTAGAAGTTAAGGCTTTCCAGAGCAGATGCGGGTGGGTTAGGGCTGTTTTTTTTTTCCCCCTGTGGTGTTTGGTTTGGGTAGGCAATTATTGTTTTTGCTTTGCTACATTGCTCCTTTCTGGACCTTTGGCTAGAAAGAACTGGCTTCTGTTGGGGCATTTTTTAATCTGTTCCCATTGATGTTTCTGGGTTGCTGGCTTCTCCAGTACCAAGTTTGGGATGCAGTAGGCAAAAAGAGAACCCAAAGAATGCATTGCTGTATCAATCCTTGGGGTCTGAGATACCTAGCCCGTCTGTCTCCGTTTCTGTGTCTTTCAGAGTACTTGTTTTATCTACAATGTTTAAGGTTTTAGTTGTACTTAGCAAGGGGAATAAGAAGTTGTCTATTGCATTTTGATCTGGAGTATAAATTCTTATAAACTAATCTGACCATTTTTTGCCATTCTGCTTTATAATGTAAGAGAATTGATTTGGATGACCTATAAGTAACTTGTATAATGACAAAACAGACAAATAATAGAGTTTATTAAAAATACATCATCTTCACAATAAAAAAAATTGTTTTAAAATTCTACTATCAGTAAGCAAGGTAAATAGAAAGAAAACCAAAATTATTTTCAGCATGTGGATATGTGTAACTTTTTTTCTTTTAAAAAGAAATGATATCACCCAAGACTTGTACATGAATGTTCATAGAAGTATTATCCATAAGAACCCCAAACTGGAAAGAAACCAAATGCCCTTCAACTGGTGAATAAATAATTAAAATAAAACAAAACAAAATTTGAAAGTCTATAACATGGATTAGTATTTGGCAATAACAAGGAATGAAATACTGATACATGTTACAACATAGATGAATCTCCAAAATTATGCTAAGTGAAAGAAACTAGTCTCAAAAGACCACATATTGTATGATTTAATTTATATGAAATATCCAGAACAGGCAAATCATAGAGATACAAAGCAAATTCTTTGTTGTCTAGGGCTAGTGTGTGGGTGGTTGGATGGCTACAAAGTTTCTGGGATGTTCTAATATTAGAATGTTCTAAATGTTCTAAAATTATATTATGATGATGGTTGTAAAACTCTGAATATTTCATTGAATCACCCACTTTAAATGGGTTAATTTCATGGCATGTAAATTATACATTAATAAAAGCTGTCTAAAAATGTGATTGTGGTGGGATACTAAATGTACAGAAGTACATAGGAACAGTTCGTGCCTTCTGTTTTCATTCTAGGCAGCCATTTATGCTTGGCAAAGTAAAAGTTAAATTACTTGGCTAAAAGAATAGCACAAGATGGTTTTGTATATACACTGACCATGATTTCATTTATATCAAATGTTCAGAACAGGCAAATCCTAAAAATGTTTTCAAAATGGGAATCTAGTGAAAATTAGAATGTCTTAAATATATTAGGTTGGTGCAAAAGTAATTGCGGTTTAAAAGGTTAAAAAATAATTGCAAAAACCGCAATTACTTTTGCACCAACCTAATAGTATCCTAATAACAAATATCGTTACTACAGCAATCTGTGTACACTCAAATTGCTGCGAGTTCTCTCTTCCTTCCAAGCATCTTTCCGTGCTACAACATTCTGGTTAATAATGTGTATTTGGGATGAGTTTACCTGCCTATTAGGCCCTAAGTACCATGAGGACAGAAGCTGGGCCTGTCTTGTTATCACATTTGTAGGAACTAGCAGGGTAGAGATCAGGCTCTTTTGTTTCACAAGACCCTACATTGCAGACAGGCATACCGAGGTGTGGAGAAGGCTCTGAAGTAGGGGCTTGGAACATCCGAGTTCAGTAGTTTTGGGTACAGGCAGTAAGCTATGATGGATATGTCAGAAAATCGAGGTTGTACACCAAGGAATGGTCCCATCCTATCAGATCAAAGCAGCTCAGTGCACATAGCAGCTCAGTGCAGTGTACTGTGAGTCAGCCTGACTTGCATGCTGTGGCCAGCCTATATTGTGTGTTGCTTGCTGTCATTTTACATTTGTGACCCCAACCTTGCAGCAGTTCCTCGGTGCAGCTTGCAAGCCCACAACACTTCTTTATCCAGTCACTCTTCCACTCCACTGGGGCACTGTTCCACACCTTTCCCTCTGGCCAGAGTCACAGAACTTCCTCCTCCTCACTTGCACCCTCAGTGGATGGCCTCTCATCTGAAGTTGTTGAAAACAGAAAGTGCTCAGAAGGGAAGTTTACCTCCACCTTCCTCTCTACATCCCATCCTGTTACAGAATGACCTTCTCTGTAATCCCTCCTAAGAACTATACCTCCATTGTGCATTAGATCTGTTGTGCCTGTTATCCCCTCAAGGACACTGCTCCAGCAATTATTTCATCTCTTACAGCGTCAAATCTTCCCTTTTGATTGGATCATTCTTATAAGTATGCACACACACACACACACACACACACACACACACACACACACACACACAGAGTACTGTATCTGATAGTACACAGGAAAACCAAACAAAGCAAAACTGGCAAAAAAAATTATCTCTACTTTCTGGCTCCAATCTCTCTCCTTCCAGTTTTCTCTTCCTCCTACCCTAGTGAGGTTTTCACCCATACTATTCCCCCAAAGCAGTTTTTGTCAAGGTTACTGGTAAACTTCACACTGCTAAAGCCTATGCTTAATTCTAAGTACTCCTCTGACTTGACACATAAGTACCATTTGACACAGCTCTTCACAACCTCCTTTTTGAAGCACTTGCTTCCCTTGGCTTCCAGGACACCCCTATGTTGATGCACCTTTTCCTCAAATACTCCTTTGCGGGTTCCTCCCCATCTCTGTGTCTATTATACTTTGGAATGCCTTAGGCTCTTATCTTGGAACTTTCTCTTCTCTACTTACACTCACTTCTTAAAAGTTCTCATCCAGACTTATCCAGGCTTTAAATACCATCAGTAGTTCAATGACCCCCAAATGTATGCTTCAGCTATATCTAATCCACATCTAATCTATCAGCAAATGCTATTGGCACTGCCGTGGAAATGTCCAAAATCTGACCATTTCCACTACCTCCACAGCAGCCATTTTGGCCTGAGTCATCCTCACCTCTTGCTTGGATTATTACAGTACGCTCCTAATTGCTCTATCTATATTTCTTTTTAACAATATAATTTGAATTTATACCAACTTAATTTCAATAGCATACAAAATCTCTTTTCCTACACAGTTCTGTTTTTTCCTTTCTGTTTTGATATCAAAATTAAGGCTTTATAGATTGTGTGCCCAGTGACATTAATAATTGTTTTTATGCATTTAAAATTTAAGTCATGTAGAAAGTAAAAACTGAAGTTACAAACAAAAATTATAATACTAGCTTTTATAAATCGACCATTTACCTTTACCTAAAGCTATTTCCCCTTACCAGAGATTTTATTTCTTCATACTGATTACTTCACTTCATCGTGTGGTATCTAGTGTCCTTTCATTTCCACTCTAAAGACTCCTTTTAGCATTTCTTCCAGAGCAGGTCTAGTGGTAACAAACCGCCTGAATTTTTGTTTATGTGGGAATGTCTTAATTTCTCCCTCATTTCTGAAGGAGAATTTTGCTGTATATAGAAGTCTTGGCTGAGTTTTTTTCTTTCTTTCAGCCCCTTGAATATATCACCACTGCCTTCTGGCCTCCAAGGTTTCTGATGAGAAATCAGCTGAAAATCTTATTGAAGCTTGAGGATTTGAAAAACTGCCTCTCTCTTGTTGCTTTCAAGATTCTCTCTTTGTTTTTGGCTTTTGACAATTTGATCATAATGTGTCTTGCTGTGGGTCTCTGAGTTTGTCTTACATGAAACTCATTGAGGTTCTTGAATTTATAGATTCATATATTTAATCTAATTTGAAAAGTTTTCAGCATTATTTCTTCAAATAATTCTCTCTCTCTCTCTCTCTCTCTCTCTCTCTCTCTCTCTCTCTCTCTCTCTCTGATCACCAACAATGCATATATTTATCTGCTTGATGTCCCACAGATCCTTTAGGCTCTGTTTACTTTTCTTCATTTTTTTTTTTTGTTTCTGTTCTTAGACCCAGTAATTTCAACTGTCCTATCTTCAAGTTTTATTTATTCTTTTTTTTTCACTTGCTCATATCTGTTTTTGAACCACTTCAGTGAATTTTCCGTGTCAGTTATTTTGTTTTTCAGCTCCAAAATTTCTTTTAATTCCTTTTAATATGTCCTATCTTTTTATTGATATTCTCAATTTGTTCATACATCGATTTATGTCGTTATGTCTTCCTCTGCTCTTTGAGCATCTTTGAGATAGCTGTTTTGAAGTTGTCTAGTATCTGGGCTTCCTCAGGGACAGTTTCTGTGATTTATTTTGTTCCTTTGAATGGGCAATACTTTCCTATTTCTTTGTGTGCCTCGTGATTGTTTTTGTTGTTGATGGAAACTGGACATTTAGCTCTTATAATGTTACAACTCTGGAAACCAAATCCTCCCTCTTATCCAGTGTTTGTGGGTTTTCTTTCAAATTGTTCTACAGTGTCTCTTTGCCAAAGATTACACTGGGGTGAAAGTTTAAGGTCTTCTTAGATTTTTCTGAGCCTGTGTGTTTCCTGGGGCATGCAAGGTGACTTTCTATAGTCTCCCATATGTACAGTTGCTTTAGAATATCCTAGTCTTTAAATGCCTGCTACTAAGAGGGGAAAAATGGTGAGAAAGGAAGGAGAAAAACATCCAAGTGCTGTCCCTTTAAATCCTGTTAGCCACTGCAGCCAGTGGGGGTTGCAACAATGGCTTTCTACATCTATATGCACCTCCATGATCAGAAGCAGTAATCAGTAATCAGAACACAGAACCACAATATTTGGAGAGTGAGGTCATTATTCCCTACCCTGGCTCCTGGAATGCAAGCTATTGTCCCTACAGCTGCCTGCAATAGGGCTGGGGGAAAAGAGATGGCTTGCCACTAATGTGTAGTGCTAATGGCAGAAATAAACTAACCTTAACTACAATTTACCAGCCAAACCTTCCCCTGGAAGCTGCAGCATTCAAATAGATGCCACAGTTCCAAAAATAGTCACTTCAGACAGTTTTGTAAATCAGTTCATTACTCTTCTTCTCAAAACCTTCCTTTGGTTTCTCATCTCACTTAAAGTCAAAGTGTTTACCAAGGGGTACAAGGCCCTGTATAATTTGGTGCACTGCTACTCCAGCCACACTAGCCTCCAAACTTTTAAAATTTGCACTCAGTTTGGAGCTCGTTAATGATGTCATTGATGCTTATTGCTACCCAGTAAACATAAATTTCTTTATTGATTAAATAGCCTTGTGTTTATGTAGATACTGATGATTGTAAATGGATGTTCGTATCAAAGTTAAACATTATTGTTTCCCTTATCTATCCCTTCTTCTTCCTTCCCTCCATCTTTCCTTCCTTCCTTCAGTGTCTCTTTCTCCTCTCCTTCCTTTCTTCTCTCCCTCCCTTCCTTTCTTACTCTTTTTTCACTTTTTAATAGATAACATGTTATAAAGTCAGTATTTATAAGGCAAAATATGCAATTTCATAATCTGTTTCCTTTTGTGATCTGTTTGGAGACTCTTGGGAACATATGCTTGAACCTGATCCTTTCTTCCTGAAGGACCCCTTACCTTGTCTTTGTGATTGGAGCTGAGGCAGGAAGCCTAGTAAAAAATCCGATTAGGTGAGGTATCTTCAAATCAGACTAGATTACAGATAGCCATTAGAGGCAGTAGGTGTCATCAGGGGACTTCATGTGTGACAAAGTCCTGAAACATGTTCAAATCCCATCATGATTAAGCAAAGCAGTGGAAGAGTGCTGTGTATGCCGAAGCATAAAATTACTTCACTTCATCTTGGGCTGCCTCTCTCTTGTGTTATGGTGAGTAGCCAAATTGTTTACACTTCCAGCCATTTTCATTAGAACTACACCGATGAGGTACTAAGGAGTGCTTAAATTAATAAAAGGCTTAAGTTCTTTTCTTCTTTAATGACTACCATGAGCAAATATTGGCTCAAAATTACTTATCAAAAAATGGCAAAATGTAAAATTATTTCATTTTTGGCAGGATAAGATTTTTTTTCTCTTTAACATAGATAAATGAGAAGTTAAGGTTGTCTGGAAGAGAAATATTTATGAATTGGCGAAGTGTCTTCTCCTCAGGATGATACTAGGTAGGCAAGACAATGCAAGGGAAACACTAATTAGGAAATTTCAGAACTGTGGAACATTCTAGGAACTGGTTTGTTTTGGGCTGTGGTCCCCTTTAAGTTGAATCTTCTGGTGATTAGCATCACCTTGGATTAAACTAATTGACTGTACTCAATCCCTGAGTGGATATGCTAACAATAAATCCAAAGACATTAGTTTCTTCATATGAAATGAGCAAGTTACATATCCAGTAATCTTTACGTGAATTATCCAAACAACTTAAAACATTTTTTTTTTTTTAATAAGGAAGTTCCAAGTTCTGGTAAGTATAAAATTATTTGAAGTCTTTATTTTGAAAATACTCTGTTTATCTAGTTGTACTTTATTTTCCATTTTATATCTAGATTACATATTTGTGTTTTATCTTTAACCATTAGAAATGCAGAAATACTGCTAATAATTATTACTTTTTACCCAAATATGCCAGAAACCTTCACAATATGCTGATATTGATGTAGTAGGGAAATTCAGTGTCAGGAAAGCAAGAAATTCTGTATTATTAGTGTATTAGTGTATTAAAATATGAGTAAAGTTTTTTTCTGATTATGAAAGCACTATTTACTGATTAAAAAAATCTATGTAGTACATTAAAGAATGAGGAAGCTGCTTGTAATTCAACAATGCTGTGACTACCACAGGGGATAATTGCTGAATTCCTTTTTTGAACCCCACCTGCCCCCTACCCCAGTTTTACTGCATAGACTTATGATAATCTGTGAAATGAACTAATTTTTCTTGCAACACTAAATCTCTGAATTGCCAAAGAACTAACATTATAAATACATAATTTTTCTTATTTTGTTTTCTACGTCATTCTTTTTTTCTGAATTGCCTAAATTCTTACTTCATGGCAGAAATTACATTTAAAATATAATTAGTGAAATGAAGCATGTTCATTTTGTAAGTCTGTCATCTGTTTTGCCAAGTGAGTGGTAGAGAGAACGTACAGTTTTCTTGGTAGAGGCAACTACTGTATTTAGCTCTGAACAGCACAGATGACTGAGACCAATGAGGAGAATGATAAGCATAACCATGGCTGAACCTAGAGAACCAAAGAGTGTTAAAAAATTTGCTTAATCTTTAAAAGCAATACAAGTATTCATGATGTTTCCATGGTCTGACTTTAGGCGATGAAGAGATTGCAGAGAAGAGTAGAAGATATTGGTAGCAAGCTGTGAAGTCATTAGAAGCAGATTTCAATATACTTTAGGCTGGAGGCAAGAGATTTTGTTAAGCAGGTCCTTTGCTACTTCTAGGGAAGTCAGTGGTGAGGAAAGTAATGGGCCTTAAGATTCTACAGTTTCTCTTGTTACCTCTTTCCACCTCCACTTCTCTTACTTCACCCTAACCTGCTGGAGAATTAGACTGCTTTAGGTTACTTTGTTCTATAGACAGCCCCTAAGCATATTACTGCCTTATCCCAACTTCAGAGCGGATAGAATAAACATTATTTAAATGTGTGTAAAGAAACATTTAAAAATCTCCATCCAAATTCTGCTTAGTTTTTATAGTTGAGTCGGGGTAACTGAAAGTTATGGAGCACTGGTAGATCTGTTTCATGAAAAGGGACACTCTACTGTCAAGACGTATCATGTCACTGGTGTTGCTCCTGTGCACTGGCAGATGCTCTACTAACTCTTGTCTTCTTCCTGGAGGGCATCTCCTCCATTCTTTGGCTCTGGCATCTCAGCTTTACATAGGCTTTCCTGTGAATACTGCCATCTCTTCCCACCCTCAGCCCCAATCCCTTAAATTGGGCTACACATCCCTCCTTGATATTCTCATGTTTCCCTGACTCTTCCTCAATTGTGCTATTGAATTACTCTGTGAATTTCCCACAGTCACTATAAAGGACACATATGATTATGTAAAGGCAAAGGCTGAAACACTTCCTCTGGAAAGAATCTTGCTTGCATTCTCCTCCCAATGATGATATTGGGCACTGTATGCACATAGATCCTTTTATTCAATGATAATACTGAATCTTCATCATATTCTATGGTATACACACAATACTCACCTTAACAGAGGCACTTAAACCTCACCTCCATGTATGCAAAAATCTCAGCATTCTTTAAAACTTCCCTGTGACTTCTAGGAGTTCCTGGAGATCCTATTACATGCAATGAGGACCATACAAATTTGTATTTTTATTGTTTTTGCTACCATGTACATCCTCACCAAGGTGCTGGCAACCACCTTACTGCTGGTACTTTCTCTGCAAATGCTCCTTTACTGCTGGGCATCTGGCGTCTTCCCAGGGAATGCTATTTCAGCTTCTTTCATGCATCAGGCTCAAAAACAGTGCTCGGTACTGGGCAGCAGTGGGATAGGGAAAATGGGGGCCACCTCTTCCTTCTAATTATCTTATCTTACATATTCTCCTTCCTAGTCCCAGCACCAAATCTCCCTATTCTATTTTAGTCACCCTCCCACCCCCAAACAAACAAACCCAAACCCTTAGCCTGCCGGCTCACATAACTGTGTTCCCAACATGATCACTAGGTCAATAATGAGATCCAGGCAGATAACTATTGAAATTAAAAGCTCCACTATGCATCTTTATGCATAGATAAAGATAATTTACCAAAATTAGGTAAAAAATGTATCTCAAACACTATTCATGTAAAATATTTTCAAACAAATATGTAAGTAAACCAACCTAAAAAGTAATTGGAGGCAAAGAGTTCTGAAGTCTTTCATTTAAATACTGAAGGAATTCATCTGTCTTATAGTTGGTGAGGGCACAGAGATTAAACACCATGACCAAGGTCCGATCACAGTTTACAGCCAAGGATGAGAAGAGGTTGCAGTTTTGCTGACTCCATTGCAAAACTGAATTCCCCAGCTCCCGATGTGCATGCCTGCTACAGCTGCCTTTATTGTCTTAGGAACTACAATTACTTAAATCCCTTGGGGAAAGAGAAGGCAAGACACATCTAATTTCTAGGCTGATCTTTGAATTCATTTTCCTAAGTTACATATAAGTACAATTTTATTTTTTTATTTTTATTTTTTCCCACTTCCCCCACCAACTCCAATTCAAGCAGTTGTTTTCAGTCTAGTTGTGGAGGACGCAGCTCCCTGGCACGTGTTGGTATTATGAGCACTGTGCTCTACCCAGCTGAGGCAGTTGGTCACCAGTCGTTGGTCAGCTGCTCACAACGGCTGCCCACTGCTCTATGGTGGTTGCCGGCAGCTCACCCACCACAGCCCAGCTCCAGGTAGAGTCCGTTGTTCACAGTCTTAGCTATAGAATGCTCAGCTCACTGGTCCATGTGGGAATCAAAACAGTGACCTTGGCGTTAGGAGCATAGCACTCCAACCACCTGAGCCACCAGGCTGCCCCACATATAAGTACAATTTACAAATTATATTGGAGATATATGAAGAATCTTAGACAACAGCCTGCGAACATTTAGGTAGGTGATTTGGGCCAGACTTACAGCTAATTTATGACAAACATGCCTTTTTCATCTCTTTAATACTAATCATGTTTATTTAGTTCAATTTGTCTTCAAGCCTGCAGGGCATTCTTATTATGTCAAAAGATACTAATAATTACAATGATTTAAAACAATAGAAAATAGCTACAATATGCTACAAATGAAAAACAAGCCCAGAATCAGATAAAACCTTCCATAAGATGACTATTTGTCAGTCAGACTGGCTTTACGGGGAGTGGAAGAGGAAAACCTCAGTGATTGGCTGAAAATGGCTCAGAAATTGCCTCCTGACATTTTCATTTTATAACCACTGGTGGCAGCAGTACTCCAGATGCATCATTTTTAGCAGCCCATAACAATGCTGTCATTCATTCAAAAAATATTTGTTTAGTGCAGTTTCCGAAAGCAATATTAATAGTGTGTTAAGTAATTAACCTGCATTTTCTAAAATCTATAATGGAAACATCTTACACGATCTTAATATGGCCATCATTTAAGAATCTATAAGATACATTCCTTCTAGAATTTAATGTCAGGAAACATTTTCTTCCAGATGAACTCATTTGGTTCCATCCAACAGACAATTTGAACTTTATAAACTTTTCCTATTTCCCTCCTTTTCCATGACTGTCAGGACATGCAGAACTAATTGCAAAATTCTCTTTTGTCATTGGATGTTTTCTGATTTGCCTTGTATTATTTTTTAATTGTTTAATAATACATGTTAATTTTAAAGATTCATAAAATTTAGCAGTGTATAAAAAACCCAATTATCCGTAGCTCTGCCATCCAGAGAAAAGCACCATCAACGCTGGGTTGTATATACTTTTGGACTTTTTCTGCTAGTATAATACATATGTACAAGTTGGACGTCACTATCCATGAGGGCACTGGTTCCAGGAACCCCGCAGATACTAAAATTCTTCGTAGATGCTCAAGTCCCTTATATTAAATGTCATAATATTTGCATAAAACCTATGCACATCCTCCCATGTACTTTAAACATCTTTAGATGATTATACCTATAATGTAAATGCTATATAAACTGTTCTACTGTATTGTTTACAGAATAATGACAAGGAAAAATGTCTGTACACGTTCATTATAGATGTAACCACTGTAGGCCTAATTACATAGTACCCGTAATTTTTTTTTTCCCGAGTATTTTCTATTCGCACTAAATTGAATCCATAGATACAGAAGGCCAATTGAATACATTGGCAATGGCATAGCATATGTATTTTACAGACTACTTTTTAGTTAGTAATAGGCCATGGTCATTTTTCTATGCCAATAAGTGCACATCTATAAGGCCATGTTTAATGGTTTCATAGTTTTCCATTACATGGATGTATATATCATAATTTACTTACGTAGTCATTTATTAGTATCTTTAGGTTGTTTTATCTTTAAAATAGAAATACCCTTATTTAACTTTTTCATTTACGTCTTTTTATTGTCAGCTCCTAAAAATTATCTGTTAAAATAGGCAGGCATAATGAATGAATGAAAGCTTAGGAATAGCCTTGCATTAGCATTATCATGTATTCTTTATGGTATTGTTATTCTGGAGATGAGTAATTGTCTTCCCTTTCTAGGTCTCGTCCAGAATGAGCGAAACTCCTTCCACTAGTTTTTCCGTGATTCATCCAACTTCTTCCAAAGGTCAAGTTCTTTCCCCTCATCACACAAGCATCACACATCCTGTTGTGGCCAAAAGGATCAGTTTCTACAAGAGCGGAGACCCACAATTTGGCAGGGTCAGGGTGGTGGTCAATCCTCGTTGCTTTAAGACATTTGACGCTTTGCTGGATAACTTGTCAAGGAAGGTTCCTCTACCTTTCGGGGTGAGGAATATCACCACCCCTCGGGGAAGGCACAGCATCACACGCCTGGAGGAACTGGAGGACGGTGAGTCGTACCTGTGCTCCCATGGCAGGAAGGTGCAGCCGCTCGACCTGGATAAGGCCAGCCGGTGCCCACGGCCCTGGCACAGCAGCCGGGCCATCAGCACGCGCGCGCACCACTTCCCCGCCGCCCCTGCTACCGGCGTGCGGCTCGCCCCGCGGCGGCTTGTGGTTTTCAAGAATGGTGACCCGAAGGCAAAACGCGTGGTCCTTCTGAGCAAGAAGGTCACCCAGACCTTCGAGGCCTTTCTGCAGCACCTGACGGAGGTCATGCAGTGCCGCGTGACCAAGCTGTATGCCACCGATGGAAGGAAGGTAAGCACTCTGGAGGTTCCTCTTGTCTGAGCTCGGGGCCTGCGGGACAGCGGCGCTGGGGAAGGAAGGCTTTGCGCGCACGTGCCTGCGTGTGCCTGTGTGTTACGACCCTCGTGGGAGATGGCTGGCTCATCTGGGTGGATGGTTCATTTGTTCTCAAGTCTCAATCTGATGAGACATTGGCCAAGAGGAGCCCTTTTTTTTCTCCCACGCTCTCCGCCCCCCCCCACCCCCCTCTGCCTTCCATCAGAACCGAGTTACATAATATGTCGGCAAGAGAGTCTGATCTCAACAATATTTCTTGAAAAGGAGTAGCCAAGAGTGATATTCTGTTAGATAAAGAAACCGTATTCCTGGGATCCTCGCTGAGGGCTGCAGGAGAGAGTTTGCCCTGCAGCTGCCAATGTGTCCACAAGAGCTCCTCTTCCTGGTCCTGGTGTGTTCACCAGGCCCTTTGTCAGCTGCCTAAGGGCAGACATTTGGCTACAGCTGGGTGCTTTGGTGGGGAAGGCAGAAACAGTACTGCATACCTTTTAAAGATTTCTTTAGTTTGATAAAGACTGGTCTGTCTCCTCCCAGCTAATACCATATGTAGGCTCAGTAAAGGTGTTGGTCTAACCCTGACCTCCTTATGCTTTGGTATTTCATTATTTTGTATACATCGTTTATGCTTAGCAAATACTTGGTGATTATCTCTTTCTAGCCCAGGAGGTTGTTGAATTGATTCAATCAGTTAAAAAATTACTACATGGAAAGAACAAAACTTAATGTTGTTTATGTAAGGACCATAACTCTGGTTTTTTTCTAGGTTCCCAGTCTCCAGGCGGTGATTCTGAGCTCTGGAGCTGTAGTGGCAGCAGGAAGGGAACCGTTTAAACCAGGAAATTATGACACCCAAAAATACTTGCTTCCTGCTAGATTACCAGGGATCTCTCATCGTGTGTACCCCAAGGGAAATACCAGATCAGAAAACAGAAAAAGTAAGTCACTTAAATATATAGCCTTTATATTTTGCCCTGAGAGTTTTTTTTGTCAGCAACGAAAAAATCCATGCTTAAATGACTAATTTTCTTCATCACAGAAGAGAAAACAAAGGGATCAAAGCATTCTAAATTAAAATTGGTTATATTTGTAGTTGGAAAGAGTCACAGAGATTGTCTCAATTTTTTTAGATATTTCCAAATCAATTACTGATATCTGTTTAAATTGAATTGATAAGGTATGTTTTTTCCCCCCATATAATACCAAGATAAAGAATCATTTCTTGATTTGGAGAGGAATTCTATGGAATATGGAAGTGACATCTCTGGTAGTTGCAGAGTTTTCTCTAAATAGTACCATGCAGCATTATAGCTGACTCAGTAGGTTAGTCGAGTGACCGTATTTAAAAAAATTTCTAGCTACATACATGTCTACTTATTGAAGTTAATCCAGTAAAAACCACAGGCCTTTAGATCCAGTTTTCTTTTTTTTTTTTTAAAAGGTTCATGTAGCCAATTCATGCTGATTAACAATAATCTATGTTGATAATTTCTTAGGAAAGGCTTCACAATGTGGCATTATCTTTTGGATAGGGGGGAGGAGGGCATCTTGATGCCCAGGAGTGTGGGATAGGCTGTAAATTCCCTATGCAGGCATGGAAAAAATTTCATGATTTATTGTGCTCAGTATTTTAGCTCTATGTGAAAGTATTGATTGCCATTTGTACTTAAATTTTAGTTTTTATTTTATTTAGACATGGGATAATAAGCATTTTAAGTAGTATAATTCCTCTACTTATTACTAAAGTGGGTGAAATTCATCTATTATTTATTTTGTCCTATAGTTGTATGGATATACTCAATAGATAATTATTAATGTTTCTATTTCAAAGGCACTAACGGCTGAATATCTTATGCATATGTTTGTATTCTTTTATTGCTACCTTAGTCATTTTACTAAAATCATTTTGTTATTTTGTGTTTGATATGGGTTGCTGAGTATGATTTTTTATAGCTTCAGGGAACCTGAGGGCTTCCTTTAGTTTTTAAAAAATTATGAGTGAGACATTTTCATTTATAGTTTTGGTAAAAGTACAGAGATTAAGAGAAAATATTTCTAGGTTTATATTTTAAAAAGTTAAACATATTTAATTGATAGCAAACATGTGAAAATCTATACAAATCACTAATTGGAATTAGGTTGAGTGTAAGAAGCATGAGTACCAAAATTATTTCTACAGACACACATTACAAAGACAACTAGATATCTGGATCTTATATCTAGCCCTGTTCTCTTTTTGCCCTATGTTAAACCAAGTGTACTGATTATACAAAGTAATGCTAAATTAATGGTTTTATTTGGTTAGTATAGCATTTTAAATAAATTATAAAAATGTTTTAGCTTTCATCATGTTATAAATGTGTCTCTTGGATATGCACAGATGGAAAAATAAATACCACCGTAATTATTACTTGCTTTCTTGAATAAGTGAGCAGCACTTGGTTAAACTCCAATTTCAGTACTGGTAAACAAAATAAAACAACAAAACTAAACACTGCAGAAATCAATTTTTGCTAGAATTCTTAGCAATTCTGCTTTGTACTTATTTAAATTGCCTTATTAAACTAAAAATTAAAATTCTATGAATCTCCTCATTGAAATAGACTTATAAGTTCCTTTTTAAAGAATAGTTTGTAGAAATGTACCAGATATTATAATAAACTCAAATAACCAATGAATGCATAGAGGTTTGAAATTTAGAAACTAAGGTACTTTTCATGCTAATTATTTACTTTTTTCTTTTCTTCCTTTTTTGGCTGCCTCTTCTATTGGATATATGTATATAAAACTTCTTTATCTTTCACATTATATTTTGATGTGGGTCATCTTTTACTCTTAAAATCTTGAAAGTGAGTGCACATGTGCCTTCAAGCCCAAGGTCCCAGGTTTATTCTGCTTCTTCTGACAAAATGCATAATAATGATTGCAACTCAGATCATTCTTTTGCTCCTGAAACTTACTTGGCCTTAGAAAAAAAGGATTCTCAGAATTTATTGATATATCCTTCCGAAGATGATATTGAGAAATCAATTATTTTTAATCAAGATGGCACTATGACAGTTGAGATGAAAGTTCGATTCAAGATAAAAGAAGAGGAAACAATAAAATGGACAACCAGTGTCAGTAGAGCTAGTCTTTCTAATAATGATGAAAAAAGTGAGCTCAGCAGTTTTCCAGGAAGACCAGATGGTCTGTCATCTGGTTTAAAGATTGCAGCATGTTCATTGTCTGCGGATGTCGTATCTCTGGAGAAAGGCAGTATTCAAGAGGGCAGTTTGGCAGAGGAGATAAACACTCAAATGACAGCTCAAGAGCTTGAAACTTGCAGTGCTTCTGGTTGGGAGAATGCTGCTATGGACATAAATACTATCCAGGAAACTCAGGATCAAGTGAAGCATCATTTTTATAGGCCCCCTACACCTGGACCAAAGAGAGTAAGACAAAAGAAATCTGTGATTGGGAGTGTGACCTTAATATCTGAAACTGAAGTTCAAAAGAAAATGATTGGACAGTTTTCCTATAGTGAGGAAAGGGAAGACGGGGAAAACAAATCTGAGTACTGCATGTATACAGATTCTTGCAGTAAAATGTCATCAGTATCTAATAATCCAGTACTTGTTCAGATAGATAGCAATGAACAGATGGAGTCATCTTTAGAAAGACAAAAGGAAAGCAGACAACTCAAGTCAAGTGCAATAAGTGCTGGTGCTGTAGAAATTACAAGTCAGAAGATGTTAGAGATGTCCCATAATAATGGCTTGCCACACACTGTATCGGAAAACATAATTGTGGAGGAAGGTATAGTTGATAGTGTAACACCAGAAAACAAAGCTAGTATCAAGAACTTAAGAACTTACAGCAACACTAATGATAGGTTCTGTCCTAGTTTAGCAGATGCAACTCATTCTTTAACTAACAGCTCTGTAACTGGCAAAACTATTTCTGAGACCCCAGCTTCAGTACTATCTTCTACTGTCACCACAAGAATTGACAGACTAATAAATGAATTTGCTCAGTGTAGTTTAATAAAACTTCCAGAAAATAAAAAGCAGATTTCATCATCTGTTGCCAGCAAAAAGAAGATGAAATCTCAGCAGCAAGTGATAAATTACAGTCCTCAGGATGGGGAGATTGCAACTAAAGGAATCCCCAGTAAGACTAAGAGAATAAACACAAGGGGTAGAATAGCACAGAAAACCGTATTGCAAGATTCACACAGTCCCTTTAGAGGAGTGTTACTTTGTGAGGAAAAACTCCATCCAAGTGATATGGTAATTGAAGCAAATTATTTTCGTTCCAAAAGTAATCTCAATTCTGTGAATTCAAAAAATTTCCATAGAAATACATTCAATGATATGCAGAATCCTAAGGTTCAAGGATTTTTAACCAAAAGGAAATCAGGACCACTAAACAAAGTAAGCTTAGGAGGGCCTACAAAAAGAGAAACTGGTCAAGGA
Organism: Rhinolophus sinicus; assembly: GCF_057876585.1. NCBI lineage: Eukaryota > Metazoa > Chordata > Mammalia > Chiroptera > Rhinolophidae > Rhinolophus > Rhinolophus sinicus. The sequence goes on along the minus strand of NC_142507.1, from coordinate 22,897,059 downwards.
GAGAAAGTATTTTCCCGTAATGAATTCAGATATTGCAAAAATACTTTTGAAAATCAAAATTTATTTCATGTGCTTAACTATCTTGAGCAAAAACCCAGTGCTTTTTGTGGATCACAGGCAGAAATAGCATGTTGGTATTTGAGAGGAATGGTAAAGAAGAGTTTAGTTTCAAAAGTTAATAATTCACACATAACTTTAAAAAGCCAGAAAAAACAAAAAGGGGTTAAGTTGAAATCAGGTACTATCGTAAGTAAAGAGCATGTTACAACCAGGGCAAATTCCTTACCTTCTTTGAAAAAAGCTGTTTTTCCTGAGGATGTTACCCATCATTCAGTTCAAAATTATATACAGAGATGGTTGCAGAACATAAATCCACATTCAACTTTGCAACATAGTAAATCAGTTCCAATATGCAAAAAGGAAAGGAGTGTTGTTAATTGTAACAATAGTTTTCCAGGAAATGATTCCCACACAAGTTCTGAAAAAGGAAATAATTTTGTCATGGAAAGTAATAAGCACATAACTAAAAATGCCAGTTTGACAGGAGATAATCTAGGTAAAGATTTAGGTAAATCTTTTGACAAAAACAACACTGAAGAACTTAACAGAGATCTCTATAAGAGCCAGATTGAATCTTGGAATGATGCTTACTTGCTTTCCCTGCAGGAATGTTGTACTTTGTCACAGTCAGCTATTGATAATCATAATACTAAAAGTCAGGTATCTGTTGAAAAATTAGGACCAGAGGTAAGCCCTGTTTACCAAGAAATAAATCTAGCTACAAAAGGGCAAAGTGTAGATGCTGCCATTCAAGTAGATCCAATGGAAGAGGCCACTCCAAAAGACCTGTTACCAGTCCTATTGCTTCGCCATCTGCAGGCCTTAGTTCCCAGTATTCACAAGACTCAGAATGGTGGTGTTCACATGCCAGGTTCACTTGTAGATGTTCCCTTCCCTTCCCCAATATGTAATTCCTCCACTAATGTTCTTCTCGCTTGGCTCCTGGTGCTAAACCTAAAGGGAAGTATGAATAGCTCCTGTCAAGGTGATGGTCACAAGACTGCCAAGAGAACTTCAGAAATACTTGCATTGTTGGAGGTTCTCAGGCATGTTGCTATCACAGAGGAAGCTGACGACTTGAAGGCCGCTGTTGCCCATTTAGTGGAGTCAACTACAAATCCCTTTGGACTCACTGAGAAAGAACAAGAGGTGGTCCCTATGGGTCTTTCTGCAAATTGTTCCACACCCAACATTCGGAGAGTTCCTAAGTGCACTGAAAATGAAAAAACACAGAAAATCATCTCTTCAAGTCGAGGCTGCTTTGCCAGTGAGGACTGTGCTCCTGAAGCCTGTGTTTCAGAGAGGACTTGCTCTCCATGTGAGATGTGCGCTGTGAGCAAGATTTATCCTCCAAAAGCGACTTGTAACCTCAGTGACATTTTTCCCCCTAGTGATGGCTCCACCACAGATCAGACCTCTATGAATAAAGCTTGTTTCCTAGGAGAGGTCTGTTCACTAATTGATGCTATGTCTTCCCATAAGGCTTGTGCTCATGAGGAAAGCCATACCTTTAAGACAGCTTGCTTAGTTGACGAGGCCTACATTCCCATCAAAGTCTGCAATACCAATGACTTTTTAAATTCCAGCGAAAACACATATACTGATAATTTGGAATTGACCGAAGAGTTAGAAAGAGTTGATAAAGTTCAGAAAGACCTACATATTTTGGCAGACCTTGAGTGTAAACATGGTTTTAATATATTGCTGTCCCACCAAAATAGAAATTTAACCCACCATGGCTTTTTCCTAAGTGCTACTCAACCAAAATTTGATAATGAACACAATTCTCTAGATGAATTTGAAAATTGTTCATTAAAGAAATTTCGGGGAAAAAATGTACATACATCCTTTGATAAGGAAGAATCAAAGGCTTCTGAAGAAACAAATTCAATAACCAACAGCATGACATCAAATGAAAGAAACATTTCAGTGTTGGAATCTTGTGAAGAATTAGAAAAGCAGGACATTGATTTCTTTAATACAAAGGTAAATACAGGAAAGCAAGTCACTAAAGGATTGATCAAAAAAGAATTAGAGGCTAGTAAAAGTTTGGAATTGATAGAAATCTCTAGCAGGAACATGACAGAAGAAGAAAGGAAGAATAGTGTAATTTGTGAGACAATCAGTGGGAGGTTGGCAACACCACCACCTTTACTGTTTTGCTATGGTTCTAAGCAAAACACTGAAAAGGAGCTCAATGAAAGAGAAACTAAAATGAGAATTAAAATGATGATGAAAAGCATGGAAATTGGAAGTTGTTCAGACTCCCCTCTTGATTTCAAAAACTGCTTCAAAAGACCAGTGACTTCTGATTGGTCAGACTATAGACGAGCCAGTGAGAATGATCAGCCATATAAGACATCCAGTGATGGCCCCAAAGACAGTGATGAGCAAGAGAAAGAATGCAATAAAGGATTTATTGAAAGGACAATAGAAAAACTTTATGATAAAGTGGAGATTGTTAAGCCATCTTTTTCCTCTGGGTCTATACACAGATCTCAGGTTTGTCCTTATAATTCTATGGAAGATCAGTGTACTAAAAATGTATGTCTTTATGATTCTGAACGTCATTCATTTAGCTCTTCTGAACAGGTATCTAGTGGTTCATCTATGTTGCAGAAATTTCAGGAGGAAAGACAAGATAAATATGACTTTAATGACATGAGGGCCAATTATCATTGGAGAGACATTTTAGAACATAGTACAAAACAAAATGATCATAACAGGATCTTCAGAGACATAGAGGAAGGAGTGCTGATTGATAAAGGCAAGTGGCTCCTGAAAGAAAATCATTTGCTAAGAGTATCATCTCCTGAAAATTCTGGCATATGTGGGAATGCAGACACCACATCAGTGGATACTCTGCATGATAATAACAGCGATGAGGTACTATATTCACAGTTTGGAAATTTGGCCTCAGGCCCAAACATGGCTGACCTGTCCTGTTCAGAATTGGAGGAACTGACTCAACCCCTTGAAATGAAATGCTGTTATTTTAACATGCCTCATTGTAGTGACTCTGAGCCTTTTCAGGAAGATTTGCTAGATGTTCAAAATGAAATATGTGCCAAGGAGAGAATGCCAAATCACCATGCAGAGGAGAAAGGTAACCATAGGTCAGAAAGAGTATGCACATCTGTCACTCATGTCTTTACAGCTGCTACCAATAAAATACATCCTGTCTCTGATGATACGATTAAAAACCAGCCATTGCCTGGAAATAATATTCATGGTGAACTTCAGGAAAATGACTCTTTGGATGAATTCTATGCTATTTGTGGTCAATATTGCCCAATACTAACTGTTATTATCCAACCCATAAATGAGGAAAACCGAGGATTTGCATATTGCACAGATTCTGATATTGAAAATTCTTTGGGCCTCCATTTATGGATGAAAATTCACCCATATTTACTACAGACAAATAAAACCATGTTCAGAGATGAAAACAATAAAGCAAATAGTAGAAAGACATTTAATGATAATGCCATCGGCAATACATTTGATCAACTTTACTTCAATAACATGTTTGATTTGATAGGTAAAAGAAGAAAATTTAAAAAAGTTAACTTCTTCGACTCAGAGGAAGAAAATAATTTAAAGAAATTTCAATTATATTTAAAGAAAAGGTTTTGTGTGAATTTTTTGCACAAATCATTGTTAACTGTGGGTGATGTGAACTCAAATACACAAGACCCCAGCAATCAAACAAATGAAATCTTTGAAGTAGTTGATGAAAATAACAACTTATTAAACAACAGATTCCAGAACTCAAGGACAAATCTCAATGAAGTAATAAGAGAAAATATCAACTATTATTTCTCCTTTGAAATGGTTGGTCAAGCCTGTCTATTTTGCCAAGTTGCGACATCCTTAAATATTAACAGAAATTTATTAAAAATATTTTATGTTTTTGAAGATAAGAATCTCTTGATTTGGGAAGAGAAAAAACCATTAAATTTAACTGACTTTGAAAGCAGTGATGAACAGGAAGATTTATAATTTCAATATCAGCACAGTCTTTCTTTATCATGCATTTTTTCCACCTCATGCATTTCCCCCCCTCATAAGATTAAGCAAATGGGATGGAGATGGACTAGAGATAACCTCTAAGAATTTCCCACTTCAAAATGATCTTACCCTAGAAAACTTGCCCTTTGATAATCTGATTTGACTTTCATCATTCCCCAGTTCTTCATTTTTCCAACAATTATAGACTTTTTTTCTATTCTAATATTTTGGAAGTCTCTGTTTTTTTCCTGACAATACGAGTATATAATTTCTTGTATCTGTGACTTTTCTCCTAGGACATTATAAATGCCCTAAGGACAGGAATAATATCCTTTTTCTTCTTTTTTATGTTCTCAGTAAGTGCAAAATGTATATTGAATGCATTGTTGAATAAACAGAATAGACATAGCCTCAAAATACTTTATTTATTAACTTTACTGATTTGATAAAGGTATGATTGTAAAATCTCCATAACAATCTTATAACTTTTTTGTGCCAACTGTGTTCAACCTGGTTTTCCTCAGAACATCTGTTTAATAAACTTGCATTTACTTGTGCCAAAATAACAAAGTTGTATTGAGGAACTAAAAGATGATTACATAAATAATATCTTTGGTTTTAGTTCATTATGAGTCAAATCCATAAAATATGAATTGGTATTTATTTCACCAGATTAAGACTACCTCTACATAGAGTATGCTTTTTCTACATTAAATGATGTACTCCTCTAATTGAAATATGGAAGTTGTAATGTTGTAAAGAACTAAAATTGTGGAGAAATAATAGAAAGGGGAGAAGAGTTAATGTTAATTTTGTGTCTACTGTACTCGTATACCAGGGACTATAGTAGTCTTGGATTTATTCTATGTAATCTTTCCTTATGAAGACAATGTTTGACTTTGTTACTACCTTTTTGCAGATGAGACAACCTAGAAGCAGGGAGCCAGAGTACTTTTGTAAGTGGTGCACAATAGGTATCTGTCAGGATCAGAACCTAGTCATTCATGCCTGAAAATCAATGCTATTTTTACTACATCTTTATTTTTTTTCATATGAGGAAGGAGTGATAAAATGCTTAAAACATTATGTAGCACTCTCCCTAGAGCAGAGAGACAATGAAATTACTTTTTTTTTCAATTTGGGAAGAGTGATATATAACTATATCAAGGAAATTGGGGAAATCACTCATAACAAGTAGGAGTTTTTAGAAAACATGGTACGGCAGCACATAATTTTTAGTAATGTTATATCAAACAATGTCCTAGGTGGCCCAAATGATATTGGGAAACAAGAAATTGAGAGTGATGATCCTGTAACGTACTTTTTACTTAAAACACACGTGTTCATATACATTGAATTCCAACCGCATCTTATTCATGGCTCGATCCCAGATCTAGCATATTTCTTGGGACATGGTAAACACCTAGTAAAAGTGTGTTGAATGGATAAGAAGTGCTTTTGAATGCTTTTTCTTTATGTCTTATTAACTTTGGATCCATACATGTAGAAATATATGCAAAGGTAATGAAGGATAGAACTAAATTTCTTGTGTTTTGTGAAGCAATATTTCAATCACTTTATTTATTTATTTATTTAACTTTATTTATTTTGACATTCAGTACTATTTTATGTTAATTTCAGGTATACGGCATAGTGGTTAGACATTTGTATGATTTAAAAAGTGATCTTCCTGACTAGTCTAGTACCCACCTGGCACCATGCATAGTTATTACCATATCATTGACTATATTCCCTATGCTGTACTTTACATCCCCACAACTATTTTGTAACTACCAAGTTGTACTTCTTAATCCCTTCACTTTTTTCAGTCTGCCCCCAACCCCCTCCCGTCTATCACCCCGATAAATCTAGTACCCATCTGACACCATATATACTTATTCCAATATGATTGATTATATTCCTTTTGCTATACCCTACATCGCTGTGACTACTGTGTAACAACCAATTTGTACTTCTTAATCTCTTCCTCTTTTTACTCACCTCCAAACCCCCTCCCATATGGCAACCATCAAAGTGTTCTCTGCATCTGTGAGTTTCTTTCTGTTTTTTTTTTTTTTTAATTAAAATGTATTGGGGTGACAGTGGTCAACAAAACTACATAGGTTTCAAATGTACAAGTCTATAAATACATCACCTATATATTGCATTATGTGTTCACTACCCAGTGTCAGTTCTCCTTCCATCACCATATGTTTGACCCCCTTTATCCTGTTCTACCATATCCGCTCCACCCTTTTCCTCTGGTAACCACTAAACTGTTGTCTGTGTGTATGAGTTTTTGTTTTTTTGTTTGTCTTGTTCCTTTGTTGCCTTCAGTTTTATATCCCACCTATGAGTGAAGTCATATGGTTCTTGACTTTTTCTGTCTGACTTATTTCACTTAGCATAATAATCTCAAGATCCATCCATATTGTTGCAAATGGCACTATTTTATTTTTTTATGGGAGAGTAGTATTCGATAGTGTATATATAACCACTTCTTTATCCAATCATCTCTCGAAGGACACTGGTTTTTTCTATGTCTTGGCCAGCATAGATAATGAATTCTTTCTTTGTCATTAAGGTTTTTTTGGCTTTTGACAGATGCTTTAATATTACATAGATACATTACAGGTACTAAAACATTACATATTTTACATATTATGTAATATATATATAATGTATATAGTGTATATGCACGTTATGTTTATGTATTTTACAAGTATTATGTATATATATGCATATATTTCTTATATGTATGCACACATGCATATAGTAAATGTATAATAATATGTATACACATATAGAAAATATATAATAGTATATAAAAGCCTTGAAAATTATTTCACTTGTTATCCCCTAATCCTCTTTTTGTAGGGTATATAATTTTTTTTTTGTAACTCTTTATATTTATTTATTTATTTATTTTGATTGGTTTCAGGTGTACAAAACAATGTAATAGTTAGACATTTACACCCCTCACAAAGTGATAACCTGCCTCCCCCAATCTACTACCCCTCTAACATCATATATAGCTGTTACAATTTCGTTGACTATTCCCTATGCTGTACTACACATCCTGTGACTATATATATTAAATTATAGTTGACATTCAGTACTATTCAGCTTCAGCTTCAGGTGTACACTGCAGTGGTCAAACATGTGCACCATCCATGAAGTGGCCTCCCTAATAAGACAAGTGTCCATTGATACCCTACCAAATCTTTACAACATTATTGATTATGTTCCCCAACTGTCTTTTGTATCCCCATGGCAATCTTGCGTTTACCAATTTGTACTTTCTAATCCCTTACCTTTTCCCTCATCCTTACACCTCTCCCATCTAACAGCCCTCAGTTTTTTCTCTATATGTCTGAGACTGTTTCTGATTAGTTTGCTCATTTATTCTAATCTTTAGATTAGAATGAAATCTTTGTCATTAATTTTTTTTTAAAGACTGAAATTTTTTAAAAAATTTTTAAATTTTTAAATTGGGTAAATTTTATCAGGTGCGCTTTTTCCAGGACCCCTCAGCTCCAAGTCCAGTCACCGTTTTCAACCTAGTTGCAGGGGGTGCAGCCCACCATCCCATGTGGGAATTGAACTGGCAACCTTGTTGTTAAGAGCATGCGCTCTTGCCAACTGAGCCATCTGGCAGCCTACCAGCAGCTCAGCAGCAGCTCAGCTCAAGTCATTGTCTTCAGTCTAGTTGTGGAGGGTGCAACTCACTGGCCCATGTGGAAATCAAACTGGCAACCCTGTTGTTAAGAGCATGTGCTCTAACCAACAGCCAACCGGCCGCCCCATCATTAATTTGACAGCAGGCCTTGGAGAAGGCCTGCTGGAATTGAGGTAATTAGGTTTTCTGTTTGTTTCTTTGATTTGAGGATCCAGTTCTTTCCACAGATTTGGGAAGTTCTAGTTGGCTATTTGAATATACTCTCTGTTCCTTTCTCCCTCTCTTTTCCTTCTGGTATGCCCATTATACTTACGTTGCTCTTTCTGATGTAGTCAAGAAGTTCTTGTAGAATTCTTTCATTTATTTTAACTCTCAAGTCTCTCTCTTCTTCCATCTGTGTCATTTCCAGATTTCTATCTTTGATATCATTAATTCTTTCCTCCATCTGGTCAGCTCTATTATCTAAGCTGGGTATTTCATTCATTTCTTTTATTGAGTTCTTAATCTCCAGAATTCCTATTTGGTTCTTTTTTAAAATTTTCAATTTCTTTGGTAAAATGTTAATTTTGTTCTTTGATTATGTTTCTTAGTTCATTAAACTGCCTATCTGTGTTTTCTTGCATCTCGAGTTTTTTCAAAACTGCTGTCTTGAATTCTCTGTCATTTAAGTCACATATTTTCATGTCTTTGAGTTCATCTTCTTTCTGAGCTGCTTTGTTACCTTGGTTATTTATGGCAATTAATGAATTATTATTTCTCTTCCTGGGCATCTACAGGAGTGGATTCTGCAGCAGGTTGATATGAAGAGGTCTTTCTTTTGCTTTCTAGTAGGTGTTGCTGGACTGTTTTATTTTCTCTAGTACTGCAGCCTTTTATTTTCTCTCATGCTGTAGTGTTTTGTTGTTTTTCTCTTGCACTGTTCCAGCTTCTCACATGACGGAGTGTTCCCTAGAAGGTGGGCTTCTCCTCTGTGAACCTGTCACCTGGGTCTCAGGGCATGGGTTCCATGGGAAGATGTGGAGGGCAATAGAGTTTTGAGCTTCTGAAATCCCAATGCTGCCCCTGCAGCCTGATGCAGAACCTGTGTGTCTCAGCAGTTCTGGTTGTCCCCGCAGGAATCTGCCCAGAAAGGTGGCAGTGGGGTGGGCTGTGAGAGGTAGGTGGCGCATTTGTGACTCTGAACAATGGCAAGTACCAGCCCACAGCTGTCTTGCCCCTACAGTTCTTTCCCTATTGCTGGAATTAGTCAGTAACGCTGTGCGTCTGTGGCTGCGGGGACTGTGGCTTCAGTTCTCAGGGCTGTAGATTTCTTTAATCTGACAGTGCTACGGTTTCTTCTGGAGCCTACTTCTAGCACTTGGAAAATGGGGCTGGGGCGAGCTCTGAGACAGTGGCAGGGAAGCAGCCAAATTCCGTGTCTTTGTTTTCTGCCTGGCAGTGAGAACTTAAACCACCGTTCTCACCTTTCTGTATTCAGTCTGCTCCAAGGTCTCTACTGCGACAGTTGGTTCAGCTGTATTATATGATGATTCCTCAGGCAGGTCTGTGGGCCACCAGGGTTTCACCTGCACCTGAATTCTTCCCTCTCCTGGGATTGCAGTGAGCTCTGGACTTCAGTGAGCTCCAGTCTGTGTCCTGTGGCCATGTCTCTGCACTTCCTTCTTCCCTCCTCCCCTGCTCACCCGATTTTCCCACGTTCAGGTGATTTGATGCATGGATCTCTCAGAGGTGCTTGTGTGTTGCACAGGGAATTCTTTGTTTGATTATAGCTCTTCAATTTGTTGTAACTTGCAGGGGAGATTTCAAGAAGCAGTCCTCATGCCACCATTTCTGTGACGTCACTCAGTTCTTTCTGTTTTACTTGTTTATTTTGTTCTTTAGATTTCACTTGTAAGTGAAATCACATTGTATCTGTCTTTCTCTGTCTGACATGCCCCATTCAGCACAATACCCTTCAAGTCCATCCATACCACTGCAGATGGCAATAACCCATTCACTTCCATGGCTTAGCAGTATTCCATTGTATATATGTACTACCTACTCTTTATTCATTCATCCATCGACGGACACCCAGGCTGCCTCCACATCTTGGCCACTGTAAATAATGCTGCAGTGATCATATGGATGCACACATTCCCTCGAAGTAGCTTTTTAGGTTTCTCTGAATAAATACCCAGAAGTGGGATTAATGGGCCATTTTTTTTTGTCTCTTGTTATAGTCTTTGTTTTAAAGTTTATTTTGTCTGGTATAAGTATTGCTATCTCCACTTTGTTTTGTTTTGTTTTTTTGTTTGTTTCCATTTTCATGAAATATCTTTTCCCCATTTTTTTATTCTCAGTCTGTGTGTGCCTTTCGATCTGAAGTGAGTCTCTTGTAGACAGTGTATGTGCGGGTCTTGTTTTTTTATCCATTCTACCACCCTATCTTTTCGTTTTAAGCATATAATTAATTTATACTCAAAGTAATTATTGATAGATATGTTTATAACCATTTTATTATTCACATTTTTGATCTTTGTTTTCTTTTTCTCCTTCCCCTCCTCCTCCTTCTTCTTCAACACTCCCTCTAAGACACTTTGTAATACCAGTTTTGTGGTGATGAACTCCTTTAGCTTTTTCTTGTCTGGGAAGCTCTTAATCTGTCCTTTGATTCTAACTTCTAGTTTTCCTGGATAGAGTAATGTTGGTTGTAGGTCATTGCTTTGCATCATTTGAATATGTCCTGCCAATCCCCTTCTGGCCTGCAAAGTTTATGTTGAGAAATCAGCTGACAGTCTTATGGGAACTCCTTTGTAGGTAACTAACTGCTTTTCTTTTGCTGCCTTTAAGATTCTGTCATTGTCTTTAATCTTTGGCAGTTTAATTACGATGTGTCTTGGTGTGGGCCTCCTTGGATTCATCTTGTTTGGGACTCTCTGTGCTTCCTGGGCTTGTATATCTATTTCCTTCATCAGGTTAGGGAAGTTTTCCACCATTATTTCTTCAAATAGGTTTTCAATTCCTTGCTCGCTCTCTTCTCCTTCTGTCGCTCCTATAATGCTAATGTAGGTAAGCTTGATCTTGTCCCAGAGGCACTCTAAACTCTCCTCACTTTTTTGGATTCTTTTTTTCTGTTCAGATTGGGTGTTTTCTGCTACCTTGTCTTCTAAATCACTGACTAGATTATTTGCTTCATCTAGTCTTTCTTTGAGTCCCTCTAATGTATTCTTCCTTTCAATTATTGTTTCCTTAATTTCTGACTGGTTCTTTTTTATGTTTTCTATCTCCATTTTTGAAGTTCTCCCTGAGGTCATTGAGCATCCTTATAAGCAGTGTTTTGAACTCTGCATCTGATTGATTGCTTGTCTCCCTTTTGTTTAGTTCTTTTTCTAGTCTTTTAAAAATATTTTGCTCTGGTCTTTTATTAATATTTAGGACATTTCTTTGGTTCCCCATATTTGCTGCCTCTCTGTGTTTGTTTCTATATATTAGGTAGGGCTGCTATGCCTACTTGTCTTAGTAGAGTGGCCTCATGTAGGAGGTGTCCTATGGGGCCCAGTGGTGTAGTCTCTCCCGTCATCAGAGCTGGATACTCTTGGTGTGTCCCTTTTATGGGCTGTGTTTGCCCTCCTTTTGTAGTTGAGCCTTGATTGCTGTTTGCATGTCAATGGAGGGATGGATCCTCAGGCTGATTGGTTGTGAGTACTGGTCTTGACTATAGTGTAGGCATTGTGGTGCAATGGCTGGCTCTACATAGTAGGGTTTGCTCTCACGGGGCTCTGGTGCCTGCCCAGTCTTCCCTTTGGGTGTGTCTTTTCTGGTGACAGCTGGGTGATGCTCCGGTTTGGTCTCAAGCTGGCAACCATGTGTGCCAGTGCTGAGACCTCCTGGGAGGGGACCTGCTGTAGGCCAAGTTTAGTTGCAGCCTGTGCTCTGCCCTGGGCCACCTGGTATGAGCCACAAAACAATCCACAGATGGCCACTGCCTGCACTGGGGTTGGTGGTGCCTCAAGAGGCCAATCTGTGAACTGAGGCTGTCTGTCACTAGTGCCTGGGTTAGTGCTATTCAGCCAGAGTTACGGGATATGCCAAAGCCAGATGCTGCTTGTTTGGGTTTTGTGAACCTTTGAGAGATTTTATAAAGGTCTGGAACATGAGCTAAGACTTATTATTTATTTATTTATTGGTACTGAAAAGCCACTGGAAGCAGCTTGGGTGTGCCCAAAAGTTGGGTGGGTAGGGTTTCCCAGGAATCACTAAGGTGGCACAGATGTTAGGTGATAGCTAGTTTGATGGAGACTCAGATATGGTATCTGCCTGCATCTGCATGCTGGGATGAGGGAGGGCTCAACAAAGAAACAATGTCTTTCACCAGCTTCTCCATCTTCCCAGAACTGGCCTTCCAGCCCTTGCCTGGAAGCCAGACAATTTAGTTCTTCACTGTATGTCCCTGGCACCTCTTGAGCCATTGCCGCAGTGCTGGAGCTCAGAGTGAATGAGTCCATCAGTGATTAAGTCCATGTGCTGTCTTTTTAAGTGTGTCTGGGACTTCAGCCACCCCCACCTCATTCAACCACAATCTCTGGTTTCACAGCCAGAAGTTTTGGGGACTTCTCTTCCCAGCACTGGAACCCTGGGCTGGGGAGCCTGGTATGGGGCTGGGATTGCTCGTTTCTCCAGGGGGTACCTCTGCAGCTGAGATGTCCCTCCTGATTTCTAATGGTCACATGTTGGTGTGGAACTAGCTGTTCCATGTGTCTGCTTCTTCTACCAGTCTCAAAGTGGCTTCTGTAAGTCTGTAGTTTTGTAAGGCTTTGGTTCAGCTAGACTTCAGGCAATCCTCCATGATGGTTGTTCTGCATTTTAGTTGCAATCGATGTGGTCCGGAGAGGAGTTGAGCACAGCGTTCACCTACTCTGCCATCTCGAAAGCCTTAATCACTTTTAAAAATTTGAAAATGATGTGTGCTTTTTCTTTTAAATATTCAAAGGCTGTTTTTATTTTCACAATGATTGCATTAAAAAACCTTATAACACTGAAATTTAGAAGACTAAAATAATTGAGAAAATTTTTTACTATTACACAGATTTGGGTTTTGCTTTAGAGAGGAAGTGCCTGAGGGCTGAGGAAGGGATTCTATCCTATTGTGTTCAGGGACATATTCCCGAGTTCAGGTATCTTCAATCCCAAGGTGGAATGGTGCAATTATCACTTATGCCCACCAGATGTCAGCTGTGCTATGCGCTGCCAGAAGTGCAGACATCCTCAGACGGAGGGTTGAATGAATAAAGGGAGTGCCTCAAGCATTGGGACTGTGTCTGGGTTGCTGGCTTCTGCTTCAAAGAAAGCTGAGGACTCAATTGTGGAGGCACTACCCAAGTCTTCAACCCAGAAGGTATAGCAGTGTTAAGAATTAAAGGAGCTATAATGTTAGCAGCAAGGAGATGAAGTTCAAAAGTAAAGGGAATATGAAGTAAAATGTGCTGTTAAAATCATCATTGATGATCTCAAGGAAAGCCGAATTTGGGAAGAGTGGGAGAAACCCAAATCCTAACTTATGTTGAAACAAAATTAATGAATTATTGGCTCAGTGGGTAGGAATAATTTTTAAGTGAAACTTTCAGGTATTGTACCACTTAACTTTTCAGTGACACAAAACACACGTCCCATTTTCAAGATTTAAATTGAGATATTGAAGCTACTTCTCATGTTTGTAGTACTAACTTCAGTAGTTTCCTCATCTGTAAAATAGGGTCACCACATTAAAGTTCTTATGAGAAGCTACCATTATAAGATTGTGAGAGTTTCACTTGAGAGAAGATTATAAAGCTCTTAACACAGAACTTGCCACATAGTGCTGAATACATTTTTTTTTTTTTTACTTATAGAGCTTGGCTTTTTAATTTAATTTTATTTTTTTTTATTAGTTTCATGTGCACAAAACAAAGTAATACTTAGACATTTATCATTTATATCCCTCACACTGTGTCAACCCTCCTCCCCCATCCACTATCCCTCTGACATCGCACATAGCCATTATATTTCCACTGTCTCTATTCCTAATGCTGTACTCCGCTTCTTGTAAGTGTATACATATATATATGTACATATATATGTGTGTATATATATGTACAAGTATATACATATACTTGTAGTAGACATTCAGTATTGTTCAGCTTCAGTTTCAGGTGTACAGTGCAGTGATCAGGCATCTACATCATCCCTGAGGTGGTCTCCCTAATCAGAAAAGTGCCCATTGGATACCCTACAAAATTTTTACAACATTATTGATTACATTCCCCAAATTAACTTTCGTAACCCTGTGGCAATCTTGTGGTTACTGACTGCTTTCTAATCCCTTCATCTTCTCCCCTATCCCCACCCCCCCATCTAACAACCCTCAGTTTTTCCTCTATATCTCCGAAACTGTTTCTGATTAGTTCATTCACTTATTCTCTTCTTTAAATTCCACATATAAGTGAGATCTATGGTATTTGTCTTTCTCTGTCTGACTTATTTCACTTAACACAAAATGTTCTCTAGGTCCATCCATGTTGTCGCAAATGGTAAGATTTCTTTCTTCTTTATGGCTGCCTAATACTCCATTGTATAAATGTACCACAGTTTCTTAATCCAGTCGTCAACCGATGGGCATTTCAGTTGGTTCCATGTCTTGGCTATTGTGTACAGTGCCTCAATAAACAGGAGTGCATAAATTTTTTTGAATTAGAGTTTTGGATTTCTCCAGATAGCTACCTAGGAGTGGAATTGCTGGGTCATAAGGTAGTTCCATTTTCAGATTTTTGAGATACCTCCATACTGATTTCCATAGTGGCTGCACCAATCTGCAATCCCACCAACAGTGCACAAGGGTTCCCTTTTCTCCACATCCTCGCCAACATTTGTTGTTTGTTGATTTATTGATGATAGCCATTTTGACTGGGGTGAGGTGTTATCTCATTGTGGTTTTTATTTGCATTTCTCTGATGGTTAGTGAGATTGAGCATTTTTTCATATGTTTGTTTGTCATCTGTATGTCCTCTTTAGAAAAATGTCTCTTCATGTCCTCTGCCCATTTTTTAATTGGGTTGTTTGTTTTTTTGGAGTTGAGTTCAATGAGTTTTTTATAAATTTGTGCTATTAACCTCTTATCGGATATGTCATCGGCAAGTATCTTTTCCCATTCAGTAGGCTCCCTTTTTGTTTCATTAATGGTTTCCTTTGCTGTGAAAAAACTTTTTAGTTTGATGTAATCCCAATGTTTATTTTTTTGTTTATTTTTAATGTTTATTTTAATGTTTATGTTTTCTCTTCCTTTGTGCGAGGGGATATATCAGTAAAAATCTTACTCCAGGTAATGTCTGTAAAGTTTCTTCCTATATTTTCTTCTAGGAATTTTATGGTTTCAGATCTTACATTTAAGTCTTTAAGCCATTTTGAATTTATTTTTGTATATGGTGTAAGGAGGTGGTACAGCTTCATTTTTTTTGCATGTCTCTGTCCAGGTTTCCCAGCACCATTTATTGAACAGACTGTCTTTACCCCACCGTACATTCTTGCTTCCATTGTCATAGATTACATGGCCATATAGGCATTGATGTATTTCTGGGCTCTCTATTCTGTACCATTGATGTATGTGTCTATTTTTATGCCAGTACCATGCTGTTTTGATTACTGCAGCCTTGTAGTATAATTTGATGTCAGGTATTGTTATACCTCCCACTTTGTTCTTATTTCTCAAGATTGCTGAGGCTATCTGGGGTCTTTTATGGTTCCGTATAAATTTTAGGATTATATGTTCTATTTCTGTGAAAAACGTCATTGGTAGTTTGATAGGAATTGCGTTGAATATGTATATTGCCTTAGGCAGTATGGACATTTGAACTATATTAATTCTTCCTATCCATGAATATGGGATGCGTTTCCATCTATTTGTATCTTGCTGAATACATTTTAGCTATTTTTTTAAATAGTCCTCATGATAAACCCCTTAGATGGGTAAGAGTATCTTTCATATATTTGCAGGAGACTGAGGCTCATGGGAGTCAGGAAAGAAGCACTTTTACTTCCATGTCTATGCAGGCATGCCCATTTTATTGTGATTTGTTTTATTGTGCTTCATAGATACCGCATTTTACACCATTTGAAAGTTTGTGGCAACTCTGTATTGAGCAAATCTATCAGTGTCATATTTTCAATAGGCTCAGATAATTTTTAGCATTTTTTAGCAATAAGATATTTTTTAATTAAGGTGTGTACATTTTTTTTTTTTGAGTCATAATGTTATATCACACTTAATAGACTACAATATAGTGTGAAAATAACTGTTATATGCACTGGGGAAAAATTGTGTGAATCACTTTATTGTAATTTACTTTATTGCAGTAGTCTGGAACCAAATCTGCAATATCTCCAGGTATCCCTGTATTTCATCCTTACAGATATCCCTGAGTTTTGTGGATATGCTGTATACAGATCTACCTTGAAAACAAAAGGACTTTGTATTCCCTGTTTATTGAGGCTACCTGGGGTTCTGTAACTGCTCAGGTTAGCATAGTAAATCAAAATTATTTTAATCCAAAGTACAATACGTTTTCCATACAGATATAATATTAACACATGTCAAATATTTTATTGAACTTATTAACTAGGGAACCAGTAACATATTACAGTGGCTTCAAAGGAGAATGTAAAGTATCACAGAGAGGATCCAAGATGGCAGAGTAGATAAACGCTGTGCTTGCCTCCTCCCATGACTACATTAAAATTATAACTAAATTATAGAAAACTAAACCCAGAGAGCTATCTGAAGCCTAGCTGAACAGAACTTTTATAAATAAGAATATAAAGAAGAAGCCATGTTGATACTGGTAACAGAGGTGGAGACTCAAAACAGGCTGCTCCACACCCATGTATGGTAGTTGAGAACTGGGAGAGATATCTTGACCATGGAGTTCCCTTCCCGAGGATCCAGGGAGCCAAGTTCCACACTGGCCTCCCCAGCCTGGAGGACCAGTGCTCGGAAAGGGAAACATCTGTCTGTGAAAAACTGAGGATTTCAACTATGCAGGTGAGATGAGAGGCTTAGGGATATCCATGCATCCTCTTAAAGGGCCTGCCCACAGACACTTCCAGGCACTCATCGTGGGCTCTGGCAGAGAGATGGTTACTCGGGAGGAGTCAGAGACATACAGGGACAGACTGAATTATGTGACTCCAGGGCAAAGACTAGAGGGACAATCACCATTTTCTCTGTGTAGAATCCTACTCCTGTGCAGCTAGCAGGCTGGTACCATCTTTCCTGTGTAGAGCACTCCCCCACATAGCCAAATTTAAATCTGCATTGGCCTGATGAACTCTGCTCACTCCACCCTAGTGACTCCCAGTAACCTTGCCCCATCCAACTCATGTAATGCTGGAGGCACTTTCTCAGACAGTAGCCAGCCCTGCCCATGTTTCACTCTTTCTTGCACAAATCTTGGGGGTCTATAGGCCCCAGTCAGGTAACAGCTGGCCTAGGTGTGCTCTGAGATTTTGCTGAGTAGCTCCAGGCTCAGCACTGGCACCAAACCAGAATCTACATTAACCTAGTGAACATCACTCGTCCCACCCTGGTGACTCCCTGAGACCCGCCTCACCCAACTTGCTTATTGCATGAGGCTGTATCAATGGCTGAGCCTTACAGGAGTTGGAAGGTGGCAGCAGCCTTGGGGTGCCTTGGGCTTTTTGTGGAGCTAGCTAAGGCTTGGTACTGGTTGTTGTCCTCAGTTCACAGTGTGACTTATGCCATATGCCACCAAGTCCAGCACAGGGAATGACCAACGGAAGATTGCTTTATAGCTCCTACCAGGTAGTCCCAGGCCTGACACAAGCAGTGGCAGCCCTGGGCCTGCACCAGAGTTCTTCCAAAGAGGCCCCAGAACCAACATACTTAGAGGTCGGCTTCAGACCACAACAGAGCAGCACCCAATTAGTTGCACAAGCAGCATACCCAAAGGACACTCTCAGCAGGCACCAGCCTGCTTGGGAAAATCCTGCAATGTAGGGTACGACGCCCTCACAGCAGTCCATAAGCTGTGGATGTGGCAAAAATCCCACAGCCAGTCAGCCTGAGGGTCTATCCCACCCATTGATGTTCCAATAGCAATCAAGGCTCAACTATAACCAGAAGGAACACACAAACCACACACATACTTCAGGTGACCAGGGAGACTGCATCACTAGGCCCCACAGGGCATCTACTACATAAGGCTACCTGGCCAAGACTGGGAGACATAACAGATCTACCTAACACATTAAAACAAATAAACAAACAAACAAACAAAAAAACCACAGAGAGACAGCCAAAATGAGGAAACATAGAACTATACCCCAAAGAAAGAATATGAGTAAACTCCAGAAAAAATCTAAATGAAATGGAGGCAAGCAACCTACCAGACACAGAGTTCAAAACACTGGTTATAAGGATGCTCAATGAACTTAGGGGAAGAATAGATGAACTCAGTAAAATCTTCAACATAGAGATTGTAAGCATAAAAAAGACATAGAGCCTATAAAAACCAGTCAGAAATGAAGAATACAATAACTGAAATGAAGAATGCAGTAAAAGGAATCACCAACAGACTGATGAAGCAGAAGACTGAATCAGCAATATCGAAGAAAAGGTAGCAGGAAAAAAAAAAGAATTAAAAAAATGAGGATAATTCAAGAAACCTCTGGGACAGCACATACTTAACAGCATTCACATCATAGGGAAGGAGAAGAAAGAAAGTAAGGGATTGAAAACCTATTTGAAGAAATAATGACTGAAAATTTTTCTAACCTGGTGAAGGAAATAGACATACAAGCCCAGTAAATGCAGAGAATTCCAAACAAGATGAATGCAGACAGGTCCACACCAACACAGTGTAATCAAAATGGCAAAGGTTAAAGACAAAGAGAGAATCCCAAAAGCAGCAAGAGAAAGGCAACTTGTTACTTACTTGGGAGCTCCCATAAGATCGTCAGCTGATTTGATTTCTCAACAGAAATTTTGCAGACAAGAAGGGATTGGCATGAAGTATTCATAGTGATGAAAACAACAACCTACAACCAAGACTACTCTATCCAGCAATGCTATCATTTAAATTCAAAAGACAGATAAAGTGCTCCCCAGACAAGAAAAAGCTAAAGGAGTTCATCACCACCAAACCCAATATTACAAGAAATGTTAACGGGACTTCTTTAAGAAGAAGGGAGGGAAAAGAGAACATAAATATGAATAATAAAATGGCAATATTTATGTATCTATCAATAATCACTTTAAATGCAAATGGATTAAATGCTCCAATCAAAAGACATAGAGTAGCTGAATGGATAAGAAAACAAGTCCCCTACATTGCTGTCTACAGGAGACCTACTTCAGACTGAAAGGCACATAGACTGAAAGTAAATGGATGGAGAAAGATCTTTCATTCCAATGGAAATGAGAAAAGGCTGGGGTAGCAATACTTACATCAGACAGACAAAATAGACTTTAAAACAAAGGCTATAATAAGAGACAAAGAGGGACATTACATAATGATAAAGGGATCAAACCAATAAAGAGGATTTAACCATTGTAAACATGTATACACCCAACGTAAGAGCATCTAAATATATAAAGAAACTACTGACATATAGGGAGAGATCAACTGTAATACAATCATAGTAAGGGACTTTGACACTCGATTAACACCCTAGACAGATCTTCCAAACAGAAAATCAACAAGGAAACAGAGATCTTAAGTGACACACTTGACCATATGGATTTAATTGATGCTTTTAGAACATTGCACCACAAAGCAGCAGAATTTAAATTCTTTTCAAATGCACATGGAAAAGTTTCCAAGATAGACCATGTTAGGTCACAAAACAAGTCTGAACAAATTTAAGAAGATTGAAATCATATCAAGTGTCTTCTTTGACCCCAATGGTATGAAACTAGAACTCAATTACAAGAAAAAAAAACCCGAAAAAATACACAAACACATGGAGGCTGAACAGCATACTATTACATAATGAATGGGTCAACAATGAGATGAATTAAGAAATCAAAAGATACCCTGAGACAAATGAAAGTAAAAACACAGTGACTCGAATCTATAGGACACAGTGAAAGCAGTCCTTAGAGGGAATTTCATAGTAACACAGGCCTACCTCAAAAAAAAAGAAAAATGTTAAATAAACAATCTAGTCTTACACTTAAAGAACTAGAAAAAGAACAGCAAACAAAACCCAAAGTGAGTACAAGGAAGGAAATAATAAAGATCAGAGCAGAAATAACCAAATAGAGTGTTGAAAGAAATACAAAAGATCACTGAAAACAAGAGATGGTTCTTTGAAAAGATAAACAAAAATTTTTAACCAGACTCAATAAGAAAAAAAGAGAGAACCCAAATAAATAAAATCAAATGAAAGAGAAGTGAAAACTGACACTACAGAAATAAAAAGGATTATAAAAATGTACTACAGACAATTATATGCCAACAAATAGTGTCTGACAAAAATGGATAAATTCATAGAAACATGCAATCTTTCAAGAATGAAGCAGGAAGAAACAGAAAATCTGACATGATGGATTACTACAAATTACTAACAATATCAATTCAGTAACCAACAAACTCCCAACAAACAAAAGTCCTAGACAGGATGACTCCAGAGGTGAATTTTAACAAACACTAAAAGAAGAATTAACACCTATTCTTCTCAAACTATTCCAAAAATTCAAGAGGACAGAAAGCTCCCAAGCTCATTTTATGAAACCACCATTACCCTGATTTGAAAACCAGACAAAGACATTAGGAAAAGGAAAATCATAGGCTGATATCGCTGATGAACATAGATGCAAAAATACTCAAGGAAATATTAGCAAACAGAATTTAGCAATACATTAAAAAGGTCATGCACCATGATCAAGTGGGATTTATTCCTGGGATGCAAGGTTGTTTCAATATCTACAAATCAATTAAGATGATATACCACATAAGCAAAATGAAAGGTCAAAATCATAGGATTGTATCCATAGATACAAAAAAAGCATTTGATGAAAATCCGGCATCCATTTATGATAAAAAAATCTCTGCAAAGTGGGAATAGAGGGAACATACCTCAACATAATAAAGGCTATATACAACAAATTCAAACTACCATCATACTCAATGGGGAAAATCTAAAAGCGTTTTTCTGAAGATCAGGAACAAGACAAAAATGCCAACGTTCACCACTTTTATTCAACATTGATTGCCACAGCAATCAGACAAGAAAAAGAAATAAAAGGCATGAAAATGGGAAAGAAAGAAGTAACTGTCATTATTTACAAATGACCTGATAGTATATATAAAGAAACAGAAAGATGCCACCAAAAACGATTAGAACTGATAAATGAATTCAGTAACATATCAGGATACAAAAATTAATATTCAGATATCAATTACATTTTTATACACCAATAATGAACTGTCAGAACTAGGAATTAAGAAAAAAATCCCGAGGTTCCGGAAAAATGGCGGCGTGAGGTGAGCCTCTGTAAAGCTCCCCCGGAATTTACAAAGAATCGAACAACAAAAACTCCACAAAGGACTCCCTGCACAGCAGACAGGCAACACGAAGAGGCCCACTACCGACTGAAATCACCTACAGGTGGGAGATTCGCGCGCGGAGGGAGGAGGAAAGGGAGAAGCGCGCGGAGACGGAAGCGCGCGGGCGCAGGACGCAGACCTCGCTCAGTGCTCCGAGCTCGCTGCTTCCCGGAACTACCGCAGCTGCGGGAGAGGGAAGAACTCGGACTGCTAGGGCTCCGCCAGGGCTCCACAGGGCTGAGGGGACAGCATATAACACGGCTGAACCCAACGCTCACGGCAGAGACCTCGGAGAAAAGACTGAGGGAAAAAGGCTGAAAACGGTGGTTTAAGCCCGCACTGCCGAGCAGAGAACGGAGCCTTAGGCACTGAGACTAGCCGCCCCCTCCCTCCCCTCCCAGAGCTCGCCCCGCCCCCACCTGCCCGGTGCTAGAAGCGAAACAGTAGCAGTGTCAGATCAAAACAACAGAAAATTTGCTGTTTTGAGATCTGTGGACCGCAAACGCAAATTCAAAGCCCAACTAGTTCCAGCAAAGGGGAGAGACCTGTGGAAGCAGGACCGGCTGTGGTGGTGGTCGCCGCCATTGCTCTGGGCCACCTCTCACAACTCACCCCGCCCCTGACCCCACCTATCTGGGCGGATCCCTGCAGGAGTAAACAGAACTGCTGATATATACGGGCTCTGAATCAGCAGCTGGAAGAGCTTTCGAACATCAAAGGCTCTCCGCATACCCACCGGGACACTGCGCCCTGTGACCTAGACGAACTATTAACAGAGGAGAAGCCCGTCTCCCAGGGAATCCCCCCTTTGTGTGAGAAGTTGGAATAGTGCAGAGAAAACATAGCATTACTGTGTGGGAGAAGAAAAATAAGTTGCAGTTGGAGAAATAATAAAACATTCTACCAACAAGTACTGGCAAACAAAAGAAAGACCGCTTTCTATCAACCTGTTGCAGAAGTCACTCCTGTAGATGTCTAGGAAGAGAAATAGTAAACCAGTAATCACCATGAATAACCAAGGCAACAAGATAGCTCAGAAAGAAAGTGAAAAATCTCCAGAGAAGGCACTTAAAGATACAGAAATATGTGACTTAAATGACAGAGAATTCAAGATTGCAGTTCTGAAAAAACTCAATGAGATACAAGAAAACACAGATAGGCAGTTAAAGGAACTCAGAAACTCAATCAAAGAACAGCATGAGCATTTTACGAAAGAGATTGAAATCTTAAAAAAGAACCAAATAGAATTTCTGGAGATTAAGAACTCAATAGAAGAAATTAAGAATGAAATAACCAGCTTAGGTAGTAGAGTTGACCAGATGGAACAAAGAATCAGTGACATCGAAGATAGAAACCTGGAAATGACACAAATTGAAGAAGAAAGAGACTTGAGACTTAAAAGAAATGAAAGAACTCTACAAGAACTTTCTGACTCCATCAGAAAGAGCAATATAAGAATAATGGGCATACCAGAAGGAGAAGAAAGAGAGAAGGCAACAGAGAATATATTCAAACAAATTGTCGATGAGAACTTCCCAAATTTGTGGACAGAACTGGACCCTCGAATCCAAGAAGCAAACAGAACACCTAGTTACCTCAATCCCAACAGACCTTCTCCAAGGCACATTGTATTGAAACTGTCTAAAATCAACGACAAAGAAAGAATCCTCAAGGCAGCCAGGGAAAAGAAGACGGTAACATACAAAGGAAAGCCCATTAGATTATCATCAGATTTTTCAGCAGAAACTCTACAAGCCAGAAGGGAGTGGAACCAAATATTCAAACTATTGAAAGAGAGAAACCATGAGCCAAGAATAATATATCCAGCAAAGATATCCTTTAGATATGAAGGAGGAATAAAGACCTTTCCAGACATACAGAAGCTGAGGGAATTTTCTAATACACGACCTGCACTACAAGAAATACTAAAGGAGGCTATTCGACCACCATCAACAGGGACAATTTGTGGCAACCACAACTCAAAAAGGGGGAGAGTAAAGGCCTGAACCGGAATATGGGAATGGAGAAAGTAAGCGTGCTGAAGAAAATGGAATACTCTAAATATCAAACTTTCTTTTACATAAACTTAAGGGTAACCACTCAAAATAAATCCAGAATTGAAATATATACTGAAATAAAAAAAGAAACAGAGGGAAACATCATAGAATACCACCACACAGAAATAATAGACAACAACAAAAAGGCAAAGAAACAATGGAGACACAACCTTACCAGAAAACTAAGGATAGAATGACAGGAAATCCTCACATATCAATAATCACCCTAAATGTAAATGGACTGAACTCACCAATAAAAAGGCACAGAGTAGCAGATTGGATCAAAAAACTAAACCCAACCATATGCTGTCTCCAAGAGACACATCTCAGCTACAAGGACAAGCATAGACTCAAAGTGAAAGGGTGGAAATTGACACTCCAAGCAAATGGTACCCAGAGAAAATCAGGTGTAGCCATAATGATATCAGATGAAACAGACTTCAAGGTGAAAAAGATAACAAGAGACAAAGATGGAAATTTCATAATGGTGAAGGAGACTGTACAACAAGAAGACATAACAGTCATCAATATTTATGCCCCCAATCGGGGAGCACCGAAATACACCAAGCAACTACTAACAGAACTAAAGGGAGAAATTGACCAAAACACAATTATACTAGGGGACTTAAATACATCATTGACAGCTATGGATAGATCATCCAAACAGAAAATAAATAACGAAATAGTAGCCCTAAATGACACATTAGATGAAATGGACATAATTGACATTTATAGAGCACTTCATCCTAAAACATCAGACTATACATTCTTTTCTAGTGTACATGGAACATTCTCAAGGATAGACCATATATTGGGACATAAAATCAGTCTCAACAAATTTAAGAAGATTGAAATCATACCAAGCATATTCTCTGATCACAAGGCTTTGAAATTGGATATCAACTGTAAAAAGAAAGCGGGAAAAAACACAAATACATGGAGATTAAATAACATACTTTTAAAGAAGGACTGGGTCAAAGAAGAAATTAGAGGAGAGATCAAAAGATACATAGAAACAAATGACAATGAAAATACATCCTACCAAAATTTTTGGGATGCAGCGAAAGCAGTTTTAAGAGGGAAATTTATATCATTACAGGCCTATCTCAGGAAACAAGAAAAATCCCAAATAAATAACCTCATGTTACACCTTAAAGAACTAGAAAAAGAAGAACAAGTAAAACCCAAGGTCAGCAGAAGAAAGGAAATAACAAAAATTAGAGCAGAACTAAATGAAATAGAGAACAAAAAGACAATAGAAAAAATTAATATGACAAAGAGCTGGTTCTTTGAAAAGATTAACAAAATTGACAAACCCTTGGCTAGACTTACTAAGATAAAAAGAGAGAAGACACTGATTAACAAAATCAGAAACGTAAAAGGGGAAGTTATCACGGACACCACAGAAATACAAAGGATCATCCAAGAATACTATGAAGGACTATATGCCACCAAATTCAACAACCTAGAAGAAATGGACAAGTTCTTAGAAACATATAGCCTTCCAAGGCTGAACCATGAAGAACTGGAAAATCTAAACAGACCGATCACCACTAACGAAATTGAATCAGTCATCCAAAACCTTCCCAAAAGCAAAAGTCCTGGACCAGATGGCTTCACTAGTGAATTCTACCAAACCTTCAAAGAGGATCTAATACCAATTCTGCACAAACTCTTCCAAAAAATTGAAGAAGAGACAGTACTCCCTAACTCATTCTATGAGGCCAACATTACCCTGATACCAAAACCTGGTAAGGATCACACAAAAAAAGAAAACTACAGACCAATATCTCTAATGAATACCGATGCAAAAATCCTAAATAAAATTCTAGCAAATCGAATACAACAATGCATTAAAAAGATTATTCATCACGACCAAGTGGGGTTCATCCCCGGGGCACAAGGATGGTTCAACATACGTAAATCCATCAATGTGATACATCACATAAACAAAATAAAGGACAAAAATCATATGATTATATCAATTGATGCAGAAAAAGCATTTGACAAGATACAACATCCATTTATGATTAAAACACTTAATAAAATGGGTATAGAAGGAAAATACCTTAACATAATAAAGGCCATATATGACAAACCCTCTGCTAATCTCATAATTAATGGAGAAAAGCTGAAGCCCTTTGCTCTACGTTCAGGAACACGACAGGGATGTCCCCTATCACCTCTGCTTTTCAACATAGTGTTGGAAGTCCTTGCCAGAGCAATCAGGCAAGAGAAAGAAATAAAAGGCATCCAAATTGGGAATGAAGAAGTTAAATTATCACTCTTTGCAGATGACATGATGCTATATATAGAAAACCCTAAAGACTCCACCAAAAAGCTATTAGAAACAATCAACGAATACAGTAAAGTTGCTGGCTACAAAATCAACGCACAAAAGTCCATTGCCTTCCTATATACTAACAATGAAATCTCCGAAAAAGAAATACAAAAAACAATTCCTTTTGCAATTGCAGCAAAAAGAATAAAATACCTAGGAATAAACTTAACCAAGGATGTGAAAGACCTATATGCTGAAAACTATAAGACATTTTTGAAAGAAATTGAAGAAGACACAAAGAAATGGAAAGACATTCCGTGCTCATGGATTGGAAGAATCAACATAGTTAAAATGGCCATATTACCCAAAGCAATATACAGATTCAATGCAATCCCCATCAAAATCCCAATGGCATATTTTAAAGAAATAGAACAAAAAATCATCAGATTTGTTTGGAACCACAAAAGACCCCGAATAGCCAAAGCAATCTTAAGGAAAAAGAACAATAATGGAGGTATCACACTTCCTGACTTTGGCTTGTACTACAGGGCTACAATAATCAAAACAGCATGGTATTGGCAGAAAAACAGACACATAGACCAATGGAATAGAATTGAGAACCCAGAAATAAAACCACATAAATATGGACAGATAATTTTTGACAAAGATGCTAAAAACATACAATGGAGCAAAGACAGCCTCTTCAATAAATGGTGCTGGGAGAATTGGATAGCCACGTGCAAAAGAATGAAACTGGACTGCTATTTGTCACCATGTACCAAAGTTAATTCAAAATGGATCAAAGACTTAAGCATAAGACCTGACACAATAAACTGCATAGAAGAAAACATAGGTACTAAACTTATGGACCTTGGGTTCAAAGAGCATTTTATGAACTTGACTCCAAAGGCAATGGAAGTAAAAGCTAAAATAAACAAATGGGACTATATGAAACTTAAAAGCTTCTGCACAGCAAAAGAAACCATTGACAAAATAAAGAGGCCACCAACTGAATGGGAGAAGATTTTTGCAAACAGTGCCTCCAATAAGGGGCTAGTATCCAGAATATACAAGGAACTCATGCAACTCAACAACAAAAAAACAAACAACCCAATTGAAAAATGGGCAGAGGACTTGAAGAGACATTTCTCCAAAGAGGACATACAAATGGCAAATAGACATATGAAAAAATGCTCAACATCACTAATCATCAGAGAAATGCAAATCAAAACCACAATGAGATATCACCTCACCCCAGTCAGAATGGCTATCATCAACAAGACAAATAGCAACAAATGTTGGAGATGCTGTGGAGAAAAAGGAACCCTCATACACTGTTGGTGGGAATGCAGACTGGTACAGCCGTTATGGAAGGCAGTGTGGAGGTTTCTCAAAGAATTACGAATAGAATTGCCATATGACCCAGCAATCTCTCTTCTGGGTATCTACCCAAAAAATCTGAAAACATTTAGAGATAAAGACACGTGTGCTCCAATGTTCATTGCAGCTTTGTTTACGGTGGCCAAGACATGGAAACAACCAAAATGTCCTTCGATAGATGAATGGATAAAGAAGTTGTGGTATATATACACCGTGGAATACTATTCGGCTGTAAGAAAAGATGATATAGGAACATTTGTGACAACATGGATGGATCTTGAGAGAGTAATGCTGAGCAAAACAAGTCAGACAGAAAAAGCAGAGAACCATGCGATTTCACTGATATGTGGTATATAAACCAAAAACAACAAAAGAACAAGACAAACAAATGAGAAACAGAAACTCATAGACACAGACAATAGTTTAGTGGTTGCCAGAGGGTAAGGGGGGCGGGGGGTGGGAGGTGGGAGATGAGGGTAAGGGGGATCGAATATATGGTGATGGAAGGACAACTGAGTCTGGGTGATGAACACACAATGGGATTTATAGATGATGTAATACAGAATTGTACACCTGAAATCTATGTAATTTTACTAACAATTGTCACCCCAATAAATTTAATTAAAAAAAAAAATCCCATTTACAATTGCATAAAAACAAAATCTAGGAATAAACTTAACCAAGGAAGTAAAAGAGCTGTACTAGGGAATCTATGAGACCCTGCAGAATGAAATTAAAGAATATAAAATAAGTGGAAACATATACAGTGCTCATGGATAGGAAGAGTTAACATCATTAAAATGTCCATACTGCCCAAAGCAATCTATTGATTAACTGAAATCTCTATCAAAATACCAATGGCATTTTTCACAGAACTAGAACAAATAATCTCAAAATTTATATGGAATCACAAAAGAACCCAAATAGCCACAGCAATCTTGAGAAAGAAGAACAAAATTGGAGGTATCACGCTACCTGATATCAAACTGTACTGAAAGGCTATAGTAATCTAAACAGCATAGTACTGGCATAAACACAGACACATCGATCAATGGAACAGAATAGAGAGCCCAGAAATAAACCCTTCTATATGGTCATTTAATCTATGACAAAAGAGGCAGGAATATACAGTGGGGTAAAGACAGTCTATTCAGTAAATGGGCGTGGGAAAACTGGACAGATACATGCAAAAAAAAGATGAAACTGGACCATTTTATTACACCATAAGCAATAATAAACTCAAAATGGATTAAAGACATAAATGTAAGAGCCGAAACCATAAAACTCCTAAAAGAAAACATAGTCAATAAACTTGCTGACATCACTCTTAGTAATATTTTTTCTGGTCTATCTTTTTGGGCAAGGGAAACAAGAAAAAAACAAACAATGGCATTAACATGACACTAAAAGGAAATCATAATAGTCACCAAAAATGACACATCTAATATGGGATTAATATTAAAAATTTATGAAGAACTCATACAACTCAATACCAGTAAAACAACCCAATTAAAAAATATGCAGAGGACCTGATAGACATTTCTCCAAAGAGGACGTACAGATGCCCAATAGACATATGAAAAGATGTTCAACATCACTAATCATCAGAGAAATGCAAATAAAAACCACAGTGAGATACCACCTCATACCCGTCAGAGTGGCTACCACCAATAAATTAAAAAATAACAAGTGTTGGTAAGGATGTGGAAAAAAAGGGATCCTTCATTCACTGTTGGTGGGATTCCAAATTGGTGCAGCCACTATAGAAAAGTTTGGAAGCTGCTTGAAAATTAAAAATAGAATTACCTTATGACCCAGCAATTCCACTCCTGGGTACCTATTCAAAGAAATCCAAAACACTAATTTGAAAGATGTATGACCTGTATGTGCATTGCAGCACTATTTACAGTAGCCAAGACATGGAAGTAACCGAAGTGCCCATCAATAGACGATTGAATAAAAAAACAGGTGTTACATATATACAATGAAATATTACAATGCCATAAAAAGAATGAAATCTTACCATTTGCAACAACATGGATGGACATAGAGGGTATTATACTAGGTGAAGTAAGTCAGACTGAGAAATATAAATACTGTACGATTTCACTTACATGTGGAATCTGAAGAACAAAATAAACAAAACAGAAACAGAGGCAAAGATATAGAGAAAAAACTGATGGTTGCCAGAAGGGTGGGGCTGGGGGGTTGGGGAGCTGGGTAAGAAAGGTGAAGGGATTAAGAAATACAAAATGTAGTTACAAAATAGTAGCAGGGATATAAAGAATATATAGAGAGAATATAGTGAATAATGTTGTAACAACTACATATAGTGCCATGTACTAGATGAATCGGGGGAATCACTGTGTAAAATATATAAATGTCTAACCATTATGCTGTACACCTGAAACTAATAAAAAATAACGTTTATAACTAAAACAAAAGTAACTTAAAAACTAAATGATCACACAAAAATAATGAGAAAAATAATGCTGAAATGAATATGAATCTGTCAGGAAAATAATTGCATTCTATTGGACACAACTAATTTATATTTCTATGGAGAAGAATAATTTATATATTACTATTATTATTATTATTACAATTTAAGATAATTAAGATAATGGAAAGCAGGGATAATGGTGCTTGAGACTGCTTGAGAAGGCATTCATTATTTATTTATTTTTGTCCACTTCAGGTGTTTCATAATTTTTCCATACACAGGCCTCATTTTCCAATGATCTAAATGTTAAGTTATTAAGGAAATATTACCAAGTAGCAAAACCTTTCAAAATTAAACAAGCCCTCTAAGAGGGATGCCTTTGTATACTTGATGGTTTAAGGCAGATCTGTTCATCCTGTAATTCTGAAACTAAGCAGTAAACAATACTTAGCATAGATTTTAAATGCACTATATAGCGGCATAGTTTAACAACCGGAAATCTTCCTAAAGGATATGCACATTAGCCTTTTCTCTGTGCATACATGTTTTCAATACCTTATCTCTTTTTACATTCTGCTTCATGCACAGAGATTACCATAACAATAAGATCAACAACAAAAACAATGAAAGTTAATGGAGTATGTATCATTTAACTGCTTTCCGTCTTGAGAGTAGTTCTTATCTTTTGCAAGACTAATTTCCTCTCCCTCCTCCCAGCTTTATTGGGATATAAATGACATAAAAGATTTTGTAAGCTTAAGATATACAAGGTGGTCATTTGATACATATACATAATAGGAAATATTCACCACAATAACATTAGTTAACTCATTCTTCACCTCACATAATCACTGTTTTGTTGTTGTTATGGTTACAACATAACATACTCCAATAGGAGCTTTCAAATATACAATAAGTATTATTAAGTATAGTCAACCATGCTGTACATAAGATTTCCAGAACTTATTTATCTTATAACTGAAAATTTTAGCCTTTGACCAAAATCCCTTTGACCCATTTCACCCATTTCTCAGCCCTTGGCAACACCATTCTGCTCTCTCTCTATGAGTTTGATGATTCTAAAATCATCAACCTATGAGTGAGACCCTTTGTCTTGCTTATTTTACTTAGCGTGATGCTTTTAAAGTCCATTCAAGTTGTCACAAATGGCAGGATTCCTTCTTTTTTTATGGCTAAATAATACTTCATTATATTTATACACACATGTATACATGTTTTCTTTATCTGTTGATGAACACTGAGGTCATTTCTATGTCTTGGCTATTGTTCACAATGCTGGAATGAACCTGGGAGTACAGATATCTCTTCGAGACAATGATTTTATTTCTTTTGCATATATACCCCAAAATAGGCTTGCTGCATATATGGTAATTCGATTTTTAATTTTTTGAGGAACTTCCATACTGTTTGCCATAGAAGCACTACGAATTTACATGCCCATCAGCAGTGCATCAGGGCTCCATTTTCTCCACATCCTTGCCAGCATTTGATATCTCTTGTCTTTTTTATTATAGCCAATCTAACAGGTGTGAAGTGTTATCTCATTGTGATTTTCATTTGCATTTCCCTGACAAGTAGTGATTGAGCACTTTCTCATGTACTGGTTATTCATTTGTATGTCTTCTTTGGAAAAAAATGTCTAAGTGCTCTGCCCATTTTTAGATTAGATTGTTTGTTTTTGCTACTGAGTTGTGTGAGTTCTTGGAAATAACCCCCTTATCAGATATATGGTTTGCAAATATTTTCTCCCATTCTATAGGTTGGCTTTTCATTTTGTTGATTTTCTTCTTTTGCCGTGCAAACGCTTTTTAGTTTGATGAAGTCCCACTTGTTGATTTTTGCTTTTGTTGCTTGTACTTTTAGTGTTATATATATATAAATCATTGCAAAGACTATGTCAAGGAGCTTTTCCCCTATGTTTTCATTGAAGAGTTTTATGGTTTCAGGTCTTATGTTTAAGTCCTTAATACATTTCAAGTTAATTTTTGTGAATGTTGTAAGATAGGGGTCCATTTCCATTCTTTTGCATTTTGATATCCAGTTTCTCAGCCCATTTATTAAGTAGACTACCCTATCTTCATTGAGTACTCTTGTCAAATGTGTGGGGTGATTTCTGTGCTCTTGATTCTGTCTCATTAGTCTATGTTTTTATGCCAGTACCATGCTGTTTTGATTATTACAGTTTTGTAATTTAGTATTTGTATGTATGTACACACACACACACACACACACACACACACACACACACGATAGAATCAGGAAGTGTGATGCCTCCAGCTTTGTTGTTTCTCAAGATTGCTTTGGCTATTCTGGGTCTTTTTGTTTCCATATGAATTTTAGGATTATTTATTCTATTTATATCAAAAACAACATTGGAATTTTGTTAGGAATTGCATTGAATCTATAGATGACTTTGGGTAGCACAGACATTTTAACAATATTAATTTTTTCCATCCATGTACATGGGGTATCTTTTCATTTAATTGTGTTTTCTTCAATTTCTTTAATCAGTGTATTGTTGTTTCTGGTATATGGATCTTTCATGGCCTTGATTAAATTTATTCCTAAGTATTTTATTATTTCTGATGCTGTTGTAAATGGGATTGTATTCTTTATTTTTTTTCAGATATCTAACTGTTAGAGCCTAGAAATTTAACTGATTTTTGTATGTTGATTTTGTGTCCTGCAAGTTTACTGAATTCCTTTACTAGTTTTGCCATTTTTGATGGAGGCATTAGAATTTTCTCTATATACAATCACATCATTTTCAAACACAAGACGATTTTACTTCTTCCTTTCTGATTTGGATGACTTTTATTTCTTTTTCTGGCCTAATTGCTCAGGCTAGGACTTCCAGTACTGTGTTGAATAGAGTTTGTGATTGTGGTCACTCTTGTCTTGTCTCTGATCTTACAAGGAAAGCTATCAATATTTCACCGTTAAGTATGACATTAACTGGGTTTGTCATAGATGGCCATTACTATGTTGAGGTATGTTCTTTCATACCCATTTTGTTGAGAGTTTTTATCATGCAAATATATTGAATTTCGTCAAATGCTTTTTTCTGCATCTATGGAGATGGTCATATGATTTTTGTCTTTCATTCTATTAATATGGTGTATCACATTTACTGATTTGTGTATGTTAAACCATACTTGCATCTCAGGGATAAATCCCACTTGATCATGGTGCATAATCCTTTCATCATGCTTTTGAACTTTGTGTGCTAGTATTTTGTTTAGAATTTTTGCATCTATATTTATTAGGGATATTGGCCTGTAGTTTTCTTTTCTTGTCATGTCCTTAACTATCTGTGGTATGAGGGTCATATTGACCTAGTAAAATTAGTTTGGGAGTTTTTTGTTTTATTTTCTTTTCAATTTCTTGGAAAAATTTGAGAAGGATTGATGTTAATTCTTTAAATGTTTGACAGATTCACCTGTGAAGCCATATATCCTGGGCTTTTCTTTGTCGAGAGGTTTTTAATTACTGATTCAATCTCCATACTTGTTATCAGTCTGTTCAGAATTCCTATTTCTTCATGATTCATACTTGGTAAGTGGTAAGTTTCTAGGACTTTTATTTATTTTCTTAGGTTGTCCAATTTTTTGGCATATAATTATTCATAGTAGTCTCCTCTGATACTTTACATTTCTCTGTTATCAGTTTTAATATCTGCTCTTTCATTTATAATTGTATTCATTTGAGTCTTCTTTCTTTGTCTCTGTCTCTCTTTTGGTAAGTTTAGCTAAAGATTTGTTAATTTTGTTTATCTTTTCAAAAATACAAATCTTAGTTTCATCGATCTTTTCTATTGTCTGTTTAGTCGCTATATCATTTATTTCTTCTCCCTTTCCTTATGTTAACTTTGGGCTTAGTTTACCTTCTTTTCTTTTTTTTTTAATTTACAGTTTATTGGGGTGACAATTGTTAGTAAAGTTACATAGGTTTCAGATGTACAATTCTGTAATACATCATCTATGTATCACATTGTGTGTTCACCACCCAGAGTCAGTTTCCCTTGAGGTGTAAATTTAGGTTGTTCTTTTGAGATCTAGGTTTTTTATTTAATGTAGGCATTTATCTTTATAAACTTTACTCTTAGAATTGCATTTGCTCCATCCCATGAGTTTTGGTATATTGTTTTTTCATTACCATTTGTTTCAAGATAATTTTTGATTTGCCTTTTGATTTTATCCTTGATTCACTGGTTGTTAAGAAATGTGTTGTTTTATTTTCATATATTTGTGAATTTCCCAGTTTTACTCCTGTTATTGATTTGCAGTTTCATTCCATGTGATTGGAAAAGATACTTGGTATGATTTCAATATTTTAGAATTTTCTGAGTCTTGTTTAGTGACTCAACATATGCTCGATTCTGGAGAATTTCCCTGTGCTCTTGAGAAGAATATGCATTCTGCTGCTGTTGGATGGAATGTTGTGTATATGTTTGTTAGGTTTATATGATCTGAAGTATAGTTCAAGTCAATGTTTCCTTACTGATTTTCTGTTTGGATGACATATCTTTTGTAGAAAGTAGGGTATTGAAGTTCCATATTATTATTGTAGTGTTGTTTATTTCTCCCATCAGATCTGTTAATATTTGCTTATTATAATTAGGTGCTTCAGTGTTGGTTGCATATAGATTTACAATTGTTATATTCTCTTGATGAATTGACCCATTCCTTAATCATATAATAAACTACTTTATCTCTTGTGACTTTTTATTTTATTTTATTTTTTATTTGTTTCAGGTGTACAAAACAACATAAGGATTAGACATTTACACATCTCACAAAGTGATAACCCCCACGAGTCTACTACCCCTCTGACATCATACTTAGCTATTATAACACCATTGACTATATTCCCTATGCTGTAGTTTACATCCTGTGACTATATAAATATATATTTAATTACAGTTGACATTCAGTATTGTTTTATATTAATTTCAGGTGTACAATGCAGTGGTTAGGCATTTATATAATCTATGAAGTGATCCCTCAATAAGTCCAGTACCTATAAGACAACCTACATAATCTTTACAACATTATTGATTATATTACCCATACTATATTTCTCATCCCTGAGACTATTTTGTGACTACAAATTTGTACTTTCTAATCCCTTTATCTTTTCCCCCCATCCCTCAACACCCTTCTCATCTAGAACATCAGTTTTTTCTCTGTAACTATAAGTCTATTTCTGTTTTGTTTGCTCATTTATTCTGTTCTTTAGATTCCACATATAAGTGACATCATATGGTATTTGTACTTCTCAGTTTGACTTATTACACTTAGCATAATATCCTCTAGGTTCATCCATGTTTTGGAAATGGTAAGATTTCATTCTTTTTTATGGCAGAGTAATAGTCCATTGTATAAATGTACAACAATTTCTTTATCCAAACATCTATTGATGGGCATTTTGGTTGTTTCCATATCTTGGCTATTGAGAATAATGCTGCAATAAACCTATATAGGGGTGCATATATTTTTTTTGAATTTGTGTTTTAGCTTTCTTTGGATAAATACCCAGCAGTGGAATTGCTGGGTCATAAGGTAGTTTTATTTTTAATTTTTTGAGGAACTTCCAAACTGTTTTCCATAGTGGCTGCACCAGTTTGCAATCCCACCAATAGTGCACAAGGGTTTCCTTTTATCTACATCCTTGCTAACACTTGTTGTTTGTTGATTTATTGATATAGCCATACTGACAGGAGTGAGGTGGTATCTCATTGTGGTTTTTATTTGCATTTCTCTGATGATTAGTGATGTTAAGCATCTGATCATATGTCTATTGGCTATTTGTATGTCCTCTTTGGAGAAATGTCTCCTCATGTCCTCTGACCATTTTTTAATTGGGTTGTTTGTTATTGTGACATTGAGTACTATGAGTTTTTTTTTTTTTTATATAAATTCTGGATATCGACCTCTTATCAGATGTATTATTAGCAATATCTTTTCCCATTCAGTAGGATGTGTTTTTGTGTTGTTGATAGTTTCTTTAGAGGTGAAAAAACTCTTTAGTTTGATGTAGTCCCATTTGCTTTTTTGTTTGTTTGTTTGTTTCCCTTGCCTGAGAGGATATCACAGTAAAAATATTACTAAGTGTAATATCTGTGAATTTATTTCCTATATTTTCTTCTAGGAGTTTTATGCTTTTGGGTCTTACATTTAAGTCTTTAATCCATTTGAGTTTATTTTTGTATATGGTATAAGAAGGTGGTCCTGTATCATTTCTTTTTTTGCTTGTGTTTGTCCAGTTTTCCCAGCATCATTTATTAAATAGACTGTCATTACCCCAATGCAAATTCTTGCTTCCTTTGTTATAGACTATATGATGATACAGGCATGGATTTATTTCTGGGCTATCTGTTGTGTTCCATTGAGCTATGTTATGTGTCTGTTTACATGCCAATAACATGCTGTTTTGATGACTGTAGCCTTGTAGTATAATTTGATATCGGTAATGTGATACCTCCCACTTTGTTCTTATTTCTCAGGATTGCCATGGCTATTCAGGGTCTTTCATGGTCCCATGTAAACTTTAGGATTGTTTGTTCAAGTTCTATGAAAAATTTCATTGGCATTATGATAGGAATTGCATTGAATCTACATATTGCTTTTGGTAGTATAGACATTGTAACAATATTAATTCTTCCTATTCATGAGCATGGTATATGTTTCCATTTATTTGTGTCTTCTTTAATTTCTCTCTTCAGTGTCTTATAATTTTCTGAGTACAGGTCTTTTACTTCCTTGGTTAAATTTATTCCTAAGTATTCTTTTTTTGTGCAATTGTAAATGGGATTGTTTTCTTAATTTCTCTTTCTGATAGTTCATTTATTGGTGTATAAAAATACAATCAAATTCTGAATATTAATTTTATATCCTGCTACTGTACTAAATTATCAGTACTAAAAGATATTTCATGAAAATGGAAACAAAGAAACAAACAAACAAACTGGGGTAGCAATACTTATACCAGACAAAATGACTTTAAAACAAAGATTATAACAATAGACAAAGAAAGACCCAGTAATTCCACTTCTGAGTATTTATCTAAAGAAACCCCAAATGCTACTTCAAAGGGATAGGTGCATCCGTATGTTCATTGCAGCATTGTTTACAATTGCCAAGATGAAATGGTTGCTTTGGTGTCTGTTGACGGACGAATGGATGACAAGGAGGTGGTACATGTTTACAATGTAATATTGCTCAGCTATGAGAGGGAATGGGTTCTTGCCATTTGTGGTGCCATGGATAGATCTAGAAGGTATTGTGCTGAGTGGAGTATGTCAGAGAAAGACAGATGCAATGTGATTTCATTTATGTATGGAATCTAAAGAAAACAAAACAGAAACAAACTCAGAGATACAGAGGATATTTTGATGGTTGACAGATGGAGGGGTTGCGAGACAGGATGAAAAAGTAAAGGGATTAAGAAGTACAAACTGATAGTTACAAAGTACTATAGTTATGGGGATAGCATAAGCAGTATAATCAATAATATTGTATTAACTATGTAAGGTGTTAGATGGGTACTAGATTTATTGGAGTGATTGATGGAAGGAGGTTGGGGGCAGGGTGAAAGGTGAAGGGATTAAGAAGTATAAATTGGTAGTTAAAAATAATCATGGGGATGTAAATTAAAACATAGGGAATATAGACAATAATATGGTAATGACTATGCATAGTGTCAGGTGGGTGCTAGTCACGTGGATCGCTTCTTAAATTTTATATGTCTAACCACTATGCTGTACACCTGAAATTAATATAAAATAATATTGATTGTCAAAAAATAATTTTTTGAAGAATGACTTGGCACAACAAAAAGGTTCCTAGGTTTGTAATGTTGTGCCTTTGCTTACTTTCTTCCTGTTCACCCATTAGATTAGTACACTGCCATTGTGGACTTTGAGCACTGTCCTGTGTGTCATAGAACTTATGCTCCCTCTCTCACTCTTCCAGAAGGTATGGTATAGTATAGCATTATGGGAATTCAGGTTGGTGCTCTGTTCCTTCAGGAGGTTAATATTGACATCAGACTGATATACCTTGTTTGGCTTTTTACCAGGTATAATTTTAATGTATACTTTGACCTTGGTCAATAAATTCAGTTATCATGATGTGTCTGAACTATGTGGTGTGATATGGAATGTCTTGATAAGACTGACAACCCTTGTGTGCTCTCGAGTGGGATAAGATCAGTCTACAATGACTGCCTAATAAGCTGCAGATATCTGCAGACAGGTGTCCCACTAGCTTTTGTAAGGCATTAAGAGCTAAAACCAGAGAGTGGGCCTGCACTGGCAGGTTGTCCAGCTCAGCAGTTATACTTTGGATGGCGAATCCTTCCCCTTGCTCTTTTATTTCTTATTAAAGTTTTACATGTATAACCAATTTGAAGAAATCAGGTAGAAGTACAAGGCTCAAAATAAAAAAAAAAAGAAAAAGAAAAACAGACCACTTTAGGACCCTTCAGGTACGTAATTCCCACTCCACAGAGGCATATACCTTAAAAACCTTTAGCTCTTTCTCCTGCTATTTATTTCTGTATTTCTAAAAATACTGATTTTTTTCAATTGTAGATTTTTTCTATTGTATCCTTCACTTTCCACCTTCTACTTCCCATCCCTTTTCCTCCCAACAGTGTTATAATAATAATAATAATAATAATAAATCCCTGTTCAGAGTTTTAGTTTTAATTACCATGTAAATACAGCTCCTAAGTTGAGCCTCTTAGTGTACTCTGATTACATTTCCTTTCTTGAGCTACTTTTTTGTTTTCCTTGAAGTTAAAAATCGATTATCACTTATTCATTATGAAACCCTTCCCCAGGGCTGTAAATCTCTATCAGCTCAGAAATAAGTATCAGTTTTTCTGTTGGACCTATTTTTTTCCTTAGTTGTCTTGGAGACATTCTTCATAAAGCTCCCTCCCACCCCACTCTACTCCACCCCGCCTCATCCAAAACGGACTCTTTGATCTCCAGGCCTGCTGTACAACCATTATCCTGGAGCTTTCCTTCAGCAACATCCTGGGAATCTCCTTTCCCTTTCCATATTGGATGTCCTGGTTTTTTTGAAGCCCATATCTTACTATTATCATGTTTCCCCCAAAATAAGACCTAGCCAGACCATCAGCTCTAATGTGTCTTTTGGAGTAAAAATTAATATAAGACCCGGTGTTATATTATATTATATTATATTATATTATATTATATTATATTATACTATACTATACTATACTATACTATACTATACTATACTATACTATACTATACTATACTATACTATACTATATTATACCCGGTATTATATTATATTAATATAAGACCGGGTCTTATATTAAGTTTTGCACCAAAAGACGCATTAGAGCTGATGTTCCGGCTAAGTCTTATTTTCGGGGAAACACAGTAGTTTAAGCCTAGTTTTGATGGAACATATTCTCATATTCTAATTTATAAGGAAGAGTACATGGGAGGTACACTTTTGCGGATCTGAAATGTATGTAACTATACCTTTATTCTACTCTCATGTCTAATGATAATAGTGGTATAGCATTATAAGTTGAAAATAACATTTTGAAAGGTTTCTATTTTTTTATCTTTTAATCCCAATGTAAAAAGACCTAAGTCATTCTCGTTTCTGCTTCCATATATATGACTTCCCCACCTTCCCTTTCTCAAAACCTTTTAGAACCTGCTATTATTCTGGTATTCTGAAATTTCAGAAAGACACACATTTTCATAGGTATTTTTTTCACTTATTATACTAAGAATTCGATATCCATATTCTTCAGTTTTGGAAATTTGTTTTATATTAGTTCTTTGATTTTTTTCCTCTTCTGTTTCTTTGTTCTTTCATTTTAGAATTCCTAATATGAATATCATCTTAAGATGATGAACTTCTGGATTAACCGCTTTTTTCTATTTCCTTTTGTCTCTCTTTAAAAAAATAAACTTTATTTAGATACAATTTACATTCAATAAACTCCCTAACTTCAAGTGCACAATGTAATGGGTTTTGACTAAATGTGCAGTTACATAACTACCACTAAAGTCAAGATATATAACATGTCCATCACCGCAAAATGTTCTTTCATGCCCCTTTGTAAACAATTTCCCATTCCCGTTTGCCAAGCCCTTGGAAACTGATGATTTTCTTTCTGCAACCATGGTATTTTTTTCCCCTAGAATTCCATGTAAA
The DNA here is from genome assembly GCF_057876585.1 of Rhinolophus sinicus. Taxonomy (NCBI): domain Eukaryota; kingdom Metazoa; phylum Chordata; class Mammalia; order Chiroptera; family Rhinolophidae; genus Rhinolophus; species Rhinolophus sinicus. The sequence goes on along the minus strand of NC_142507.1, from coordinate 22,857,336 downwards.
TGGAATCAGACAGTATGCAATCTTTGATACCTGCTTCTGTCACTTAGCAAAATGCTTTTGAGATTCATTAATGTTGCCTTGAATCAATAGTTTGTTTTTCTTCATCATTGAGTGATAGGCCATTTTATGGATATACCACAATTGTATATCCGTTCACCAGTTAAAAGACATTGGAGTTATTTTTAGTTTTTGGCTATTATGAATGTAAATTATATAGATATTCATGTAGAAGTCTTTTTATAGTACATATGTTTTTATTTCTCCCAGGTAAATACCCAGGATTGAAACTGCTAGGTCATATGTATTTGTATGTTTAACTTTATCAGAAATTGCCATCATTTGCACAAGTAGCTGTACCGTTTTACATTCCCACCAGCAATATATGAGAATTTAGTTGTTCTTTATTCTTGCTTACATGTGGTATTAACAGTTTTTTTAATTTAAGCCATTTTAGTGTGCATTAAGTGATAACTCTTTGTTGTTTTACTTTCCATTACCCTGCTAACTATCGATATCTGCCATTCATATATATATATGTATAGATATATATATATACACACATATATGTGTGTATATATATGTGTGTGTATACATATGTATGTGTATATATATATGTGTGTGTGTATATATATACATATATACACACACACATATATATATATACATACATATTTTTCATGGCATAGTGTCTTTTCAAATCTTTGGTGTTTATAGACTTAGGGTGGTAAGATTTCTTTACACATTTTGGAAACAGTGTATTCAGATGTATGTTTCACACATATTATCTCCCAGTCTATAGTATGCTTTTTCATTTTGTTTTTTAAAATTATTAAAAAAAATATTTTTAATGTGTTTATTCTTTTTAAATTAAATTATTTTTTCAATTACAGTTGACATTTAATATTATATATGTTTCAGGTATACAGAATAATGGTTATACATTTATACAACTTGTGAAGTGATCCTCCCAATAAGTCTAGTACCCACCTGGCACCATACATAGTTCTTATAGTATTATTGACTATATTCCCTATGCTGTACTTTACATCCTGTGACTATTTTGTAACTGCCAAAGTGTACTTCTTAATTCTTTCACCTTTTGCACCCTGTTTCCCAATCTCCGCCCCCCGCCCCAATCAGCAACCATCGATTTATTCTCTGTATTTTTTAGTCTGTTTCTATTTTGTTTGTTTGTTTTTTTTATTTTGTTTTTTAGATTCCACATATAAGTGAAATCATATGGTATCTGTCTTTCTCTGTCTGACTTATTTCACTTAGCATAATACCCTCTAGTTCCATCCATGTTGTCACAAATAGTAAGATTTCATTCTTTTCTACGGCCAAGTAATATTCCATTGTATATATATACAACTTCTTTATCCAATCGTTTATTGATGGGTTCTTAGACTACTTCCCTATCCTTTTCCATCCCTTTACTTTCAGTCCGTGTGTGTCTTTTTATCTGAAGTGAATCTCTTGTAGGCACCATATGTAAGGGTCTTGTTTTCTTATCCATTCAGCTACCCTATGTCTTTTGATTGGAGCATTTCATCCATTTACATTTAAAGTAACTATTGATAGGTATGTGGTTATTGCTATTTTATTATTCATATATTTGATCTCCACCCCCCTCCCCCACCCTTCTTCTTCTTAAAGAAGTCCCTTTAACATTTCTTGTAATACTGATTTAGTGGCAATGAACTCCTTTAGTTTTTCTTGTCTGGGAAGCACTTTATTTCTTGTTTGATTCTACATGATAATCTTACTGGGTGGAGTAGTCTTGATCATAAGTCCTTGCTTTTCATCACTCCGAATATATCCAATCCCTGCTGGTCTGCAAAGTTTCTGTTGAGAAATTAGCTGACAGTCTTATGGGAGCTCCCTTGTAGGTAACTAACTGCTTTTCTCTTGCTGCTTTTAAGATTCTTTTTTGGTGTTTAATCTTTGTCATTTTAATTATGATATGCAGTGGTACCTCAGTTTTTGAATGTAATCCATTGCGGAAGACTGTTCAAGTTCTGAAACATTCAAAAACAGCCGACAGCTAAGCCTCAGGACCATGCACTCAGCGGAAGCTGCGTGACATGTTCAACTTCCGTGTTGTGTTCGAAAACCGAATCATTTACTTCTGGGTTTACGGCATTCATAAACCGAAATGTTTGTCAATGGAGACATTAGAAAACTGAGGTACTACTGTATTTTGGCATAGACCTCTTTTTTTCTTATTTTTTTTATTTTTTTAAAGATTTTATTGGGGAAGGGGAACAGGACTTTATTGGGGAACAGTGTGTACTTCCAGGCCTCTTTTTTTCCAAGTCAAGTTGTTGTCCTTTCAATCTTACTTGTGGAGGGTGCCGTTCAACTTCAAGTTGTCCTTTCAGTCTTAGTTGTGGCGGGCGCAGCTCAGCTCCAGGTCCAGTTGCCATTTTCTAGTTGCAGGGGGCACAGTCCACCATCCCTTGGGGGAGTCGAACCGGCAACCTTGTGGTTGACAGGACGCATTCCAACCAACTGAGCCATCTGGGAGCTCAGCAGCAGCTCAGCGGCAGCTCAGCTCAAGTTACCGTGTTCAGTCTTAGTTGCAGTGGGTGGAGCCCACCATCCCTTGCGGACTCAAGGGATTGAACTGGCAACCTTGTGGTTGAGAGCCCACTGGCCCATGTGGGAATCGAACTGGTAGCCTTCAGAGTTAGGAGCATGGAGTTCTAACCGCCTGAGCCACCGGGCCGGCCCAGCATAGACCTCTTTGGGTTCATCTTGTTTGGGACTCTCTTTGTTTCCTGAGCTTGTATGTCTATTTCTTTAACCAGGTTTGGGAAGTTTGTAGCCATTATTTTTTAAATTGGTTCTCAGTCCCTTGCTCTGTTTCTTCTCCTTCTGGTACCTCTATGATCGAATGTTGTTATGCTTGATATTGTACCCCAGAGGTCCATAAACTATACTCATTTTTAATTTTTTTTTTCTTTTTGCTGTTCTGATTGTATGTTTTCTGTTACCTTGTATTCCAAATTGCTTATTTGATCCTCTGCTTCATCTAGTCTACTGTTGATTCATCTAATGTATTCTTCATTTCAATTATTGTATTCTTCATTTCTGACTGGTTCCTTTTTGTGGTTTCTATCTCTTTGTGTAAGTTCTCACTGAGTTCATCTATTCTTCCCCAAAATTCATTGAGCATCCTTATAACCAGTGTTTTTGAACTCTGTGTCTGTTAGATTGCTTGCTTCCATTTTTTTTTTTTTTTTTTTTTTTTTTTTTAGTTCTTTTTCGAGAGCTTTGTTCTATTCTTTCATTTGGGACATGTTTCATGGTTTTCTCATTTTGGCTACCTCCCTGTGTTTGTTTCTAGTTTTAGGTATATCTGCTACATCTTCTAGTCCTTATATAGTAGGTGTCATGGGTGGCCCAGTGGTGCAGACTCCTTGATAACCTGAGCTGGGTGCTCCAAAGATGTTCCTTGTGTGTGTTGTGTGTTGTGCCCTCCTGTTGTAATTGAACTTTGATTGCTGTTGGCACATCAGTGGGTGGGATTGACCCTCAGTTTGATGGGCTGTGAGGATTGGCTGTGACTACAGCAGATGAGCTGTTGTGTGGGGGCAGATACCACAGAATGGGGTTCACTTCAGCAGGTCTCTGGTGCCCGCTGAGTCCACCCTTTGGGTGTGTTGTTTGTGGAGCTAATTGGGTGCTGCTCTGGTGTGGTGTGAAGCTGACCACAGACTTTTTTGTTTGTTCTGGGGCCCTTTGGGAAGTGCTCTGGTGCATACCCAGGTCAGCCACTACTTGTGCCTGGCCTGTGACCACCTGGTAGGAGCTATAAAATACTATGCAGTTGGTAGCTGCCTCTGCTGGGTTTGGAAGTGCCTGGGAGAGGCTATGTTGCCAATTGAGACTGGCTGCCACTAGTGCCAGGGGCCACTTAGCAAGAGGTACAGGGGATATGGAGGCCAGCCGCAGCTTGTTTGGGGTGTGTGGACCTTTGAGAGATTTTAGGAAAGTCTACAGTGTAGGCTGAGGTCAGCATCTTGTGAGGAACAGTCTCTAAAAGAGTTTCAGGGTGGTGTGAGTTTTGGGTGGGGTGGAGTGTCAGGGAATCTCCAGGGTGGGTGACCAGTGTTAGCCAGTGTGATGGAGACTTATATATGTCACCTGCCTGTTCCTATAGGCTGGATGGGGTGAAGGAACAAAAGAATAATGGTGCCTGCCAGCACTTCTGCCTGCATCTGTTGGCTGTGTGGTGGGAGGGTTCAGCAAAGGAACAATGGTGACTGCCTGCCAGCTGTGTGGGGAGATGGCTTAGCAAAGGGACAATCACACCCGCCAGCATTTCTGTCTGGGAAAGAGCTGCCCCTCCACTCCTTGTCCTGAGGCCAGACAATTCAATTCCTCTCCAAATGTCCCTGACAATTTTCAAGCTTCTCTCCCTTTGCTCAAACTAAGGGTGAGTGTTTGTAAGTGAGTGAGTCTTTGAACAGACCCTTTAAGAGGATGTGTGGGTCTCCAGCATCCCCCCATCTCACCCAGACAGAATCTGTGCTGATTTTTGCAGCCAGATGTTGTGGGGATTCCTCTTCCCAGCACTGGTGCTCCAAGCTGGAGATCTTGGTGTGGGCCTGGGACCTCTCACTCCTTAGCAGGGACCTCTGCAGCTGAGAGATCCCTCTCAATTCTTGACTGCCACATGTGGGTGTCAGACTAGCCCTTTCACATCTGCACTCATCGTACCAGTGTTGACACATCAACACTTTTTTATATCCTTATTTATAGGAGTGCTGTTCAGCTAGTCTTCAGGTGGATCTCAAGGGTAATCATTTTATAACTTAATTGTAATTTTGAACTGCCTTTTCATTTTCTTAATGGTGAGACTTTCATTGAACAGAAGTTTTTAATTTTGGTAAAGTTTAACTTATTTTCTTTTTATGGTTTATGTCTTTCATATCCTGTCAAAGAAATCTCTGCCTAGCCCAAAACCAAGATTTTTTCCTATGTTTTCTTTTGGGAGTTTTATAGTTTTAGTTCTTACATTGGGTATATTTGACCTATTTAAAGTTATTTTGTGTATATGGTAGGAGGCAAGGGCTGAGGTTTATTTTATTTCATATGGATATCCAATTATTCCATCACTTCTTGTTGAAAAAGCTGTTCTTTTTTCATTGAAATATTTTGAATTGAAAAGGATCGTTTTTTGTTGAAAATCAGTCAACCATATATATGTGGGAGTATTTCTGCACTCTCTATTTTATTTCATTGATCTGTGTGTCTATTTGTATGCCAAATCCCACTGTCTTGATTATTGTAGCTTATAGTAAGCCTCAAAACCAGATAGTGTAAATTTTTCAACTTTTCTCTTTAAAAATTGCTTTGATGAGTCTATGTTCTTCTGTTTTCCTGTTCTTCAAACTCTACTTAACCAGTAGCTTGACACCAAAGCCCTGACTCCGTAGTTTATAATTTCCCCCCACTGCTGAATACACAGCCAGTGAAGTAGCCTTGGACCTACCATTCCTGGGTGAAAATAGAGACTGCAGAAAGATGCCAAATCAAGTCAGTTTAGTGCTGAGAGGCAGTGTGTAGAAGAATGCCACAGAGAGCCATACACAGTGACCCTGCCTATTTGTAAAGCATTTCATCCTTGTTTTGAATTCTCGAATTGGTATTTTGCTACTTTAGGAGCCAGAAAGCAGAAAGGAGGCTTATTTGGCATGATTCTCTTCCATTTGTTCTATATTTCCCGCTACTCAGAAAGTATGTTATGGCTACTTCTGATTTTTTACAGTCTTCTTTAAATATAGCTAAGATTAAACACTCTGTGCATGTTGCATTCCTTGGAATAAGATTTTCAATGGTTTAATCTCAAGTATTTGTGATTTATATTTGGCTAACACAATATAAATTTCCTTATTGATCCTGCTGTCTTTCAGTGGTTAGATAACTATGTCCTGAAGGCTGATTCTCTTACTTTCATGTTTCTTTTTATTGCTGTATATATGAATTGCAGTCATGCAAGTGTGTAGACAGGATTAGGCATTATTTCTCTAATTTTATAACTCTGGAGTTTAATTTTCACTTATGTAAACATTTTATTCTTTGAAATTCATAAAGGATAACTGTGTATGTAATTTATATGTAATTCTTAAGTGAGTTATTAGCCTAATTCATTCATTCTCAACTTTTTTCATTATTGCCTTCTACTAACAAGAGAAATTACTACTACAGAATAATATTTTGTTGGGTAGGGTTGAGTTTAGAAGACTCATGAGCCATTGTACTCCATTGCCAATTTTGCACTCCAAAAACCAATTTTCCTCCTTTGGGAGTGATATTGCCCCTGTTGAGAATGCATGGTCAATTGACAGAAAAGAGGTAATCCTATAACAATTACAATGATAATAACAACTTCCCTTTATTAAGTGACTCTTTTGTACCAGGTACTACTATATGCCAGATACAAATGTTATCTGATATAGCTCTCATAAAAAACATATGAGTGTATAGTTTCCATTTTCTGAATGAAGAAACTGAGACGGAGAGGTTGTCATCTAAAACTAAGTTTCAAATTGTGTGTCTCAAGATGGTTGTGTGTAGACTTCAAAGACCTTCTCTTTCTACTACTCTTCATGCCTCACAATATTATTCAGATTAATTGAAAAGTCATGACATTCTGTGGCCTGAGATATATATTTATCGTGGCACTTAAAGTCGCAACATACTGACTTCTAGAAATGGTTCATTCCATCCTGTTTGACATTCCCTGTAGGTCATCAAAGTTTTTTTTCTTTTTTCTTGTGAGTTTCTTATATTTCACTGGAAAGACCAATTGACAAGTGATTTATAAGGAACTGTGGAAATGTAAAAGGATAATTCTAGAGAGAATTTTTATAACCATAAGGTGAAAACGTTTTATTTTGGAAGAATTCAAACATAACTTTTCTATATCCTGATACTCCTAAAAAACTCTTCATCCATAATATGCATTTTTACCATAATGGCACATGGTAAAAATAATATAGAGTAGGAAAATATAAAAAAATTTAATATTTCCTTAGTTCCAACTTTTAAACTCTATTCAAAGATATCTTCAATTTTTCCCCCCTAAATTTTAAATATGTATGTCAGCACATGTACATAGACATATATGGATATTCCTTTTATTTATAAAATTGAGATTATAGTTTCCAAATTGTGTCATATCTTGCTTTAGTCATTCTTTTAAGATTGTTGCATTGTGTAATATTTCATTGTGGCTCTCATAATTTCTTTGACTGATTCTGTATTAAAAGATATATGGTTATGGGAGTGGCCAGTTAGCTCAGTTGGTTAGATAACTGAGTGGTGCTAATAACACCAAAGTTGCTGGTTTAATCCCCACATGGGCCACTGTGAGCTGCACCATCCTTAAAAAAAAAAAAAAATATATATATATGGTTATGTCCAGATATTCACTATTCCAAGGAGTCTCTTGAAGAATGCCCTTAGTACACATGGTTTGCCATATTTGTGAATATAAATTATAGCAGTAACAATATTAGATCAAAGGGTATTTGCATTGTACATTTTCATAAATACTGCCAATTGCCCTTCAAAAAGGGTACAGAAAACTACACTGATGCCAGTGTGTGAGAAGACCCCCTCTCACTGCACTAGATATTATAAAACTAAAGAGTTTGCCAATCTGATAGATGAAAAGCAATGTCTTGTTTTGATTTGCCTTTCTTTACAAGGGAGGTTGAGAATATTTTCTGTTTCTTTGCTATGTGTGTGTGTTTAATGAATTGCTTATTCATACTCTTGTCCATTTTTCTATTTTGAAATCCATGTTTTGTTTTGTTTTATTGATTGTATGAGTTGTTTGAAAATGAAATAAATCAGTCCTTTTTTCATTTGTGTGTCTTTTTTTTCCAACTTTATCATTTCAGTTAAGGCTTTTACAAACTTTCATTTATTTGACATTTAAAACAATCAATTATATTGAGGTATAATTTACATAAATAAAATACACACATTTTAACTTTACTGTGTGATGAGTTTTTACAGTTGAATTCACCTGTATAACTACCACTTTAATCAAGATATAGAATAATTCTACCATCCCTAATAGTTTCTTCATGCTTTTTGCAGATAATTCCACCACCCCTGGCCTTAAGAAAGAACTCATTTGCTTCTTGTTACTACAAATAAGTTTGCCTTTCCAAGAATTTCTTATGTGGCATCATATAGTATATACTCTTTTGTTACTAGGACTTTGTTTGATAAATCTTGACATTCATCCAATTTTTTTTTATATCAGTAGTTTACGCCTTTTAATTGCTGAGTTGTATTTATTTATATAGCACAATTTGCAACAATAGTCACTTTTTGTATTAGTTTTCTAGGGCTCTGTAACAAATTACCATAGACAGCATAGCTTGAAAAAATAGGAATTTATTTTCTCACGATTCTAGAGGCTAGAATCCAAAATCAAGATGTTGGCAGTGTCTTGCTGTCTCTGAAGGCTCTAGGGGAAGAAGAACCTCTCTTGCCTTTTCCTAGCTTTTGGTGGTTGCAGGCACTCGTTGGCATTCTTTGGCTTGTAGCTGGATATTTCCAGTCTTTGCCTGGCACTCTTCTCTCTGTCTCTGTCTCTGTATATCTTTTCCTCTTCTTATAAAGGCAACAGTCATAATTGACTAAGTGCACCCTACTGAAGTGTGAGTTCATCTTGATTAATTACTACTGCAGTGACCTTGTTTCCAAATAAGGTCACATTTACAGGTACCAGAAATAATGACTTGAACATATTTGTGGGGGGGACGCAGTTTAACCCACAACAGACCTCCTTCTGGACCTGGAAAATTCATGTCTTCCCCATGTATGAAATATATTTACCACATCTAACATTCTCCAAAGTCTTAACTATTCCAGCCTCAACTTTAAGTCCAAAATATCATTTAAATATCATCATATCATCTTTGATATCATCTAAATTGGGTATGAGTGAGACACTGAGTATCATCCACCCTGGGCCAAAAGTCCTCTCCATCTACAGACTTGTGAAAAATAGAAAACAAATTATCTGCTTTCAAAATACAATGGTAGGAGAGGCATAGAACAGACATTCCCATTCCAAAAGGGAGAAATTAGAAGGAAAAAAGGGGGCACATATCCCAGCAAGTCTGAAACCCAGCAGGGCAAAATTCCATTAGATTTCAAGGCCTGAGAATAATCCTCTATGTATTACTGCTTTGTTCTCTGGGCCCTGCTAGGACAACAGCCCCATTTGCTTGTCCCCCCAGCTTGGTGGCTCTGCTCTCAGCGCACCAGAGCAGTGGCTCCACCCTCTTTGGCCCTCAAAATCGTTCTTCCCTCATTTCATCCCATCTCTGTCCTTTTTATCTGCTAGAATAAAATTCTTGAAAACCTTGGTCTTTTGTGGCTGTTATGGGGATCCACGTCATTAGACATAAGAGTTCTGTACAGAGTCTTTCTGGATAGCTCCATCTCTACTCCTGGCTTCTGCTGAGATGGTTGATTGGATCCATAAATCACACGCCTAATCTATTTCGCATGTAGTTTTCCTGCCATGCCCTTGTCTGTTTCCAGAACATGATATCTGGACCAGTTGAGGACTTTCCAAATCATTAAGTGCTAGTTTTCTTGTGTGTGTTTTTTTCTTTACTTAACAATTTCTTCCTAAATTTATCTCTTTTCTCTTGAATTTTACCATAAGTAGCAAGGAGAAACCAGACCACACTTTGATTAGAAATCTCCTCAGCTAAATGTCTAAGTTCATCAATTTTAAGTTCTATTTCTACCACTGAATAAAAGAGCACAATTCATCCAAGTTCTCTGCCACTTCATACCAAAAATTGCCTTTACTCCAGTTTCCAATGACCTGATTCTCATTTTCGTCATTTCCAACAATGGATTTTTCTCATGAATGGATATTCAATTCTGCCAAATGCTTTTTTCTGGAATTTGTTGAGGTGATCCATATTCTCCTAGTATGTTAATATGGTGAATTACATTGGCTGATTTCCAAATGTTAAGGTTTGCATTCCTGGGATAAACCTGAAGATTTTGGTTGACTTGATTTCCTAATATTTTTGTTAAGAATATTTTCATTTACATTCATGAGGGTTATTGCTCTGTAGTTTTCTTATTATACATTTGTCTGGTTTTAGTGTCAGAGCAATGCTCATCTCACATGATGAGTGGGGAACTATTCCACAGGAGTTGTATATGATTGGTATTTGTTTTCTAAAGCTTTGGTAGAAAAATTCACCATCTGGGCCTGAAGTTCGTTGTGGAAAAAAATTAGCTATGAATTTATTATTATGTTTTAAAATATAGGGCTATTCAGATTTTCTAGGTATTTTGTATCTGTTATGGTAATTTGAGTCTTTCATCAAGGTATTTATCCACTTCCTGCATCCTGTTTTTCTCTACTCCATTTATTCACCTCTTCCACCTATTCTTTTTCAAATTGGGGCCTAATGGAGAACTAATATTATAAAGATTTTTAGAATTTTATGTACTCATCTTCTTTCTCCCATAATGCTGCTGATCAAGCTGGGTTATGTACCCTACAGATTCCAAATATACTGTCTCACTTTTTTCTTGGCTTCTTCTTTACAAAGATTGTGGCACAGGTTTTTTGTACCTTCTTTAATTTCTACTGATTTTTTTTTTTGCCAGATTTTCTTTTTTTAATTAATTTTTTTTCTTATTTATTTTATTAATTTTTCTGTTACCTGCCCTCAGTTCACCAAATTTTACATTAAGAATATTCTGATTTTTTTTTAACCTTTTTAGTATGTTGTCCTCACTACCTCATAGAGAATATAAGTTCTAATGGAGGAATATAAGTTCTCATTTTATGTTTTTCATCTACTTCTCTCCATGACACTGGACACTTAGTAATGACTCAATGGCCACATCAATTGGTTGAAGTGTAAGTTTTAAGCTAAAAGATGAGTCTTGGTTGATGATCTTTAGACTCTACTCCAGTTTTTACAATACTCCCTTCTAAGGTTAAAGTTTTAGTGATTTAAAGAAATAAAAAATGCCATGATAAAAAGACATCACACTTTATTATTTTCATTTTTATTTAGATTCCTATGCTGTTCATCCTTTTCCATCTTAGTTGTTGGAAAATGCAATTTCTTTCCCTATTGATTTGGTCCTTGTACATTTAGCAGGTATTGATTTGCCCCTGAAATCTTTTGCTGTATTTCTAAGACAGCAGAAGCTGAAGGGCTTTATTTCATTTTATTCAAACAAGCACTCGCATATCAGTTATTCTACAGAAAATAGCTAGAATTTTCCTAGTTTGTATTTGCAGTTTAACTGGTTGGCCATCGTTAAACATAGCTTATCATCCTCCTTCAATTTGTTAAAAGGACATTTTTATTTACTAACTGATTGTTTAGTAAATAAACAAGATGATTTGGTGGCCTAATATGACTTTTTACCATGTGTTGGAAAAATAAAGTAGAATTTCCTGTTTTAAAGTGGATTTTTAAAAACATATGTTAATTCATCATTTATTTATTGTACCTATAAATAAAATTTGATTCTAGAATTTGATTGCTACTTGACTGAACAAGATGGGAAATATATGAGGTTAAGCATGGGAGAGAGGAAATTACAGTCTAAAGAGTAGAATGTTAAAAAGTCCATAGCTCTGAATTTTATTGCCTCATATTCTTAATTCTATAATCTTGTGTATGTTCCCTAATTTTTCATTTCTTCAATTTTCTTACTGATCAACTACTGATGTTTACTCTAACGAAAACTAGCAAAATTAAATTGAAATCCTTGAAAGTAGTAATGCACTTTCAACGTGCCATAATGTTTAGTTAATCTCAGTTATATTCACCATGAGACATATTTTCTAGCACTGTTTTTATTTGTTGTTGGGTAATACAAAACTTACTTAACATTTTTTGAACTCAGTTACTTCATGTATTAATTAAGGATGCTTTAAACAATAAGTGAAGAAATTACACCAGATAACTCCTCAAATTTCTTATAACATCTGATTCCAACTTTTATGCTTATATAAATTATTACATATTTTATATTATTTTGGAAAATAAATATCTAAGCTCAAAGGATCTTGAAAAGTATAATTCTGAATGCACATATTACATGTCGGACCTAAGAATATTGGTGATATTTTATCAAAATGCTGGGAATTTAAGAGAAGTTATGAGATCTAACAATTAAGTTCGCGAACATGCCATCATGCGCTTACATTGCCAGCACTGTACAAACAGCTCGGTAAGGTTTAATAACCTTGGTATATCAGTGTCTCACAGCTGTGTTGGTGTTATTGTGTCTTGCTGAGTGGCATTCATTATTGTTGTTGCATGTTTTTGTGTGCCTTCATGAGAATGTCTGAGCTTGGATTAGAGCAATGAACAAACATAAAATTTGCTGTTAAACTTGGCAAGAGTGGAAGTGAAATCAGGGACATGTTAGTCCAAGTTTATGGAGATAATGCCACGAAGAAAATGGCAGTGTACAAATGGATTAAACGTTTATCTGAGGGGAGAGAATGCGTCGCTGATGAGGAGAGGTGAGGACGGCCAGTAACGAGAAGAACTGATGAAAACATTGCAAAAATTCATCAAATCATGAGTCAAAATCATCAGCTGATTGTGAGAAGCATAGCAGACCAAGGAAACATCAATAGAGAAACAGGAAAATCTTAACTAAAAATATTGGCATGAGAAAAGTGTGTGCAAAAATGGTCCTGAAGGAGCTCACTCATGAACAAAAACAAAGGAGAGTCGAAGTTTGCCAAGACCTTTTGGAGAGGCAAGACGATGTTTTGGGCCATGTTACCATTGGTGATGAAACATGGGTGTACCAATACGACCCTAAAACAAAGTGTCAAAGTGCACAGTGGAAGTCAGTCATTTCTCCATGACCAAAAAAGTTCCATCAGTCCAAATCAAGAGTCAAAATGATGTTGCTAACCTTTTTTGATATCAGAGGGATTATTCATTATGAATTTGTACCAACTGGACACACAGTTAACCAAGTTTACTATTTGGAAGTGCTGAAAAGGTGCATGACAAAGTTAGACAAAAATTACCTGAACTTTTCACCAACAAGTCATGGATCTTGAATCACAACAATGCACCAGCTCACACAGAACTGTCTGTGAGGGAGTTTTTAGCTAGTAAACAAATAACTGTATTGAAACACCCTCCCTACTCACCTGATCTGGCCCCCAATGACTTCTTCCTTTACCCAAAGATAAAGGAAATATTGAAAGGAAGACATTTTGATGACATTGAGGACATCAAGGGTAATACAATGACAGCTCTGATGGCCATTCCAGGAAAAGAGTTCCAAAATTGCTTTGAAGGATGTACTAGGCACTGGCATTGGTGCATAGCTTCCCAAGGGGAATACTTTGAAGATGACCATAGTGATATTCAGCAATGAGGTATGAGTCCACTCTACTTTTTCTCATCCTACTTTTTCTAGGATGAGTTCACAAGCTTAATTGTCTGACTCTCTTAGAATCTAGGATGAACAACTACGACAGGATACAAGTATCTCTCTAACCTTATTATTAAAGATATTCTAGGAAGTATTCCCACAGTTGTACTGTAGGACATAGCAATTTTATTGAGTATTTTAAAAACCTAGTTTAAGTCCTGTGTTGTAGAATTTTCCAGAGGAGGTGGAGAATGGTAAGTTATGTCTATTTTGAACTCTCCTAGCTTTATGATGACCTGTTATTCTGTCTTCCATTTTTATAAGTTGCTGTAATGCTAGGTGTTATTTGTGCTTCTATAGGTGGTAACTGGAAAGTTTTCATAACCACCAGTGACTTGCCAAATGCAGGAACCAGCTCACAGATTTATATTATACTATATGGACTGCGTAGAAGTTCAGCCCCCATATATCTTTATGGGACAGATGGAGCTCAATTTCAGGATGGCCACAAAGACATATTTACTGTAAGTAGTAAAACCTGCTTCCTAATTTACGTACATGTGTTTTATTGAAGATCAATAAAAAATAATTCATAGCAATTTTGCTCAATCATGCTCAAGCAGATTAAACACAAACAAAACTGCAATATGATAAGTGACGATAGCTAGAGAGAAATACTAGATGAACATTTGTTGCTTTTATACTCGAGGCTGTTAGGAGCAAGGGCTTATACCTTTCTGGCTGAGGCTCTAATAGATAAGGCTCAAAGTCAAGATCAAACTGGGAAAAACAAAGTTATCAAATAAAGAAGGGCAAAGAAGTTGTCACAAAGTTATTAGGTTATAGCTAGACATATTGAGCTCAAGATCCAGGGAGAAGCAGGTAGCAAAGATGAGGCAGAGGAGACCAGTATTGTGTTGTTAAACTAAGATCAGAAAGATTAGCAATCAAAGCAAAACTTGAAATGAGTCAAGCACCTTGCACTTTACACATACCTTAATAATGTCTGTTGAATGAATGACTGGATGCATAAAGGGATTGTTTTGAACTGAGTAGAGACAGAGAATAATATCAACATCAGAAAAAAGTGTCCTTAAGTATCTTTAATCCTTACTGGATACCCACTTCCACGTGATCCTGAGTGTTTGACTTACGACAACCTATGTATTCAGCCCATATATGTCACAGGAGAGGCTGAACCATTTGGAACCAAACTAATAATTTAGTTTGAACTGTCCTTTCCATACTTTCTATATGTGTCAACATTTAAAAAAAATTCTGTGTTGATGGTACTATAAATAAAACTAAAAAAAGAGGACTGTCATTATTTTGCATGCGTAATAAATAGTTTCAGAAATGACTTTATTGAAAGAATCTGAGCTGTTTTTGTTGTTGTTTTGCTATTTTATTGTTTCAAATTTACTTTTAAATCAAACTATACCTTCACGTGTGGATAGGGTTAAATCATTCTGAATTCTGGATTATGAAAGGAGCACCTTTCACTCCTTAGTCTTATGTCCTTCTTCCAGAAGAAATCACATTCATAGTTTGATGCTTCTTTTTATCTGAGCACTGTTACCTACATTTCATTTCTTTCTGTTGTCTTGTTCTCTTTTGTTTGAGCCCTGGAATGCTACATTTATATCTTATTTGCAGAGGTTCATTTAGGTTTAGTAATTTTTTGCTGATTTTGATTATAGTTTTCATTTATTCCGATTAATTGTTTTCTTGTTAGGGTTCTTAGGTAAACTTTTGTTTTCTTCTTTCATTTCCTTTCCCCCTACAGTTTCTTTTTATAAATCTTTTCTTTATTATTGTGGTAAAATACACAAAACAAAATTTACCATTTTAACCATTTTGAAGTGGACAATTCAGTGGCATACAGTGTATTCACAGTTTTGTTCAGCCATCACCACTATTTCCAGAACATTTTAGTCACCCCAAAAGGAAACCTCATCATGCAGTTTCTCCCCATTCTCTTTCCCCAATCGCTAGCAGTCTCTATTCGGCTTTCTGTCTTTCAAGGATTTGCCAATTCTGAATATTATTTTTTATAAATAGAATCATATGTGGACTTTTGTGTCTGACTTCTTACACTTAGCATGTTTTCAAGGTTCCTCCATGCTGTAGCATGTATCACTATTTTATTCCTTTTTATGGCTGAATAACATTTCATTGTATGGAAATACCACATTTTGTTCATCTACCATGTTTCCCCGAATTTAAGACCTAACTGGAAAATAAGCCCTAGCATGACTTTTCAGGATGACATCCCCTGAACATAAGTCCTAATGCGTCTTTTGGAGCAAAAATTAATATAAGACTCAGTCATATTTTTAGGGACACGTGGTATTAATGGACATTTGGGTTATTTCCACCCTTTGGCTAATGGGAATAGTGCTGTTATGAACATTCATGTACAAGTTTTTTTTTTTTAACACTGTTTTGATTTTTTTTGAGTATATACCTAGGAGTGGAATTTCTGCACCATATGGTAATTCTATGTTTATCTATTGAGTAACTGCCAAACTGTTTTCCATAGTGGCTGTACCATTTTACAGTCTGTACCATTTACAAACTGTTTTCCATAATGGCTGTACCAGCGATGTTTGAAGCTTCCAGTTTCTCCACATTCTCACCAACACTTGCTATTGTCAATTAAAAATAAAATCCTAGCCAAACTTCATGGGTGTATAGTGGGATCTCATTGTCATTTTGATTTACATTTCACTAATTATTAATGATACTGAGTATCTTTTTTATGAGCTTGTTTGCTCTTTCTTTATCTTTTGTGGAGAATTAGGTATTTAAATCCTTGGTCTATTTTTCAGTTCGGTTGCTTTTCTTCTTGCTGTTGCTTTGTAAGAGTTCTTTATACATTTTGAATACTAGACCCTTATAAGATATATGATTTGCAAATATTTTCTCCCATGTCATGTATTGTCTTTATGATAGTATATTTTGATGCACAAGAAATTTGAATTTTTATTGAGTCTAATTTATCCATTTTTGTTTGTTTGTGTTTTTGGTGTTATATGTAAGAAATCATTGCCAAACCCAAGATCATAAAGACCCCTACATTTTCTTTATATTAGTTCATTGATCCATTTTGAATTAAATTTTGTGCATTGTGTGAGATAAAACTCCAGCTCCCTTTTGCATGTACATATCTACTTGTCCTATCACTGTTTGTTGAGGAGACTATTCATTCCCCATTAGTCTTATACTCTTGTCAAAAACCAATTGACCACAGACGTATAGGGTTTATTTCTGGACTCTTAATTTTGTTCTGTTGATCTATATGTCTATCTTTATGCCTGTATGACACAGTTTTCATTACTGTAGCTTTGTAGTAAGTTTAACAACCAGAAAGTGTGAGTCCTCCAACCTTGTTCTTCTTTTGCAAGATGGCTTTGGCTTTTTGTGGCCCCTTGCAATTCCATATGATTTTTAGGATCAGCTTTTCCATTTCAGCAAAACAGGCCATTGGGGTTTTGATAGGAATTACATTGAATCTATAGATTACTTTTGGTAATACTGACATCTTATCAATATTAAGTCTTCCAATCCATGAATATGATGCCTTTACATTTATTAAAGTCTTCTTTAATTTCTTTCAGCAATGTTTTGAAGTATTCCTTGTATAGATGTTACACTTCCTTGGTAAAGTTTATTTTTGAGAATTTTATTATTTTGATGCTATTGTAAATAAAATTATTGTCTTAATTTCTTTTTCATACTGCTCAATACTAATGTATAGAAATGCAACAGAGTTTTGTTTGTTGAGCTAGTATTCTTTAACTCTGCTGAGATCATTTAACTCTAACAGTTTTGTTGGTTTTTTTTTTTGGTAGAATCTTTAGGATTTTATTTCTCCCATTCCAATTGGGATGTTTCAAAACTTCATTTTCTTGGCTAATTGCTCTACCAAAAACTTCTAGTATAACATTGAATAGAAGTCATGAAAACAAGCTTCCTTGACTTCCTGATTTAGGAGGAAATTTTCATTCTTTTACCTTTGATGATATTACCTGTAGGTTTTTCACAAATGCCCTTTATTATGTTCAGGAAGTTCTTTTCTATTCCTAGTTTGTTGAGTGTTTTTATCATGAAAATGGTATGATGTCAAATGCTTTATTTCTTTTTCTAAATTAAAGTTGTCACAAATGGTAGTATTTCTTCTTTTCTTATGGCAGAATAGTATTCCATTGTGTATATATACCACATTTTCTTTATCCAATCATCTATCGGTGGACACTTTGGTTGTTTCCATGTCTTGGCCACCGTAAATAAAGCTGCAATGAACATTGGAGCACATATATCTTTATGAATAAATGTTTTCAGATTTTTTGAGTATATACCCAGGAGAGGGATTGCTGGGTCATATGCTCATTCTATTCTTAATTTTTTGAAGACCCTACACACTGCCTTCCATAGTGGTTGCACCAGTCTGCATTCCAACCAAGAGTATGAGGGTTCCTTTTCCTCCACATCTTCCCCAACACTTATTATCTTGTTGATGATAGCCATTCTGACTGGTGTGATGTGAAATCTCTTTGTGGTTTTTATTTGCATTTCTCTTATGATTAGTGATGTTGAACATTTTTTCGTATGTCTATCAGCCATTTGTATGTGCTTTTTGGAGAAATGTCTCTTCAGGTCCTCTGCCCATTTCTTAATTGGATTATTTGGTTTTTATTGTTATTGAGTTGTATGAGTTCCTTATGTATGTTGGATATTAACTCCGTATCAGAGGTATTGTTTGCAAAAATCTTCTCCCATTGGGTTGGTTGCCTTTGTTTTGTTGATGGTTTCTTTGCTGTGCAGAAGCTTTTTAGTTTGATATGGTCCACTTCACTTATTTATTTTTATTTTTTAAAATATTTTATTATTTTTTAATTTATCTTTTTCATTTATTTTATTTTTTAAACATTTTTATTAGTTTCAGGTGTACAAAACAATGTACTATTTAAACTCTTATCACTTATATTCCTCACACAGTCAATTCATTTATTTTAGCTTTTACTTCCCTTGCCTTTGAAGTCAAATTCATAAAATCCTCTTTGAACCCAAGGTCCATAAGTTTAGTATCTATGTTTTCTTCTATGAAGTTTATTGTTTCTGGTCTTATGTTTAGGTATTGGATCCATTTTCAGTTAATTTTGGTACATGGTGACAGATAGTAGTCCAGTTTCTAATTCTCCCTGCACCATTTATTGAAGAGGCTGTCTTTTCTCCATTGTATGTTTTTTGCTTCTTTGTCAAAAATTTTCTGTCCATATTTATGGGGGTTTATTTCTGGGTTCTCAATTCTACTCCATTGGTCTATGTGTCTGTTTTTCTGCCAATACCATGCTGCTTTGATTATTGTAGCCCTGTAGTACAAGCTAAAGTCAAGGAGTGTGATACCTCCAGTATTGTTCTTTTTTCTTAAGATTGCTTTGGCTATTCGGGGTCTTTTGTGGTTCCAAACAAATCTGATGATTTTTTTTTTGTTCTATTTCTTTAAAAAATGTCATTGGGATTTTGATGGGGATTGCATTAAATCTGTATATTGCTTTGTGTAATATGACCATTTTAACTATGTTGATTCTTCCAATCCATGATCATGAAATGTCTTTCCATTTCTTTGTGTCTTCTTCAAATTCGTTTAAAAATGTCTTACAGTTTTCAGTGTATACGTCTTTCACATCCTTGGTTAAGTTTATTTCTAGGTATTTTATTCTTTTTGTTGCAATTACAAAAGGAATTGTTTTGTTTCATTTTCTGAGATTTCACTGTTAGTATATAGGAAAGCAATGGACTTTTGTACATTGATTTTGTAGCCGGCAACTTTACTATATTCGGTGATTGTTTCTAATAGCTTTGTGGTGGAATCTTTAGGGTTTTCTACATATACCATCATGTCATCTGGAAAAAGTGACAATTTAACTTCTTCATTACCAATTCAGAGGCCTTTTATTTCTTTCTCTTACCTGATTACTCTGGCTAGGAATTCTAATACTATGTGGAAAAGTAGAAGTGATAGGGGACAGCCCTGTCATGTTCCTGAATGTAGAGCAAAGGGCTTCAGTTTTTCACCATTAATTATGATATTAGCTGAGAGTTTGTCATATATGGCCTTTATTATGTTAAGGTATTTTCTTTCTATACCTATTTTATTAAGTGTTTTAATCATAAATGGATGTTGTATCTTGTCAAACACTTTTTCTGCATCTATTGATATAATCATATGATTTTTGTCCTTTCTTTTGTTTATGTGGTTTATCACATTGATGGATTTGAATATGTTGAACCATCATTGTGCCCCTGGGATGAACTCCACTTGGTCATGATGTATAATTTTTTTAATGTATTGCTGCATTCGATTTGCTAAAATTTTGTTTAGGGTTTTCTTATCTGTATTTATCAGAGATATTGGTCTATAATTTTCTTTTTTTGTGTTATCCTTACCAGGTTTTGGTATCAGGGTAATGTTGGCCTCATGAAATGAATTAGGGAGTATTGTCTCTTTTTCAATTTTTTGGAAGAGTTTGAGTAGGACAGATATTAGATCCTCTTTGAAAGTTTGGTAGGGTGTACTAATGATGGCATCGGGTCCTGGACTTTTTGCTTTTGCGAAGGTTTTGGATGATTGATTCAATTTCCTTACTGTTGATCAGTCGATTTAGATTTTTCAATCTTCATGATTCAGATTAGGAAGGCTATATGTTTCTAAGAACATATCCAGTTCTTCCAGGTTATTGAATTTGGTGGCATGTAATCCTTTTTAGTATTCTTGGATAATCCTTTGTATTTCTGCGGCATCCATGGTAATTTCCCCTCTTTCATTTCTGATTTTGTTTATTTGTGTCTTTTCTCTTTTTATCTTAATGAGTCTAGCCAAGGGTTTGTCAATTTTATTAATCTCTTTAAAGAACCAGCTCTTTGTTGCATTGATTTTTTTCTGTTGTGTTTTTGTTCTTTATTTCATTTAGTTCTACTCTGATTTTTATTATTTCCCTCCTTCTGCTGACTTTGAATTTTATTTGTTCTTTTTCTAGTCCTTTAAGGTGTAATGTGAGGTTATTTATCTGGGATTTTTCTTCTTTCTTGAGGTAGGCTTTAAATGATATAAATTTTCCTCTTAGAATTGCTTTCACTGCATCCCTAAAATTTTGGTAGGATGTATTTTCAATGTCATTTGTTTCTATGTATTTCTCAATCTCTCCTCTTATTTCTTGTTTGACCTAGCCAATCTTTAAAATTATGTTGTTTAGTCTCCACATAATTGTGGATTTTCCTGCTTTCTTTTTGATGTTCATACCCAATTTCAAAGCCTTGTGATCAGAGAATATGCTTGGTATGATTTCAATCTTCTTAAATTTGCTGAGGCTAACTTTATGACACAATATATGATCTATCCTTGAGAATGTCCCATGTACACTAGAAAAGAATGTATAGTCTGATGTTCTAGGATGAAGTACTCCATAAATGTCAATTATGTTTATTTCATCTAAGGTGTCATTTAAGACTGATATTTCTTTATTTATTTTCTGTTTGGATGATCTATCCATAGCTGTCAATGATGTATTTATGTCCCTACTATAATTGTGTTTTGGTCAATTTCTCCCTTTAGTTCTGCTAGTTGTTGCTTGGTATATTTCGGTGCTCCCCAATTGGGGGCATAAATATTGATGACTGTTACATCTTCTTGTTGTATAGTCCCCTCTACCATTATGAAATGTCCATATTTGTCTCTTGTTACCTTTTTTATCCTGAAGTCTCTTTCATCTGATATCAGTATGGCTACACTTGCTTTTTTCTGGATACCATTTGCTTGAAGTGTCAATTTCCACCCTTTCACTTTGAGTCTATGCTTGTCCTTGTAGCTGAGATGTGTCTCTTGGAGACAGCATATGGTTGGATTTAGTTTTTTGATCCAATCTGCTACTCTGTGCCTTTTTATTAATAAGTTCAGTCCATTTATACCTAGGGTGATTATTAACATATGAGGATTTCCTATTATTTTATCTTTGATTTTCTGGTGGACGGAGTCTCCATTGTTTTTTTGAATTTTTGTGCTGTCTGTTATTTCAGTGTGGTTGTATTCTATGATGTTTGCCTTCCATTCTTCTTTTTTTTTTAATTTTTGTTATAAATTTCAGTTCTGGATTTTTTTTTTTTTTTGAGTGGTTACCATTACTTTATGTAAAAGAGAGTTTTATATTTAGAGTATTCCATTTTGTTCAGCATGCTACTTTTCTTCATTCCCCTTTGCCAGTTCATACCTGTACTCTCTCCCCTTTTATGTTTTTGTTGTCAGAAATTTTTCCTATTTATGCCGTGAGTTGATTTCTGTGCCATACCAGCTAGTTGTCTTTTTCGTCCTTTTTTTAAGTGTTTTTTTTGTCCTTCTTTACCCTGCATGTTATCTTTAAGTATAGAGTGTCCCATTTGATGTAGGGTTTGCCCTTTCCTGCTTCTGTCTGTCTGTTTGTAATACTACTCATGGTTTTGTATTCTTTTGCTTTTTTGTTTCAGTTCGAATAGCCTCCTTCAGTATTTCTTGTAGTGCAAGTCATGTGTTAGAAAATAATCTCACCTTCTGTCTGTCTGGAAGTCTTTATTCCTCCTTCATGTCTAAAGGCTATCTTTGCTGGATATATTATTCTTGACTCATATTTTCTCTCTTTCAATAGTTTGAATATTTGATCCCACTCACTCCTGTATAATTTCTGTTGAAAAATCTGATGATAACCTAATGGGCTTTTCTTTGTAGTTTACCATGTCTTTTCCCTGGATGCCTTGAGGATTCTTTCTTTGTTCTTAATTTTTGACAGCTTCAATACAATATGCCCTGGAGATGGCCTCTTGAGATTGAGATAATTAGGTGTTCTATTTGCTTCTTGGATTCGGGGATCAAGTTCTTTCCGCAAGTTTGAGAAGTTCTCACCAAGTATTTGTTTGAATATACTCTCTGTTCCCTTCTCCCTTTCTTCTCCTTCTGGTATGCCCATCCTTCTGATATTGCTCTTTCTGATGGAGTCAGAAAGTTTTTGTAGAGTTCTCTCATTTTCTTAAACTCTCAATGCTCTCTCTTCTTCCATTTGAGTCATTTCCAGATTTCTACCTTTTATGTCACTGATTCTTTCCTCCATCTGGTCAGCTCTATTACCTCAGGTGGCTATTTCTTTTTCTTTTTTTTTTTAAATTTTATTTTATTAAATTTATTGGGGTGACAATTGTTGGTAAAATTACATAGATTTCAGGTGTACAATTCTGTATTACATCATCTATAAATCCCATTGTGTGTTCATCACCCAGAATCAGTTCTCCTTCCATCACCATATATTTGATCCCCCTTACCCTCATCTCCCACCCCCCACCCCCCGCCCCCCTTACCCTCTGGCAACCACTAAACTATTATCTGTGTCTATGAGTTTCTGTTTCTCATTTGTTTGTCTTGTTCTTTTGTTGTTTTTGTTTTATATGCCACATATCAGTGAAATCACATGGTTCTCTGCTTTTTCTGTCTGACTTATTTCGCTCAGCATTACTCTCTCAAGATCCATCCATGTTGTCACAAATGTTCCTATATCATCTTTTCTTACTGCCGAATAGTATTCCATTGTGTATATATACCACAACTTCTTTATCCATTCATCTATCGAAGGACATTTTGGTTGTTTCCATGTCTTGGCTCAGGTGGCTATTTCATTCTTCATTTCTTTTATGGAGTTCTTGATCTCCAGAAATTCTATTTGGTTCTTTTTTAAAACTTCAGTCTCTTTGGTAAAATGTTCACTTTATTCTTTGATTGTGTTTCTGAGTTCATTAAACTGCCTGTCTGTGTTTTGTTGCATCTCATTGAGTTTTTTTAAGAATTGCATTCTTGAAATCTCAGTCGTTTAAGTCACATATCTCCATGTCTTTAAGTTCATTTTCTGGAGACATTTCATTTTCTTTCAGAGCTGCCTTGTTACCTTAGTTTCACGGCAGTTAATGAAATTATTATTTCTCTTCCTAGGCATCTACAGGAGTGGATTCTGCAACAGGTTGATAGGAATTCTTTGTTTTGCTTTCCAGTAGGTGTTGGTGGAATGTTTTATTTTCTCTTCCGCTGCAGCCTTAAAATCTCTCTTACTGCAGTGTTACATTTTCTCTGTACTGTTCCAGCTTCTTACGCATTTGGTGGGGAAGTTGTGCTTCTTCTCTGTGAGCAGGTGGCCTGGGTGTCAGGGCACCGCCCCCATGGGTGGATGTGGAGAGCTTCTGAAGTTCCAAAGCTCTTCCTGTACCAGTTTCAAAGCCTGTGGGTTTCAGTGGCTCTGTTTATCCCTACAGGCAACCGCCCAGATAGGTGGGGGCAGGAGCAGAGTGGGCTTTGAGAGGTGGCACTGAGCAATGGTATTGACCACCAGCACAGCCAGTCCTGCACCCAAGTCTCCTTCCCCTTCACCGGAACTAGTTGAACAGAGCGTCTGTGGCTGTGGGGCTGCAGTTCTCAGAACTGCAAATACTCTATTCTTTTGGTGTGACACTGCTTTCATTCTGCTTCTAGCACTGGGCAGATGGTGGTGGGGCGAGCTCTGGGAGAGTAGGAAGGGGGTATGTAGGCTCTATGCCTGTCTTCTGGGCTCTCCTTGGCAGTGAGGGCTTAAACCACTGTTCTCCCCCTTCTTCCCTCAGTGTTTGCTCCAAGGTCTCTGCTGTGAGCATTGGGTTCAGCCGTGTTATATTTTGATCCCGTAGGTGGGACTGTGGGCCATAAGGGGAGCGCTAGCAGTCTGAATTATTTCCTCTCCTGTGGCTGGGGTAGCTGCAGAATGCATGGCGCTAGGAGCTCTGAGCTCCGATCTGAGACCTTCCTGTGGCCTGCTTGGCTCACGTCTCTGCAGTCCCCCCTTCCCTCCTTCTCTGCTCACCCAATTTGACCATCTTTAGATGATTTCAATTGCGCATCTCTTGGTCTTGCCTGTCTGCTGCTCAGGGAGTCATTTGTGGAATTATAGCTGTTCAATGTGTTGTAAATTCCAGGGGAGATTTCAAGAGAGTCACCTCACACTGTCATTTCTATGAAGTCTTTTCTTTTTGTTTTTTTGCATCAGTTGAAATGACAGTGTTTTTTACCCCCTTCATTCTATTTATGTGGTATATTACACTGATATTTGCATGCTGAGCCAGTCTCTATCCCTGGGATAAATCACAGTTGGTCATGGTTTATAATCCTTTTACTATGCTTCTGGATTCAGTTTGCTATTGTTTGTAGATAATTTTTGCCTTTATAAATATAAGGGGTATTTGTCTGTAGTTTTCTTGTCATCAGGATCATACTGACCTTGTACAGTGAGTTAAGAAGTGTTCTCACCTCTTCTATTTTTTGAAAGAGTTTGAAATGCCAGTAGTAATGTCCCTATTTTTATTTCTGATTTTAGTAATTTGAGTTTTCTTTCTTTTTTTCCTTAGGCTAACAAATGTTTGACAAGTTTGTTGTTCTTTTTGAAAAACCAACTTTTGGTTTAATTGTTTCAATTTTTACGATTGTCTATTTTATCTCCATTCTGATCTTTATTATTTCCATTTTTTGCTAGCTTTGCATTTAGTTTGCTCTTCTTTTTTTAGTTCCTTAATTTGTAAAGGTAGGTTGTTTATTCTAAAGTCCCACTGACACCCCTTCCCTTCTTCTCCTTTCTCGTCCTTCATCACCCCACCCCTTCTCCTTCTCCTTCTTTGGCTTACAGTCTCTGGATTTATTAGATCAGAATCTCCAAAGAAGTTAGTTCTCAAGTAAGCTTGCCAATCTAGTTGATGGGCACCCATGTGAAATTTCATCCTTTAAGTTCATTAAAATTTTATGGAATTACATCTAATGTTTCCCTCTTAGTTTTGCTTTCATTGTATTTCCTAGTTGTTGTATGTTATTTTTTAAAATTTATCTCAAAGTATTTAAAAATTCCACTTGTAATTTATTTGACTCATTGGTTGCTCAAGAGTATGTTATTTAAGTTATATGTGTGTATTTTCCAATTTTACTTCTTGTATTGATTTTTAGTTTCATTCCATTATAATTAGAAAAGATTGTATATTTCCATTTTATTTAATTTTCAAAACTTGTTTTTGATGTATCGCAGTCTATCCTGGAGAATGTTCCATGTGCACTTGAGAAAACTCTATATTCTGCTGTGTTTGAGTGGAACATTCTATTAATTAATGTCTGTTGGACTTAGTTGGTGTACAATGTTGTTCAAGTCCTCTTTTTTCTTATTGATCTTCTGTCTGATTGTTGTATGCATTATTCAAGGTGGAGTATTGAAGTTTCCAACTGTTATTATAAAGTATTTCTCCATTCATTTCTGACCATTTTTTTGCTTCATATATTTTGATGCTTTGTCATTAAGTGCATACATTTTAATAATTCTTATCTCTTCTTGATGGATTGACCCCTGTATCAATGTATAATGTCCTAAGTTTAGCTGTTTGGATTTTGTGAAGTTACATTTCAAGATGTTCTCTTGGTTCCTTTATAGATCACAGTTGGAGACATTGGAATACTCTTTAAGATTCGTATTGGTCATACCAACTCTGGACTCTCCCCTTCTTGGCACTGTAAAGAGGTAAAGACGTATCAACACGCCCATCCTTTGCAAATCCTCTGCAAATTCTATTTAGGAATCAAACCTCAAGGGGGCATTGCATGCCCATTGTGAGGTGATGGAGTCAGACCTGAACCTGTTTAGCCAGTGTGTTCCTTAAGGCAGTAATACCACATGCCTGCATTAATCCCTAATTAATTGAAGGAAGCACCTTAACCAAACAATTCTTTCACCTCCTTGCAAAGAAAATATAACACTTGGGACTCTGGATTAATTTGCATTGCTTCTTGATATGGTTGCATTAGTGAGAAAAATGTAACTATGTGGATGTTATCTGCTTCAGAAGATAATGTTATCTGGTCTATTGTAAAAATAGACCATTGTGTTGGTGAAATAAAAATCTACAGACCTTGAATGCCAGATCTCAAATTTAGTCTGCTCAAGCTAACCAAGATAATGCCCCCTGAATACTTTCAGGAGTAAAAAAAATGCTTAAATTTTCTACATTGTTTAGAATTTAAAATTTTACTTATTACCATGATTGCCAATAAATGCAGATATTTAAAATTGGAAACAATTCAGCTTGTCATTCATTTTAATATATGATATATTTCCATCTTTTGTCATTTCACAACAAATGATCTTTAAACGAGTTTTCAAAATGCAAGGAACATCTAATTAAACTCCTGATTTGCTTGGAAAACTTGTTCAATAGTTTTATAATATGTGAGAAAATTGTTAAAAGATTTGTGGATGATGAACACAGTTTTTATTCTATTAGCAGAAACATATAATTGTTAATGCCATCTTGTTTGCATTAAAGTCACAAAAAGATCCTGAGGCAGAATGGAAAATAAAATTTACTTTGTGAAAATACAGAAGGTAGAAGTTTCAGAATTCAAAGTTACTGCATGGCTTCAATATGAAATAATTCTCTCTTTTATACTATATAGAGCTTTTTAAAGTATGATATTCAAATTGATACTTAAGTGATCATATATAATAATAATATCTTTTACATTTTTTCTCCTATTTAAGTAAACAAATTTGTGAAAATTATCATTAATCCTCCTACCATCTCATTTGATTGATAACAAATAAGCAATATTATATTCATTATGAAACTGGAATGCTGAGACAGTGGTTAGGTGATATGAAAAGTTTATATAATATTGGAAAGACATAAAATCAGGCTGAAAATTCCTATTGTTGTTTTTTCTATGGCAAATAATTTTCTCATTGCAAGGTAACTTGTTTGCCTGAAGTTAACCTCACCTGTCTTTAAGTACCAGTGAAGAAGAGATACATATTCTTGATTTTATTTTATTCTGAGTATATAAAGCCTACATATAATTTACTCATTTGGCCAATTAACATGCTAGATTGTGGGTTGGGGATTTTCTGTTCAATTCTTATACAGTTTAGAGTTTGAAATTTAAAATTTGAAGTAAGCCAACTTGTGCCTATAACTTGAAGGAATTCAAATTAAAATACAGTTTAGTACAGCAATAATGATATAACATTTTCACAACCCATAAAGTATTCACATTGCTTTTATGACCTTAATCTTGATTATTTCAAGTATAGTTAAGGAAGATTACAAAATAAGAAATTTCAAATGGTAATTTATTTTGTATTTCTGAAATAATCCGCCTTTAGCCTTAATGAAAATAGCCAAATCAAATACTGGTGGCAATAGCAGACTTGCAAACCAGTGGTAATTCTGTGTAGTTTTCAGGGAGCCCTTCTAAAAGTGAGCTTACACCAGAATCACCCCTGCTGTAAATTTCTGAATGCAAATTTCTGGGGCTTACCAAGACCCACAGAATTATTAAGTTTAGGTATTGAAAACCTACCTTTATAGCAATGTGAATTCTTAAACACATTAAGTTGAAAATGTCTGACTTAAGGCATTTTAAAGATAGTAAGATTAATTTAACAGATACAAATGACACCTCACTGAAGTTTTAAAAAACAGAATAATAGTACCCTATTCATGAAAGCCTAGATTTTAGAAATAGAAAACATAATTTCTACTTTTTGATGATTTTTGACATTCATCTGATCCTACCAGAGTTTATTAACATATTTGTTTAACTCAAAAATAAATTGACTAGACATTATATGGTATAATAGGTACTCAAATAAATAATTATTTCTTGAATTTCATTTATTGCTAAGGACCCAAAAAAGGAACTCTATCAGTTTGAATCTTCAGTGCATGAAATCTAAGTTTGTGCTAATATATTATAAGATCACTTAAAAAAAATCATTACTATAGATTTAGAACAGAGAAGTAATAGATTTTTAAAAATTGGAAATCTGGGGTGGCTGGATGGCTCAGTTGGTTAGAGTGTGAGCTCTTAACAACAAGGTTGCCAGTTTGATTCCCACATGGGCCAGTGAACTGTGCCCTCCACAACTAGATTGGAAAAACAATGACTTGACTTAGACCAGAGCTGCGCCCCCCACAACTAGACTGAAAAAACAACGACTTGACATGGAGCTGATGGGTCCTGGAAAAACACACTGTTCCCCAATTGAAAAAAAAAAAAAGTAAATCTCTCTGTCTCTAAATAGGAAAATATTGATGACACTTAGAAAATTTTGTAGGAAATTGGCATGTTGAACATTTCAATAGAGATAAATTAGAAATAGAAACATTTCAAAATAGAAAAGAAATGCCATTGTGTTTGAGATAGCAACAAAAGAAAGTAGCACCTTTCTTGTCAAGTGTTCAACAACTTTTATAAGAAAAAGTAAAATGATCTTTTCTGAGCCAAGTACCCAGGTTTGGACAAAAATTTTTATTTGACTTTTTATTAAAGTATTTTTATATTTCTTAAAAAGTAATATTGTTGCTGTTGTAGATACAATTGTGGAACATGAATTCTGGAAAACATTTTTATATACCTGTACAACGATGGTTGGCACGAGATCAAGAGGATGGGCAAATCTCTCGAGAATTTCCAGTTTTAAACAAAGGACAACCCATTCTACCAGGTAGGAAAAAATCCAACTGTAGGTAGTACAAATAAAATTGCCTAAATGCTCAAGGGTAGGGAACTTGATAAATATGAGTAAATGAATTAATGAATGAATGAATGATTGAGGAAATGCTCATTTTGTACCTATTACCTTTGCTGGTGTTATAGCTACATTTATATATTTTATAGTTGTTTCATGTACTACCATTCAGGAATATGTTCTTGTCAACTGTTAACACTGTAGGAATGTCAGCTGAAGTGCCTCTTAATCAAAACAAGAAAATTAATTCTTAGAAGGTCGTGAGAAAATTGAATGTCTGATAAACTTACTCCAGGGCTAAGAAATGCAAGTCAATGTATGCTTTCCCCACAGGCTCTGCCTTATTTTTTGAAAATTTATCTATTTGATCAGGAAATGAAAACACCACTACTCAATGAATTTCTAAGCATTTGGCCAAAAGCAGAGGTGTATTCAAACCTTGTATAAATATGGCTGAGAAATAGGTTCTGCTCAGGATTAGACTATCACTGCTCACTGCCACAAGGATTCAGGGTGACTGTCCATAGGAACTGTTTGCTCTTGTGTCTGCCGGCTTCTGTTTTGGAAGAGAATAGGAAAAGGGCATATGAGAATGATTAAATAGGCAATTGATAAAAATAGATTTTTCTCCAATCCAGAATATTTTCTACAAAAATATGATATCTTAGCTTTCTAAAGAAATCAATGATAATAAATATTATGTGACAATGAGGAAGAGCTACACATGTAATATAATCTAACATTAGGCTTAGGTACATACCTTGGGTAACTTTTTTAGGGAACATAGGTTGGTAAAATATTTTCAGGGACTGATGATTCCTTTGTGGTTTTTAAGTAAGATATAATCAACTCTTTGTTAAGTTTCTAAAGTTAAAATACTTTTGAAGCAATATGAATAGTTCCATTTGCTGAAAGGTGAAGGCTTGTATGAGCATTGTTCTCACCAATCCTAAATTTTCTTCCTTATCACTCCATTCTCTTAATCCAGGAGACATTTGCCAGGTTCCCTGTTCCTATCCACTGTTAGCAATGATGCAGAGGTCACTTTTTGCTTCTTTGTCTCTCAATTTAATTGTATAATTCTGCTCAAAGAAGGCATATTCTACAAATGCATATTGATTTCACTTGTCTTCCCTGTAGTACTTGGTACTAGTGGTTTATTAATAAACATTTATATTTTCAGTTTCTCCTCATGGCTTGGAGAAACCGCTCATGTGTTATCTCTCATGTGATAGCTATATAATATTATGTGCTATTTATAAACTTGGTAAGCCTTTGGTTATTTAGGTCAGTGGTAGATATAGCTATATTTAGATAAAATCTGAACTAACCAATACTACTAACAAATCAAATCAGTAATAAAAAAACTCAACAAACAAAAGTCATGGACTGGATGCCTTCATAGATAAATATTAACAAATATTCAAAGAAGAATTAATACCTATCCTCAAACTATTCCAAAAAAATTCAAGAAAAGGGAGGTCTCCCAAGCTCATTTTATGAGGCCAGCATTACCTTGATTCCGAAGCCAGACAAAGACATTACAAAAAAAATTTTAAAAGGCTGATATCACTGATGAACATAGATGAAAAAATCCTCAACAAAATATTAGCAAACTGAATTCATCAATACTTAAAAAGATCATACACCCCGATCAAGTGCATCTTATTCCTGGGATGCAATGTTGCTTCAACACCCACAAATCAATTAATGTGATACACCCCTGTCGTGCGGGGCAGCCTGTGGGGTCTCAGCTTCTGTTCCCCACATAAGAACTCAGGGTGTGACTAGGCCAAAAAGGAACACCCACAGAGCCATAGGTAGGGGAGTCATAACACTATAGTCTCACTGGAGACTGGATTCACACGACCTGCAACCTGCTGTCCGCTTTTTTCTGCCTGCCAACCAATCGACTCACTAGACTTGACTCGACTCACTAGCGCAGCCACGGCAGTTATATCAGTGGCTAACTGGCTAACTGGTTATAGCTGACGGGCAACTAGCCACAGCTGACGGCCATCCACTACCCGAGCCAGCACCTTTCCACGTGAGGCCGAGAGCCTGGAAACTGCACTCTGGGACTCAGTTCCCACACCACATAAACAAAATGAAGGATAAAAATCACATGTCCTATCAATAGATGCAGAAAAAACATTTGACAAAATTCAACATCCACTTATGATAAAAACTCAGCAAAGTGGGAATAGAGGGAACATACTTCAACATAATAAAGACCATACATGACAAACCCATAACTAACATCATACTCATCATGAAAAGCTAAAAATGTTTTCCTTAAGATCAGAAGCAAGAAAAGAATGTCTACTTTCACCACTTTTATTTGTCATCGTATTGGAAGTCCAGAACACAGTAATGAGACAAGAAAAACAAATAAAAGTCATGGAAATTGGCAAGAAAGAGTAAAACTGTCATTATTTGCAGGTGACATGATACTATACCTATATATATAGATATACAAGGTTTAACAATTAAGTTCATGAACGTGTTGCAATGAGGTTGCTAACCTTTTTGGATATTACAGGGATTATTCATTACAATTTTGTACCAACTGAACAAGTTTACTATTTGGAAGTGCTGCAAAGGCTGTGTGAAAAAGATAGAAATGACCTGAATTTTTCGCCAACAATTCATGGCTCTTGCATCACGACAATGCACCAGCTCACAGGGCACTGTCTGTGAGGGAGTTTTTAGCCAGTAAACAAATAACTGTATTGGAACTCCCTCCCTACTCACCTGATCTGGCTCCCAATGACTTCTTTCTTTACTCAAATATAAAGGAAATATTGAAAGGAAGACATTTTGATGACATTCAGGGCATCAAGGGTATATGACAACAGCTCTGATGGCCATTCCAGAAAAAGAATTCCAATGTTGCTTTCAAGGGTGGACAAAGCACTGCGCATCAGTGTATAGTTGCCCGAGGGGAGTGCTTCAAAGGTGACCATAGTGATGTTCCGCAATGAGGTATGTAGCACTTTTTCTAGGATGAGTTCGGGAACTCATTTGTCCAACCTCGCAGATATAGATAGGAGGTCTGATGATTATGTCCGTGAACTCATCGTACAAGAAGTGCTATATAACTCATTGCGAAATATCACTATGGTCACCTTAAAAGTACTCCCCTTGGGAAGCTATGCACCGACGCCATCGGCTAGTCCACACTTAAAGCAATTTTGGAACTCTTTTTTTGGAATGGCCATCAGAGCTGTTGTAGTATTACCTTTGATGTCCTGAATGTCTTCAAAATGTCTTCCTTTCAATATTTCCTTTATCTTAAGGTAAAGAAAGAAGTCATTGGGGGCCAGATCAGGTGAGTAGGGAGGGTGTTCCAATACAGTTATTTGTTTACTAGCTAAAAACTCCCTTTGCTTTTGTTCATGGGTGAGCTCCTTTGGGACCATTTTTGCACACATCTTTCTCATGCCGAGATTTTCAGTTAAGATTTTCCTGTTTCTCTATCTATGTTTACTTGGTCTGCTGTGCTTCTCACAGTCAGTCGACAATTTTGATGCACAATTCGAAAAATGTTTGCAGTGTTTTCCTCAGTTCTGCTTGTTACTGGCCACCCTCATCTGTCTTCATCAGTGATGTGTTCTCTCCCCTCAAAAAAATGTTTAATCCATTTATACAGTGCTGTTTTCTTAATGGCATTATTTCCAAAGACTTGGACTAACATGCCCCTGATTTCATTTCCACTCTTGCCAAGTTTAACAAGAAATTTAATGTTTGTTCGTTGCTCTAATTCAAGGTCAGACAGTCTCACAATGGCACATAAAAACACGCAACAACAATAATGAACGCCACTCAATAAGACACCGCAACACGTCGACACAAACACAGCTGTCCGATACTGATATACCAAGGTTATGAAAACTTACCAAGCTGTTTGTACAGTTCTGGCAATGTAAGCACACAATGGCAAATTCATGAACTTAATTGTCAGACCTTGTATATATCTCTATCTATCTATCTATCTATCTATCTATCTATCTATCTATCTATCTATCTATCTCTATCTATCATCTATCTATCATCTATCTATCTATGTATATATACCATATTTCCCCATGTCTTTTGTTAGTTTTTGCTCCAAAACACACATTAGGGCTTACTTTTAGGGGATGTTTTATTATTTTTTTTCATGTACAACAATCTACATTTATTCATTTATTCACGTACAAAAATATACATTTATTCAAATACAGTCATGTCATCTTCTTCTGGAACATTGTCATAACTCTCCAAATCCCGAATTCTGGCTTGAATTTCTTGTGACTCCATTTCCTGTAGAACCATTGGCCCCAATCTCTCCTGTCCAGCAATAGAGCTCTCCTTAAAAATGAGCACTTCTTGTCCATGTAACCTGCTCATAGTGCTGTGGCAACACAGTTGTCAGTTATTTTATCCCATGAATTCTTCACCCAAGTCACGACCTCTTGCAGGCTAGGCTTCACAAAGTTTCCACGCTGATTTCTCTCCATTCTATTTTCAATAGAGTCATTGATTTCCATGTGTTAATGGTTTTTAAATGGCTTGTTTATTGCAATATCAAGAGTCTGGAGACAGGCAGCCATTCCTGCGTGAATCATTATTTTATCTATTCTTCTCTCTGCAAGGAAGTTCTTCATGTCTTTAGCATAGTGAGTGCTGGCTGAATCCCAGAGTAGCAGACCTTTTGGCCACCTTGCAAAACAAGTGGCAGCATTAAATCGACCCACTTCCTTATAACTGCTTGTGTGCACCAGGCTTTTTCTGTTTCAAGAACATAAATTCCTGAAACACGTTCAACCTTTTCTTTCTTGCCATTAGTGATGATTAGAGGTGGGGCTTTCTTTCCACCAGATGAATTGCCAAAACACAGGTAACACGTGCACTTTCGTAACCAGTGGAGGGAATGTAGATTGACGAGGCACCCCTCTGATCAATTGTCATTTGAGATCCTTGGCCTATAAACACTGCAGTTTCATCCATAGCAATCATGTTGGGGAGTTGGTATTTAGAAAAGTCGATGCCATCAACAAAGGACTTGAATGCAAGTGCACATTTAATAACTTCAGTATCTTCCAGCTTAAACAGTGTTGTCGATCTTAGAGACAGTTCATATAGCTGAAGGAAGCCATCCAGCCAGTGTTGTGAAGCTTTGAATTCTTCTGGGGATATTTCTAACTGTGGGGCCATTGCAAGGGCAAATGCTTGAATATCAGCCCTGCACACAACCAAAGCCTTTGCTCTCCTGTCAGCAATTCATTCACAGATGATGTCTTCCAGCTCAGGAAATAATAGTTGCCGACCTGATCCACACGTGTGCTTCTTAGCATTTCTCTTGTCCACCCGTTGACTGAGGTTATTGTACTCTGTTTGCCATTTTTGGACCGTTCGGAGATCCAACTTCTTCTTTTTTCAGAAAGCCGTAAGATTCTTCCCCAGGAGTCCTGCACAATTTCTTTCTTGTATTCGATGGAATAGCTCTTTCTTTTTGCACTCGTCTTATCTGGGGGTCAATATATTATTTCCTTTAAATCTACCATTAAATCAAGATTGAAGATTTATGTTACGAGACAGGAGTGGCAACAAAAATGATGACAGTTAAGAATGATGGTCCACACAAAAGCAGGCACCAAACGAAAATTGCAGGCACCAAAATTCAGGAAATGTTTCTTTATTTCACACAAGTGCATTAAAAAAGTACGTCTGTTACAACACACAACACATTGAATTATGAAGATTCATATTAGATACAACCATGTCTATTTGTTATCAAATGCGTACATTATTCGTGCATTGTGTCTGTACTCCGATTGGTCATTTGGCAATAAGTCTCGAGTTCATGTGTTTACATAGGCATTTACCTCTTGTCCAAAGGTGCCCACTCTGGTATTTACAAATCCTTAGTTATAATTTATATTATCATTTATTTTAAGTGTTAATGTCAATAATATTATTTATTTATATTTAATTATATATTAATATTATTATTTTAGAATTCAATATGTCTGTCTTGTGTTGCAACAGATGTGCTAAATGTGTCTGTCTGTCTGATGATCTTAACTGGGCTTATTTTGGGGGTAGGGCTTATATTATGAGCATCTTGAAAAATCATGCGAGGGCTTATTTTCTGGTTAGGTCTTATTTCCAGGGAAATATGATACATATATACATACATATACATATATACATATACATATACATATACATATACATATACATATACATATACATATACATATACATATACATATACATATATATATGTATTTAGCCAAGTAGGTAAAAGACCTGTACTTGGAAATCTATAAGACATTGAAGAAAGAAATTGCAGAATTTACAAATAAAATGAGGTATATACCATGCTCATGGATAGAATTAAAATCGTTAGAATGTCCATACTACCCAAAGCAATCTATAGACTCAGTGCAATCTCTATCAAAATACCAAAGTCATTTTTCACAGGACTAGAACGAATAATGCTAAAATTTATGTGGAACCCAAAAAAATCTCAAATAGCCAAAGCAATCTTGAGAAAGAAGAACAAAGTTGGATGTTTCCATCTACCTGATATCAAACTGTACTACAAGGCTATAATAATCAAAATAGCATGTTACTGGAATAAAAACAGACATATAAATTAATGGACTAGAATAGAGAGCCCAGAAATAAACCCACACCTATATGAGCAATTAATCTATGACAAAGTTGGCAAGAACGTACAATTGGTTAAAGACAATCTCTTCAAGAAATGCTATTGTGAAAACTGGACATATACATGCAAAAAACTAAAACCAGACCAGTTTCTTTCATATACAAGAACCAACTCAAAATGGATTAAAGTCTTACATGTAAGAACTGAAACCATAACACTCCTAGAAGAAAACATAGGCAGTAAATTCTTTGACCTTGCTCCTAGTAATACATATATATATATATATATATATATATATATATATATATATATATATGTATGTATGTATGTATCTTCTAGGGCAAGGGAAAGAAAATAAAAAAATGGGACTACCTTAAACTAAAGAATTTTTGTACAGCAGAGGAAACCATAAACAAAACAAAAAGACAACCTACTTAATGGGAAAAAGATATTCACTGATTATCCATCCAATAAAGGGTTAATATCCAAAATATATACAGTACTCATACAATTCAAAACCAAAGAAAACCAAACAATTAAAAAAATGGGCAGAGGACCTGAATAGACATTTCTCTGAAGAGGACATACAGATAGCCAATGGACGTACGAAAAGATGCTCAACATCATTAATTATCAGAGAAATTCAAATG
The DNA here is from genome assembly GCF_057876585.1 of Rhinolophus sinicus. Lineage (NCBI taxonomy): Eukaryota > Metazoa > Chordata > Mammalia > Chiroptera > Rhinolophidae > Rhinolophus > Rhinolophus sinicus. The sequence goes on along the minus strand of NC_142507.1, from coordinate 22,820,989 downwards.
AAAACCTCAATGATATCTATCACCTCACACATGTCAGTATGTCTATGATCAAAAAATCAACACACAAGTATTGGCAAGGATATGGAGAAAAGGGAACCATTGTGCACTGTTGGTAGGATTGCAAATTGGTGTATCCACTATGGAAAACAGTTTGGAGGTTCCTCAAAAATTAATAATAGAACTCCCTTATGACACAGGAATTTCACTTCTGGGTATGTAGCTGAAGAAATTCAAAATATCAATTAAAAAAGATATATGCATCTCTCTGTTTATTGCATTATTACTAACAATAGCCAAACTGTGGAAGCAACCTAAGTGTCCATCAATAGAAAACTGGATAAAGAAGATGTGGTGCATATATACAATGGAATATACTTGGTCATGAAAAAATGAAATCTTACCATTTGTGATAACATAGTCATACCTAAAATGTATTATGCTAAATAAAATCAGTCAGATACAGAAAGACAAATAGCATATAATTAGACTTATATGTGGAATCTGAAAAAAAAATCAAAATAAATGAGCAAACAAAATATGTATAAACAGAGTCATAGATACAGAGTAAAAACTGATGTTTGCCAGATGGGTGGGCACTTTGGTGGCTAGGTGATAAAGGTGAAGGGATTAAGAAATACAAATTGGTAGTTACAAAACAGTTATGGGGATGTAAAGTACAGTATCCGTAATATAGTCAATAATATTGTAGTAACTATGTATGGGTACTAGACTTACCTGGGGGATCAATTAGTAAATTATATAAATGTCTAATCCCTATGCTGTAAAAAAAATGTTAACTCAACCTGAGTGAGCATAAGTATATTATTATGAATTCTTCAGTAAACAAGATCATTCAAAACAATAAACAAAAGTGTTTACCTGGTTTACAAGTATACTATTGTGTGTACCTGAAAATTATGTTTTATAATTATGGAATTATTTTCCTGGATAGCATAGGGGTTGCTAAGAAAATCTGTTTAAAATGGGCTTTCTCAAGTTTTGGGAGGAATTTTTAAAAAAAAATTTTAAATTGTGGTAAGGAACACATAACATTAAATTTAATGTCTTATACATATTTAAGTATACATTCTGGGAGTATTAAGTACATTCACATTGTTATGCAACAGATCTTTAGAACTTTTTTCATCTTTTTAAAAATTAGTTTCAGGTGTACAAAACAATGTGATAGTTAGACATTTACACCCTCACAAAGTGATAACCCCCTCCCCCAATCAGAGGGTACTAACCCCCTGATATCATATAAATCTGTTATAATTCCATTGACTCTATTCCCTATGTTGTACCCCATGACCATATATATATCGTGTTTCCCTGAAAATAAGACCTAGCCATTCAATCAGCTCTCATGTGTCTTTTGGAGCAAAAATTAATATAAGATGTGGTATTATATTATAATATTATATTATATTATATTATATTATATTATATTATATTATATTATATTATATTATATTATATTGTTATATTATATTATGACCCAGTCTTATAGTAAAATATGACCTGGTATTGTATTATATATTATATTATATTATATTATATTATATTATATTATATTATATTATATTATATTATATTATATTATATTATAGACTAGGTCTTATATTATAGTAAAAGAAGACTGGGTCTTATATTAATTTTTTTTTAATTAAATTTATTGGGGTGACAATTGTTAGTAAAATTACATAGATTTCCGGTGTACAATTCTGTATTACATCATCTATAAATCCCATTGTGTGTTCATCACCCAGAGTCAGTTCTCCTTCCATCACCATATATTCGATCCCCCCTACCCTCATCTCCCACCCCCCACCCCCCACCCCCCTTACCCTCTGGCAACCTCTAAAGTATTGTCTGTGTCTATGAGTTTCTGTTTCTCATTTGTTTGTCTTGTTCTTTTGTTGTTTTTGGTTTATATACCACATATCAGTGAAATCACATGGTTCTCTGCTTTTTCTGTCTGACTTGTTTCGCTCAGCATTACTCTCTCAAGATCCATCGTGTTGTCACAAATGTTCCTATATCATCTTTTCTTACTGCCGAATAGTATTCCATTGTGTATATGTACCACAACTTCTTTATCCATTCATCTATCGAAGGACATTTTGGTTGTTTCCATGTCTTGGCCACCGTAAACAAAGCTGCAATGAACATTGGAGCACACGTGTCTTTATCTCTAAATGTTTTCAGATTTTTTGGGTAGATACCCAGGAGAGGGATTGCTGGGTCATATGGCAATTCTATTCGTAATTCTTTGAGGAACCTCCACACTGCCTTCCATAACGGCTGCACCAGTCTGCATTCCCACCAACAGTGTATGAGGGTTCCTTTTTCTCCACAGCCTCTCCAACCTTTGTTATTATTTGTCTTGTTGATGATAGCCATTCTGACTGGGGTGAGGTGATATCTCATTGTGGTTTTGATTTGCATTTCTCTGATGATTAGTGATGTTGAGCATTTTTTCATATGTCTATTTGCCATTTGTATGTCCTCTTTGGAGAAATGTCTCTTCAAGTCCTCTGCCCATTTTTCAATTGGGTTGTTTGTTTTCTTGTTGTTGAGTTGCATGAGTTCCTTGTATATTCTGGATACTAGCCCCTTATTGGAGGCACTGTTTGCAAAAATTTTCTCCCATTCAGTTGGTGGCCTCTTTATTTTGTCAATGGTTTCTTTTGCTGTGCATAAGCTTTTAAGTTTCATATAGTCCCATTCGTTTATTTTAGCTTTTACTTCCATTGCCTTTGGAGTCAAGTTCATAAAATGCTCTTTGAACCCAAGGTCCATAAGTTTAGTACCTATGTTTTCTTCTATGCAGTTTATTGTGTCAGGTTTTATGCTTAAGTCTTTGATCCATTTTGAATTAACTTTGGTACATGGTGACAAATAGCAGTCCAGTTTCATTCTTTTGCACGTGGCTATCCAATTCTCCCAGCACCATTTATTGAAGAGGCTGTCTTTGCTCCATTGTATGTTTTTAGCTTCTTTGTCAAAAATTATCTGTCCATATTTATGTGGTTTTATTTCTGGGTTCTCAATTCTATTCCATTGGTCTATGTGTCTGTTTTTCTGCCAATACCATGCTGTTTTGATTATTGTAGCCCTGCAGTACAAGCCAAAGTCAGGAAGTGTGATACCTCCATTATTGTTCTTTTTCCTTAAGATTGCTTTGGCTATTCGGGGTCTTTTGTGGTTCCAAACAAATCTGATGATTTTTTGTTCTATTTCTTTAAAATATGCCATTGGGATTTTGATGGGGATTGCATTGAATCTGTATATTGCTTTGGGTAATATGGCCATTTTAACTATGTTGATTCTTCCAATCCATGAGCACAGAATGTCTTTCCATTTCTTTGTGTCTTCTTCAATTTCTTTCAAAAATGTCTTATAGTTTTCAGCATATAGGTCTTCACATCCTTGGTTAAGTTTATTCCTAGGTATTTTATTCTTTGTGCTGCAATTGCAAAAGGAATTGTTTTTTGTATTTCTTTTTCTGAGATTTCATTGTTAGTATATAGGAAGGCAATGGACTTTTGTGCGTTGATTTTGTAGCCGGCAACTTTACTGTATTCGTTGATTGTTTCTAATAGCTTTTTGGTGGAGTCTTTAGGGTTTTCTATATATAGCATCATGTCATCTGCAAAGAGTGATAATTTAACTTCTTCATTCCCAATTTGGATGCCTTTTATTTCTTTCTCTTGCCTGATTGCTCTGGCAAGGACTTCCAACACGATGTTGAAAAGCAGAGGTGATAGGGGACATACCTGTCGTGTTCCTGAACGTAGAGCAAAGGGCTTCAGTTTTTCTCCATTAATTATGAGATTAGCAGAGGGCTTGTGGGGAGCCATGGTTGCAGTTAACTTTAAAGCCTTAACAGAATGGCTCAGTTTATACTTAACCTATTTCCTCCCACTGAAGCAATTGTCTCTGCCTGCATCTGGAGAGTGCTTGTATGCTGCTCAGGAATGTGGTGGGAGTGGCCAGTTCCCAGAACAGAAGGCTGATGTCTATCAGGGCTATTGATAAGATAATTACATTTGGGAGTTTCAGTAAATTTTGTGTCTCCTGTGTTAAAGTTAAAGTTTTACTGTTAACTAGGTAATGCATTTTTGTACTTGCTAAACTGCACGTCCACAGAAGGTATAAATTCTGGGGACAAAATAAACTCAGCGTCTCCAGGAACACTGGGGTCCGCGATCGCCATCATCAAAGTGTGAGTGCCTTCTTTCATTCCCACTCCCCTTGTCAGGAACCGTTCGACTCGTGGCGGCTGGCCCGCTACAAGTGGCGCCCGAACAGGGACTTGAATATAGGGGTAATAGTGAGGAACACCGTGTGGCAAGGGCCCAGCTCATTGGAGCTAATCAGTGGATGCACGGTGAGCAAGGCACTGTTCCCTCGGTCGAATGAGTGTGTGAGTGAGTGATAGCTCCACGACTTTGTGTTACGGAGCTTGATTGGGTCCTAACCTGTGGTTCCGGTTCTGTCATAAGGCATAACGGCAACTGGGCTTTACAACCCACCTGTCCGGGGAATTATACCGGAGCGCCTCTAGCTAAGACAGATTTAGCCCCGCAAGGGACACGGCCAGAAGGACACCTGGGTGTTTTTCTTTGTTTGAAAGAAGGGCCGAGTTAGGGAAAAAGGATGGGTCACGCCAGCAGCAAGGACCTGTATGTTAGAGGACTTAAGAAGTTGCTTACCGCCCGTGGCAGTCGGGTGAGCAGAGAACAGTTAGACAAGTTTTATAAAAATTGCAAAAAAAAGGTGAAAAAACAGTTACAAGATTATTATGCTGCCCATGGACTTAAACAAAAGGGCTGCAAGCTAGATAAAGTGAAACAAGCTGAAAACGAGGAAATTCTCCCTTCTGCCGCTTCTCCGACAGAGAGAGAGAAGGAGGGAGGGGGCGCAAAGTTGTTAGAGGGAGTTCTTAAAGTTAACAAAGAGCCTGTTTGTCAGGAAGCTCCGGTCGAGCACTGGGAAGATTTAGACCCTCAGGATCAAAAAAAATTAAAAGATGAAGTAGACAAATATGATAGGGACAAAAACTCTCCTTTAGTGGTTATGGCTCAAGGAGACGAGCAGCCTGCAGGCACTGCACTCTCTTTTGCAGATCAGCTAAAAAAGATTCAGGGACAGCTGATTGAGCTTAAAGTTGCTGTGGACAGAGGAAATTGTCCTCGGAGTCCCCAGATTCCTTTTAGAGATCAATGGTATCCTCGGGGTAAAGATCCCCCCACAGTTAATCCCTCTGCACCTCCTCCTGAGGAGCCCCGTAGGTGGGGACCTCCGCTGCAGTCTTTGGTTTGGGAAATGCCTGCTGAGCCTTCGCCAGGTTATGTTAAGCCAAAATCGGACTCTGTTGTACGATCCCCTCTTCAAATGGCTTGTGAAGAAGCTCACAAGCAAGGGGAGTCCACAGAGCATTTTGGAATATATCCTATCTTTGAAAGGCTCGGCAGACTGGGCCTTTATTAAAATCTCAATCAAAATAAAAGCCTAGGTTACAATAAAGCTCTCCTCCAAGTAAAGTTGCAGGGCTGGATCCACAGCCTGAGGCCCCTGTTGTAGCACCTGTGAAAATCAGGCAATTATCAGGTGTAAAAGATCAAAGGCCCCCCTACAAAAGATTTTACAAGCTGCTAGTACAGGAGCAACTTTAAAAGGGACACATTGCTTCCTCTAATTCTCCCTGGAATTCTCCCATTTTTGTTATTAAAAAATAATCTGGTAAGTGGAGATTATTACAAGATTTACAAAAAGTTACTAAAACCATAAAATTAATGGGAGCTTTGTGGACAGGCTTGCCCTGTCCTTCAGCTATACCAAAAAACACATATAAAATTGTTTTGGACTTAAAAAGATTGTTTTTATACTATACCTTTAAATCCTGATGACTGCCCTAGGTTTGCTTTCAGTGTTCCTTCTGTTAATTTACAAAAACCTTTTAAGAGATATCATTGGCTAGTGCTACCTCAGAGAATGGCTAGTAGCCCTACATGATGTCAAAAATTTGTATCAGCTGAAATAAAACCTACCCAAAGGTCATTTTCAGATATTTACATCATCCACTACATGGATGACATACTTCATGCCCACTCTTGTAAACCAAAGTTGCTTGCTGCTTTTGCTCATTTACAAAAAAAAAAAGCTCCACAATTATGGGCTAGTGATAGCCCCAGAAAAAATTCAGCAAGTGCCTCCTTACTCTTATCTGGGATATTGTTTAATGCCTCAAGCCATTGTGCCTCAAAAAATACAAATCCGGCGACATTGTTTAAAAACATTAAATGATTTTCAAAAGCTACTGGGAGACATTAATTGGATTAAACCTCAGTTGCAGTTGACAACAGGTAAATTACAACCTTTGTTTAAAATATTACGTGGGAAAGCTAATCCTACTTCTCTCCGCGAGATAACACGGGGAAGAGGCTTTGCTTGTATTTCTCCAGGTCTGGAAAAAAAAACCTTTGTAAATTCCTGGTCGGTGTTAAACCATACCATGAGCGACAGCCCACAGAAGAGAAGACATCTATAGATACCCATCCACGCCCCTAGGGTGTGAAAAAGCTCTCACTTTCCACAGCTGCAGAAGGACTTTCCACTTCAGACCCTGTTAAATGGATAAAGACTTTGGGTAGAGGGTTTGCTGGGGATATTGCTATTCTGTTTATTGTTCTGTTTGTTTTACATAGTCCTCAGATGTGGACAAATAGCCCTCCGACAGGCTGTAAATAAAATAACTACACGTTCTGTGTTTCTCATGCTTCAAAAACAAAAAAGGGGGAGATGTAGTCACACAACAGCCTAGCCGACTGTCCCCCCATGTCTTTCCTTAAGGAAAGAAGAGCCTGTAAGACTGGCTTTTTAGGACTTTGCTTATCTTTATGTTTTACACCTTATGTCTCTCTGTCTGGTCCCCAAAAGATGGTTTGCAGCCAAAGACGGGTAAGATATCTCAAGGGAGATACAACCTAAGCCAGGCAAAACCGAGTGGGGACCCCCAATGAGCTGCCTTAGAAGATCCAAAAAGGAGCCTTGCCTCCCCTTCCCCCTGCCTGGGAAAAGCCACTGCTGTCTCTGGCTTTCCTCAAAGGAGATCGGTAGCCAATGACGGGTAATGATCAGTAAGCGTTTTTACAACCTAAGACAGGAGTCGATCGCTTTGATGATCGATATCCAATGACGGGTAAGTGAAAATGTCTGTACTGACCACCTAAGCCAGACACGATCTCAAAAATATAAAATAAAAAAGGGGGAGATGTGGGGAGCCATGGTTGCAGTTAACTTTAAAGCCTTAACAGAATGGCTCAGTTTATACTTAACCTATTTCCTCCCACTGAAGCAATTGTCTCTGCCTGCATCTGGAGAGTGCTTGCATGCTGCTCAGGAATGTGGTGGGAGTGGCCAGTTCCCAGAACAGAAGGCTGATGCCTATCAGGGCTATTGATAAGATAATTACATTTGGGAGTTTCAGTAAATTTTGTGTCTCCTGTGTTAAAGTTAAAGTTTTACTGTTAACTAGGTAACGCATTTTTGTACTTGCTAAACTGCACGTCCACAGAAGGTATAAATTCTGGGGACAAAATAAACTCAGCGTCTCCAGGAACACTGGGGTCCGCGATCGCCATCATCAAAGTGTGAGTGCCTTCTTTCATTCCCACTCCCCTTGTCAGGAACCGTTCGACTCGTGGCGGCTGGCCCGCTACAGGGCTTGTCATATATGGCCTTTATTATGTTAAGGTATTTTCCTTCTATACCCATTTTATTAAGTGTTTTAATCATAAATGGATGTTGTATCTTGTCAAATGCTTTTTCTGCATCAATTGATATAATCATATGATTTTTGTCCTTTATTTTGTTTATGTGATGTATCACATTGATGGTTTTTTGTATGTTGAACCATCCTTGTGCCCCGGGGATGAACCCCACTTGGTCGTGATGAATAATCTTTTTAATGCATTGTTGTATTCGATTTGCTAGAATTTTATTTAGGATTTTTGCATCGGTATTCATTAGAGATATTGGTCTGTAGTTTTCTTTTTTTGTGCTGTCCTTGCCAGGTTTTGGTATCAGGGTAATGTTGGCCTCATAAAATGAGTTGGGGAGTACTGTCTTTTCTTCAATTTTGTGGAAGAGTTTGTGCAGAATTGGTATTAGATCCTCTTTGAAGGTTTGGTAGAATTCACTAGTGAAGCCATCTGGTCCCGGACTTTTGCTTTTGGGAAGGTTTTGGATGACTGATTCAATTTCGTTACTGGTGATCGGTCTGTTTAGATTTTCCAGTTCTTCATGGTTCAGCCTTGGAAGGCTATATGTTTCTAAGAACTTGTCCATTTCTTCTAGGTTGTTGAATTTGGTGGCATATAGTCCTTCATAGTATTCTTGGATGATCCTTTGTATTTCTGTGGTGTCCGTGATAACTTCCCCTTTTACGTTTCTGATTTTGTTAATCAGTGTCTTCTCTCTTTTTATCTTAGTAAGTCTAGCCAAGGGTTTGTCAATTTTGTTAATCTTCTCAAAGAACCAGCTCTTTGTCACATTAATTTTTTCTATTGTCTTTTTGTTCTCTATTTCATTTAGTTCTGCTCTAATTTTTATTATTTCCTTTCTTCTGCTGACCTTGGTTTTTACTTGTTCTTCTTTTTCTAGTTCTTTAAGGTGTAACATGAGGTTATTTATTTGGGAGTTTTCTTGTTTTTGAGATAGGCCTGTAATGAGATAAATTTCTCTCTTAAAACTGCTTTCGCTGCATCCCAGAAATTTTGGTAGGATGTATTTTCATTGTCATTTGTTTCTATGTATCTTTTGATCTCTCCTCTAATTTCTTCTTTGACCCAGTCCTTCTTTAAAAGTATGTTGTTTAATCTCCATGTATTTGTGTTTTTTCCCGCTTTCTTTTTACAGTTGATATCCAATTTCAAAGCCTTGTGATCAAAGAATATGCATGGTATGATTTCAATCTTCTTAAATTTGTTGAGACTGATTTTATGTCCCAATATGTGGTCTATCCTTGAGAATGTTCCGTGCGCACTAGAAAAGAATGTATAGTCTGATGTTTTAGGATGAAGTGCTCTATAAATGTCAATTATGTCCATTTCATCTAATGTGTCATTTAGGGCTACTATTTCGTTATTTATTTTCTGTTTGGATGATCTATCCATAGTTGTCAATGATGTATTTAAGTCCCCTAGTATAATTGTGTTTTGGTCAATTTCATCCTAAAACATCAGACTATACATTCTTTTCTGGTGTACATGGAACATTCTCAAGGATAGACCATATATTGGGACATAAAATCAGTCTCAACAAATTTAAGAAGATTGAAATCATACCATGCATATTCTCTGATCACAAGGCTTTGAAATTGGATATCAACTGTAAAAAGAAAGCGGGAAAAAACACAAATACATGGAGATTAAACAACATACTTTTAAAGAAGGACTGGGTCAAAGAAGAAATTAGAGGAGAGATCAAAAGATACATAGAAACAAATGACAATGAAAATACATCCTACCAAAATTGCTGGGATGCAGCGAAAGCAGTTTTAAGAGGGAAATTTATCTCATTACAGGCCTATCTCAAGAAACAAGAAAACTCCCAAATAAATAACCTCATGTTACACCTTAAAGAACTAGGAAAAGAAGAACAAGTAAAACCCAAGGTCAGCAGAAGAAAGGAAATAATAAAAATTAAAGCAGAAATAAATGAAATAGAGAACAAAAAGACAATAGAAAAAATTAATGTGACAAAGAGCTGGTTCTTTGAAAAGATTAACAAAATTGACAAACCCTTGGCTAGACTTACTAAGATAAAAAGAGAGAAGACACTGATTAACAAAATCAGAAACGTAAAAGGGGAAGTTATCACGGACACCACAGAAATACAAAGGATCATCCAAGAATACTATGAAGGACTATATGCCACCAAATTCAACAACCTAGAAGAAATGGACAAGTTCTTAGAAACATATAGCCTTCCAAGGCTGAACCATGAAGAACTGGAAAATCTAAACAGACCGATCACCAGTAACGAAATTGAATCAGTCATCCAAAACCTTCCCAAAAGCAAAAGTCCGGGACCAGATGGCTTCACTAGTGAATTCTACCAAACCTTCAAAGAGGATCTAATACCAATTCTGCACAAACTCTTCCAAAAAATTGAAGAAGAGACAGTACTCCCTAACTCATTTTATGAGGCCAACATTACCCTGATACCAAAACCTGGTAAGGACAGCACAAAAAAAGAAAACTACAGACCAATATCTCTAATGAATACCGATGCAAAAATCCTAAATAAAATTCTAGCAAATCGAATACAACAATGCATTAAAAAGATTATTCATCACGACCAAGTGGGGTTCATCCCTGGGGCACAAGGATGGTTCAACATCCGCAAATCCATCAATGTGATACATCACATAAACAAAATAAAGGACAAAAATCATATGATTATATCAATTGATGCAGAAAAAGCATTTGACAAGATACAACATCCATTTATGATTAAAACTCTTAATAAAATGGGTATAGAAGGAAAATACCTTAACATAATAAAGGCCATATATGACAAGCCCTCTGCTAATCTCATAATTAATGGAGAAAAGCTGAAGCCCTTTGCTCTACGTTCAGGAACACGACAGGGATGTCCCCTATCACCTCTGCTTTTCAACATAGTGTTGGAAGTCCTTGCCAGAGCAATCAGGCAGGAGAAAGAAATAAAAGGCATCCAAATTGGGAATGAAGAAGTTAAATTATCACTCTTTGCAGATGACATGATGCTATATATAGAAAACCCTAAAGGCTCCACCAAAAAGCTATTAGAAACAATCAACGAATACAGTAAAGTTGCCGGCTACAAAATCAACGCACAAAAGTCCATTGCCTTCCTATATACTAACAATGAAATCTCAGAAAAAGAAATACAAAAAACAATTCCTTTTGCAATTGCAGCACAAAGAATAAAATACCTAGGAATAAACTTAACCAAGGATGTGAAAGACCTATATGCTGAAAACTATAAGACATTTTTGAAAGAAATTGAAGAAGACACAAAGAAATGGAAAGACATTCCGTGCTCATGGATTGGAAGAATCAACATAGTTAAAATGGCCATATTACCCAAAGCAATATACAGATTCAATGCAATCCCCATCAAAATCCCAATGGCATATTTTAAAGAAATAGAACAAAAAATCATCAGATTTGTTTGGAACCACAAAAGACCCCGAATAGCTAAAGCAATCTTAAGAAAAAATAACTATAATGGAGGTATCACACTTCCTGACTTTGGCCTGTACTACAGGGCCACAATAATCAAAACAGCATGGTATTGGCAGAAAAACAGACACATAGACCAATGGAATAGAATTGAGAACCCAGAAATAAAACCACATAAATATGGACAGATAATTTTTGACAAAGAAGCTAAAAACATACAATGGAGCAAAGACAGCCTCTTCAATAAATGGTGCTGGGAGAATTGGATAGCCACGTGCAAAAGAATGAAACTGGACTGCTATTTGTCACCATGTACCAAAGTTAATTCAAAATGGATCAAAGACTTAAGCATAAGACCTGACACAATAAACTGCATAGAAGAAAACATAGGTACTAAACTTATGGACCTTGGGTTCAAAGAGCATTTTATGAACTTGACTCCAAAGGCAATGGAAGTAAAAGCTAAAATAAACGAATGGGACTATATGAAACTTAAAAGCTTCTGCACAGCAAAAGAAACCATTGACAAAATAAAGAGGCCACCAACTGAATGGGAGAAGATTTTTGCTAACAGTGCCTCCGATAAGGGGCTAGTATCCAGAATATACAAGGAACTCGTGCAACTCAACAACAAAAAAACAAACAACCCAATTGAAAAATGGGCAGAGGACTTGAAGAGACATTTCTCCAAAGAGGACATAGAAATGGCAAATAAACATATGAAAAAATGCTCAACATCACTAATCATCAGAGAAATGCAAATCAAAACCACAATGAGATATCACCTCACCCCAGTGAGAATGGCTATCATCAACAAGACAAATAGTAACAAATGTTGGAGAGGTTGTGGAGAAAAAGGAACCCTCATACACTGTTGGTGGGAATGCAGATTGGTGCAGCCGCTATGGAAGGCAGTGTGGAGGTTCCTCAAAGAATTACAAATAGAATTGCCATATGACCCAGCAATCCCTCTCCTGGGTATCTACCCAAAAAATCTGAAAACATTTAGAGATAAAGACACGTGTGCTCCAATGTTTATTGCAGCTTTGTTTACGGTGGCCAAGACATGGAAACAACCAAAATGTCCTTCGATAGATGAATGGATAAAGAAGTTGTGGTACATATGCACAATGGAATACTATTCGACAGTGAGAAAAGATGATATAGGAACATTTGTGACAACATGGATGGATCTTGAGAGAGTAATGCTGAGCGAAACAAGTCAGACAGAAAAAGCAGAGAACCATGTGATTTCACTGATATGTGGTATATAAACCAAAAACAACAAAAGAACAAGACAAACAAATGAGAAACAGAAACTCATAGACACGGACAATAGTTTAGTGGTTACCAGAGGGTAAGGGGGGTGGGGGGGGAGGTAGGGTAAGGGGGATCGAATATATGGTGATGGAAGAACTGACTCTGGGTGATGAACATACAATGGGATTTATAGATGATGTAATACAGAATTGTACACCTGAAATCTATGTAATTTTACTAACAATTGTCACCCCAATAAATTTAATTAAAAAAAAAGAAAAAGAAAAAAAAAGAAAGTTCTTGTAGAGTTCTTTCATTTCTTTTAAGTCTCAAGTCTCTTTCTTCTTCTATCTGTGTCATTTCCAGGTTTCTATCTTCGATGTCACTGATTCTTTCCTCCATCTGGTCAACTCTACTACCTAAGCTGGTTATTTCATTCTTAATTTCTTCTATTGAGTTCTTAATCTCCAGAAATTCTCTTTGGTTCTTTTTTAAAATTTCAATCTCTTTCGTAAAATGCTCATGCTGTTCTTTGATTGAGTTTCTGAGTTCATTTAACTGCCTATCTGTGTTTTCTTGTATCTCATTGAGTTTTTTCAGAACTGCAATCTTGAATTCTCTGTCACTTAAGTCACACATTTCTGTATCTTTAAGTGCCTTCTCTGGAGACTTTTCACTTTCTTTCTGAGCTATCTTGTTGCCTTGGTTATTCATGGCGATTACTGGTTTACTATTTCTCTTCCTAGACATCTACAGGAGTGACTTCTGCAACAGGTTGATAGGAAGAGGTCTTTCTTTTGTTTTCCAGTACTTGTTGGTAGAATGTCTTATTATTTCTCCAACTGCAATTTATTTGTCTTCTCCCACATGTTAGTGCTGTTTTCTCTGCACTATTCCTGCTTCTCACACAATGGGGGGATTCCCTGGGAGACGGGCTTCTCCTCTGTTAATAGTTCGTCTAGGTCACAGGGCGCAGTGTCCCAGTGGGTATTCGGAGAGCTTTTGATGTTCCAAAGCTCTTCCAGCTGCTGATTCAGAGCCCGTATATTTCAGCAGTTCTGTTTACTCCTGCAGGGATCCACCCAGATAGGTGGGGTCAGGGGTGGGGTAAGTTGTGAGAGGTGGCCCAGAGCAAAGGCAGCGACCACCACCACAGCCGGTCCTGCTTCCACAGGTCTCTCCCCTTTGCCAGAACTAGTTGGGCTGTGAATTTGTGTCTGTAGCCCACAGTTCTCAAAACAGCAGATTTTCTGTTGTTTTGATCTGACAATGCTACTGTTTCGCTTCTAGCACCGGGCAGGTGGGGGCGGGGCGAGCTCTGGGAGGGGTGGGAGGGGGCGGCTAGTCTCAGTGCCTAAGGCTCCGTTCTCTGCTCGGCAGTGCGGGCTTAAACCACCGTTTTCAGCCTTTTTTCCCTCAGTCTTTTCTCCGAGGTCTCTGCCGTGAGCGTTGGGTTCAGCTGTGGTATATGCTGTCCCCTCAGCCCTGTGGACCACAAGTGGAGCCCTAGCAGTCCGAGTTCTTCCCTCACTCGCAGCTGCGGTAGTTTCGGGAAGCAGCGAGCTCGGAGCACTGAGCTAGGTCTGTGTCCTGCGCCCGCGCAGCTCCGTCTCTGTGCACTTCTCCCTTTCCTCCTCCCTCCACTCGCGCGAATCTCCCACCTGTAGTTGATTTCAGTCTGTAGTGGGCCTCTTCATCTTGCCTGTCTGCTGTGCAGGGAGTCCTTTGTGGAGTTTTTGTTGTTTGATTCGTTGTAAATTCCAGGGGAGTTTTACAGAGGCTCACCTCACGCCGCCATTTTTCCGGAAGTTTTTATATTAATTTTTGCTCCAAAAGATGCATTAAAGCTGATTGTCCTGCTAGTTCTTATTTTCAGGGAAACACAGCATATATATATATATATATATATTATATATATTATATATAATATATATATATATATATATATAATATATATTATATATATATTATATATATGTATGTATGCACATATATATGCACATATATATATGCACATATATATATGCACATATATATGCACATATATATGTATATATAGATATATATATTTATTTTAAATTATAGTTGACATTCAATATTATTCAGCTTCAGCATCAGGTGCATAACATAGTGGTCAGATATCTACACAGTCCATGAAGTGGTCTCCCTAATAAGACAAGTGTCCATCTTACCCCCTACAAAATCTTTAAAATATTATTGATTATATTCCCCAAAGTATTTCATATCCCTGTGGCTATATTGAGACTTCTAATTTGTACTTTCTAATCTCTTTACCTTCTCCCCCATCCCCAAGCCCCTCCCATCGAGCAACCCTCAATTTTTTCCCCTACATCTCTGAGTTCATTTGTATTTTGTTTGTAAGTATATTCTGTTGTTTAGATTCCACATATAAGTGAGATGATATGGTATTTGTCTTTCTCTGTCTGACTTATTTCACTTAGCATAATATTTTCTAGGTCTATGCATGTCATTGCAAATGGCAATATTTCATTGTTCTTTATGGCCAAGTAATACTCCATTGTAGAGATATACCACAGTTTCTTTATCCAAGCGTGTATGGATGGGCATTCCATATCTTTGCTATTGTGAATACTGCTGCAGTAAACATAAAGGTGCATATATTTTTTCAAGTTAGTGTTTTCAATTTCTTTGGATAGATATCCAGGAGTGGAATTTCTGGGTCATAAGGTAATTCCATTTTCAATTTTTTGAAGTACCTCCATATGGTTTTCCATAGTAGCTGCAGAAATCTGCAAACCCATCAACAGTGTACAAGGGTTCTCTTTTCTCCCAATCCTCACCAGCACTTGTTGTTGGTTGATTTATTGATGATAGCCATTCTGACAGGAGTGAGGTGCTATCTCATTGTCATTTTTATTTGCATTTCTCTGATGGTTACTGACATTGAGTGCTTTTTCATATGTCTGTTGGCCATTGGTATGTCCTCTTTAGAGAAATGTCTCTTCATATCCTCTGCCCATTTTTTAATTGGGTTGTTTTTTTTTTTTTTTTGGTGTTAAGTTATATGAGTTTTTTAATTAAATTTTGGGTATTAACACCTTATCAGATCTATCATTGGCAATTATCTTCTCCTATTCAGTAGGCTGCCTTTTTGTTTTATTGATGGTTTCCTTTGCTGTAAAAAAAACTTTTTAGTTTGATGTAGTCCCACATGTTTATTTTTTCCTTTGCTTCCCTTGCCCAAGGGGATACATCAGTAAAAATATTACTAAGAGTAATGTCTGCAAATTTACTTCCTATATTTTCTTGTTGCTTTATTGTCTCGGTTCTTATATTTAAGTCTTTAATCCATTTTGAATGTATTATTGTATATAGCATAAGAAAGTGGTCCAGCTTCAGTTTTTTGCTTGTATCGGTCCAATTTTCCCCGCACCATTTGTTAAATAGACTGTCTATACCAATGTAAATTCTTGCTTCCATTATCATAGATTAAATTACTATTTCTGGGATCTTTATTCTGTTCCATTAACTATGTTTCTGTTTTTATGCTGATACCATGCTGTTTTGAGTACTATAGCCTTGTAGTATGATTTGATATCAGGTAGCGTGATACCTCCCACTTTGTTTGTATTTCTCATGATAGCCGTGGCTGTTTGGGGTCTTTTATGGTTCCATATAAATTTTAGGATTATATGTTCTAGTTCTGTGAAAAATGTTATTGGTAATTTGATAGGGATTGCATTGAATCTATATATTGCCTTAGGTAGTATGGCTATTTTAACTTTATTAATTTTTCCTATACAAGAGTATGGTATATGTTTCCATTTATTTGTAGCTTCTTAATTTCTCTCTTCAATGTCTTATAATTTTCTAAGTACAGGTCTTTTACTCCCTTGGTTAAATTTATTCCTATTTTCTTGTTTTTGAACCAATTGTAAATTGTTTTATTAATTTCTCCTTCTGATAGCTTATTATTGGTGTATACAAATGCAACTGATTTCTGAATATTAATTTTGTATCCTGCTACTTGGCTAAATTCATCTATCAGTTCTAATAGTTTTTTCATGGAGTCTTTGGGATTCTCCATACTGGGGATGCCAAAACAATGTATACGCATTTTAAGAGATGCTATCTGTATATTACTTTTCAAAGTTGAATTGAATTACAGTAGCAAAATGTAGTATTACAGAACGTCAAATGTAGTATGACGTTCGCTCAAAAGATGACTTTAATCAAATGAATGCTAGCGTCACCATGTGACAGACAGGACAGGCAACAAAAATGGTAGCAGCACCGTTGTTGATTGGGAGCACAAGACCATTTTGAAGTGGTATTTGAAATTCGAGAATGTTCTCCTGACCCAACACCCCTTGACTTCAGCCTATGGGGGATGTTAAAGGATGTGGTGTACCGTAGAAAACTGTCTACACTGGCAGTACTTCAAGAAGAAATTGAAACAGCATGCACAGCAATACAAGTGGACACTTTTGTCAATGTTACTCAAGGAGTAGTTTGCCATAATCAGAATTGTCTGGACACTGATGGTAACCACTTTGAGCACCTCTTGTAATTGTAGAAGTCAAACATGACTTGTATTCATCTTTTGTTATTGGTATATATTGAGTATTACAATTTTAATACAGTTTTTTTTTTCATTAAAATGTGTACACATTGTTTTGGCACCCTCTATATATAGTATCATGTCATCTGCATGCAATGACAATTTATTTCCTCCTTTCCAATTTGGATGCCTTGTATTTCTTTTTCTTGTTTGATTGCTGTGGCTGGAACTTCCAGAACTATGTTGAATAAAAGTGGTGAAAGTGGGCAAACTTGTCTTGTTCCTGATCTTAAAGGGAATGTTTTAGCTTTTTCCCATTGAGTATGACGTTAGCTGTGGGTTTATCATATATGACCTTTATTATGTTGTGATATAATCCTTCTGTTTCCACTTTGCTCAGAGTTTTGATCATAAGTGGATGCTGGATTTTGCCAAATGCTTTTTCTGCATCTAGTGATACGACTATATAATTTTCATTTTGTTAACGTGGTGTATCACATTATTGATTTGCAGATATTGAACCAACCTTGCATACTAGGAATGAATCTCACTAGGTCATGATGTGTGATCTTTTTAATGTATTGCTACATTCAGTTTGCTAATATTTTGTTGAGGATTTTTGTGTCTATGTTTATTAGGGATATTGGCCTATAGTTTTCTTTTTTTGCAATGTTTTTGTTTGGTTTGGGGTTCAGGATGATAGTGGCTTCATAAAATGAGCTTGGGAGCCTTTCCTCTTTCTGGAGTTTTTTGGAGTAGTTTGAGGAGAATAGGTGATAATTCTCTTTTGAATGTTTGGTAAAATTCACCTGTGAAGCCATCTGGTCACGGGCTTTTTCAGTTGGGAGTTTGTTGATTGGTGATTCAATTTCATTTGTGGTAATTGAGCTGTTCAGATTTTCTGTTTCTTCTTGATTCAGCTTTGGAAGATTGCATGCATCCAGAAATTTATCCATGTCTTCTAGATTGTCTAATTTGTTGTGTATCGCTGCTCATAGTATTTTCTTATTTTTATTTTTGTATTCCTGTGGTGTGGTGTCTGCTGTCATCTCTCCTATTTTATTTCTGATTTTATTAATTTGGGTCCTCTCTCTCTTTTTCTTGATTAGTCTGGCTAAAGGTTTGTCAATTTTGTTTATCTTTTCAAAGAACCAGCTCTTGGTTTCATTGATCTTTAGTATTGAGTTTTTTGGTCTCTATTTCATTTATTTCTTCTCTGATCTTTATTATTTCCTTCCTTGTACTCCCTTTGGGCTTATTTAACTGTTCTATTTTCCAGTTCCCTTAGTTGTAAAGAAAGACGCTTGATTTGAGATTTTTTTTTTGCTTCTTTAGGTAGGCCTGCATTGCTATGAATTTCCCTCTTGGACTGCTTTTACTGCATCCCATAGATTTTGGATCGTCTTGTTTTCATTTTCAATTGTCTCAAGATATCTTTTGATTTCTTCCTTCATCTCAGTGTTGACTCATTCATTATTTAGTAACATGTTATTCAGCCTCCCTGTGTTTGTGTGTTTTCTGCTTTTCTTCCTGTAATTGATTTCTAGTTTCATAGCACTGTGGTCAGAAAAGATTCTTGATATGATTTCCATCTTCTTAAATTTATTGAGACTTGTTTTGTGGCCTAGCATGTGGTCTATCTTGGAATGTTTCATGTGCACTTGAGCAGAATGTATATTCTGCCGTTTTGGGGTGAAAAGCTCTAAAAATATTGATTAAATCCAACTGGTCTAATGTGTTATTTAAGGCCACTGTTTCCATATTAATTTCATCTCTGGAGGATCTGTACATTGCTTTCAGTGTGGTGTTGAAGTCCCCTACTGTGATAGTGTTACTGTTGATTTCTGTCTTTATATCACTCAATATCTGTTTTATATATTTATGTGCTCCTATGTTGGGTGCATAGATGTTTACTAGGATAATGTCTTCTTGTTGAATTGATCCCTTTATTATTATGCAGTGCACATCTCTGTATTTTATTATGGTCTTTATTTAAAGTCGCTTTGTCCAATATAAGTATTAATACTTCAGATTTTTTCCTTTCCATTTGTGTGAAATATCTTATTCCACCCCTTTACTTTCAGTCTGTCTGTGTCTTTTGAACTGAGGTGGGTATCTTGTAAATAGCATATGTATGGGTCTTATTTTCTCATCCACTCAGCTACCTTATGTCTTTTGATTGGAGCATTTAATCCATTTACATTTAAAGTCATTATTGATAGGTACATAATTATTGCCATCTTTATTTGTATTTCTGGTCTTCATTAGTTTATTTTCACCTTTCTTCTGCTTAGAGAAGCCCTTTTAACATTTCCTGCAATACTGGCTTTGTGGTAATGAATTCCTTTTTTTTTTTCTGGGAAGCTCTTTATCTCTCCTTCAATTTTGAATGAGAGCATTGCTGGGTAAAGCAATCTTGGTTATAGGCCTTTGGTTTCCATCACTTTGAATATTTACTGCCACTCCCTTTTGGCCAGCAAACTTTCTGTAGAAAACTTATGGGAGCTCCCTTGTAAGTAACTAGCTGTCTTTCTCTTGCTGTTTTTAGGATTCTTTCTTTGTCTTTAACCTTGGCCATTTTAACTATGATTTGTCTTGGTGTGGGCCTGTTTGGGTTTATCTTGTTTGGAATTCTTTGCACTTCCTGGGCTTGTATGTCATTTTTCTTCACCAGGTTATGGAAGTTTTCGGTCACTGAATTTTTTTCATTTTAAAAGCTGAAATTCTGTTTCTTCTTGTTTGAGTTTTGGCAGATTGTGGTTTTCAAGGAATCAGTTTACTTCATCTAGGTTATCAGATTTGTGGGCATAGCATTGCTGATGGTATTCCTTTGTTGTCATTTTGATTTTCCATGGGATCATTAATGATATTCTCTCTTTCATTTCTGATAGTAGTAATTTGTGTCCTCTCTCTTTTTTACTTAGCCTTACTAGTGGCTTATCAATATTTTCAAAGAACCAGCTTTTGGTTTTACTGATTTTCATTACTGATTTCCTGTTTTCAATTTCATTGGTTTTTGCTCTAAATCTTGTTTCTTTTCATCTTGCTTACTTTATATTTATTTTGTTCTACCTTTTCTAAGTTCCTAAGGTAGAAACTTAGATGATTAAATTTGCATTTTTCTTCCTTTCTAACGTATGCATTCAATACTATAAGTACCTCTAAGCATTGGTTTTGCTACATCCCACAAAACTTGATAGGTTGTGTTTTCATTTTTGTTTAGCTCAAATATTTTAAAATTTCTTTTGAGATTTGTCCTTTGACCCATGTGCTATTTCGAAGTTTGTTATTTAATCTCCACATATTATGGGATTTTCCAATTATAATTCTGTTATTATTTTCTAGTTATTTGCACTGTGGTCTCAGAGCAGTCATCGTATGATTTCCATTCTTTAACATTCGTTAAGGTGGATTTTATGGTTCAGACTTTGGTCTATTTTGGTGAATATCTCCTTCTTTACCCTGTATGTTATTTTTAAGTATAATGTCCTATTTGGTGTAGAGGTGGTCATTTCCTGCTTCTGTCCATTCGTAATACTACTCATGGTTTTGTATTCTTTTGGGTTTTTGTTTCAGGTCAAATAGCCTCCTTGAGTATTTCTTGTAGTGCAGGTCATGTGTTAGAAAATTCCCTTAGCTTCTGTATGTCTGGAAAGGTCTTTATTCCTCCTTCATATCTAAAGGATATCTTTTTGGATATATTATTCTTGGCTCATAATTTCTCTCTTTCAATAGTTTGAATATTTGATTCCACTCCCTCCTGGCTTGTAGAGGTTCTGCTGAAAAATCTGTTGATAATCTAATGAGCTTTCCTTTGTAGGTTGCTGTCTTCTTTTCCTTGGCTGCCTTGATGATTCTTTCTTTGTTCTTAATTTTTGACAGCTTCAGTACAATGTCCTTTGCAGAAGGAATGTTGGGATTGAGGTAATTAGATGCTCTATTTGGTTCTTGGATTTGAGGATCCAGTTCTTCCACTAGTTTGGGAAGTTCTCGTAGACTATTTATTTGACTATACTCTCTGTGTTCCCTTCTTCCGTCTTTCTCCTTCTGATATGCCCATTATTCTGGTATTTCTCTTTCTGGTGGAGTCAGAAAGTTCTTGTAGACTTCTTTCATATCTTTTAACTCTCAAGTCTCTCTCTTCCATCTGTGTCATTTCCAGATTTCTATCTTTGATGTCACTGATTCTTTCCTCTATCTGGTCAACACTATTACCTCAGCTGGTTATTTCATTCTTCATTTCTTTTACTGAGTTGTTAATCTCCAGAAATTCCATTTGATTCTTTTTTTTAAATTTCAATCTCTTTGGTAAAATTTTCATTTTTTTTTTATTTTGTCTGAATTTATTAAACTGCCTGTGTGTATTTTCTTGCATCTCATTGAGTTTTTTAAGAATTACAATCTTGAATTCTGTCATTTAAGTCACATATTTTCATGTCTTTAAGTTCATTTTCTGGAGACTTTTCATTTTATTTCTGAGCTGTCTTGTTACCTTGGTTATCCATGGCAATTAATACATTACTATTTCTCTTCCTAGACATCTGTAGGAGTGGGTTCTGCAACAGGTTGATAGAAACAGGTCTTTCTGTTGTTTTTTTGTAGTTGCTGGTAGAATGTTTTATTTTCTGTCCGAGTGCAGCCATTTATTCTCTCTCACACTGTAGTGTTATATTTTGTATGCAATGTTCCAGCTTCTCACACAATCTGGGATTCCCTGGAAAGTCGTCTTCTCCTCTGTGAACAGTTCACCTGGGTCACACTGCACCACCTCTGTGGGGGGATGTGGAGAGCTTCTGAAGTTCCAAAGCTCTTTCTGCACAAGATTGAGAGCTTGAGTGTTTCAGTGGCTCTGTTTACTCCTGCAGGGATCCGCCCAGATAGGTGGGGACAAGGGTGGGTTGGGTTGTGAGAGGTGTCTCAAAGCAATGGCGGTGACCACTAGCACAGCCAGTCCTGCACCCAAACTCTCTGCCCTTTGCTGGAACTAGCTGGTCTGCGAGTCCGTGGCTATGGTTCACAGTTCTCAGAACTGTACATATTGTGTTCTTTTGATCTGACACTGCTACCTTTCCACTTCTAGCACTGGGAGGGTGGGGGTGGCACAAGCTCTGGGAGGGTGAGGAGGGGCCCGCTAGGCTCCATACCTGTGCCTTCCATTGTCTGCTTGGCAGTGAGGGCTTAAACCTCCATTTTTACCCCTCTTCCCTCAGTCTTTGCTCTGAGGTCTCTGCCGTGAGCATTGGGTTCAGCTATGTTATATGCTGATCCCTCAGGTGGGACTGTGGGCCATAAGTGGAGCACTAGCAGTCCGAATTCTTCATTCTCCCATGACTGTGGTAGCTCCAGAATGCAGGGACTTCAGAGCTCAGAGCTTTGGTGTGTTCCTGCGTCCCTGCGGGCCCACGTCTCTGCACTTCCCCCTTCTCTCCTTTCCCGCTTACTCAGTTTACCCACCTATAGATGAATTCAGTTGCACGCCTCTTAGTCTTGCCTGTCTGTTGTGTTGGGAGTTTTTTGTGGAATTATAGTTGTTCAATTTGTTGTAAATTCCAGGGGAGATTTCAAGAGACTTACCTCGTGCCACCATTTTTATGACGTAGAAATTGTTTTCTGCTTCTTTGTTTGGTTGATGGTTTCTTTTCCTGTGCAGAATCTTTTGCCTTTGATATAGTCCCTTTAATTTATTTTAGCTTTTCCTTCCCTTGCCTTTGAGGTCAAATTCATAAAATCCTCTTGGAAGCCAAGGTCCATGAGTTTAGTACCTATGTTTTCTTCTATGCAGTTTATTGTTTCAGGTGTTATGTTAAAGTTTTTATCCATTTTGATTTAACTTTGGTATGTGGTGACAGATAGAAGTTGAGTTTCTTTCTTTTGCACATGACTTTCCAATTTTCCCAGCACCATTTATTAAAGAGGATTTCTTTTCTCCATTGTATGTTTTAGCTCCTTTTTTTTGGGAAAATTATCTCCCCATGTTTATGTGGGTTTATTTCTGGGTTTTAAATTCTATTCCACTGTTCTCTGTGGTTATTATTTATTTATTTATTTATTTATTTATTTATTTATTTATTTATTTATTTATTTTTGGGCCACTACCATGCTATTTTGATTATTGTTGCTCTATAGTATGAGCTGAAGTCAGGGAGTGTGACACCTCCAGCCTCTTTTTTGTTGTTGTTGTTTTTCCTTAGTGTTGTTTTAGCTGTTCGGGGTCTTTTGTGATTCCATATAAATCTGACGATTTTTTGTTCTATTTATTTTTAAATGCCATGGGATTTTGATGGGGACTGCATTAAATTTATATACTGTTTTGGGTAATATAACCTTTTTAACTATTGAGTGTTCCATTCTATGAACATGGAATATCTTTCCATTTCTGTGTCTTTTTCTATTTCTTTTAAAAGTGTCTTATAGTTTTCAGTGTATATGTCCTACACATCATTTGTTAAGTTTATTCCTAGATATTTCTTTTTGTAATTGCAAAAGAATTTCATGTCATTTCTTTTTATGAAATTTCATTATTAGTATATAGGCAAGCTATGGATTTTTGTACATTGGTATTTTAGCCAGCAACTTTACTGTATTTGTTTATTGTTTCCAATATCTTTTTTTGGTAGAGTCTTTGGGGTTTTCTATATAAAGAATCATGTCATCTGCAAAAAATGACAATTTAAATTTTTCATTCCCAATTTTGATGCCTTTTATTTCTTTCTCTTGCCTGATTGCTTTGGCTAGGATTTTCAATACTATGTTGATATCAGTGGCAATGGGGGCAACCCTTTCTTGTTCCTGAATGTAGAACAAAAGGCTTCAGTTTTTCACTGTTAATTTGACTGTTAATTGAGGGTTTGTCATATATGGCCTTTATTATGTTAAGGTATTTTCCTTCCATACCCAGTTAATTGTTTTAATCATAAATGGATGTTGTATCTTGTCAATTGATTTTTCTGCATCTATTGATATAATCATATAATTTTTGTCCTTTATTTTGTTTATGTGATGTATCACATTGATTGAATTGCGTATGTTGAACCATCCTAGTGCCCCTGGGATGAACCTCCCCCCCCACTTGAACAGGATGTATGATCTCTTTAATGCATTGTTTTATTTGATTGGCTAGAATTTTGTTTATGATTTTTGCATCTGTATTCATCAGAGATATTAGTGTGTAATTTTCTTTTTGTGTGTTATCCTTACCAGGTTTTGGTATCAGGGCAATGTTGGCCTCATAAAGTGACTTAGGAAGTATTGCCTCTTCTTCAATTTTTTGAAGAGTTTGAGGAGAAGAGGTGTTAGATCCTTTTTGAATGTTTGGTAGAATTACCTAATAAAGTTGTTTGCTCCTGGACTTACGCTTTTGGGAAGGTTTTGGATCACTGATTCAATTTCCTTACTGTTGATCAGTCCTTTAGATTTTCCACTTCTTTGTGATTCAGTCTAGGAAGGCTGTATGTTTCTAAGAAATTGTCCATTTCTTCTAGGTTATTAAATTTGGTAGCATATAGTCCCTTATAGTATTCTTGGATATCCTTTGTATTTCTGTGATACCTGTGGCAACTTCTCTTTTATTTCTCATTTTGTTTATTTGTGTCTTTTCCCTTTTTATCTTATCAATTCTAGCCAGAGTTTTGTCAATTTTTTAATCTTTTCTAAGAACCAGCTCTTTGTTGTACTTCTTTTTTCTATTGTCCTTCTAGTCTCTATATCATTTAATTCTGCTCCAATTTTGTTATTTCCTTCCTTCTGCTGAGTTTGGGTTTCATTTGTTCTTTTTTTTTCTAGTTCTTTAAGGTGTAACTTTAAGTTTTTCATTTGGGATTTTTTGTTGTTGTTGAGGTAGGCCTGTAATGATATAAATTTCCGTCATATTACTGCTTTCATTTTATCGCAATAATTTTGATAGGATGTATTTTATTCTGATTTATTTCTATGTATTTTTTGATCCCTCCCCTTATTTCTTCTTTAACCCAGTCATTCTTTAAAAGCATATTTTTAAACCTTCACACATTTGTGATTTTTCCTGTTTTCTTTTTGCAATTGATATCCAATTTAAAAGCTTTTTGATCAGAGAATATGCTTGGTATGATTTCAATCTTCTTAAATTTACTGAGGCTATTTTTATGTCCGAATATATGGTCTATACTTGAGAATGTTCCATGTACACTAGAAAAGAATGTATAGTCTGATGTTCTAGGATGAAGTGCTCTATAAATGTGAATTATGTCTATTTAGTCTAATGTCTTATTTAGGGCTCATATTTCCTTAGTTATTTTTTGTTTGGATGGTTTATCCATGATTGTCAAAGATTTATTTAGGTCCCCTATTATACTTGTGTTTTGGTCAATTTCTCCGTTTAGTTCTGTTAGTAGTTGCTTTGTGTATTTTGGTGCTTTCTGATTGCGCAATATATATTGATAAATGTTATGTCTTTTAGTTGTATTGCCTCCTTCATCATTATGAAATATCCATCTTTGTCTCTTGTCACCTTTTCTATTCTGAAGTCCATTTAATCTGATATAATTACAACAGCTTTTCTCCTGATACCATTTGCTTGGAGTACCGGTTTTGCCCTTTCACTTTCAGTCTGTATTTGTCCTTGTAGCTGAGAAGTGTTTCTTGGAAGCAGTGTATGGTTGGGTTTGGGTTTTTGACCCAATCTGCTACTCTGTATCTTTTTATTGGTGTGTCCAGGCCATTTACATTTAGGGTGATTATTGATATATGAGTGTTTCCTATTTCCATCTTGTCTTTTATTTTATGGTATCTTGGTATTCCATTGTTTCTTTGCCTTTTTATTGCTGTCTGCTGTTTTAGTGTGGTGGTATTCTATGATTTTTCTGTTTCCTCTCCTTTTAATGTTATAGGTCTCAGTTCAGGTTTTTTGTTTTGTTTTGTTTTGTTTTTTCTGAGTGGTTACCATTAAGTTTATGTAAAATAAAGTTTTATATTTACAGTAGTCCTTTTTCTTCAGCATTCTTTTTATCTCCATTTTGGTTTACAGATTCAGACCTTTATTCTCTCCCCTTTTATGTTAAGTTATCCCTACTTATGCTGTGAGTTGATTGCTGAGTTGCAGTACCAAGTTATCTTTTTCTTCTCTTTCTCCTTTTTTTAAAAATGTTTTTATCTTCTTTACCTTTTATGTTATGTTTAAGTGTGTAGTCCCCTAATTTGTTTAGGGGTTGCCATTTACTCTTTCTGTCGGTTAGTAATCTTGCTTATGGTTTTGTATTCTTTAGATTTTTTGTTTTAGGTCAAATAACCTCCTTCAGTATTTCATGTAATGCAGGTCATGTGATGGAAAAACTCCCTCAGCTTCTGTGTGTGTGGACAGGTCTTTATTCCTCCTTCACATCTAAAGGAAAACTTGGCTGGATATATAATTCTTGGCTGAAAATTTCTTTCTTTCAATAGTTTGAATATTTCATTTGACTCCCTCCTGGTTTATTGGCATGTAGAGTTTCTGCTGAAAAATCTGATGATAATCTAATGGGATTTCCCTTATAGGTTACTGCTATTTTTCCCTCTGGTGCCTTGAGAAATTTTTTTTGTTATTAATTTTTGACAGCTTCAATATAATATGCCTTATTGAAGGCCTGGTGAGATTGAGGTAATTAGGTGTTCCGTTTGCTTCTTGGATTCAAGGATCCAGTTCTTTCCACATGTTTGGGAAGTTCTCATTGATTATTTGTTTGAATAGAAGGCTCTGTCTCTTATACCATTATTCTTATGTCACTGTTTCTGATGGAGTCAGAAAGTTCTTGTGGAGTTCTTTCATTTCTTTTAACTCTTAGATCTCTCTCTTCTTCCACCGTTGTCATTTCCAGATTTCTGCCTTCTGTATCACAAATTCTTTCCTCCATCTGATCAGGTCTATTTTCTAAACTGTCTATTTCATTCTTCATTTGTTTAATTGAGTTCTTAATCTTCAGAAATTCTATTTGGTTGTTTTTTAAAATTTCAATCTCTTTGGTAAAATATTCATTTTGTTCATTGATTTTGTTTCTGAGTTTATTAAACTGCATATCCGTGTTTTCTTGCATCTCAAGTTTTTTCAGAACTGCAATCTTGAATTCTCTGTCATTTAAGTCACATATTTTCATGTCTTTAAGTTTGTTTTCTGGAGACTTTTCATTTTTTTTCTGAGCTGCCTTCTTACCTTGGTTATCCATGGCAATTAATGAATTATTATTTCTCGTCCTTGGCATCTACAGGAATGAGTTCTCTAACAGGTTGATAGAAAGAGGTCTTTCTTCCTTTTGCTTTCCAGTAGGTATTGCTGGAATGTTTTATTTTCTCTCATGCTGTAGCTTTTTATTTTCTCTTGTGGGGTTCTGGCTTCCCATGCAATTGGAGGTTTCCTGGAAGGTGGGCTTCTCCGCTGTGAGCAGGTTATCAAGGGTCAATAGAGTTCTGAGCTTTTGAAACCCCAATGCTGCCCTGCAGCCTGATGCAGAGCCTGTGTGTCTCAGTGGCTCTGGTTGACCCCACAGGGATTCTCCCAGAAATGTAGGGGTGGTGTGTGCTGTGAGAGGTGGCTGGTGTGTTTGTGGCTTCTAGTAATGGCAACTTCCAGCCCACAGCTGACTCACCCCTATAGTTCTTTCCCCATCACCGGGATTCGTCACAATTGTGTCTGTGGATGTGGGACTGTCTCTCCAGTTCTCAGGACTGTAGATATTCTGTTTTTTAATGTGACACTGCTACAGTTTCTTCTGGAATCTGCTTCTAACTCTGGGAGAGTGGGGGTGTGGGGGCAAGCTCTGGAAGGGTCGGGGTAGTTAGGGTTGGGGTAGTCGGCCAGGTTCCATGTGTTTGTTTTCTACTTTCTGCCTGGCTGTGAGGGCTTAAACCACAGTTCTTTGCTCTGAGGTCTCTGCCCTGAATACTGAGTTCAGCCATATTACATGCTGATCTCTCAGGCAGGACTGTGGGCTACAGGGAATGTACATGCAGCCTGAACTCTTCCCTCTCCCAAGATTGTAGTGAGCTCTGGACTGCAGTGAGCTGTGGTGTTTGTTCTGTGAACCTGCGCCCCGTGTCTCTGCACTTACCCTTTCCCCCTCGCTTGCTGGCCCATTTTGCTCACCTTCTGATGATTCGATGCATGGATCTCTCAGACATGCTTGTATGTTGCTTAAGCTATTTTTTGTTGATTTATAACTGTTCAATTTGCTGTAACTTGCAGGGGAGATTTCAAGAAGCAATCCTCATGCCACTATTTTTGTGATTTAATTCCCCCAGCATTGTTTTCTTTACCTTTAATTTTCTGTAGTTTGAAAATAATATGCCTAATGTTATTCCCCACCCCACCCCACCCCTTTTTTGGGCATTCATCCTGCTTGATGTTCTCTGAGCTTCCTGGATCTGTGGTTTGGTGTCAGACATTAATTTTGGAAAATTTTCAGCTGTTATTATTTCAAACATTTATTTTGTTTCTTTCTCTTTTTTTTTTTTTCTCCTGGTATTCCCATTACACGCATGTTATACCTTTTGTACATCCACAGTCTTTGGTTTTCAGTGTACGTTCTCTTTGCTTTCCAGTTTTGGGGGATTCAACTGATATATCTTCAAAGCTCAGACATTCCTCAGCAGTGTAGTGTGTACTGATAAGCCCATCAGAGGTATTCTTTCCTTGATACAATGTTTTGGATATCTATCATTTCTTTTTGGTTCTTTCTTAGGATTTCCATCCCTGCTTACATCGCCCATTTGTTCTTGCATGTTGTCTATGTACTATATTAGGGCTCTTAGCATATTAACCACAGTTCTTTTAAATTTCCATTCTGATAATTCCAACAGTCTTGTCATGTCTAATTCTGATGCTTTTTCTGTCTCTTCAAATTGTGGTTTTGTATTTTAGTATGCATGGTAATTTTTTCTTGACAGCTGTACGTGATGTAACAGTAAAAGGAACTGTGCTTAATAGGCCTTTGTAGTGGAGAACTGAGGGGTGGGGGAGGTGGGATATATATTGCTGTGATTAGCTTTCAGTCCTTTAGTGAGCCTAAGCCTCTGGATTGTGAATTTCCAAGTGTTTCTCAGTTTTTTCCTCCCCTCTCGGGTGGGACAGAATGACTTAAGTGGGCTCCAGTTGGGTATTTTCTTTTTTTCTATGTGGGAGGCTAGAATGGGCTGGAGTTGGATATTTCCTATCTCACAAGTCGAAGGCTAGAGTTGGGTATTTTCTTTCCCTTTGGTCACTTAGGCTCCAAAAATACCTTAGCAGGTTAGGATCTGCGTAACTCATTTCTCCTGAGGACAGCCCTTTATGTTGAGAAGAACAGAGTGTTCTGTTGTATTTCAAAATGCTTCCCTTTCCTTTCTCCCTTCCAGAAGCAGGAGGAAATTTTTCTTCGATATTTACAGTGAGAATCTAGTTGAGCTTCTTGGGGCAAAACTCACAAAAGTATGGGGGCCCATATGACTGGGCACCCATCTAAGACTGGGTCCTGCTGGAGTTTTTTTATTTTTTTAATTTTATTAGTTTCAGGTGCACAAGACAAAGCAATACTTAGACCTTTATCATTTATATCCTGCACACTGTGTGATCCCCCTGCCCCCCATCCACTACCCCTCTGACATCGCACAGAGCCAATACATTTCCACTGTCTCTATTCCTAATGCTGTACTCTGCTTCCTGTAACCATATACATACATATATATATATATAAAATTATAGTTGGCATTCATTATTTTTCAGCTTCAGGTGTACAGTGCAGAGATCAGGCATCTACATCACCCCTGAGGTGGTCTCCCAAATGGGACCTAGAGAACATTATGTTAAGTGAAATAAGTCACACAGAAAAAGACAAATATCATATGATCTCACTTATATGTGGAATCTAAAGAAAAGAATAAGTGAATGAACTAATCAGAAACAGTTTTGGAAACATAGAGGAAAAACTGAGGGTTGCTAGATGGGTGGGGAGGTGGGGATAAGGGGGAAGGTGAGGGGTTTAGAAAATAGTCAATAACCACAAGATGGCCACGGGGTTTTGAAAATTAATTTGGGGAACATAATTAATAATGTAAAGATTTTTGTAGGGTATCCGATGGACACGTGTCCCATTTGGGAGACCACATCAGGGGTGATGTAGATGCCTGATCACACTCAGACTTATCTGCAATGAGCCTCCAACAGTTGTTAATTACAGTTCAGATTTTCCTACCCCGGCACTGCTTCCTGTGGCAGTTTCTGCTGATAAGTCTCTGCTTTGAGAAGCTGTGCCTCCCTCTGTTCACCTGTCTGTCCCTCCAATCTTGGGGGCGGTAGTTTGCCCTATGTCCTTACTTTGTTTACAGAACCAAAAGGAGTTGTAGATTTTTCATTGTGTTCAGCTTGTTGGAATGGAGTGGCACATTTCAAGATCCTTACATGTGGAACTGGAACCAAAGCTGAAACTCTATACCCATTGAACACTAATTCCCTTTCCTCCAATCCCCTAGTACTTAGCAACCAACAATTTCCTTTGTTTGTATGATTTTAACTACTTTAGAGTCATGTGAGTAAAATCATACAATATTTGTCTTTTTGTAATTGGCTTAGCATAATTCCTTTGAGGTTCATTCAGGTTGTAATATGTAACAGAATTTACTTCTTTTTAAAGCCTAGATTATATTCCTTTTGATCCTCTGACTTGATAATTTCAAATCACCTGTCTGTCTTTAAGTTCACTGATTCTTCTGCTGGTCAAGTCTACCGTTAATGAATGAAATTCTGCCTAATGAATTTTTTAATTCAGTTATTGTATTCTTAAGCTCTAGAATTTCCTTTGGTTCTTCCTCATAGTTTCTATATCTTTTTGATATTCTCATTTTGTTTGTGCTAGTGTTCCTGATGTTGTTTAGTTGTTTATGTTCTTTTTTAGCCCATTGTTCATCTATAAGATTGTTATTTGAACACATTGTCAGGCATTCATAGATCTCCATTGCTTTATGGTTGGTTTCTTAAGATTTAATTTGTTCCTTTGGGGCATATTTCTGCTTTACTTGTTATACCTGTGATTCTGTGTTGCAATTTGGCATTTGAAAAAACAGTCACCTGTCTAGTCTTTGTGGACTGGCTTCATATACAGGAAGACCTTCACTAATTAGCACTACTAGGGATTCTGGAGACCCCTCTGTCCTTTTCTAGCTTTGCTTCTTTGTTCGTATACTCTCCTACTTGAAAACGTTTGTGTGTTTTTACTCATGTGCTCCCCCTGGTGTATATCTGCAGTTCTGTAGTCTCTGGTGCTGGACGGAGGTGTGGTGCTCGCCTTTGTTCTCAGCAGCCCACAACCTTTGCTCATTCTTGAAATGTTTTGATTTACAAAATGTTTTAACTTCTGCAGTTACAAGAGGTACTCAAAGTGGTTACCATCAGTGTAATTTTAATACAGTTTTTTCCTTTCTTAAAATGTGTATACATTTTTTTTGGCACTGTGTGTGTGTGCGTGTGTGTGTATAAATGTGCTAAAAAATGTATACAAGTGAATACTTTGGTCAACGTTGCTGGAACAGTAGCTCGCCATAATCAGAAGTATCTGCATGCTGATGGTAACCACTTTGAGCACCTCTTGTAATTGCAGAAGTCAAACGTGACTTGTATTTATCTTTTGTTATTGGTATATATTGAATATTACAATTTTAATAGTTTTTTCCTTTCTTAAAATGTGTATACATTTTTGGCACTATATAGCTATAGCTATATATCTATACCTATCTATCTTTCTATCTATCTATGTATCTAACTAGCTAGCTAGCTAGCTAGCTATATATTTATCTATAGATTATAGTTCATTTTTCTTATATATTTGCCTCCTAAATTCTTATAGAGAAAAATTTTAAAAAAGTTCTCTGATTGGAAAAATACAACACGATAGAGGATTGTTACTCAGACCCCTCCCCTCCTGCTATTCCCTTTCAACTTTAGCAAAATTGGCCATTTAAATTTTGGGCAAAAGCATAATAAGAAATATTATTAATCATCAATGGGTGATTGCCAATTTAACAATATTAGAAACTAAGTAAAATTTCTTTCAATTATTAGTACTTATAATCCCTGTTTCTGTATGAACGGAGAGAGAGTGGAGTAGTGATGTAAAAATCCAAATGAATAGAGCTGGTGCGAGAGAGTCATATTTAAGAGTATGAATAGCTCTGGAATCAGATTGCCTAGGTGCTGATCTTGGTTAGTATAAAACACATATAAAAGCAATATTTTAAAAAGTTTAACATTCCCACATCAGTGGATCATTTTGCTCGCCTTCTAGGATGTATACACCCAATTTTAGAGATTTTTCTGCTTTGCTAATCTGTGAGCTGAGCATAATAATAGGATGCATATTATCCTATTAAAAGACATATAAATAATGGGTTAAAGTTAAAAGACAATTAAAACAATAATGTATATAAAGTACCCAATAACTACTAAAAACATATATTAGTCCAAATATTGCTAGTTAATTAACTGTGTGTCTCTGTCCATTTACTTTACAACCTCTTTATAACCTCTAATACACACAAATATGATAGATTATTTTTGGAATTATAAATTTAAATTGAGATATTTTACTTAAAAATAACTAAAACTGGTACTGAAGCCCTAAAATGTGATTAATTCAATCTGATGTTTTAATTGTTATGCCTTATTGTGACAACCTAGGGGAAAATACTCAAGTGATCAAAGCAAAGCTTCACATGTTTTCTGTCATCTATGCTAAACAACTATATACGAATGGCAAACTATGAGGTATTTTCATTGTAACTGAGGAATGTTGATTATTGTTAGAATTATTTTTGAGATATCTACTATGTTTATTCTTACAGCCTTTCATCACATGAAGCATCTGCAGTAATCATACTACTTTGGACATTGTTTCAACAGTGATGGCATTTTCCCTCAAAGATACTGTAGCTTGTTTGATTGAGCATAACTAACTTTCCAAGTTCTGTCTTGCATGGGCCTTTGTATGGGTTGGAAAGGAAATGTTCTGTGCCCAGTATTACAGGGAATCCTACACTTGTCATCCATTCTCTGCGTATTACTCCGCCCTGTGCTTTATTGGACACCAAAGAGCAAATTGAAGGGACTCAGGGACCAGGAGATCCAGTCTTGCCCTCACGTATTACACATTATATATGACTGCTGAGAATGTTTCAGGAACCCATTTCAGAACATTATGGGATGTAAGCATTAGGTGCCATAGGATGTAGGGTAGACTGAGTAACTGGGGTTATTTTGGAAAAGTAAGGCTTCGTGGAGGAAGAGTACATCAGTGGTTAGAAGCACAGGGTGGGTGGAATATTTCCTGAGAACTGAGAAGTTTCTCACTGCAAATGAGGGTCAGTTTCTTTTTTCTGCACAGTTGGGCATGTTTGGTAGCCCCAGTGATGGGTTAATCTAGTTATTATTTTTGTTCCGGTTTTACTCACCACTCTTGAAACAGACGCTGGAGGAAGTTCTTTAAATATTTTATCTTATTTAATCAGAACCACAACATTCTGAGAGTGGGCACTGTTATTACTTCCTTTTGCAAATGAGGCAAAGGGTGATTCCATAATATGTTTAAAGTTCCACAGCTGAGCTTTCCTCTATCCTCCCACTTTTCCTTATAGTGTTCTTTAATAATCTTAAAAACAAACAAGAAAGTGGTGTTTAAGGAATTTGTGACTATTATGAAGTAGACTATTTTCTCATAGTCTGTTCTTGAGAATAGAGGTGTTGATAAGGTGGGGCCTCTGAAAATAGGTGGCATTGATGGAGATGGGATCAAAGCAAGTGGGATGGTGGATGGTGAGCCCTTAGAATTGTAGTGTTTTGGGGAGAGGTGGCATCCATCTAGCAGTTGATAGGTGTTTTGTGGCTAGTTCAAGTTCCTTTTATGTCTGTGTATCTAGCCTAAGTTTCCCCACCTCACACTCCTTAGAGTCTAATGAAATGTGAAGAATTCCCATTCCACAGATTTAACTTCTTATGTTGGCCTTGTTGGGCCCTGGGGTTCTGTTGTACCAGTCTAATGTGGAATCATCCCAGAACCTAAGTATTCTTTGGTGAAACTTTGAGGCTGCCTTTTTGATTTCAAAAGATTGCCAGGATTTAGTAAGGTGGTCTTGCTGATACTCCCTGGAAAGTTGAGGGAAATAGAGATTCGTGATGTTAACACCAGTTTTAGTATTAATTGACTTTGTGGAAAATTTGTATTAGAGTTTAAAAATAAGGAATCTTTTATATTTTTGTACATAGGTGGCTGTAAAATGTTACAAATTGAGTTTTGACTAAACTTAGGGGACCTAAGGATAGTTTGATGACATCATTTTTTCCTTCTTTAACATATCCATGTCCCATGAAATGGCTAACCTCATAATCTCAGCTTCATGTTTATTCCATTTGTTTTTCTGCATGTTCATTTTTGTTGCTCTTCATACTTGATGTTCTAAGTTTCCTTCTGGTATCATTTACCCTGTCTCTGAAGAATTTCCTTTAACAATTCTTTTAGAGCAGATCTTTTGGCAAGGACTTCTCTTAGTTTTCATTTATCTGAGAATGTCTTTATGTCACCTTCATTCCTGAAGGATATTTTTTTTTTCCCTGAAGTATGTTTTTGATGGATATAGAAATCTGAGTTGACAGTTGTGTGCTTTCAGCCCTTGAAAAATCTCATGCCATTTGTTTTGGGCCTCTATGGTTTGTGATGAAAAATCAATAGTCATTAGAATCCTTATTCCTTTAGAAATATTTTCTTTGTCTGTTTTCAATTTTTTTCTTTGTTTTCTGTTTTCAGCAGTTTGATTATGATATCTCTGGACATGGATTGATTTGGATTCATTGTGCTTAGGATTTACTGAGCTTCTTGAATCTGCAGGTATATGTCTTTTGCCAAATTTGGGGAAATTTTAGCCATTATTTCTTCAAATATTTTTTGAAGTTCACACTTTTTCTCTTTTTCAGATATTGCATGACATGAAAATTATTATTCCACAGGTCCCTGAGGCTCTATTCATTTTTTAAAAAAATCTCTGTCATTAGACTGCATAATTTCTATTTGTCTTCAAGTAACTGATGCTTTCTTCTGTCGTCTTTATTCTGTGAGTTTTAAAATTTGCTTATAGTGCTTTTTCAGGTTTAAAATTTTCATTGTTTCTGCTTTAAGTTTTTCTTTTCTTTTTTTTTTTTTGTTCTTTTCCTGAGACTTTCTTTTTTTCCATTGATTTCAAAACTGTTCATGATGGGTTACAGTAGCATTTGTATCATAGTTTCTCTAAAGTTCTTTTTTCAAATAATTCCAGTATTGGTGTTATCTTGAATTTGGTGTTTCTTCATTGTCTTTTCCCATGGGAGTTGAGAATTCCTTTCATATGCTGAATAATTTTGGAATGTATCCTGGATATTTGGCATAATATTTTTGGAGACACTGGATGTTATTTAAATCCTATAGAGAATGTGTATATTTTTGTTTAAACAAACCACTGGTTAGTTTCAGGTCACAAATTCTAACCTCTCATCTGTGGGCTGTGGTTCCAATGTCAGTTCAGTTTTAAAAGCTTTGTGTTGCTCTTTTTTATTTTTAAGAAAAAAAATTAGTTTCAGGTGTACAAAACAATGTAATAGTTAGACATTTATCATTGATACCCCTGACAAAGTGATAACCCTCCTCCTCCAGTCTACTACCCCTCTGACATTGCATACAGCCATTACATTTCCACTGTCTCTATTCCTAATGCTGTACTCTGCTTATATATATATACAAAGTTGTAGTTGACATTCACTGTTATTCAGTTTCAGCTTCAGGTGTACAGTGCAGTGATCAGGCATCTACACCATCCCTGAAGTGGTCTCCCTAATAAGACAAGTGTCCATCGGATACCCTACAAAATCTTTACAACATTATTGATTACATTCCCCAAATTAACTTTCGTATCACCGTGGCAATCTTGTGGTTACCGATTGTGCTTTCTAATCCCCTCACCTTCTCCCTCATCCCCACCCACCTGCCATCTAGCAACCCTCAGTTTTCCCTCTATGTCTCTGAGACTGTTTCTGATTAGTTCGTTCATTTATTATTTTCTTTAGATTCCACATATGAGTGAGATTATATGGTATTTGTCTTTCTTTGTCTGACTTATTTCACTTAACATAATGTTTTCTAGGTTCATCCATGTTGTTGCAAATGGTAAGATTTCTTCCTTCTTTATGTCTGCGTAATACTCCATTGTATAAATGTACCACAGTTTCTTAATCCAGTCGTCTACCGATGAGCATTTTGGTTGTTTCCATGTCTTGACTATTGTTTATAGTTGTGCAATAAACATAGGGGTGCATAAATGTTTTCGAATTGGAGTTTTGGATTTCTCTGGATAGATACCTAGGAGTGGAATTCCTGGGTCATAAGGTAGTTCCATTTTCAGATTTTTGAGATACCTCCATACTGATTTCCATAGTGGCTGCACCAATCTGCAATCCCACCAACAGAGCACAAGGGTTCCCTTTTCTCCACATCCTTGCCAGCACTTGTTTGTTGATTTATTGATGTTTGGCATTTTGACTGGGGTGAGATGGTATCTCATTGTGGTTTTTATTTGCATTTCTCTAATGATTAGTGAGGTTGAGCATTTTTTCATATATGTGTTAGCCATCTGTATGTCCTCTTTAAAAAAAATGTCTCTTCAGGTCCTCTGCCCATTTTTTAATTGCGTTGTTTGTTTTTTGGATTTGATTTGAGTGAGTTTTTTTTATAAATTTTGGATATTAACCCCTTATCAGATTTATCATTGACAAATATCTTCTCCTGAACATTCAGTAAGATCCCTTTTTGTTTTATTGACGGTTGCCTTGGCTGTGAAAAACTTTTTAGTTTGATGTAATCCCATATGTATATTTTTTCTCTTACTTCCCTTGCCTGAGGGGACATATCAGTAAAAATCTTACTCTGGGTAATGTCTGTAAAGTTTCTTCCTATATTTTCTTCTAGGAGTTTTATGGTTTCAGACCTTACATTTAAGTCTTTAATTCATTTTTAATTTATTCTTTTAATTTATTTAATAAATGAAGAAGGAGGTGATCCATCTTCATTTTTTTTGCATGTGTTGTCCAGGTTTCCCAAAACCATTGCTTGAATAGACTGTCATTACCCCACTGTAAATTCTTGCTTCCATTGTCGTAGATTAAATTACCATATAGGTATGGATTTATTTCTGGGCTCTGTATTCTGTTCCATTGATCGATGTGTCTGTTTTTATGCCAGTACCATGCTGTTTTGATTACTGTAGCCTTGTAGTATAATTTGATGTCAGGAATCGTGATACCTCCCACTTTGTTCTTATTTCTCAAGATTGCCGAGGCTGTACGGGGTCTTTATTGTTCCATATAAATTTTAGGATTATATGTTCTATTTCTGTGAAAAATGTCCTTGGTAGTTTGATAGGAATTGCATTCAATCTGTATATTGCCTTAGACAATATGAACATTTTAACAATATTAATTCTTCCTATCCATGAGCATAGTATGTGTTTCCATTTATTTGTATCTTCTTTAATTTCTCTCTTCAGTGTCATGATTTTCTGAGTACAGGTCTTGCTTCTTTGGTTAAATTTATTCCCAGGTATTTTACAGTCTTTGAAGTGATTGTAAATGAGACTGTTTTCTTAATTTCTCCTTCTGATATTTTATTATTGGTATATACAAATGCAACTGATTTCTGAATATTAATTTTGTATAGTGCTACTTTACTAAATTCATCTATCAGTTCTAATAGTTTTTTTGGTGGAATCTTTAGGTTTCTCTCTATATAGTATCATGTCATCTGCATATAGTGATAATTTTACTTCCTCCTTACCAATTTGGATGCCTTTTATGTCTTCTTTTTGTCTGATTGCTGTGGCTAGAACTTCCAGCACTATGTTGAACAGAGGTGGAGAAAGTGGGCAGCCTTGCTTTGTTCCTGATCTTAAGGGGAATGGTTTTAGCTTTTCTCCATTGAGTGTGATGTTAGCTGTGGGTTTATCATAAATGGCCTTTATTATGTTGAGATATGGTCCCTCTATTCCCATTTTCTTAAGAGTTTTTTTTTTTTTATCATAAATGGCTGCTGGATTTTGTCAAATGCTTTTTCTGCATGTATTGATATGATCATATGATTTTTATGTTTCATTTTGTTAATGTGGTGTATCACATTAATTAATTTGCGGATGTTGAACCACCCTTGCATGCCAGGAATGAATCCCACTTGATCATGGTGTATGCTCTTTTTAATGTATTGCTGAATTCTGATCGCTAATATTTTGTTGAGAATTTTTGCATCTATGTTCATTAGGGTCATCGGCCTGTAGTTTTCTTTTTTGTAATGTCTTTGTCTAATTTGGGGATCGGGGTGATAGTGGCCTCATGAAAAGTCTTTGGGAGACTTCCTTCCTTCCTTCTGGATTTTTTGGAATAGTTTGAGGAGAGTAGATGATACTTCTTTTTTGAATGTTTTGTAAAATTAACCGGTAAAGCCATCTGGTCCAGGGCTTTTGTTAGTTGGGAGCTTATTGATTACTAATTCAATTTCCCTGGTAGTAATCAGTCTATTCATGTATTCTGTTTCTTCTTGAGATAGGCTTGGAAGGTTGTATGCTTCTAAAAAATTATCCATTTCTTCCAGATTGTCTAATTTTTTGGCATATAGTTCCTCGTAGTAGTAATTTCTTAAAATGTTTTGTATTTCTGTGGTGTCTCTTGTCACTTCTCCTGTTTCATTTCTGCTTTTATTAATTTGGTTCCTCTTTTTTTTTTGGATGAGTCTGGCTAAATGTTTGTTGGTTTGTTTATTTTCTAGAAATACCAGCTCTGGGATTCATTGATCTTTTGTATAGTTTTTCTGGTTTCTATTTCATTTATTTCCACTCTGATCTTTATTATCTCCTTCCTATACTCCCTTTGGGCTTATTTTGCTGTTCTTTTTCCAGATCCCTTAAGTGTGAAGATAAACTGTTGATTAGTAATTTTTCTTGTTTCTTTAGGTAGACCTGCAATGCTATGAATTTCCCTCTTAGGACTGCTTTCGCTGAATCCCATCGATTTTGGGTCATCATGTTTTCATTTTCGTTTGTCTCGAGATATCTTTTGATTTCTTCCTAGATCTCATAGTTGACCCATTCATTATTTAGTAACATGTTATTCAGCCTCCACGAATTGGTGTGTCTTCCAGTTTTTTTCCTGTAGTTCATTTCTAATTTCACAGCACTGTGGTCAAAGAAGGCAATTGGTATGATTTCAATTTTCTTAAATTTATCAAGACTTGTTTTGTGGCCTAATATGTGGTCTATCTTGTAAACTGTTCCATGTGCACTTGAGAAGAATGTGTATCCTGCAGCTTTGCGGTGAAATGCTCTGAAAATATCGATTAAATCCAAGTGGTCCAATGTGTCATTTAAGGCCGTTGTTTCTATATTGATTTTCTGTCTGGAAGACCTGTCCCTTGTTGTCAGAGGTGTGTTGAAGCCCACTACTATGATAGTGTTACTGTTGATCTCTGTTTATGTCAGACAATATCTGTTTTATATATTTAGGTGCTCCTATATTGCATGCATAGATTTTACTAGGGTTATGTCTTCCTGTTGCATCAATCCCTTTTTTCTCATTTCAGTTTGCATGAAATATCTTAGTCCAACCCTTCACTTTTAGCCTGCGTGTCTTTTGAGCTGAGGTTAATCTCTTGTATACAGGATATGCAAGGGTCTTTTTTCTTATCTACTCAGCCATCCTATGTCTTTTGATTGGAGCATTTAATCCATTGACACTTAAAGTGACTATTGATAGGTAGTACATAGTTATTGCCATTTTTTAAATTTGTAGTTAGATTGTTTTCATCTTTCTTCTGTTTACAGAAATTCTTTTAACATTTCCTGCATTGCTGGCTTGGTGGTTATGAATTCCTTCAGCTTATTCTTCTCTGGGAAGCTCTTTATCTCTCCTTCAATTTTTAAATGCTAGCCTTGCTGGATGAAGCTATCTAGGTTGTACGCCTTTGTTTTTCATCACTTGGAATACCTCCTGCTACTCACTCTGGCCTGCAAAGTTTCTGTAGAAAAGTTATTCCATAGTCTTATAGGAGTTCCCTTGTATATAACCCACTGTCTTTCCTTGCTGCTTTTAGGATTCTCTCTTTGTCTTTAACCTTTGCCATTTTAACTATAATGTGTCTTGCTGTGGACCTGTTTGGGTTTATCCTGGTTGGAACTATCTGCACTTCCTGGGCTTGTATGTCGGTTTCCTTCACCAAGTTTTGGAGATTTTCAGTCATTATTACTTCAAATATGTTCTCGATCCCTTGCTTCCTCTCTTCACCTTCTGGTATTTCTATGATGTGCATATTGTTGTGCTTGATGTTATGCCAGAGCTCTCTTAAACCATTTTCATTGTTTTTTGTTCTCTTTTCTTTTTGTTCTTCTGTTTGGGTGATCTCTGCTAACTTGTCTTCCTAGTTGCTAATTCAATCCTCTGCTTCATTTAACCTACTGGTAATTCCTTCAAGTTTGTTCTTTATTTCAGTTATTTTATTCTTTAGTTCTAACTGGTTTTTCATTATGATTTATCTATCCTTCTTTATGTCGTCACTAAGCTCCTTAAACATCCTTATCATCAGTGTTCTGAACTCTGTCTCTGATAGACTGGTTACCTCTATTTCATTTGATTCCAATTCTGGAGGTTTCTCCTGTTCTTTTATTTGGGACATGTTTCTCTGTTTCCCCCTTCTGACTGACTCTCTGTGTTTGCTTCGATGTATTAGGTAGATCCCTTAGGGTTCTTGGTTTTTGCTGGGTGATGTTATGTAGTATATGTCCTTTATGTTTGACTTGCACCACTTCCCTATTCTCCTGTGCATGTGCTCCAAAGGTGAACCTTGTGTTGTGTATATTGTTCTGTTGAAGCTGAGCTGTAATTGCTTTGGCTTGTCAGTAGATGGGATTGGCTCCTAGGCTGACTAGCTGTGAGACTTGGCTTTGCCCACTTTGGATGATCTACTGCGTGAGGGTTGACCACTCAAATGAGGCTTGGCCCCTGTGGGCTCTTGTGCCTGTAGAGAATTCCCTCTGGGTGTGTCACTTGTAGGTCAAACCCAGTAATACTCTGGTTTGGTCTGGAGTTGGCCTCTGGGTGTGTTGAATCTTGTGCCTCTTGGGCTGGGCCCTGGTATAGGGCAATTTCAGAGCAAAGCAAATCACCAAA
This sequence comes from Rhinolophus sinicus, assembly GCF_057876585.1. Taxonomy (NCBI): domain Eukaryota; kingdom Metazoa; phylum Chordata; class Mammalia; order Chiroptera; family Rhinolophidae; genus Rhinolophus; species Rhinolophus sinicus. The sequence continues at coordinate 22,779,756 of NC_142507.1, read as the reverse complement.
GACAACAACAACAACAACAAAGAAAAAAACCAAATACACTCACATGGAAAAACAACCGATAACCCACACTTAACACAGGTCAAAATATCAAAAATAAAATAAAATAAAATGAAAAAGCGCCAGTCTTGGCTTAAGCCCTCCAAGTAATCTCCAGGTTGCCCTCTGCTGTACAAAGAGTCCTCTGCATCTTGTGCACGCAGAGCAGGGTGACCCTGGCACTGCAGTTCTAGATATGTGGGGTTATGGGGTATGGATGGTAGTTTTTACAAATTCAGTGCAGTTTCTATTCTCACCTGCTCATATGCGCCCTGAGCATCAGCCCTGTGCTCACGTCTTCTGAGTCTTAGGGCACTTCTTCTGTCGGCCAGGGTGGGGTGTGTGTGTGTGTGTGTGTGTGTGTGTGTGTGTGGAGGGTGTGAGATTTCTGCCCTGCTGAAAGTCCAGAACTGCCTCTGCCACCTGCTGCTGACCCCTGGGTGTATCTCTGCAGTTGTAATTGCCCTGCCATAGGCAAGCCAGAAAAGGTGGGGGCTGGGGATGGAGGAGTCTTCTGTCTCCCAGCCCAGCAGTGTCACACTCTTCCTAGCCTCTTCCCTGGGTCACAGCTGCAAACAGGGTCTTCCCACATTCTGAGTGCTAGGGCTCCTCTGTAATCTGACACTACTCCTCAGTTCAGGGCCCCTGCTTGAGTCTCTGGAAGGGCGGGGTAAGATTGCTGTGGGAGCGTGGGGGCGGGGCAGGTATGGTGTTTACTTCCTTTGTCTGACCTAGGGCCCAGCTGGAGATCTCAGCTGAGGTTACTGCCTCAAACCTGGATATGCTGCTCTCTCAGCAGGAGAGATCAGCTGTGGGATGCAGGGAAAGAGCCCACCTTCTGGCTCTTGTTGTCTCTGTTCTGTCCTGGGGCCTCCTGCATCTCTGCAGCGGCAGATGAGCCCAGGAGTTCATAAACAATTTTATCAGTTTGCTTTTCTTCCTTCTTCATAACCTGCTTGGTACTTTCCAGTTCCACGGTCCCTTTCTTTGGTCTTTTGGCTGGTTAGCTGGTGTTTTAGTTTTCCTGTTTTTCTGTGTACATGTGCAGTCTTCCTGTGCCCAGGGCTAAGCAGTCGCAGGACAGAGAGGAAAGAGAGCAATGGATATTGTCCCTACCCTATTGAAACCCACCTCCTCTGAACAGAAGTGAAAGTTCTTTTTCCTCACAGGCTTGTCTCCTGTGTGTTTCAGCCCAGATAATGGGATGTGAGAAAATGGAGAAACGAAAGAGAAAATAATGGTAGAATATCTGCACCTACTTTGTGTGTTAGCTGTTCCTATTCCTGTTTCTTGAGCCAAAGCAAGAGGACTTCTCCTGAGCTTCCTGTGTTTCAGCTCCGGTGCCTACTTCTAGGTTTCTGGAACACAGAGTCCCAGCTGGGAGATGACAGAGAGAGAAAAATGAAAAATCGTAAAATCACTGCTGCTTATTGGTACTTTAACTTCTGATCTTCTTTGCCAGTCCTGCAACTTTTAATTTTTCAGAGTCTTCATTCATATAGCTGCTCCATACATTCCGTCAAGATTTTATACCTGTATTCAGTGGGGAAACTGGGTGGAATGTGTTACTCCATCTTACCTGAAACTGGAACTCTTGATTTTACACACATATATATATATATATATATATATATATATACACATATACACATATATATATACACACACATATATACACATATACACACATATATACACATATACATATTTATATATACATATATGTACATATATATATACATATATACATGTGTATACACACACACACACACACACACACAGAGGGTGCCAGAAAAATGTATACACATTTTAAGAAAGGAAAAAGCTGCATTAAAATTGTAATACTCAATACATACTGATAACAAAAGATGAATACAAGTCATGTGTATACATTTTTTTGGCACTTGCAGTATATAGTGATCAACAAATACAGTGAATGTTTAAACAAAAAAATTTTTATTACAGTAAAAGACACATTGCCATTAATCCCCCTCAGAATACTCCCCCTTGTTTGGAATACACTTATCTCATCATTCTTGCCACTTTCTGAAGCAATTCTGGAAGTCCTCTTTCATGAATGTCTTTAGTTGCGTTGCTGTGGCTGCCTTGATGTCCTGAATCGATTCAAAACATTTTGCTTCCATGGTCATTTTGACTTTGGGGAAGAGCTAGAAGTTGCACAGTGACAGATCCAGTGAATAAGGTGAATGAAGACACACCATAGTATTTTTTATTTGACAGAAATTGCTGTACCAGAAGCAATGTGTGACATGGAGTGTTGTCATGATGGAGGATGAAGTAAAGACACTGACATTCATGAAAGAGGACTTCCAGAACTGCTTCAGAAAATGGCAATAATGATGGCATAAGTGTGTTCAAAGCAAGGGGAGAATTTTGAGGGGGATTAATGGCAAGGTAACTTTTACTGTAATAAATTTTTTTATTTAAACATTCCCCATGTCATTTGATCACACCATAAATATATATATATATATATATATATATATATATATATATATATATACATATATATAAAATATATACACATATAATTTTTCTATCATATGAATAATGCTTAGCATATAAAGCTTCTATTTCTTTTATTGTCAGTGACAATATATGAAGTGCATGTGGCAACGGGTGAGCTTTGGAATGCTGGAACAATAGCAAATGTCTACATTTCTATCTTTGGGGAAAAGGGAGATACAGGATCCAGACAACTATTCCAGTCAAAGAGCTCCTTCAGTTTTTTAAGAGGACAAGTAAGTGATGAAAATATCCTTTGTCTGTTTTTCAAAAATTGTGATAAAAATACATAAAATAGAATTTACCATCTTAACTATTTTTAAGTACACAGTTCATTAGTTTTAAGTACATTTGCATTATGTGCAACAGATATACAGAAATTTTTCATCTTGCAAAACTAAGACTCTATAATGATTAAACAACTCATTTCCCTCACCCCCAGAACCTTGGTAACCACCATTCTACTTTCTGTTTCTCTGAATTTGACTACTTTAGAGACCTCATATAATTGGAATCATACAGTAATAGTGTTTTTCTGACTCGTTTATTTCACTTAGCATAATGTTCTCAAATTTCATACATGTTTTAGAATGTGACAGGATTTCCTCCCTTTGTAAGGCTGAATAATATTCCATTGTATGTATATATCACATTTTTTATCCATCTATTCATTGATGGCCATTTTGGATGTTTCAAACTCTTGGCGATTGTGAATAATGCAGTGGGTGTGCAAATATCTTTTTTGTACCTACCATTCAATTCTTTTGGATATATACTCAGAAATGGAACTGCTAGGTCATATGGAATTTTGATTTTTAATTTTTTGAGGAACCATCGTATTGTTTTCCATAGTAATTGTACCATGTTACAATCCCAGCAAAAATACGCAAAGGTTCCAGTTTATTCACATCCTTACCAACACTTGCTATTTTCCATGTTCTGACAGTAACCATCCTACTGGTCGTGAGGTGATACCGCATTGTGGTTTTAATTTGCAGTTCTCTAATGTTAAATGATGTTAACATCTTTTCATATGCTTGTTGGCAATTTGTATATCATCTTTTGAGAAATGTTTCTTAAGTCCTTTGCCACTTTAAAATCAAGTTATTTATTTATTTGCTGTTGATTTGTAGGTGTCCTTTATGTATTCTGGATATTTATCACATATATGATTTGTAAATTTCTCTAATTCTGTAAGTTGCCTTTTTACTTTTTAAATTGTATCCTGTAATACACAGAAGTTCATTTTTTAAGTTCAGAAGTTTTTCTAACTTTTTTTTAAAGTTTGGTATAGTCCCATTTGTCCATTTGCTTTTTTTTCCCCTCCATACTTTTGGTTTCATACCTAAGAAATCACAGCCAAATCCAAAGTTCTCATTCATTTCCCTTATGTTTTCTTCTAGGAGTTTTTAGTTTTGGTTATTATGTTTAGATCTTTAATCCATTTTGAGTTAATTTTTGTTTCTGCTATAAGGTCCAACTTATTATTTTGCATGTGGATATCTAGTTTTTCCAATGCTATTTTGAAGAGACTGTCCTTTCCCCATTAAGTGGTCTTGGAGCCTTGTTGAAGATTAGTTGACCATATATCTAAGGGTTTATTTTGGGGTTTCCTATTCTATACTATTGGACTGTATCTTTGTCTTTATGTGAGTACCACACTGTTTTGATTACTGTAGCTTTGTAGTATGTTTGGAAATCAGGAAATATGAACCCTCCAAGTTTGGTCTTCTTTGTTTTAAGATCATTTTGACTGTTCATCATCCCTTAAGATTCCACATGGATTTTAGGATGGATTTTTCTATTTATGCAAGAATGCCTTGCAATTTTAATAGGGATTGTATTGAATCTGTAGATTGCTTTGTTAGTATTGACTTCTTAACAATATTAAATCTACCAACCCATGAAAACAGGATGTCTTTCTATTTATTTTTGTCTGCTTTCATTTCTTTCAGCAATGTTTTGAAGTTATTAATGAGCAAGTCTTTTAAGTCCTTGGTTAAGTTTATTCCTAAGTTTCTTATTATGTTGGATGCTATTATAAATGGAATGGATTTCTTAATTTCCTTTTGACGTGGGCCATTTTTAATGTATAGAAACACAACTTTTTTTTTTTTTAAGTAAATAAAGCAACACACTTTATTTCGAGTTTTGACTTCCCAGACCACAGCAAATGTGCACTTTCCATCTGGCTGCACTTTCCAGCGGGATTCTTTTTAGTTTCTCATGTTATATATTCTGGAAAACCCAACATGTTTACTGAGATGTTCTCTTAGCAACAGCATCAATTTAGAGGCCCAAACTCATATTGATGATAGTCTGTAATTAAATGGAGAACACCTGATTATTGTGCATTGATTTTGTATCCTGTAATTTTGCTGAATTTATTTATTAATTTTAATAGATTTTTTTTGGTGATATCATAAGGGTTTTCTACAGAGAAAATCGTGTTATTTGTGAACAAAGATAATTTTACTTCATCCTTTCCACTTTGAAAGACTATTTCTCTCTTGCCTAATTCCTCTGGCTGGAACTTCTAGTACTATCTTGAATAGAAAGGATGAGGGTGAGCATTTTTGTCTTTTTTCTGATCTTAAAGGAAAGCTTCCAGTCTTTCACCATTGAGTATAGTGTCAGCTCTGGACTTTTCATAACTGACCTTTATTATATTGAAGTATTTTACTTCTCATCCCAGTTTTTTTAGTGTGTTTTTCATGAAAGAGTGCTGAAACTTGTGAAATGGTTTTTCTGCATCAATTGAGACAATCATCTGGATTTTGTATTTTATTCATTATAATGGTTTATTACATTGATTTTTCATGTCAAACCATCCTTTCATTTCAGGAATTAATTGTGCTTGGTCATAATGCATAATCCTTTTAATGTTCAGTTGAATTTGGTTTGCCAGTATTTTGTTGAAGATATTTGCATCAATGTTTATCAAGGATATTGGTCTCCAGTTTTCTTGTCATGTCTGTCTGGCTTTGGTATCACAGCAATGCTGGCTTCATAGAATGAGTTTGGAAGTGTTCTCTTTTCTTCTATATTTTGGATGAGTTTGAGGAACATTGGTGTTAATTCTTTCTTAGATGTTTGGTGTAAATCTCCAGTGAAGTTATCTGGTAATGGATATTTATTTGTTGAGAAGTTTTTGGTTACTGCTCCAGTTTCCTAACTACTAATAAGTCTCTTTAGATTTTCTATTTTTCATGTTTGTTTTCTTTTTCTTTTTAATTAAAAGTTATTGGGGTGACAGTGGACAGTAAAATTACATAGGTTTCAAGTGTACAAGTCTTTAATACATCATCTATATATCACATTCTGTGTTCACCAACCAGAGTCAGTTCTCTTCCATCACCATATATTTGACCACCTTTACTCTCTTCTATCCCCCCTCCTTCCTTACCCTCTGGTCACCACTGAACTATTGTCTGTGTTTATGAGTTTCTGTTTCTTTATTTGTTTGTCTTGTTCCTTTGTTGCTTTCAGTTTTATATCCCACGTATCAGTGAAGTCATATGGTTCTCTACTTTTTCTGTCTGACTTATTTCGCATAGCATAGTAGTCTCAAGATCTATCTGCGTTGTTGCAAATGGCGCTATTTCATCTTTTCTTATAGCATAGTATTCCATTGTGTATATATACCACATCTTCTTTATCCAGTCATCTATTGAAAGATATTTTGGTTGTTTCCATGTCTTGGCCACGGTAAATAAACCTGCAATGAACATTGGAGCACATATATTTTTATGGATAAATGTGTTCAGATTTTGAAGGTATATACCTTGGAGAAGAATTGTTGAGTCATATGGTAATTCTGTTCTTAATTTTTTCCTTCCTGGTTGTTCAATTTTGGGGCATACAATTATTCATAGAATTCTCTTATAATCTTTTTTGTTTTTGTGATACCGATTGTAATGTTTTTTTATTTCATTTCTGATTTTAGTCATTTGAATCTTCTCTCTTTTTTCTTAGTTAATCTAGATAAAGATTTGTCAATTTTGTTGATCTTTTCAAAAATTAAACTTTTAGTTTTCTTAATTTTTAATCTTGTTTTCTATTTTTTTATCTCTGTTTAATCTTTATATATCCTTTCTTCTGCCAATTTTTTGTTTAGTTTGTTCTTCTTTTTCTAGTTCCTTGATTTTTGAATTTAGTTAGTCTTTCTTCTTTTTTAATGCAAGCGTTCATAGATATAAACTGCCCTTTTAGTACGGCTTGTGCTGCATCCCATAAGTTTTGGTATGTTGTGTTTCCATTTGTCTCCAGATTCTTTCTAATTTTGCTTATGATTGTTTTTTAACCCATCACTTGTTTAAGAGTGCATTGTTTAATTTCCACATATTTGTGAATTTTCCAGTTTTCCTTCTGCTATTTCTAGTTTTATTCCACTGTTGTTATAAAAGATACTTGGGTGATTTCAATATTTGTTAATTTGTTGATTTGTTTTGTGACATAATCTGTGATCAATCTGGAGAACATTCCGTATGTGCTTGAGAAACTGTATATTTGCTGTTGTTGAGTGGAAAGTTCTATATGTGTCTGTTAGGTTCAATTGTTCTATAATGTTGCTCAAGTCCTCTGTTTTTTAATAAATGCTCTGAATAGTTCTTGTATCCCTTATTGAAAGTGGAGCATTGACATATCATACTATTATTGTGTTACTGTTTATTTCTCTCTTGAGTCCTGTTAATATTTGCTTCATATATTTGAGAGGTTCTTTCCTTTTGCTCATATTTATAGCCTTTTTTTTGCTGTTACTATTTTGATTATATAAAACATCTCAAAATTGTAAGTTAATTTTAAACTGATAACTTCAATCAAACTTCAGTATGAAAACTACTCCTTAACAGCTTCACCTTCCTACTTTATGTTATCAATGTCACAATGCATATCTTTTATATGTTGTATACCTATTTACATAGATTTATATTTATTATACTTTGTCTTTTAGCTCTATACAAGCATTAAACATGGACTTATGCACCAAAAATATAATAATGTAAGTTACTGTATTTGTCCATGTACTTACCTTCACTGGGAGATTTTATTTTTATATCACTTTGTGTTGCTATCTACTCTCCTTTTTCTCAACTTAGAGGACTGTCTTTAACATTTCTGATAGGGCAGTTAGTAGTAATGTATTCCTTTAGCTTTTGTTTTATCTGGGGATGTCTAAATTTTTCCTTTATTTTTGAAGGACAATTATATTTGATATAGAATTCTTGGTTGACAGGTTTCTGTTTCAGAAGTTTTAATGTATTATCCCATTGCCTTCTAGCCTTTATGATTCTGCTCAGGAATCTACTCATAAACTTATAGAAGCTCTCTAGTACATGATGAATCAATTTCCTCTTGTTGCTTTCAAGATTCCCTATTTGTCTTTAATTTTTGACAATTTCATTATAATGTGTTTTGGTTTGTTTCTTGTAGTATTCCTTTCTGGCTTTGGTCGGGGTCATGCTGGCCTTGAAAAATAAGTTATAATGTGTCTTTGAGAAGATCTCTTTGCGTTGAATCTGTTTGGGGACTTATGAACTTCATGAACTTAAAAGTCTACATCTCTACCCAGATTTGCAAAATCCTCATCCATTATTTCTTTTACAAGTCCCTTAGGCGCTCTTCACTTTTCTTCATTCTTTTTTTTCCTCTTTTCAATTATTTTAAATGACCTGTCTTCAAGTTTACTTTATTCATTCTGCCTTATCAAGTCTGCTATTGAAACCACCTAATGAATTTGTCAATTCACTGATTGTATTTATCAGCTCCAGAATTTCACTTTGATGCTTCCTTCTTGTTTTGTTTTGTTGTTGTTGATATTCTCATTTTATTCATGCATCAGTATCCTGATTTTGTTTAGTTGATTTTCTGTGTTATCTTTTAACTTACTGAATATATTTAAGAGCATTGTTTTAATTTTTTTCTCAGAAAGCTCATAGATTTGCATTTCTTGAGGGTTGGTTTCTGGAATTTTATTTTGTTCCTTTGATTGGACCATGTCTCCCTCTTTATTTATATGCCTTGTGATCTTTTGTTGAGATTTGAGCATTTGAAAAACAACAACCATCTCATTCAGTTTTGAAGGAATGATTGTGCTGGGGAAGACCTTAATTAATGAGCATGGTTAGAGTTTCTAGGACCTCTGAAAAATTTGCTGGCTATGTGTCTTCTCTATACTTGTATACATGCTTTTAACTGTTTTAATTTTCCTGAGCTGCTTGCTGCTGTTTCTTCTCCAGTGCTGAGAATCTGTGGTAAACTCCCCCACTCTCCTGCTATGTCTGCCTGCTATATTGTAGAATCTCTGTAGTTTTCACATGAAACAGTACTCACCTCTGTTTTCATTATCTTCCAAACTATGCTGCCATTACTGTTAGTATTCCAAGTTAAATGAGGGTAACCCCCAAAGAAGCCAGAATTTGTATGTGTGGTCTATTCTTCTGTGTCTGTCCCAAGAGAGGATTTGGGGTATGGAAATATTCCTCCCAGTTGTGATGTATTATACCAAATAGGGTGAGGATTATGGAAGTTTGCACCCCAAAAGTTACAAACTTCCCTATTGATTTCAATGGAGTCCCTTCTTTATTATGCATTGGATTGGGTGCTGCAGTTTCTCATCTGGTGTCCAAAATTTTCAAAGTATACTAGTCCATTTATTGTTGTTAAAATGGTGTCTCCATGGGGGAGTGAGAGCTTGGATCTGCCTAGTCCACTGTGTTGCTGAAGTCATTCCCTGTTGTCTAAGTTTTAAACCTACCTTTATATTGCTAAATGATTATTATATATAACAATTTCCATTGTCAAATGTAGAAACTGAATATATTATATTATTTTTGCTATTACTAACATTAATATGCAAGTAATACTTATTTTTTTTAACTAAGTACAACATAGAGGGCCCATTATATTTTAGCTATATCTGTTTTTTTTATGACTCAGATTAGAAGTTAAGTATGTTAAGATATTTTCATTATGTTTCCTTTCTTTTCTTTAGCATTCTCTACATCAGTTATCACAAATATTATAACTCATAATTTTCCTTGCTAGTATTTCTGTTATTACATAGAAATTCCTCTTTTTTTTTTAGCAGATTTGTTTCATGGATAAAGGGATAACAATGTTACTCATTAACTTGTGGCAGGCACAGACTTTTTTTTTTTGTACATGAATGCTAATAGTTTTATCTGTTTATATTCTTTATATTCCACTTATGCTGAGGCAGAGTGGTTGCAAAGAAATATAGTATTATTACATATCAGAGGAACTGAGCTCTAATCCTGGTTTTGTTCTCTCTTATCTGTAGAATGGATATATATTTTCTTGTCACTGGGTGACTTTTTTTTTTAATTTATTTTTTAAATTTATTGGGGTGACAATTGTTAGTAAAATTACATAGATTTCAGGTGTACAATTCTGTATTACATCATCTATAAATCCCACTCACTGGGTGACTTTTAAGGATCAAATAAAATGTATGTGAAAATATTCAAATGTATAAGACACTATACAAACGCAAAGGTTATGTTTTGTTTCTGGAATATTTTTCAACTGATGTGCTACATCATGTATTTTTCTTGCATTTTAACCTGTATCATTATTTTAATTTTTATCAAAAGAACTCTGGGCTCCTCAGTTTTACACATATTCTAAATACATAAATCGTTGGAACTCAAATATGAATAACTTTGATTGTAATAGCACATTGGGACTTCAGATAAATGTTATAAATTTCCAATAATATGGTATCAATATTGTAAAATAACTTTAGAAACATTATATTTGTGAATGGCACATAAACATTGCTAAAAACATTTCCTCCCAGAGCAGATAAGAGTTTGTTGTGTTCAAATGAATGGACACTTTTAGTATAGTTTATAATTATTTCATTTATATTGTCATTATTTGAAAAATATGTTTGTGGAGAATCCCCAAATTTATGCTTTTATAATGAAAAATTGGCAACAAAGAAGAGTGAGATATATTAGAAAACTTGTTATTATGTTCTATAAATTAACATTGTTCTACCTTTACTTTCTTAATTTAGACAGTTTTGAATATTTACTGAATGAACCTAATTATTTTTATAATCAATTTTTACTGTGTCTTAATTTATACTCTGGTTAGAAATCAGACTCAGAGTCCGGATTGAACTATACTTTTTTGACCTGTTACAGACCGACACCTTCTCTCTGGAAGCGGTGCACCTTGGGGTTTTGTACAAGATTGTCATAGGACATGATGGGCTTGGTCCAGGTAAGAGTCTCCATAGGTAGACAGTCAAGGTCTGATTGCATTCTACTCGTGTGAAACCCTGTACAGATCTAGAAAATAATTGTGGAAAGCTTGTAATTGACTGATCTTTAAGTATTGACTATCTGAAATTAAAATATTGTCCCTAAATATTCTTTAAATTTTAAGTAGATGTATTATTTTTCTTTAAAATGACATAGGCTTGCCCAAGTGAATGCTATGCTTAAAATGCTAGAAAAATTGATCTATAAATATTGAAAGAATTTGGGATTTACATGCTGGGGCTTGTGGCAACATTCTAGCATGCTACTGGTGGATATAGCAGCAGTGTCTAGTAGTAGTGATAGTTTGAAGTACTAGCAATAGTGCCAAGAATGGCATGTTAAGGAGACTGTCCTGGCAGCAAGGTCCCAGCTCTATTATCTGCTGCTAGTTTGTTCATGGTTCTTCCTCAGTTTTCCCATCAGTTCTGTGAGGTGACCCACATTTTCCCTATAAGTTCATTTTCTGCTAGTGTATGAAATAGCCATAAGGTAAACAAAATCCTGTAATACAACACAAGAGTACTGAAGTTCATGTACTACAAAAGGATAAAAACCCAAAAAGCATCAAATAAAATGGTGAACTCTTTTACCAAAAAAAGTCAATGTATAATTTTCAAAATGTCAAGAACAAAGTTTTCCTACCAATATATAATGAACATGTATTTAAATAAGTAATGAGGGAATTAGCAGGGTGACAAAGTGGTTCAAAGTGGTTGCATGATACTGAAAAATATATATTTACAATCAGTGAAAACAAAAAGAATGATGAATAAGATTGATAAATTAACTTTCAAGTATGGCTAATTTCTTAAGATAATAAAACATAACTTTGAGGTTTTCTTCTCTCTTGAACAAAATTCATTTATATTTTGACCAGACTGAAATCTTTTGCATCTTATTTTTCTGTCAGTTGACAGCTAATTTTACAGAGTCTAGGCCCTAATCTATGGTAAGTATTAAGTCAAATAGCATTATACTCTGCAGGGAGTCTGATGATTCTCAGCAGGTATGTTAGAAATGCTCTAGTTACTAGAGTCTAGTACAACATTAAAAGGACATGCCAATGTGTCCAAACTAACACTTACACACCAATTTGGTGGATCTACTAGTATAAAGTGCAGTACCAAGTATTTTCTATAATAAATACAAAGATGACCAAGATGGAATGCCTGAGCTTGAGTTTACTAAGAGCTAGCAATATGAATTTAAATCCTAAAAAGTTTGGTACAGCGTTTTGATCCTGATTTTGGTTGAGAGTTCAAGTCCTATCTTTGTTCCTCCAAATTCTGATTTTCCCAGTTTATCCATTAAATGGAATTTCAGAAACTGAGATATCATTGCTGTAGCATAGTAAAGGAATTTTAGAATAGAAGTCAACTACATAGATTTGAATCCAGGCCTTGTCACTTGTTGAATTTTTGATCTGAAGCAAGTCACTTAACCTCTCTGAGCTTCAGTACATACTCTATAAAGTGAGTAATAACTCATGTAGTCATTGTGAGGATTGCATGAGATTGTTTATAAATGGAAAAGCAGTGTACATGTGACAGTAAGTTTTCAATAGTCATTATAATTTTTTAATTATATTTTTCAATACCAATTGAATATGTTGTTTTGTAAAACTCACCTATTTTTTTCCATTTCCACATTTTCTTTACAGATGTTTTAAGACGGAAACTTAAAAAAAAAATCTTTTATAATCATGTTTCCTTTACCCCCTCTCTATCTCTTTATTTATAAAATCAGCTGATATTTATCTAGGAACACTTTTGGGAGTTGGTGGTGGTAGAAATGGCCAGAGCAAGCAGAAATAAAAAAGCCCTGTGGAACTCAGAGCACCTATTCTAAAGGAGGTATCATTTTGTTTAGCAGATTCATGGTTTATACTGAAAATTAAAGCAAACAATTTTATTTGATATTTTTTCACATTTGTTTATCAATATTTTTTATGGTCTGAATGTTTCTCCCTAAATTTACATCTTGAAATCCTAATTCCCTGTATGCAGTGATATTAGTGGAGCCTTTGGAAGGTGTTTACTGGGATTAGTGTTCAGATAAAAAGGGCTCTGGAGACATCTCTGGTCCCTTCCACATTGTGAGGACACAGTGAGAAAGCTCTGGCTATGAACCAGGAAGATAACCCCTACCACAAGGTGACCATGCGGATGCCTTGGTCATGGACTACCTATCCTCCAGAATTATAAGAAAAAAAAATTCTGTTCTTTATAAGCTACCCACTCTGTGGTATTTTGTTATAGCAGCACCAGAGGGCTAAGTCAACATTGTAATTTAACAGTTAAATTTCTTATTTTCCCAACCCCAAATATTCAAATAAAACTGATGTTGTGTTACTTGTGAGGATTTTCGCAGTTGCTGGGACAATGTCATGTATTCCATAGAATGTGTTCTCCAGATAAATAGTTGTAGAGCAGCCTGACTGATAAATGTAGGTGCATATATCCTGAGTTATATGTGTGCAGAGTGAAGCCAGAAATATAATTAAGGAATAATAGATAACAACTAAGTAGGGTTCATGCCAAGAAATGGAAGGGTAATTCAGTATTAGGAAATCTATTAATAAAGTTCATTGCCTTAGAAGGTTGAAGCAGAAAAATTATTTAAGAGTCAAATAATATTTTTATTTAAAATCCATTCAAAATTTGTAACCGAAAATATATTTTAGAATGATTTAACTCAAGACAACCACTTAAACTGAAACCCATTAAAATTAGAACTGCAACAAGGATTTTTGTCATTATAATTTAGTCATTTGTTGGAAAACAATATAATTTGTTTTTCAAAATGGCTATAATTTTGGAAAAAAGATACAGTATTGCTTATAGGTAATAGAAATGTCTATTAAAATGCAAGGAGGATCAAGTGACAATTATAAAAGCAATGAGAGAATTTATAAAGTGACTAAAATTAAATCAATAAAATATAACTGGAGGTTGTTTTTCTTATAATAGAAAATATGAAATGGACATATTCTGTGTTCATGGATTGGAAGAATCAACATAGTTAAAATGGCCATAATACACAAAGCAATATACAGATTTAATGCAATCCCCATCAACATTTCAATGACATAAAAAACAAAATAGAACAAAAAATCGTCAGATTTGTAGGTAATCACAAAAGACCCCAAATAGCCAACGCAATCCTAAGAAAAAAGAACAAGGCTGTAGGTACCACACTTCCTGACTTTAATTTATACTACAAAGTGGCAATAATCAAAACAGCATGGTCAGAAAAAAAGACACACAGACCAGTGGGATAGAATTGAGAGCCAAGAAATAAACCCACATATATATGGTCACTTAATTTTTGACAAAGGAGGCAAAAACAAACAATGGAGAAAAGAAAACCTCTTCAATAAATGGTGCTGGGAGAATTTGGAAGCCACTTGCAAAAGTATGAAACAAGACTACTATCTCACCAAAATTAACTCAAAATGGATCAAAGACCCAAACACACGACCTGAAACAATAAATTGCACAGGTACTAAAAGAAAGCAGAGATATGAAACTTATGGAACTCGGGTTCAGAGAGGATTTTATGAATTTGACCTCAAAGCCAAGGGAAGTAAAAGCTAAAATAAATGAATGAGACTATAGCAAACTAAAAATCTTCTGCAGAGCAAAAGAAACTATCAACAAAAGAAAGAGGCAACCAACCAAAAGAGAGAAAATATTTGCAAACAACACCTCTTAGAAGGGGCTAATGTCCAAAATATATAAAGAACTCACACAACAAATAACAAATAAAAACCCAAATGATCCAATTGAAAAATAGGCAGAGGACCTGAGCAGACATTTTTCCCATGAAGACTTACAAATGGCCAACAGATATATGAAAAAATGCTCAACTTCACTAGCTATTAGGGAAATGTAAATCAAAACCACAATGAGATACCACCTCATACCTGTTAGAATCAACAACACAAGTAATAACAAATGTTGGAGAGGTTGTGGAGAAAAAGGAACCCTCATACACTGCTGTTGGGAATGTAAATTGGTATAGCCACTATGGAAAACACTGGAGTTTCCTAAAAAAGTTAAAAATAGAATTACCGTACAACCCAGAATTCCTCTTCTGGGTGTCTACCCCAAAAATCAAAAACATTTATCTGTAAAGATATATGTACCCCTATACTCATTGCAGCATTATTCACAGTGGCCAAGATGTGGAAACAACCAATGTGTCCTTTGACAGATGATTAGGTACAGAAGATGTGATACCTATATATGAAGGTATGTCAATTAAGTTTGCGAACTCATCCTAGAAAAAGTGCTACATACCTCATTGCTGAATATCACTATGGTCACCTTTGAAGTACTCCCCTTGGGAAGCTATGCACTGATGCCAGTGCCTAGTCCACCTTTCAAAACAATTTTGAAACTGTTTTTCTGGAATGGCCGTCAGAGCTGTCCTTGTACTACCCTCGATGTCCTGAATGTCATCAAAATGTCTTCCTTTCAATATTGCCTTTCTCTTCGGGTAAAGAAAGATAGTCATTGGGGGCCAGATCAGGTGAGTAGGGAGGGTGTTCCAATACAGTTATTTGTTTATTGGCTAAAAACTCCCTCACAGACAGTGCCGTGTGAGCTGGTGCATTGTCGTGATGCAAGAACAATGAATTGTTGGTGCAAAGTTCAGGTCATCTTTTCCACTCAGCCTTTTCAGCACTTGCATATAGTAAACTTTGTTAACTCTTTGTCCAGTTGGTACAAATTAATAATGAATAATCCCTCTGATATCAAAAAAAGGTTAGCAACATCATTGCAACAAGTTTGTGAACTTAATTGTCAGACCTCATAGTCAGGAGGATCACTTCTTAAATTATATAAATGTCTAACCATTATGTTAACTCCTGAAATTAATATAAAATAATATTGAATGTCAAAAAAATTGTTTTATCCTAGAGCTGATGAGTAGTATCTCATCAAGTCAAGGATGAGGATGTATTTTGAGCTGCCTTTTGTATAGATAAAACTGCTATAACTACTTAAAATAATCCATTTTATCTATAAATAAAGGTAAATTATATTTTAATCAATTTCAGTTTGAAAATTAAGGTACAATTAAAGATTTAAAAATAGATTATTATCTTCATGTGTACCAGCTCAGTGTGTATGTTTGGAAAGAGATTCTGAATGACTGTTCGTTTTCTAGCTTATTAAACCATGTATATGAAGTGTATAACACTCTATGTATATGTTTGGGAATAGAAAGTATTGTAACTTATCAGATATATGTTCTTTGGAAGATTCTAAAGGCATTTTATGAAATCGAGAACAGTTGAAGAATTGTTCTAGTTCGACCTGTTTGGAAAATCATAATGAAACAGGTATCATAAAACAACGAGGCCTTGAAATATAGTGCGCTCTTGTTACATGTATAAGAAA
This sequence comes from Rhinolophus sinicus, assembly GCF_057876585.1. NCBI lineage: Eukaryota > Metazoa > Chordata > Mammalia > Chiroptera > Rhinolophidae > Rhinolophus > Rhinolophus sinicus. Next base: position 22,763,492 of record NC_142507.1, on the reverse strand, counting down.
TATTTTTAAATGCTTCTTACAGCTTCCCTTATATCTTGTTTTATTTGAAGTATTAAAGCTTAAAGGTACACAAGGCCTTTACATGTGTTTGGAAGCTACGTCCTCTTTCTCAAAACTTCAAGTTAATACCTGAAGCATACGTGTTCACAGCACATTTTTCTTCATTTAATCTGTGTTTAGGAAATGGCTGGTTTCTTGATGATGTTGTTATCAAGGATCCCACAACAAACCATGAATATGCCTTCTTCTGTCACAGGTTTGTAAGTGTGTTTTCATATTAGTCAGTTTCAAGTTCATGTATTCTGAAGAAATGGATAGTTTATTCAAATATTCCTGGTTATTAGTGCTTTGTTGGGTAACTTTTTTGAACATTAATTTTAGGGGCTGCTCCTTCTATGTAGAAAGATACAAATATGATTATCATTATTCCTGATGTGACAAATTTAAATCTTTCTTGGGAAATTAAGAAATATTTTAAAAATATAATTCACTTTACGTATTAGTAAGGACAATGAAAGTCTCTTTTAATAGAATTTATTCCAATTGGACTAGGTCCCAAATTAGGTTAAAAAATAATCAATGTATAAAATATATGTTGCATATGTCTTTTTATACAACAATGACATTTCTGACCCACTGTCATCAGGCCTTGATTTGGGGATTATTTTCCCAATAGTGGTGATAGATTTGCAATTATTTTGAACATTCTCCTGCCTCTTTCCCCATGGAACCAGTAATAGCCATTTATGAAATAACTGATTATAGTTTAAACGCTAATTGGTGGCCAAAGAACAGGATAAAATAATTGGTCCAGTGGATGTAAAATCTATGACCTAGGCAGGCTGATTGAATAATTCACCTGTGGGTTAGGGAAAAACATATTTTATCCTTATCGGCTAGCAGCCCCTCCTACATTCCCTGAGCTCTCATAGTCGTTTTAAGCATTTTATTTTATATTTCTTATTCTGCTTTTACCAACTGGATACCTATGGTTTTTTTCAATTCCCATTACCCATTATTTCTGGCTTGGCTAGATAATTGCCCTGTGGTTAATGTAAATATAAAGGTAGAATATACTCAGTACACTTTTCTTTTCACAGATGGCTGGATCAAGGAGAAGATGATGGTAAAATTGTCAGAGAACTGTATGCCAGGGATAACAGTATCATCTCTGCAAGTGAGTGCCATGTACACACATTTCTTGAAAAACTACTAATATCATGATGGAGGAAAGCATGACACTGCTGAAAGTAATAGTCCTCTCTTTCTTTTATATCCTCAGGGCAGAAGCTAGAATGTAACAGAAAAGAAACAGTAAGATTTTACTTTTGGCTTTAAATTATTTGGTACAAACAGTGTTTAAATAGCTATCTGATGTGTTAAAACAAAACAGTATAAAATGTTTAGAAAGGGGTGTTTCTTAGTAATTTTCTTCTCTTTATCTTCTTATGTTGGTGTTTTTTGTTTCTTTTGTTTTTCTATTTAGTGGGCTGCAGAAAGCTGGAAATTTATGAAAGGAAATACTCTTCAATTCTACAACAAACTTACAGGAGGGTTTGTCCGGCTGCATCCAGATGGCACAGTTGATGCAATTGGAGAGAAGACAGACAAATATGGTAAAATCAGTGAAAAAAACATGTGGGAGCTGGAGGAAGGCAAATTTTTAGACCCAGTTTAATGTACAGTTTTGCTTCTTATTTTTCAGATGGCTTTACACCAATATTTGACCATTTAAATAATTCATTATCTGCATTAATATAAATGATCAATAGATGATAGGCTTTAAATCTGGGCAGACAATGTCATTATGCAGAACATTACACCATATTTGGTATTACTTAATTGAAGAATAAACTGTAGGAAATTAATATTAACTGTTCATAAAATGTAGCAGTTGTAGCTCTTACATGGTATAGCCATTTAAGGAATTAAGTTGGTTGCACTAAATATTGAGTGCCTGTTCTGTCAAAACACCATGTTAAATAATTTGAGGGCCACCAAAATAATTGAGACATTGTTATGAATTCCAGTGAGTCATAATGTAATGAAGAAGACAATTCTAATAATGGTTAGAATTGTTATAATAAAGGTACAGAGGAAAACTAGGCAAAGAAAAACTAGATTTGATGTTTAAAATCAGCATGTCATGTGGTTCTCAACTTTTTCTGTTTGACTTATTTTACTTAGCATAGTAGTGTCAAGATCCATCCATGTTGCCATCTTTTCTTGTGGCTGAGTAGTATTCCATTGTGTATATACACCGTATCTCTTTACCCAACCATCCATCAAAGGACACTTTGGTTGTTTCCATGTCTTGGCCACTGTAAATAATGCTGTAATGAACATTGGAGTACATATATCTTTATAGATAAATGTTTTCAAAATTTGGATGGGGAATGGTAGAAGAGGGTAAAGGGAGTTAAATATTTGGTGATGGAAAGAGAACTGACTCTGGATGGTGAACACATAATGCAATATATAGATGATGTATTATAGACTTGTGCACTTGAAACCTATGTAGCTTTGTTGACCACTGTCACCCCAATACATTCTAAGTAAAAAAATCAGCATGTCATGAAGGCATGACCATAAGAGTTAATGAACAAGGAGTAAATTGATAATACTAGGCTTTTGACTATAAACCTAAACCTCCAAATCATCTTGAAATTTAGACTTTCAGTATTTAAACAAAAGTTGTCTGCTGCGTCTATGAATATATCTTTTCTGTACGGTAGTCCTCCTTTACGTGGTTTTGCTTTCCTTGATTTCAGTTACCTGTGGTCAACTGCTGTTTAAAAATATTAAATAAAAATTCCAGAAATAAACAATTCATAAATTTTAAATTGTGTGCATTCTGAGTAGTGAGATGAAATCTCCTGCTGTCCAAATCTGTCCTGCCCAGGATGTGAATTATCTCTTTTTCCAGTGTTTTCCTGTTGTAGGCGAACCCCCGCTCCCCATTAGTCACTTAGTAGCCATCTAAGTTATCAGATTGACTGTTGTGGTATCTCAGTGCTGGTGTTCAAGTCACCCTTATTTTACTTAATAATGACCCCAAAACCATTCAAATAATTTTTTTCCAAGATTTTTATTAAAATATAGCTAACATACAATATTGTATTAGTTTCAGGTATACACGATAGTTATTCAACATTTATATAACTAAAGAAGTGATCATATGATGAGTCCAGCAACGCTCTGACACTATACCACACTATCATAATATTATTGACTATATTCCTTATTCTGTACATTACATACTCATGACTTGTTTGTTTTATACCTGGAAATTTGAGCCTCTTTATCCCCTTAACGTTTTCCCTCCCTTTAAAATTTTTCCATTACAGTTGACATTCAATATTATTTTACATTAATTTCAGGTGTACAGTATAGTGGTTAGACAATTTAAGAAGTGATCCTCCTGACTAGTCTAGTACCCATCTGGCACTATGCATAGTTATTACCATATCATTGACTATATTTCCTGTGCTTTACTTTATATCCCCATGACTATTTTGTAACTACCAATTTGTACTTCTTCTTCTTCTTTTTTTTAAGGAGAGTGCAGCTCACAGTGGCCCATGTGGGGATAGAACTAGCAACTTTGGTGCCATCAGCACCATGCTCTAACCAATTGAGCTAACCAGCCACCCCCCCACCCCAATTTGTACTTCTTAGTACCTTCACCTTTTTACCTTGCCTTCAATCTCCCTCTCATTTATCACCCCAATAAATCTAGTACCCATCTAACGCCATAGTTATTAAAATATTATTGACTATATTCCTTATGCTATGCCCTACATTCCCGTGAGTACTGTGTAACAACAAATTTCTACTTCTTAATCCCTTCCTCTTTGTCGCCCACACCCCCAACCCACTCCCATATGGCAACCATCAAAATGTTTTCTATATCTATGAGTTTGTTTCTGCTTTGTTTGTTTGTTCATGTTGTTCTTTAGATTCCACATACAAGTGAAATCACATTGCATCTGTCTTTCTCTGTCTGATATACTCCATTCAGCACAATACTCTCCAGGTCCATCCATACCACTGCAGATGGCAAGAATACATTCCCTTCTATGACTAAGCAATATTCCATTGTAGATATATACCACCTAGTCTTTATCCACTCTTCCATCGATGGACACCCACGTTCCCTCCACATCTTGGCCACTGTAAACAATGCTGCAGTGAACATATGAATGCAAACGTCTCCTCAAAGTAGTGTTTTGAGTTTCTTTGGATAAAAACCCCGAAGTGGGATTACTATATCTTTCCTTATTTCTTCTTATAGCCTTTGTTTTAAAGTCCATTTTGTCTGGTATAAGTATTGCTGCCACAGCTTTTTTGTTTGTTTCCATTTCATAAAATATCTTTTTCCATCCTTTTACTTTCAGTCTGTGTGTCTTTCAATCTCAAGTGAGTTTCTTGTAGGCAGCTTATGTAAGGGTCTTGTTTTCTTTTCCATTCAGCCACCCTATCTTTTGATTGGAGCATTTATTTCATTTACATTTAAAGTAATTATTGATAGATATGTAGTTATTGCCATTTTATTATTCATATTTTAGACCTTTTTTTTCTTCCTGTCATAAAGAAGTCTCTCTAAGATTCCTCTGTAACACTGATTTGGTAGTGATGAACTCCTTTAGCTTTTTCATGACTGGGAAGCTCTTTTTCTGTCCTTTGATTCCAAATGATAGCTTTCCTGAGTAGCGTAATCTTGGTTGTAGGGTCCTTGCTTTTCATCACTTTCAATATTGCTTACCAATCTCTCCTGGCCTGCAAAATTTCTGTTGAGAAATCAGCTGGTACTCTTATGGAAGCTCTGTTATAGGCAATTAACTGTTTTTCTCTTGCTGTTTTTAAGATTATTTCTTTTTTTTTAATTAAAGTTTATTGGGATGACGATTGTTAGTAAAGTTACATAGATTTCAGTTGTACAATTCTGTATTACATCATCTATAAATCACATTGTGTGTTTACCACCCAGAGTCAGTTCTCCTTCCATCACCATATATTTGATCCCCCTTACCCTCATCTCCAACCCCCCACCCCCCTTACCCTCTGGTAACCACTAAACTATGGTCTGTGTCTATGAGTTTCTGTTTCTCATTTGTTTGTCTTGTTCTTTTGTTGTTTTTGGTTTATATACCACACATCAGTGAAATCATATGGTTCTTTGCTTTTTCTGTCTGACTTATTTCGCTTAGCATTATACTCTCAAGATCCATCCATGTTGTCACAAATGTTCCCATATCATCTTTTCTTACTTTTTGCTGGAATGGCCATCAGAGCTGTCCTTGTGTTACCCTTGATGTCCTGAATGTCATCAGAATGTCTTCCTTTCAATATTTCCTTTATCTTTGGGTAAAGAAAGAAGTTATTGGGAGCCAGATCACGTAAGTAGGGAGGGTATTCCAATACAGTTATTTGGTTACTGGCTAAAATCTCCCTCCCAGACAGTGCCGTGTGAGCTGGTGCATTGTCGTGATACAAGATACGTAGAGTGTTGGCAAAACTTATTCATGCAGCCTTTTCAGAATTTCTAAATAATAAACTTGGTTAACTGTTTGTCCAGTTGGTTCAGATTCATAATGAATAATTCCGCTGATATCAATAAAGGTCATTTTGAGTCTTGATTTGGACTGACGGAACTTTTTGATCATGGAGAATTGGCTGACTTCCATTGTGCACTTTGATGCTTTGCTTCAGGGTCATGTTCGTACACCCATGTTTCATCACCAGTGATAACATGGCCCAAAATATCATCTTGCCTCTCCAAATGTCTTGGCATACTTAGACTCTCCTTTGCTTTTGTTCACTGGTGGGCTCCTTTGAGACCATTTTTGCATACACCTTTCTCATGCCAAGATTTTCAGTTAAGATTTTCGTTACTGTTTCTCATTCGGTTGATGTTTGCTTGGTCTATTGTACTTCTCACAGTCAGCTGACAATTTTGATGCAAAATTTGACGAATTTTTGCAATGTTTTCATCAGTTCTACTTGTCATTGGCCACCCTGACCTCTCTTCATCAGTGATGTATTCTCTCCCCTCAGAAAAATGTTTAATCCATTTGTACACTGCCATTTTCTTCATGGCATTATCCCCGTAAACTTGGACTAACATGTCCCTGATTTCACCTCCACTTTTGCCAAGTTTAACAAGAAATTTAATGTTTTTTTGTTGTTCTTACTTCAAGCTCAGACATTCTTGCAACGGAACACAAAAACATGCAACAACAATAATGAACACCACTCAGCAAGACACCACCATACGTGGACATGAACACAGCTGTGAGACAGTGATATACCAAGGTCATGAAACCTTACTGAGCTGTTTATACAGTGCTTCCAGTATAAGTGCACAGTGGCAAGTTCATGACCTTAATTGGTAGACCTTGTGTTCGTCATTTCAGTTATGGTATCCTTTATTTCTGACTGGTTCTTTTTTTCTATGTTTTCTACTTCCATTTTTCTGTTTCCTGTCTCTTTGTTGAAATTCTCCCTGAGATCACTGAGCATTCTTATAACCAGTGTTTGGATCTCTGCATCTGGTAGAGTGCTTGTTTCCGTTTTGGTTAGTTCTTTTTCTGGAGCTTTGTCCTGTTCTCTTATTTTGGTCATGTTTCTTTGTCTCCCCATTTTAGCTGCCTCCCTGTGTTTGTTTCTATGTATTAGGTAGGGCTGCTATGTCCCCTGGTCTTAGTAGAGTGGCCTCATGTAGTTGGTGTGCTGTGGGGTTCAGTGGCACAGTCTTCCTAGTCACTGAACCAAGTTCTCCAGGTATGTCTCTTTTGTGGGTTGTGTTTGGTCTCCTGTTGTAGTTGTGCCTTGGTTGCTATTTGCACATCAATGGGAGGGATTGATCTTCAAGCTGATTGGTTGTGAGGACTGGCTGTGACTGCAGTGGAGAAGTTGTTGTACAGGGGCTGTCCCTAAAAACAATGTTCACTTTAGCAGGGCCTGGTGCCTGCCCAGTATGCCCTTTGGATGTGTCATCCCTGGAGGCAGCTGGGTGGTGCACTAGCTGAGTACAAAACTGTCTACCAGGCACACTGGCCCCAGGACCTCCTGGCAGGGGCCTCACTGCAGACCAAGTTCAGCCACAGCCTCTGTCCTTTTCAAGGACACCTGGCATGAGCATCAAAGCAATCTGCAGATGGCTGCTAACTGAACTGGGCTTGGAAGTACCTCAAAGTCCATGCCTAGAACCGAGGCAGGCAATCACTGGTGCTAGACTTAGGGCTGCTCAGCCAGAGGTACAGGACACACTGAAGCCAGATGCTGCTTGTTTGGGTTTTGTAAAACTTTCAGAGATTGTAGGAAAGTCTGTAACATGAGTCAAGGCAGGCTGTTTACATGGAAAAGCCACTGGAAGCAGCTTAGGTTTGCGATAGTTGTGTGCAGTAGAGTCTCATGGAATCAGGGCAATTGAACAGTGTTAGCCAGGTTGATGGAGACTCAGATATTGTTGCCACCTGTGTTGGCATGCAGGGATCGGGGAGAGCTCAACAAAGGAACAATGGTTTCTCCAGCTCCTCCATCCAGGAAAAATCTGCCCCTCCAGCCCTCATCCTGAAGCCAGACAATTTCATTCCCCCCTGTATGTCCCTAATGCATTTTGAGCTGTTGCCCCACATTGGAATCAGATGCAAGTGTCTGCCAGCGAGTAAGTCTGTGTGCAGGCCCTATAAGATGAACACCTGGGACTGTAGCTACCCTCCATCTCATTTAGACACGATCTCCACTGGTTTTTACAGCCAAAAGTTATGGGGTCTTCTTTCCCTGGCACTGAAACCTTGGGCTGTGAATCCTGGTGTGGGATAGGACCCCTTGCTTCTACGAGGGGAACCTCCACCCCCAAGATGTCCCTCCCAATTTTTAATGGTCTCACATGGTTGTGGTACCAGCCTATTCCATGTCTCTGCCCCTCCTACCAGTCTTGAGGTGGCTTCTTCTATATGTCCTTAGTTATAGTGCTTTGGTTCAGCTAGACTTCAGGTGATGGTTGTTCTGTAGTTTATTTGTAATTTTGATATGTTAGTGACAGGAGGTAAGCACAGTGTTTACCTACTCCTCCATCCTGACTGGATCTTCTTCACATAACTTTTATTCAGTGTAATGTTATAATTGTTTCATTTTATTATAAGTTATTGTTATTAATCTTTAATTGTGCCGAATTTACAGATTAAAGCTTATCATATATACGTAAGTATAGGAAAAAAACAAACCTAGAATATGTAGATTTCTGTACTATCTGTGGCTTCAGGTATCCACTGGGGGTCTTGGAGTGGATCCCATGGATAATGGAGGAGGGACTTTTGTACTTTGTCAGAAACAGTGCTACTCAGATAGCCTCCAGGATGTGTTGGATGGAGATGCTAACCTATAGAGCATTTCCTCAAAATGTAGCCTCCTTCATTTCATATTAGAGATCCCAGGGAATAATCTAACTTTCTTCTGTATGAAAATATGTGGGAGTCTAGAATTATTCATTATAGCTTCTCTTTCCAAAATTAATGTATTCCTTAGACATTTTCCTTACCTATTGGTTTCTACTTGGGATCACCCATCTACTTTGATAAGTCAAAATGGCCTTTCATACCCTGTTCCCCAAGGTTTCTGCTGACACTGCGGATGCTCTTTTTCCTTATTCAGTATAGTAGATTGTATTTCCAAATGTGGTAACACAAATATCTCCCATTGTTAAATCAGAAACTGCGAAGGATCTAAGTTTTACTCTACTTTCAGAAAACACGAGAGCACTGAGTCTAAGACCAAGATCACTTTTCCCCACCACAGGTGTTAATTCCCCAGGTCCCAATCCCACAGTATCAGGAGATGAGAGCCTGATGGTACCTACATATGTGAGTGGGTGCATAAAGGAGAGAAATTAGGAAACTCTGATTTTATATAGAGTTGCCCATCCTTCCTTCCAGAGAAAGAGAGCAAGACAGAGATAGAGAGAACAAGCTCCAGAAATGTGTGTGTGAGAGAGAAAGAGAGAGAGAAGAGAGAGCAAGAGGGAGAGAGATTCTTTCCCGACCTGCAGCCAGCACCAACTGCTAGGCATGTGAGTCCCTGTGTAGACCAAATTAACTGGCAGATGATGAAAATAGAGAAACATTTTGCCCTTTAGTGTAAGCATCTTAATTTTTCAACATCTTAATTTATCTTAAGCATCTTAAGTTATCAGTCTTGTAACATATAAAGTAAAATAAGCAGTCCTTAAAAAAGGTAGGTGTAGGGTAGTATGAGTAATTTTCCTTCATGTAACTGATATTTTTGCGACAGGAAGTCTTTTATGTATGATAATTACTTGCAGCATTATTTCCTGATGTTATGTTTAGTGCTACATAAATTCAAACTCATGAATCAATGTTTGCCTGCCTGGAAAGTGTTGTGATGAACAATGCTGACCTATGGACATTTTTTCAGGAAAATATTTTAAGAACATGTCTCTGAGATATATTGACTTATAATTTTCACTCTATAAGACAATATTGTTTTTATCACCATGCTCCAATTCTTCAATTTAGTTATCAAGCTGGTTGTGAATTTAGCTGTTTCCATACCCAGAGAATCAGAATGCTTATTTCTCTGAGAGCTACTGAACCATTTCTTGGTAATACTGCACCTAAAACAAACACACAGCATGAGAAGGTCTTTGAAATACCACAGGGAGCTTCATCATAAGTTCTTATATATTAAAAACAGTACTGTTCCAACATTGACAATGACAATCACAGGCAAGTCTTGTCTCTTAAATGACAACAGCACCAACCAACAAGTTGAATGCAGCCTCATGAGAGACTCTGACACAGAGCCACCCAGATAACTTGCTCCCAAATTTCTGACCAACAGAAATGATAACGTAATAAATATATGTTTTAAGCTGCAAAAGTTTCAGAGTAATATTTACATAGTAACAGACCACTGATATACCATTTCAGACACTGTTCTATAAGATAGCTGCTCAGTATTTTCTTAGTCTGGGCACTGTGATGGACTCCACCCTCCTTTCATACTAAGTTGTGGTCAGGAATGGAAAGGGCGGTATCTCTCCTATCTCTAATCTCTTGTCTTCTTTCTTGTGTTGCTGATTCACTTCCATATTCTGCACAAGTGCACTGGGTAATTCTGAATATTCAGTGTCATTTTTCTACCTGGAAACTATAAAACATTTTTGAAAGAAATTAAGAATACCTAAATAAATGGAAAGACATCCTGTGTTCATGGATTGGAAGGCTTAATATTATTAAGATGACAATATTACCCCAAATGAGCTACAGATTCAATGAAATCCCTGTCAAAACCCCATAACATTTTCTGTAGAAATTAAAAAGAAACTAACCCTAAATTTTATATGAATTACAAGGGACTCTGAATAGCCAAAACAATATTGAAAAAGAAGAACACAGTTAGAAGATTTATGTTTTCTGATTTTAAAATTACTACAAAGCTATAGTAATTAAAACAGTATGGTAGTGAAATAAATATAGACATACAGATCAATGGAATGGTACTTTGTATTTTTTGAGATGATGGGTCAGGCGAAGCCACAAGAGGAGACACAGGTGAGGCTCAGAAAAACAGTTTATTATACTCACAGGTCCTAGAGATGGAGGCATAGCATGCCACACAGGACCACATGAAAAAACACCAAGGTGGTCAGGACACAGAAGACAGGAGGGAAGGAACACTCAGACCACGGACTTTATTGTGGTTTCCATAGGAAAGATAAGGCAGGGTGGGATAAACAGTTTAAGATTGGATAATTTGAATAATTTCAGCAAGTTTTGGGCTATAGTGGTGATCTCTAGTTGCCTGGTACCTAGCCTTGCAATGATTAAGGCAGAGGAATATCCCTGCCTGGAGTGCAAGGGCCAAAAGGACGAGGTATGGCTCTGGATTGGTTAGTTTGTATATCAAAGGTATGCTGTAGTCTGGGCCTTTTGCTATCTCTAAGAATTAACTAGTGCAGGGAGGGGCACTTTCTCTTCCAGCCAGAAAGGTTTTTAAGATGTCAAATCATCATAATACAGAAAATTTAAATTATATACAATGTAAATAAAATGAAAAGTCTAGCAATAAACCTGTACATAGCAATTGATTTTTGACGATTCAGTTGGGGAAAGAATAGTCTCTTCAACAAATGGTGCTGGAGCAACTGGATATCCAAATGCAAAATAATAAAGCTGGACCCTTACTTTACACTATATACAAAATTTAACTCAAAATGGTCTAAAGGCCTAAGTGTAAGAGCTAAAACTATAAAACTCTTAGTAGAAAATGTATGTGTAAATCTGCACATCTTTGAAATAGTCAGTGATTTCTTAGATATAACATCAAACGTATAAGCAACAAAGAAAAAATAGATAAATTAGACATCATCAAATTAAAAACTTTGTATCAAAAAATACAATCAAGGAATGAGAGGGTAACCCACGAAATGGTAGAAAATATTTGCAAATTATATATCTGATAAGAACTTAGTATCTAGAATATATAAAAAGTTCCTAAAACTAAAAAAAAAAGACAAACAACCCAATTTAAAAATGGGCAAAAAACTTGAATAGACTCTTATTCAAAGAAGACATATAAATGGTCAGCAAATACATGAAAAGATGTTCAGTGTCTTTAATATTAGGAAAACAGAAATCAAAACCACAACAAGAAGCGGCCAGATGGCTCAGTTGGTTAGCACGCGAGCTCTCAACAACAAGGATGCTGGTTCAATTCCCACGTGGGATGGTGGGCTGTGTCCCCTGCAACTAAAGATTGAAAACAATGACTGAACTTGGAACTGAGCTGCACTCTCCACAACTAGATTGAAGGACAATAACTTGGAGTTTATGGGCCCTGGAGAAACACACTGTTCCGCAATATTCCCCAGTAAAATAAAATAAAAAGAAAATAGAAAAAGATAGTTACTTAAAAAAAAAACCACAAAATATTACTTCATACCCACGATGATGGCTGTAATAAAAATAATAGAAAATAAGTTTTGGTGAGGATGTGGAGAAATTGGAACCTACATGCATTGCTAGTGGAAATGTAAAATTGTTCAACTACTTTGGAAAACAATTTGATTATTCATTAGTAAGTTAAACATAGAATTCCCATGTGACCTAGCAATTCCATTCCTACGTATATAGCAAAGATAATTAAAATAAAAACTTGTACATGAATTTATGGCACTATTCATAATAGCCAAAAGATGGAAACAATCCAAATGTACATCAATTGAATGGATAAACAAATGTAATATATTCATACAATAGAATATAATTCAGCCATAAAAAGGATTGAAGTACTGATACATGCTCTAACATGGATGGACTGTGAAAACATTGAGATAAGTGAAAGAAGTCAGACATAAAAGACCACATATTGTATGATTTAATTTATATGAAATATCCAGAATGTGCAAATTCATAGAGATGCTGGAGCAGAGGGGAGCAGGGAATAAGTACCGACTGTATAATGGGTACAGGGTTTCTTTTGGAATAATTAAAATGTTTTGAAACTTGGTATTGGTAATGGTTGCACAACATTGTGAATGCACTACATGCCACTGAATTGTATGCTTTAAAATGGTTAAAATGTTGAATTTTATGTTATTGTACCATGATTAAAAAAAAGTAATGAGTCATTGTACAACAATAGGGGTACAATTCACATTTGTAATTGTTATGGGTTTATACTATATTAACCACTTTTTTTTAAAGTTTATCGGGATAACAATGGTTAGTAAAATTACATAAGTTTCAGAAGTGCAATTCTATAATACATCATCTGTATATCAAACTGTGTGTTTACCATCCAGAGTCAGTTCTCCTTCCATCACCATATATTTGATCCCTTTTACCCTCATCTACCACCCCCCTCCCCCCTTTCCCTCTGGTAACCAATAAACTATTGTCTGTGTCTGTGAGTTTTTGTTTCTTTATTTGTTTGTCTTGTTCCTTTGCTGTTTTTGGTTTTATATCCCATATATCAGTGAAATCACATGGTTCTCAACTTTTTCTGTCTGGCTTAATTTGCTTTGAGGAAGAGACAATTCTTTACAATTCTCACAAAGGCATTATTTCACTTACAATCAGGGTAAATGGAGCTTATTACAAACCAACCAAGCAATCAGCAACCAACCAACATACATATATAACAGGAAGATGTGAAGTGGTAATAAACTAAGGCCTTCCTGCCAGGAACCCACAATTCACATCATGGCTTGAACTCGTTTTATATATAAAGGGAATTAAGACTGGAGTAAGTTTTAGGGAGAGTAGAGCTCTAGCACCTTGTCCTAGCCCTTTGTCCTTTCCCTGTTCCCTACTGGAGCAGAAGATATGGCATTCCCTACGGAGTTCTGAGTTGTTTACATGAACAGAACACAAAGAGACAGTTCTTCCTGTGTCTCTCACATAGCTACACAATCTGGCTCTCCTGTGGAAAGCTATCTACAGCCACTTTAAGAATGTCTGTATAAGGCAATGTTGGAAGATAAAGAACTTCCTCCCTTCAGGGATAGTGAAATCTCCTTCCTCTCCCCAAAAGAATATTTGTTCTCTAACTCAGGTAATAAAGATAATATCTCCCTGTGAGCAAAGACTGGGCAGGCTTGTTAGCAGTCCTTAAAAAGATTGAGGGTTTCCAAAATTTAGAGTTCCTCAGCTGTGACCCAGAGCCACTGTGAGTGTAGCATTTACATAGTCCCACTCTTCATTGTCCCGTGGGACTTGAGGGTCAGGGGAACTGATGAAAACCTGCAGCTCCTGCTACCTGATGTGCTGGGTTTAATAAACTATCTAAACCAGTAGGGCTTGCTTGCTGTGTCCTTACTGACTCAATTTGTGGAAGTATGGCTAGCTGACATAAGAGCTGCCTGGTGCTTAGGGACTGCTGTCTGGTGTCTTTTTCTAGGCTAGCCATTTGTTGAATGACTAGAGAAAAGAGTAGATCTCTAGAGCCACTGGATTATAGGGAAGGACTATAGGAAGGCATAATAGAATAGGGGTGGTGAGAAATTGACTTGAGGCCCTAATTTCTATTGAATTGGAGGCATGGATTCCGGGGTTTCCAGTGATTTTAGACCAGAAACAGCTAGAATATGTGAGCATATGTAAGCAGCGCAAATGGCTGCCCAATGCAAAAAGACCTTGTCCTGATAGGATTCCCCAATGGCAGGAGGCTCTTGATGGTATTACAAGAACACTAATTTAGTGTGACACTTGCCTGAGCCACTGTTTTTACTTCTGCATTGCTGAATGGAGAAATGACAATGGCTGGCAGAGGAGGGCCTGCAGTCTTGCCTCCATGGTAACTCACATGAGCGATAAATCACCTACTAACCTTACCTGGTGGATGAAAGTGAAAGAGACAGGGAAACTAGAAGAGAGAAAGCTGACCATGTTCCTGTCCCTTCTGAGTAGCTTCTAGCAGTTTCATGTGAGTGGAGGGTGAGAGGAACTTTGAGATTTGAGACAGTAAGATTTTAATACTCAAACTACAGCACAAAGTATTTATCAGAGATGTAATATTTATAGCTTTTCTTTCAAGTTGACTTCAAATAATTTTACTGTTCCAAAAGAAATCCTGAGGGAAATTTTGTTAAAATTACGTTAAATCTAAATATTAACTTGGAAAGAATTGATGTTTTCACGGTATTCAGTCTTTTCCTTTAGGAATTTGTTCTACCTGTTCATTCAGGACTTTTTATATAAATTTATATAAAATGTTCTCTCTTCATGTAGGTACTACCTTGTCTTGTTAGTATTATTTCAATGTTTTTGTTTGCTATTGTAAAGAAACCTGTTTTCCGTTATAAATCTAACATATATACATATATAGACATCCATAGTTTTAATATTTTTAAAATTTATTCAATATTTATTAATTGCCTACTATATGTCAGGCACTGATCTAGACACACATTTATTCTGAATCTTATCATTTTACTAATTTAAAGAGTTTTTTTCAGGTTTTACAAATATAATAAATTTGTCTATTAATTTCTAATAATTATATCTATTGTTTTCATTTCAAGCACTTTTCCACTGGCAAGAACATCCTTAAGAAAGTGGAATGTTGGTAATACTGGCATTCTCATGTAATTAATTTTAATAGGATGTATTTATTGTTTATTAAGAGTTGGGTATTTGAAGAGGAGTCCTGTACAGAATCAATTCAGAAATAAGATACAGAACACAGACAAGCGGAAATCAAAATCTCAGCTTTATTATGAATGGAATCAAGTGGGTATACTAGCTCTATATCTGAGCTCATAAGACTGGCTAACTCTTCCCAGAATGAGACAAGATTTTCTACCCAAGCATAGGCAGTGTTGGCTAAACACAGGCTCCCCTGTGTCGGCTGTCCCGTACAGTCATAGAGAGCACAACAGAAAGGACTTTCTGAGAAATTCTTCCCTCTGGGGACAAAAGGGCCTAAGTTGGAATACATAGCTCCTTTCAAAGTCACCAAACAAATGGATGTACTCTATTCCCTCGTATGCAGTAAAAGGGAGTATGAGAATCAGTACAGAGAAAGTAGGTTTCTACTCATGTTATATATGATGTGATTATTAATTTTTAAATACTTTTCCTTCAGAGTGATAAGAAAGTAAAACTATTTCCAATTTTACCAAAAACCCTATTAAAATGATTTAAAAATAAAATATCAATGTTAAATGTTATTACATTTCTCTTTGACTTCGACTGGATTCATTTTGGACTTAGAGTTAATTTATGTTACTCGAATAAATATATTTTCTTAAAATATACAGATGATATATTATATAATTATATACTTAAAACCTAGATAATTTTATTAACGAATGTCATCCAATAAATTTAATATAATTAAAAAACATAAATAATCTTTCCATTCTTGTATTAAACTCTGCTTACTTATGGCGGATAGCTCTTTCAACTCTGTAATTTAAATGAGATTTCTAATTTTTTCCTTTTTTAGAAATTATAAATCCTATTCACATGAGAGGTTCATTAAATGTGTCTACACACACACACACACACACACACACACACACACACACACACACATTTCAGTACTTAATGTGTGCCAGATGCTGGTCTAGATGCTGGAAATGTTACATCAATCAAAACAGATAAAATATGTGCCTGCCTAGAGCTTACATTCTGATGAGGTTAATCTATTTGGGGGGCAGTGGGGAGCCTATTCAACGTTTGATTCTATTCTTTTACCCCTTAGATTCATTGAGAAATAATTAACGTATAACATTGTGTAAGTTTAGGTATACAATATCATCATTTGATAAATGTATATATTGTAAAATAATTACAATAAGGTTAGTTAAACATCTGTCACTTCATGTAATTACAATTTTTTGTGAGAACATTTAAGATCTACTCTCTTAGCAACTTTCAAGTACATAATGTAGTATTGTTTATTATAGTCACTGTGATGTATATTGGATTCTCAGAACTCCTTCATCTTATAACTGAAAGAGTCTGTTTTTCAATTGGAAGTCAACATTTTGACCAGCATCTCCTATTCTCCCCAACCACTGAGTCCTAGCAACAACCATTCTATTATCTGTTTCCATGAGTTTGGCTTCTCCCCCCCCCCTCCACACACACACATATAGAGATGTGCAGTATTTAATATTCTCTGACTTACTTCATTTAGCCTAATTCCCCCAAAGTCCATCCATGTTGTCATAAATGGCAGGATTTTTTTCTTTTTTTGTGTGGTGAATAATATTCTTCTGTGTCTCTATCTCTATCTCTACCTCTATTTCTAGCATCTCTATCATCTTTACCTCTATGTATCTATATATCTATATCATCTATATTACATTTCTTTATTCATTCATCCATGGATGGACACTAGGTTGTTTCCATTTCCTGGCTTTTGTGAACAATGCTGCAATAAACATCCATCACTTAAGTATCTCTTCGAGATAACGATTTCATATCCTTTGGATCTACCCAGATGTGGGATTGCTGTATCATATGGTAGTTCTATTTTTGATTTTTCAAAGAAATTCCACAGTGTTTGCCATAATGGCTGTACCAGTTTACCTTCCCACCAACAGTGCACCAGGGTTCCCTTTGATAATAGTCATTCTAACAGTTGGGAAGTGGTATCTCATTGTGGTTTTGATTTGCATTTCCCTAATGATTAGTGATGTTGAACACCTTTTAAATAACTGTTGGCTATTTGTATGTCTTCTTTGGAAAAAAATATTTATTGAAGAACTCTGCCCATTTCTTACTTGAATTATTTTTTTGCTATTGAGTTGTATCAGTTCCTTATATATTTTGGAAATAAACCCCTTATCAGATACATGGTTTGCAAGTATTTTCTCCCATTTGGTGGGTGGTTTTCTTCATTTTGTTGTTCCCTTTGCTCTGCAGAAGCTTTTCAGTTTGATGTAGTCTCACTTCTTGATTTTGCTTTTTGTTGCTTATTCTTTTGGTGTCATATCCAGAAAATCATTGCCAAGGAGCTATTTCACTAGTGCTTTTTGTGGATTTTAATGGTTTCAGATCATATGTTTAATTTTAATTCCTTAAACCATTTCAAGTTAATTTTTGTAAATGGTATAAGAGTCCAATTTCATTATTTTGTGTGTGTGTGTGTGTGTATATATCCGGTTTCCCAGCATCATTATTGAAGAGACTATCCTCTCTCCATTCAGTATTCTTGACTCCCTTGTCAAGTATTAGTTGACTGTATATGTGTTGGCTCTCTGTTTTATTCCATGGATTTATGTATCTGTTACGTAATTCTAATTGCTAATACTTAAAATGTTTTCCAGGTCTCTTTGATGTTATTTTCAACAAAGAAAATATATGCATATTCCAAAGTCATGAAATGAGACATCTTTCTCTTGCTCTTAGCAATGGCTCTGTCACTGGAATGGTAGGTAGACAATTTTCTTTTTGTCACGTATCAATAGTATTGTATCCATATATAATATATTTTTGCATAAGGTACTTTTACAAGATTATCAAATTATATTTTCCTTTGGCTTTTACTTTCACTTTTTCATTAGTCTGTTTTGTCTCACTAATTTTCTGAGATTCTGATACATATACGGTCCTAAAATCCCACAATTAGAATTTAGACAAGAAAAAGTAGACCACTTCTCTGATAACATTCAAAAGTTTAATGAGCCTCCCAAAGGAGACAATCTGACTTCCCAAAGGCCCCTTCAGGGACCATATTATTAGGGAAAAAAAACACACTGTAAGTTCACCTAATTATGCTTTGTATCTCTTAGTTTAGGTTTGAAAAGTAGCTCTTAATATATAAAGCTGTCTTTTTTAAAAATTTAAAATTTATTAGGGTGACAATAATTAGTAAAATTACATAGGTTTAAATCCATGCATATTATGTATTTTGAAAAGTAAGACTGCATAGGATAACTGTCAAGCACTGTCCTAAGGACTTAACATGTGTTAAAACATTTACTGTTTACATCTACCTTATAAGAGAATCCACTATTGTCCCTATTTAACAGAAGAAGAACCTGAAGAATGGAAGGATTAAGTGAGCTGCCCAAGGTCACACAGCTATTAGGTTGGTGCAAAAGTAATTGCAGTTTAAAAGGTTAAAAATAATTGCAAAAACTCCAGTTACTTTTGCACCAACCTAATAGTAAGTGTGAAGGTAGGAATTGAACACAGGCAATCTGACTCTAGCTCTCAAGCTCCAGCTTCCTCATATAATGTTATATAATATTGCATAATGATTTTAGCCCATAACATGCTATTTAACATAAGGGAAAATAATCATTAAAAAACTTATGTAATTTGTAAGACTATAATTCAGGCTAAGTAATTAATTAAGTCAAACTTCCTCCATGAAGCCTTTTCTCCTCTGCTCTGGATTTTGCAAGGTATCCTATGTTATACTTTATAGCACATTCTGCTCAGTACAGGTCCTGGTCATAGTATGTGTTAAATAAGTATGAATGTAGTGGATACGGAATCTACTCAATTAAATTAAGAGCTTAGGAAATGTCCCATGGTTTTATTTTTCTAAAATCAAATTTATCCCAAGATCCTGTTCTTCTCGATTGGTGAGAGATTCCATCTTAGTCATTACTATGAGAGTCATCTTGTTATACACAAGATTTCACCAGGTATGGTGGTCTCAGAATATCTGGTGACAAGCCTCTTAGCTTCAGTCCACACTGGTTACTGCTGATGTAGTCATCAAACATCAGATGGTTTCTTGAACATGAATAACTCTGTTGCTTATCTACCATAGTTACACAAGTATCATAGGTCAAGCTGTTCTAGGGGCACCAAAGAGTTCTTCCTTTTCAGGCCCAAATGCCTCCCTGAGTGCACTGAGGGAAGATAGGTTATGACTTCAAATAGTGCCCCGAACCAGGAATGTCTCCCTGTAGCATAAATTCCTAGATTTGTTTAGTTTTTAGAAAGGAAAACCTAGTAGTGCACATCTATTAATTTCAGCTTTTGGTCTCAAATAGTCTTGAGTTAGGAAGACATAAATGAAGAAATAAAAAATAAACAATGCTAAAATCCATATTAACATCTCATTAAATTATCCTACCACTGGAGTTATTTTTATTGTTACCCAACACTCTACCATGGGTTTTGGGAAATGAGGAGAAGAAGAAAGTTCTCAGGGCAAGACACTGGAAATTAGGCTGGGGAATCAAAACAATTGAATTACATGAGATTATAGAGATAGTTCAAGGGTGCTATAGAGTGGAGTATATCTGTCTATGTAGGTAATGTTGAAACATTTTTAATTTAATTATTTTCTATTGCTGATTTAGAGGGCTTTTCTCCCCTCTTTCTTTTAGGCTAGTGGCGGAGCCTCCACTGAGCTACGGGTGCTTTATCAGCCCAACCGCTGCACACTTCTTGAGTCAGCACTGGCTCCTGGTCACACAGTTATTTTTGATCGTCATGGCAAAACAGCTGATGAATCATCAGCAGGCTACGCAGATCTTTCAAAAGAATTTGTGGTTTTTGTCAAGGTAAAATGGAAGAAAGCCGTTCAAGTTCATATTGCTGAATACTACTTTCTTTTGCTCTGTTAAGGAAAACTCTCTAATTGAGTCATACTGGAGTAATCAGATCTCTTCCCATTGGTGGCCTTGGTGCCTATTGCCATTTTATTTACCCAGACTGAAAGGTGACAGGGATCATAATATGAGTAGCAATGAAACTGATGGGAGTGACAGCCTATATCCAATTGAAGTTGGAAGTTAAATTATAGATGTGGAGATTCTTAATAAAAAGTTAGAAAATCTTACATTTAGGAATCAAACAAATGGATATATTTAATTGTTCTAACAATTAAAATATTTATAACCTTTGAGTAATATCCACGTGATCATTTCATAATGCTTATGCTTCTTTCTAGTATGTATTTGTAAACTTAGCCTAAAAATAATAGTATTACCATATTAATATAATATCTATCATTTGTTAGACTGCCTATTTTGTACCTCGCAATTTACTAATAGCTTCACCACATACAAGCCTAAATTTAATCATAAAAATACTGATTGATATTGTTACTTGCATTTTATTTATTTATTTATTTTTCTCATTCGTATTTTAAATATGAAGAAAAATGTTCAGAGAAGTTAAGAATCTTGATTAGTATAGCATAGCTAGTCAATGATGGTTCATGAATCAAATCAAAGTCAATTTGTCTTCAAAACTTTTTATACTTATTATAAAATAAATACTTATCACATTATTATTTTTCACCAAACAACATAATTTTTAATGGTTGCATAATATTTAAACATAAGGAATATATATGTGTATATATATATATATATATATATATATATATAGAGAGAGAGAGAGAGAGAGAGAGAGAGAGAGAGCCAAAAAAATGTATACACATTTTAAGAAAGGAAAAAACTGTATTAATATATACCAATAACAAAAGATGAATACAAGTCACATTCAACTTCTGCAATTACAAGAGGTGCTCAAAGCATCCAGATACTTCTAATTACAGTGAACTACTGCTTGAGCAATGTTGACCAAAGTGTTAACATCTCTTAAAAATGTGTATACATTTTTTTTGGCAATGCTGGTATATATATATATACATATATATATATATATATATATATATATATATATATATTTAACATTGCACATTTAATCTTAATCTCTTCATTTTATTATCTCTACATATGTTACTGAAACATATACTTCGACATGTATTTGACCACATATTTTATTATTTTTTTAGCTTGGATAATTTGAAATTGAATTTAAGGTCATAATACAAAGTCTTTAAGACTCTAGAAACATGCTGTCAAATTTTTTCCAGAAAAACGTACCAATTTTTAATCCTGGGAAAGTTAAGTCAACTGTGAAATCAGAGGAAACAGTTCACATGACCACTCTCAATGCTGACACAAACTTTAGAGTTTAGAGGTCCTTGAGACCACTAGAATAACTCAGTACTCATTGAACTCTGTTATACTCATGGTTACGTTTCATTATGGAGAAAGAATGCAGATTAAAATCAGCTAAGTATCCTTCAATAAATGATTGGATAAAGAAGTTGTGGTATATATACACAATAGAGTACTATTCTGCCATAAGAAAAGATGAAATAGTGCCATTTGTGCCAACATGGATGGATCTCAGATTATAATGCTAAGTGATGTAAGTCAGACAGAAAAAGTAGAGAACCATATGATTTCACTGATATGTGGTATAATACTGTAAACAACAAAAGACCAAGATAAACAAATGAAGAAACAAAAACTTATAGACACAGACAATAGTTAAGTGGTTACCAGAGGGTAAGGGGGAGGGAGATACAGATGAGGGTAGGGGGGATCAAACATAAGGTGATGGAAAGAGAACTGACTCTGGGTGGTGAATACACAATGTGATATATATAGATGATGTATTACAGAATTGTACACCTGAAATCTATGTCACTTTACTAACAATTGTCACCCCAATAAACTTTAATAATAATAAAATAATCAGCTAAGGAAAGAGACACGTAGGGTAGCATCTAGGAAAAGTACCGAACATTTTCTTCTTCCTGTGGAGTCAAGACAATTACTTTCTCAGCGTTAATATATGACAAGATGCATGGAGTATTGCCACCCAGAGATCAAGATCACCTGAGCCTTGGTACCCAGAGTATTTACTGGGGTTCCATTATGTAGGGAGTATATGTGGCTGATCTCAGTCTCCAGCTTCTCCGGAGATCAACTGACACCTTGTGACTCAGTCCCATCCTAAATCACCCTTTTCCTATATGGCTGGCCCAAGGCCCTCAGGCAAACAAAGGCACTCCTATCAGGCTCTACATTTAGAGCTTTACTCTCAGAAGGTCAGGGGAAAGGCCAGACATCTCTGGATAAAATTAAACTCTTTATTGCATAACTCCCTTTAGCAGTGCAGAAAGTATTTATTTTCATTGATCTCAGTGTTAAGTATGGTCCTTAAAGAAAACCCAACCAGCCAACCAAACAAAAAAACCTGACATTTTTCTAGAGAAATAAACATCTAATTTTAGCTTTATTTATGTTTTTAATTAGTGGTGTGGAGTACCTTTTCTTATGTTTATTCACCATTTGTATTTTGTCTTTTGTGACTTGTATATATATATATTTTTATCCATTTCTCTACATTGTTAGTGTATTTCTAATCAACTTTCGAGGATTTGTTGTCTTCCTCTTAAGCTATTGATTGCATAGGATTTACTTAAATATGTCTTATTTGTATTTGATATTTCTTTTTATTTATTTATATATTTATGTATTTATTTATTCACGACTTCATGCATACATTTAACTAATATCCATAGAGTGCATTTCATTCTTCTTCTAGCACACTATTTTTATTTGCTTTGTATTAGTATTAAAACTTTTTTTATCAGTTATTGTAAATTTCTTAAGAGTTTGTGTTTTGTATCTTTTTAAAATCTCTCTAGCATCTGATGCTTATACCCTTTCACTCTCAATAAATAATGATTGTTGTAAATTCACCAGGTAGCCTTCTTTCGTTTTGTTTAGCTTTGCATAGCAGTTAAATTATTTACTCCCTTTTTTTTGCTCATTTTTAGCCACAAAACTTCTGGTAAGATCCTGATCACTGCAACTTCTCTAAGAGAATAAACTCTTCCTCTATCCATCTTCCTCTAGCATAATGTGAGCTTGTTATTTATTGCTTTTCTATTCTGTTTGTTACTTTGAAGGGCATGTTCCTCAACAGTGCTGTGGTTCTACTTGCTACCAGCCTATGCCAGGCCCTGTGTCTCCAGCCTGATGGGACCTGCAGTGGAGTGGGAAACCAGTCTGAAAAATCCTACTGGAAAGTGCATAAAATCAGCTCTGGGATTTGCATGTTTGAAAGTGTGAAAAATGCACAGATGTATCTGAGGATTAAGGATGGCCAGTGTGATGGAACAGTAAGCATCTGCTCTTATTTTTCTCAGCACATGTTAAAGACACTTGCCAATAACATATGAGAATGGCATTTTCTGAGTATTTCATTTTTTAGTTTTAACCTATGATCATTCTGCAAATTGGATGTTATATATGTTGGTCTCCCTTGGCTGGTGTTTTTAATGAGTGGGGAGGGCAGCTGAATGCTTGGTATGATTAGAGAGCAATCCTGACCCTTTAGACACTGCTTCTGAAACATAATGTACATACAAATCACCTGAGAATTGTGTTAGAAAGCAGATTCTAATTCAGATAGACTGTGGTGGGACCTATGTGCCTGCATTTATAATTCAACTAGCTGTTGTTGATGTGTTGGTCTTCAAACCATGCTTTGAGGACCTAGGCTCAACAATATTTCCTCACTGCTTCTTTTGGTGCCTGAATTTCCACCAATGGAAACCCTGTACTTTGAGTAAGGAAGTAATTTTAAATTCTAAATATTAGGGATTTTTCTTTAACATCTTAAGACTTAGGAGGGGATTTGGGAGATAATTAGCATAACAACTTTAATATAGTCATAATTTTCCTATAGGTTGATGGGCATATAAAATTACAAATTTAGTTTACCTATTAATGCTCTGTTCATCTGTTCTTGTTTGAAACAGTTTAGTTTAAACTGTATCTTTTGGATAAACCTGGAGGTGTTCCCACTCTTCTATCTCCTTACTAATATGGCATCTGGCTATTTAGGAGAATTTTTACAAGCTTCTGGGGTTGGGAAGAAGGAAGGCTTAGACCATTTATGGTTCTTTGTGTCCCTGTTTTTGCTACAGACTGGTGAGTCTGATGTTCACAGTGCAGAAAAGAAAAGCTCAGGCACACACGCACATTTAATTAGCACCCTTGATTGACTCACAAGAACATTGTGCAATGGGCTATATCCGACTTCACAGCAGAGGAAGCCATGCATAAGAGACAGAATATCATGCTTATGGTCTTTAAACTGTTAGGTGGACTGATTGATATTAAAAACAGATAACATTTATGCTATGGCCAGGCTAGTTGAGAGTGTGATTTCATAATGCTCAGTCACCTTAGAGGAGGACTATCAGGAAGTGGCTCTTCCTTCATATAACCAACACCCACAAAGTACACAAACCTTCATCTTCTGGGACTTGTAGGAGTGTTCAGAACCATGAGACTGATAGTGTGTTACTACATGACATGTTTTGGGATATGTGTGTTTTGAAGTTTCTAGGGAGAGTTTGTAAGGGCACAGATAATTGTCACTCCAAAGTGAGAACAGGCCAACATTGGAAAATTGGAAATTTGTATCTTCCCAAGATGAAAACCAAAGGGACATCTCAGGGCTTGGTTACCTTCCATTTAGCTGCCTCATACTCAATTGAGATGGTAGTTTTCCTGGTTCTGTCCTTCCTCCCTTTCCAGTCTGTGTGGGCCCTCTCTGACTCTTCCATTTCTAGCTCAGTGTGATGTTCATCTTGTCCCTTCAAATGAGTACGTTTCCTCTGTAAGCATATAGAAGAATGTTGAATCTTTGTGCCTGGCACTAAACACTCATGCTTTTTTCTTCTTCTTCCTGTTTGTGCTGTGTATGATTCGGCTCTGTCTGATTAGGCTGAGAGAACGGAAGAACTCCTTGGTGTTCAATTGAAAAAATTTGGTGAGCGCAGGAAGATTAAATTTATAGATTAATACTTAGAAATGTTATCCTGCCACATAGGAACTGTTGGTATGCTCGTTTTGCAGATGAAGAGGCTGCTTCTAAACCCCCCAAGTCAGTGTCAGAGCTGAGAGTCAACCATGTCAATCTACCTCCAACCCCTGTTGTGGAGTATTTGTGGTAACAGGATGGAGAAACTGGGGTGACCCCAATGAGGAGAGACCAGAATGAGGATACCCCGGAGTGAGGGGATTCAAAACATGAACACAAAGTTTTCTCCTTCAGCAATTTTGCTGGAACGAGTCTTGTTGACAGCTTGCCAAGTGAATGATTGGGTCTGAAATTGTGTCCTTTCAGCCTGTGCTGTTCTTTGTATCAACACTAGGAACCTCCCTTGCTTTTCCCTCCCTGACTCAGGATGAAAGCTAGGTTCAGGATTTCCTGTGCACTTTGGAACTGAGGTGGGCAATGATGCATTGGAGTTTTAAACCCAAGTATCACTTCTTGAAGGTATTTAATAACTTGAAAAAGGCAGAGACATCTGTTCTGTTTGCTTTTGGACAGAAATAGCTGAAACAGAGAACCCAATGAGATCTATTGATAAAGATGAAGGAGCATAAGCTGTTTGATTACATGGAACTTGATATTTAGGACATTTAAATTAGGAATTCAGGCCATTTCAGAGCACAGTGAAGTGATTCTCTGGGCCTTTTGGAAATGAGCATGCTACATCTTGATTGCATGTAATCCGTCCAGAGGACTAAGGTCATTCCTCTAAGGCCATGTAAGACAACACACATATATGAAGTGGTAATAGAGAAAATAAAATGGAATAAGCATTGCTAAGAAAGTCACTTAACAACAGAGTCAGGAGGCCACCATGAAAGTGGGGCCTATGCAGGTCTTGGGCCTCAGTTCTTAGAACTGCTATTAAGTTGCTGACCTGTTGCTCAACTCAGCTCAAGGCTGAGCCATGAACACCTTGGAACAATAGCTGCTGGAGGAGCACATATGGTTTTACTTCCCCCTTGTAGTTTTCACCTCCCCCTGTTTGCATATTGGAACTAACCAATCCCTGTTAACCTAGCCAGAATCTTTCATTCACATAGAAGACCTAAATGGGGAAATCACACTGCGAGATTTCA
Organism: Rhinolophus sinicus; assembly: GCF_057876585.1. Lineage (NCBI taxonomy): Eukaryota > Metazoa > Chordata > Mammalia > Chiroptera > Rhinolophidae > Rhinolophus > Rhinolophus sinicus. Next base: position 22,737,253 of record NC_142507.1, on the reverse strand, counting down.
CCTATATATAACCCTGTCTTTGCTGTCTTTGGAGCACAATTTAGTTGTTACCTGACTCTTGACTCCCAGATTACAATCCTTTTTGCTCAAATAAATGCTTTTGTTCTTTATTACAGCCTAAACATCTTCTTTGGTTAACAGAAGCAGGAACTGAAAGGAAAAGAGGCTGGTAATTGGGGAGGGTTGTCTAAAGGGGCAAACCACAAATAAAAGTCCACACAAGTCAAAATACTACATTTAACAACCAGTTCAGTACACGGCAACTCCTACGTGTGCAGCTTCACGGAAGAGCAAGGAACAAAGGAGGTTTGGGGGTCCAAGATGGGAATGAGACTTTGGCTAGCCATGTTATTAGGACACAGTTTCTCCTGCTGGGACCTACCCCACAACCCCAGCAGTGGGCTGTGACCGACCACATTGCAGCAGTTAGGATATCAGGGAAGAACTAGGAGGGTCAAAGTACAGCTATTTACTATCTAAAATAGCAATTTCGGTACTTAAAAAAATGGGTATGGCTCTACCAAAGTGTACCAGTTCAGTATCAATGCCACCACATAGGGTGAGGTGTGTTTAATCTCAGAGAGCTGCAGAGGAAATCTTGTTAGTATTTTTTTTTTAAAAAGTTGATAAAAATCTTCATCTTAAAGTAAGGTTTTGGAGGTCTTCCTGGTTTATGACATACTTATACATCAGTTAGTTGTGTCCATATGCCTCCTAAAGTTGGGGACTCAAACATTCTGTAGAGGTCTCTAGCTTCCTGGTGTTTCTGTTAAAAATTCCAAGACTGTTCTTAGAAAAGTTATTTCATTGGAAAGTTATTACTAAAAGATTTGAAAATTTAAAGAGCCTTTCCATGAAGCCAGAGGTTCTGCATACTCTTCAAATCATAGAAAAATGTGTCACTATTCTGACAAAAGGTGAGTTTTTTGATATTGTAATAATATCAGCAATAAAAGTAAGAAGAGATGGACTAATATTTCTGACTATTGTGTGCCAAAAGCTGAACTAGCTGTCTTATTTTTGTAATGACATGACATTCTTTATATTATACCTTGTTTAGTGACTTATTGATATGATTGTCTGACTGAAATTCTCCATCTGAAATTTTGGTAGTGGGTCTTTTTAGTTAAAATTCATATGCTTTTTTGCTCTTTAGAAATTATATTGACATATAACAATCAGGCATATTATTTCTCACTTTCACTGTATCTGACCAGAAATCACTATGCTGTAATGGCATTTCTCTTGAAAAACAGAATGATAACAATCATCTTAATTGCCTTCGTTTGTATATGTTTAGAGACGAATCTCCAAAGGAATTTAAGTTGCATTCAAAGGTAAATGGTAATGTATGCTCATGTAATTGCTATACCTTAAACACCTAACAGTACCTCAATCCTGTAACTGCTCAATATTTATTGTAGAAATTGAATCGAATAACAGCATTAATGTTTCCAATGTGTCTGCCATTGTATATTTGAAAACATTTCTTACAGGCAAAAACACTTATATGTTCAAATCAAATGATGCTGATCCTCTAACAAAAGTTTCTATTTCTATCACCATAAAATTGTTATACTGTAGGAGTAAATCACTTTAATAGATTTGATGTAGTAGACTTTCAAGTGAGCAACAAACAGCACGCAATCCACTAGGGACAGTTGTAAGTTTGTTAATTTAAAAAAGAAAAACGAGCATCAAAATAACGTGGGTGGAACTTGTCATTAAACATGAATGCAAAGGAAAAAATGATGTAGGAGTTGTAGGAAAAACAAGCTAAAGAGTGATCAGTGTACCAAAGACACATGCAAACATAGACAACTCACACTAGCAGGATTCTTGTTTATGGGTCAGTTTAGTTTGTAAAAACTTGGAAAGATTCGCTCATCACAGATTTATCTTATTTTGTGTCTTCACTCAAAATATGAGGTGTGATCAAACAATATGAGGTCTGACAATTTAGGTTCCCAAACTCATCCTAGAAAAAGTGCTACATACCTCATTGCTGAATATCACTATAGTCACCTTCAAAGTACTCCCCCTGGGAAGCTATGCACCGACACCAGGGCCTAGTCCATCCTTCAAAGCAGTTTTGGAGCTCTTTTCCTGGAATGGCCATCAGAGCTGTCATCGTATTAACCTTGATGTCCTGAATGTCATCAAAATGTCTTCCTTTCAATATTTCCTTTATCTTTGGGTAAAGGAAGAAGTCATTGGGGGCCAGATCAGGTGAGTAGGGAGGGTGTTTCAATACAGTTATTTGCTTACTAGCTAAAAATTCCCTCACAGACAGTTCTGTGTGAGCTGGTGCATTGCTGTGATGCAAAATCCATGACTTGTTGGCGAAAAGTTGAGGTAATTTTTGTCTAACTTTGTCACGCAGCCTTTTCAGCACTTCCAAATAGTACACTTGGTTAACTGTTTGTCCAGTTGGTACAAATTCATAATGAGTAATCCCTCTGATATCAAAAGAGGTTAGCAACATGGTTTTGACTCTTGATTTAGACTGATGGAGCTTTTTTGGTCGTAGAGAATTGACTGACTTCCACTGTGCACTTTGACGCTTTGTTTCAGGGTCGTGTCAGTACACCCATGTTTCATCACCAGTGATAACATGGCCCAAAACAGCAATTTTCCTCTCCAAAAGGTTTTAGCACACTTTGACTCTCTTTTGCTTTTGTTCATTGGTGAGCTCCTTTGGGACCATTTTTGCACACACCTTTCTCATGCCAAGATTTTCAATTAAGGTTTCCCTAACTGTTTCTCTATTGATGTTTGCTTGGTCTGCTATACTTCTCAGAGTCAGCCAATGATTTTAACGCAAAATTTGATGAATTTTTGCAATGTTTTCATCAGTGCTGCTTGTTACTGGCTGCCCTGACCTGTCTTCATTAGCGATGCATTCTGTCCCCTCAGAAAAACATTTAATCCATTTGTACACTGCCCTTTTCTTCATGGCATTATCTTCATAAATTCCCTGATTTCACTTCCATTCTTGTCTGGTTTAACAAGAAATTTAATGTTTGTTCATTGCTCTAATTCAAGCTCAGACATTCTAATCAAGCTCAGACATTCTCACGACAGCACACAAAAATGTGCAACAACAATAATGAATGTCACTCAGCAAGACACCGCCACATATAGACAAAAACACAGCTGTGAGACACTGATATATTAAGGTTATGAAACCTTACTGAGCTGTTTGTACAGTGCTGTCAATGTAAGCGCAAGGTGGCAAGTTCACGAACTTAATTGCCATACCTCGTACAGTGAATGTTCAAATAAAAAAATATTATAGTAAAAGACGCAGTGCCATTAATCCTCCTCAGAGTACTACCCCTTGCTTCAAACACATTTATCCTATTATTATTGTTACTTTCTGAAGCAGATCTGGAAGTCCTCTTTTTGTGTGTGTCTTTAGTTTTGCTGTCATGGCTGTCTTGATGTCCTGAATCATTTTCACTTTGGGGAAGAGCCAGAAGTTGCACGGTGCCAGAGCTGGTAAATAAGGTGGATGAGGACACACTGTAATGTTTTTATTTGACAGAAATTGCCATATACCAGAAGTGATGTGTGACATGGATCATTGTCATGATGGAGGATGATTTATGGCACACTTTAAAACATGCCTTCTCCCTGAACAAGTCGAAACTTGTCACACACTATTATAAGGTTCAATGCGCCCCTTCCTGTATTGAAGATCCCTACCTTTCTATTGGATGGCACTCAGCAGCAGCGTTCACTGTATTTTGTGATCACAACAGAAAGGCTCTGTATCACACATTGCTTCTCGTATGGCGATTTCTGTCAAATAGAAACATTACTGTCTGTCCTCCTTATCCACCTTATTCACTGGATCTAGCACCATATGACTTCTGGCTCTTCCCCAATGCCAAATCACCATGAAAGGTAAAGTTTTTGAATTGATTTAGAACATCAAGGTAGCCACAACAGTGCAACTAAAGATACTCATGAAAGAGGACTTCCAGAACTGCTTCAGAAAATGGCAAGAATGATGGTGTGGGGACAGAGCCAGAAGTGCGGTTTCCAGGCTCTCGGCCTCATGTGGAAAGGTGCTGGGTCAGGTAGTAAATAGCCATCAACTGTGATTGGATGGCCATCAGCTGTGGCTAGTTGGCTGTCAGCTGTAACCAGTGAGCCACTGGCCACTAATATAACTGCTGTGGCTACGCTAGCAAAAAATGGGGGCTAGCAAGAAGATGGTGGCTGAGCTAGCAAGAGCGGATTGCAGAGAGGCGGATGCCGCCAGTGAGAATATAATGGTATGACTCCCCTATCTATGGCTCCATGGGTGTTCCTGTTTGGCCTCACCATGTCCTGCGTTCTTATGTGGGGAGCGGGAGCTGAGACCCCGCAGGCCGCCCTGCACGACAGATGGGATAAGTGTGTTTGAAGTGAGGGCAAGTACTTTGAAGGGGATTAATTGCAATGTGTCTTTTACCTCAATTTTTTTTTTTATTTAAACATCACCAAATTTTGTGATCACACCTCATACTGGTGTATTTCTACATGCAAATAACTGAAAAATTAAAGATAATTCATATTTTTAAGAAGTGTATATGAAACATACAGGTGGGTTAGGTATACGCAATGCTAGACCAGTGGGTTGAAAAGTATAAAATTCAATGAAAGACTTACTTAGTTTTATGTAAATAATGATAAATCATGTTTTTAGTGAGCCTATGCCTCTGGACAGTGAACTTCACAAGTGTTTCTCAGTTCTGGGATTGCTAGAGTGGGCTGGAGTTGGGGATTTCCCTTCCCGCAGGTCAGTTAAGCTCTGATTAACTAGTTTTTCCTATGGACAGGCTTTGTTAAGACCAGAGTGCTCTGCTGTATTTCGAAATGGTTCCTTTTCCTCTCCCTTGCCAGAGACAAGAGAGATATTGAATATCAGAGAAAAATCTGACAGGGAACTGGCTGAGCTCCTGGAAGTAAAACTCACAAAAGTGAGGGGCCCCCTCTATGAGTGGGTCCCCCTGAAGTTTTAAATCTCAGACTTGTCCACATTAAGCCTCCAGCAATTTGTCAATTACGGTTCAGATTTTGTACTGGGCCCTGGTTCCCTCATTGGGTTCTGCTGGTGAGTCTCTGCTACAGTAAGCTGTGACTTCCTGAGTTTGCCTGTCTGTCTCTTCAGTCTTAGAGGCTGCAATTAGCCCCATGTTCTCACTATTCTTACAGATCCAAAAAGAGTTGTTGATTTTTCAGTCTGTTTAGCTTTTTACTTGTTAAGATGAAGTGTTGACTTCTAAGCTTCTTACGTGCAAAACTAGAAACTGGGAATCTAAATCATGTTGTACTTAATGAAAACTTTTTAAAGAAACCAATTTTAATAAAATTGTAAGATAAATTATTTTGTTGAATTCTCTAGAAAACAATCTCACATTTCACTGTTCTTGTACTGCAGTCTATGCATTAATTTTTGTCTTTATAGCATGATTTGAAGAATATACACAAGGGCTTGAGGATAACAACAAATATTTTCCCTACCTCAGGAGCAAACAGGCTTTAAGATAGGAATAAATTGTCAAGTGATTCATTCTGGAAAAGAAAAAGCTGATGAGTAACATTAGTAATACTGTAGTATATAGAATATTTATTACTAAGATGTGGGTACCATAAGAGGAGAGATTCTTATTTGCTCTGTTTATTAAAATATCTGAAACTTTTCAATAAGGCCTGACATTTGGTAGGTGCTCAACAAATATGAATGAATGAGAAGTTAAAATATCACTTGGTGATGGTAACTAGGATATATCCTTCTGCAGAGGAGCCGGTAGAAAAAAATGGGCATTAGATGTTATTTTAGCTTGCAGTGGTGTGAGCATGCATCAGATATTTCAACATGGCTTTGCCAGTTGGTATTTGTTATTAATGTGTAGGAAGACACACTATGCACAACATGTGGTTTGTATCCAGAATCCACTTTCTTTTTTTCTTTTTTGACTTCCCATCTCCATTTCATTAATCAGTTTGTATGTGGGTTAGGGATGAAGCAGGGAATTTTAAATAAAAGAAGGAAAGAGGGAATCAAAACAAAAGAAGCTATTGTTTTGAAATTCAGTTGTATTAATTTTATTTTTATGTGTATTTTTTTCACTAATTATACTTAGTGGAGGGTTAAAAATGATATCATTCCTCAGGTTCTTACAGTCTGTTGGAGGGAACAAATATGCACACACCAGTGATCTAGATAACAATAACAGATTAGTAATCCAATTCAAGTTAAACTGCCTATGTGAGGGCTCAGGAGAGGCGGATTGAGTTGGTTAGAATAGGTGAGTCAGGAGAAATTTCCTGTGTAGAGGAGGAAAAATCTTTTTTCTAAGTTCTTGACTGGGCTCCTGTAACAAAGGACAGATTCTCAAGAGAAAAGCATACAGCTTTATATAAGTTTTATGTGACACAGGAGCCTTATTAAGGAAATAAAGAATTGAATGAGTGTTTAAATCTGAATATTTTTATGCTAGGTTTGATGAAGTGTGGAAAATTGTAGAAAAATGTAAGGAGAGAAAAGGGTATGAGCTAAGTGTAGTGCACTGGAAGAAACAACTAGGCCTATTTATTCAGATTTCTCTCAGTGTCCCTCTGTCTTCCGAAATAAGGTTGCTCCTTTCCTCCTGGTAGAGAGAGGGTACTTCTCACATGAGGTTCTTATGACCTCCTTCATGGGAAGGTCAGAAAATCCTTCCTGTACCTGCGAGTTTATAAATTCCTTTAGCTTAAAATAATCAATACGGCAAGGTGTCATATTTTGGAGCCGTGTGTCCTGAACCCCATCACCCAGAATGATGAGTTTTAGAGGGAATAATCCCATTTTCATTATGAAAAAAAAAAAGGGAAACACATTACATGAGCAAATTTTGAGGTTAAAATTGACAAAAAAAGAGACCATTTTTGGAGCTAATAAACATTGACTGAGTTTCTACTAAAAGGCAGAAACTGTGCCCACTTGTAATGCTACAGTAGATATGGTAATATATGGCCCCTACCCTCAGGCAACTTGCAATCTGGAAGGGAAAAAGAAAAATGTAAGTAATAATCACACTACTGTATGAAAGTGCCATAACAGAGGTTAGTATCAAGTTCAGTGTTGATAAGGAAAGAGATCTGTCTGGGAGAGGGTTTTTAATTGTTTGAGTCATGGACAGTTGCCTAAGATTCTTTAATATAAAATGACATGTATTTTGAACAAGATTATCTGTTTTAAGTTTGGGGAGATGATGGGCTGGTAATGATATTAGAGTTTATAAATCTGGCCTCAATGTAGAAGATGGGCTAGTTTATGGAGAACCTAAAGTTTGCAAGAATAATTATCAGTTTGCTATAACGAGACACAATTTGATTCAAAAGCCCACAGTTTGCCTAGTAGTTTTAGCACGTTACAGTATACTTAGTTCAGTTGATTGTTTTTTTCAGCCAAAATAATGCTTATAGATACCTTGGCTTCTATGTAGTTCAAAGGTCAATTTCTTACAGAGCAATAATACCAGAGTTTCTTTTATTTAATTTTGGTTTCTCTTTTCCTTTATCCTTGGATAGTACCTAGATGGAAAGCCTTCAAAAAAAAAAAAGAACAGTCATGGGGAAGGGTCACTGGACATATACTCTTCTTCAGGCCCACACTGGTCTCTGCTGCAGTGTGACTTAGTTGGTTTGTTCCAGGACATCTAGATACTGTGTAGTTTCAAATGAGGCTGATATTGTAGCCTGAACATATTGAGCAATATCCTGGAGCTTGAGACACCTACCTAGACTTTGGTCTCAAGGTTTCCAACTCTGTGGCCAATTTGTAGAAAGCCAAGCCCTCTTCCATGTCATGAATCTTCTCAGTACTTGAGACTGCCTTTGCAGCATGGGCTAACTTCTGAATCCCCTGATTTCTCCATGTGGGCTCTGAAGAAGGTAGGAAGTTATATCAATGTTCTCTGCCTAGACTTCACCTTCAGATATTTCTAATTCTTCTGGATGGTGCCATGTTGCTCTGGTACTATGCTAAATATTTTGATGCTGTAAGGGAAATTTATAAATTTCCTAGGATAGACCCTCAGTTCTTGAAATTCTCCCCTAAAATATATGAATGTTTTATTGCTCCATATTTCTTTGCTATACCAAGAATCAATCCCAAGTGGTGTCTCAATAAGGACGTCTGGTTTCTTTTGAAGCCCTTTTACCTCAGCCTCCTTCCTTCCTGCACTAGATGGGCTTTTTTCCTTCCTGTGCGGTGGAAATTTCCTCTACATCATATGTGGTATTTACCTTTTCAGTGGCTTTGTCATTTAAACTCTATGGTATCTAGTCTTTCAGGCTTGGTTCTAGGTACATAAAGTCCAATTCTGGAATTTCTTTGGCAACTATTTTATCTCTCAAAAAAGCTTGGTTTTGACAATTAAAAACACCTTTCTCCTGATTTCTTATTTAATATAGATTTCTTAAATTCCTTCTCTTTCGAAACTCAAAATTGAGCAATGATTTATTTGTTCAAGGCTGCATTCTGCTTACCATGACAGAATGAGCATTATTGATACAGTATGTGGGAGAGCCTGGTTACAATTAGCAATGGAAGTATATTGGTTTAATAATCCAAAAACATTATCATCACTTCATGTAATGGTTGTAGTGTTTGCGGCATGAGGTGATATGGGCCTAAAGTTTGGGAAGTAACAGCAAAACTGAAGAGTTTGAGTCAAGTTTGATAGATATTGTTGTGAAGTAGTAAGTGGGTCTTAATGATTGATTGAATATTGTTGGTGAAATAAGGAGAAAAACTCAGCAAAGTAGGGATAGAGGAAAACTTTTTCAATTTGATAAGGAATAGCTACAAAAAACTTACAACTAATATCATACGTAACAGTGAAAGACTGAATTCTTTTCCCCTTAGATCAGGTACAAGGCAAAGATACCCACCCTTACCACTCCTATTGAACACTGTATGAGAAGTCCTAACTAATGAAATGAGACAAGAAAAAGAAATAAATTTTATACGGGTTGGGAAGGAATAAGTAAAACTGCCTTTGTTCTCAGATGACATGATGGTTTTTGTAACAAATCTCAAAGAATCAACAAAAAACCCCTAGAAATAAAAAGTGAATATAGCAAGTCTGCAGTATACAAGGTTAATATACAAAATTCAATTGCTTTCTTATATCCTACCAATCAGCAAGAAGTTTTAAATTAATAACTTAATACCACATTAGCACAAATAGAGAAATACTTAGGTATAACAGGTTCTATATGTGGAAGACTGTAAAACTCTGATGAAAGGAATCAAAGAAAATCTAAACAAATGGACAAATATCCCATGTTCATGGATAGGAAAACTAAATGTTGTTGGCAGTCCTTCCCAACTTGCTCTATACATTCAACACAATCTCAATCAGAATCTCAGCAAGCTATTTAATGGATACTGACACACTGTAAAGTTTATATGGTGACACAAAAGATCCAGAATAATACTGAAGAAGAACAAAGTTGGAAGATTGACACTACCCAACTTCAAGACTTACTATAAAGCTACAGTAATCAAGACAGTGTGGTATTGGTGAAAGAATAGACAGATTAATGGAACAGAATAGAGAAGTCAAAAATTGGCCCATATAAGTAATACAGTCATCTTATTTTTGATAAAGGAATAAAGGCAATTCAATGGAGAAAGGATAGGCTTTTTCAACAAATATTGCTGGAACAACTGGATGTTCATAGGCAAAAAAAAGTATTAGACACAGACCTTTCATCTTACTCAAAATTGAAACTGCACATGAATGATTATAGAAGTTTTATTCATAATCATCAGAGATTGGAAGCAACCAAGATATCCTTCAATAGGTGAATGGGTAAACTGTGGCACAACTGTACAATGAAATATCATTCAGCAAAAAAATACTATCAAAACTTGAAAAGACATTGAGAAAACTTTAATGAATATTGCAAAGTGTAAGATACCAGAATGAAAAGACTACATATTTTATGATTCCAATTACGTGACATTCTGGAGAATGTATAAATGTAGAGACAGTAAAAGGGTCAGTGGTTGCTAGGGACTTGTGGGGAGAGTGGAAGGGATAAATAGGTGAAACATTAGGTTATCTTCAGGTTAGTAAAATTATTCTTTATGATACTATAATGGTGGATATAAAATGTGCTTTTGTCGTAACACAGAACTGTACGGTACAATGAGGGAAACTTAATGTATGCAAAATTTTTTAAAAATCATATTTGAAAATTGCTAATACAGTAGATCATAAAAGTTCTCATCGCAAGAAAAAATTATATAACAATGTATGATAATGGATATTATTAAGTAGATTTATTGTGGAGATCATTTTGCTGTATATATAAATATCAAATCATCGTGTTGTAAACCTGAAACTCATATAATGTTGTATGCCAATTATAGCTCAATTAAAAAAATTAAAAAATAAAACTGAAAAAAATATCATTTAGGAGGTTTGGAATCCCAGGAGGGAATGCAAACTATGACAAGAGAATCTAACTATATTAAAAGTGTGTGAAACAACCTCTGTGAAAGGGATAGAAGGAAAAGGTCCTGACCTAAGTATGTTTCGAAATGAATGGGGTCAGTAAGACTAAAAACCAAAGGGAACTGCATATAAGAAATCTACTCTAATTGATCACGTTGTTTCCCATGGGTTAAAAATTTTGATACTACTAAAAATATATATTAGAATAAAACAATTGCATAAATGGGTGGCGGATAGTAGGAGCCAAATTTCTCATAGATAGAATACAAGTTTAGAGAGAAGCAAATAGAGAAACCTAGAATTATCCATGTGGTAATTAATCCATTAGAGTTGGAGACATCAGTGTGAGTTTATGTTTAGCTTACTATAATGTAGATGGTTGCATATAGAAATATTTACAAATATGTGTATATACACAAGTTAGTATAAACACATATATATTTTTGCTCTGTTAGATGAATGCCTGGAAGTAACAACACCCCAGTGGCAAACCAGCAGACCAAGTGCTCAGATCTTGGTTTCTAATAAAATTCTCCAATAAAAAGAACCAGGGCTTCTTGGGGAAATGGCTGGTTCTAGAATGAGGGCAGGAAATGTGCAAGGTGAACCTGGAGATCCTGGTAGTCCCAGAAAGTAAGAAAGTGTCCCCCAACACACATATCACTTATGAGGGTATATCAATACAGGTGCCAACTGGAAGATCTCCCAATGGCCAAAGCTGGAACAATTTGACCAACAAAATACATAAAGTAATAGTGGATTATAACCCAAAGAATAAAATATTCATGAGTCCATAATAATGTATATAAATGATTGAATAAATAAATAAATGGAGAATAAGAGACAAATATGTATAGAAGAATTCCAGATAAACTGTAAAATGCTCTGCCTTCAAGGAGGCATAATTCCTGTTTCTTTAGTATGGGCTGCACATAGTGACTTCCTTCCAAAGAGTACAGTATGGAAAGGGGGGGGTAAAAATAATGACTTTATAGTAGAGAAATCCTACAAACACTACCCTAGCCATGCGATCAAGGTCAACATCAACAGAAATAAGTCATGTTGGTAATATACCCCCTTGATATGATGTGATAAAAATGGTACTCTACCTTTGCAGTCTTCCTCCCAGTATCTCATAACCCCAGTCTAATCATGAGGAAGACATCAGACATATTCCAATAGTGGAATACCTGACCAGTAGTCAAAACTATCAAGGTCATTAAAAACAAGGAAAGTCTGAGAAACTGCCACAGTCAAGAAGAGCCTAAAGAGACCTGATTACTAAATGTAATATATCCTGAATAGGATCCTGGACAGAAAACTACATGTTAGGTAAAAATTAAGGAAATCTCAATGAAGTATTGTTAGTTAATAATTACATGTCAATGTTGGTTTATTAACTGTAACAAATGTATCATACTAATGTAATATGTTAATAATAGGAAAAAGTGGTTGTGGGTGTATGGGAACTCTGTGCTGTCTTCTCAATTTTTATGTAAATCTAAAAAATTCTTCCGATGGACATGTGTCCCATTTGGGAGACCACCTCAGGGATGATGTAGATGCCTGATCTCTGCACAGTACACCTGAAGCTGAACAATACTGAAGGCCAACTATAATTTTATATATATATATATATATATATATATATATATATATATATATATATGTATGTATATTTATATATTTGTATGTATATTGTTACAGGAAGCAGAGTACAGCATTAGGAATAGAGACAGTGGAAATGTATTGGCTCTGTGCGATATCAGAGGGATAGTGGATGGGGGGAGGGGGGTTCACACAGTGTGGGGGATATAAATGATAAACATCTAAGTTTTGCTTTGTCTTGTGCACCTGAGTCTAATAAAATTAAAATAAATAAATAAATAAATAAATAAATAAATAATTCTTAAAAATTAAAAAAAATAAGTCTATTTAAAGAATAATAATAAAAAGGAACTCCAAGGCTACATACTTGAAGAACAGGAAAGAAATGAGATGATGTTGATCATTATTAGAAAACTGCAAAGGAGTGCATAATTGATAAGTAGAGAATGAGCTTTTTCTTTCATAGAGGCATTAGAGCAGGGCCCAAACTGCGGCCCGTGGACCAACTGCAGCCCACAATCCATTTTATATTGGCCCACAGCAAATTCCAAAAATATATTTAGTTTACTTAAATAAACCAGGTGAGGCAATACGTACTTCACCTCGAGTGAGTGGCCCGGCTGTTTGTGTATTTTACCGCATATGGCCCTTGGTAAAAAACGTTGAAAAAAGTTTGGATACCCCTGCATTAGAGGGACATTCAAGAAATTTCCTGAAGACAATTTGAGATCTGTTCATATCACTCCTCTGATTAAAATCCTGCACTAGCTCCCATGGTGTAAGATAAGGCCTAGACTCCCTTTGTTGCATACAAATTGATCTGACCTCTCTGTACTCACCTTCTTCTCTGTTGTGTAGCAGTATCAGAAAGCTTGTTCATGCGCCATGCTGCCTGTTGCCTCTCAGCCTTTGTTCATGCTGTCCCTCTGCCTGAAATTCCCTACCTCCGACCCCAAACCCCCACTTTCCTCTATTTAGCTTACTTGTTATTTAACACTTTACTTAGCTTTACCTTCTCCAGGAAGTCTTTCCTGATTCTCCTGAGTTTAGTGCCTTTTTTCCCTCCCCACATCCAAGGAGTCCATCTCTGTCCTATTGGCCTTACATACTATTATTATTATTTGTATATGTGGGTGTGTCCTCTACTTGGCCATGAACAAATCAAAACCAGAATTTATTGTATCCATAACTAGAACAGAAGATAGAAGTAGCTTAATTCATATTTATATCATGAGAGAAAGAGACAGACAACAGACTTGGTTCTTACCCACAAGAAGCTCACATTTGAGGGCAGAGATCAGAATGTAATTATCATTTACAAATAAAATAATAGTTTCTACAGGACATTTTAATTCGTTCTCACAAAATTTATTTTCTAGAACTTCTAAATCTTGTAAGAAAAAATTTTAAAGCAATAAAAGGTGAAAAAAGCAAAATGTTTTTTAATATTAGATTATAAATGCCATAAAAAAAGAGAGAGGCCATTTTGATACTCTTAGGCTTCCAATTCTTGAATGTTTTGCTATACAGTCTTTGAGTAGTTTATGTGAACTCTATTTACTGGTGAAAATTCAATCCAAAAAGTGTGGACTAATACAGAAATGTGACTTATGTTTAAATGTAAATGGACTTAAGGTAAGAATTTCCCTCTTTTCCGTTATTACATTATTCTCCAAAAGGAAAATTCACATTTTCGTATTCTCTGTTAACCTACAGAGGTGGGAAAGTCTGAAATGAAATACAGCATACATTGCACTCTCCTTAGTTGAAGTTTCTCTGTGATTCAGAGCCCTTTTGTCCAAGGTTTGTGCCCTTGCCTCAGATAATCACATGGTGTGTGTTTCGGGATCTTATGGAACAAGGTGAAACACAGTGCAATTTATGTAAAATGTTCTAGAGTTGTCATGAAGATTTGAAAATGAGGCAAAATTATATTTTTGTGAAGTGACTGGTTTTAAATTCTGTCCTTCAGTGTTCGCTCATACTTATGAAATCATATTATATTGATCGCAGGGTACAGGAGATATTGACTGTCATTTTAAAATCAAGAAGAATTTGGAAAACGCATCTATAAGCTTGGAATCTGCAAAGAACCCAGGGTTGTTTGTTGGACTTCAGTCAGATGGACAGGCAAAACCAGTTATTTATACCAAGGATGGGAATGCTTTCTTCTACCCACAAGTTATCAAATGTATGTTTACTCTAAAATACTTAGTTTTGCTTTGTGATGGTTTGTGTACAGTGTCTGATAATTTCACCAGATTTTTTACTAAGCAAATTTCTGCTGTTAGGCTTTTTATTGTTGTTATAGTAGAAGCAGTGAAAAACAAATATAATGAAGATCTCTTACCTCACATTCTCAGATATGTAATGTTAGGCATAGATTTTTTGCTACATGAAGCTCCTTTATAGTTTTTTAAATTAGGTGAGTGCATTTATGTGTGTATGTGTGTGTGTGTGTGTGTGTGTGTGTGTGTGTGTGTGTGTGTGTGTGTATGTGTGTGTGTTTGTATTTTATTTAAATATATCTCCATATACACTGAGATGGGATGTGCTGTTGGAAACATTCTCACCTTCATTGCTATTAATTTTTAATGCTGACAGTATAAAATGAGATGGGAAAAAGATCAACAAAAATGATTTTGAATTGAAAATAAGATTTGGAAAAAATGTTTAACAATAGGACAGAAATGTGAATATTTTGAAACTGGTTTCTCTCATATCGAAGTTCAGGTTCTCTAGCAAATTGAAATAAGGGTCTGAAGATTTTATTTGAACAATTTAAACTTAGAATATATTTGCTTGAACACAAAGGTTGCAGTAACTCTGTTTTGTTCTTAAATTATCTCAAAATTTAGTTTGCTGTTTAATTTTTCCCTGATGTAGTGCCATGGATTTTGGCTTAATCAAAATCTAGATGGTTTTCTTAGTTAGTCTGACTCTTATTTAACTTCTCTTATCAAAGTCTACGTGTTCTTTATATGGATATACAGAGGGTGCCAAAAATATGTATACACATTTTAAGAAAGGAAAAAAAACTGTATTAATTGTAATACTCACTATATACCAATAACAAAAGATGAATACAAGTCACATTTGACTTCTGCAATTACAAGAGGTGCTCAAAATGGTAGCCATCAGCGTCCAGACATTTCTGATTACAGCAAACTACTGCTTGAGCAACGTTGACTAAAGTGTCCACTTGTATTACTGTGCATGCCATTTCAATTTCTTTCCAAAGTACTGCCAGTGTAGCCAGTTTTCTACAGTTCCCCACATCCTTTAGGGTCCCCATAGGTAGAAGTCAAGGGGTATTAAGTCAGGAGAACCTTCTCAAATTGCAAATACCATTTCAAAATAGTCTTGCATTCCTCGAATGGCAACTGTGCTTCCACCATTTTCTTTGACTGTCCTGCCTATTGCGTGGTGATGCTAGCTACCGTTTCCCTGAAAATAAGACCTAGCTGGACCATCAGCTCTAACGCGTTTTTTGGAGCAAATATTAATATAAGACCCGGTCTTATTTTACTATAATATAAATATGTTATATAAGACCGGGTCTTATATTATTTTTGCTCCAAAAGACGCATTAGAGCTGATGGTCTGACTTGGTCTTTTTTGGGGGAAACACAGTAGCATTCAAATGATTAATGCCATCTTTTAAGCAAATGTCATACTACACGTTGCTATCGTAATTCAATTCAACTTTGAAATGTAGTACATAGATAACATCTCTTAAAATGTGTATACATGTTTTTGGATACACACACCCACACACACACACGGGGTGCCAAAAAAGTATACACACATTTAAAAAGGAAAAATAACTATTAAAATTATACTGATGGTAACCACTTTGAGCATCCCTTGTAATTGCAGAAGTCAAACATAACTTGTAGTCATCTGTTGTTATTGGTATATATTGAGTATTACAATTTTTTTCCTTTCCTAAGAAGTATACATTTTTGGCACCCTCTCTATATGTATAAATATATATATATATATATACATATGTATACATATACATATATACATACACACACAATACATGCATACATATGTTTATATATCTCCTGTCTGCAGGGTGTTTTATAGATCCATATATTTATATAAACTCTGTAGGGTATTATATATACATATTTATATGAAATAGCCTACAGAAGATAGTTCAAAATAAGAATAAAAAGAGCTTGATGTAACATGATAGTATATTTGGCCCTGTTCTTCGTTCTATCTGCATCAATTCCTTTTCAGCCTTTAGTTGCCATATGTAAAATTTTATAAATTGTTGGGCTAGTTCACCTTAACTTACTGCCATCCATACCACCACTCCTTCTACCCTCTGTTTTTCCACAGGCTGGCACAAAGTGGCACTCCTACTCAACAAAATGGGTATGCCATCTGTTTCTGGAGCTCTAAAGGGAAACAGATGACTTGAGAGAAAGCAGAAAGATACAAATGGAGTAGAAGAAAAAACAGTGAGAAATAGCTAGCAGGGGACAGCAACCATGCTGGAAGAGCACAGAAAGAAAGGAGAGCTAATACAAAGGAAGGGGTAGTGAAGGAAAGATGAGAAATAAGAGATAGCACTAATTAGAAAAGGAGAAGAGTAGAAGAAAAAATAATTTGTAGCAATACACAGGAGAGATAATAAAAGGCCACGTTTGTCAACCTAGGGTATTAGTACCAATAGAACCAATAGAAATGAAGTCATCCTTTTTTATAGGCTCTACAATTTAGTTCTATTACTAGAGCATGGATGATTTGAGTTTTCTTCTTTACTTACCAGCTGTCTGGTCCTAGTTAAGTTAATATCGAAGAGCTTTGGCTTCTCTGTGTAACCAGAACAATAGTAACACCTTCACTGTTTACCCAGTAGAGTTGTTGGGATCAAGTGAGTAAATGCATTTGCATGAAAGTTCTTGTTTCATTCATAATAGCCAATATTTGTGCGCAGTTATTTTGTGCCAGACACAGCAAAGCACAAGTTATATCATTTAATGTCACTTTGAAAAATATACTATTTTTTATTATCTTTTAAGACTGCACTCTTTGTATTTGATAATGTTTTTGAAAAAAAGTTGACTATCCCCCAGTGATTATGAATTAACTTTAGAAGCTTATAGCCATTAGGGCTGGGGCTGATTTATGTTGATTAAACTGGTTGATAGGCATCTATAATCTGTTTATATTAATTTATTCTTTTCCTTTTATTATTTTTATTATAAAAACACATGTAATTGTGGTAATTTTGAAGATATACCCATGTAATCTATGCAAAAATGAAAACTATTTATATTTTTATATATATGTATTTAATTTTTTCTATGAAAGTGTTTACTGTATATATTTATCTGCCTTCTCTAAATATACTAAAATTATATTTTTAAACAAAAAATGGAGCTGCAGTCTTTTATACATAAAACAATTTAATATGCTTTTTATTAAAAAAACAAATGATTTTCATCAATACACATAATATGGTTTGGCACAAGTTTTCAATCTTGTGGAGAATTGCCTAGAGGTTCCTATTTGTCCTTGCTGTGCGGAGAGCTTCCTGTTGTCCTGACTTTGGACTATCAGGTATCATGCTTAGATCTCACAAGCTATCTTTATGACTTTAAAAAAAATTCACATGTGAAATATTTTATTATATATTGTTTGCCTTCTCCTTTTCCCTTAATATCCATATATAGTAAGTTGCTAGATCTCATTCTATATCTAACTTTTTTCTTGTATGCAACCTCTGTATCGTCTGCCATTTTCCTGGCTCAGGCTCGCACTATTCCTCATCTTCATAGGTGTCTCAGCCTTCCACTCCACTCTACTCCATCATCTGGGCACATGGGATTGTTTCCATAGGCTGCTCCATTCTCATAGAGTTGCTGTAACCTCAGTCACAGTAGATTCTTTAAGTGGAACCAGTTTCATACAGCCCCCTGGTAGATGTAAATTCCTGTGACTAACAAGCTGTTGCTGTTTGGAGTAACCCATGAAGATAATCATGGAATTTTGTCAGTTAGATTAACACTTATGAAAGTTCTAGTAAATACTAGACATTCATTATAGGTATCTCTTTTCACTTGAAAACAATAAATGGGAGATTTATCAAACATACTTTAAAGCTATTGACCTCAGCACTATAAGATTGCTCCTCCTCAGTAGTCCCCCACCCCCCTTAAGTGTGGGGAATACATTCCAAGTCCCCCAGTGGAAGCCTGAGACCATGGATAGTACCGAACCCTACATATACTATGTTTTTTCCTATATACAGATTCCTATGATAAAGTTTAATTTAGAATTAGGAGCAGTAAAAGATCAACAACAATAACATAATAAAATAGAACAATTATAACAATGTTCTGTAATAAAATATATGTAAATGTGGCATTGTTAAGTAAAATAAGGATTATTTGAACACAAGCACTGCAATGCTGCCACAGTTGATCTGGCTCCTAAGTGACTGATGGGCATATAGCATATATAGCATGGAGACACTGGACAAAGGGATGATTTACATCCCAGGTAGGACAGAGTAGGATGGTCTGAGAATTCATCATGCTACTCAGAATGGCATGCAAAATTTTAAAATGTATGAACTGTTTATTTCTGGAATGTTCCATTTAATATTTTCCAACTGCAATTGACCATGAGTAACTGAAACCGTGGAAAGCAAAATTGCAGATTAGGAGGAACTACTGTATTCCAAAGGAGTCTAGACTTTCTAATTAAAAGGAAACTTTAAATTCCTAGCTCCATGCCTTCTCACTGATTATTTTCAATCTGTAAAAATAACTACAAGATCATTTTGCATTGAGTTGATGTTTATCCGATATATTATGTATGGCTCATTATATATCTTGTCATTACATGAGAAGTCAAGAGCCTGGATAGAGTTATGGACAAGTTAGGGGTAAGATTTTCTCTCTCATGGATTCAGTGGGAAGAAGCAATTAATAGAATTGAAGGCAGAGAGTCCATTTTGTAGGAAGTGGTGTAAATATATATGGAGACATCTATTGACATGACCTTCAAGCAAGAATCCTTGGAATATTACTGCAAGTCAGCTGACCTTTTGTGGCCTTGGCTGACCTTTTCAAGGTGTGGGCTGTCTTGAGGTAGTGTGTGTGCTCTGTATGGTACCTGTTAATATTCTCAGAATCTTTGAAAAAACTGATACCGAAAGTTTCAACATACTTCCCTCCATCCACCCCACTATTGTAGACACCCAGCTTGGCCAAGAAGTTCTTATTGATCCAAGGACTCTCACCACCAGTATCATAAATGTCAACATTTGTATAGAAATAGACTGTTCCAAGAAATGTTAACCCTAAAGATGTCATTTCTAAATATGGCGAGGAAACTTTCTGTTTTAATAAGGGCAAGAATGCTGGAGACATTGCTATGGAAATTTTATTGGAGCATCGTGAATTCTAGGAATTCTGAGAAAGGGTGTGGAAGTGCCAACATTTCTTCAGAAAATAGTTTTTCGTAATACTTTCCCATTTTCACTAGATGACAACCACAAAGTTAAATCATGTTGCACCATGAGCCCTTTGGCTTCTACATCTAGTTTGTGTTTTCCCCAGCTAGGACTATAATGAAAGTGTACCTGCAGAATCAGTTGCTACAACTCCTCTAAGGGATTTATTTTGACTCTAATTAATCATTAGGCACTGCACACGTCAACAAAAGAAACCACAAAGAATTACTGCTGCACAAAGGCTCCTGTTTGGTGTGCGCCTTTGGAAATTCTGTTTTGTGAACATATTTGTCCTTACTTTTACCCCTGTTTTCCCTTAATTTTCTAGGTAATGTTGAATTTTCTGCCAGATCAGGAAAACAAATGTGTTATCAAAAAATGTAGAGAACAGTGTGAAGTAATAGAAAATATATATTGGTCTCTGTCCACTGTTTCCTGCCACAGAGTTTCTGAAACCCTTATAAATTCCTAAGTGAGAAGGAAACTAGGAGCATCTCTTGTTCTAGTATTTGGTCTTTGACCCCGTCCCTGTAAGAGGGCTCCTAAAACCTGTGTCATTTCCTAAGTGATAAGAACATTAGGTGAGTCTTTGTATTCTATTGAGGTGACTCTGAATGGGAGCTGGTCACCAGAAAGACCAAGCTATGATTAGAAACTTGGAATGTTCAGTCCCATCCCCCAACTTCTCCAGAGAGGAGAGAGGGGCTAGAAGTGGAGTTAATGATTGACCGTGCTTATGTGAGAAGTCTCCATGAAATCCTAACAATTTTTGGTTTGGGGAGCTTTCAGGTTGATGATCACATCCACATACCAGGAGGGTAATACACCCCGACTCCACAGGCATAGAAGCTCCTGTGGTCTGGACCCTCCCAGGCCTCACCCTGTGTATCTCTTCATCTAATTGTTCATCTATATCTTTTATCACTTCTTTTAATAAACTGGTACGTGTGTTTCCCTGAATTCTGTGAGCTGCTCTAGCATATTAATGGAACCCACAAAGGGGCATATGGGAACCTTGGATCTATAGCTGATCAGTTAGAAGAACAGTTAACAAACTGAACATAGGATTGGCACCTGAAGTGAGGACAATCTTGGGGACTAAACCCTTAATCTATGGGATTTGATGCTATTTCCAGAAAGATGATATTAGAACTAAGTTAAATTGTAGGACAACCAGCTGGTGTTGCAGGACTGTTTGTTGTGGGGGGAAACCCCCACACATTTGATGACTAGACGTGTCAAGTGAAGTGTTCTATATGAAAGCAGAGGAGACATATAGGAGGAAAGACTATTAAAAAAAATTTGAACACATAAAAATATCTTGGTAAAATGGGCCTTGCCTTTGAGCTATCTCAACTTGCTGCCAATTCCCTTATAAACTTCTCATTGTAAGGGAGGTGAAACTCTTGAACCAGATACTGGGCAGAAAATTAACAGATTACTGCATCCAGTTATTTCTCATAGCAGTGAAGAGCAAGCCACCAAAACAGAATTTCAGTAAGTTTGGAGAATGTATATGATGTTCAGTTGATAAAATGTAACCCAACCCTTTTTAAGCTCAGTCTGATAATACTAACGTCATAATGACTAGCAAGGAATTTAAATGCTCCCATGAAGTCTTTTCTGTTTACTAAGTTAGAAGTTACCTTGGGGCATTTGTTGGAACTACTCTGACTATAGAGTTTGCTCCCAATCCTATCCCCAGGCACAGCGAAGTGCCTTGCTCAGCATAGGTTGTTGAACGAATGAACGATGTAGCATAAAGTGAATGAGAGTTTGTGTCAGGAATACCTGGGTTTTATTTTCAAAGGCAGTAGTACATCCCTAATTAAGTTAATTAACATGACTGAACCTCTGTTTTGTCATCTGTAAATGAGAATAATAACATTGCATTACAGTAAGAACTTTTAGTCTGAATCTGTGAACCTTTTGAAATTGTGGGTAAGAGTCTGTTTAGTAAAGAAAATATGCATAAGTGTGCATTTGAGGTGGGAAGAAGCTCACGACCTTCATTAGATTTTTCAAAGGGATCAATTACTCAGAGAGTGTTAAGGAACATGCTAGATGACCTTTCCAAAAATATCGTTCAGGCCCTGAATTTCCTACTATTAAAGCAACTATGCATTTATAAAAAATATTGACGTTGTTTTTGAGGATGATGTAGAGTCTTGAGAAGCCAGTGCAGGGAGGATAGAGAGAAGAGAGCAGCTTATTAGCATTTCACAGTCTGCTTAGGCTGACCCTGTTGTGCAACCCTCTCTGTGCTTGTTTCTAATTTCTAGATTGGCAATTAATTGGTTTCTCCTCTGTGCTCCCTAGGTACTCTGTGTGTGTGTGTGTGTTATAGCACTCATGGATATATGCCATTATTTACATGTTCTCCTTCTGGGCTGTAAACCTCATTAATGTTAATTCCATGTCTTATACATTGATATACTTTTATGCTTATGAAAGTGACTGGAAGAGAGTTTATCTTGTCTTTGTAAATCCTGGATTTCTGCATTATTTGTAAATAATGTTGCTCCTTAATTATGGGTCTTGTGATTAAATCATGATAAAATAGATCCTAAATTATACTTAGGAATCTTTTGATTTTTTTTCCTCTCCAACTGTTCATTTACCCTAAGCAGACATAGTTCTAGTTATTTCTGATCTTTCTTTTCAATATTTTAAGGTTTATTTATTAGTATCAATCTCCAGTGTCTAAGCATTGCATTGTAAATAAATCATATGGACAAACTTATGGTTACAGGGTTTGGTGTTTAAAAACTTTACAGGGTTTGGTGTTTAAAACCTTATAATTGTCTGAAACTCTATCTTATAATCCTTGAAGGATACAAATGACAATATGGTCATGGGCAGTTCTTCAGACGCCAGTATTTTATAGTCTGTGCCATTGCTCCATATGATTAAGTTTTCCTACTTCCTGTTAGCCATGCTATGAGTTTGTTACACCTTCTTATGCTAACATATATTTTATGAATCATCTTAAATTATTGACTACAATTGTGGAATTAAGAAAGAGCTGCTATTATTTATTATGTAGAGTCAGACATCTATAAAATTTTTTGTTGCTGATGTGGTCTCTAAAATTTGACAATCATAGTATGAATTACTACCATTTAAAAATGGCCATAGTATGCCTGATCCCTAAGAATAAAACACAAACAACTTAAACTTTGAAATCCTAAATACAAACAGCGCTCATGAGCATGTACTATAAAATTGGAGTCATTATTCAGCTAGGTTGGAGATAGTTATTCCTGAAGAAGACACCGAAACAACTTGCTTCTAAATAAAAGACAGAAAAAAGAGCTAATTTTTTTTTCATTTATAGTTATACTTCTTTGATTCTCATATTTTAATAAAGTCACATTAAGTATTGTTTACATGACATTTTTGTCAGTTTTCCCTTTTATAAAGGCAACGTATCACATTATCAAAGGAGTTTCCATTTAGAATCTATAAGAAAAACATCTTGAATAACTCATTTGATTCATACTTTAATGTTAAATTATTACTTTGATTTACAGAGCAGCAAATAGATTTTATAGGAATACCACTCATGTACAGCCTGCTGCTAAGAATAAAAAGTCATTTTCTGGTAACCATGTAATACAGAGTAAAAAGATTTGATCAGGCATTGAAATGGAAATAATAGCAAAACTAAAGCTTGCATAGTTGAACATATGGTAAGCTTTCTGAAGAGAAAGAAGCAATTGTGAGGGATGGCATCTTTTAAAATTTTAATTTCAGTTGGCAGAAAAAACCCAATGGGTATGTCTGCAACACCCAGCCAAGGAGGAAAAGATCCAGGAGTCAAAAACCAACAAGAAATACCACCGGACTCTGAGGTCAAAGGTTCCTTGCTTTCTTCAACAGCAAGTAAGAAACAGCTTTTTTGTTTTTTCTTTTTCTTCTTCTTCTTCCTCTTCTCCTCCTCCTCCTTTTTTTTCTTTTTTTTTTTTTTGTCTGCGCTGCTTCTTTGTGAACACCTGAAGAAGAACACCAAATTATTTTGATGATAAGGTCACACGATACCACACGAACTTGCTTTTAAGCTGCTAGCTTGCTTGTTTTATTCTTTGATTTCACATTGCAAAGCATATATTTTAAAATGTGTTTATTTCTTTACCTTGAATTTAATGTTTTCTCCTGAAATTACTTGAAAAGAAGGTAGTATTAAATTATGACATCGTATTGAACTCTCACCTACAAAACATCTTATGAATATGTTTTATAAATAATAGCAAATTCTCACCAAAGTCTAAACAACAACAAAATACTCTGCGTTTCTCTGATATAGAAACTGAGATATCAATAAAGTACTCTAGGCTACAGAGGTATGAATTTTTAGTTTCTATCTCTTCATTTATTTGCTCATTTCTCTTGCTCTTAAATGTATTACTTCTGTCTGACTGGAAAGTAAAATGAATGGTATCTGACAAATTCTGTGCATCAGAATCTAGACATCTTTGGGTAAAATGAAATAGTGACCACTGTCTCTCACCCATTGTTTTTAAAACACCTCTCTTAAGAAATAGATAAATGATGTTACTTTCAAAAAGTGCTTTTTGAAAATCAGTTATTGAGTGTGTTCTCTTTTCTTTCAGATAGCAACAGAAAATAGACGTTTCTTGCTGACATCCCTATGATACTATATCGCATCAACCAGAAGGAAGAGAAATTAGCCTTTTGATTTTTGCTGCATTGGGTTAGGCCAGTTTTGTTTTTCCATTTCATGTCATGAATCCATGGAGCAGTGTGATAAATCACACTGCATGAGAAACATGTGCTTAGTTAACATTTTTCACAGAAGGAGAATTCAATCTTGTATCAGGAAGTAATAGCACCTATAAGTCTGGAATGGCCATCGCAAGTAAAACTTGACTTGGCTGAAAATAGCATGCTAGATGAAATCTCTAGGAATAGATACTATTTTCTGAATAGCAAAATGCTTAAGAGAAAATCTTTTATATATCTTATAAAAATTTGTTCTGGCAAAAACATTTAAAAAATGGTGCCGTTGTTAATTTTTTTTTAATTTAAGTTGTACAACATTTTGATGTGATATATTTACATATTACACTATGATTCCTTTATAAGGTTAGCTAGCACCTCTATCATATCACATAATTATCATTTCTTTTTTGTGATGGGAATAATTGAGATCTAGTCTCTTAGTAAGTTTGGTATTTATAATAAAATACTGTTGTCTATAATCACTATACTATACATTAGATCTCCAGGTCTTATTTCTCTACTAGTTGCAAGTTTGTACTTTTAAACATCTCTCCTATTTCCCCTACTCCCATCCACCTCAACCCCCACCCTTGGTAATCACCATTTTACTTTCTGTTTATATGAGTTTGGCTTTTTAAAAATTCCACATATAAGTGATATCATACGGAATTTGTCTTTGTATCTCACTTAGCAAAATGTCCTCAAGTTCAATCCATGTTGTTGCAAATGGTAGAATTTCTTCTTTCTTATGGCTAAACATTTCATTATATACCTACATATACACATACACATACATACACACCACATCTTTGTTTGTATTTGTTTAGGGACACTTAGATTGTTTTCACATCTTGGTTATTTTGAATAATGCTGCAATAAATATGGGAATGCATATATCTCTTTGATATCCTGTTTTCATTTCCTTTGTGTATATACCCAAAACTAGAATTGCTGGATGATATGGTAGTTCTATTTTTAATTTTTTGAGGAAATTCCATAGTGTTTTCCATAGTGGGTGAATCAATTTACATTCCCACCAACAGTGTACAAGGGTTCCCTTTTCTCCATATCTTGTCAATACATGTTATTACTTGTCTTTTTATAAGCCATTTTAATAGGTGTGAGGTGGTATCTCATTATTTTGATTTGCATTTCCCTGATGATTAGTGATGCTGAGAATCTTTTTATGTACTTGTTTGCCAATGGAAATCTTCTTTGGGAAAATGTCTATTTAGTTCCTCTGTCCACTTTAAAATCAGATTGTTTGTTTTTTGTTACTGAGTTGTTTAACTTCTTTATATATTTCAGATATTAACCCCTTATCCAATACCATTGTTAAACTTTGAAGGATTAGAAGGTATATGTTTTAGATTAAAGCAAAACAGATCAAGTAATTTTCAAAAATGATAAAATTGGCCCTCATGGTAAATATAGACCTTTTCAAATTATTTTTACATTTAATAAATCATCAAATATGCATTTTGTGCCTGCTAAATGTTAGATGTAAGGAAATACAGTGATGGGCAAAATAGACCTCATCTTTGCCCTCTTGAAGTTTACAGTCTCGTGAGCCAGGTGAACATTAAACATTCCCACAAAAATATACGGTCAAAAATAGGTAAATTAGATGAAGGAGACCCTCAGGACATTCTAGATGCAAAATAAAATTTAAGTCATTAATTCATTGTAAAAATACTTGTATGTTCTTTATTATACTTAATGGCAATACAGTAGAAGTAGAGTTGGCAAAAAAAACAAATAAAAAGGAGACTGAATTTATTAATTAAGCTGTTTAATTTATTAATTAATCGATTTAAAACATTGATATAGCACAGACTTTGGGCTTGGATGTGAAATCCTGGATTCCAGATGATAAAGCTCTCCTAATGCAAATGTCATCTACAAAATGCCCATGATTTGTTTAAAATTTGCCTTATGTGATTGTTGTACAGATGGTTTTTATAAGCATCCATTAGGTAGGAAAAAAATGTCTTCACATATTAATATTACCTAGAAGATTCTGATTCATTACTGAGTAATTAGATTACAACTCTCTTTAGTTGTCTTCTGTAGTATCTCTATCAAACATCTGCTGTGGTTAAAAGTTGTTTCTTGAGAGAAATACTTTCCTCTTGGTTTTGCAATTTAGCTGTCATGCTAGATAGATTTGGGTTACGTTAACCCTTCATATTAAAATAAGTTAAAATTACTTGAAAATACTTTAGAAAACTTATTTTATACTTTAAAGACATCAAAAACAACTATCAGCTCCTAAAGATTGAGATTATGTTTGTCAGCCAACTTTCAGGATAGGGCAAGATGTATGTAGTTTGGGGGATTCAGTATTACAGACAAAATAAACTTGTCCTCTGTATTCAACATGCTCATTTATTAGGAAAAAAAGATGGAACTTTTCCCATCTACATCAAAGGGAGACAAAGATTTAAAATTTGTAATACCACGTATACAATAAATAGTGCTTTTGTAGTAGTAAATATAGGCATATGTCATTAAATTTGCAGGGTTTTCCTTTTGCGCCAGGTTGAATTTTGATACTAGTTTTGTTAGGGAGATTTTGAGGAAGGAATCTGATTTTTGTTAAAGAAAAATTTTAATTATGAAAAATTACAAACGTGCAAAAATAGACAAAATGAACTAATGAATCCCCACGTACCCATTGCCCAGCTTCAAAAATTACCAAAATATGCCTAGTCTTGTTCCCATTATGGTCCTTCACACCACTCCCATTAAATTAAAGCAAATCCACGGCACCATGTCATTGAACTCATAAAAACTTTGGAAACTCATATTTTAAAAATTATTAAAACATTTGGGAATGTAGTTTTAAGTTTGGAAACATTGCATCTAAAAACTTTGAAACCAAATACAAAAAGAGAAGACATAATTTATTGCCCTAAACTGAAATTTTCACTGTAACCTCTTATTTTTACTAATGAGAAAACTCAGGCCCAGGAAAATGGAAGTGGTTCAAGTGTCACCTCTATATCAAAGTGATCCAGCTCTGTGCATGGAAATTTGAGCAGTGCAGTGTGGCATCCATATTTGTCCTTAATCTGTCTGTGGTGGTGTCTCATTGTTGTTACTGGGTAAGGCCTAATCTGTGCCAAAATCTTAGTCATAGCATAGTCTCTAAAACTTTTAGATGCCAGTACTTTGAGAAAAAAGATATAATACTTGGGCAAAATAATATAAAATCTGTCATCAAGATTAAGTTTTCCTTAAAAGCAGCCATAGTAAATTATGTTTATTCAGAAAAAAAAAGTAAAACACATGAATTATAAAGGAAAAACTTAAAATTACGTTGTCTTATTACCCTTCAAAAAGTACTTTAAATATTCATATATATTTACATATATATAAATACATGCATATATAGGTTATGTTGGGTATACAATTTGTAATCTGCTTTTTATTTTATGATTTAGTTTATTTTTTTACTGACTTTATTGGGGTGACATTGGTTAATTAAATTATATACGTTTCAAGTGTACATTTCTATAATACATCATCTATATATTGCATTGTGTGTTCACCACCTGAATACAACTCTTCTGTCACAATATATTTGACTTCCTTTACCCTCTTCTTTCTCCCCCTCACCCCTTTACCGCCAATAACCACTAAACTGTTGTCTGTGTCTATGAGTTTTTGCTTGTTTGTCCTGTTTGTTTGTTGCTTTCAGTTTCATATCCCACATATGAGTGAAATCATATGATTCTTGACTTTTTCTGTCTCACATATTTCGCTTAGCACAATAATCTCAAGATCCATCCATGTCACAAATGGCAGTATTTAATCTTTTCTTACGACCGACTAATATTCCATTGTGTATATGTACCACATCTTCTTTATCCAATCATCTTGGCCGCCATGAATGATGCTGCAATGAGCACAGGGATACATATATCTTTATGGATAAATGTTTTCATATTTTTTGGGGTAGATAACCAGGAGAGGGATTGCTGGATCATATGGTAATTCTATTCTTAATTTTTTGAGGACCCTCCATACTGTTTTCCATGGTGGCTGTACCAATTTACATTCCCACCAGCAGTGTATGAATGTCTCTTTTCCCCCCACAACCTCTTCAACACTTGTTATAACTTGTCTTGTTGATAGCTATTCTAACAGGTGTGAGGTGGTGTCTCATTGTGGTTTTGATTTGCATTTCCCCAATAGTTAGTGATGTTGAGCATCTTTTCCCATATCTGTTGCCTGTTTGTATGTCTTCTTGCGAGAAATGTCTATTTGGGTGCTCTGCCCATTTTATAATGGCTTTTTTTTTTTTTTTTTTTTTGGTTGTATGAGATCTTTATATATTGTGGATATTAGCCCCTTATTGGAGGTGTTGTTTGCAAATATATCCTCCCATTCGGTTGGTTCCCTCTTTGTTTTATTGATGGTTTCTTTTGCTCTATAGAAGCTTTTTAGTTTGATATAGTCTCATTCATTTATTTTTGCTTTTACTTCCCTTGCCTTTGAGGTCAAATTCATAAAATCCTTTCTGAACCCAAGTTCCATACTTTTAGTACCTATGTTTTTTTCCTGTGTAATATATTGTTTCAAGTCTTATGTTTAGGTCTTTGATCCATTTTGAGTAAATTTTGGTGTATGGTGACAGATAGCAGTCTTGTTTCATTCTTTTCATGTGCCTTTCCAATTTTCCCAGCACTATTTAGTGAAAAGGCTTTATTTTCTCCATTGTATATTTCTGGCTCCTTTGTAAAAAATTATCAGCACATATATATGTGGGTTTACTTCTGGGTTCTCAATTCTATTTTATTGGTCTGTGTGTCTGTTTTTCTGCTAATACCATGCTGTTTTGATTATTGTCAATGTATATATAATTTGAAGTCAGGGAGAGTGATACTTCCAGCCTTGTTCTTTTTTTCTCAGGATTGCTTTGGCTATTTGGGGTCTTTTGTGATTTTGTACCAATCTGATCATTTTTTGTTCTATTTCTTTAAAAAATGCCACTGGGATTTGGTGGGGATTGTATTAAATTTGTATATTGCATTGAGTAATATGGCCATTTTAACTATGTTGATTCTTTCATTCTCTGAACACGGAATACCTTTCCTTTTTTATGTGTGTCTTTTTCAATTTATTTTAATAATTCTTGCAGTTTTCAGTGTATAGGTCCTTCATAGCCTTTGTTAAGTTTATTTTTAGGTATTTTATTCTGTTTGTTGCAATTGCAAAAAACATTGTCTTTTTCTGAAATTTCGTTGTTAGTATATAGGAATGCAGTGGATTTTTGTGCATAATTTTGTAGCTGGCAAATTTACTGTATTTGTTTGTTGTTTCTAATAGTTTTTTTGGTGGAGTCTTTAGGGTTTTCTATATAAACAATCATGTCTTCTGCAAAAAGGGACAATTTAACTTCATTCCCAATTTGGATGCCTTTTATTTCTTTCTCTTGTCTGATTGCTCTGTCTAGGACTTTCAATACTATGTTGATTAACAGTGGGAAGAGATAGTATCCTTGTTTTCTTCTTGATCTTAGAGGAAAAGCTTTCAGTTTTTCACCAATTACGTATGATATTCACTGAGGGTTTGTCATATATGGCCTTATTATGTTGAGGTACTTTCCTTCTCTACCCATTTTATTATGTGTTTTAATCATAAATAGGTGTTGTATGCTGTCAAATGCTTTTTCTGCATCTATTGATATGATCATATGATTTGCAGTCTTTAGTTGATTTATCTGGTGTATCACATTGATCAATTTGCATATGTTGAACCATCCTTGCTCCACTGGAATGAACCACACTTGCTTGTGATGTATAATCTTTTTAATGTATCATTGTATTTGATTTGCTGGTATTTTGTTTAAGATTTTTGCATCTGTATTCATCAGATATTGGTCTGTAGGTTTCTTTATTGTATTATCTTCACCAGGTTATAGTATCAGGGTAATGTTGGTCTCATCAAATGCATTAGAAAATATTCCCTCTTCTTTAATTTTTTGGACGAGTTTGAGAAGGACAGTATTAATCAATCTTTGAATGTTTGGTAGAATTCACTAGTGAAGCCATCTGGTCCTGGACTTATGCTTTAGGGAAGGTTTTGGATGACTGTGTCAATTTCCTTACTGTTGATCAGTCTATTTATATTTTCCAGTTCTTGATTCAGCCTAGAAAGGCTGTATGTTTCTAAGAACTTGTCCATTTCTTCCAGGTTATTGAATTTGGTAGCATATAGTCCTTCATAATATTCTTATATGATTCTTTGTATTTCTGTGGTACCCATCATAACTTCTCTTCTTTCATTTCTGATTTTGTTTGTGTCTTTTCTCTTTTTTCCTTGGTGAGTCTAGCCAGGGGTTTGTCAATTTTATTAATTTTTTAAAAAAACCAGCTCTTTGTTGCATTATATTTTCCTATTGTCTTTTTGTTCTCTATCTCATTTAATTCTGCTCTAATTTTTATTATTTCCTTTCTTCTGCTGACTTTGGGTTTCATTTGTTCTTCTTTTTACAGAGCAGCAAATAGATTGAGATTGATAAATATTATGTCTTCTTAATGTATTGTCCCCTTTAGCATTATAAAATGTCTATCTTTGTTTCTTGTTACCTTTTTGTCCTGAAGTATGTTTCTTCAGATATAAATATGACTACACCCACTTTTCTCTGGATAGCATTTTCTTGGATTACGTTTTCCACCCTTTCACTTTGAGTCTATATTTGTCCTTGTAGCTGAGATGTGTCTCTTGGAGACAGCATATGGTTGGGTTTTGTTTTTTGATCCAATCTGCTACTCTTGTGCCTTTTTATTGGTGAGTTCAGTCTTACATTTAGGGTGATTATTGATATATGAAGATTTCCTATAGCCATTTTATCTCTCTTCCTGGTAGCTCAGTGTCTCCATTGCTTATTTTCCTTTGTCTCTCTACCTGTTATTTTAGTTTTATGGCATTCTATGATTTTTTTTCTGTTTTTTATGTTATGTGCTTCAGTTGTAGAGTTTTGTGTGTGGTTACCATTAAGTATATGTAGAAGAAAGTTTCATATATACAATAGTCTTTTTTCTTCTGCATGCATCTTATCTCCTTTCCCCTTTGCAAATTTAGACCTTACCCCTTTCTCTTTTATATTTTTTTGTTGTCACAAATTATCTTTATTTATGCTGTGAGTTCATTTCTGAGTTGTGGTAGCTATTGTGTTCTTCTCTTTTTCTTTTTTATATTTTTACCTCCTTTAACCTTTATATTATATTTAAGTGTATAGTGCCCGATTCTAAATAAGGGTTGCAATTTCCTCCTTCTGTCTGTCTGCTAGTCACCTTACTCATAGTTTTGTATCATTTTGCCTTTTTTTTTCAGGTAGAATAACCCTCTTCAGTGTTTCTTGTAGTGCAGGACTTATGTGGAAAATACCCTTAATTTCTTATGTCTGGAAAGGTTTTTTTACCCCTTCATATTTAAAAAATAACTTTGTGGCTATATTATTCTTCGCTGGTAATTTCTCTCTTTCAATAGTTTGAATATTTGATTCCACTGTCTTCTGGCTTGTAGAGTTTCTGCTGAAAAAAATGATAATAATCTAACAGGCTTCCCTTTATAGTTTACATTCTTTTTCCTGGCTTTTTTTAGTATTCTTTCTTTGTCATTAATTTAAGGTATTTTTAATATAATGTGCCTTGGAGAAGGCCTTTTTGGATTGAGATAATTGGGTATTCTGTTTGCTTCTTGGATTCGAGGATCCAGTTCTTTCCATAGGTTTGGGAAGTTCTTGTTGACTATTTATTTGAATAGGCTCTCTGTTACCTTCTCCCTTTCTTCTCGTTCTGGTATGCCCACTATTCTTATATTGCTCTTTCTGATGGAGTCAGATAGTTCTTGTAGAATTCTTTCATTTCTTTTAACTTGCAAATCTCCTCTCTTCTTCCATTGCCATCATTTCCAGATTTCTATCTTTGATATCACTAGTTCTTTCCTCCATCTGGTCAGCTATTATTTCCTAAGCTCTCTATTTTATTCTTTATGTCTTACTGCATTCTTTAGCACCAGAATTTCTACTTGGTTCTGTTTTAAAGTCTCAATCTCTTTGGTAATGTATTCCACTTGTTCATTGATTTTATTTCTAAATTCATTAAACCTGCCTGTCTGAGTTTTCTTGCATCTCATTGATTGTATTCAGACGTGCAATCTTGAATTCTGTGTCACTTAAATCACATATTTCCATGTCTTTAAGTTTATTTTCTGGAGATTTTTCATTTTCTTTATGAGCTGTCTTGCTACCTTGGTTGTATATGATATTTGATGGATTATTTCTCTGCCTAGGCAGCTATGGGAGTGAACGCTGCAGCAAGTTGATAAGAAGAGGTCTTTCTTTTGTGCTGGAGTGTTTTGTTTTGCACTGCTCTGGCTGGCTTCTGGGATCCCTGCTGGGCGGTGAAAAATGCCTTGTATTCCCTGGGGAGGTGGGTATCTTCTCTGTGACCAGGTCACTTCGGTCTCAGAGCACCTCCCCTGATCAGGAATGTGGGGGGTTGGGGTTCTGACTCCTGAAATCCCAGTGCTGTCCCTGCAGCCAGATTCAGTGCTGCCTGAGGTACCCCAGCTGGGATCAGCTGCAAAGGTGAAGATTGGTAGTGGAATGGGCTAGGAGAGGTCACTAGTATGTTTGTGGCTTTTTTCTTTTCCCAATAATGGTGACTGCCAGCTCTTAGCGGCCTCACCTCTGTATCTCCACCCTTGTCACTGGGGTTAGCCACAGTATCTGCCACTCAGGAACTTTCTCTCCAGTTCTCAGTGATTTAGATATTCTGCTCCTTAACCTGACACTCACTGTTGCAGTTCATTTGGGGGCTTGCTGCTAGCTCTCGGAGGGTACGGGGGGTGAGCTCTGGAAGGGTGGTGGGGGAGGCAACCACACTATGTGGCTCTGTTTTCTTCCTGGCAGTGGTGGCTGTGAGACCACGGCTGTGCCGCTTCTGTATTTGGTCTCTGTCCTGAGGTCTCTGCCCTGATTGCTGGGTTCAGCTGTATTATATGCTGATCACTTAGGTGGGAGAGTACACCTGATGTCTCAGGCCTCCCCTCTCACAGGAGTGCTGTGAGCTCCGGGCTGCGTCCACAGCAGTGAACTCTGGGCTGTGTCCGCAGCACTCGCATGCACTCATATGCTCTTCTGCTGTCCCTCCTTTTCTGTTTGCCCTGATTCACACACTTTCAGATGTTTCCATGTGCAGACATCTCAAATGTCTTTCTTTGTGTATTGTGTAGGGACTCCTTTGTTGAATTATAGCAGTTCAACTTGTTGTAACTTCAAGAGGAGAGATCAAAGGGACACTTCATACTGCCATGCTTCTGATGTCCTCTCCCTTCAATTTTTATTATAATCTGCTTTTTAGTTAATAGAAGACAGTAAGCATTATACGCATTTTTCTTAACATTGAATACTATTGGGCATATTCTTTTTCAATTTTTTTTTTCAAATGTAACTTGCAAAGGATAATCATCTGTAATTTTTTTGTTGTTAAAGCAGAAATTTATTAAAATCCATTTATATAGTGTTTTATAGACAAAAAAATGTACAGACTTCTAAACATTCAGGTAATGAACTCTATTCTCAGGAGTGTTTTGTGAGAAGACCAAATTCTTTGCCCTCCCTCCAAAAAAGATATATCTGTATATACTCCTGAAAATGATGCATTTCTTACACCACTCATGAACAATCCTGCTGAGGTCCCCAAACCTCTGCAGAGTGTGAAAAGATATTATCAGAGAACCTCCTCCAGAACGCAAAGCCTCATCACAGAGGTGTAGTGCAAGAGATACATGAAATGGCTGCCACTTCAGAGACGATACATGAAATGGCTGCCGCTTCAGAGTATTGTGTGCACACCTGGCGGACAGGCCATGAGAAGACTGTGAGGGCCCAGCTGGGCAGCCCCTAGGTGCGAGCATGGCCAGCCGGGACTGCAAGGCCTCCAGGGCCTCCTCCTCCTCCTCATCTTCTGAGGCAGCCATGGCTCCTGGAGGATCAGGCTCTGGAAGGGCATGAGTAACTTTACTAGGTGCTTTGCCCTGCTGTAATTTCAAATAGAATTTTGTCAATTTCCATTTCTGCCACTTCTTCCATTTTTTTCCTGGTCATCCATGCTTTCAAAAGTGTCCTCTAATGTCTCTTCTATGATCCCAGCCCTTATCATCTCTTTGGATAGCTCTCGCATGGTTGCCTGGGTTTCTGGGATTTTCACAAGACTCTGCATGGCAGTCATCATTTATGTGCTCTTCTGCAGGGAACTAGCCATTCACCAAACCTCCAGCTGGTTCTTCATATCCATAAGCACGGAGTTCATGTGAGCTTTGGATGCATAGAGCTTGTGCACAGGCTTCTTTGATCTGATCATCTGCTTGGCCAGAACTACAAAGACATCTTTCTGACCCTTCTTGGTAGCATCTTTCGCAAGTCATTTCACTTTTTCTTCTTCTCTTTGAATATCTCTTATTTGCCTGTCAACAACTCTCATTTCCTTTATCTTCAATGACCATTCATTGACCAGCTCTTTGGGAGGCTTCTCCTGGGTTTTTCCAAACAGCCCCATGGCTTACTGTGTTCCCTGCACCCAGGTAGGTCACGGGTGGCCACTTGGGCGGGGCCACTGAGAGCAAAAGAGTACAGACGCCCACAGAAGGGGGTGGCTGCAGTTAGGCTTTTGTATTATTTCTTTGGAATAATTCTTATAAATGGAATTTGCTGGTAATGGATTATATTAATTGTTTTCTTGATGTTATTTTAGTGTTGTTTTTTTTCCCTTTTTAATATTTAAAAAATAGCACTCAGCATCAAGAGTGAAGTATAGGTTTATTTTTGTATGTGTGTTGTGCTATTGTGGTAAGTTACAATGTGAAGGTTGTGTAAGGTTTCATTTTTCGTAGAATGAGGATTTGAAGTAAGCTTTGGCTTGGCAAAAGCAATGTAGAAGTTCACATGGAGCGTGTAGAAATAAGCCATTCCATTTCAAACAACCCTAAACACTTGAAAATACCTTTCAATATTGAGCAGAAAACCTCCTTATAAATTATTTTAACCCATAAAAAGTCAATATCCTTTTTTATACAATAAACCTTGTTGTTTTTTCTTAGTATATTCTCATTTCTTCTTAGTATATTATTCTTACATGTAAATATACTAAAACGTGCACTATTAGTGTGTCTTTTTAGAATATTCTCTTATTTCAAATGTATTTCTTATAGTTCCACCTAGGATATGTTTTCTAAATTCTTCTCCTTTATGAATATTTATTTTAAAGTGTGATTCTAAGTAGGAGCCAGTCTTCTCATATAATCTAACAGTTAGAACAATGGTATTCCTTTAATGTGGACCCCATATATCTGTTAATATAATCTTGCTTGGAATACATGTTATGGGCATCTTTATTGCACTCTTAATATGTACTAAGATCATTAGGATATTGTATTCATAATACACTTTCACTGAAAAATGTATAACTGATTTTTTTAAATCAAAATACAGACTTCATATCAGTTAGCTTCTATCTTTTTGGTATCAGTCCAACATTATAGCATGTTGGTATAGCCTTGAATATTTTATTTTCTGTTTGTTAGCTATCCCTACCAGCTTTGTGCTTCCTGTGCCCTGTATAAATGCCTATAATACGTTACATCCAGAAACTGACAAATTCATAAATAAAACAAGATTGTTCATGTTAATTTTATAGAAATAGATATTTTTTACATTGCATGATGCCTATAGAGGGAATGCTTTAATTCTTATTTTTTTCCAGATGATTTTACATTTAAAAAAATTAAGGTTAAATAATAATCATTTTTATGATACCATGCCAGCAAATATTAAGGATGTTTGCTTTCAGTTTCTGCTTTACATTTTAATATAAATCAACTTTTTCAAATATTGTTCTTGAAAAAGCACACAAAGGTTTATACAACATGTCTTTTTTTACCGACACTCTCTGATGGTGATTGATACCTTTAGTTGACCTCAACTTTGATCAACCCATGAATTGTTAGAACCAGCTAATTGGTTATTTATTTCTGTGAGTAATTTTCCATTTCAGCAGAGCTTTAAGAGATCAACAGCACAATGGTAGCTTTATTTTATTTTATTTTATTTTTGGATAAGTCAACCTGATTGGTGCTTAATTAAAATGTTATGTCACCCTCACAAAGAATATTTTTGAGTCATCTGAATAAATTTTAGTTACTATAGATTTTATTTAGGGAGACCCTGAAGGAGTCTGTTGATTACTTCAGAGTCCGGAAGTAATCAAATATTATCCCACCTTGGAATATTTTAAACCTCTAGTCAACAAAAGGACCTGCTTTTATGGTTCTCAAATGGATAAATTTATTATCTGAGACTAATGGATTTTGATTCATTTCCAAAAGATCAAGGCATTAGCTGGAATTCATATTTAATTGATAACAGCACAAACATCAATACATTATTCTATATTATACCATATTAAATAATCAATTTTTGTAACATGAGTGTACCTTGATTTGTTATGCTTGTGCAAATGTGTTATGTTTATAAAAATATTATAGCAGGAAGAAGAGGCTTTAGAGACCATCAACTTTTTTTGCAGATTAAATCAAAGAAACAAACTAATATGCACACATGGATATCCTAACTACTAAAACCAAGTAACCATGGTGTCTTGACAAACAAGCATTAATAGGCATACACACTGATACCCAAAATACTAAAACCAAGTAAACATTGTGTCTTGACCCCATTCCAGGGTTTGTTTGTTCAGTGTTCAATGTTCATTGGCCTTTCTGCCTCAGTCTCTCCCTGCTATAAATAGCTCACTTTATTTCAGATTGATCTTTCTAATACAGTGGTACTTCAGTTTTCAAACCGTAATCCATTCCGGAAGACGTTTGGAATTCTGAAACATTTGAAAACCGAGGCACAGTTTCCCCATAGAAAATAATGTAAAATGGATTAATCCATTCCAGACCTTTAAAATCAACCCCTAAAACTGCAAAGTTAGCATGAATTTTACTATCTAATGATACGATAGATCCATAAAATTTATGGCGTTCATAGACTGAAATGTTCATCAACGGAGACATTCGAAAACTGAGGTACTACTCTACTCAGATCATATTACCATTTTAGAATCTTGACTTGTTCTCTGTTGTCTGCACAAAGGTGTGCCAACTCTCAACTTGACCAGTGCCTTTTATGATCTCACTGTCTCTCTTCATCTCCTATAATGTCATGTTCAACCATATATCACCTTATGCCATTCTTGCATTATGCCTGCCACTTCAAGGGTTTGTACGTGCTGGGCATACTGCTCCCTCCATCTGAAATGCTCTTCCCTTTCACTTTCTGAACAATTCTGGTTCATTCTTCTACATCCAGCACTGAAGTTCTCTCTTTGAGCCTTTCTTGCCTGCCCCTCCACAGTTAATCATGCCTTGCTATCTTCTACATCTGAACTTTGGAGTATTTCTTTTGTTTTCTATGAATGTGTCTGCATGTTTGAAATCCCAATATTTATATGTCCATTTTTTCCCACCAGATATATGTATGTCCAAAGTGAAGCTCTCATTAATTATCTTTCAAACTTTTAATCTCTGCCATTAATATTTAGAGAAAAATGAACTTAAAACAGTGCCCAACAAATAATAGAACTAAATAAAGTTTTCTTGAATTGAGTAAAAATGATCCTTTTGATGACTAAGATATTCATAAGAAGTTAATTAAATGGTTAGCATCCTAAATAGTATCCTACTGAAATAGATTACTAATTACTCTCCAGGGCTCATGGATATGCTATGGAGTTTTCATCAGCAGAGAACTGATTGCATTGTTGTCTGGGGTCTAGAGAAACTCTAAGTATGTTTGCCAGGTTCCTGATTGTGTTTGACTAGAAATGGCAGGCAGGGCAGTCAGTATTGTTCACATACAATATTTGAGTTTTAAAAATTAGATTGTGTCATAGAATTTTGTTGCACCAGTTTTTGTGATCTTTTCCAGGTCAGCTACCTTTGGTATTACATCCAGAGTGGCATGAGATTTAAACTTGCTCTGCCTGAGTTTGAAGTTTAGTTCTTCTTTGTTACTGCCTGTATAACTGTTGGCAAATTACTTAATCTCTGAGTCTTGGTTAGTCCACTCGTTTAATAAGTGACAGTACCTCATAGGACTAGTGTGAGGATTGAGTAAGGTTGACATGGATGGAATGTTAAGTTTTTAGGATAGTGTTTAGCACAGTATACAATCTTGTGTCCTGTTGGACTGTGTTTAAGTCAACCCAGGACACTCATTTAGCTTGTGTAAATACAGGGGCTTCAGAGTTAGATATTATCATCATTTACTTATTGTATGATTTGGACATATTATTTACTTTCTGCCCCTTTTCCTCATTTTAAAACGGACATCATAATTTGACTTAAAATTTGTTTGTTATAACAGGAAATAACTAGTTATTTGCTGAATTTGTTGTCATTGTTATTGATACTGTGCTGATAAAATCCCAGCTGCTGTCTAGAGTTGCCT
The DNA here is from genome assembly GCF_057876585.1 of Rhinolophus sinicus. Lineage (NCBI taxonomy): Eukaryota > Metazoa > Chordata > Mammalia > Chiroptera > Rhinolophidae > Rhinolophus > Rhinolophus sinicus. The sequence goes on along the minus strand of NC_142507.1, from coordinate 22,698,387 downwards.
GTAGTTTCAATTCACGGAATTAAAGGTAAGAAGAGTCTTGGCTTCCTTTGAACCATTTGAAATGAGGACATTTATATCATTACCTAAGTCTGTAATATATTTCTGCTTGGAAATATCAGTAAAGAATTAACATGCAGTTCTTGGGGCAATTTAGACTAGCTTGGGAAATGCTCTCAGCACTGGATGCTCCAGTATCTCCTTACAGGAGGCGATAGGCTAAAGAGGGTGCAAAGAAGACAGCAATTTTAGTTGGGAATTTCACCTTCTAAGCATTCCTTACAAACAAGGAGTGGCTGTTTGGCACCTCCTCGGTGATAGAGGCTGCTGTGCAATCCCTGTTCCCACAGGCTATCCTGCTCTAAGCACCTCAGAAACCATTTGCACTTGTGAAAATTCTATCTTTGGTTCCAAATCCTTTCATTGCTTTCTCCAGTAGGGTATTTTTATTTTTTTATTTTTTTTTTGGAACTATTTCAGAAATATTCTCTCTCCTCAAATCGCCATCTTTAGATCTCATTTGAAAATGTATTTTAATTCCACTTTCTTTTGTTACTTTATATGTAGTAATTCTGTCTAAAAACCTGTAAGCCAGGCAGGCAGCTTTTGAAAAATCTATGGACACAGGACTGGAAATTTCAGAATGCGTCCATGTTGAAGTGCTGAGAGCAAGTGAAAGATTGCCAATCATTTCAGATGTTTATTGTCCTAATTGAATTTACATCAGTGGTTCAGTTTCAGTTGACTAGGACCTTGCTGTGACCAGGACCAAGCACAAATCAGCTCCAGAGTGGTAGCAGTTCAGTGCCTCCCTGCCCATCCCACCCTCCCCTGCTCTGTTTTGATGTCGTTGGGCTCCTTCTGGCAAAAGATTCTGTCAGCCCGACGTTGCATCTGATCTTCCACTAATGCTTTTTTTCCCTCTCTAGAAGAAATCAAACCTTCCCAGAGCAGTAAGACTCTTCTGTCAGAAGACAAATGGAAGGCGTTAGTGCTGACAGGAAATACAGGGACTCAAGCCAGTGTCACACTCTAGATGTATGGAGATGAAGGAGTCACTGGACCAATAAGTCTTAGCAAGGACAGCCAAGAGCCGCTATTCCTTCCAAGACAGGAGGATGAGTTTCAGGTAAAAGCAATATTGGCAGTAATATTGGTTTTTGAACATTTCAAAGGTATTTCTGTAATACAGAAGGGTGTCGTCGTGTGTGTGTGTGTGTGTGTGTGTGTGTGTGTGTGTGTGTATGTGTGTGTGTCACCTGTGTAAAATAAATCTCTGGTCTATTAGAATCCCCATAAGTTATTCTGATGCCTGTTGCAATCATCAAAGAAAACATTTTTTTCCCTCATATATCTTATACAAGCAAGGAAAGTAATCGGAGAAAATTGTTTTCTTTAAAGATAATTTGCTTTAGGCCATTGGTTTGAAACTGGCTCCATAAACCATCAACCTCAACTAAATTATAACCAGATTTAGAGAGTCTCCTGATAATAAAAACCCTTTTTTGTATACTTGCATATACTTTTACATGTTGCTCAGCTGAGCTGTATGATGTGAAATCATTTTCTTGGCATCAGAGCCCATATTTTGAAGCTCTGTTCATGCCCATTCTGTCTCTTAGCGTCAGAGAACGCTGGGCTGCATTGTTTTGAGTATCGTTGGTTGCCTCTCCTAGTTCCTCAGGGCTTTGGACAGATTTTAATTAGGACAATTACATTCTGCTTCACTAATTCACTCCCACCCCCACGGGGTGAAAGCTCTATGGTTCTTTGGTGCACTGTTAAACAGCAGTTGTTCTTCCTGGAGAATATTCCTTTTGTATCATAAGTCTAGGTAGAGAATAGAGAATGATTGAGGACAACTAAAGTCACTAGGAAGCCAGTGCTGTTTGAGGCTGCAGTACCTACCAATCACTAATACCCAGATGGTTTCTAGATCTTCAGACGGAGCCTGGCATTCCACTTTTGCAATCGTTATTAGTGAAAAAAAGCTGTCATGTAGTCATGAAGGAGCACTTTTACTCAATGCACATATGCATTTCAAAAGATTATTTGAAGATGATTGTTTAGAACTCACTATACATATGCTGTGGTTATATCCCTGGACCACCCCACAAAAGTCTGTGATTACTCATACTACACCTTGTTGTATATGTATTGGTGTGCTGGTAAGTCCTGTCAATGTTTTTCTGGAAAAATTTACCCAGGGTCCAATCTTGGAACAGATGGTATAGATTCTCAGTCTTGATTGCATACTGGAATTACCTGGGAAGCTGGAAAAACTACTGGTGCCTGATCCCACCTTCAGAGATCCTGGTTTATTTTGTCTAGGGTGCGTCCTGCACACTGAGGTTTTTAGAAGCTCTCTAAGTGATTCTAAAGTGCAGCCAAGGCTGAGAATCCCAGTTACAGCACTAGACTGCAAATCGAGTGAGCTGGATTGGAGTCCTAGCTTTTCCTATATTCACTGTCTGACCTTGACCATATCACTTATTTTCTCCAGGCCAGCATTATTTTTACATATAGAATAGAGGCAGTAATGTCTGCTTCTTTTTTAAATAAATTTCAAAGTGATCAGATGATAAAAAAAAGGAAAAACTATATACATTTAAAATTCCTATTGTCATATAAGAATAAATAATAAATTGGTTAAGAACAGAGGTCTTGGGGTCACGGAGACCAGGTTCAAAGTCAGATTGACCACTCCTTAGTTCATTAGCTCTGTGACCTTGAAAAGGTTGCTGATCCTCACTAATCTTCAGTTTCCTTCTAGTAAAGGTGGGGGGGGGGGTTAATAATACTAAAAAAGCTTGTTGTGAGATTTAAAGAATATTTGGGAATGTCCCTGATAGATGTGAAGTGCTCTTCAAATAAAGATATTACAGTTACTGAGGACGCTCTCTTTCTCCTGGTCAATGGCATCAACCTATGTTTTCTTCTTCCTTCTCCTATTTACTGTGGAGCAGGGGCTTATCCAGCTCTAATCTGCTATCTCAGTGGTAGAGATCAGGGATGTGTATGAAAGCTCGCCTAGGAACCTAGGGCCTTGTGGATCCCAGGCCAGCAGCACGGGCATCACCTGGGAGCTTGTCAGACATGCAGAATCTTAGGTGCCACACCAGCTCTATTGAATCAGAATCTACATTTTAACAAGATCCCCAGGTAGTTTGTATACACACTAATGTATGAGAATCACTGGTCTGGGGTTTAAGGAGCAATATGCGTTGGGTCTCTTGATAATCTGAGAACCCTAAATTCAGATTAGCTACTTCATTCCTATCTGCTCTCTCTTCTGTGAGCATTGACTGCCTTGCTCATTTTCACTGGCATCATTTGCCACTTCTGAATTATTCTTTCATTTTCTTTTCCTTCCTTTCAATCCTGAAGTGAACACATAGCCATTTTTGAGGACAGTGTGGTATTTCTGATCAAACTGGCTTGGGTTTGAATTTTACCTTTGGAACTTACTAGCTATGTAGCCTTAGACAAATACTTAACCTTTTTGAGTTTCTTCATTCTTTAAAATAGACTTTTTAAAAAGCTTTGCTCTTCACAGGGTTACTGTGCAGATCGGAAGAGACCATGCATGTCAAGCACTTGCCCCCTGGCTGGCACCTAGCTGAGCTCATTGCATGGTGGTTCCATTCTCCAGAAGTAACAGGCAGACAGGCATGAAGTCACATATGACTGTTCAGTTATCCTTTTATTTTTTTTTCCACTTGGAATATGTAAAAAGAGAAAGTTTACACTTAAGTGCTAATAGATTCTTGGGACAGCAATAGGATATCTAAAAGTTGGCTTACCTGTCAGAGAAAAACCAGGCCTAGACTATGGGATAACTTTTCACTTCCTTTGATAGCAGAGCTAGTTCTGAGTTCTGCCACTTAGACCAGCTCTAGGTTTAAGAGAGTTGGTAGAGAGAAGTTGACTATGGGGGACTGAGCCCTCTTTTCCTTCTTCCCAGCCAATGCCAGCATAGTCCTTTTTGACCTGGTGTTGTAATAGCCCCACGGCTGGTCTAGCCCTGTAGTCTGTGAGGGAAAGTGATGGTAGTAGTGATGGGCACTTGAAAAAGAGAATTTCTAAGTGTGGCAAGTGGTATGAAAAGAGGAATTCTGATGGCTTCTGGGTCACCTGACTGTCCCAGCTATTTCAGGGTCTAGTTCATAGGTAGAAAATGATGTGCATCAAACATAATGTACAAGTTTATCCTTATTCATGTCTCTAGTCTGTGGAGGTAGGTGAATACTTGTAATGGAAATAGTGATAATGGCTATTATTTAAGCTATTACATAATAAGATGGTGTTTTACCTTTTGTAATCCTCATGGTTCAGTGTCCTAGACATGTCTTATTACACTGAAAATATCTGCTTATAAGTATGTCTCTTCACTAGACTATAAATTTCTCTAAGTTAAGGACTGTGCTATTTTCATTTTTGTATACTGTGGCATTGCATAACTACTACATTATTGTGTTAAATAAACATTTATTTAGTGGAAAAGAAAATTGTGTGCAGTACAGTCCATTGAACAGATAAAGAAATTGAGGATCAGAGATGTAAAACACCATATTTTACTCAGATTCCAATACTTACAATACCAACTAAGCTCAAAGTAATTCCAAAATCAGTTTTCCACAATACTACCTTGATTAACAAACTCTTGGACCAAGTCAAAACTAATCAAATATACATACTCTGTGGGCAGGTGTGTTTCTTTTCCTTGAGCTTTGAACATCTGTGTTTTCGCTTGTGAATCCAACAAGAGAGTATTTTAAGAGTAGAAGGAAGTTCTAGACTCATTGGTACTTTTTATGAAGCTTGCAAAAATCACTGCATTTCGCTTTGATGAAAATTGCTTATTTTTTTCTTAAAATAAGAACCCATCTTTCTGTCATTGAAACTCAGCTCAAAAAACATTGGTTTCTAGTGAGAAATGTGTGGTAGTCAGAGAACTGAGCATATGTATGTTCTTTATCCTATTCTTTGATCTGACTCTTTCTGCATATTTTTAGTCAAGTGTCATGATATTTAGTTAAGTCTCATGTTCTGTGTCTGTGGTGTCCCCTGATAGCTTCTTCAGAGGGCATAATTTCTCGATTCTGAAAGGGGCTCTGAGAGCTTTCAACAATTAGGAATAAAAAAATGCATTTGGTAGGAAGAAGAAAAAAACAATGTGCTTAATTTAAAATATTCTGCTACAATTTTCTTCTTTGCATTTCATTCAGGTCAAAATAAGAAACATTGGAGAGATATACAAGATAAGGATAGGACATGATAGAACTAGTGAACAACCTGAGTGGAGCGTACAGAAGGTAATATTTTATATTTTGTGCTTCATAGCTATTCTAAGATAAATAAACAGAATTCTTAAAGCAATGAGAAAGACAACATATTTTTCTAATTGTAATTAATGTGAAAAAAATTTTTGTGAATATAACACTCTACACAAATGTGGTTCATTCTTGTGAGTTATTTTAAAATAGCATTTTTATAGTTGTATTTACAAAGGCAATCTGTGTTCATGGAAAATCTGAAGAATACAGTAAACTATAAGAATGAATAATGAGCTATTATTCATTGATCATTAGATGACCACTGGGGTGGTCCATTTTCTTTAAATCTTTTTTTCTATAAATCTCTCTCATAATCTCTCTCTCTCTCTCTCTCTCTCCCCCCACACCCCCTCTCTTTCTCTTTCTCCTTCCCTCCATACACACACACATTTATATATATATATATATATATATATATATATATATATATATATATATATATAATGAAATTGAATTATGATTATGTACATATGCACTTTGGGATCTGTCCCCCTCCCTTTTTTTTTTTTTTACTTAATCATAGCAATAACAACAATAGCAATAATAAGAAGTATTTGCTGAGTGGTTACTGTATGCCAACTGCCTTTACAAATACAATTGACCCTGAACAACATGGGGATTAGGGACGCCAATTCCCCTGCACAGTCGAAAATCTATGTATAACTTTTGACTCCCCCCAAACTGAACTGCTAATATTGTACTGTTGACCAGAAGTCTTACTGATAACATAAAGTCAATTAACACATATTTTGTATGTTATATATATATATATATATATGTATACACATATATTATATACTGTATTCTTATAATAAAAGAAGCTAGAGAAAAGAAAATTTTATTAAGAAAATCATAAGGAAAATGCATTTACAGTATTGACTACATATTTATTGAAAAAATCTGCATATAGGTGGACCTGCATAGTTCCAACCTGTGTTGTTGAAGGGTGAACTGTGCTATCATATTTCTGTTGCCTAACAGCAACTCTTTGATTTAGGTACCATTGATATCCTTATTTTATAGATGAGAAAACTGAGGCTCAATAAAGTTAAATAATTTGACTGAGGTCACTTAGTAAATGGTGATTGTATGTTGGAAGCCAGGGACTGAGAGTTTAAGCACTATCATCGGGACTTAAATTTATTTTCAAAAATAGATGGCAGTTAAGCTCTTCGAAGCCATGAGATTTCTGTGTGGAAGCAGTAATTATTGTGGAGTCAGGTGACATGGTTGAATCACAGGACATCTCTGCTTTCTAGTTGGAAATACTGTGTCTGTCACTGATTTCTTTATGGTGTACAATATGTTATTTTAAAATGTTTGAGGTTTGAAAATTTTGAATACCTCTGATAGAATCTAGCAGGTTTATTATTTTCCCTTTAAAATGTTTCTTAATCTTATCTGTGATTTATATTATTGTAGCTTTGATTGTATTATGAAAATAAATGAGAAAATGTTAAATTTGCTGAATTGTTTATTGCAGCATTTCTTTGTATATAACTAATATAAATGAAAACCGGTATTTTTAAAGTACAGGAACAGGTAAATATGCTCCAGTCAGTTTGGCCAGAAGTGTCTTCTGAGCACCTAATATATGCCCTGCATTGTGCTAACTGCTGTTAAGAATAGAGGAAACCATATGTAGGTTTTAAAGTTTTTCTATTCAGAAGTATTGCAAAGTTTCAAAAGAGTAACAGAAAATGACCTTTTAAGGAGATGATGCAAAACCCAAGGAATCTCCAAAATTACAAAGTCTTTACTTGTGAATTACTGAGAAAGATGAGTCAGAACAATTTAGAAAAGACCTACCCATGAGTCAAGTTGGCCTGTAGTCATAGCATGACTTGTGCTTTCTCTGGGGCATTTGAGTGAGAAGCGTGTGCAGGGGTATAGCAATGTCATGTGTAGTGATTCCCCAACTGGATGGACAAACATCCCCAAGCACAGGCACTCAAGGAAGCAAGTACTCAGTCCTCAGAACCAAGGGAGGCATCTCTGTCCTGTGGTTGGTGGTAAAGTTTTCTGTGAAAAGTTAAGTGAATAGAATGTTAATTAATTAATTCAACAAATGGATTGAGCAAGTAGTTAAACCACCAAAGTGATGTGGCATAAGGGACTTTTCCTACAGCCTATTTTTTTCACTTTTTATTTTAACGTAATTTCAAATTTATAAAAAAAATTACAAGAATGGAATAAAAATTTCTGATTTCACCCATATCTCCAGTTGTTAACATTGTATCCCATTTGCTTTATCATTCTCTGTTTAAATACCAGGGGTGCCAAAACAATGTATACAAGTGTATACTTTGGTCAACGTTGCTCAAACAGTAGTTCGCCGTAATCAGAAGTATCTGCATGCTGATGGTAACCACTTTGAGCACCTCTTGTAATTGCCGGCATCAAACGTGACTTGTATTCATCTTTTGTTATTGGAATATATCGAGTATTACAATTTTAATAGGTTTTTCCTGTCTTAAAATTTGTGTACATTTTCTTTTGGCACCCTCTGTATATGTCTATAAGTGTTTGTGTGTGCATGTATATATTTTTTAATCATTTGAGAGAGACTTACAGACCTGATGCCCATTGCCCGCTAATTTTTCAATGTTTCTTAAGATTCAATTCAGGAGAGTGAGTTGCATTTAGTTGTCATATTTCCTTAGTCTTCCCTAATCTGGAAGAGTTCTTTTGTCTTTCCTTATCTGTCATAACCTTGCTTTACTTGAAGACTACAGGCCTATTACTTTTTTAAATGCATTTCAATTTTTAAAATCATCTGTTTGTCATGATTAGATTCAAATTTTGCATTTTAGGCAGAAATTCCACAGAAGGGATGGTGTATTCTTTTTAATGCATTATATCAGGAGGCACACATGGCATTTTGTCCTATTACTTCTCCCTTTGAGCAGTTGGTTAAAGTGGTGTCTATCACGATTCTTCAATGTAAAATCATATGTATTTTGTACTTATTAATTAATGATTAATTAGTAGTATTCTGTGAGTAGACACTTTGTTCTATAAGATTTTCACCCACTAATTTTGGCATCCATTGATGATTCTTGCCTGAATCGTTATTACTATGATGGTTGCCAAATGGTGATTTTCTGGTTCTGTCATTATTTTTCCATTTATTAATTGGCATTCTGCTACAAGGTAGAACTTTCCTTTCTCTACCACTTAAATTTTTATTTCTTTATATCAGCACGGACTTAATGGACTCGTTTTATTTGATGGACTTAATCTGTTTTTGTCATCATTTATTTTGATGCTATCATCCTAGATTTGCCCAGGGGAGACGCTTCAAGCTCCTATTGCTTTTGACATGTTACCACCCATACTTTATGTGCTTCTTTACTATCTGGCACAAAAAGATGTTTTAGGCTCATCTAATACTTTCTTTTCCCCAGTCCTAGAATTAGCTATTTCACAAGAAGCCATAGCTTCTGTTTAGTGGAGAGCAGCATTTAGAAACTAGTATTTGTATGAGACAAACAGAGAAGTTACTTTCCCCATTAATGTTCACCTACCTCAGATCCGAGGTCACTTCTCCTATTGTGAGAATCTGGCCATGGCTCTATTTTCACAAGATGCTCCTGGTAAATAGTCCCATGGTGTTTGTAAAACATTGAGTTTGTTATTCCTTTTTTGTATATTCGCCATTCGTGTTAATACATGTAAGCCTTTGAGAAGCCCTGTGGTAAACAAATCTGTTTAATAGCATTTCCAAAGTAAAATCACCATGCGACCAAAATTTTCAGGTAAAATCTGTTAACATTTCTTGAAATGAATATTGTGCATTACTATAGAGGTTTGAGGCATTTGAGGGCCAATCAAGGAAAAGATATGACCAGGAAACAGCAGCAGTAGCACACACACATTTTATTGTATGAGGCCTTGACAGGTTTGCATGTGGGGGGAGTCCCTCATTACAGGAGTCTGTCCAGAGGCTAAGGCGTGTGTCGCTGTCAGAAGGAGAGGAGGGCAAAGGAACTCCCAGAGGAGAAGAAGATCTGAGAAGAGGGGCTTATGTGTCTAGGTGATGTCTTTCAGCAGCACAGTGGGGAGTGTCTGTGTCACAGAGCTCCAAATGACAGCAGCAGCATCTTGGGGCCTTATAAATACAAGGCCCTGTGTTATCAAAAGGTGCCAGCTATTGGGAGAGATTTTTGTGGGGTATACAAAACAGGCTCTAAATGGGGAAACATTTGCTGCTTTGGACTATTTTTTATTTCGGTAAAAATTCATTTGGGGTATTTTAAAAATTTGTATTAAATTTATTGGGCTGACATTGGTTAATAACATTATATGAGTTTCAAGTGTACAATTCTATAATACATCATCTACCATGTTTCCCCCAAAATAAGACCAGGTCTTATATTAATTTTTGCTCTAAAAGATACATTAGGGCTTATGTTCAGGGGATGTCATCCTGAAAAATCATGCTAGGGCTTATTTTCCAGTTAGGTCTTATTTTGGGGGAAACGGTATATATTCCATTGAGTGCTCACTACCCAAAGTCTAATCTCCCTTCGTTGCCGCATATTTGACCCCCTTTACCCTCTTCATCCTCCCCTCAACCCACTTCCCCTCTGGTAACCATCCTTCTGTTGTTTGTGTCTATGAGTGTTTTTGTTTTATTTCTTCATTTGTTGCTTTCTGTTTTATATTCCACATATGTATGAGTGAAATCATGTGGTTCTTGTCCTTTACCATCTGACTTATTTTGCTTAGCATAATACTCTCAAAATCCATCCATGTTGTCACAAATTACAGTATTTCATCTTTTCTTATGATTGAGTAGTATTCCATTGTATATATGTAACACATCTTTGTTCAATCATCCATGGAAGGACACTTAGCTTGTTTCCATGTCTTGGCTACCATATGTAATGCTGCAGTGAACATGGGGGTACATATATTTTTACTAATGTTTTCAAATTTTTCAGGTAGATGCCCAGAAAATGGATTGCTGTGTCATATGTTAGCTCTATTCTTAATTTTTTAAGGAACTGCCATACCCTTTTCCTTAGTGGCTTTACCAATTTACATTCCCATCAGCCATGTATAAGGGTTCCTTTTCTCCACACCCTCTCCAACAGTTTTCTTTTTTTTGTATTACTGATAATAGCCATTCAAACAGGTGTCAGGTTGTGTCTCATTGTGGTTTTGATTTGCATTTTCTTATAGCTAGTGAAGTTGAACATCATTTTTTAATTAAAAAATTATTAATTTTATTAAATTTATTGGGGTGACATTGGCTAGTAAAATTATATAAGTTTCAAGTGTACAATTCTATAATACATCATCTATACATTACATTGTGTGTTCACCACCCAGAATCAGTTCTCCTTCCATCACCATATATTTGACCCCCTTTACCCTCTTCTACCACCTCCCCTCCCCCTAACCATCTGGTAACCACTAAAGCATCTTTTCATAATTTGTTGTATAGGCTATTCTTAAAGTTTTATAATTTGAGTTTGCTGTTAGTGGACTTTTGAGCTAATGGGTCTTAGCTTGAAGGGAAGAAATAATCAACCTAGGGGCCAATATTCAGAGGCCATCTTTGACTCATTTTCTGTTGTTCTATATCAGGAAATATGACTTAATGTTTGCATGAATCCAGAAATAGTTAACAATATATAAGGGTTTATAATTTATAGGATTTAGAAAATAACTAGCTAATGTGCTAATCCACTCTTTTGAGCTCTACATGCCTACAGAGAGTTCTGGGAGAGGTGATCAACATGAGATTTCAAGGAACCATTTTTAACCTAGAAACAGCTGGGTGAATTATTGGGTTAAGATGATATATCTAAGATAAAATGATGAATTCACCATTGGTCTGGCCTTAGCCGTTACAAAGGTACAAAATTAGAATTAACCATGGTTTCTGCTTTCAATCTGGGTGGAGAAAGAAGATCAAGTAGCCAACATACAATAATTAGAAGGCAGTTAAAGGCCGAGCTGCATGTTCAGGCCCTAATCATAATAGGTTTCTAATAAGAAACATACATTTATGCCCTAGAGGAACTGGGAAGGCTTTGTGGACAAGGACGACCCTGAAGAGTGGAGAGGTATGAGGAAAGGCAGAGTAGGGAGAGATGTGAGTGGAAAGTTATTTAGAGATTGCCTATTTCAGTTTTTAGTGCTGCACATGGATTATCATGACATATTGTGTAACTACATAGGTAAAATGATTTGTTCCCTAATGAGAGGGAAAATGTCTATTTGTGAAGCTGAAATACTTTCCTTGTGTTTGAATAGCCTGGAATTTGTCAGATACAAGTTGCCTGATCTTGTTTAGGTGAAGTCAGTTGATAGATACATTGACTTACAGATTTTTCATCACCATGTCTTTTCAGGTGTGTAGAAAGAATTCTGTGTACATGATTACCACCTTCTGTCTGATAATTAAACTTTAGTCATTATTTATTTTTTTAGTATTTCACAATTGCACTGGAAGTTTAACCCTATGCAATATCAAATTTTATTTATCTATATGTATTGCTCAGTGGAACAACTCAGTAATCATTATATCTCATATATTTCTCTTAATCAATATTTCCCTTTTCTTATAGGATTTTCCGTTTTCTTACTAGGACTAGCATGGTCCTAGTCAAATTAACTCTATATTTTAGGACAGGTCAGGACCAAGATAACTTTCCTTTTATATTTCAATGTGTCTGGGTGGGAGAAAGAGAGCAACAGTTCTCGTCTTTTTGGACTTTGGTGTTAAAATAAATAATAGCGCAGATGCATAAAGGCGTACATAATTGTATTTATATTTAAGGTACTTCTTCAAGTACTGCTACAGCACCCACTATGTGGAAGTGGTCTTGCTGGAAGTTTGAGTATTCTAACATGACTAAGATGCAGTTCTTGTCTTCAAAGAGTTCATTCTACAATTAACCCAACTACAAACCAGATTGTAGTTTAGTTCTCCTTTGAGTTTTAATTTTGTCATGTCTCAGTGAAAATGCCTCTCTCATGACATCTATCTTCCAAAAGATTTATTGAAGGAGTTAAATTGATTTATCTTATTCTCTCAGGTTCTGAGCAGAAAGATTGGGTAACCTAACTGAGGTGTTACAATCTCACTGTTGAATTCAGGTGTGTTAATTCAGACATTGAAAGTACCAGTCTATTTCTGTTCCAGTCACCTGTTTTTAGGCCATGTACTTAACTATTTGGTTGAAATTTCTTAAAATAATCTAGAAATTTTAGATTTCTAAGAAACCTAGAGTGAGTTTTTATGGTAATGTATTCTTGTGAAACAACTAATATTTGCTGCCGTAAATCAGCAGCGTGGGGCTCAGCAAATGTACTTTAGTTTCTACCGAGGCCAGCCCTAAAATTGTTTCTATTCATTTAGGAAATTAAAACAGATGATGAAGATTTTGTAAGATAAAGACACTGCTGCTTATTAAACTTTCATTTATTTGTTTTAGAAGAAAAATGAGTGTATGTTTCAATGAAAAAATGTTTTTGGAAACTCACCTTTTTTCTTTTCCCACATTATCCCCACATGTAGTTTGGCTTTGAAGCTTAATATCAGTGCAGTTTTTCCTCAGCCATATTGACTTTTTTGTATTACTCACATTTGGCAGCTGTGAATCCAAGCTAAAGCAAAACTCAGGGCTTTGGTTTAGTATAGAAGTATACTAGATGATGTCCCAATCTGAAAGCCAAAAAGAAAAAAAAAAAAATCAAAACGAGAATGGTTGGTTCTGTAATAATCAAAGGCTACCTTTTGTGAACAGAAAATCTGAAAGAAGTTCTGCCATTATTAGGATGTAAACCGTGAGGATTTCTCCCCCATCAGTAATGATGCACTATTTATAGCCAAGTAGTTTCTTGAGATGAACCATGATAGACCTATGTAACATTATTGTTTGGGGGAAGCCAGTGCTTTTAACAAGTGTTTGTTGAAATTATTCCTGGTGTCCCAAGTTAAAATGTGTGAGAACATGTTTTTTATTTTAACATTTATATTTTCAGCAGAGAATAGTCATCCCATTTCATGATTCTCTGGCAGTTTGGGGCTGCTGGTCTAATATTACTCAGAGTTTGAAAGTATTTCCTTGATTACACATTAGGTACATCTTTGGAGGTCTGACTTGCTATCTCAGCCACTTTAATACACATTAACCAAGCATGCTATCTAGCTTCCAAAATACTGACATAAATTATTAATCCAAGTCACTGAATTGATTCCAAGTAAAAGATAGCTTGGACCCAAAATAACATGGCTATAGCTAAACATAGTTATATAACAATGAACATTGAATGTTGAAAAAAGGAAAGATAGGAATATGTTTTGGCAAATATTGTCTGTCATGTAAAACTGAAAATTGTTTTTGAGTCTTAGGGTTTCCATGTTTTTTCTTCCCTGTAATTTGCCGATTGCAAATTGAAGTTAGAAACTTCAGACTTAAGTCAAGAGACATGAAAGATATTTAGTTTCTAAAAGTCATTGAATCATTTTCTCTAAGTTTTCCTTATTGTAAAATACAGCTCAGCAATACTTGCTCTGACTGTCTCACAAGCTGTGAATATCAAGTTAAAAAATAAAGCTTAATCAGAACTCCTGATTCCCCCACCAAACCTGCTTCTCCCTCAGTCTCAATTGTCTGAGTAAATGGTGTCACCCTCCACTTAGTTATCCAAGCCAGAACTCTACAAGTTTTCCTGAATTGTTTTCTTTCCTTAGCTTCCAGAATCCAATCCCTCGGAAATCCCGTTGACTCTATCACTGAAGCATGTCTTGAGTTTGTCTCTTTTACCCCATCTGATTACCATCAGTTTAGGCTGCACAGCCGTATGTTCTCTCCTCTTTACTAAAAAAGTGTCCTAAAATAACTTTCCAGCTTCTTCTCTTTTTCCTTCAATAGCCAGTCTCCAAAGAGCAGCCAGAGTGATCTTTTAAAACACCAATGAGATCATATTTTCCCCTGGTTTAATCTGTCCCCTGCCCACCTCTTTGACCTCTTTTCAAACCACTCTGCCATTGCTCATTATGCTCAAGCAACACTGGTCTTCTCCTGCCTCAAGTGACCTTTGCCACAATCTAAAGTAAGGCCCCACTTGCTCTTTTTTTTTTTTTTTGTATTAGCCCGTAGTTGCTCTTGATCACATTGGCCTTGTTTATTTTCTTTGTAACATATCACTTGTCTGATATTTTTCACTTGTTTACTGTCTGTCCACTAGAAGCTGAGCAATTGGAAGATAAGGACTTTCTGTTTTTCAATGTTATAACCCCAACTCCTAGACTAGTACCTACTGTGTAAGAAATGTTGGATACATATTTGTAGAATGAATTAATAAAATGTATTTTGTTACTTAACAAATATTTATAATATATGTGAAATGCCTTTTAAAGTATAAGTGCAAAATCAAGGGAAATCATAGTCTTGCTTAGTTTTCAGGGAATGAGAGAGCCGTGGTGTGTATGAAAGGCAGATGAAGAAACAAAGCCTGGAAAACTTTGGAGGCATGGTCAATGTATACATTGTTAGCCCATCCAAAGCCAGAACGCCTCCTCCTGACTCTGCCCAGTCTTCTCTCCAGGTGTCTGGAACGAAGGGCTACACATGACTTAGATAAATTGACTCAAATAGAATAGGAACTCTCCAAAAATCTTTTTGATTCTTCTGAGCCTTTGAATTAAAATGAGATATCAGTTTTGGTACATTTGTTATTTTTAAACTATTTCTTGATATGATATGATATGATATGATATGATATGATATGATATGATATGATATGATGATATGATCCCTACTAATATGACCTCCAGGCAGGCTTGAAATTAGCTAAATTAGATAAGAAATTATTTATTTTTGAAGTTTTAAAGCATTTAAAAATTATTTCCAGTTTCTTTTAATTTTCAGTTACTTTTTTACTTCATGGTTCTAGAAGAACCATGGGGGAAAAAGAGCAAGTTTTTACATTCAGTAAGAAAAATAGTTTGTTTTTGAGGATTTTCTACTTCAATGAACAGCAGGAAGCACCAGCTTCCTCTTCTCACAAAATCTCCAGTCAAATGTTTAATCTCAAAAGACTCCAGCAGTTTATAGAAACATTCTAAAAGTTGTGTCACCTTATGTGAACCAAAGATAAATTCTTGCATTTGATAGTCCTTCAGTCAATTTAAATATCATAGTTGATCCTCTTTGTACAGTCTTTATAACACAAATAAGGAGTTATCACAAGGAACAGTATCAGAAATAAGGAGACTCAGAGTCAAGCTTTGACTTTGTATCTTTAGAGTATTATCTGAGAACACATTTAAACCTTATTTTATTGTAAGAATGTTTAGAGTATTATCTGAGAACACATTTAAACCTTATTTTATTTTCGTATTTCCAACTCCAAAAAGAAAACACTAATGACTGACATTAGTACTTGTTTTCCCAGTCCCAGTACCAGATCTAGTATAATACTGTAAACACTTTAAGTGCCCAATAAATGTGTTGGTGACTATTTGCCTTTATTATATTTTTTAAAGAAGCATTGGATAAATTGAATATATAATAAGAGCAGAAGTAGTAAACTTTTTTGTTTATTTTATAGAACAAAGGTTTATGACATTTCAGAGTAGGATTTCTAAACACATTTTTCTCAACTTTTCTCATCCTAGCACATTCTTTATGTTATATCCAGTGCCCGGCAGACAACTAGCCACAAGTTTAGTTCTCAGAAAGTGTTTGTTGACTTTGGTTGTATATCACTTCTCCTCCTAGGAAAGATAAGATTAAATTTGGGATTAAATAATATATGTGAAGCGTGTTTCATGATACAAAGGAAAATATAAGTACATATGGTGATAATTCTTTTCAGTTGTTTTTTTAGTGTCAATCCTAACAGGCAGGAAAGAAAGATATGGAGCTCGGGTCAGGGAGGAGGGTGGTGGGCTCACTGTGCCCTCGTGATCTGGTTGGTGGGCCCCAGCCACAGTCATGGCCCTTCCTCCGACCTGCTGGGATCTGATCCTTGCTCCATGGAGTGTCCTGGTTGGCCTAAAGATAGACACTAAGGACAGGTGGGGAAAAGTCTACAGGGCCAACTTTGAAGGGCTAACTAGGGAGGACATTAGGAGAAGCGGTAAACCCATGGAGAGGAATTAGGACAGTGCCAGTCCCTGCAGTTTAGAGAAATGAACATCCTTTTTCTCATGTGTTCCTGCTGGATGTAATGGATCAGAATGGGAACCACCTCAGAGAAAGCACACAAGGATTATATAACTAAGGGTCTAGGAGACCAGAAGTGCCAGAGAGCTTTATTGGGTGGATAGGACAAGTGAAAGACAGGGGTTAGAGTTCTCTTTCTTCTTAAATTAGGGGTTTTGCCTTTTGTTTGTGAACCTCTTAACTGATGATCTAGGGAATTCAGGGTGGGGTCCAAAGAGAGGTAGAAGGAGAAGCTCCTTCAGGTTGGCTTAGGAGAGGAAAGGCAAAGGAGGCCTTTCTCTGTCTTCCCAAATTGTCCAGGTCAGCTCATTCTAGTAGAGTAGGGGTCAGGGATTTAAAATAGAAATTCTCTTTCTGATAATAAAAAACTGAGTGTTTGGCTGAAGTATCTTTGTGCAGTCTCTAGGAAGATGTTAACAAGTGAGGTACCACAAACAACCCCAACTAACAGTTAAGAATTCTAATCTCTAATTGTTGTGATTAATTGTGATACTACTATACTACTATTACCACTATTAACACCACCACCACCACCACCAAACATTTATTGAGCACTCAGGATATATAGATCATCACTTTTAATGTTTATACCACAACAAGGTAGATGATATTATTGTCCCAACTGAGGATATTGCAGTTTTTAAATTGAAAATAAGCAATTTTTATTCAATACCACATAGCTAGCATATAGATTTAAAGAAAAGTGGTCTGACCCTTAGCACATGCGCTCTTACTGCCAACTGAAAAACTGGGTTTCTAAAATAAATCTCTCTTTCAATATTCCTAGGTATTTTAACTCACACTTGAGATAGCTCTGCTGTGGGAAATAACTTCCTGTTTGTCTTTTCTATAATGTGTCTTTATCTTGTTTTGTTACATCAAGCACTCTTGTTCTAAAATATTCGATCTTCAACCTGGTGAGACAGGTATGGTGTCAATTTTGCAAATGAGGATTTGAAGATCACAGGTCATCATATAGAACTTTTACCCAAGGCCATATACATAGTAAGTAGCAGGGCCAGGACATAAGTCAAGGTCTTTTGATCCAAGTCCAGGTTTATTCCGCTTCTCACAGGTCCTTCAGTGAGTCCTGCCATTAGCTGCTATATGACTGGGCTTATGCATTGTGCTGTTCCAGGAATTTTGACCCCCTTTATTACTTTAATAATTGAAAAAAAATTGTGAAAATAGTAACAGAATTAAACACAACTGAAGATAAGATCGATGGATATATGTCTCTCTTTATCTACCTACATCACTCTATTTAATTATTGAGTTATCTACTAACCAACTATTTATCTTCCTATCCCAGGATTTTTCAACCTTAGCACGCTTGGAGCTGAATAAGTCTTTGTTGTAGGGGGTATGCACTGTCCATTGTAGAATGTTTAACAACATCCCTGGCCTCTACCCACTAGATACCAGTAGCACCCTCCCTTCCTTCTTCAATTGTGACCACCAAAAATGTCTTCAGACATTGCCACACATCTCCTGGGGGAGGGGCATGAAATCGCATCCAGTTGAGAACCACTACTGTAACTCTTTATTGTTTAAAAAAATTTACTTAAGATTCATTATTTATTTTTATTTGTTTTTATTTTGAGACATTATGAATTTGAAGGTAAATGGAACTCATTTAGAGCCCTAATCTCAAAGGCATTTCAGTGGAGTTAATAGGATTTTGCTCATTTAAGTAAAATGATAAGACTCTGTCCTCAGTGAGTATTTCAAAGGATGAGTGAATGGTGGTGCCTCAGAAACCAGAGGATTCTTGCTAATTTCCACAAAGAGTTTAGTGTAGAGGAAGAGTCTGTTGGAGATTTAGGTAGGATAACTTTGTAAAAACCACATACTTCATGGGGAAGGCTTTAAGTCCAGAATCCAGAAAATTTGCATTCACCTGTTTATGACCTTTGTTTATCTGAAACATTAACTAGGTTCCATCTGAAATTATTCTTATTGTATCCTAATCTTTGCATTATTCCCCCACAGGACTTAGTCCGTATTAGTAATATTCCTTCCTTCCTTCCTTCCTTCCTTCCTTCCTTCCTTCCTTCCTTCCTTCCTTCCTTTCTTTCTTTCTTTCTTTCTTTCTTTCTTTCTTGTTTTTCTTTTATCATTAAATTTATTGGGGTGACATTAGTTAATAAAATTGTATCAATTTGAAGTGTACAATTCTATAACTGAACTGAAAGCAACAAATGAACAAGACAAACAAATAAACAAAAACTCATAGACACAGAGTTTGTGTGTCTGTGTCTATATATTGCATTGTGTGTTCACCATCCAAATCAAATCTCCTTCTGTCACCATATATTTGACCCCCTTTACCCTTTTTTACTTCCCCATTCCCCCTTTCCCCTCTGGTAACCATTAACCTGTTGTCTTTGTCTATGAGTTTTTGTTTATTTGTTTGTCTTGTTCACTTGTTGCTTTCAGTTTTACATCCCACATATGAGTGAAATCATATAGTTCCTGACTTTTTCTATCTTATTTTGCTTAGCATGATAATCTCAAGATCCATTCATGTTGTCACAAATGTCGGTATTTCCTCTTTTCTTGTGGCTGAGTAATAGTCTTGTGTATTTAAAATATTTTGGGTCTATACTTCACAGATAATCTGTAAAATCTCCTTGGTGGTAGAGACAGTTTCTTCTTGTTAAACTCCTGACCATGCCCAGGACAGTGCTGTGAACATCCACTGTAAAAAATGTCACTGTGAGGAGGCCAAGGGTCTGTGAGCCACTTCTTGGGGTCATCTGCATGCAAGCACTTGGGGGAGCTGAAAACTCCCCATTATCCTAGGTTAGCTTTCTTTGTCCAGGAATTCTGTTTACTTGCTCTTTTGAGGAATATGTGCCTCTATATAGCTTAGAAAGTAACTTATCTTTTTCTGTTCCGAATAAAGTAAAGTAATAGATGTCATAATGGGTTCCAGGAAGGGAAATAAAAAGATTGAACACCCTCTCTCACTACTGAAACTTCTGCTGCAAAATGGTCCATGATATATACAACCTCAGCTGTAGGATGTCGATCACCTGTCTTTTATTCGTCCACCACTTCTGTCTCCCCAATTGCCAAGTAAACAACCTAGGCTCTGAATCTCAGGACCATTGTGGCAATTGAAGTTTCAAAATTGTTATGTCGAGGGCTGAAAATAATTTTATTTGAGCATTGTATCTGGTTGAGATTAAAAAGCATATGAATCTTTATGACTGGTCTCGATCTCTTAGTATTCCACCTAATTTCTATAAAAATGTAAAGCATGATATAGTCCAGAGAGAGGAACATTTCCAAATGTAGTAGAATGTATTATATTAATCTCTTTTATATTTATGAATATATTCATAAATAAATTTGGTGAAGATTAATATGAATTGTTTATACAGTTTATATAAAATTTTGCATATTTCTCATCTAATCTTCACAATTATGTGAGATAGTCATTATTCTTATTTTTAAGGGTGAAAAAACTGGTACTTAAAGTGGTTATGTGGATTTCTCATGATAAAACATTTGTAAAATAAAAGATCTGGATAATGATCCCAGTTTTGCTGACTCTCTATCCAGTATTCTTTTCATGGCCTATTGCCTGGAGCAAGTAAGGACATAATCAGGCATTAGTGATGAGGTGTACTGATTTCATTTAATTACCTGTGTTATTTCACTTATTTGTTAAATCATTTATTCAACAAACAATCTAAGGGCTGCCTTGTGATAGCTTGTGGAAGTACCAAGATGAGTCGGACATGTGGCTTCTATCAAGTCAGTCAAATATTAGGTGTTAAGTCATAGTCATGAATGAGTAGGTTGCCATGGATCACAAAGTAGGGTCACCTAGCCCAGAGCAGGGGCTCACAGAAAGCTTCTTAGAAGAGGTTATGTCTGAACTACAGATAAAGGATGGACATATTTAGCATGGTAATGAGTCAGATAAAAGTTGTTCTAGGCAGAGATACACAACTTGTGAAAACTCTGAGGTAAGAAGGAATGTGGCCAGGTTGTGAAATTCTGCTGAATGCCTGCTTTGGTGATTAACTTTAATATGAACACAAAATCTCTTTTGGAGTTCCTCCTGTACATTGTTTTTCAGCAACTCCTGTAGGTGCAATTGAGAGCTTTGAATCAGAAAGTCCATTTCAAATCTCAAGGCCTTCATATTCTTGTCTGTAAAAGTATAAGAATTTTACAAATGTAATTGGTGATGGTTACAAGAGATAATTAAAGTAAATCACTTAGCATAATACCTTGCAAATAATCATTGTCTAATAAGCAACAGCCACTACTATTACTCCTAATAACAACCACCATCAGAGTGTGCAGTATATTTTAGGAATCTCTGGGGTACATTTTAAATTCTGAGTTCTGTGAGAAACTGGAAATCACACAATTTGGTAATTGTTTCTTCTCATTCCAGGTGACCATGCAACACATGCAGAGCAAGAAAACCCTAGATTTTGCAGCATTTGCGTGGTTATCTCAAATCCAACCAGATGGAGATATTGTCTGTGAGCTTCCTGTACTAAAGGGCGGACAAGCTATTTTCCCATGTGTGTTATTAATCTTCAGTAGCATATATTGCATATATAAACTATTTAGTTACAGAATATTTTTGTTTTGTATTTCTGAGAGAGTTGTTTTACCCATTGAGAAGTAACTTTTTCAACGTGAGTCACTTGTGGATCTGGGATTAAATGTCATCTCAAAAGGATTCTTGTTGTCTAGCCATATGCACAGGGCCAGAGGCGATGAGAGAAAAAATGTCACGTCTGTACCTCATCTGGCTTTGCCTGGGGCCAGTTGGTCACTTCATGTCTTCACCTCACTTATGCCATAGTTAGTTCCGTATCAAACCTCACATCATTTTAAACTCTAAGCATCATGTACAGTAACAGTCACCTTTGCTGCTGAATACTAAGCATGAAACCTTTACCTATGTCATACATAGAAGAATAGCCTTTAAAAAAATCTTTTATTTCCTTTTCTGAAAAAGGTATAAACCCTCTGAGCATGTGTTTATGGTGTAAAAATGCCCATTTATAGTTAAAATTAATAGTTGACAGATCAAAAATCTCTCTATAGGTACTGAAAGGCCAGACTAAAGGAATTTGCATGTGATGTTTTTTACTGTAGCATGACCCATTAATATGGGTTCTGTTTGTATAAATTCCCATGTAATAGATTTCCTTTTGTTTCTCTTCCCTTTGTTTTGCCAGTACCATAGTTGAAGCAAGCAGAAACAGAGCCCGAAGTTTCCCTGTGTCTCTATGGGGAGAGAGGATACTCTGGTCTTAGACGCTTGTGCAAATCCAACATGCCAGTAAAATTTCAAAGAGAACAGGTGAGTCTGCACAAATAACTCTCCGATGTTCTTAGCAGTCTCTCTGAAGGTGGCTGTAGATGACTGAAATTGAAAGGTGCTTGACAGTCTTCACATTTTCATTTTAGGACATCTTTAATAAAGTTTCCAGACTAGACTCCCTAATGTGCTTTCTTTTAGAAGTTATTCTTGAAAGAAAAATGGGACATGCTATACTAGCACTGAATAGCAGGACAAAGAAAAAGACACTAAAAATTAGTGATGATGTGAGAAAAAGAAAAAAGAATGAGTTGAGATGATATCAGGGAAAAATATATACGAACATGCTGTTTTGGAACTGAAAGTTACAAAGCCCAATTCTAAAAGGTCAGGTTATAGAAAGGCCATTAAAGTATATTTCACATAATAACAGAATAGCCTTTCTTTAAAACCCCCTGAATGGAGCCAACTATATCATTTTCATACATTAAAGTCCTTTACTGTTCCCTTTTGTCCTTTATTTGCAAACATGAATCTTTCTGTATATTAGATGTCCAAGCAGTTATGGTGAAATATGTAATCAATCCAGTTAATTTTTAATGTTATTTTGTTGTATATATAGAGAAAGTACTATTTGGGGGTCTGAAGTTAAGAGTAGGGATTATATAACCCAAGGGTATATTTTTTAAAAAGAAGCCTCCCAAATCAGTGTAAGAGTGCTATTTCTCAGACTTTTCTGTAGTTGTAGTTCATGAAATACTTTGAAACATCAGAGATCTTAAAGCTCACCTAAGGTTTTTATTTGTTACTTCAGATTACACAGAAGCTTTCATCAGAATGAATAGGAAAGCTAGATCTGCTCTTGATGAGGGAAAAACAAAATTATGCCTACATTTAGGCATGCTGTCACAAATGTATTATTAATTGTGAGCCAAAACAATTTTAGATACCATGATATTATTAACATTACACCAAGTGACCAGAAGCTATCCACTGAAGAATCCTTCTAGCTTTCCATCAGTCGCAGACTCTTGAACCCTACCGTTTTGTGGTAAATGGTAAAGGTTCCATCTCTCCCAGCCGCCTGCCAGCTGGTCGCCAGCATGTAGCATTGTGTGAAGTTACACGCTAAGATTTCACGAATCATCTTCATGATAAATAGTCTTCAGTTAATCGTTGTGTGTAACATTTACCAGAGAGTGGGGAGGGTGCATTACAGGTTGAAATTAAAATTAAGTAGGAGGTATAATTGCCATCAGTGTATAAATAAGAGTACAAATGTAGGTTTAGTGGTGTGTTTTAAATTTAGAATCAGAGATATGAAAGTGTTTTTCCTTCCCTGGTTCATTTTGATTTTACATTTTTCTGTCATTTTCCTCAGTGCATAGAATGTAATAGAAATGCTGAATAAGTTCAAGAGTTTTGCATTCAAGAAGCTGTGGCAACAATCTTTTCATTTATTACCAGAATGATTTCAAAACAGCTACAACTCACATCATTACCCACTAGTTGGGCTGGTTGTTGTCATTTTCCCAACAAAATGTCCAGCAATGTAATCAAAAGACAAACAACATGCATAATAGATCTAGTTTAATTTTATCTTCAAAACTAAAGTTACTTTAAGAAACATGAAGAAAACAGAAAGCTGATTGAGGCAAACTTTCTGGACTTTGATGTATCATATTAATAGTTTGGACTTGATCCAAAGTAGACCATAAGACAAAGATTGGGGATCAGGTAACTTATCTGGGAGGTGATCCCAGTGAGAACCTTTGAAGTGAAGGAGTGGGTAAAGTAAGGCAAGAAAGGGAGAGAAGCCAATATAGGGGCATTAATGAGCTGATGGAACTTTTTTTTGCTAGGGACCATCAGAGAAACCCTGCTGAACACCCCTTGAAATTGTCCTACAAAGGAAAGCCCTCAGGCAAAGAAGCAGCGAAACATAGGAGATTGAGGAAGAAAGCTGTCAGCATGCCTAAACTATGTACCAAAACAGTAGAGGAACCCAGTAAGGGAGCTAGAGAACAGGGGCATCAGTTGTATCTGCCACAATAAGCGACATGTATCGTTATTTAAAGACACACCTGAGAACATGCGTAATCATAATCTGATTGACAGAAATATCATCATTGAACTAGTAATGGTTTTGGTTTGGCCTAAACAAGCAGTTTACATCAGCAACATGTAGTATATCTTGAAATACCAAATAGAAATTTAACCTGGTAACAGTTTAGGCAGCTATTACGACAATCTATTCCACATAGGAAATATAAGCAATACTGAATTTGCATTATTAGCACAAAGGGGGGTAACAGTGCCTTATAGTCAACTGTTGTTTTCTGGGAATGTCTCAGACTTAAATAAAATCATGATCCTTTTCTCAGATGATTTTAGGGTGGTTATTCTCAAACAATAATCTATGAGGAAGTAATGTGTGAAGGAGTTCTTTTTATTCCAACCAGTGTAACATTGACTTAGGTCGTACATTTCTCTGGAAATGTCAGTGAGTTTTTGACATGACAAAGTGACTCTATTTAGAAATGAAAATTACAGGCTTGTTTTTTCATAACAACCCAAGAATGTGCTCTATAGTATTTACATAGGGAGGTACAGGGGAGAGTTTACTAAAGAAAGGAAGGAAGGGAAGGAGAGAGGAAAGGAGGAAGGGAGAGAGGGCGAAAAGAAGGAAGGGGGGGAGGAGGAAGGAAGGAAGGAAGGAAGGAAGGAAGGAAGGAAGGAAGGAAGGAAGGAAGGAAGGAGAGAGAGGAGAAAATTTATTCTTACATGCCTCAAAGTATATCAGCATTCATGGAAATTAAATGGGCTGCATATTAGGCCACATGGTTGTCAACCTGACCACCTAATACACTGCGTCACAGTGGCAGGAATGTAAGCAAGAGAAAAGTAATGAACTGGAAGTCTATGTATTAGGGTTTATTTATTTGTTACACTGGGTACTACTACAAATGCAGAAAATAAATCTGCCAGAGAGAAAAAAGCACAGCCAGAAATATATTTTTAATAGGTAAAAAAGTAATTTGCTTATTTTTCTTTCCTTATTACCCTTTTTGAGACTAACGGTAGTAAAATTATCTCTTTTAAAGTACTGTGCTACTTCTTGCGGTCCTTGGGCTATTATTACCCACATTTGTCATGTGCTGGGCTCAAATTACTTCTGTGAGGTTTTTCTCTGTCTTCTGCACCAGATTGATACATTTCAACTAGAAGCAGTGTCACTTGGAAAACTGCAGAAGGTGCTGTCGTGCTGTGAGGCCAGTGACAAGTCACAGTACTGGTATGGTGAAAAGATCATCATCAGAGAACCTGGCACTAAGTCAAAGTCCATCTTCATCTGTGAAGGGTAGGGCAGTTCTCCATGGTACTTCAAAAGAGTATGTTGCAATGTGAATAATGCTGTGTGTGTGTGAGAGTGTAGGTGTTTGTTTTAGGTGCATGGATGTGGTCACTCAGTATTCCACATCGTAATCACTCATTGATTGTTTAAATAAATAACCTATTGCTAAGCATCATAAGGACAATCGATCTTGTAATTTCTTATTATTTCAGTGTGCCATATGTCACAAAAAGACCAAAGAATTAATACTAGAAATTATTACATACATCATGAAAATATTTGTTTAAATGTTGGTTTTCTTTACATTACTAAAATTGTAGTGACATGACAATTTCATAGGGGAATTAAGCAATGAGAATTTTAGAAAGAACTCTTAGAGCAGAACATATGAAAGACAAAAGACAAAGATTAAAATCTAAATCATTTGAGTTGTCCCTTGAGCCCGTAAGGATAAGTCCAGGAAGCACCTATCCCCACTTCTGACCTGGCCCTACTGCCTTTAGATTTAAGCTTTGCTTTCTAGATTCTTGTTGAGTTTCTCAAGAAAACTCCCAGCTTGCTAGCTATGCACTGATATTTATTGTCACTTGGTCTCAGTCACAGGGAAGAGACCCGTACTTATTCAATCACAATCATCGGGCCCCAGACCGATGAATGTGATTGAATAAGTACAGGTCTCTACATGAAAACTCAATCTATTGTGGACATGGAGTGAGAAACCTTGGGTTCTCCTTTGAAATTTTGAATCTTCAATGTTGGGGACTGCCCTGTAGCCTTTTTTGCCAAACAGATAATCAACAGGAAGTGAGACAAAAATATATAGGCAAAAAACAGGGGCATTCAAAAATTCTAGGGTACAGATTTGGAGATTCCAAAACAATTGCAACTTTCATTACTAAGAAGAAGTGGAGCGAAAAATGAATCAATTCAACTAAAAGCACTAAACGTATGCCACTAAAAACTGCAAACATCAAAGATGATTGAAGATGACCATAATTGGAAAGGAGCAATGAGAACCAGAGTAGGCTCTCCCTCTTTTTTGCCTTTTCAGTCATTGCTTTCAGTCAATTCCTTTTTCTGAGTGCCTGTTTAATTCATCCTTTCTTTTCTTATCACTTCCTCCACCCTAATCAGTGTCCTTGTTTTGTCAAGCCTAGATTATTGCAATAGTCTCCTAATAGTCTTGATTCTTATTTTCCCAGTCTACCTGCTCACCATTCTGTCTGAAACTTACTACCATCATTCTGACTTTAGCTTATCTTTTCTTCTTTCATTTTTCCTCTCTATTTTAATTTTTTTTTTTTTTTTTTTTTTTAGTATTTTATTTTACAGTCCTGCCCTAAAAATTTTCAAGAAAAAATGTGGGGAGAAATATTGTTTTCAAAACAGTATGTTAATTACATCACCCCCACCCCTATTCAAAAGTCATCTTTAGTCCCCATTGCCTACAAAAAAATAATAAATAAACCGTCATGATCCTTCTATTCAAGGATTTATACCATCTGATTCCAGTTTTCCCCCTCCAATTTATTTTTATAATTGTTCTTTTTGCAAGATCTTAGTGAAATTAAACCACTTATCACTACCTGAACAAGTCTGTTTTATTTTGCTTTCGCCCTCGGAGTGTCTTATTCTTCACTAGGAATAACCTTCCATACTCGACTCTCTGTGTCATATCCTGTCCATGAAGAGAGTAAGTTGCAAAAATCCTTCTTTCTATATAAAGATATAAGGAGAGAAAGGCAGATCCTGCTTCCTTAATTTTTTTTTCAATACTTACATTATTATGTAATTATATGTATTCATCATATGCACATTATATATGTAATAATTACATGTAATTGCAATAGTTACATGTGATATATGTATGTAATATAAAAATATTAAACATTTACATAATCATTTACAAATAAAAATAACAAAACCAAAAAAAGACCCCCTTGCTCCTCTTTAAAGTTATTCCCCAGTGGCCATCAGGCACCTATCCCCAAGGGACGCCTGCCCCAGCTCTGCCCCAGGTCCCCACAGTGAGCCCACCATACTGTGTCCATCCTCTGCTCCTGAGCCCTGGGGCTGGCCCTGCCTTATCCGGGTTCTTAAAGAAGCATTAAGAGTAGTGACACCAGGAATAGAACTCAAGCACAGCAGGTTCCTTTCTGCAACTGAAAATGACTATGTTGAAGCCACTCATGGGTGCTTCTGTGCTGTTAGAGCCTTCTCTGTGCAATGTGAAGGGTCATGGACAACTTATTCTCTAAGGCAGGTGCCAGCCAGCCTAGAAGACTGCTCTAAAGGAAAGGAGATGCACAGCTGCCCGCAGGAGCTGGGTGGACCTCTTTCTGGACTTCCTAGTCTCCTCTCAGACCTGGTGGGGGAGGTGGCATTCTCATTATGGGGTAATAAGTTCTGGGGTGCAGGCAGCAGCAGTGCTCAGGTCAGAGAGCAAAAGGAAAGAAAATGTCAGCCATGCTCTTTGACGCTTTCTCATGGGACAAGAAGTTAGAGCACAGCTGAATTAAAGGAGAGAGAAAGATCACCGAGTGTTTGTTTCTTTTCTAAGTTAAAGGGGGAAGAAATGCTTAGTTGAAATACAAAGTGTAGCTACGGGAAGAGAATGCTTTAGTGCATCACAGATGCTTCCTGCAAGGATTCACATCTCCTTTTCTTTTCTTCCCCTCTTCAATTGAACACCCACATCCTTATGGTTTTATTTTATTTCTATATCTGAAGATTTTATTTTTCTGCTTTTTGTACATTTAATGTAGACAGAGTATATACCACTGAATTTCTGTCATTTACATATAAGGTTTGGCTATTTGAGGTTTGGAGCAAGCAAAATTTGTACTTTTTTTTTTTAAATTTTATTTTATTAAATTCATTGGGGTGACAATTGTTAGTAAAATTACATAGATTTCAGGTGTACAATTCTGTATTACATCATCTATAAATCCCATTGTGTATTCATCACCCAGAGTCAGTTCTCCTTCCATCACCATATATTCGATCCCCCTTACCCTCATCTCCCACCCCCCACCCCCCGCCCCCCTTACCCTCTGGCAACCACCAAACCATTGTCTGTGTCTGTGAGTTTCTGTTTCTCATTTGTTTGTCTTGTTCTTTTGTTGCTTTTGGTTTATATACCACATATCAGTGAAATCACATGGTTCTCTGCTTTTTCTGTCTGACTTATTTCGCTCAGCATTACACTCTCAAGATCCATCCATGTTGTCACAAATGTTCCTATATCATCTTTTCTTACTGCCGAATAGTATTCCATTGTGTATATATACCACAACTTTTTTATCCATTCATCTATCGAAGGACATTTTGGTTGTTTCCATGTCTTGGCCACCGTAAACAAAGCTGCAATGAACATTGGAGCACACGTGTCTTTATCTCTAAATGTTTTCAGATTTTTTGGGTAGATACCCAGGAGAGGGATTGCTGGGTGCAAAATTTGTATTTGAATTAGACAAACATTCAACTAACTATGAATTAAAGTAAATATTCTTATTATTTGTATTAATTTCCTATGACTGCTGTAACAAATTACCACAAACCAGGTGGCTAAAAATAACAGAATTGCATTCTCTCACAGTTCTGGAGGCCAGAACTGAAATCCAGGTTTCATCAGGGCCATGCTCTCTCTGAAGTCTCTGGGGAACCATCTTCCCTTGCCTCTCCTAGCACTTCTGGGGTTGGGTGGTTGCCCGCAGTCCTTTGTGTTCCTTGGTTTGCAGCTGCATCACTTCAGTCTCTGCTTCTGTTGTCACATGGCTATTTTTCCTTAAGTATGTATTACTGTGTCACTTATCCTCTTCTTACAAGCACACTAGCCATTAGGCTAGAGCTCACCCTGCTCCAATATGACCTCAATTAATTACATCTGCCAAGAGCCCGTTTCCAAATAAGGTCATATTCTGAGGTTCTGAGTGGACATGAATATTGGGGGGATACTGCTTAATACAGCATAATATTTGAGTGGGTATCACAGTGTGCTATCCACTGCAAGGTTTTATTAACATTAAATTAGAGATTTCTAGACTTTTCTGTATATCGCTAAACTTGTAGTATTGTGTATGTGTATGTGTGTCTGTGTAGATCTTTTATAATTAAATCATTAAAAAGAAGTTAGTATATATTTTTAATAGAAACCATGTCATTTGTGAATATGTTTGTTAACCCATTTGACCTAGGAGGATTTAGATTTGCAGAAGTTGTAGCAAAGTTCCTCAGCCTGAAGATGAGGAAACTCTCAGTGTTGCCTTCCATTACTCCTGCCTAGTTTGGGAAAAGACATTGACATGAGCTGGTGGGAGCAGGTTATTTGAAATAAAGGCCTACTCGGGGAAATTCCAAATATAAAAGATTTATGGATGCAGGAATTGAAAAATTAAATACAAATTAATGATATTTTAAAAAATGATCCAGCTTGATTTGTCAAGCAGAGCATCATGACCACCTTTGTCCTCTCAAAACCAAATCATGGTCAGATAGGTGGGGTGACCCCGAGGCATGTGACCCTAAGGAGTAGGCGTAAAATGCCTCACAGTATCCCTTAGAGCTGACATTGCAGCTAACACGTTTAAAGTGTTCCAGCCTCATTTCTATTTAGAATTCTTTGCTTTTTCTTTTAGAAAGGTTGAGATAATTTTCTTTGTGTAAAAATGGAAGAAAAGAAGACTTTAAAAGGTCTCCACTATGGATAAAATAGACTATCAGCAAATCCTGGATACTTTTTGTAGGTGGAATGCCACCTCCGCTCTGGGTCCACACTCACTCTTTTTTAATCCTCAGCATCGTCATACTGCTTATTGAAAAGAGGGTTTCTTGCTTCATTAAAATAACAGGCAGTGAGGCAAGCATTTGAGCAGAGGAGGGTAAGAGGGACTTCTTTACACCTTGGGAACACACTCTAGAAACCATTGCAGCTGAAACCAGCTTTGGCTGTACACTGGGGCCATGCCAGACCAGGAGTCTGGCAGACACAGTTCTTCTCTGCCCCTGGTTGGCCTTCAGCACGGTTCTTAGCTGGTGCTATCCAATCTAACTTTGCCTAACTCCTGACCCCCCTGGTGCTTGGAGACTAGTAGTGCTTGGAGTCGAGTAGCTCCCACTGGTTTTATTAGTGGTAAATTAACACAGGGCATGTCACCTCTGCCAGGGAATCTTTCCTGAAGCCTCAGGTTGGGCCAGCTGTCATCTCCCTGTATACCTTTACCAAAACACATAACTAACGTTAACTCAGCACTTACTATATTCAGTTATGTGTTCATGTTCATGTCTATGCTACCTCTTCCAACTCTTAGAAGACTTTCGTCAAGGTCAAGCTGATGTTTTATATTTTTACTTTCAGCCCTTACCATGTTTCCTGGAATAGAATAAGGTTAAGTTACATGTGGATTCAACTGAACCAAAGGGCATGTATTAATCAAGACATCATAAGCCCTTAAGGGAAATCACATTAAATGAGGGATTTGGAATGAGAACATAGAATCTAAGATTTAAATCTGTCTTAATCTCACTACGACATGTATAAACAAAATTATCACTTTTTAAAGTATTTTTAAGCATTGATCCAATATTAAAGAATGATTCTTTCTTAGAATTAGCACAAGAGTTTTTTTAAGAAGTCTAATGTCCCACTGGCATAGATGGTTAAGCAAAACATGGTTTACATGTCTCAGGATCTCTCAGTCTTGAAAAACTGAAGTGACTGGTTGGTCCGCCACCACAGAGACTTCTCTGCCTTCACTGTGTGGCAGGGAGCGGTGCATTTTCTCCGGCTCCATCTCCGTGGCTTCAAGCACCGACAGGACTGCACCTTGATGCAAGATATTCTTAAACAGAAGCAAGGCTCATAATCACCTCTCCACATTTCTATCATTATTCTGCACACAGAACTTTCTTTGCCTAAGTGCTTTGTGACAGCTCTGGTGGTTATCCCAAGAAAATAGGACACGAAGGTCCATGCTCTTAGAAGCTTGCCATCAAATATAATAGGTGCTCAGGAAGTACGTGCTAAATCGGTGGATTCGTGAGTAATTTATAAACTAAGTCATATGCAGAACAGGGATGAATATATCATTTGTGGATCAGGAAAAACCCCAACCCTGTTTAAACTACACCCTTCCTTTGTACAACAGTTGGCAAAGGAACTGTTACACCTGGGCCAGCTATGCATGAAAGTGTTAGTTTGTGGTGCCAGGTTTAAAATGAATTTACCCCTTCTGCCTTCCCATCAACCTTTCTGGACTTCTCTTCTAGTTCCCCCAATGAAGTATGTTTTACTCCCTTCGCTAGACATTCTCCAGGGACTTGAATACTCTCTTACCTACCATGTCTTACTTAGCTCATTGTACTCTTTTTCCTGCTTGTTGAAATCCTTATCCGTCACCCTTTGTACCCAGTCCCCAACCCCCCTCTCATCTGGCAACCATCAGTTTGTTCTCTAAATCTATGAGTCTGTTTTTGTTTTGTCAGAGCCCTAGACAAAATGTTATTCATGCTATGAAGCTTCCTCTGTTTGCCCCACCAGAAGTGAGCGCATCTTCACTCTTTTTAAAATCTCCCAGTGTTTTCCTTAGACCTCTATGCAATATTTACCCCATAATATCAACCACTTTTATTTTTTGTTAACTTGTTTGTCTTATGAGCTAGATGATAAGCTGCTTAAGAGGAGGGTCTCATACATTTTATTTATTTATTTATGTTTGTCCAATATGGTTTCTTACCAAGTAGGGACTTGGCCAATATTGGAAGGAAGGAAGGAAGGAAGGAAGGAAGGAAGGAAGGAAGGAAGGAAGGAAGGAAGGAAGGAAGGAAGGAAGGAAGGAAGGGAAAGAAGGAAAGAAGGGTTAGGGAGTGAGGGATTAATAAAAAACACAATAAAATCCCCAGATGGAAAAAAAACCTTAAGGGTCACCAAATCTTTACATGAATTCTCTCTATAACATCCTCAGATGTGTCATTAAAAGTTGTTTTTGTATTTGTTTATTTATTTATTTTTTAAATTCAGCCTATGTACAAATGGTTTTATTTTCCCTTTCTGGGAAATAGGGAGAAATGATGAATAACATAGATACGAAAGGATACTGAAATTTTGATAAAATACAGAAATGTAAAATACTATTTTTATAGGGAGAAGAGAATCATAAAAATTATTATGAGACACTGAGTAATCATTTAACTTTACTGATTTTGTTTTTTTCCTGAAAGAGGCCACTATTAATCATTTCTTGCTATTCTGAGCATGTATTTTTGCCGCTGCAGATTTCTGAGCTCTTCTTTGTCAGTTTGAGCCATTCCTTGGTATGAAAGTGACAAGCAGTGATGGTGGGAAACTGACAGAATGAGGCGCAAGGATGAGTCTTGCTTGTTTTTTGGGATGGAGGTAGAGACATAGAACCTTCTTACAGGCATTTAGTATTCTGCCATTTTTAATGTGAATGAGTGGTTGCCATATCTAAAATGTGTCTCAGACAAAATCTAATCTATACCACATTTTTATGTTCCTTCACCTCCAAAAATAACTGACATATTTTAGGGCAAGATCACTCAAATACATTCCATGGTTGTCTACTTTAATCCTAAAAGACTAGAAAAAGATTTTTTGTTTGTTTCTGTATTTGTGTTTCCTAGTTACCTTAGGAAATTTGGAGTGATCTGGGGGTATTTAAGCATGCTTTTGCTGGTGGCTGCAGAATATGTATTCTTGAGCAAGCAAGCTCCTCCTGCCTGCTTTTTATTCCATTTCTTTAACATCACCATGCTCCTCTTAAATTATACTATTCTAATACTCCCATCTGCTCACTGGCTTTGGGGGAATTTTCATGTCCTAAGCGGAAACATGTTCACAATCCTCAACACTAGCCGTGGCTAGTTCTTTCAGTTTCTCATGCAGCACATTCTGGGATAGAAATTAAAGGATGGGTGTGGATACATGCCTAGGCAGGTAGACAGAGGCACACATAGAAGACAATATGTGTGTGCTGCAAGTAACTCTCAGCTAGAGCAACTAAAATATGTCCTGTTCTATCCATTAGAAATGGTTCATGAGTAAAGATTTATGGCAATATAAAACTGTATTTTAAAATTCCATAGAAATTATGGCCACTGGAGGGAATTGAGACTTAATAGTCTTGATGCTTTCAAGTGTTTAAGAAATCTGAACCTAGAGCAATCTAGAGGGAATATTTTTAATAGGTATCAGTACTCAAAAGTCTCTGTGGGCCGTAGCATTTCTTTAGTCCAATATCTTCTGAAAAAAAGAAAAATCATGGAAGAGACTTTCCATAAAAAGACTAAACAGAAGACAAGACTAGAGTTTTGTTTTGTTTTAATTCCAACTGGTTAGTCAATGAACCCTAGTTTCGTTGCAAAGATAAGCAATTCACTAAAGCTTATTTCAGGAAGAGCAAATTTGAAGGTGACTTTCATGGAACCCAACTGTAAGAAATAAAGCTAGACATTAGAAACTAGAAAGTCATCAGAGAGCCAGTAACTCTCTGGATTTTCAAGGTGTTTCTTCATTGAAAATGGCAATTCTTCTCTCTGTAGACCAGCTTCTTCTGGAAGGCTTCTTCTCGCCCATATCTTTGGCTTGCATCTAGCTTTGAGTTCCAAAGTACCAATTGGCCTTAACAGCTCTGAAACCTCCATGTGCAGTGCCATC
Organism: Rhinolophus sinicus; assembly: GCF_057876585.1. NCBI lineage: Eukaryota > Metazoa > Chordata > Mammalia > Chiroptera > Rhinolophidae > Rhinolophus > Rhinolophus sinicus. The sequence continues at coordinate 22,664,534 of NC_142507.1, read as the reverse complement.
TGATCACAGTTTCTATATCTCTCAGGTCTAAATATTAAGAGAGAATGTCTGATTGGCTAAGCCTTTCCATTTTTACTCCAATCAGCTGGGGTGATGGCAGGTCCTCTGGTACAAACCTTACTGTCCAAAGCCTACCTCTTTATGGCACAGCTGAAAAGGGGGGTGGGGATGGCAATCACCCCAAAGTTATTTGCTACAGTACCAACTATGTACAATAGTTGGCAATGAGATAGTACAGTAGTAACTGGTATTTATTGACCATTTATCATATGTCAGATACCACGATAAATTTATATATATTTAATCATGTATCCTTATTACATTGGTACTATTGTTATCTGTAATTAACAAATGAGGACATCCAGGCTTAGAGAGATCAAGAACATGGGACACTATTCAGTGTTGGACCCAGGCAGTCTGACTCCACATCAAATCCAGAGCCTATGTTCTTAAACGTAAAGCTGACCTTCTTTGTTCTGGCATATAAAGGAGACTATGGGGGTAACAATCTAGCTGCAGAGAGAGAATACACAAACCCAAAACAAAGCAAGTCTACATGATTCGGAGCTAAGTAAATGCATAAAATAAATTCTGCATGTTATTAGAATCCAGAGGAGGAGGAGGAAGAACACTGCATGCTGAAGTGCTCAGAAAGAAAGGGGATCTCTCATTGTTTTTGGAGAGACGAGTGTTCCTGAGAGCTGAGGAGAGCTGTCTGAGCTCACAGTTCACCTTTATACCACACCTGTTGGCATCATCTGGTGATCCCAAGGCCAGTGTGATGGAGGAAGTCCCACAAAGTCCAAATTCGTTGACATTCTCAGATCCAATGACCTCCCTTTCAATAACCACCACAGGGGTCTACTCCTCACCTCCCGTGTCCTTTCCAGAAGCCTCCTGTGCTTCAGCCACATGGACTCTCATTTCTGTACTCTTGTCAACGCCCTTTTTCTCTCCATATGGTGCCCTTCCTGACCTCTTGTTTGCCTGTCAAACATCTACTTACCGTCCAACCTTCAGCTCAAATATCATCTCTTTGTTGAAATTTGTTTGTTCTTGATTCCTTTGTATTTCTTCATTCCTGCCATTTGGAGTTGTTCAGTCTCTTTCTCCTATAATATCTGTAAATATTTCTAACACACTTTGTACATTTATACCTCTACACATCGATTTTTTTCTTTTGCACTGACAGCCCCTTCAGCTCAGGTTCCTTGTCTCTCCTGTTCTTGTATCCCCAGCACTTAGCGGCGTGCTTGGCATATAGAAGGAACTTTTTAAATGTTTAATGAATAGATGGATAAGTGGAATGAATTGAAGTATGTTTGAATGTGGGATAATTTGAATAACAATAATTGTGGTTATTGTGGTATAATAGTAACATTTATGTACCACTTAACAGTACACACAATATTTTTACATAGATATTAATTTCAGAGTCACAACAGCTCTGTGAGACAGGTAACCTAAGCAAGGAAACTAAACTTCAAGAGGGTAATACCACAAAGCCAGTAAGTGGTAAAGTTCGTTTTCTCAGCCTTGGCTTTTTCTTTTCTTTCTTTTTCTTTTCTTTTTTCTCTTTCTGGCCCATGCTGGTATTATGAACCTTGCGTTCCCCCTGGCTGAGGCAGTGGGTTGCCAGTCCTCGGTCAGCCGCTCACGATGGCTGCTGGCTACTCACGCTGGCCACCAGCGGCTCATGGCAGCACACAGCAGCCCACGCCAACCTTTGGCTGCTAATGGCAGCCCAGCTCCAGGGAGAGCTGTTGTTCACAATCTTAGCTGTAGAGGGCGCAGCTCACTGGCCCATGTAGGAATGGAACGGGGTACCTCCGTGTTAGGAGTACGGCGCTCCAACCACCTGAGCCATCTGGCCAGCCCAACCTTGGCTTTTTCTGCAACAAGGAGCTTCTAACACAGAAGTTTGGCTGGTTAAGAGGGAAGCTGCCAGGATGAGCTATTACCCTAGTTACATTTTCCAAAGAGGTAGTATTTTCACCATATTTTAAGGTAATGTGATTCATTTTGGAGACACTGAGGAAAATATATTAAAGGAAGCTACATGCAAACAAGACAGAGGATGTATTAAAGATAGAGGATGTATTAAAATGGTGGAACTTATTTTTCTGTGCCAAATTTTCCTCAATCCAATGGGCCTAGCCCAGTTACCGTGTTTCCCTGAAAACAAGACCTACCCTGAAAATAAGCCCCAGTTAAGATCGTCAGCCAGACAAACGCATTTAGTACATTATGATGATATTCCAGAAAAGATGACATGACTATATTTGAATAAATGTAGATTGTTGTACATGAAAAAATAAGACATACCCTGAAAATACGCCCTAATGTGTCTTTTGGAACAAAAATTAATATAAGACTAGGTGTTATTTTCAGGGAAACACAGTATCAGGTTCAAAGTCTTAGACCTGCCTTTGCCTTTGTTACAACTTGGTTTAGGGAGTGCTCTGCTGAAGCCCCAGTTGCATTTACAAGTGTTAGTTATTGAGGACTGATAAACCCAGAGAGGCAGATGGTTAGCAGGTTTAGCAATTTGTATATTTTATTCTTCAAGCCACAGTTGTGATATCATTGTTACTACAATGGTGAGTACATTGTAAATTGGATTGTGTTTGACTTTAAGCTATTTTTATAATTACCTTTTAATGTTCAAACTCAGTGCAGTCAAGCTTACTGTAAAAATCGAGAAAAACAAAAATTAATTTTCTTTTTTTTTATTCTTTCTTTCCCTCAGATGGCTTCCCTTTATGTCTTAGGGCATAATTCATTCAGAAATTGAACTTCATCTTCAAGATGGATTAATGAAACCTTCAGTGCAAGAAAGCACAAGATGATTTTGATAAACTGGACGTCATGGAACAATCCCCAGTTGCTCACAGAATATCACCTTTGATAGTTTACCCTTTGCATCAGATTTATAGTTTTTTTCTCATATTGAATATAACTCTGTAAAGGTGTGTCTTGGCAATGTTATATGCCCAACTGTACGTTAAAAATAGGCCTAAGGATTTGTTACTGTTAAAGAGTCAAACTCACACTTCTTTTTCTTCCACTTATGTCATCAGACAAACCTGTTATTAAATGCACTTCACTTTTATTTTTGCAGAAATGCAAATAAATCATCAGCCTAAAATACAAGAGGCAATAAATGGTAAATGTTGTTGCCACATTTCATAATCATCTGGAATAATCTATTTTTGTTTTAAGATTACCTGCCCTGTACAATTTTTAGTATATTCTTATTGAGTTTAAACTATTGATTGAAAAATATTTAAAGTAAATATAGGAGCAGACATTAAATTACGGTTTGACTTATAAAGAAACTAACATAAATAACTTTAGCCCCAAATGCTTTTTCCCTTCAATAATTTAAATATACAAGGGAAATAATAATTTTTCAAATGATTAATGTCTATGAATTGTGCTTTACTAAATTTGCATATTGGTTTCTCAGTTTTCTTTTTACTTCTTTGGAGATTAGCTTCTTCTATTGGGTTCACTTCAAATCAACCTGCGATTGTGTTGTCAATATGTTTATATTTTAAAGCTGATCTGAATGAGATGGTTAAATACAGATTACTAATCTGCATACCAAGTTAACAAACCTCTGTATTTTCAAAGATATTTGTACTGTGAGGAGTAATTTGAAACTAGGCAAGGGTTAATGCTAACATTATTATGTTCATAAACTCCTATGTTGATTAGGAGGGCCACTGAGATGCAAACAGCATGCCGACTCTGATAACTAGCATTTGTATTTAATAATATTAGAAATTGTATTTTAATTTTTTTGTTTTAGTTATTTATAGTGGGAAGGCTGCACATGTGTCAGACTGTTAATATGAACATAATTTTACTAATGTTGCAGGACCTCTTAGGAATTTCAAATGGTCTGTGTTTTACAATTAGCCCTTAAGTAGTAAAGCTTGAAATGGCATTCTAAGTAGAAAAATTATCCATTCATTCCAGAACTTGGTGGGGTATGTATGAATAATATAGGCTAATAGTTTTAAACTGAAAATTCTAAGTAAGGATGAAAATTTTGAAAATCTTTTGTTAATAATATTAACCATGTAATAAACATCAGTGATAGGAATATAATGAAGTTGCATTATACAGCAGAGGTGTTTACCTAGGAGTTTGCTAGATATACTTTACCAATGTAAATTTGATTAGAATAAACTGTTATAAAATGTTTTCTTATCCTTTATGTGGTTTTAGTTTATTTTTATGGCCTTGTTAAAAATGTCTTTATTTTTTTATAGTACTGTGGATTAATCAGTATAGTACTGTGGATTAATCATAGACCTTAGTTCATGTGACACTATCATTATTTGTCTGTGAATAGTCCTCTTTTATTTCATTTTCGTATAAGCTAATTTATGGTGTGGAAAAAACTTGAGAAGTTAAGTGTCTTATCTGATGAGGCACTGTTACATTGTGGTTAGGGATGTTGAAGAGCAAACATGAGTCTTGGATTTTGAAAGTTTATGACATATGGTCATGTAACTCATGCCTTTCTATGTAGCTGCAGTAGGAAGAAAGTAGACCAAGATGTTATTTCAGTTTAATGGTAGAAAGGAAAAGGAAGGAATTGCCTGAGTTAATTTAATTTTATTTTGAGGTGATTAACAATGAATACAATTATGTTCCTGCATGTATGAGTATGTATGTATCTGTGAAGGCAGCCATTTTATATGTGAATAACGACACACCTTTTCTTGTCCTAAGATACTATCTATGTTCCTGGTACAACATGAAAGAGAAGCAGTTACAATAACATTAATAGTGAACATATATAATATTTGCTTTGTAGAGTCTAAGTGATTTATATATGTTAAATTATTTAATTCTCACGATAACCGATGAAGAAGATGGCATCATTGTTCCATTTTACAGGTGATGAAACTAAAGAACACAGAAGTTTTTTTAACTTGCCTAAAGTCACAGAGGTGGCAAACAGCAGATTAACAGTTTGAATCCTAATGGTTTAACTTCAGAGTCTGTTCTTGCTTTAAAGGAACTTTTTCTAACTTCCCTGTCATAAAAAATTCATGTATTTCTATGTGTGTATATTGTTTATGTCTTCGAATTTATTTTGTTGTGTTATTTTTTCTTACTTATTAAACTATATTGTCAGGCCTTTAGCCTTCAACCTTATTCCAGACCCAAGTCAAAGAATGTTTTTAACTATTGGGAGATTATGTTTATTATTCTTATTAATCCTTTTTCTTTTTCTTCACCCAGAACCTCTGTGAAGGCAAATTAGGTTTCTGCTAAACTTCCTTTACTGACAGTTATTTGGAACTCAGCCTTTCACAAAGGGTCTAGTCCGCTTTGGCTCATTTCAAAAGTCTCAGGTCCAGCTCCCACCCTTGTATGGACCCTCGCCTCCCATTCTCCTGGCTTGGGACACTGACATTTACCACAGCCTTCCTGATTACTCAGTACTCACCACTCAGTTCTGCTGATGGCCCCTTTATTATTATTATTATTATTATTATTATTATTATTATTATCAAACAGTGGGGGATTTATTTTTACTTTCCTGGAAATGAAATAATATACCAAAAAATGTTTGGGATTTTTTAAATTGCAATTTATCCAGAATTTAATGGTGTTATAGTGAGAGGGATTTAAAAATATAATCCCGGGAAACTGGCTTAGAAATATGAGAAACTTGTCTTGTCAACCAGTTAGTAAATGAAAAAAACTGGTATTAAAATTCAGTTCTTAACCATTATACAAAACTGCTTCACTTCAAATGACTCAGCTTCCTCTATGCTCTCAAGGGTTTCTGACTTTGAGAGACTGTAAAATTCTTGGAGCACTTATTCATTTATTTATAGGCAATGCTAACTATTTGTAGCATGATGATGAGTAACTTGGTGGGTTATCTGTGGTAAATATTATTAAAATATTTTCTGTGTCCTCCTGATTCTATTTTCCATACATGCTTACTAGCCTCACTACCCAAATAGTGTCTGCTCTAGGAAAGAAACTGAAATTTAATTATTAGTCTCAGCTAAACATAATTAAGCACATAAACTATTCTATAACATCATCATGCATTCTGAATCTAATGTAAATGGCTTTGGATTGCCCCTTGCTGTGATCATTTATGGTGATTTTTTTTTGTAGTTGTGTGGATACTAATGAGGTGATCGCTTGAGTTCTGATGTTGGAATCTTCTTACCTGTTGTGTCAGTCTTGTTTCCTGGATTGGAAGACACACTGTGGGTGCCTGGGAACTTGGGTGGCCCTGAGGGGTCAGTGGCTCAGATAAGTGCCCATAATGTATATGAGCAGAGATGCCAGAGAAACTGTCTCTGGGATTGTCTCATCAGTCCCAACATACAAAGTCTGAAACAGAGTCAAAAAATCCAGCGGGGCTAAATAGGAAGAGAGAAGTCAATGTGTGAACAAGTATGGAACTAAAAGGAGAACCAAACCTTTGGCGCAGTTCTGCTAGGAAGAATTAAGTGAGCCAACACTGAGATGAAGCAATGCTTTCCATGACCCCTGATTGGCTTTTGCCCTATTTTCTGATGACATTAAATAACCAATGCTTGATAGTCATTCATGCTATGCTAATTCTAGAAGCTGTTTCACACCTTTCCCTGACAGAGGCAAAATATCCGTAATTCAACATAGTAATTTAATGAAATGAATTTGACATTAAAATGCTATGATGTCACCATCTTCAGAATGTCCAACAGCTATGCAGAAACATTCCCACAAAGAGCGTACTCTCAACCAATTTGTGTTTACAGATAATTCACAGACAACATAGTACAGTTTGGAGTGAAATAGAATTAATCAAGTGGTTCTTATTTAATCTGAGGCAAGGTTTCTCAACCTTGAAACTATTGACATTTTGGGGTGGATAATTTTTTGTTGTAGGGGATTGTCAAGTATATCATATGAAGTTTAGCAGCATCCCTGGCCTCTACCCACTAGATGCTAATAACACTCGCCCCACAGTGTGATGACAAAAAAAATCTCCAGGCTTTACCAAATGTCCTCTGGGGGAAAAAATCATTCCTAGTGACCTACAGAATAGTGGTCCTGATGAAGAGGGGACTGAAAAGTGTCAGAATGGGCTAGTCTGGAAAGGTAGATGTGGTAGACTGTATTTACTAAAAAATGTCTACAACTGTACCATTTTCCTGTCCTACGTGTTCTTTCAGAACCTTGCCAATTCCCCATCAAAAGGTGGAATCAACCTGGGCAGACCTTTCAGGATTCCTCAACTATTAGTGCAGTAGATGTCATGCTATGTGACACTTCTGCTGCATTCTAGTAAGTCATAAAAGACGATGGTGCTCTTCTTGGTTCTCTCTCTCTCTCTCTCTCTCTCTCTCTCTCTCTCTCTCTCTCTCTCTCTGTCTCTTTCTCTGTCTTTCTCTCTTTGGGGATGTTTGTCCTTGGTATCCAGCCACCCTGAGCCCAGGTTGAGCTTTCAGCCAAGGCCAGCACCAATGTGCCAGTCATGTGAGGAAGCCATCTTGGAAATAGATTCTCCCGTCTGCAGTTCAGTCACCCCAGTTGACACTGTGTGAAGCAGAGATGATCCTTCTCTGCCAAGTCTGGCTCAAATTGCAGATTCATTGGCAAAAGAAATAACTGTCATTATTTTAAGCCATTAAGTTTTAGAATGGTTTGTTACAAAGTAATAGATGATTGCAGCCAAAGAATTGGTAGAGGGTAGCTCATGTGGACCTGTATATGTAGGTCAAGACTTGAATTCCAAATATATTGAGGATTGTGAGTTTCTATCCTAATGACTGGCACACAGTGATGTGGTTCTTAAGATAGATTTGAACCTAGTGAAATGCTTGGACGTTGAAGCATAAAGTACTTGAGAATTGTTAGCAATAGGGTTTCCAGGTGGGAATTCCCACCCGTTCTCATGAATTTTTTTCACTTTTCCTTTCCCGAATCCTGAGAAAAGTTGGTCGGGAAATCGGGAAAATCGGCTCCTTGAATCCAGGTGGTTGGTAGTATTGGCCGTCACTTTGTGGAAACAATTCATCTTGGAGAACAGAAAACAGTTTATATGTCGGGATTTGGGAACGGGAAAGTGAAAAAAAATTCCCAAGAACAGGTGGGAATTCCCGCCGGGGAACCCTAGATAGCAAATACTCAGAGAGAGGCAAGATTAAGGTTTCTATGTTAGCTAAGCTAAGGTGGGTGATCAATAAAGGCAGAAGGATAAGTGAGAGGTTTAGCAGAAAGTATGAAGGATAAACTTGAGAAGACAGGATGGAAATGCCATTGATGTACCTAATAAATGTTAATTTTTAGACTTTATTCTTCCTTGTGATGAACTAGCTTGTGTGTCCTGAGAATTTGGCAGCAGTGCCCTGTATAAGCATTTGGGCTGGAGCAGGAAACACATCCTACTGCCACAATTGTCTCTATTGCTGGTTCTTCTCTATTCAGACATGTAAATTGGGGTGTCCTTTACGATGTCAGACAACAATAAATAATAATCAGAATCATAGAAATGGCAAAAGATTTACCTTAACCCAATATCAATGTCAAATATATAATGGATTAATTTCTGCTAGTGTTTTATGGTTGTTTTCCAAACTTAAAGTGGAGAAAACTAAGCATTATTTGAAACCATTTTATTCTAGGCAGCATAACTGTTTCTGATTCTGTATCAAATTAATCCCAACTCCTGTTGTAATCAGCACATGATTTCTCTATTGCCATATATATATTTATATATATATTTATATATATATATACACACACATATACATATTAGTATTAATAATATTTGTCTCTTAGAAGAATAGAAATATTTGTAAAGTACTTAAAAATTTAAAAAAGAGCTTATGATCCTCTTATAGAGTTGTATTTTGAAGGACTTACGAGTTTATATACATAGAATTGTTTGGAGATAAATTATCAAAAATTAGAATAAACTAATAATTTTTCTCTTTATAGTATCTTTGACAAATCTCATTGAAATATATTTACATGCCCTTCAAAATTTGGGTAACGCAAGGTCAATATTTTTTCTGTTGTTGTTGTGCTAATAACAAGACCAATTATGAGGCAAATACCAATATCCTTGTCCTTTGTACAAAAAAAATACACTAATGACACATCATCATCAGAACTTTTTTAATTTAAGAAATAGTGATATATTGTGCTGAAACATTCTTAATAATACCTTGAATATCTTTCCTCACACATGCAGTCTTTACTTTTCAAAATACTTTTTCACAGATCACAAAATGTCTGATAAATCACTCATTCCTTTTTGGAAAGGCTACTATGTTTCAAGTATTGTACTAGGCATACTGTGCCTAGTGTGCCCTGCTCTGTTAAGGTAAGTGTCACGAGAATATGCTTGCTGTCTGGTGTGTCATCAGGCAAAGCATGCCTGTTCCATGCATGTCGCAGTGACTTAAGGCAGGAAGCCTTGAGTTTTTCCTTAATTATGCTGAACTAACAAATACATGGTAAGAGCTTAATTTACATGCATTCTGCCTACATTTCTTTGAGTACTGTGTTCACTGGGCAGTTGCCAAGTAACTGAGAATGTGTCTAGACACAGATATTCCTATATTCAACCACAGGGTCAATTTTCTGAGCTACAAAATGAAATGCATGCAACCCCTGTAACAGAATTCTACACAGAATAAAGTAATGATAAAATGTTAAGATCTAAGGAAGGGCTATTCAACTTCACTAGCTATTAGGACTTTGTTCACCAAAATAATTCACTTGTGCCTTCCTGAAAATAAACTTCCCATTAATAAGAAAACTTTGGAAAGGAAAAGGTTAACAGCAGGCCTACAAACTGTTTTTTTCCTTTACCTTGGAAATGAAAGAGATACCTCAGTCAACACCCCTAGCAAACATGCTAATAATCAGACCTCCTGGTAAAAACACTAATGGTATTTTTAAGTGAAAAAAAAAATAAAAATAACAGGAGCTCTTATCTGTGAAGTGCTTTCAGCAGCTGCCTTAGTTTTCTATTGCTGTGCAAGAAGCCACCCTCAAAATAAATGGCTCAAAACAATAATTTGTTACTATCTTTCACCTTTCAGTGGGTCGACATGGCACAGCTAGGTGATTTTTGTTTGGAGACTCTCATGTGATTTTCGTCAGATAGTACTGCAGTTGGAGACATCTGAAGATACTGCTGGCTGGACTCCAAACTGGCTCACCCAGGCTGCCAGCTGATGGGACTAGAGGCTCAGGGGGAGTTTCTCAGTTACATGAGGCCTCTCCATGTGCCTTGGGTTTTCACAGCACGGCTCCTGGGGTCCAAGAGGGAATGTTCTAACAGACCTAGGCCAATTTAGACTCTGAAGTTCCAAAATGTCACTTGTGCTGCTTTGTACTGGACAAGGGCAACCCAGACTCAAAGGGAGGGAAAACAGAATCCACCTTTCACTGGAGCAGTAAAATGGTCACACAGCAAAAGAGCAAGTGGGTTGGGAAATATCAGTGAGGACATCTTTAAATAATACAATCTGACATAGTAGGATATGCCTGGTTTGTCTAGGTTGCCTAGTGTAAATAAACCTGCATTTATGGATTGGTGGGGGCAGGACAGGGAACGGTTACATAACCTGGGAAATCAATGGTGTTTAATAGCTCTGCATACATTGTTTAAATCTCCCATGTTAACTTTCAACCAGCACATGTTCTAATGCAGACTGGAGAGAGCATTTTTGAGTTATATTGGTTGTCTAGGACAAGAGTCACCAAACTGTTATGATAAAGGGCCAGATAACATGCATCTTAGACTTTGCAAATCATATGGTCTCTGTGGCAACTACTCTGTGGCAACTGCAGCACAGGAGCACTCATGGACAAAATATAAACAAATGAGCATGGCTGTGTTCCAGTGAAACTTTAATTACACAGACAGGTGGCAGTCTGGATTTGGCCAGTGGGCCATCTTCTGCCAACCCCTGGTCTATGATCTCACCAAAGGAGAATGTGGGCAGCTAGTGAATCATCAATAAACTTGGTATTTGGTAATGTCTATAAACTCTGTTGAGTCTGATTTAATAATTCAACTTGCATGATCCCTTAAAGAACCTCTTGAATGTCTATCACAATGGTTGTACATAATATGGACACTAAATGTCTGTACATCAGCTTGTCAACAAATATTAATTAAATTTCAATCGATAGCATAGCATTGTATCATGAAGTTCAGGATTTTCTAGTTCAATTGTATCTACACTGATTGCACTTAGTTATATAAGAATGGCAAATAACAGAGCACATGTATTTCTTAATTTTTATTTATTTTTATTTTTTTAATTTAAGTATAGTTGGTACACAACATTATACTAGTTTCAGGTGCACAATTTAATGACATGTATATAACTTACAATGTGATCACCACACTAACTCTAGTAATTATCTGTCACCACGCAAAGGTATCACGTTATTACTGATTATATTCCCCTTCACCTTTTTCACCCATCCCCCATCTTTCTCCCCTCTACTAGCAATCAACAGATTGATCTCTGTTTCTATGAAATTCTATGAAATCTGTTTTTCTTTTTTTTTTTTTTTTTTTTTTTTAGAGTCTACATGTAGGTGAAACCACACGATATTTGTCTTTCTCTGCCTGTCTGACTTATTTCACTTGGCATAATACTCTCCAGGGCCATTTATGTTGTTGCAAATGGCAACATTTCATTCTTTTTTACTGCTGAGTAATATTCCATTGTATACATATACACCACATCTTCTTTATCTATTCATCTATCGATGGATACCTAAGTTGCTTCCATATCTTGGCCATTATAAATAACGCTGCAATGAACATAATAGTGAATACTCTTTTCAAATTAGTGTTCATCTTCTTCATATAAATACCCAGAAGTGAAATTGTTGGGTGTATGGTAGATCTATTTTCAGTTTTTTCAGGAATCTTCATATTATTTTCCATAGTAGGTGTACCAGTTTGCAGTCCCTCCAGCAGTGCTCAAGGGTTCTCTTTTCTCCATATCCTCACCAACACATGTTATTTGTGGAGTTTTTGATAATAGCCATTCTAACTGGTATGAGGTAATATCTCACTGTGATTTTGATTGACATGTCCCTGATAATTATTAATGTTTAGTATCTTTTCATATGACTGTTGGCTATTTGTATGTCTTCTTTGGAGAAATGTCTCTTCATGTCCTCTACCCATTTTTTGATCAGATCATTTATTATTTTGTAATTGAGTTGTGTAGGTTCCTAATATATTTTGGATGTAAACCCCTTATCAGATGCATCATTTGCAAATATATTCCCCCATTCAGTAGGTTGCCTTTTTGTTTTGTTGATGGTTTCCTTTGCTGTGCAGAAGATTTTTGGTTTGATGAAGTCCTTTTTGTTTACTTCTGCATTTGTTTCCCTTGCTCAATGGGGCATATGCATAAGATTGATGTCAAATAGTTTACTACCTATGTTTTTTTTCTAGGAGTGTTATGATTTTAGGTCTTACATTTTAGTCTTTAATCCATTTTGAGTTTATTTTTTTATTTGGTGTAAGAGAGTGGTGCATTTCATTTGTGGGTTTTTTTTGTTTTTGTTTTTGTTTTTGCATGTATCTGTCCAGTTTTCCCAACACCACTTGTTGAAGACACTGTCATTTCTCTGATGTAAATTCTTGCCTTCTTTGTCATAGATTAATTGACCATGTAAGTAAGGGTTTATTTCTTGGCTCTCTATTCTGTTCCATTGATCTATATGTCTGTTTTTGTGCTAGTACTGTACTGTTTTGATTGTTATAACTTTGTAGTATAGTTTGAAATCAGGGAGCATGATACCACTAACTTAGTTCTTCCTTCTCAAGATTGCTTTGGCTATTCGTGGTCTTTTGTAATTCCATATTAATTTTAGGATAATTTGTTCTAGCTCTGAGAAGAATGTCATTGGTATTTTGATACGGATAATATTGAGTCTGTAGATTGCTTTGGGCAGTATGGTCATTTTTATGATATTAATCTTTCAAACCCATGAGCACTGTATATCCTTCCATTTATTTTTGTCCCCTTCAATTTCTTTATTCAATATCTTATAGTTTTCATAATATATGTCTTTCACCTCCTTGGTTAAATTTATTCCTAAGCATTTTATACTTTTTGATGCAACTATAAATGGGACTATTTCTGATTTTCTCCTGATCGTTCAATATTAGTATAGAAATGACTACAGATTTCTGTATATTAATTTTGTATCCTGTGAAGCACATGCTTTTTATTGCTAACATGAAAGTTCTGTTAAATCTCACTTCATTATAGACAAGAAATCTAAATTTTTTATGGGTATTTAGAGATCATAGACTATATCTAGACTATTTTTAAAACACTTTTAACACAAAAGAAAAATAAGCCTTCTAGGATGTAGTCTCCAAGAAAACTTTTCTTTTTTCTATAGCAGGAATTCTTCAAATGGAGGCCACTGGTATAGTATCTTCCCAAATTTGAGTTTGAGAGCCAACAAAAAGAAAAGAAAATGGGACACTGTGAGGTAGATCATAAGCAATGACTTATTGCATAATCAAAATTTTTTTAACCTTTCAAAACACTGGTAAATATATGATAGATATTTAAACTTCAATAACATGAAATTCTCTTTCTTCCTTTCAGAGCTTCGAGTTAATAGAAGTGATTTTCTAAAGAGGTTAACAGATGACAGTATTTTTTGGTATAACTCCTTAGGGGGTGAACAGACAGCAGCTATAAGGAAAGAAAGAAAAAGGGAAACTTGTATAGATAGACTATATGACTTCATGTTCTTTTGATTTTTTTGATAAAGTTTCACAATAAGAAAATTGCAAAAAAAATAAACACTTGTAATTGAGTAATACAAAAACTATAAACATTTTTATCTCTGATAAAAATAAACTGTTTCTCAAGATAGTGAAACTTTGAATTTAAATAGATACTCAGCATGTTCCTCCATGTTATTTTCTATAAATGTTCCCAACTATTTTGTATTTTAGACAGTGAGCCATTCTTAGAGAAGGCAAATGATCATTCTTTAAAAGTATACTATAGAAAATATTGGAAAATGTCTATTTTTTTCCAGAAATTGAAAAGAAAATTATACCCAGGAAAATGTGAAAATCAACACAAATCACCACAGAAGACATTTCGTTAGGCACCATACTTTGAAAGCCCATGTTGTGGTGACATGATAATTCCAAAAGGGAAGAACACAGGAGTATTATATAGATCAATAGCTCATCACTATTTGTCTCTATTTTAGTAAACGAGATATATAAGCTGATATGTAAAGCTATTCCTCTCCCCATGATAGCATGATAAGAAAATCCCAGGGAAAGCTCAGAGGGCAGAGGAAGAAGATAAGGATGAGGCAGGAAAGATCTAAAAAAAGGAAAGAGATTCTTTAACTTCTTGAATTATGCATCAAAACACAAGTGAAAGGATTTCTGTAAATTTTAATATTGTGGTAGGATTCTCAGTGGGATTATAATTTGAAATTTGCATGTTTCCTTTTGAAATTGAAATTCCTCAGAGCAAAGTTGCTACAAGGTAAAGTGCAGAGTGCACCCCTTTGAATCGTCCCACTCCTTTGGCATGACATTGTGCAAAATTTATTTGCTGCAAGTTTTATTCAACCAATTAGAGATATTTAAATGATCTTTGTGGATGTATTAGGGGAGGAGAGAGTAATATTACATATTAAAATGAAAGATAATGTCTTAGTGGAGGAGTTATGGAGAATTCATGTGTACAGAATGGTGGTAGGTCTTACATTTGCAAATGTTAAAAAAAACTCACAAGGCAGTATGCATTTTTGGAACTCTTGAAAAAGATAATAAAGACATCTTTTAATTGCCCCTGCAATCCAGGGATAACCTGTGACGAGTAGTTTAATGCCCTACATAGAGTTCTAGGAAAGGACTTTGTCCTCTGTTGTGTTTGACTACGTGGTGTGAGCTCAGTGGGAGAAGATTTCACTGCAGCGGGGTTGATTGTATAGTTTTCCAAAGTAAACAAAATAATAAAATAAATACTATATCAATTTATCTTTCCAACTACACCAATCATAGAACAAGTCCTAGATCTTTTTTAAAAAGATGTTTTCTGGCATGCTTTGCTTGTCTCAACTTTCCTGTGCTCCCAGCATCACCACGGCAGGAAGTTCGGTGATCAATTCTGCTTATATATGACATGTTGTCTTTCTTTATTTCAGATACAACTTCACTACATCCTTCCACTCCCAAACCCGATTCCTTTAGCTAAGTCCTATATGCAACATTTTACTCCTTGCTTATTGATTCATGCCAGCCCACAGGGGATTCCAGCAATTGTTCTTGAAAAAATATTTAGCTCTTTTTGCTTCATTTTAAGGTCTTCTGCATCCTCACTGCTATTCTGCTAGGACTGTGTTACTAGCCCCAGCTTGAAAGGGCATTTCCTAGTACAGATAATGCCTTAATATGTCAAGTTATCAGTATGTCCATCATCCATTCCCACCCAAAGATTTAACAGTGATGCTTAAATAAACTCCTAAATTTTCCAGCCAAACACATAATACGAAAGGACCCCCAACAGCATTTTTACCCAAAATATCTGCTGTCCTGAAAAGCCCACTGCTTATTTGTTTTCTAATTAAAATGCTGTAATATTTCTAAAACTTTTCTACATGCTAGCTTCAAAAGGAGTCCATGATTAGAAATTATTTTACTACTTCTTGATTTTACAAATTATTCATTACACAACTAAGTAGATTAAGTAGAATGCCTCAATTCCTAACGTTAATGTGGTTTTCCTCCACCATTTCATATTGATCCCCTTTTCCTTTGCAGAAGGAGATTGGAAGGTGACTCTTGTCACTGGGGATCTTGACAATGCCGGTACCACAGCAACAGTATCCCTTTATGTCTGTGGGTGGAGAAGCAAGACCATCAGGTTCTATTATTTTGGGATCTGGGAAACACCAGCTGTTTAACCCCAACAGTGCAGATATATTCAAGGTAAAATCAACACGTTATAACTTGCTTGCTAAGATATATTATGATATACTTTCCCTAAGATGGAGTAGAGATTTTTGTTTGTTTTGTTATTGCATTATTTTAAAGATTTTATTGGGGAAGGGGAACAGGACTTTATTGGGGAACAGTGTGTACTTCCACGACTTTATTCCAAGTCAAGTTGTTGTCCTTTCAATCTTAGTTGTGGAGGGTGCAGCTCAGCTCCAGGTCCAGTTGCCGTTGCTAGTTGCAGGGGGAGCAGCCCACCATCCCTTGCAGGAGTTGAGGAATCGAACTGGCAACCTTTGTGGTTGAGAGGATGCGATCCAACCAACTGAGCCATTCGGGAGCTCAGCGGCAGCTCAGCGGCAGCTCGGCTCAAGGTGCCGTGTTCAATCTTAGTTGCAGGTGGCACTGCCCACCATCACTTGCGGGACTCGAGGAATTGAACTGGCAACCTTGTGGTTGAGAGCCCACTGGCCCATGTGGGAATCGAACCGGCAGCCTTTGGAGTTAGGAGCATGGAGCTCTAACTGCCTGAGCCACAGGGCTGGCCCTCTTATTGCATTTTTTTTTTTTTTTTTTGGTACACATGGAATCTTTTATCCTAAGGAAGGTGGGAAACAAGAGCAATAACAGGATTTTAGATTTTTGTTTCTTCCCTATTTTTTATTTGCTTAAAGGTAACAAAGTATATGAACTTTAGAAAATTTAAAAATTAGAGTAGAAAATTTACTTATAATCCTGCCATCAAGTCAAATATTTCCATTTTTTAATATCTTTTCTTGTCGTTATTCATATCCCTGAGGTATGATTCTGTGATGGAAAAGTGGTGCAACCTAATTGCTAAGACAATTCATATCCGTGGGGTCTGAGAGAGCAGATGGGCAAGATTTGAATGCTGACTTTATCACTTACTAACATGGTAACTTCAATACATTACTGAACTGTTGTGTGCCTCAATAACTCGTACCTCAAAGGATTATCATGAGAATTAAATGAATTAATACATGTAAAATGTTTAGTGCAGTGCCTGAAATGCTCAGTAAATATTTACTATGAAGGTTGTAGAACATAAACGATGTGTAGCCTTTTATTATGCAAGGAACTATATAATCTTCCTAATTATAAATTTTCTTAATTAAATATTGAGTGTATGAAATTTACCATTTCACTTGCCATAGGTTAATGAAACACTTTGCTGTTGGACATTTAAATGGCTTCTACATTTTTACTATTATAAATAATGCTATGATGAACAAAATATGTTCATGACCTTAGTGTCTTCTTTTTTCTAACCAAAGCTATCTTATTTCCTATGACAAATTCTGATAAATGGGAATATTTTTGATGCATTCTGACAAAGTACTTTGTGAAAGTGTCTAATTTATAGCACAGTGCCTCACAGGACATAGTAAGCAATTGGTAAATTTCAACTGTTATTGAATAATTACTACACACCCTAAATCATGGTATCTATTTCTGTCATGCATAATGTTTAATATCTTTTAATTAAAATTTCTCAGTACCTCTTTATAAGTTACAATATGTAACTGTGGATCTATGTAAGGTATTGTTACTTCTTAAGTTTTTATTAAAAGAGCTTATTGAAATATAGTTGACATACCATAACATTCACCCATTTAAATACAATTAATGGTATTTAGTATATTCATAAAGTTGTACAACCATCACCACATCCTAATTTTAGAACATTTTCATCATCCCAATAAAAAGCGCATATTGGTTAGCAGTAAATTTCCAACCCCCTATTCTCCAGTCTTGGGAAACCAGAAATTTTCTTTCTATCTCCATAGATTTTCCTGTTCTAAATATTTCATATAAATGGAATCATAAAACATGCAGTCTTTTCTGTGTGGTGAATTTTTACTCAGCATAGTGTTGTAAGATTCATCCAAGTTGTAGCATGTATCAGTATTGCATTGTTTATAATATTGCACTGTATGCATATATCACATTTTATTTATCCATTTGTCAGTTAATAGACATTTGGATTATTCCTACTTTTCAGCTATGAATATGAATAATTATTATGAATAATGCTGCTATGAACATTCATGTACAAGTTTTTGTGTGGACATATGTTATTATTTCTCTTGGGTAGATACCTAGGAGTAGAAGAACAGCCAAACTCTTTTCAATATACCTGAACCATTTTTACATTCTCACCAGCAATGTATGAGGTTCCTATTTCTCTACCTTCTCACAGAAATTTGTTTTTGTCTATCTTCTGATTCTAGCAAGCCTGTGGATATGAAGTGATGTCTCATTGTGATTTCAATATATATTTTCCTAATGACTAATTATGTTGAGCATCTTTTTTTTTAATTAAACTTTATTGGGGTGACAATTGTTAGTAAAGTTACATAGATTACAGGTGTACAATTATATAATACATTATATATATCTCACATTGTGTGTTCACCACCAGAGTCAGTTCTCTTTCCATCACCATATATTAAACCCTGTTTACCCTATTCTAGGGCCCCCTCCCCCCTTACCCTCTGGTAACCACTGAACTATTGTCTGTGTCTATGAGAATTTGTTCCTTCATTTGTTTGACTTGTTCTTTTGTTGTTTTCAGTTTTATATACCACATGTCAGTGAAATCATATGGTTCTCTACTTTTTCTGTCTGACTTATTTCACTTAGCATTATAATCTCAAGATCCATCCATGTTATTACAAATTATACTATTTCATCTTTTCTTACTGCCGAATATTATTCCATTGTGTAAATATACCACAACTTATTTATCCATTCATCTATCGAAGGACATTTTGATTGTTTCCCTGTCTTGGCCACTGTAAATTGGAGCGCACATCTTTATGGATAAATGTTTTCAAATTGTTGGGTAGATACCCAGGAGAGGGATTGCTGGGTCATATGGTAATTCTATTCGTAATTTTTTGAGGAACCTCCACACTGCCTTCCATAGTGGCTGCACCAATCTGCATTCCCAACAGTTTATGAGGTTTCCTTTTTTTGTCACAGCCTCTCCAACACTTGTTACTATTTGTCTTGTTGATGATAGCCATTCTAACTGGGCTGAGGTGATACTTCTTTGTGGTTTTTATTTGCATTTCACTGATGATTAGTGATGATGAGCATTTTTCCTTATGTCTATTTGCCACCTGTATGTCCTCTTTGGAGAAATGTCTCTGCAGGTCCTCTGCCCATTTTTCAATTGGGTTGTTTGTTTTTTTGTTGAGTTGTATGAGTTCCTTATGTATTTTGCATATTAGCCCCTTATCAGAGTGACTCTTTGCAAAAATCTTCTCCCATTCACTTTGTTGCCTTTTTATTCTGTCGATAGTTTCTTTTGCTGTGCAGAAGCTTTTAAATTTGATATAGTCCCATTCATTTATTTTAGCTTTTACTTCCCTTGCCTTTGGAGTCAAATTCATAAAAGGTTCTTTGAACCCAAGGTCCATAAGTTTAGTACGTATGTTTTCTTCTATGCAGTTTATTATTTCAGGTCTTATGCTTAGGTCTTTGATCCATTTTGAATTAATTTTGGTACAAGGTGACAGATAGCAATCCAGTTTCATTCTTCTGCACATGGCTTTCCAATTTTCCCAGCACCATTTATTGAAGAGACTGTCTTTTCTCCATTGTATGTTTTTTGCTTCTTTGTCAATAATTATCTCTCCATATTTACGTGGGTTTATTTCTGGGTTCTCAATTCTATTCCATTGGTCTGTGTGTCTCTTTTTCTGGCAATACCATATATATATATATTTTTTATTATTATTGTTGCCCTGTAGTACAAGCTGAAGTCAGGGAGTGTGATACCTCCAGCATTTATCTTTTCTCTTAGGATTGCTTTGGCTATTCGAGGTCTTTTATTGTTCTATGCAAATCTGATGATTTTTTTGTTCTATTTCTTAAAAAATGCTATTGGGATATTGATGTGGATTGCATTAAATCTGTATATTACTTTGGGGGGGGGATAATACGGCCACTTTAACTATGTTGATTCTTCCAATCCATGAGCACGGAATGTCTTTCCATTTCTTTGTGTCTTCTTCAATTTCTTTTAAAAATGTCTTATAGTTTTCAGCATATAGGTCTTTCACATCCTTGGTTAAGTTTATTCCTAGGTATTTCATTCTTTTTGTTGTAATTGCAAAAGGATTTTTTTTTTAAATTTCATTTTCTGAGATTTCATTGTTAGTATATAGGAATATAATGGACTTTTGTCCATTGATTTTGTAGCCAGCAACTTTACTGTATCCGTTTATTGTTTCTAATAGCTTTTTGGTGGAGTCTTTAGGGTTTTCTATATATAGCATCATGTCATCTGCAAAGAGTGACAATTTAACTTCTTCATTCCCAATTGGATGCCTTTTATTTCTAGCTTCTGGCTGATTGCTCTGGCAAGGACTTCCAACACTATGTTGAAAAGCAGAGGTAATAGGGGACAGTCCTGTCGTGTTCCTGAATACAGAGCAAAGGGCTTCAGTTTTAAACTGTTCATTATGATATTACCTGAGGGTTTGTCATATAAGGCCTTTATTATGTTAAGGTATTTTCCTTCTATACCTATTTTATTAGGTGCTTTAATCATAAATGGATATTGTATCTTGTCAAAAGTTTTATCTGTATCAATTGATATAATCATATGATTTTTGTCCTTTATTTTGTTTATGTGATGTATCACATTGATGGATTTCCAGATGTTGAGCCATCCTTGTACCCCAGGGAAGAACCTCACTTGGTCGTGATGAATAATCTTTTTAATGCATTGTTGCATTCTATTTGTTAGAATTTTGTTTAGTATTTTTTGCATCTGTATTCATCAGAGATATTGGTATGTAGTTTTCTTTTTTGTGTGTTATCCTTACCAGGTTTTGGTATCAGGGTAATGTTGGCTTCTTAAAATGAGTTAGGGAGTACTGTCTCTTCTTCAATTTTTTGGAAGAGTTTGAGCAGGATTGGTATTAGATCCTCTTTGAAGGTTTGTTAGAATTCACTAATGAAGCAATTTGGCCCCAGACTTTTGCTTTTGGGAAGGCTTTGGATGACTGATTCAATTTTGTTACTGGTGATTGGTGTATTTAGATTTTCCAATTCTTCATGTTTAGCCTAGGAAGGCTATATGTTTCTAAGAACTTGTCCATTTCTTCTAGGTTACTGAATTTGGTGGCTTATAGTCCTTCATAGTATTCTTGGATGCTCCTTTGTATTTCTGTGGCATCCGTGATAACGTCCCCTCTTTCTTTTCTGATTTTGTTTATTAGTGTCTTTTCTCATTTTATCTCGGTGAGTCTAGCTAAGGGTTTGTCAATTTTACTAATCTTTTCAAAGAACCAGCTCTTTGTCACATTAATTTTTTTCTATTGTCTTTTTGTTCTCTATTTCATTTTGTTCTGCTCTGATTTTTATAATTTCCTTTCTTCTGCTGAACTTAGGTTTCATTTGTTCTTCTTTTTCTAGTTCTTTAAGGTGTAATGTGTGGTTATTTATTTGGGGTTTTTCTTCTTTCTTGAGATAGGTCTGTAATGACATGAATTTCCCTCTTAAAACTGCTTTCGCTGCATCCTAAAATTTTGGTAGGATGTATTTTCATTCTCATTTGTTTCTATGTATCTTTTGATATCTTCTCTTATTTTTTCTCTGACCCAGTCGTTCTGTAAAAGTATGTTGCTTAATATCCACGTATTTGTGGTTTTTCCTGCTTTCTTTTTCAGCTGATACCAATTTCAAAGCCCTGTGATCAGAGACTTTGCTTGGTATGATTTCAATGTTGTTAAATTTGCTGAGGCTGATTTTATGTCACAATATATGGTCTATTCTTGAGAATATTCCATGTACACTAGAAAAGAATGTATAGTCTGATGTTCTAGGATGAAGTGCTCTATAATGTCAATTATTTCCATTTCATCTAATGTGTCATTTAGGGCTGCTATTTCATTATTTATTTTCTGTTCAGATGATCTATCCATAGCTGTCAATGATGTATTTAGGTCCTCTACTATAATTTTGTTTTGGTCAATTTCTCCGTTTAGTTCTGTTAATAGTTGCTTGGTATATTTCGGTACTCCCTTATTGGGGGCATAAATATTGATGACTGTTATATCTTCTTGTTGTATAGTCCCCTTTACCATTATGAAATGTCCATCTTTGCCTCTTGTTACCTTTTTCACCCTGAAGTCTGTTTCATCTGATATCAGTATGGTTACACCTGCTTCGTTCCCGATACCATTTGCTTGGAGTCTCAATTTCCACCCTTTCACTTTGAGTCTATGCTTCTCCTTGTAGCTGAGATTTGTCTCTTGGAGGCGGCATATGGTTGGCTTTAGTGTTCTGATCCAATCTTCTACTCTGTGCCTTTTTATTGGTGAGTTCAGTCCATTTACATTTTGGGTGATTACTGATATCTGAGAATTTCCTATCATTCTATCTTTGGTTTTCTGGTAAGACTGTGTCTCCATTGTTTCTTTGACTTTTTGTTGTTGTATATTATTTCTGTGTGGTAGTATTCTATGATTTTTCCCTCTCCTTCTTTTATGTTATATATTTCAGTTCTGGATTTTTTTCGGGGGGGCAGGTGGGTTACCATTACGTTTATGTAAAAGAAAGTTTGATATTTAGAGTATTCCATTTTTTTCAGCATGCTTGTTTTCTCCATTGCCATATTCTGGTTCAGGCCTTTACTCTTTCACCTTGTATGTTTTGGTTGTCACAAATTATCTATTTATGCCAGTCGAATGCCTCCTTCAGTATTTCTTGTAGTTCAGGTCGTGTGTTAGAAAATTCCCTCAACTTCTGTATGTGTGGAAAGGTCTTTATTCCTCCTTTATATCTAAAGGATATCTTTGCTGGATATATAATTCTTGGCTCATAATTTCTCTCTTTCAATAGTTTGAATATTTGCTTCCACTCCCTCCTGGCTTGTAGAGTTTCTGCTGAAAAATCTGATGATAATCTAATGGGCTTTCCTTTGTAAGTTACCATCTTCTTTTCCCTGGCTACCTCGAGGATTCTTTCTTTGTTGTTAATTTTTGACAGCTTCAGTACAATCTGCCTTGGAGAAGGCCTGTTGGGGTTGAGGTAATTAGGTGTTCTATTTGCTTCTTGGATTCAAGGATCCAGTTCTTTCCACAGGTTTGGGAAGTTCTAGTCGACTACTTGTTTGAATATACTCTCTGTTCCCTTCTTTCCTTCTTCTCCTTCTGGTATTCTCATTATTCTTATATTGCTCTTTCTGATGGAGTCAGAAAGTTCTTGTAGAGTTCTTTCATTTCTTTTAAGTCTAACGTCTCTTTCTTCTTCCATCCATGTCATTTCCAGATTTCTATTTGATGTCACTGATTCTTTCCTCCATCTGGTTAACTGTACTACCTAAGAATACAATTTCATTCTTCATTTCTTTTACTGAGTTCTTAATCTCCAGAAATTCTATTTGGTTCTTTTTTAAAATTTCAATCTCTTTGGTAAAATGTTCATTTTGTTATTTGATTGTGTTTCTGAGTTCATTAAACTGTCTGTCTGTGTGTTCTTGCATCTCATTGAGTTTTTTAAGAACTGCAATCTTGAATTCTCTGTCGTTTAAGTCATATATTTCCATGTCTTTATGTTTATTCTGGCGACTTTTCATTTTCTTCCTGAGCTGTCTTGTTACCTTGGTTATTCATGGCAATTAATGATTTATTATTTCTTTCCCTAGACATCTACAGGAGTGGGTTCTGCCACAGGATGATAGAAAGAGGTCTTTCTTTTGTTTTCCAGTAGGTGTTGGTAGAATGCTTTGTCTCCAAGTGCAACATTTTATTCTCTCTCACACTGTAGTGTTATGTTTTCTCTGCACTATACCAGGTTCTCACACAATGGGGCGGGGTGGGGGTTCCCTGAAATGCAGGCTTCTCCTCTGTGAACAGTTCACCTGGGTCAAAGGGCACCACCTCCAAGGGGGGATGTGGAGACCTTCTGAAGTTCCAAAGCTCTTGCTGCACCAGATTCAAATCCCATGTGTTTCAGTAGCTCTGTTTACTCCTGCAGGGATCCGTCCAGACAGGTGGGGACAGGGGTGGGGTGGGTTGTGAGAGGTAGCTTAGAGCAATGACGATGACCACCATCACAGCCAGTCCAGCTTCCATGGCTCCCTCCCTCCCCTTTGCCAGACTAGCTGGGCTGGGAGTCCATGTCTGCAGCCCACAGTACTCAGAACTGCAAATATTCTGCTATTTTGATCTGACACTGCTACTGTTCTGCTTCTAGCACTGGGCAGGTGGGGGCAGGGTGAGCTCTGGGAGGGTAGTGATGGGGCAGCTAGGCTCATTGCCTAAGTCTTCCATTCTCTACTTAGCAATAAATGCTTAAACCACTGTTTTCAGCCTTCTTCCCTCAGTCTTTGCTCTGAGGTCTCTGCTGTGAGCATTGGGTTCAGCCATGTTATATGCTGTCCCGTCAGCCCTGTGGGCCATAAGCAGAGCCCTAGCAGTCCGAGTTCTTCCCTCTCCTGCAGTTGGGGTAGTTCCAGAATGCTGCGAGCTTAGAGCACCGAGCTAGATGTGCCTCCTGTGCCCATGCGGCCCTGTCTCCTCAGTTCCTGCTTCCCTCCTCCCCTGCTTGTGCAATTTGCCCACCTTTAGATGATTTCAGTAGTGTGCCTCTTAGTCTTGCCTGTTTGTTGTGCAGTGAGTCCTTTGTGAAGTTATAGTTCAATTTGTTGTAAATGCCAGGGGAGATTTCAAGAGGCTCACCTCAGGCCGCCATTTTACGACGTCATCGTGTTGAACATCTGTGAATATGCTTGTTGGGCATTTGTATATCTTCACTGAGGAAATGTCTATTTGAATCCTTTGTTCATTTTTAATTGGGTTATTTATCTTTTTATTAATGAGTTTAAGAGTTCTTTAAATATTTTGGATGTGAGTCTCTTATCACATATATGACTTACAAATGTTTTCTCCCACTTTGTGGGTTGTCTTTTAATTTTCTTTATGGTATAACTGAATGAAAATGAATTACTTCTGGTGTCATTTCAATTCAGCCTGAAGTATTACCTTTAGTATTTCTTGTAGGGAAGTTCTGCTAATGATGAATTCTCTGTTTTTTTTCTTTATCCGGAAATGTTTTTTTCTTTATCCGGAAATGTCTTCATTTGCATATAGGATTCTTAGGTGATAATTTTTTCTTTCAGCTCTTTGAAGATGACATCCTTCTGCTTTCCGGCCTTTATGACTTCTGATGAAAAGTCAGCTATTAATTTTATTGAGAATGCCTTGTATGTGATGAATTGTTTTCTTTTGCTGCTTGAAAGATTTCTCTCCTTATTTTTGGCTTTCAATAGTTAGGCTATATTGTGTCTGGCTGTAGACTGCTCTCCTGCTGCTTTTTACAGTACCATTATTTCAGAGTTGCTGGTTTTTAAGAATATTGTGAAGCTGGGGAGAGAAAAATGGGAGTAGATCAAGTCACAATGCACAAAACCTTCTGTTTTTACCAAGATTCATCGTTGTCATTGAATAAAAGTGCTCCTAAATTGTTGCAAGCCTTAAATTAATTTCCAGAGTTCTTGAAAACTTGATTTCATATTTTTTTCCATTGTTTCTATGAAGGAATGGATTTATGGAGGGTCTCAATACACCATTCCAGAAGTCCTTCTCTACCTCTTTTTATCTTTATTATTTTTTATTCTATTTTAATGAAATTTCTATTCCTCTATTAAATTTTCTATTTGTGGCTGTGATTTCTATAGTTTGCTGAAGATAAGTAAGAACTGGCCCAATGTAAATGTGACTTTGAGCCTATAACATAGTATGTGACCAAATCCATGAAATTTAAGGGCCACCAGCCAGGAGTTGAAATATTGACTATCTCATTACTATGAGGACAGTGAAATTTTTTCCTTTTATATAGCTGGCTCATGTTATATGAAGCAATGTGGGGCAACTGTAATGTTTTCCTGACCCAATCATAGGTCTTTAAAAAAATTTTTTTAGTTTATTGGGATGAAATGGTTAGTAAAATTACATCGGTTTCAGTATTCAATTCTGTCATACATCATCTATATATCA
Source organism: Rhinolophus sinicus (assembly GCF_057876585.1). Taxonomy (NCBI): domain Eukaryota; kingdom Metazoa; phylum Chordata; class Mammalia; order Chiroptera; family Rhinolophidae; genus Rhinolophus; species Rhinolophus sinicus. Next base: position 22,638,491 of record NC_142507.1, on the reverse strand, counting down.
CATTGTAGCATAGGTCTTAAAGGGGAACTTGATTGTAGGGTGGTATAGAGAGTAAAAGAGGATTGTAGCTGCATAAAAGGGCTTGCAAAATGATGTCAGACTTTACAGTAATTTTTGTAGCTGCCCTTCATAGACTGTAGAGTCAGCCATATAGGAGCACTTGAAATGTCACCAAGAACTGGCCTGAAGGAAATGAGATATCCTCAGAAAAATGACCAAGACAGAAAAATCAGAGCAGAGTCCGTTATAAGCAGAAAGTTTGAAGAGTATAGGCAGAGGGGAATTCCTGGACTGCAGGACGAGACTTCATTCATTACTAAATCTCAAATCTTATCCATTGACTGACATAGACTAGACATGCATGAATATCTGGAAAACATGATGATTTAATGAAAATGACTTTTCTGGAACTTGTCTAATATTTGCTGCTTTCTCCTGAGGCATTCATTGTTGAATTTTCCTTGTGATCATTCTCACCTTGAGGGCATCATAAAGGCATCCATGTATCTTGTATGGTTGTTATTTACTTATGAGCCTATCCAGAGATTTAGCTGAGCTTTTTATTGCATTTTTGCAAATTGAAGCACTAAATAGTATTCTTTGTTGCTTGGGAAAAGTTAGTGGCTGAGGCATTCACTCCTAGAAAATAGTTTCCTATTTCTGGTTTACTATTATATGAAGTCAATTGATTTTGTAGATGAATAGGTTTAATATTTATTACGAGCTCATAGGGCACTTGCACAATCATTTGAATATCCCTTATGTTCAAAGAATAATATGCATAATACTTTTTTTGCCTTTTTAAATACAATTTATATCAGCATGAATTAGAAGACCTATATTTGAGTACTGACTCTGATCTTTGCTATCTAAAAAAATATGGATAAACCATTTAACATTTCTAAGCTTTAATTTCCTCTTTTGTAAAATGGATACAATAATACCTTATAATATTATTGTACAGATTGAAAGAGTTAAAAATTAAAACATTTCATATAAAACATAAACTATGCTTGTTTTTATACTCCTGAGGCTGACTCTTATGGAGTAGGCTTCCTGATGTGGTGGAATTTAAGATCATTTTTCAGATGAATGAGGGCAGGAAGGCAGCTTGGCAGATGGTTGGTAGGTGGCTATTGCTAGCATGGGGGTCTGTGTAGAACATGTCTGGAGGCTGGAGTAGGAGGAAGGAACAGAGGGAGCCAAGACTAGGTTGGCTGGGCTAGAGTTAAGGCAGTAAGTGCATAAGTAATAGCAAGAACATTTACGTTGGGCCACTTCAATATTTAAAGGTTAGATAGATGGCCATGTGGATCTATAAATTATTAGCTGTTAGCTAAGTAGATGCTGTTAAAGTCATTTTGATTTTAGCACAACTCTGTATGAATTTCTTCTTTATATTTTTTTCTCTCCTCCTCCTCTCCATCTTCCTTCTTTATCTCTTTTTCTTTTTTGTGAACTTGACATTTGGAGTTTAATATTTCACATTGACTTCATTTGGCAGTTTAGGAATTGCAACACTAAGCCGTGTTCTGCTGGCACAATTGACTCTCCTGTGGATGGCAGATCTTAGGGACAATTTAACTTAATCTTTTTCCTTAGTCACAGAAGTTGAAGTAATTTTTAATGACATACACATTTGGACCACGAAGTTTTCACATATGAATTCTTATTAAGAAAAGCCAGTAAAGTTTCTCTGCTTCAATATAGAATAAAGTACCAAAAATGTAATACAGAATAAATTACAGAAAACAGATAACCACTTTTCAGAAAGACTAAATTTTCTCAGAAGTGTTAAATATTAAAACAAAAAGAAATTATTGTCCTCAGATAGCAATTGTTTTTTACTTATTGGAAGATTACCAAAAGAGTTTGGCATGACCCAGTCCTTAAGAAGCCAAAAATTTTATGAGAGAGGAAAAATGTATTTGCTGATGTTAGATATTTAGTAAAGCTGAAACAGGAAAGAAAAAAATCCCTTTCTCTAACTCCTTTTCCTTCACCTGGTGAAATGGTATCTCTTCTTTTCAAAAACCAATACCTTTATTTGTGGTCTTGACCACATCCTCTTCCACCTTTCAAGATTGTGTTCCAACAGCATCCTTATTCTTTCTGGCATCTTCAGGATGATTCCCTTTTACCCTTGCCTTCAATCTACCAACATGCTTATGTCTTCTCTATTCTAAAAATGACCCTTACTCTGCTCTTAAATTCCTGACCTTTCTCCTTCCCTTATTTGCAAACCTTTTGAAATATTAATTTACCATTGCTGCTTCACCTCTTTCTCTTCCCATTTTCTCCTAAATCTTTTGTCATTTGTGATTTCTCCCATCACTCTATTTAAGCCATGAAGGATCAGCAGTGAAGTCCTAATTGTCCCATGAGCTGTTATCGTGGGTTGCTGGTCAAGGAATTGCTGGGCAGGTGGATAGTACAGCGATAGGTGTGTGTGCTGGGACCAGATCCCCTAGGTTCAAATTATAGCTTCTTAACCAGCTGTGTATTTGTGGGAAGGTTTTGGAAACTTTTATGTTATTTAAAATGGGCAAAAATAATTGCACTTATCTAAGAGAGTTGTGAGGATTATAGGGCATTACATGAAATCAATGTAAAATGTTCAGCAGAGGAACATACATAGTAAAAACTCAGGAATGTTTAAATATTTTTATTGTATTTGGAAAGAAAATGGACAAAAGGGTTTCAAGAAAGAATAGGTGACTGTTATGGATGTGTTCCCCTAACAGATATTGAAATCCTAACTCTTGGTACCTGTGAACTTATGCGTATTGTATATGCATTTTATACGCAAAATAGGGTCTTTATAGATGATTTAAGATGCAAATTAATATGATGTCACACTGAATAGGGCAAGCCCTGATTCCAATATGGGTGGTGTACTATTAAGAGAGAAGAGAGACGCATAGGGATAACACCACATGAAGACAAAGGCAGAGAACGGAGTCACGCAGCTGTAAGCCAGGGGATACAGAGGATCGATGGTTACCACCAGAAGCTAGAAAGAGGCAGGGAAGAATTGTATCTAGTCTCAGAGGGAGGATGGCCTTGCTGACTCTCTGATTTCAGAATTTTAGCCTCCACAAAGGTGAAAGAACACATATCTGTTTTCTTTTTACTACTGAAAAAAAAATTGTATTTACTTAGAAGCATTCAGAATGTCAACAAAACAGCTGCAATTTATTTATTTGTTTATTTTTGCAATTACAGAGCGGTACTCAGTTAACAGAACAATTATTTTGTATAAACTGCATCAGAGACAACTGAAGATGAAAAAACTACCATCCTCATTTATAACTCATTTGTGTTGTGCACCAACAAAGACCAGCTTTAAATTTCCATGCCAATTGACAACCCCCATACTACACCAGGCAAGGTAAGTGGCTATCGAAAATACCACCAGGACAGGGCTATGTAAAGGTGCATTCAGTAGTGTGTTAACCATACAAAAAAAGACACTGTACAGTTTCAAAACAAATCTTATACAGCCTTACACATTTCAATTTTTTTTCTTTAAAAAGGGTGCGTTGTTTACAAGGGGGTTAAATGCTTTATAGAAAAAGAAAAAAACTGCGCTAGAACCAACTTATTCATCATCATCTTTTTCTTCATCTTCATCTTCTTCATCCTCTTCATCTTCCTCGTCTTCCTCCTCTTCCTTCTTTTTCTTGCTCTTTTCAGCCTTGACAACTCCTTTTTTTTTTTTTTTTGCCGCATCAGGCTTTCCTTTAGCGTGGTATGCAGCAATATCCTTTTCATATTTTTCCTTCGGCTTAGCAGCCTTCTTCTCATAAGGCTGCTTGTCATCTGCAGCAGTGTTATTCCACATCTCTCCCAGCTTCTTTGCAGCATCACCAATGGATAGTCCAGGACACTCTCCTTTGATTTGGGGGGTGATACTCAGAACAAAGCAAGAAAAAGTCCGAAGGAGGCCTCTTGGGTGCATTGGGATCCTTGAACTTCTTTTTTGTTTTCCCTTTATAAGGGAAATATAAGTTTCCATTTCTCCTTCATAACAGGCCTTGCCCGCCTTTGCCATGTCTCCAGATTTTCTTTTCTCTTTAGCAGACATGGACTTCCACCTCTCTGAGTACGTCTCAGAAAACTTTGAGAAGTTGACTGAAGCATTTGGGTGCTTCTTCTTGTGTTCCTCCCGGCAAGTTTGCACAAAGAACACATATGATGGTGTTTTTTTTTTGTTTTTTTTTAGTTTAGATAAACGTAATGATTATAAAGCTTGTTCATGTAGCAGCAAAGACATGCATTTTCCATTTGACATAAAGTTGCTTTACCACTTCTGGTTTGTCTTCAAAGCTTCATTACCTCTTTCATTAGTGACCAGTCTTTCGTCTTGGGAAGGACTGCCCACATCAGCTCTGAGGCTGTCACTCAGGTCAGCAATATGCTGAAGAGTCCTTCAGAGTGCTCCTGCAGAGCACCTGTCCTTTAAGTGTCTGAGAGCTGGCGGAGGTGATCTTCACCAGCACGTAGTCCCCAGGCTGAGCTCTGACCCTGAGCCCAGAGTTAGTGACAGCCTCCATCTCTACATCAGGGAATATCACCTTAAGGTTTCCATCATTCAGGCCACACCGGTCAGTGGCAGAGCATTTACTGAGCCCCTCCACAAGCACCAGCTGGGCTTCTTAGGGTCTCCTTTGCCCATATTTAATTATTTTTCCTTAGTGAGCGCAGAGTCGCCCAGTGCCCATCCGGCTGCACTTGCCCTGCACTGTCTCTATGGAGCTCAATGTACTGCAGTGGCTATCACATTTCTGTTGTTTTAAGCCACCCAGTTGGTGGTACTTTGCTAGGAAAATGAAAGTCATGAGCAGTCAGATGCTTTAAGGAAAAGAGAATGAAAATAGAAAGAAGATACATAAATTTGCCAACAAGGAAGATATTAGTGTATTTCATAAGAGCTCTTTTACTGATCTTACTGAGAAAGATTGTGTGTTATGTGCCACTGAGTTGGCTCCAACTACTGGTGACCCTGTGAATGAGTGACATCCACAATGTGCTGTCCTCACAGCCTTGCTCAGTTCCTGGAGACTCATTCCTATGGCTTCTTTTATGGAGTCAGTCCATCTCATATTTGGTCTTGCTCGTTTCCTGCTGCCTTCTATTTTTCCCATCATTATCATCCTTTTCAAGGAACCCTACCATCTCATGATGTATCGAAGGAGGACAGCTTCAGTTTTGTCATTTTTGTCTCCAGCAAAACTTCAGGTTTAATTTGCTCTAGGAAGCTACGTGTTCCTCTTTCTGGCAGGCCAGAGTATCCATAGAACTCTCCTCCAACATTTTTCAAGTGAATACTTTTCTTTTCCCTATCAGCTTTCATTACTGTCCGACTTTTGCATCTGTACACAGTAATTGGGAATATGAGGGTGTGAATAATCTTAGCCTTGGTCTCTAATGATACATCTGTGCTTTTGGTGATCTGTCCTAATTTTTCCAGTGCTGCCCTTCTGAGTCTCAGACTTCTCTTGATTATTATTTTTTTTTATTTTGGCTGCAGTCTATTTGAATTCATGACTAAACCAAGGTAGCTAAATCTTTAACAATTTCAATGTCTTCATTGTTGATGTTAAAGTTGTATATTTTCTCTATAATCATGATTTCTCTTCCTAATATTCAAATGAAGTCCTGCTTTGGCACTTTATTTTTTTCTCTTTCATCAGAAGTCGCTTCAAATTATTACCATTTTCTGCCAGTAAAATTATATCATCTTCATATCTTAAATTATTGGTATTTCTTCCACCAATTTCTACTCCTCCTTCCTTTGAGTCTAGAGAAGTTTTTCATATGATATGTTCTGTGTGTTGATTAAACAAGTAGGGAGATAAAATACACCCTTGTCTGGCACTTTTGTCCATAGGAAACCATTCTGTCTCTCCACAATATATTACAGAATTATTACATATTCTGTTACATAACTATTATAATAGTCAATGTAAGGAGATAGAAGAGAACAAGAAAAGAAAAAAAAAAACAAGAAAAAAACAAGAAAACTTTAACAGAAAATTCAAGAAATAAAACGGAAATTCAAACCTACATTAGTTAAGTTTAAAAAAAAAAAGTCTTACTGTTTGCCCCAGAACTTACACTATCCATTTAAAAATACTATGAATATGCCTTGAAATAATATTATACAACTTCACATATAATTCACATCTTCTAACAGAATAGTCCTAATTTGTACCTCCCATATATACTGACAAGAAGTCTACTATAATACTTATCCTTTCCACTATTCATAAGGTGTCTTTTTTGCTCTGGCTACCTTCAAGATTTTGTCTTTTGTTTATAGCACTTTGAATAGTATGTGCCTAGATGTAGTATGGTATGACAGTGGTGGTGTTTATACGTGTGTGAGGGGGGGTGGGCTTAGTATGTATTATGCTTGGTGAGTTTCTTGGATGTGTGATTTTGTTTCTGCATCTAATTTTGAAAAGACTTGTCTATTATCTTTTCCAAATATGTATTAGGCCCCATTCTCTTTCTGGGATTCCAATTGTGCATCTAAAAGACCAGTTGTGTGATACTGTCTTAAAGCTGTTAGATGCCCTTTTTCTTTTTCTTTTTTTCATTTCTCTTTGTGTCTCTATTACTCTATCTAAAAATTCATTGATTCTTTCCTTGACCATGTTAAATCTACTGAAAAATGATTAAAGGAATTTTCTATCTCTTTTATTGTGTTCTTGATTTCTAGAATTTTCTTTAGTTGTTTCTTATAGTTTCTAGTTGTTCTAGCTAACATTGTATGTTGTTCACATATTCCACTAGAGACTTTAACATGTGAGTTATAGTTCTATTAAATTTCTTGTCTGATAGTTTCAACACCTGTGTCATATCTAAGTCTGGTTTTGATTATTTCTGTCTTTTCAGATTATGGTTTTCTTGTATTTTTCCATGGCTTGTAATTTTGTTTTGTTGGAAGCTGGCTGCATATGTTGTATAGAAAGTAGACGCTGAGGTTAGTATTGTTTACGCTTGGAGATAAGCACACCTTCCTCTATTTAGCATTTGGTGTAGGAGTTTGTACTAATGTAATCAATAGTTGGGCTGGAATTAAAGTTTGTTGTTGCTATGGTTATCCTTAGTGTATCATAGTCTTCATATTTCTTTAATAATACCTGTGTTTAGGATGTAGCCTAATTTGCCAGAGAGTTTTTCTCAATGTTTGCTTTCCAAAAGACTTGAATCTCCCTACCTGGAGTCAGTTCTTCGGACTGTTGCAGCTTTCCCAGCTGTATTCCACTATTATTTTTACTGAACATTTGTTAATGTGGCAATGAGAGGGTGGTATACAGGTTTGGTTCTCTGATGTTCTGATTAAGCCTCAGACTTGGCCAGGCACTGTGAACCTGGGTCTGAGGGTATGGTCTTCACAAGTGTTCCTGCCCATCACTGGATGTAGCACATATTTCTGCTTCTCCCCTAGGTGAAATAAAAATTTTTAAAAATTCCCACATGTTTCTCTGCCCCAGCTGCAGTGGGTTTCTACCAGTTCTCCCAGGTGACTATTTTTGCTGCTCTTCTCTCTGCAGATTAAACCTTCTGTTTCAAAGGATAGATGGGGAAATAGGTCTGGGTAGAGTTTCAGCAGCGACAACTGTTTATCCTCCCAGCCAGCACCAGAAAGGAATCTTAGTGTTCTCCCTAATCTTCCCTGCAAATGTCTGGTGGGGCTCCTGGAAGAAAAGTTTTCAAATAGTTGAAGACTCTTATGATAGTTCACACTTAGCCTTTCGCAGTTTGTTGAAAATTTCTAGGTGAATTATTTTACTGAGTTACATGAGATCTATTGGCATCTGCCACAGATAAGCAAATATTTGGGTCCTGTTTCTCCCTGTAGAAACCTGTCTCTAGATTTTAGGTTAGATTTTTATTTTGGAACCTAGCTCTCAAGAAAAATCATGAATTTACTACTTGTACAGGTCTTTTTGTTGTTGTAAAGGTGAGAGTGACACTCTTTCCAACTCTTCTAATCTCTAAGCTCAGACTAGGAAAATATATATATATTCCTTGTTGACGATAGTCATCTAGTAAAGTTGAACATTTTTTTCATATATCTGTTGGCCGTTTGCATGTCTTCTTGGGAGAAGTTTCTGTTCATGTCCTCTGCCCACTTTTTAAATTGGATTGTTTGTCTGTTTGATGTTGAGTTGTATGAGTTCCTTATATATTTTACATATTAGCCCCTTATTGGAGGTGTTGTTGCAAATATCTTCTCCCATATGTTTGGTTGCCTCTTTGTTTTGTTGATGGGTCCTTTTGCTATGCAGAAGCTTTTTAGTTTGATAAAGTTCCATTCATTTATTTTAATGTTTACTTCCTTTGCCTTTGAGGTCAAATTCATAGAACCCTCTTTGAACCCAAGGTTCAAAGTTTAGTACCTATGCTTTCTTTTGTGCAGTTTATTGTTTCAGGTCTTATGTTTCGGTCTTTGATCCATTATGAGTTAATTTTGGTACATGGTGACAGAGAGCAGTCTAGTTTCATTCTTTTGCACGTGACTTTCCAGTTCTCCCAGCACCATTTACTGAAGAGGCTGTCTTTTCTCCATTGTATGTTTTTGGCTCCTTTGTTGAAAATGATCTGTTCATATTTATGTGGGTTTATTTCTGGGATTTCAATTCTATTCATTGGTGTGTGTGCCTGTTTTTCTGCCAGTACCATGCTGTTTTGATTATTGTTGCTTTGTAGTACAAGCTGAAGTCAGGAGGTGTAGTACCTGTAGCTTTGTTCCTTTTTCTTAGGATTGTTTTGGCTATTTGGGGTCTTTTGTTATTCCATACAATTCTGATGATTTTTTGGTTCTATTTCTTTAAAAAATGTCATTGGGATTTTGATGGGGATTGCATTAAATCTATATATTGCTTTGGGTAATATGGCCATTCTAACTATGTTGATTCTTCTAGTCCATGAACATGAACATGGAATGTCTTTCCGTTTGTTTGTGTCTTCTTCAATTTCTTTTAAAAATGTCTTATAGTTTTCAATGTATAAGTCCTTCACATCCTTTGTTAACTTTATTTCTGAAAAATGCTATTAGAAACAATAAATGAATACAGGAAAGTTGCTGGCTACAAAATCAATGTATAAAAATCCATTGCATTCCTATATACTAACAATGAAATTTCAGAAAAATAAATTTAAAAAAAGAATTCCTTTTTCAACTGCAACAACAAGAAAAAAATACCTAGGTATTAATGAAGTTTAATGATGAATAACCTTCAAAACGGAAAGCAACAGGCCCAGTTGGGTTCTCTGGTGAAGTCTACCAAACATTTAAGGAAGAAATGATACTAATCCTTTACAATTTCTTTCAGAGAATAGAAACAGAAGGAATATTTCCTAACTCATTCTATGAGATCAATAACACAACAGTACCAAAAACAGAGAGAGACATCACAGGAAAAAAAAAGACTACAGACTAATATCTCTGATGATATAAAAATCCTCAATAAAGTATTAGCAAATTAAACCCAATAATCTATAAAATGATTTATATATCACAGCCAAGTGGAGTTTATCCCAGGTTTTCAAAAATCAATTAATGTAATGCATCACATCAACAAACTAAAAAAGAAATACCACATGATCATATCAATAGATGCAGAAAAAGCCTTGAACAAATCCCAACACAGATTTGTGATAAACACTTTCAGTAAACTGTGATAAACTATGAATAGAAGTAAATTCCCTCAGCTTGCTAAAAAAAAATCTGCAAAACCATGCAGTAACACTATACTTAATGGTAAGAATCTTGAAACTTTCCCACTAAACTCAGGTACAAGTCCCCTCTGACCACTGCTTTTCAACATCATACTGGAAATCCTAGCTAATGAAAATAGACAAGAAAATTAAATTTTAAAAAAGTATACAGTTTGTGAAGGAAGAAACAAAACTCTCTGTTTGCATATAACACAATCATCTGTGTAAAAAATTAGAAACAATCAGTAAAAACCTCCTGGAACTAAAAAGCCATTATAGCAAGTTTACAGGATATACAAAAGTTAATTGCTATGTATCAGCACTGAAAAAGTGAAATTTGAAATAAAAACACAAAACCATTTACATTAGAACCACTGATTAATGAAACAATTAGGTATAAATTTAACAAAATATGTATAAAATCTATGTGAGGAAAACTACAAAACTGATAAAGTCAAAGAACTAAATAAATGGAACAATAATCAATGTCCATGGGTAGAAAGATTGAGTATTGTCAAGATGTCACTTCTTCCCAACTTGAACTTTATTCAGTGTAATTTCAATAAAAATTCCAGCAAGTTATTTTGTAGATATCAACAAACTGATTCTAAAGTTTATATGCAAAAGTAAAGGACACAGAACAGGCAACACAGTATTAGAGAAGAACAAAATAGAGGACTGACACTACTGATTTCAAGACCTATTGTGACGTTATGGTAATCAAGACAGTTTGATACTATTGAAAAACAAAACAAAACAAAACAACAGACAAATAGATCAATGGAACAGAATAGAGAACCCAGAAATAGATACACATAAATATAATCAATTGATCTTTGACAAAGGATCAAAAGCAATACAATGGAACAAAGACAGTGTTTTCAATAAATAGTGCTGGGACAGCTAGACATCCACATGCAAAAAATGAAACAAGACACACATCTTACGCTCTTCACAAAAATTAACTCAGAAAAGATCATAGCCCTAAAGGTAAAACACAAGACTGTAAAACTCCTAGAAAATAACATAGAAGAAAACTCAGATGATTAGGGGTATGGTGATGACTTTTTAGATACAACATTAAAGACATGGGACATGAAAGAAATAATGGGTAAGTGATTCATTAAAATTAAAAGCTTCTGCAAAAGATAATGTTAAGAGAATGAGAATAGCCACAGACCGAGAGAAAATATTTGCAAAAGACACATCTGATAAAGGACTGATATCCAAAATGTACAAAGAACTCTTAAAATTTGATAATAATAATAAAAAAACATTAATACCACTCAAAAATGAAATAATTAGGTGTAAATCTAATAAAATATGTATAAGATCTATATGAGGAAAAACTACAAAACTGATGAATGAAATCAAAGAACTGATTAAAAAATGGGCCAAAGATCTTAACAGAGACCTCATCAAGGAAGGAAAATAAGGATATGAAAAGATGCTCCACGTCATATGTCATCAGGGAAATACAAATTAAAACAGAAATGACATATCACTACACCCGTATTAGAATGGCAAAAATCTGGAACACTAACAACACCAAATGCTAATGAGGATGTGGAGCAACAGGAGCCCTTACTCATTGCTAGTGGAAATAAAAAAAACTTTATAGCCATTTTACAAGACAGTTTGGCAGTTTTTTTCAAAACTAAGCATACTCTGACCACAAAATCCAGTAATCACACTCTTTGGTATTTACCCAAAAGAGCTGAAACTTATGTCCACACAAAAATCTGCACTTGGATGTTTACAGCAGCTTTATTGCCAAAACTTGGAAGCAACCAAGATGTCCTTCAGTAGGTGAATGAAAAAACAAATGGTGGCATATCCAGACAATGGATATTATTCAGCACAAAAAGAAATGAGCTATCAAGAGACAACCAAGATGGTGCAGTAGGTAAACATTGTGTTTACCTTCTCTCACAACCACATCAAAATTACAACTAAACTACAAAACAATCATTATTGAGAATCACCTAAAATCAAGCTGAATTGAAGCCTTTCAACTAAGGACTTGCAGAAGAAGCCACCTCCAGACTGGTAGGAAGGTCAGAGACGTGGCATGGGCTGATCCCACACCTGTGTGTGACCACTAAAGATCAGGAGGGTTATTTCAGCTGTGGGGGTTCTCCCAAACCCTAAAGGAGCGAGAGATACCAGCTCCACCCCAGCCCAGGGTTACAGTGCCAGGGAGAGAAGTCCCCATAATTTTTGGTTGTGAAAAACAGTGGAGATTGTGACTGAGACAGTGTGGCTGCACTCACAATCAGTTCTGTTAAAGGGAATGCACACAGACTTACCCAACCAGTGGAATCACTCTGTGCTCCAGCGCTGAGACAGCAGCTGGAAAGGCAGCAGGGACAAATGGTGGGAAACTGAGTTGTCTGGCTTGGGACAGGGACTGGAGAGGTGGCTTTCTCCTGGATGGGAGAGCTGGCAGAAACCATTGTTTCTTTGCTGAGCCCTCCCCCTTCCCAGCATGTGAACACAGGCCGCCACCATTTCTGAGTCTCTGCCATTCATTTGCCCTGCCCTGGTGATTTGAGATCTGGCCCTGCCCAACTTTCGGGCACACCCAAGCTGTTTTCAGTGGCTTTTTCATGCAGACTGCTTGCCCTGGCTCAAGCTGCGCTTTCCTACAATCTCTCAAAGGTTTGTGGAACTCAGACAAGCAGCATCTGAGTTGAGCATGACCTGTACATGTGGCTGAGCAGCCCTATGCTGGCACTAGGGGCAGCTGGCCTTGGTTCATGGCTTGGCCTCTCAAGGCGCTTCCAAGCACAGCATGAGTGGCAGACATCTGCATATTTCTTTCTGGCTCCCACTGGGTGGCCCTGGGTAGGGCACAGGCTGTGGCTGAAGTAGACCTACAGAGGATCCTCTCCAAGGTGGTCCTAGGGCTAATGCTTCCAGTGGCCAGCTTAAAAACAAGATGGAGCATCACCTAGCCATCTTCAAGTGCAACGCACCCAAGGGGTGGATTGGGCAGGCACCAGAGTTCTGCTGAGGCAGATCCTGCTCTGTAGGATCAGCCCCTGCACAACAACTCTTCCACTGTAGTCAAGGCCAGTCCTCAAAACCAGTGAGCTCAAGGGTCAGTCCCTCACTTTGATGTGCAGTTATCAACCAAGGCTCAACTACAAGAGGAGGGCACACACAACCCACACAAGGGATGCACCTGGAGTGCATGGCTCAGATGACCAGAAAGACTGCACCACTGAACTCCACTGCACACCTACTACATAAGACCACTCTACTAATACCAGAAGACATAGCAAGTCCTACCTAATATATATATATATATGTATATAAAACCACAGTGAGACAGTGAAAATGGGGAGACAAAGAAACATATCCCAAATGAAAGAACAGAACAAAGCTCCAGAAAAAGAACTAAGCGAAGTAGAGATAAGCAATCTATCAGACACAGAGTTTCAAACACTGGTTATAAGAGTGCACAATGATCTCATAAAAACGGAGATGGAAACCATAAAAAAAATGAGTCAGAAATGAAGGATACAATAACGGAAATGAAGAATATATTATAGGGAATCAACAGTTAGATTAGATGAAACAGAGGATCCAACCAGCAATGTAGAAGATGAAGTAACAGAAAACACCCAACCAGAACAGCAAAAAGAAAAAAGAATCCAAAAAATTGAGGAGAGTGTAAGGGGCCTCCGGGACAATATCAACTGTACCAACATTCGCATTGTAGAGGTACCAGAAGAAGAAGAAGAGAGAGAAAGGAATTGAAAATCTATTTGAAAAAATAATGACAGAAAATTTCCCTAACCTGGTGAAGGAACTGGATATACAAGCCCATGAAGCCCAGAGAGTCCCAAACAAGATGAACCCAAAGAGGCCAACACCAAGACACATCATAATTAAAATGCCAAAGGTTAAATACAAAGCGAGAATCTTAAAAGCAGCAAGAGAAAAGCAGTTGTTATCTACAAGGGAACCCCTATGACAGTCAGCTAATTTCTCAACAGACACTATGCAGGCAAGAAGGGAGTGGCAGGAAATATTCCAAGTGATGAAAAGCAATGACATACAACCAAGACTATTCTACCCAGCAAGGCTGTCATTTAGAATTGAAGGACAGATAAGGAGCTTCCCAGACAAGAAAAAGCAAAAAGAGTTAATCACACCAAATCAGTATTACAGGGACTTCTTTAAGATGGGAGGGGGGTTAAGGACAGGTGAAAAGGGAAGAGATTAAGTGGTTGTTATACACTAGTCATAGGATGTAGGTTATAGCATAAGGAGTATAGTCAACAATATTGTAATAACTAGGTATGATGCCAGATAGATACTAGGTCTATCAGGGTGATAGATGGGAATTGGTTTGGGGTCCGGGTGAAAAAGGTGAAGCCATTAAAAAATATAAATATAAATTGATAGTTAATACAGTATGGGGAATATAATCAACAATGTTGTAAAGAGCATGTAAGGTGCCAGATGGACATTGGACTGCTATCTATCACTGTGTACCAAAATTAACTTAAAATGGATCAAAGACCTAAACATGAGACCTGAAACAATACAATGCATAGAAGAAAACATAGATACTAAGCTTGTGGACCTTGGGTTCAAAGAGTATTTTGTGAATTTGACCTCAAAGGCAAGGGAAAAAAAGCTAAAATAAATGAAAAGGACTCTATCAAACTAAAAAGCTTCTGCACAGCAAAAGAAACCATTGACAAAATAAAGAGACAACCAACCAATTGGGAGAAGATATTTGCAAACAATGCCTCCAATAAGGGGCTAATATGTAAAATATATAAGGAACTCATACAACTCAACAACAAAAAAACAAACAATCCAATTAAAAATGGGCAGAGGACCTGAAGAGACCTTTCTCCAGAGAGGACATACAGAAGAAGGTCAATAGACATATAAAAGATGCTCAACATCACTAATCATCAGAGAAGTGCAAATAAAAACCACAATGAGATACCACCTCACCCCAGTCAGGATGGCTATCATCAATAAATCAACAAACAAGTGCTGGCGTGGATGCGGAGAAAAGGGAACGCTGGTGCACTGTTGGTGGGAATGCAGATTGGTGCAGCCACTATGGAAAACAGTTTGGAGATATCTCAAAAATCTGAAAATGGAACTACCTTATGATCCAGCAATCCCACTCCTAGGTATCTATCCGGAGAAATCCAAAACTCCAATTCTAAAATCTTTATGCACTCCTATGTTTATTGCAGCACTATATACAATAGCCAAGACCTGGAAACAACCGAAATGCCCATCAGTAGATGACTGGATTAAGAAACTGTGGTACATTTATACAATGGAGTATTACGCAGCCATAAAGAAGAAAGAAATCTTACCATTTGCAACAACATGGATGGACCTAGAGAACATTATGTTAAGTGAAATAAGTCAGAAAGAGAAAGACAAATACCAAATGATCTCACTTATATGCGGAATCTAAAGAAAAGAATAAGTGAATGAACTAATCAGAAACAGTTTTGGAAACATGGAGGGAAAACAGAGGGTTGCTAGAGGGGCGGGGGGGTGGGGATAAGGGGAAGGTGAGAGGTTTTGGGAACGTACAGAGGGATAGTGGATGGGGGGAGGGGGGTTCACACAGTGTGAGGGATATAAATGATAAATGTCTAAGTTTTGCTTTGTCTTGTGCACCTGAAACTAATTAAAAAAAAAAAACACAAAAAAACAAAAAAACCACAATGAGATATCACCTCACACCAGTCAGAATGGCTATCATCAACAAGACAAATAATAACAAGTGTTGCAGAAGTTGTGGAGAAAAAGGAACCCTCATACACTGTTGGTGGCAATGCAAATTGGTGCAGCCACTCTGGAAGGCAGTGGGGAAGTTCCTCAATTAAGAATAGAATTACCATTTGATCCAGCAATCCCTCTCTTGGGTATCTACCCAAAAAATCTGAAAACATTTATGTACACAGATGTTCACTGCAGCTTTATTTACAGTGGCCAAAACATGGAAACAACCAAAGTGTCCTTCGATTGATGATTGGGTAAAAAAGATGTGGTATATATACACAATGGAATACTATTCTGCCATAAGAAAAGATGAAATAGTGCCATTTGCAGCATGGATAGATCTCAAGATTATAATGCTAAATGAAATAAGTCAGACAGAAAAAGTCGAGAACCATATGATTTCACTGATATGTGGGATATAAAACTGAAAGCAAAAAAGGAACAAGACAAACAAAGAAACAAAACCTCAGACAATAGTTTAGCGGTTACTAGAGTGTAAGAGGGGAGGGAAGTGGTAGATGAGGGTAAACAGGATCAAATATACGGTGATGGAGGGAGAACTGACTGGGTGGTGAACAACAACAACAACAAAAGTTCATGAAAAAAAGAAACAAGAAAAAAACTGAAGGCATGTTTTACACTCATGACTTAAATCTTCTTATGCTGAATGCCTTTACCTGTTGTATATTATGCCGTGACACTGTGCCAAGTTAATTGAACTTTGTTCAAAATAATAACTGAGTTTATGCAACTGGAAAATACAAGCAACCTGGTCAGACCATTAGTGTTCTGTCAGTACATTAGTTATAACATCTCTGGCAATGACATGAGCTGTAGGCTCATGTAGTGTAAAAAATAATCCCTAGATTGCCTTTCCTGTCTGCAGGTGCCACAGAAGTAGATGAATGTTGTCAGTGATTTTCAGGCTGTTAGAAAATCCAGTCATTACATAGGCATCTGAAACTTTGTGAATGGTGGTTCCTCATGGGTAACTATCAAGTGTTGTTTCTCAGCCACCTCCAGAATATATGTTAAGTGTTAAATGACAGACACTGATTTCTCTGAGTGGAGACCATACTGCTCTTGTGCAAAATGTTTGTGCATAATACAAAAATGGAAGAAGGTAATAAATGCACTGTCTTTGTTTTGTTTCTTTCTAACAGTGTCAGTTACAGAGCTTAAAGATGGACATCCTCTCAATGTAAAATCATAGACATTTATCGTAGGTTAGGCTGAATAAAAAATAACAAAAATTTCTCTCTCGTCACAGGTTTCCTTGGCTACATCTTAGCAAAGAAGTGTTAACTATTTTTTGGCAAGAAGTTATGACACTGGATTAAAATTAAAAATAGTGTTTTCATGTTTTCACCCCCACATGTGTTTCAGAAAGACAATTCCTAAAGTTCTACACCTTCCTCTATGTGAACATATGTGCCTTAAGAGCTCATTACTTATATAATCAGGTTTTCAATTTATTTGGTGATAGTTTTGAAGATAGATTTGGAATATAAGCTATTATATAAACTTAAGGAATGGCTTGTATTTCCCTTCCATTTTCTTCCCTGTAATTTTACTAAAAACAGTCTTTGTTTTTTGTTGTTGTTTTTTTTAAAAAAACATTGTTGCCAATAAGGGGTGAGGAAGAACATTTAGTACCTGGATGGGAGATGGATAGTTCTCCTCACCCTGAGACAATACTGTTATCAAGGTTAACAAATGCTGACTATGTGGTTCCCAAAATATGCTGGAGTGCATCAATTTAAATTAATTTTGTCTTTAAAGTCTGATTTGCCAGAGAATTAGGTTTCTGAGAGAAAAATGAACGAAATAAGCAGGTTTTTAGTGGCAGAGAGATCTTGTTCTTATTTGCATGGTAGAGTATTAAAATGATATTTCTTGACCACCTGCAAAAGGCCCAGTTTGTTTGAAGTATTCTGCATATGTTCTCTAATTAAATTTTCTCCACCTGCTATGATGTAGGCTATAAAAGAACAAATAACTTGCGAAGAGCAGTGGGCACACTCCTCTGTGGGTCTAGGTATGTCAAACTCCATCAGTCTTTCATTATATCATGCTATCCATTGGGTTAGAGACTGAGGTACTCTAACAAATCTCGAAGAACAGGACAGAAGGGTATTGCCTGTCTTTCAAAGAGCAGACTCTTTTGAACTGGGAATAATATTTTTTTCTTTTTAGTCAGAAATAATCATGGTAGTTACATAGCTAGAGACATACCTTGCTAAAATGTGCCATAACCTAGGCCATCATCTCACTAAAAACATTCATTCCTTTGACTGCATAACTGTATGAAGTATTGGATGCGTATTTTTGATGTGTATTGTCTATTCATTCATTTGGATTTGAGCTTACCCCTTAAATTAGAGAGGTACCTAGGTGTACTGCACTTGAACTAAGTGTCTCCAGAGAAATCAACATGATGTGCATTCATTAGAAGCAGAGACAGAGACACAGAGAGAGAGAGAGAAAGAGAGAGAGAGAGAGAGAGAGAGAGAGAGAGAGAGAGAGAGAGAGAGACAGAGAGACAGAGAGACAGAGAGAGACAGAGAGAGAGAGAAAGACAGAGAAAGAGAGACTTATTTTAAGGAATTGGCTCATGCAGTTGTAGTGGGACAAAATCTGCAGTGTGAACCAGCAAACTAGAGACCTAGGCAAGAGCTGATGTTGCAGTCCAAGTCCTAGGCAGTCTGCTGACAGAATTCCTTCTTACTCTGGGGAGGTCAGCCTTTGTTCTATTCAGGCCTTCAACTGATTGGATGAGTTCCAGCCATACTATGAGTAGGGTAGGCTTTACTCAAAGTCCACTGATTTAAATTTTAAGCTCATCCATAAAACACCGTTATGGATACATTCAGAATAATGCTTGTCCAAGTATCTGGGTACCATGGCTGACCAAGTTGAAGTGTAACATTAACCATCATAGCTCTGAAACTTCTTTAACAAGTGAATGAAGAGAAGTATATAGGAAGTGAGTTCACTGAGGTACTATAACGCTCTCTCTCCTCCCAGAATCAAGACTAGTGAAATGTTGATGATACTTCAAGATGCCCTTGTCTTCAGTAAACTGCAGTCCACTGCACGGAGGTTTACTCCATTCCACTAACTAGCCTGACTTGCCCACAGCTCTCCACAAAGTTCTCTTAGGATGCTTGGTGTGAATGGAAGAAAACGTCATTGCTTTAGTTCCTTATCCAGAATCTCAGCTGCCAAGAGTGTGAAGATAGACGTACTTACATCCCCTCACATCCTTCACAGATTTGCCATCTCATGTGTGAGGGTCATTAACCTTATCTTCTGAGGCCGCTTGATTATATCATGGACTGACACCCAGTTGGTCATTGCAGATCATGTTTCCATCATTAGGATTCTTAATCCATCAAGAAGATGTGAGCAAAGCTTTCCTTCCTTTTCCTTATTTTTTACTTGGATTCATTTTTTAACCATTTGTTTTTTAAAAATCTTACTCCTGCATGGGTGTCAGCCACTAGAATTTTAGTGGGTCTGATGCACTGATGTACACTTGCTTTCCTGTTTGTCCTTTTATTCTACATGAAAACTCTGTCTGTTGTGTTATTAGAATAGTACTTGATGGCTATTCACAAGTCTACTAAAGTTTACAAGTTCTTTTTTTCTGCCAATGTTATTTGCCCTATAGTATAAATAATTAATAAATATCATTTTATAATACTAATGAAGAAGACAAGCTATTCATAAAGCTAAAAGCTCTGGTTCCAACAAATATTTGAATAGTTTTTTATTTATCCAAATTATTTTAGTTGGCATTTCAACCTTCATTACATTAGAGTTTACCTACATCTTCCTGTCTTTATTTCTAAATTCTGGGCAATCATATATGCTTCCTGCATTGCCTTTTCCTGGAAAGGCAATGTGGGTCTATTTGAGATCAAATTTGCTTTTATTAACTTGGAGATCTTTCTGAAGTGTAAAAGTACAAACAGCTTGGTAACACCTTATGCTATCATAAATAAACAACTCATATTTTTACTCAAATATTCCCTTTCTTCATTCTGCAATGCAAAACTTGGATAAGATCAATGGAAGTTATGCATATGCTTCCAAAGGAGGCCCAATTCTCCCAGGACATCAAAATAGCCTGGTAAGATAGTGTCAGCAATAGGGGTTCAATGGAAGAGTCTACTGCTGGCATTGAATTATGTAAAAGACAGATTCATGCAGGATGCAAATAGTAAACAACTGTGTTGTTCATAAGGGCCTTAAGTTCAAACATATTCTCTGTATTTATTTCAACCTTATGCCAGAAAAACGTGCTGTACATAAAGATAACTGTTTTTTTCACAGCCATTGTACTATAAAAGAAATCAAACTCTATTTTGCTTGGTGGCTTTGCTAGGGAAAAAAATAGGACCATCTCCTAGAAAAAATTGTGCAACATACCATAACACTGAGCACCGCACGCATGGCATTGGCAGTGGTTAAGTCGACGCTGAAAATTAAGTGGCAACTTCAGCTATATTCCTTAAGGTGGGAATAAGAAAGTCATTTGTGATGCAGTGTGATAGTGAGAGCATTTCCTTCTGAATTGCAGTGTGAAAGAGAAAGCTGAAAAACATTTGACAGTATTCCAGTTGGCAAACGGTAGCATTTTAATCAGTCGGTACCGCTGAGAGTTCGATGTAAAAGCTCATCTAAAAGTGCAATCAACTGATGGAAGCTCAGACCAGTGAACACTAGAACCATTCTAAATAGAGTGTTACATGCATGTTTGGAGCTTGTATATGGGGAATCTTTCAAAATAAGGCACACATCTGACCATATGTTCTGGTGAATGCCATTAAAATCCCCGCCATGGTTTTCAGAGAGAAATAAACATAATTTGATTTGGCACCAATATGAACTTATAATTATCTTGGGATAAAAATGACACTAAGCAATATTTTAAATGACTTGTCTGCTGAAGTGCTCTCCTTCTCAAAAGGCAATCAGTAAGCGGGATGGGAACTAAGATGATTCTTTGATCGTAGCACAAAGATTTTAGAAAGGGCATTTTCTGAACATTTGTAATACTTAGTCCTTTCCTTTGGACAATTATTTTCTTACACATAGTAGCTAATCACTTGTTAAATAGATTTTTTAAAGTTTCACTATTTATCTTTTGCTTTTTGCTATTATTATTATTATTATTATTATTATTGAATTTTATTGTCAAAGTGTTTTTACCCTTTATAGGCATGAAGCCTCCTAAAACTCACCATATATTGAATTATTTTCTTCTTCTGTTGGAAAACAGTTGGAAATAAGTCAACTGTTAACATTGTTCCCAAGTAAGTTCCACCAAAATCTGTGTGTTCCTGTCTCAAAAAGATAAATTTCACATTATTGCAACAACTGGAACGTGAAATGCTTGCAGTGTTCCTGTGGAAAATGCCTGTTCAAACACTGCGCTGTCTTACTGCTTAATATTGGTACTAGAGAAAAGAAGGATCTGATTCTGAAGATTCACAATCGTGCATCACCACTGCCAATCGTAGAAAAGGGTATGAAATGTGGCACCGTCTCATCCCTCTGGCTTTGAAGCAGAATCTGTTAGCAGGCCAAATCTTTGTTTCTGCCACCTCCAAATGGTAAGAGGTTCAAACCTGTGCAAATGCATTAAAAAAAAGGATAAAACACACTCGCAGAGGGCCAACCCAGAGTGGTTGTCTTATTCACTTTGGGCTGCTATAACAAAGTGCCACAGACTGTGTGGCATATAAACAACAGATATGTACTTGTTACAGTTCCGGAGGCTGGAAGTCTGCGATCAGGGTGCCAGCATGGTCCAGTTCTGGTGAAAGCCCTCTTCCAGGTTGTAAACAGCCAAATTCTTTGTCCTCATATGGCAGAAAGAGAATACGAGAGCTCTCTGAGGTCTCTTTTTTAAGGACACTAATTCCACTTTGGGGGCTCTACACTACGGATCTTATGACTTCCCAAAGGTCCCACCTCCTAGTATTAGGTTGGTCCAAAAGTAATTGCAGTTTTTGCAGTTTTTTTTTTAACCTTTTAAATTGCAATTACTTTTGCACCAACCCAGTACCATCACATTGGAAGGTCAGGATTTCAACATGTGAATTTTGGGGGACACAACAGTGGGAATGTTTGAATGTTATGAAATGTAATTTTGTACAGAGAATGAAAGGAGAGCAGAATAAACTCTTGTTGAATGGTCGGTAGGTAGGTCTCTTGCTCCCCTCCTTTTTTTATTATATGCCCTCCTTCTTTTATTATAAAACAACCAAAATGAAGCCTATCTTAGAGAAGGTAGAAATCCCCTGACTCTGACAAGCACATAGTGGAAGATTCTATCCATTTTGCTTTGTTGTGCAGATGTGCAGCTTTTCTTGCAACTTACTGCTTTCAACTTAAGCCAGACCTTATCTTCTCATGTTTGTATTTCTGCGGCTTCTTTATTATAGGACTCTCTGGCCGGGCATTTCCCTATAACCAATTGTCCTCAAATCCACCTTCAGCATATTATAATCAACACTATTTTTTAATAACTGTTTTTTATTTTTCAATTACAGTTGACATACAATATTAGATTTGTTTCTGGTGTATAGTATAGTGATTAGACACATATAATTTACAAAGTGATCAGCCCAATAAATGTAATACCCATCTGACACCATAGTTAATACAATATTATTGACTACATTCTTTATGCTATACTTTACATCGCATGATTATTTGTAATTACCAAGTTGTACTTCTTAGTCCTTTTCTCTTTTTCATGCTCTCAACACCCCTCCCGTCTTACAACTCTCAAAATGTTCTCTGTATCTATTTGTTTCTGTTTTATTTTTCGTTTGTTTGTTTATGGCATTTGTCTTTCTCTGTCTGACTTACTCCACTCAGCACAATACCCTCTAGGTCCATCCATGTTGTTGCAGATGGCAAGATTTCACTTTTTAATGTATGTGTGTATTGTTTTGAGTTTTTTTAAAGATTTTTATTAAAATATAGCTAACATACAATATTATAGTAGTATCAGGTATACATCATAGTTATTCAACATTTATATACCTAAAGAAGTGGTCACCATGATAAGTCCAGCAGCCATCTGACACTGTACCAGGCAATCACAATGTTATTAACTATATTTCCTATGCTATATATTGCATCCCCAAGACTCTTTATATTAGATCTGGAACTTTGAAGCTCTTATTCTTTTTTATCTTTTCCCCCCTTTTTCAATTTTTCAATTAGAGTTGACATTCAATATTAGTTTCAAGTGTACAGCCTAGTGGTTAGACATTTATATAATTTAGGAAGTGATTCCCCTAGCTAGTACCCACCTGGCACTAATATGTAGTTATTACCATATTATTGATTATATTCCCTATACTTTACATGCCCACAACTATTTTGTAACTACCAGTTTGTATTTCTTAATTCCGTCACCTTTTACCCCTGTTCCCCAACCCCCTTCCCATCTATCACCGCGATAGATCTAGTCCCATCTGACACCATACATAGTTATTACAATATTATTGACTATATTACTTATGCTATACCCTACATCCCCATGACTACTGTGTAACAACCAATTTGTACTTCTTAATCAAAATGCTCTCTGTATCTATGAGTTTGTTTCTGTTTCATTTGTTTATTTCATTTTTTCTCTAGATTCCACTTATAAGTGAAATCATATGACATTTGTCATTCGCTGTCTGACTTACTACACTCAGCACAATACCCTCTAGGTCCATCCATGTTTTCACAAATAACAAGATTCAGGGACACAGGGACACCCAGGTTCCCTTCATATCTGGCTTATGTAAACAATGCTGCAATGAACATATGGGTGAACACATTCCCTCAAAGTAGCATTTTGAATTTCTTAGGATAAATATCCAGAAGTGGGGTTACTAGGTCCTTCTTTGTCTCTTGTTATAATCTTTGTTTTAAAGTCTGTTTTGTCTGGTGTAAGTATTGTTACCCCAACTTTTTGTTTGTTTGTTTGTTTGTTTGTTTCCATTTTCATGAAATATCTTTTTCCATCCCTTTACTTTCAGTCTGTGTGTGTCTTTAAATCTGATGTGAATCTCTTGTAGGCAGCATATGCAAGGGTCTTGTTTTCTTATCCATTCAGCTCCCCTATCTTTTGATTGGAGCATTTAATCCATTTACATTGAAAGTAATTGTTGATAGGTATGGAGTTATTGCCATTTTATTATTTATATTTTTTATTTTTTTCTTAAAGAAGTCCCTCTAAGATTCTTTGAATATGGGTTTGGTGGTGATGAACTCCTTTAACATTTTCTTGTCTGGTAATCTCTTTATCTGTCCTTCAGTTCTAAATGACAGCTTTGCTGGGTAGAGTAATCGTGGTTGTATGTCCTGCTTTTCATCACTTTGAATAGTTCTTGTCAATCCCTTCTGGCCTGCAAAGTTTCTGTTGAGAGATTAACTGTTATTCTAATGGGAGCTCCCTTGTAAGTGACTAACTGCTTTTCTCTTGCTGCTTTTAAGATTCTGTTTGTCTTCAACATTTGGCATTTTAATTATAAGTTGTCTTAGTGTGGGCCTTTTTTGGTTCATCTTGTTTGGGACTCTTTGCACTTCCTGGGCTTGTATATCTATTTTCTTTGCCAGGTTAAGAAAGTTTTCTGTCATTATTTCTTCAAATACATTTTCAATTCCTTGCTCTCTCTCTTCTCCTTCTGGTACCCCTTTAATGTGAATGTTGGTGTGCTTGAAGTTGTCCCAGAGGCCCCTTAAATTCTCCTCATTTTTTTGTATTCTTTTTTCTTTTGGCTGTTCTGATTGGATGTTTTATGTTACCTTATTTTTTAAATCACTAATTTAATCCTCTGCTTCATGTAATTTACTGTTGATTCCCTGTAATGTATTCTTCATTTCTGTTATTGTAGCCTTTATCTTTGACTGGTTCTTTTTTTATGTTTTCTATCTCCATTTTTATATTTCCTATCTCTTTGTTGAAGTTCTCCCTGAGATCACTGAACATTCTTACAACAAGTGTTTTAAACTCTACATCTGGTAGAATGCTTGTCTCTATTTTGTTTAGTTCTTTTTTCTGGAACTCTGTTCTGTTCTTTTATTTGGGACATGTTTCTTTGTCTCCCCATTTTGGCTGCCTCCCAGTGTTTGTTTTTGTATATTAGGTAGGGCTGCTATGTCTCTTGGTCTTAGTAGGGTAACATTATGTAGTAAGTGTGCTGTGGGGCCCAGTGGCTCAGTCTCCCTGGTCCCTTGTGTGGATTGTGTGTGCTCTCTTATTGTAGTTGAGCCTTAGTTGCTATTTTCAGATCAACAGTAGGGACTGACCCTTGGCCTGATTGGTTTTGAGGACTGGCCATGACTACAGTGAAGGAGCTGTTGTGCAAGCACTGACCCTATGGAACAGGATTTGCTTTACCTTTGGGTGTGTAATCCTTGGAGGCAGCTGGCTGGTTCTTCAGCACTTCTGAAACTGACCACTGGGCTTGCTGGATCAGAGACTTCCTGGGAAGGTCCTTGCTGCAGGTCAAGTTCAGTCTCATCCTGTGCCCTGCCAGAAGCCACCTGGCATGAGCCACAAAGCAAGCCACAGATGGCTGTCATGTGCACTGGGTTTGGCAGTGCATTATGAGATCAAGCCTTGAAACAAAGGCTGCTGCTGCCAATGCCAGGCTTGGGTTTGCTCAGCAACATAAGGCACGTCGGGGCCAGATACTGCTTATTTGGGATTTGTGAACCTTTGAGAGATTTTAGGTAAGTCTACAGCATGAGCCAAGACAGGCTATTTGAATGGAAAAGGCACTGGAAGTGACTTGGGTAGGCCGGGGTCTCAAGGAATCAACAGGGCAGGGCTAATATTGTTAGCCAGGTTGATGAAGACTCAGATATGGTAGCTGCCTGCATCTGCATGCCAGGAGGGGGTAAGACTCAACAAAGAAACAATGAATTCTACCAGCACTTCTGTCTGGGAAAAAGCTGCCCCTCCAGCCCTTGCCCTGAAGCCAGACAACTCAGTTCCTCTCCATGTGTCACTGGCAGTTTTAGAGCTACTGCCCCAGTGCTGGGGCCCAGAGTGAGTCAGAGTCAGTGAGTAAGTCTGTATGTGGGTCATTTAAGAGGAATGCCTGGGACTTTAGCAGCCTTCTATCTCATTCAGTCACAATCTCAGCTGGTTTTCACACCAGAAGTTGTAGGGACTTCTCTCTTCAGCACTGGGACCCTGGACTGGGAATCCTGGTGTGGAGCTGGGATCCCTTGCTCCTCCAGGTGGGTCTCTGCAGCTAAGGCAGGTTTTTATCTGCCTACCTGTCTTGAGGTGGCTTCTTCTCTATGTCCTTAGTTGTAGGACTTTTGTTCAGCTAGAATTCAGGTGATTGTCAATAATGGTTGTTCTGTAGTTTAGTTGTAATTTTGATGTGGTCATGGGAGGAGGTGAGCATTACATTTACCTACTCCACCATTTTGACTAGAAATCCTCATCAACACTCTTTGTAATTTTAATAATGAAATGTGATATTCCTTGACACCTAGACTGATTTAAGTCAACATTTTCTATATCTCCGCCAGCCCTTCTTGCAGCAGTCATTGCATTTCTAAGTAATATTTGAAGATCTGAGTCCATATCTGAGTTGTATGCTCCCTGAGGGAAGGGACCATATGTGTCATATATATTGTTACTTTCTCAGTACTCAGTAGTGGCCAGACACAGGCCCTCAAATATCTATGAAGTGGGTAAACTCAAGAGTGACAGTGAGTTATATATATATCAAAGGTTAGGTATCCTTAGCCATTTTTTTTCAATGGTAGAATAGAGGGATTCGAAAGGTTGGGAGTGGGGAACACTCTCTAAAGTTTCCAGATTTTAATCAGTTCAGGTTTATGGCTTGATATTGACATATTTCATTGAACTCAGGATTGCATAGATAAATCCAAATGGAAAGCTCACTTACAACATATTTCATCTCTTCACAGTATTCAGCAAGTGACAACTTCTGTTTGTTCCTCACCAAAAACCTGAATTAGAGAGATCTAAGTTATAATTAAATTTTAAAAAGTTATAAAACAATACTTGTGGAGTCAGTTTCAAGAACA
Organism: Rhinolophus sinicus; assembly: GCF_057876585.1. Taxonomy (NCBI): domain Eukaryota; kingdom Metazoa; phylum Chordata; class Mammalia; order Chiroptera; family Rhinolophidae; genus Rhinolophus; species Rhinolophus sinicus. The sequence goes on along the minus strand of NC_142507.1, from coordinate 22,611,890 downwards.
GTTTGTATCCTCTTCTCTGAAACCAGTGTGTAAATTACAGTATGGGCACAACTATGTTATATGAAGACCAAGAGAAAAACTTACAGACGTCAGTACCATGAGAAATGTGTACATTTGCCAGTTTTTTCCTTATAAAATATACATATTTTCTGCCAGCTATATTGGCTCCAATCATATGAAAATACACAGAATAATGTTCAAATATCTCATCTTCGTGCATAGATTCTCAATAATCAACTTTAGAAACATCTATAAGGTAATTTTATTTTAGGCCTTTGCTTCTATTCATTTTCCTTTGTCTTATAAGTATGTTAATTTTATGTCTCAAGAATGAGTTGATTATTTTTTACAATAATCAACTCCCTCTCCCTCCATCCCTTTCTCCATCACTTTTTACATCTATATACATCTATCTATCTATCTATCTATCTATCTATCTATCTATCTATCTATCATCTATCTATATATCTATCTATTTATCTATTGTATATCATCATTTATCTATTAAATTAGAAAGTTGAGTGTAGCAATGATATTCTCAATAACCTTCCAAAGATTCAATCGACACTTATTCCAGTTTCTTAAATGACTGTGGTAATTCATTCTTACTAATTCTCTGGCCAATGGATTTTATTGGGATCAACACTTCTGCACCACAAGTCAAAATTTAGTTTTAGCTCTCATTTTCTGTTATAATCTTATTGTGGGTAATGCTGAGAAGGTATTAAGGAGAAACTCAGTTCAACTTTCATAGCTTAAAGACCAGAAAAATAAGTCACAGTTCAAGAATAAAAGTGAAGCCTTTGGCATTGAACTCTAATTAACACCTAAATTATCTCTAGCAGTTTCCTAAGTCTAGTAACAGTAGGGAATGAAATCAATATCATGGTTCCCATGGAGTATCATTCACTCTCTTTTAGCTGGACTCAGAGACTGAGTTAATTGACAGCAATCTAGCATGCTAAGAAAAGAACTCCAGACCACAGGTTTGTCACACTGTTTGGGGGACTGAGTTTGGTAAACAGCCTTCCTGGACACCCTGGGGATGCACCTGCTCAGTGCTTCATTGCACCCTTTTCTCTGTAGTCTTCTCTGCCTTTAGCTCAAAGACAGAGTAGCCTCTACTTCACTCATTTAGTCTATTATTTTTTTGTCACCACGCCTGTGCTTTATTATTTAAGTGTGCCATAGGATACTGTCAGCATTTACAAATGGTTAATCTTTTCCCCAAATGCAAATAGAAATTCAGTGCCATGGTAAAACCAGGCCACTGCCGGGAGAGCACAGGAGTATTTGAATGGATGCTCAATCCACTTAATCTTAGAGCAAAATGGGAAAAATTTTCCCACTCAAATGATCTAAAGGACATTTTAATTTATAGACTTTTAACACTGCTTAATCTGCTCTTAAAAACAAAATACTGGGCAGACGGGTAGCTCAGTTGGATAGAATGTGAGCTCTGGGCAACGGGGCTGCCGGTTGGATTCCCACATGGGCCAGCGAGCTGCGCCCTCCGCAACTAGAATGAAGTCAATGAGCTGCCCCTCAGCTCCCGGGTGGCCAGATGGCTCAGTTGGTTGGAGTGTGGGCTCTCAACCACAAGGTTGCCGGTTCAATTCCTCCACCCCCACAAGGGATGGTGGGCTGCAACCCCTGCAACTAACAACGGCAACTGGACCTGGAGCTGAGCTGCGCCCTCCACAACTAAGATTGAAAGGACAACAACTTGACTTGGAAAAGTCCTGGAAGTATACACTGTTCCCCAATAAAGTCCTGTTCCCCTTCCCCAATAAAAATCTTTAAAAAAAATTACTTAAGTCCCTAGAAAATAGTGTAGAACATGTGAGGGCTGGACCTCATAGGTACAGTCATGCATACATACTCATGTACACATCATTCATACACATTCACTTGATAAGCACAGGGAGTGATTACGTAGAAAGTGAAACGGTGGGAAGGAAGAAATGAGGGACTATTTGATTTACACTTTAACACATAGTTGTTTGCTATTTCTGTTGTGTTTTGTTTTGTTTTCCTATGTGGACCACATTCACCTCTCAGGATAGAATTGTCCAGCTGTTTCAGTGTGCTGAGGGGTGGAAAGGACCTGCACTGTAAAATCTAGTCATCTTGGGTTAATATCCCTGCTCTGAAACTTAGAGGACATAGGGCTTTGCACAAATGACATTATCTCTCTAAAGCTCTGCTTAGTTTCTGCTTTTGCAAAATGGATGAATTGTGTATATCTCGTAGTGTTGCTATAAGGATCTAAACAACTAAATTGTTTGGCAGAGAATCTGCTTCACTCACCAGCAGCAGTCCCTGTTCTCTCACTGTTGTTACACCAGACAATCATCTTGAATCTTGATTTGGTTTTGATTATAAGACTGTGTTAGTTTTAAGTGAAAATCCCCAGATTCTTCTTATTGTAATTTTGAAAATGAATGTACTTATGAAAGTCCGGGAAAGAATCCCAGAATACTAAGAATGAAGAGAACCTTGAAGTGACATCCACTTGGAATAAATAAGCACTCAATATAACTCAAAAGTTAAAGGGAAAACCCAAATTCAAAGAAACAAAACTGAAAATAACTCAAAGTAACTGTACTGTCCCTTGGAAGCATTTCAGACTTTGTACCAGGTAGGGTAGGGTGGGTGGTTTCCCTGTCTATGGAGAACAGGGTGCTTGATGGATGAGCATGAGAACATGTAGAACCTGGTGTATTTTCTCAGAATTGACCAAGTAAATTCTGTAGCAAATTTAGGGACATTTTTGAGTCCTCTGAAATGGGACTCTGCTTGGTGGGAGGTACTAGACATAGAATTTAGTTTCCCAATTTGCCCCATGAAGTAAGGGCCCTGGTTATTGTGTTTTTAAAGTTTTCAGGGGTGCTGGTTATTTAACACTTTTTCATTTGGTAAAATTTTAACTTTGTTAAGCTGATATTTGATGCTGCTCAAAATGCTTCAGCTATTTTGTTCCTCTCTTTGGAGAGGTTTGCCGTTGATCGCAAAATAATAATGCCTGTGGGTCCATTGAAAACAGTGGAAATTCTGCCTATGAAAGCAACTCAGCATATGGTCTAGCCTTTTTTTTTTTTTTTTTTTTTTTTGTAGTTTAGGTAATTTGACAGACACACACTTCTCCCAAACTCTGACCCCACCACCACAGAGTTCTAACCATAGTGACTAAATTGTTCTTTTGTAAGTAAGGTGGTTTATGGAAGACCTATTTTCAAAATATTTTATGACATGTTTGTTGAATAGCTCTAAGCTTCGATAAGCTTGTTTTCTAGTTCTCAAGGTAAAATCAAGCTGTAAAACTTTCTTCTTCGAAGGGACAGGAGGAAATTTTCAGAGGTGGTAGACATGTTTATTACCTTGATTTTGGTTATGGTTCCAGAGATGCATGCATGTGTCCACTCATCAAATCGTGTACATTAAATATGTACAGCTTCTTGTATATCAATTATATCACAATGAAGCCATTAAAATAAATTAGAAACTCTCTTTTTGTACTTTTATTAAATGAAATAAATGGCCTATTAACTGTTACTTAATATTTGTACCAACTGAAGGAAAGTGTTCACTTTTAATATTTTAGCCTATGAGTATGCCCAATATTGACTTATCATATTCCAGACAATGTAGTTTGATAACATCCCAGCATAAGATGTGAATATTGAAGTAGATTACAATGAAAGTCTGAAATTTCTTCATGGTGTGGGATGGTCCATTTGTAGACACCTCAATGGAGACAGACTAGATAACATTGCAAGCTGTGTGCCCGCCCTTTAATTCTTGAAGCATTTTTACAACAAAACTCTGTGTGTGTGTGTGTGTGTGTGTGTGTGTGTGTGTGTGTGAGAGAGAGAGAGAGAGAGAGAGAGAGAGAGAGAGAGAGAGAGAGAGAGAATGATGAATACCAATTCTAATGTTTTAAATTTTAAAAATAGATGGCTGCCTTGAAGTTCAGTTTGCTAATGTGAATATTTTTCAGAATAACAGTTTATATTTAGCTCAATTGTAGCTAATTATTATAATGGGGATTAATTTATGTCTAGGCATGAACATTTTCTCTTTGCTTCTAGTGGTATTATTACTTCAGAACTTTTAATACAGCATGAATCTGAACCTGTAGCACACTGATATCTCCCACTTTGACTATGACGCTGTGTTATAGAGGTCTTGCCTACTAGTCTTGTGATGACTGCTGAGTCTTAACTCTGTATTTCACAGGTGTAACTGTGAAACCCAGGAGAATCTGGCTTACAAGGAAAGGTAGATTCTTAAAAATAAACCCTGACTCTTCGATTATAAATAATACCAATGAGAGAAAGGGGAAAAATACTTAATAAAGGCACTGTGACTACATACTGTGTTTTCCCGAAAATAAGACCAGGTCTTATATTAAGGTTTGCTCCAAAAGACACATTAGGGCTTATGGTCAGGGGATATCATCCTGAAAAATCATGCTAGGGCTTATTTTCAGGTTAGGTCTTATTTTTGGGAAACACAGTAGAGTTTTCTATGATTAACTAAAATTTTGAGAGATGTGTTCTAAATGCCTGAAGGGGCAAAATTAAGAACACATAAAAACAAATAGCATTGGCTTTCAAATGAATAATGTGAACAAAAACAAGCAAAGAGGTAGAACCACTAAGCTCTGACTGCACTTCAATGAGAATAATCTGTAACCTGGAAATATGAGGCGAATAAGGTGGAATTTCAGCCCAAGTTGAGGATGCAGTCAGATAAAATAAGTGGCATAGAATGTACCTCCAAATATATTCAGCATCCTTCTTCTTCCCTCCATTTCCATTACCAACACTCTAGTCAATGTTACAATGTTCTGTCACCCAGATGAACAACAGCCTCTTAAACAGCCCCTTGCTTTCACTTTTACTTCCTTGGAATCCTCTCGCAGAGCAGTCAGGGAAATCTTAAAAATATAGACCAGATCATGTTACCTTCTGCTTGCAATTTCACCCTTAATGCGTGGTACTTGTCTTCCTCTTTGTCCTTCTCCCATTCTGTGCCTCTTCTGGCCACAAAAGGCCAGGGAACTTATTTTTGCTCCAAGCTTGAATAATGCAAACTCATTTCCACTTTAAGGCCTTTGAAAGATTATAATAGCTATTCTGTCTGCTTGCAATGCTTCTTCTCTTAATAGCCACCAGCTGAATATCTTTTGTTCATTCAGATCCCAGCTTGAACATCACCTCAGAGAGGTCTTCCCTGCAGATCCTATCTAGAATGGCCCTGTTCAGCCTCTGTAGAAGACTGAGCATAAGCATGCCATTGCTTTTTTTTCTTCTTATTTGTATTTATTGTCTCACTCCATTAAAAGGTATGCTTCACAAGAGTAGGTACCCTATTTTATTCTTTGCTGTCTCTCCACAGTGCCTAGAACAGTATCTGGTATATAATTAGGCTCTCAATGAAAGTATTTTTTTTCATGACTAACTAACTGACAAACTGAATGATTAAGAGCTGAGTAAATTAAAAGACAAAATAAATCAATGCAAGCTAGGGCTGGTATCCTAGGGATGATTTTAGAAAAGATGGGATTCGGCTGGGCCTTTGTCTAGGGCTTGGAAAGATGGAGGAAAGACCTGAGCATACAGTGTGGGCCAGGAGATTGGTAGGAGGGAAGCTGTTGATGGGAAAGGCCCATGGCCATTGGGAGCTGGTGAGGAATGAGGCAGCCCAGAAGGGAACTTGCATGGCAGGGCGTGGTGGGGGATGAGACTAAGCAGAGTGGGGTTCCAGTAATGGCAGGAGCTTTTGAAAACTACACAGAAAAGGGTTGTGACTCTGAGGAAATGGTTTGCTCCAAAAGACCCATTATATGATTTTGGGGTGTCCAAAGTAAAACTATGTTTAATACAGAGGGAACTGTCACAATTAATTTTCTAAACAATTTCCTCACTTATATAGGAAAATATTTTTTGTTAAATGACTCTAGAACACTTCATTATTCCATCTGTTAATTCTGTTGATGTTCACTCAGACATAAAATATTTTTCTTTCTGAAAAGAATATGAGCTCTTCATTTGAATTTATTAGACTTGGGTATTACAAAATTCCACTTACAGAGAAAGTCATAACTAATATGTGGCCTATTTCATTTTATTTTCACACACACACACACACACACACACACACACACACACACAAAAGCTCAACCATGAAAGCCATTTCATAGTTGGAAAATATAAGCATTCCTTATAGAACTTGTATTTCCTATCATAAAGCTTGACCAAACTAAAAGCTCACAACCAGAGTTTTACTATAAAATAAGAAAAAACAAAATATACAAATAAAAACTCTCAATCATTTTTAACATTGCAAAGATGCAGTATGTGAAAAATTGCTTACGTCTTTTTCTCATGCGAAGGTCATCTTAAGCTGCCTTGGTCAGGAAAAGATTTGACTAACAGTTTTGAACCAAATGTGTACTAGAAGTCTGTATTCTTAATTTGCATGCTTTCTATGCAACCTTGGACTACTTACTTAAGCTCAATTTCCTCAACTGTGAAATGGATTCAATAAACAGTTTCTTTGCAAAAAATGCAAACTGTAGCTGAAATAAGCCTTAAGGCCTGTTCTGACAGGGAGATTTGCTACCCTCTCACTTCTATCAACCCTAAGAAATGCTATTTTATAAATAGCCATCAGATTTATTTAGGTTGAGACTTTTTGTTCAGAATAGCATCTGTCTCACAACAAATATATTAAGATTCAGTAACAGTGAAAAATATCAACATGAAAACTAGACTAACAACAGACCTCTGATGCAGAAGGACATTTAGTGGAGCTGAGTCAGAACTTCATGCCCAGCTTTCCTCAAGGAGAACACCCATGTAAGCAAAGATGGAAGACGTATGGTAGCACCACGGCATTGGTTCCCTGAACTCGAGGCTCAGGATGCATGCCCACTGGAAAAAGCCAGCTACCTATCTTCACCCTCATGGAACTGCTTTGAGAGGCGAATGACTATTTGCGCTGCTTTTTCTTCCAGCACGAGGATGTATATGCCAGGGTCTCCGAACAACAATATACTGCAAATCCCAGAAATCATGGCACCAAAAGTAGGGGGAAATTGGCAGTGATGGAATGCAATATGTGAGGTGGAGCCTTGGAGATGAGGCAGAGAGAACTCACGGGGAGATCAGTGCTTACATCACATCAGTGCATGTGGCAGAGAAGGGGGCAGGGCAGGGAGGACAGGAGAATTCCTGAGAGTTGAAACCGACTGCTGCAGGGCCTAGAACACGTTTAGGAAGGAGATGGGTATCCTTGCAAGAGTGAAAGAAGTCATGATCCCCAGGAATCCGTAAGATCTGTAAGGAGAGAATGTCTTAAGAAGAAGCAACAAGATGAGGGGAAAACTTGAAATGGCTTTTTCTAATGTGTCACCACTAATAATAGTGATAATAACCATAACAGTTAATTGAAACAAGTGGAGACTATGAAAAGCCATGAATTAGTAATTATATTCAAAAGAGAAAAGTGAATATAAAATGTTCAAAATGTAGTTACAATACAAAGAAGGGTATATATAATAGTATATGTTTAATTATTTATTGATTTTAATAAGTAAAGGATTGTTAATAAATTCCTATAAAGCTATATGTAATTTGAAACTTTAAAATTAATTTCTATAAAGGACATAAACAATCTGCAAAATGCAACAGAAAAAAGTACCCAGAGAGTAGCATATTTGATTGTAGGAATCTTAGCTTTTCATGTATCCACGATGATTTGGGATAATTTTGATGTCATTCAGTTAGCATAGTTTTTATTACCTGGAATATAAAAGAAAGAAATGAGGAAAAGTGAATAATCAACAATTTAATTTAAATGATGAGTGAATTCTATCTCTACATTTTGAAAATTGTTCATATTTTCTATAGATGCAAATGTATTAAAATTAAAGACTGCAAATTTTCTTTATGGATATCTTGAATATATGATTGTTTTATAATACCTAGTTTTCCCGAAAATAAGACCTAGCCTGACCATCAGCTCTAATGTGTCTTTAGTAGCAAAAATTAATATAAAACCCGGACTTATTTTAATATAATATAAAACAGGGTATAATATAATATAATATAATATAATATATAAATCATAATGTAATAATATAATATAATAATATAATATAATATAATATAATATAATATAATATAATATAATATAATATAATATAATAAATATAATATAATATAATATATCAGGTTTTATATTAATTTTTGCTCCAAAAGACGCATTAGAGGTGATGGTCCGGCTACGTCTTATTTTTGGGGAAACAAGGCTAGTTCTTATTTTAATTATGTATCTGTTTATAAGTACAAAAATGTATTTATTTCTATCTGTGTGGGAAGGAAGGAAAAAGTGCGGAGAATTGTGAGTAATTCAAGTAATCCAGAAAGAAGTAGGTATCACATCAAGGCAAGGAAGGACTGCCTCGGCTCCATGGCCATCCACAATAGCATGAAGAGGGGTTCACCGTATGCTCCAAAATGGTGAATTAGCCAAATGCCTAGAGCAGAGCACGATGCAGGCAAAATCTCTCATCTCCTAGGAGACAAGAACTCTAAACAGTGTTGCTAATTATAATAAAATTCTGGTAAGTACATGATTTTTAAAAATGTTTTCTTTTTAAATAATTATAGAGTCACAGGAATTTTCAAAGATAGTACAGAGAGATCCCATGGACCCATTACCAGTTTATGATTTCATTTTACATATAGTTCAATATCAAATCAAGACTTTGACATTGGTACAATCTGTATACACAGTCACTTTATCAGGTGTATAGATTCTTGCAACCACCTTCACAATCAAGATTCAGGTAGAGCAGTTATATTCCCCCGAAGATTCCCCTGTGCTATTGCTTCACAGTCACACCGTTCTCCAACCCTTTCCCACCCTCGACAGCCAGGTACCACCACTATCCCTGGAAAACACTATTCTGTTTTTAGTATCTATAATTTTGTCATTTTGAGAATGTTATATAATTGGAATCATACAGTATGTGACGTTTTGAGATTCGCTTTATCCCCTTCATTTAGCATAATGCCCTTGAGAACCATCCAAGTTGTTGTATGTGTCAATAGTTTATTTCTTTTTGTAGCTGAGTAGTCCTCCATGGTATAAATGTACCACAGTTTGCTTAACCATTCACCCACAGAGGGACAGTTTTGTTCTTTCTACTTTAGAATTATTATGAATAAAGATGTTAGAACAATTGTGTACAGGCTTTTGTGTGGATGTAAGTTTTCATTTCTCTGGGATAAAGGCCAGCTATGTAACTGCTGAGTGGTATGGTAGTGTATGTTTAGGATTTTTGTGTTTTTTTTTTAAAGAAACAGCCAAGCTATTTTTCAGGCTAACTACTATTTTACATTCTTACCAGCAATTTATAAGATTATAAGAGATTTTGGGGTTTTTTTTTGGCATTGTTGCAAGATTTGGTGTTATTATTTTTTTATTTTTGTTGTCCTAATTAATAGGTGTGATACCTTTTTGTGGTCTTAATATGAACTTTCCTAATGCAAAATATCTTTTCATGTGCTTATTTGCCATCTTCATATTATCTTTTTTTTTTTTTTTTTAGTGGGGAAGTGGAACAGGACTTTATTGGGGAACAGTGTGTACTTCCAGGACTTTTTTCCAAGTCAAGTTGTCCTTTCAATCTTAGTCGTGAAGGGTGCCGTTCAGCTTCAAGTTGTCCTTTCAGTCTTAGTTGTGGAGGGAGCAGCTCAGCTCCAGGTCCAGTTGCCAGTTGCTAGTTGCAGGGGGCGCAGCCCACCATCCCTTGCGGGAGTACAACCAGCAACCTTGTGGTTGAGAGGACGCATTCCAACCAACTGAGCCATCCAGGAGCTCAGCGGCAGCTCAGCTCAAGGTGCTGGGTTCAATCTTAGTTGCAGGGGTGGAGCCCACCATCCCTTGCGGGACTTGAGGAGTTGAACCAACAACCTTGTGGTTGAAAGCCCACTGACCCATGTGGGAATGCAACCGGTAGCCTTTGGAGTTAGGAGCACGGAGCTCCAACCACCTGAGCCACCGGGCCGGCCCTTCATATTATCTTTGGTAACAGGTTTCTTTATATCATTTGGCCATTTCATTGTTTTAAAATATTGACTTTTGGGAAATTTGTTTTATATGTACATATATGGATATATCTATACACATACTGGGGGTGCCAAAAAATGTATACAAGTGGCTACTTTGGTCAACATTGCTCAAGCAGTAGTTCACCATAATCAGAAATGTCTGGATGCTGATGGTAACAACTCTGAGTACCTCTTGTAGTTTCAGAAGTCAAACATGACTTGTATTCATCTTTTGTTATCAGTATATATATTCATCTTTTATTATCAGTATATATTTTGAGTATTACATTTTAATACAGTTTTCCTTTCTTAAAATATATATACATTTTTTGTCACCCCCTGTATATATAGTATAGATTTATATATACTAGGTATAAGTCTTCTTTCAGATATGTGATTTACAAGTATTTTCTCTCATTCTGTAGCTTGTCTTTTCATCCATTTAATAGGGATTTATACAGAGCAAAAGTTTTTAATTTTTATGACATCCAGTTTATTATTATTTTTTTCTTTTATGGATCATGCTTTTTGTGTCATGGCTAAGAATTATGACCTATATGTCTTTTTTTTCTTGTGCCATTGCACTAGTTAGAGCTTTCTGCACTGTGCTGTATAAGAGTACTGAAAGCAGACATCTTTGCCTCGTTCCCATATTAGGAGAAAAGTATTCAGTCTTTTCTCGTTAAGTATAGGGTTAGCTGCAGTTTTTTTTTTGTTGTTGTTGTTTTCTTTCTTTTTTTTGTAAGTGCTCTTTATCAAGTTGATATTCCTATTTTTATGGGAGTTCTTATTATGAATGGGTGTTGAATTTTGTCAAATGCTATTTCTGCATCAATTAATAAATCTTCAGGCTGTAACATGGTTACATTGATTGATTTTCAAATAATTAACCAGATTTCATGTCTGGATAAATCAATCTTGGTCATGTTGTAACTTTTTTCTATGTTGCTAAATTCCATTTGCTGATCTTTTTGTTATGGATTTTTATGTCTATATTCATAAGTGATTTTGGTCTGTAGTTTTCTTTTTGTGATGTCTTTTATCTGACTTTTGTTACCAGGGTAACAATGGCTTCATAGAATGAGTTAGGAAGTATTCTATCATTTTCTATTTTCTGGAAAAAAGTGTGTAGAATTCATATAATTCTTTAAACATTTAGCAGAACTCTCCAGTGAGAACTCTCCATCTCTGGACCTGGAGAGTCCTTTGTGGGAGTTTTAAAATAAAGTTACTAGTTGTAATGCTATTCAAGTGATCAACTGAATATTGGATAAGTTGTGTTAGTTTGCGTTTATTTAATGAAGTGGTCTACTTCATCTAAGTGGTAAATTTATGTGTAGAATTGTTTGTTGTGTTCACTTATTATCCTTTTGATGTCTACAGGACTATTCCATAGTGATATCCCATTTTCTTTTTTCTTTTCTTTTTTTTATTATTAGTTCAGGTGCACAAAACAATGTAATAGTTAGACATTTATCATTTATATCCCTCACACTGTGTCAACCCCCTTCTCCCCCATTCCCTATACCTCTGATATTGCACACAGCCATTACATTTCCACTATCTACATTCCTAATGCTGTATTCCACTTCTTGTAACTATATACATAATATATAAACTTGTAGTTGACATTCATTATTGTTCATCTTCAGCTTCAGGTGTACAGTGCAGTGATCAGGCATCTACATCTTCCCTGAGGTGGTCTCCCTAACAAGACAAGTGTCCATCAGATACCTTACAAAATCTTTACAACATTATTGATTACATTCCCAAAATTGACTTTCATAACCCCTTGGCAATCTTGTGGTTACTGACTGTGTTTTCTAATCCCCTCACCATCCCCCTTATCCTCACCCGCCCTCCCATCTAGCAACCCTCAGTTTTTCCTCTATGTCTCTGAAACTGTTTCTAATTAATTAATTCATTTATTCTTTTCTTTAGATTGCACATATATGTGAGATCATATGGTATTTGTCTTTCTCTGTCTGACTTATTTCTGCGTAATACTCCATTGTATAAATGTACCACAGTTTCTTAATCCAGTCGTCCACCTATGGGCATTTCGGTTGTTTCCATATCTTGGCTATTGTGTATAGTACTACAATAAACATAAGGGTGCATAAACTTTTTTGAATTAGAGTTTTGGATTTCTCCAGATAGATACCTAGGAGTGGAATTTCTGGATCAAAAGGCAGTTCCATTTTCAGCTTTTTGAGATACCTCCATACTGATTTTCATAGTGGCTGCACCAATCTACAATCCCACCAACAGTGCACAAGGGTTCCCTTTTCTCCACATCCTCGCCAGCACTTGTTGTTTGTTGATTTATTGATGATAGCCATTTTGACCGGGGTAAGGTGGTATTTCATTGTGGTTTTTATTTGCATTTCTCCGATGGTTAATGAGGTTGAGCATTTATTCATATGTCTGTTTGCCATCTGTATGTCCTTTTTAGAAAAATGTCTCTTCATGTCCTCTGCCCAGTTTTTAATTGGGTTGTTTGTTTTTTTTGGAGTTAAGTGAGTTTTGTATAAATTTGGGATATTAACGCCTTACCAGATATATCATTGGCAAATATCTTTTCCCATTCGGTAGGATCCCTTTTTGTTTCATTGATGATTTCCTTTGCTGTGAAAAAACTTTAGTTTGATGTAATCCTACATGTTTATTTTTTTTCTTACTTCCCTTGCCCGAGGGGACATATCAGTAAAAATCTTACTCCGGGTAATGTCTGTGAAGTTTCTTCCTATATTTTCTTCTAGGAATTTTATGGTTTCAGATCTTACATTTAAGTCTTTAAGCCATTTTGAATTTATTTTTGTATATGGTGTAAGGAGGTGGTCCAGCTTCATTTTTTTGCATCTGTCTCTCCAGGTTTCCCAGCACCATTTATTGAATAAACTGTCTTTACCCCACCATAAATTCTTGCTTCCATTGTTGTAGATTAAATGACCATAGACATGGATTTACTTCTGGGCTCTCTATTCTGTTCCATTGATCTATGTGTCTGTTCTTATGCCAGTACCATGCTGTTTTGATTACTGTAGCCTTCTAGTATAATTTGATATCAGGTATCGTTATACCTCCCACTTTGTTCTTATTTCTCAAGATTGCTGAGGATATCCGGGGTCTTTTATGGTCCCATATAAATTTTAGGATTATATGTTCTATTTCTGTGAAAAACGTCCATGGTAGTTTAATAGGAATTGCGTTGGATATGTATATTGCCTCAGGCAATATGGACATTTTAACTATATTAATTCTTCCTATCCATGAACATGGTATGTGTTTCCATCTATTTGTATTTTCTTTAATTTCTCTCTTCAGCATCTTATAATTTTCTGAAAACAGATCATTTACTTTCTTGGTTAAATTTATTCCCAGGTATTTTATAGTCTTTGAAGCAATTGTAAATGGGATTGTTTTCTTAATTTCTCAATCTGATATTTTATTGTTGATATATACAAATGTAACTGATTTCTGAATATTAATTTTGTATCCTGCAACTTTACTAAATTCATTTATCAGCTCTAATAGTTTCTTGTGGAGTCTTTAGGGTTCTATATATATAGTATCATGTCATCTGCATAAAATCACAATTTTACTTCCTCCTTTCCAATTTGGATGTCTTTTACTTCTTTTTCTTGTCTGATTGCTGTGGCTAGAACTTCCAGCACTATGTTGAATAGAAGTGGAGAAAGTGGACAACCTTGCCTTGTTCCTGATCTTAAGGGGAATGGTTTTAGCTTTTACCCATTGAATATGATGTTAGCTGTGGGTTTATCACATATGGCCTTTATTATGTTGAGATATGATCCATCTATTCCCACTTCCTTAAGGGTTTTTATCATAAATCGTTGCTGGATATTGTCAAATGCTTTTTCTGCATCTATTGATATGATCATATGATTTTGTCTTTCATTTTGTTAATGTGGTGTATTACATTAATTGATTTGCAGATGTTGAACCACCTTTGCATACTAGGAATGAATCCCACTTGATCACGATGTATGATATTTTTACTGTATTGCTGAATTCAGTTCGCTAATATTTTGTTGAGGATATTTGCATCTATGTTCATTAGAGATATCAGCCTGTAGTTTCCTTTTTTTGTAGTGTTTGTCTGATTTAAGGATCAGGGTGATAGTGGCCTCCTAAAAAGTGTTTGGGAGCCTTCCATCCTTCTGGATTTTTTGGAAGAGCTTGAGGAGAATTGGTGATAATTCTTTTTGGAATGTTTTGTAAAATTCACCTGTAAAGCCATCTGGTCCAGGGCTTTTGTTTGTTAGGAGCTTGTTGATTACTGATTCAATTTCCCTATTGGTAATCAGTCTATTCAGGTTTTCCGTTTTTTCTTGAGTTAGTCTTGGAAGGTTGTACGCTTCTAGAAAATTGTCCATTTCTTCCAGATTGTCAAATTTGTTGGCATATAGTTGCTCATAGTAATTTCTTAAATTTCTTTGTATTTCTGCGATGTCTGTTGTCACTTCTCTTCTTTCGTTTCTGATTTTATTAATTTGGGTCCTCTCTTTCTTTTTTTTAATGAGTTTGGCTAAAGGTTTGTCAATTTTGTTTATCTTCCCTAACAACCAACTCTTGGATTCATTGATCTTTTGTATTGTTTTCCTGGTTTCTATTTCATTTATTTCCCCTCTGATCTTTATTATCTCCTTCCTTGTACTCCCTTTGGGCTTATTTTGCTGTTCATTTTCCAGATCCCTTAAGTGTGAAGATAAACTGTTGATTAGTGATGTTTCTAGTTTTTTTATGCAGGCATGCAATGCTATGACTTTCCCTCTTAGGACTGCTTTCGCGGCATCCCATAGATTTTGGGTCGTAGCGTTTTCATTTTCGTTTGCCTCGAGATATGTTTTGTTTTGTTTCTTGGTCTCATGGTTGACCCACTCATTATTTAGTAACATGTTATTCAGCCTCCATGAATTGGTATGTTTTCCAGTTTTTTTTCCTGAAGTTCATTTTTAATTTCATAGCACTGTGGTCAGAGAAGGCAATTGGTATGATTTCAATTTTCTTAAATTTATGAAGACTTGTTTTGTGGCCTAACATATGGTTTATCTTGGAAAATGTTCCATGTGCGCTTGAGAAAAACGTATATTCTGCAGCTTTCGGGTGAAATGCTCTGAAAATATCGATTAAATCCAAGTGGTCCAAGGTGTCATTTAAGGCTGTTGTTTCCATATTGATTTTCTGTCTGGAAGACCTGTCCCTTGTTGTCAGAGGTGTGTTGAAGTCCCCTACTATGATAGTGTTACTGTTGATCTCTGTCTTTATGTCTGTCAATATCTGTTTTATATATTTAGGTGCTCCTATGTTGTGTGCAGAGATGTTTACTAGGGTTATGTCTTCTTGTCGGATCGATCCCTTTATTACTATATAGTGCCCATCTTTGTCTTTTAATATTTTCTTCATTTTAAAGTCTATTTTGTCAGATAGAAGTATTGCAACTCCATCTTTTTTTCTCATTTCCATTTGTATGAAATATCTTACTCCAACCCTTCACTTTCAGCCTGTGTGTCTTTTGATGAGGTGAGTCTCTTGTATACAACATATAAAAGGCTCTTGCTTTCTTATCCACTCAGCTACCTTATGCCTCTTGATTGGAGCATTCAATCTGTTTACATTTAAAGTGATTATTGATAGGTACTTAGTTATTGCTATTTTTAAATTTGTAGTTAGATTGTTTTCATCTTTCTTCTATTTACAGAAGTCCTTTTAGTATTTCTTGCAATGCTGGCTTGGTGGTAATAAATTCCTTTAGCTTATTCTTTTCTGGGAAGCTCTTTATCTCTCCATCAACTTTAAATGATAGCCTTGGTGGATAAAGCAATCTAGGTTGTAGGTCTTTGTTTTCCATTAATTTGAGTATCTCCTGCCACTCCCTCTTGGCCTTCAATGTTTCTGTAGAAAAGTCATTTGACAGTCTTATGGGAGTTCCCTTGTATGTAACCCTCTGTCTTTCTCTTGCTGCGTTTAGGATTCTCTCTTGTCTTTAACGTTTGCCATTTTAACTATAATGTGTCTTGGTGTGGACCTGTTTGGGTTTATCCTGGTTGGAACTCTCTGCACTTCCTGGGCTTGTATGTTGGTTTCCTTCACCAGGTTAGGGAAGTTTTCAGACATTATTACTTCAAATATATTCTCGATCCTTTGCTTCCTCTCTTTACCTTCTGGTATTCCTATGATGGGCATGTTGTTGTACTTGATGTTATCCCAGAGGTCTCTTAAACCATCTACATTGTTTTTTATTCTTTTTTCTTTCTGTTGTTCTGTTTGGGTGATCTCTGCTAACTTGTCTTCTAAGTCGCTGATTCGATCCTCTGCTTCATCTAACCTGCTGGTAATTCCTTCAAGTGAGTTCTTTATTTCAGTAATTGTGTTCTTTAGTTCTAACTGGTTGTTCATTATGATTTCTACATCCTTCTTTATGTTGTCTCTAGGCTCCTTAAACATTCTTATCATCAGTGTTCTGAACTCTGTCTCTGATAGGTTGGTTACCTCTGTTTCATTTGGTTCCATTTCTGGAGGTTTCTTCTGTTCTTTAATTTGGGACATGTTTCTTTGTTTCCCCATTCTGGCTGACTCTCTGTGTTTGCTTTGATGTATTAGGTAGATCCCCTAGAGTTCTTAGTTCTTGCTGGGTTTTCTTACGTAGTATATGTCCTTTATATTTGACTTGCACTACTTCGTTCTTCTCCTCTGCGTGTGCTCCAAAGGTGACTCTTGTGTTGTGTATATTGTCCTATTAAAGAAGGTCTTTAATTGCTATTCTCTTGTGTAGGTGGGTTTAACTCCTAGGCTGACTAGTTATGAGACTTGGCTCTGCCCACCGCAGGGTGTTCTGCTGCGTGAGGGTTGACCACTTAAATGTGGTTTGGCCTCTATGGGCTTTTGTGCCTGTAGAGTATTCCCTGTGTGTGTCACTTGTAGGTCAAACCCGGTAGTACTCTGGTTTGGTCTGGAGTTGGCCTCTGGGTATGTTGAATTGTGTGCCTCTTAAACTGGGCCCTAGTGGGGCAATTTCAGAACAAAGCAAATCACCAAGCACAACAACAACAACAACAACAACAAAGAAAAAATCTAATATATTCACATGTAAAACAACCGACAACCCCTGATCAACACAGGCAAAGATATCAAAGATATAAAGACAAAACAAAACAAAAAGCAGTGCCAGTCTTGTCTTAAGCCCACGAAGTAATCTCCAGGTTGTCCTCTGCTGTACCAAAGAGTCCTCTGCGTATTGTGCAGGCAGAGCTGGTCACCTGGTGCCCAGAGTGATGTTGGGACTGTAGATTTAGATGCTTGGGGCTGAGGGGTCTGGATGGTAGTTTCTACAAAGTCAGTGCAGTTTCTGCCCTTGCCTGCACATATGTGCTCTGAGAGTATCACCACCAGCCCTATGTCCAGTTCTCCTGAGTCTTAGGGCACTTCTTCCGTGTGTGTGTGTGTGTGTGTGTGTGTGTGTGTGTGTGTGTGTGGCGGGCGGGAGATTTCTGAGCTGCTGAAAGCCCGGAGCTACGTCTGCTGCTTACTGCTGATCCCTGGGAGTGCCTCTGCAGTTTTAATTGCCCTGCCCTAGGCAGGCCAGAAAGGGTGGGGGCTGGGAATGGAGGGGTCTTCTCTCTCCCAGCCCAGCAGTGTCACTCTCTTCCTGCAGGCAGAAAAGGTGGTGGCTGGGGATGGAGGAGTCTCTTCTCTCCTAACCCAGTAAAAATCACACTCTTCCCAGCCTCTTCCCTGGGTCAGAGCTGCAAGCCAGTCTTCCCAGAACCTGAGCACTAAGGCTCCTCTGTAATCTGACACTACTCCTCAGTTCAGGGACCAGTTTAAGTCTCTTAAAGGGTGGGGGAAGGATTGGAAGCACGGAGGGGAGGGGCCCAGGTATGGAGTTTGTGTCCTTTGTCCAGCCTAGGGCCCAACTGGAGGTATCAGCTGAGGTTATTGCCTCAAATGCTGGATCCTGCCCCCTCGGCAGGAGAGATCAGCTGTGGGACACAGGGAAAGAGCCCATCTCCCAGCTTTTGTTTTCTCTGTTCCGTCCTGGGATCCCCTGTGTCTCTGCAGCTGTGGATGCCGGCTGCATTTCCACTACCGCAGGTGCGGGCTGCATCTCCACTCCGCTCCCTTCCCTCTTCCCCTGCTCACCCAATTTGCCCACCTTCAAGCAATCCTTGCACAAGTCTCTTAGCTGTTCTGCGTATTGAGCAGAGAGTCCTTTGATGGGTTATAGAGGTCCCGTTTGTGATAAGATCCGGAGGAGATCTCAATAAGTGCACCCTGCTTCTGCCATGCCTATGACGTCACTCAATAATGTTTTTATTTGACAGAAATTGCTATACCAGAAGCGATGTGTGACACAGAGCCTTTCTGTTGTGATTACAAAATACAGTGAATGCTGCTGTCAAGTGCCATACAATAAAAAGGCAGAGATGTTTAACACAGGAAGCAGCATGTCAAACCTTAGTAACAGTGCTGACAAGTTTCAACTTGTTCAGTGCAGTCAGTCGGGTGTGAGCTACAACTAAGAGAAAATGTGTTTTAAAGTGTGCCATAAATTGTCCTCCATCATGACAATGTAACACATCACACATTGCTTCTGCTGTATGGCAATTTCTGTCAAATAAAAATATTATGATATGTCTTCATCCACCTTATTCACCATATCTGGCACCGTGCAACTTCTGGCTCTTCCCCAAAGTCAAAATGATTCAGGATATCAAGGCAGCCACAACAGAACAACTAAAGACACTCACAAAAGAGGACTTCCAGAACTGCTTCAGAAAGTGGCAAGAATGATGGGATAAGTGTGTTTGGAATGAGGGGAAATATTTTGAGGGGTATTAATGGCAATGTGTCTTATGGTTTCTTTTCCTCAAGATCCCAGTTTAACTGGAAAATCTAATCTATTTTAGACACCAGAAAATTATACTATCTTATTCAGGTCTAATCACTGAATAAATAGTATATAACAATAATTACAGTAAAACATTTTGCAAGATAATAATAGTGAATTGCTAAAAAGTGAAAAGTAGCTGGATTTAATTTATTAGTTTGTCAATGGTCAATGGATTCATACTTTGCCATAAATAACATCATTTCATGGTGTTACAAGTAACTATTTTTAAGGGAAATTAGTAAGAACTACGTAGGGCAAAAAGTAGATATAGAGTTCAAAACTAAATATGAATTTTCTATTTGAAAAATCAAATCAGAGATGTAGGACATTTTATTTCCTTTTTTTCCTTTGTGTTGCAGATTAATCTTAAAGATATTGGTGAAATCTATAAAAATACATATTGGATATGACAACAGTGGAAAGGATCCCAGGTGTTATCTGGAAGAAATCAGACTTGAAAACATAAACACATGTGAGTTGTTTTGTCTAACTGTTGATTCCTGGATAGCTGAGAATGGAAATGATAGCAATAGATGGAAAGAAATGCCCATTGTGAGAACTAATAAATAGCTTTGGCAGGTATTTAATTCAATTTCCTTTGTGCAGTGTATTAAAATTTTTAAATAATTGAGATGATTTAGAACAGAGAATAGAAACTTTTTTTCAGTAAAGAGTCAGACACTAAATACCTTATACTTTCTGGGCCATAAAATCTCTCAAAGCTGTTCAACTTTCCCAGTGTTGTGTAAACTAATGGTGTGGCTGCATTCCAAAAAAACCTTTATTTGTGAACACTAAAATTGAAATTTTATATAAATTTCGTTTATCAAATAATAGTATTATGCTTTTAATTTTTTTTTTTTCATCATTAAGAAAAGTAAAAAGCGGGACCAGCTCGGTGGCTCAGGAGGTTAGAGCTCCATGCTCCTAACTCCGAAGGCTGCTGGTTCAATTCCCACATGGGCCAGTGGGCTCTCAACCACAAGGATGCCAGTTCAATTCCTCCAGTACCACAAGGGATGGTGGGCTCCTCCCCCTGCAACTAAGATTGAACACGGCACCTTGAGCTGAGCTGCCTCCTGGATGGCTCAGTTGGTTGGAGCACGTACTCTCAACCACAAGGTTGCCGGTTCGACTCCCGCAAGGGATGGTGGGCTGCGCCCACTGCAACTAGCAATGGCATCTGGATCTGGAGCTGAGCTGCGCCCTCCACAACTAAGACTGAAAGGACAACAACTTGAAGCTGAACGGCACCCTCCACAACTAAGATTGAAAGGACAACTTGACTTGGAAAAAAGTCCTGGAAGTACACACTATTCCCCAATAAAAGTCCTGTTCACCTTCCCCAAAAAAATCTTTAAAAATAAGTAAGAAAAAGAAAAGTTAAAAGCATCCTTAGTTCCTGGACTGTATAAAAACAAGTGCTGGCAGGTTTGGCTTATAGGTCCTAGTTTTCTTACTCCTGATTTACAACATCAGGCTTTCCGATTAACACTTGCATAGCTGTTCAAAAGTAAAAACTGTATTTTATATACAAGGATGTATGTATGTCATCAATTCATCTTTCTGCAAATGGTTTGCTAACCATTCAAGTGTAGCTTTCTTCTTGACTATACTAACAAATGTTAGGAGCACCTGAATTCCCTCGCTTAATTTTTCGTTTGCTTATTTGTTTTTTGTTTTGACTAAAAGTGAACTCACACACTACCATAATTTTCTCTCCACCCATTCCATGTATCTCTGATAACCGCCTTATTTTTGCCTTTACTGCCTTTACTCTCTCAATGGATACTGATGGCCATTTTGTCCCAAATTAAATGTGAGTGTCTTTTCTCTATATCCTAGACCTCTCTAGTGTATTTGATACTGTTGATCTCTCATTGGAAGAGGCAGAGATTTCTAGAGACTGAAACTAGACACACTGATTTTATCTTCGATTGGTGATGTTTTTAGTTATGTTACCCTGAGCAAACTGCTTAGCCTCCCTTAGCCAAAAATGCCTCATCTATGAAATAGGGATAAAAATAACACCTGTGTCAGGATTGTTTTGAGTACATGAGATAATGCACTTAGTCTTTAGGATAATGTACTTATTGTATTTTGTTCTTAGCACATAGAATCATGCAATAAATCCTAGCTAATACCATCATCATTAAATATCTTTCAAACTTTAATCTCCATCACGATACCAACTTAATCTCCTCACTGTTTCCTCTTTTTTTTTTTTTTTTTTGGTATTTCTATCACTACCTCTACTTGTTCCTCTTTTTTTGAACATATGAATTTAAATGCTTGATTCTTCACTGCCCTTTTGCACCTTACCCTAACTTCTGTTACTAACTCTACACAGAGGAATAACACTTCCTCATCTGGGCTTAGAGCCCCAGTATTCTGTTAGACAATTCACCACCTCATCCTCTTTCATACCCATTCATGGTCTATTCATCCATTCCACACAAAATAAAGGAAAACACACATATACAAATGGGTATTGGGTGCTTAGTGTTTGCCATTAATAATGAGAACCAGAGAACATGAAGATGATTTATATAGGGCTCCTGTTCCCCATAAGTTTTCCAGTTTTCATGGCTTCAGTTATTATGTTCAATCTAATGACTCCTCTTTTTCTGTCCTTTCACCAGTTTCTTCTGTTCAGCTTTCCTTGGAAGGCTTCACTTCACAGCTCACTGATTCTGTGAACCCACCACATTCCAAACTGAAGTCATCATATGCCCCTCCACTTCAGCTTGTTTCCTCTAAATTTACATGAAAAGTCTAGTCTTTCTTTACTGGCTTCATATTGATTAGGCTTATCTCCCAGATGTGGCTCCATTTTACATATTATCAATCCCTATTAGAATGTCACAGAACAATGGGCTGTGTACCATAGAAATATTTGTAGATTAATTCAGATATGGCAAATAAGGTTTCTAAGAAACTTAGAATTACAGGCCAATATTCATGTTTAACATAAATGAAAAAATGCTTAACAAAATATTAGCAAACCAAATTCAACAATATATTAAAAGGCTCTACACCACGATCAAGTGGGATTTATTCTAGAGATGCAAGAATGGTTCAACATTTATAACAATCAACTAGATACACCACATT
The DNA here is from genome assembly GCF_057876585.1 of Rhinolophus sinicus. NCBI lineage: Eukaryota > Metazoa > Chordata > Mammalia > Chiroptera > Rhinolophidae > Rhinolophus > Rhinolophus sinicus. Next base: position 22,589,732 of record NC_142507.1, on the reverse strand, counting down.
AAAAAAATAAAGGATAAAGTTTTATGATCATCTCAATAGATGCAAAAAAAGCATTTGGCAAAATCCAACATCTCTTTATGATAGAAACTCTCAACAAAGTAGGTATAGAGGAACATACCTCAACATAATAAAGGCCATATGTGACAAATCAACAACAACTAACACCATACGTACTTAATGGCAAAAAGCTGAAAATCTTTCCTCTAAGATCAGGAACAAGACAAGAATATTCATTCTTACCATTTTTATTCAACATAATATTAGATGTCATAGCCAGAACAATGAGGCAACAGAAAGATATAAAAGGCATGTAAATCCAAAAGGAAGAGGTAAATCTTTCACTGTTTTCAGATGACATGATATTATCTATAGAAGACCCTAAATATTCTATTAAAAAATTGTTGGAACTAGTGAACAAATTCAATGAAATTGCAGAATACAAAACCAATACCCAAAAATCTATCGCATTTTTTACACTAATAATGAAATATCAGAAAGAGAAATTAAGACTACAATTCCATTTATAATTGCATCAGAAATGATAAAATCTCTAGAAATAAATTTAACCACGGAGGTGAAACACCTAGATATCGAAAACTATATGATATTAATGAAAGAGATTGGAGAAGTTACAAATAAGTGGAAAGATATTTCATGCTTATAGATAGGAAGAGTTAATATTGTTAAAATGTCCATACCAGCCAAAGCAATCTACTGATTCAGTGCAACCACTGTCAAAATTCTAATGGTATTTTTCACAGAAATAGAATACTCCTAAAATTTGTATAGAACCACAGAATAGTCAAAGCAATTTTGAGAAAGAACAACAAAGCTGAAGGCAATGTGGTCCCTGATTTCAAACTGTATTACAAAGCAATGTAGTCAAAACAGTATGATATCAGCATCAAAACAGACCCATAAATCAATGGAGCAGAATAGAGAGCCCAGAAATAAATCCGCCCATACATGGGCAATTTACAACCAAAGAGTGGAGACTATACAATGGGAAAATGAAAGCCTCTTCAATAAATGGTGCTGGGGAAATTGGGTAACCACATGCAAAACAATGAAACTGTACCACTATGCTACACTATACACAAAAATTAACTCAAAATGGATTAAATACTTAAACATAAGACCTGAAACCATAAAATTCCAGAAGAAACATAGATAATAATTCCTTGACACAGATTTGGTGATTTTTTTTTTTTTAATCTGACACCACAAGCAAAAGACCAAAAGCAAAAATAAACAAGTGGGATTACATCAAACTAAGCACAGCAAAGGAAACCATTAACAAAATGAAAATACAAACTAAAGAATGGGAGAAAATAATTGTAAATTATATATCTGATAATGGGTTAATATCCAAAATATACAAAGAACTTATACAGTTCAATAGCAACACCAACAACAACAACAACAACAAAAAATCCAATTATGGGCAGAAGATCTGAATATACTTCAAAGAAGACATACACATGGTCGACAGGTGCATGAAAAGTTGCTGAACATCATTAATCATCAGGGAAATGCACATCAAATTCACAATGAGATATCACTTTAACCTGTAAGAATGCTATTATCAAGAAAACTAGAAATAACAAGTGTTGGTGATGATGTGGAGAAATAGGAATCCTGTGCACTGTTGGTGGGAATGTAATTGGTGCAACAACAATGGAAAACAGTATGGAGTCTTTAAAAAGTTAAAAATAAAATTACCATATGATCCAGCAATTCTACTTCTGCATGTTTATCCAAAGAAAATGAAATCACTAATTCAGAAAGATATAAGCACTACCATGTTCACTGTAGCATTATTTACAATAGCCAAGATATGGATGGATGAATGGATAAAGAAATTGTGGTAAGTATACACAACGGAATATTGTTCAACCATAAAAAAGAACAAAACTTTGCCTTTTACAATGACAACATGGATGTATCTCTAGGGCATTCTGCTAAGTAAAGTAAGCCAGACAAAGAAAGACAAATCCCATATGATCTCTCTTTTATGTGGAATCTAAAAATAAACAACAAAAAAATAAAAACACTCCCTCCCCTCCAAAAACAAAACAAAACAAAACAAATTCATAGACGCAGAGACCAGGATGCTGGTTGCAAGAGGTAGGGAATGGGGGGGTGGGAGAAATGGGTGACTTGTTTTTTGTTTTTTTTAGGGGGGCTTAAATAAATTGAATTAAAAGTTTTTAAAGACTCAGCAAATTATATGTTCTGTTACATGAATTGTTCTTTTTTCATAAAAATATTTTATATCTCAAAATATTATTTCACCATCCCATATATTTTAATACCCTATATATTGTCTACATTTTTTAATTAGTTTCAGGTGTGCAAAGCAATGTAATAATTAGACATTTACACCCTCCCAAAGACAGCCTCTCCCCCAGTCTATTACACCCGTGATATCGTATATGGCTGTAAAAATCCCATTGACTATATTCTTTATGCTGTACAGCCACATCAAACTAAAAAGAGTTTTCATAGCAAAGGAAACCATCAATAAAACAAAAAGACATCCTACTGAGTGGGAGAACATATTTGTCAATGATACATCTGGTAAGGGGTTAATATCCAAAATTTATTTAAAAAACTCATGCAGCAAAAAAACAAACAGCGCTATTAAAAAATGGGCAGAGGACCTGAAGAGACATTTCTCTAAAGAGGACATACAGATGGCCAACAGACATATGAAAAGATACTCAGTGTCATTAATCATTAGAGAAATGCAAATAAAAACCACAATAAGATGCCACTTCACTCCTTTCAGAATGGCTATTATTAATAAATCAATAAACAACAAGTGTTGGCGAGGATGTGGGAAAAAGGGAACCATCAAGTACTGTTGGTGGGATTGCAGATTGGTGCAGCCAGTATGAAAAACAGTATGGAGGTTCCTCAAAAAATTTCAGGTGGAACTACCTTGTGACCCAGCATTTCCACTCCTGGGTATTTATCCAAAGAAATCCAAAGACACTAATTTGAAAAAATATAAACACCTCTTTGTTTACTACAGCAATATGAATCATTCTTAACTGATATAGGCATGTGAGAAATTACAGAGCATATATGAAAAATTAGAGCTGATATCCAGCAGTTAAAAAAAAAGAAATTTAGAATCCTAGGTCTTATCTATACTATTTGCCCAGTTGCTATCATCTGTTGAGAATCCATTATGCTTTTTAAAAATGGTGTGGAAAAGAATTTTTAAATCCATGGTGCCAATATGAAACAGAAGAAATCTTATTGCCTAATAAATTACCCAATTTATAGTGTTTTTAAAAGCTACATTATTTTAAAATGAACTTTATTTAAACTCTGTTTGACAACTTTTTTTTAATTTCTTCCCATTGCCTTCTATTTGACATTTGCACAATTACATGCCAAAAAAAAAAAAAAAAAAAAAAAAAAAAGAATGTGGAAGGCAGTCATATGAATTTAAAAAAAAATCAAGATATGAACGAAACTCCATTGTACTTTAAATTAACTATTGATTTTTGGGTTAATTTAACTTGAGTAGCAATAAAAGCTCAGTATGTCTCCCCTGCATCTTTCTGTTCATCCTTGTCCCAAAGTAGCTAATGAAACTTTATCCATTAACATCATCTCCCATATAAAGTGGTAATTTCTTAGCTGAAGCATAGCAACCATTTCTTACAGCAATGTCTCTTACAAAATAATATAATGGAATACATGATACTTAGAGATAATCTGATCTAGTCTTCTCATTTTATTCTAGTTCGGAGAAATCAATCTAGCTGCCCCTTTCTCAAACTGTATATTTGCTCATTCAGGGGAAAATTATTAAAATAAGAAAATGAAAAAATAATGACACACCAGTGTTCAGGAATTAACTAGGGATCAAAACCTACTGGTGAGCAAGGAGCAGTCTGGGCCTGATGAATATTGCTTTTGGAAAGTCATTCTTCGTGCCACCAACAGGTTTCATTTTACTATTTCTGTGACATCAAGGGAAGACAGAGCAGAATCAAACCACTGAGTTGATGTTGCTCTGGTTTGGGTTTCAAAGGAATAAGGAAGGACTAATGTTGAATACTTTAGCATTTTCTGTGCATCTGTAAAACATTCTGAAGCTGGCCCAGGGGAGACACAACACAAAGAGTGATGTAGAACTTTTTTTATTTAATTAATTAATTTATTTATTTATTTATTTTTTACTGAAGCTATTAATGCTTAGGCTTGCCAGGCTGGATAGAGTCCTAGGGACATACTTGAGGGTTTCATTTATTTTTCAGTTTAGTAGCACAAAAAGGGTGCTTTTCCTTGCAGTTGGCACTTATACTCTGAACCAATTAACTCTGTGACTTTGTCTCTTCAAACGATTACTGGAATGTTTTCAAAAGAAAAGGGTTTTTGAGAATGTTAGTCTATAAATCATCATTCTTTGGGGCCTGAGCTGCATTGTTGGTGGGATCAGAGTGATCTCCTCCCAGACGCTAGCACTGCCAAGCTGGGCTTGTCCGCATAAGCTCTGATTTGTCCACTGTCTGCCATGTTCTTAGGGAAATGCATCAGGAGCTGCTGACCACCTTGGTTGGTTGTCCTTAAAAATCTTTAGTTAATGGCTGATAGGGATGGCCCAGAGCTGATAAGAAAGCTGACTGAGCTCACAGTGGCTGCTTCACAAGTTCTGGCTTCAGGCTTTCTTCAGGAAAGGCAGATGATAATGTGAGGTAAAGTTTGGGGCCACATCTGTAGGTAAAGAAGTGTTTGATGGTAGGTTTCCACAAGCACACAGGTATGCTTAGCGGTTTCCTTCTAAATCAAGAATTCAAGTCTGTGAATGTAAGAAAGAATCATCGTAGTAAAAAATGTGCCTACTTCGAAATGTTTGTATTTATCAGACCTTAAATAGTGAGAAAATACATGTTTCTAAAATACTTTCTGACAACCTACAGCAAGTTTTGGAAGATAATAGCTGAGCTAAGGTAAGTTTAAAAAAAAAACAACAAGCAAGGTTCTTTTACAACTTTAGACTTTATCACAATACTTACGTTGGAGGGGAAAATGTGGGCTTCAGAAAGAGACAGACCCTTTCATTGCCTGAAGCTCAGAGAAGCAGAGACTAGCTTCAAATCTTGGTCTCACTCACTGGCTTTGGGAATTAGGGCAAGTTGCACAGTTTTTCTCAATTTTAGTTAATTTGCCTATAAAATGGGGCATATAATACCTATTATTAGTGATCACCATATAATTCATGATCCAAACCAGAACAGTTTTGAGAGACAAGCAAGTTTCTATTAATAAGTATATGAAAACAACAGGTGTCAATCGGGACCATTCCAGGCAAACCAGAAATATGGCCACCCACTCCATGATGTTTCTATCAGGGTATGGATATAGCATTTGTCACATCGCAAGCACTCAACACGCAATTCATTTCTCTGTATTCTCCCTGTGACTTGTCTTTCTCTCCTGCTTCCTCCATAGCACTTGGTTGGTATCATGATGAGAGGGCAAACACAAACACCTTGGGATTAGGACAAGCTATTCTCAGCCCCATAGCCAGAGTGACCTTGGAAACTGTCAGCCAGATTATGTCACTCCTTGGCTTATAACACTGAAAAGTTTTCCCAACTCACTAAGAGTAAAAGCCAAAGTCACAACTTCCTACAATACCTACTCCCTCCCCACCACTCCAGTCTCAGTGCTCCCTGATGGCACCAGCCAAGCTGTCCCTTTAGCTCTCAGGTCTGTTCCCTTCTGTCCTGTCTGCTCTCCTATGCCTCCCCCAGGCCTCTGCATGGCCAGTATTTTCACCTTTGGTCAGGTCTCTTGTCCAAGGGACCTTCTTGGTGAGGCATTCCTGGTAACCTTCTATAAAATAGAAAAAAAATGTTACTTCCATCCCCAGCCTGGCACGTCTTTCTACAGCTCAAAGATACTTCTTTCTCAGCAGTAAGACAAATATTTTCAACCAAGAGGCACATGAAGTTTCAGTCCTAAATCACCAATGTATATGGTCTTGGACCACAAACCTTCAGTACAGACTGAAGTGTTGGCACACATTTAACACTGAGTCTCATTAACCATCTGTTTCTGAGATCTGATTTCTTTGGGCAGTTTGTATCAACATGATCACACCACAATAGGTGCCAAGAAAGCTTAATTCTTGGTGACCTGAGAGAAAGCACTGAAACAGTCCATTAATTAAATCAAATTAAACATTCAGTCAAGCGGTTTGTCTTGGGGAAGTTCAGTTGTGCTGCCTATAGAGTTCCCCAGGTTTCAGCACCTGGTGCTTACGTTCTGGAGGTGGTGTGAGCAGTAGCACAGGCACTCATGTGCAGAGAGGGGCTGGCTCACACCCGATGCGACATAGGGACTCAGCAGGGCAAAGTCATTCAGTATTACCCAGGGACATTTGGACATCATGATGGCACTAGGGAAGTCCCCCAAACATAAACAATTATATTTCTTTTTTTTCTGATTAGGAAAATGTTCAGAAAAAATAAAAATAAAAAATACCTTACATTCATTAAAAGTACTTATGTGTATTTTGACAGGGGTGGGGACACAAGTGCAAAGTTCATGGCCTGCTAGACATTTCCTTAGACTCTGATTATTTGTTTAATGTCATCCAAGGTTCATAGGACCTGAAATGTTTTTTGTCTCCCAGGATGAAAAAAAGGGGGACTGAGAGATCATGGCCCCTGGGTCATTTGCCAGTTGGAGAGATTTGGGAGACTGGCTAGCACAGAGACCCATTGGTACCACCATCTCTAAATTGGGAGCTAAATATTTGGAAGGCCTTGGGTGGAGAATTTTGCAGTTAGAGCCCTACTTAAGATTTAAGCACCCATGAGTTTCACTAGAGGATTAATATGTTTGCCCCCAACTCAGAGCATTGTGTGTGTGTGTGTGTGTGTGTGTGTGTGTGTGTGTGTACCTATACACATGTGCACAGAGGTACATCTCTCTAGGGTAAGTCCCATATGTCACTTCCCAATTAAAATTTAAGTAATGTACCCTGGGAGGAGAATGGAAGTCTGCAACATTAGGGATACAGATGGAAGAATGATACTTTTTATGTGACTCTACTGTTTATGTAAAAAATGGAAATATTTGTTGCAGCCGATTGAGAATTCTTGTACGGTTTGATCCCAAATGGGGCCATACTGCATAAAGAAGGTGGAGATGTATTTTCAATGAACTCACCTAAAAGAGGCTTCTAGCACAGATGTGGCATGAAGCACTCCCTGCCCACCCCTTGCTTTCCTCACTCACCTCCAGGGAGTGGTGTGGATAGCGCTAGTTAGAGAGGGTCAGTCTGAGAAGCCAAATTGTATTGTCCATTTCCATAAGCACATACAGATCTAAGACTAGGACACAAAGCCAAAGGGCCAGAAGCCCTTGAAATAAACTGGGGAATGAAAACAAAGTTGATGGCAAAAGAGCCTGGGAAAGTAGGGTTGGTTTCAGTCACACTCTGGGTGAAGGGCAGCCACAGCTCATTTTAGATGATTCAAACTTGAGCACTTCTTTAGGCAACCAGCAGAGAGCAGTACACAACATTTTTTGATGGATGGATTAATAGGCATTCACTTGTTCAGTATTATTCAGTAAACATTTACATGTGCTAGGAGCTAGGAGCGCAAAGGTGAAAAAGATGTGAGCCCTACACTTAAGACACATGAGATTTCGGCGAGGGAGAACAAGAGGCTCCATACGGATCAGTGCACTGCTGCAGAAGTGCGCTCAGCATAAGGGGACATTGACTTGGACTGTAGACGATCCTGTGAACACAGCCACTGCTTTTTGACATATCATCGACAATTTCAGTGACATTAAGAACAGAACTGACAAATATTCTTTTATGATCTGTTGAAAATTATTCTAAATTGAGAAGATGTCTTCTCTTTCAGACATTTCTCTGGCAATAGCTGCTTAAATCTAGGAGTAAAAATTCTGGCCCAACAAATTTATTATGACATCCTAATAGTTGCAAATGGCAGACTGTGAGATTAGACACCTGCTTCTTTCCACATTTACTTATGGGCTGACTTTATTTGGCCATCAGTATTTCTTAAATTGAATCTTAGATTGGGACAGTGGTGATCCTTTCCTCCTTATGGTGAAAGACTCAATTTTGTTCTACAAATAAACTTCTAATGTCTAAGTATTTAAAACACTCTAGCTAGCTTTGTCAAAAGCTGCCCTCATCTCCACATATCTGATACCTTGAGTAATCAAGAAATGGGTCACCAAGGGAATCGGAAACTTTTGACATGACAGGATTTTAAAAAGTGATTTTTCAGTTGGATTTCAGATCAAAATTACAGCACTGTACTAAATATAATATATATATATATATATATATATATATATATATATATATATATATATATATTAAAGTTAATTGGGGTGACAATTGTTAGTAAAGTTACATAGATTTCAGGTGTACAGTTCTGTATTACATCATCTATATATCACCTTGTGTGTTCACCACCCAGTCAGTTCTCTTTCCATCACCATATATTTGATCACCTTTACCCTCATCTACCACCCCCCCCTTACCCTCTGGTAACCACTAAACTATTGTCTGTGTCTATGAGTTTTTGTTTCTTCATTTGTTTGTCTTGTTCTTTTGCTGTTTTCAATTTTATATACCACATACCAGTGAAATCATGTGGTTCTCGACTTTTTCTGTCTGACTTATTTCGCTTAGCATAATAATCTCAAGATCCATCCATATTGCCACAAATGGCACTATTTTATTTTTTCTTATGGCAGAATAGTATTCCATTGTGTATATATACCACAGCTTCTTTATCCATTCATCTATCGAAGGACATTTTGGTTGTTTCCATGTCTTGGCCAACGTAAACAAAGCTGCAATGAACATTGGAACACATGTGTCTTTATGTATAAATGTTTTCAGATTTTTTTGGTAGATACCTAGCAGTGGGATTGCTGGGTCATATGGCAATTCTATTCGTAATTTTTTGAGGAACCTCCACACTGCCTTTCATAGCGGCTGCACCAGTCTGCATTCCCACCAACAGTGTATGAGGGTTCCTTTTTCTCCACAGCCTCTCCAACACTTGTTACTGTTTGTCTTGTTGATGATAGCCATTCTGACTGGGGTGAGGTGATATCTCATTGTGGTTTTTATTTGCATTTCTCTTATGATCAGTGATGTTGAGCATTTTTTCATATGTCTGTTGGCCATTTGTATGTCCTCTTTGGAGAAATGTCTATTCAGGTCGTCTGCCCATTTTTAATTGAATGGTTTGTTTTTTTATTGTTGAGTTATACACGTTCCTTATATATTTTGGATATTAGCCCCTTATTGGAGGCGTTGTTTGCAAAAATCTTCTCCCATTCTGTTTGTTGCCTCTTTATTTTGTCAATGGTTTCTTTTGCTATACAGAAGCTTTTTAGTTTGATATAGTCCCATTCATTTATTTTAGCTTTTACTTCCCTTGCCTTTGGAGTCAAATTCATAAAATGCTCTTTGAACCCAAGGTCTGTAAGTTTAGTACCTATGTTTTCTTTTATGTGGTTTATTATTTCAGGTTTTATGTTTAGGTCTTTGATCCATTTTGAATTAATTTTGGTACATGGTGACAGACAGCAGTCTAGTTTCACTCTTTTGCACGTGGCTCTCCAATTCCCCCAGCACCATTTATTGAAGAGGCTGTCTTTTCTCCATTGTATGTTTTTGGCTCCTTTGTTGAAAATTGTCTGTCCATATTCATGTGGTTTTATTTCTGGGTTCTCAATTCTATTCCATTGGTCTGTGTGTCTGTTTTTCTGCCAGTACCATACTGTTTTGATTATTGTTGCCCTGTAGTACAGCTGAAGTCAGGGAGTGTGATACCTCCAGCGTTGTTCTTTTTCGTTAGGATTGTTTTGGCTATTCAGGGTCTTTTGTGGTTCGAAACAAATCTGATGATTGTTTGCTCTATTTCTTTTAAAAAATGCCATTGGGCATCAACTATGTTGATTATTCCAATCCATGAACATGGAATGTCTTTCCATTTCTTTGTGTCTTCTTCAATTTCTTTTTTAAATGTCATACATATATATAAAATAACCAGTTAATTGGATTCAATTCCTTATACGTGCATTCAAAAATCAGGCTGGTGTCATGTATGAGAATCTTTCTAGATATCACTCAGGTTATTACTACATCTGCACTGTTTTAATCATCATGTGATAGATTCTAATCTTGACAATTATAACTTTGAGGGATGCAAAAATATAACTTTTTTATTCTCAATAACTGATTAAAATCATATTCCTCATGAGGAAACTTTTTGGGGTGATGGAAATATTCTCCATCTTAGTTGTGGTGGTAGTTACAGAAGTTATAAACATTTGCCAAATTCCTCAAACCACATGAGTACATCTTAAAAGAGTGAATTTTACTACATGTAAATCATATTTCTACAAACTTGACTTAAAAATAATCCAAACCTCTGTTTTCCCTGATGATGAAATTCTTGATCATTTACTCAAGACAAGTTCAGTCACTTCCAATATAAAGCTTAGCTTCTTTTGGCCAAAAATTGATCAAGGGTTCTCATTCTGCTCCCTTTCCTACTCCATGTAGTTACCTTAGTTCCTGGGGGTATGGACAGGAGCCCTGGTGTGAGGGCCATCCTCTATTTTCTTTGGTCATCCCTGAGGTGTCTCATTCCACTTCATCTTTAGATATTGCCTCCTCCCTCTTAACTTCTGCTGAAGGAAACATATGTCCTACTTATGGCTTTGGTTTCCCTCTCCTAAACTTCCAGACTTTGTCAGAGTGGAGTACGGCTGTTGTAAGTAGCTGAAGCTACTGACCAAGTCTCAGAAATAAAAACTTAGGATCAACTATGGTAAAAAGATGTCGTGCGGGGCGGCCTGTGGGGTCTCTGCTCCCGCTCCCCATACAAGAACGCAGGACATGGTGAGGCCAAAAAGGAACACCCACGGAGCCATAGGTAGGGGAGTCATACCACTATATTCTCTCCGGCGGCACTATACTCTCACTGGAGGCTGGATCCACACTGTCCGCAAACCGCCATCCACACTCGCCAGCCCAGCCGCCATCTTCTTGCTAGCCCCCATTTTTCTCCCTCTTCTCTTCTAGCATAGCCACAGCAGTTATATTAGTGGCCAATGGCTCACTGGTTACAGCTGACGGCCAACTAGCCACAGCTGATGGCCATGCAATCACAGTTGATGGCCATTTACTACCTGAGCCAGGCACCTGTCTATGTGAGGCTGAGAGCCTGGAAACTACTTTCTGGGGCTCTGCCTCCACAAAAGAACATTTGAAAAATTTGGCAAAACCGTCAAATATATACGGATAATCTAAACCAACAAGTTAACACTTTCAGATACTTTTAGCTAAATCATGGTGATAGATACATCGATAATTACTTAAAATCTGCTGCTTTAAGAATGATTATTTGTAGTCAGAATAATTGATTCATAATACTTGTCTTTGAATACATTCAAGTAAAATCTCTTCCATTCTGTATAACATCCATTTCTAGAAACCCAGCCTTGTATTTTTCAAGCAATCGAGTTAATGGAAGTTCTCTTCTAACTCACATTTTAGACTTACTGTTGGGCTCCCTCATGAATTCACCTCCCTGTGTGTCATGCAGGGTGTCATGGGGAGTCTCTGGTCCCGCTCCCCACATAAAAACGCAGGACATGGTGAGGCCAAAAAGGAACACCCACGGAGCGATAGGTAGGGGAGTCATACCACTATAGTCTTGCTGGCGGCTGGGTTGGAGACACAGGAAGCAGGAGCCACACTATCCGCAACCTGCCATCTGCTTCTCTGCCAAACAACCTCACTTGCTAGCTGTAATCCGCTCTTGCTAGCTCCGCCATCATCTTCTTGCTAGGTCCCATTTGCTGCTAGCATAGCCACGGCAGTTATATTAGTGGCCAATGGCTCACTGGTTACAGCTGACGGCCAACTAGCCACAGCTGATGGCCATCCAAACACAATTGATGGCCATTTACTACCTGAGCCAGCATCTTTCCATGTGAGGCCGAGAGCCTGGAAACTGCACTCCTGGCTCTGTCCCCACACTGGGTATGAGGGTTTCCTCTCTTAAAGATAATTTAAGAATCTCATGCAGTTTTACAACAGAATGCATATCTGTTAGCTAGAATATGTGGCCTTGCCTTTAAAGCAACTTGACTTCTGACTTTCAGGCCAAGGAGAGGGATTGAACAAAGGATTTGCGGCAATCTTCACTTGCTAAGACTTGTTTAAAACACATGCGATTTTAGGGCGTCTCTAAACCATATATTAACTAAGCATTCTTTAAATTCTCCCTTTGATTTAAATTAGATGATTTGATGTTGCCTTAAGGATCATGAAAAAACTTGGAGTTAGAATATATTATGAATTTAGCTTTTAAAAAAAGAATCTGCATGCTTTTGTTGCAGAACCACAGCAAATCCTTAGTGAATTATGTTATCGAATACAATTAAAGGGAAGTCAGTGTTAAAGATTCCAGAAAAATGTCTTTTGCTCTGCGTGGGATCATGTTTTCTTTTATCTTCCAATTCAAACTTTGTGACTCTTTTTGATGTGGTTTGAGAATAAAATTTAGTGCTCAACTATGATAACCTCTTTGTTCTAAATCTGGGTACATTTACTACTCTTTGAATTTTAAATGGCAAGTAGTTTTTTTGTTTTGTTTTTCTTAATGTGTATTAATTTAATCTGTAGCAGCTTCCGGGAACACAGTGTTGAGACGTATCTGAGGTGTGTACAGGTAGCAGGCAAGGGGCATGATTTGATCACAGGGCATGTTCAGTGGTCGAGGGATGGCTGAGTGCTTTTATTTGTGCTATAAATATATGGTCTCTGTTCTAAATAACTTTTGATATATACTTTTTAAACCTTTCACTACTAATTTACTTTTTAACTTCATATGTGTTTTAATATTTTAAATATCCTTATTTATTTTTTTTAATAAATATTGTAAACATATTCACTCGGCATTTGAAATGAAGAAAAAATTCGCAGCAAACAGAAACATGGTTTCCCTATGAAGACTTCCAATCATGCTTGCCCACATACTTGTTTTCATGAAAATTCTAGTGTAAGTTTTGGCTTACTTCAGTTTAGGCAGTTGCACAAGTTGTAAGACCAGATCTTCTTTAAAGGTAGTTTAAAAGATGTTTTTGGTTTTCCTAAAGTCATGAGAAGTGTTCTAATTTTCTGCTTAAGCTCAGCTGGGTTTCACTCTGGGGTGTTTTAGAATATGCAAGACTATACAAAGAGGCTGATTTATCTTCTCTCCTTACACCATTTCCTGATATACCACATTTGTCTTTTCAAAGGTCAGGCATGATGTAAATAGGCAATGTTTCTCACTTATCTTGTTTTCTTACTTGTTGGATTTTCATGTCTGAGTTCTTTGGAAAATGTTAATGTGGATTTCTATAAATGCAACAGTTCAACTGCACAGAGTGTGATTTATAAAGAGTTCTAGAACTTGGAATAGAAATTACTCATTGTATCCAAGATATTATTCATATTAGTAGTATCAGCAAGAATAATCTCTTTTCTAATTAGTGATTGTTTTCACCTGTGTCTCAAAAATTGCCTTAATTCTAAGGTCAAATGTAGTGGATTATAATTTGCTGGTTCCTCACTGAGCTCTTTCTTAAAAATTATATTTAAATTTACATTTCTCTAGGATCTTTGTATTTTTTCTCTCTCAAGAGGGCTATTAAAAATCGCCATTATTTGAATAGTAATGTACATGAAGGGGCAGCGTTAGTGACCAGCTGTGATTTAGAACAGCCAAACTTTAGGGGGGAAAATTGCCACTTTTATCTAATTAAGAGAGAGAAGAGTTTTTTTGTTTTCTTTTGTTTTTTATACAACTTTTCATAACAACTGTGAAAATGTAGTGGTTAATGGAAGTGCATAATTGCTAACAATAATTGTTTTGAAACAGTAGTTCTGGGAATAACTGATAGTCTGTATGAATGAGGTAAACATGAAATGGCCAAGAATATGTTTGAATAGGGGTACATATATGAAAAAGAGTGGGGCCAAGTGCCACAGAGAAACTCGTGTCAACTAGATTAAAGAACATTCTAATTCCTTTCTAGGGTATCTAATACATCCAAAGAGAAAATAAAAATGAGAAAGATAATAGCAGATTTCTATGACATTTCATGGTGGTGTATGAGATCTATATATACACTGACAGGCAGCCAGGTGCCCAGACAGAGTCTAATGTACTTATCAATCTCATCGGCACCAGAGGAGATTCAGGGAATCAGAGGCTTCATCAATCCAAAAATAACAAAGTCGAGTTTCAGCGTGGACAGGTAATAGAAAGATTCTTATCAGTCCTTACCCACCATATTTCCTCTAATTTCTTTAACTAAAAAAGACAAAACAGAAAATTCTGGAGATGCTCATTTGGTAGCAGTTAGGAAGCACAGGGAGGTGTGGTCACTTCTTGGTGTACATCTTACTCTTCAGGAGTTTAGTCAAGGTGGGACTTAACCAAAACAATGTAACCATAAGTAAGTCCCAGTTTCTTCTTCTATTAAAAACAAACAAACAAAAAAGGCAAAAAGTGAAAAACAGTTATGATTTTACTTCCAGCTATGGCAGTGTAGTTTATAACAAAATGACCCTCCTGCTGATGACTAGAAATACTTGATAAACATCTTTTAAAATAGGTTTTAAATGCACTGAAAGGAAGTTAGGGCTTGAGGGTTCAAAATTCTGGAGAGAAAAGAAGTGCAAAGGAGAATGTGATCTTCAGCATAGCTTTCTGCCATTTGTAAGTGGAAGAGTAGAAGTAAGGAGCCAATCAGCAAATGAGAGTGAAGAGCCTGAGGTGCTGTGCAGAGATTTCCGAGGTCTCGTGGGGCTGGGATTCAATCTAGGCCCAGCAGTAAAGACAGATCTCCATAAACTCCCCCTGAAAAGTGGGACCTTCTCGTGAGTTCTCTCAAAGTAGAATGTAGGGCATGTCCTGCAGGTTGTTAGTAGGGAAGCTGACTCAGGAAGCACAGTGAAGAAACATAGAGAAGGAGAAGAAGAAAGATGTAGAGCCAGTATAACATAAGTATGCATTCTAGAGGTCACTGCTGTTGGTAGCAGGGACTGGATACCTCTAGGACTTCAGTTGACAGGCAAGGACGACTAAAGTGGCCATAGGAGGAGGAAGCCCATGTCCTAGCACCATGCACACTTCCATCATTTCCATCATTCTTACTCCACCCATGGTCCCATTGTACAACATGCACTGTGGTGACCAAGGCAAGATCCCTATATAGAAATAACAGAATATTATTAAAATATTTTAAAAGATACAAATTAATAAGATATACTATGTTCCTGTATTGGAAGACTCAATATTATAAAGTTCTTACTTCTCTCTCAATTGATCTGCAGTTTCTTGGCAATCTAATTCTAAAATTTATGTGGAAATGCAGAGTCAGTTACACCCAAAATCATCCTAAGGATCATTAATTTTGAGGAAAAAAACTGGAGGACTCAACTTATCACATATCAAGATTTCTTATAAAGTTAAGGTCATTAACAGAGCATTAATTGGTACAAGACAAAAAGAGCAAAGAAACAGACTAGAGCCAGAAAAAGATCCATATGTTCAGCATAAGGGAAAAAATAGTATTTTCAATCAATTCTGAGAACAAATTGGATATTATTATAGAAAAACAGAAATTGTGAGCCCTATTTTATATTGAACCCATAAATAAATTCCATACAAATTTAGGTAAAAGGAAAAAACAATAAAATATCTAGAAGATAACATAAGACTTTGGGGGAAGACTAGGATTTTTAAAAATTGTGGTAAGATACACATAACATGAAATTTACCATTTTAATCATTTTTAAGTATACAATTCGGTGGCATTGAGTACATTCACATTGTTGTGCAACTATTCCCACCATCCATCTCTAGAACTCTTTTCATCTTGCAGAACTAAAATTCTACGCCCATTAAACAATATCTCTCATTCCACGCTCACTTCCCCCCACCCCAGTCCCTGGCAACCACCATTCTACTTTCTGTCACTAAGAATTTGACTCCCTTAGGTACCTCATCTAAGTGGTATCATAGAGTATTTGTCTTTTTGTGACTGGCTTATTTCAGTTAGCATAATGTCTTCAAGGTTTATCCATGTTGTAGCATGTGTCAGAATTTCTATTTTTAAGGCTGAATAATATTTCATAGTATGTATGTATCACATTTTGTTACCCATTCATCCATCAATGGAGTAATGCAACTTGGGTTGCTTCCACCTTTTGGCTACTGTGTGTAATGCTGTAATGAACGTTGGTGTACACATAGAGACTGAGATTTAAAAAAATAAAACAGAGAAACATTAAGCATAAAGGAAAGAAAAGATAAATTACACAATTTTAATATTAAAGACTTCTGTTCCTTAAGACACCATTAAGAGAGTAAAAAAGCACGTCACAAAATGGGAGAAACTATGGCAAAATATGTACTGGCAAAGGACTTGCTTCCAGACTACATATACACAATGCCCACAAATCAACAAGAAAAAGACAGATAACCCAATTTAAAACATGAGCATGACACTTGAATAGAAAAAAGGATATCTAAATATCCAATAAATGTGAAAAATGTATCCAACTTTATTAGTAATCATGAAAATATAATAAAAAACATAGGGAAGTGTCACTGTGCACAATCAGATGGCTTGAGCTTAAAAATAATGACAATATGGACGTCACCAAAATGGCAGCGTGAGATGAGCCTCTGGAAATCTCCCCTGGAATTTACAACAAATTGAAAAACTATAACTCCACAAAAGACTCCCTGCACAGCACACAGGAAAGAAAAAGAGTCTCACTACTGAATTCACCTAAAGGTGGGCAAATTGTGCTAGCGGGGGAGGAGGAAAGGGAGAGGTGTGGAGACGGAGCCGCGCAGGTACAGGACGCAGACCTAGCTCAGTGCTCTGATCTCGCTGCATCCCGGAGCTACACAACTTCGGGAGAGGGAAGAACTTGAATGCTAGGGTTCCACTTATGGCCCACAGGGCTGAGGGGACAGCATATAACATGGCTGAACCCAACACTCACAGCAGAGACCTCTGAGTAAAGACTGAGGGAAGAAGGCTGAAAATGGTGGTTTAAGCCCTCACTGCGGAGCAGAGAACGGAAGCCTTGGGCACTGAGACTAGCCGCCCGCTCCTTACCCTCCCAGAGTTCGCCCCACTGCCACATGCCCAGTGCTAGAAGCAGAACAATAGCAGTGTCAGATCAAAAGAACAGAATATTTGCAGTTCTGGGAACTGTGGTCTGCAGACACAGATTTGCAGCCCAACTAGTTCCAGCAAAGGGGAGGGAGCTGTGGAAGCAGGACCGGCTGTGGTGGTGGTCACTGCCATTGCTCTGGGCCAATTCTCACAACTCACTCCGCCCCTGTCCCCACCCATCTGCATAGATCCCTGCAGGAGTAAACAGAACTGCTGAAATACACAGGATCTGAATCTGGTGCAGGAAGAGCTTTAGAACTTCAAAAGCTCTCTGCATCCCCACAGGGACGTTGACACCCTATGACACAGGCGAACTGTTAACAGAGGAGAGGCTCGCCTTCCAGAGAATCTCCCCATCGTGTGAGAAGCTGGAATAGTGCAGAGAAAACATAACACAGTTTGAGAGAGAAAAAAAGGCTGCCATCGGAGAGAAAATAAAACATTCTACCAACACGTACTGGAAAACAAAAGAAAGACCTCTTCCTATCAACCTGTTGCAGAACCCACTCCTGAAGATGTCTAGGAAGAGAAATAACAAATCATTAATTGTCATGAATAATCAAGGCAACAAGACAGCTCAGAAAGAAAGGGAAAAGTCTCCGGAAAATGAACTTAAAGATATGGAAATATGTGACGTAATGACAGGGAATTCAAGATTGCAGTCCTGGGGCTGGCCTGGTGGCTCAGGTGGTTGGAGCTCTGTGCTCCTAACTCTGAAGGCTGCTGGTTCGATTCCCACATGGGCCAGTGGACTCTCAACCACAAGGTTGTTGGTTCACCTCCTCGAGTCCCGCAAGGGATGGTGGGCTCTGCCCAATGCAAATAAGATTGAACATGGCACATTGAGCTGAGCTGCCTCTGAGATCCCCCAGATGGCTCAGTTGGTTGCAGTGCGGGCTGTCAACCACAAGGATGCCAGTTCGACTCATGCAACGGATGGTAGGCTGTGACCCCTGCAACTAGCAATGGCAACTGAACCTGGAGCTGAGCTGTGCCCTCCACAACTAAGACTGAAAAGACAACAACTTGACTTGGAAAAAAATCCTGGAAGTCCTGGAAGTACTGGAAGTACACACTGTTCCCCAATAAAGTCCTGCCACCCCAAAATAAATAAATAAATAAATTTAAAAAAATAAATAAAATTTAAAAAAAGATTGCAGTTCTGAAAAAATTCAACGAGATGCAAGAAAACACAGACAGGAAGTTTAATGAACTCAGAAACACAATCGAAGAAAAACATGAACATTTTACCAAACAGATTGAAATTTTAAAAAAGAACCAAATAGAATTTCAGGAGATTATGAAATCAATAGAAGAAATTAAGAATGAAATAGCCAGCTTAGGTAGTAGAGTTGACCAGATGGAGTAAAGAATTAGTGACATCAAAGATAGAAACCTGGAAACGACACGGATGAAAAAAGAAAGAGACTGGAGATGTAAAAGAAATGAAAGTACACTACAAGAAATTTCTGACTCCATCAGACAGAGCAATATAAGAATAATGGGCATACCAGAAAGAGAAGAAAGAGAGAAGGGAACAGAGAGTATATTCAAACGTAAGTCGATGAGAACTTCCCAAACTTGTAGAAAGAACTGGATCATCGAATCCAAGAAGCAAATAGAACACCTAATTATCTCAACCGCAAAAGGCCTTCTCCAAGGCACATTGTACTGAAGCTGTCAAAAATCAACGACAAAGAAAGAATCGTCAAGGCAGCCAGGGAAAAGAAGACGGTAACCTACAAAGGAAAGCGCATTAGATTATCATCAGATTTTTCAGCAGAAACTCTACAAGCCAGGAGGGAGTGGAACCAAATATTCAAACTATTAAAAGTGAGAAATTATGAGCCAAGAATAATATACCCAGCAAAGATATCCTTTAAATATAAAGGAGGAATAAAGACCTTTCCAGACATACAGAAGCTGAAGGAATATTCTAATACATGACCTGCAGTACAAGAAATACTAAAGGATGCTATACGACTACCATCAACAGCGATAGTTTTTGGTAACCAAAACATAAAAACGGGGAGACTAAAGGTCTGAACCGGTATATGGGAATGAAGAAAGTAGGCATGCTGAAGAAAAAGGAATACTCTAAATATCTTTTTTTTTTTTTTACACAAACTTAAGGGTAACCACTCAAAAATAACAAGAAAATCCAGAACTGAAATATATACGTTAATAAAAGAAGAAACAGAGGGACACATAATAGAATACCACCACACAGAAATAATAGACAACAACAAAAAGGCAAAAAAAAAAAAAATGGAGACACAGTCCTACCAGAAAACTAAAGCTAGAATGATAGGAAATCCTCACATATCAATAATCACCCTAAACATAAATGGACTGAACTCACCAATAAAAAGGCACAGAGTAGCAGATTGGATCAAAAAAATAATCCAACCATATGCTGTCTCCAAGAGACACATCTCAGCTACAATGACAAGCGTAGACTCAACGTGAAAGGGTGGAAATTGGCACTCCAGCAAATGGTATCCAGAGAAAATCAGGGGTAGTTATACTGATATCAGATGAAACAGACTCAGGGTGAAAAAGGTAACAAGAGACAAAGATGGACATTTCATAATGGTATAGGGGACTATACAATAAGAAGACATAACAGTCAACAATATTTATACCCCTAACCAGGGAGCACCGAATAATACCAAGCAACTTCAAACAGAACTAAAGGGAGAAATTGACCAAAACACAATAATACTAGGGGACCTAAATATATCATTGACAGCTATGGATGGATCAGCCAAACAGAAAATAAATAATGAAATAGCAGCCCTAAATGACGCATTAGGTGAAATAGACATAAATGACATTTATAGAGCACTCCATCCTAAAACATCAGACTATACATTTTTTTCTAGTGTACATGGAACATGCTCAAAGATGGACCATATATTGGTCCATCTTTGAGCATAAAACTAACCTCAGCAAATTTAAGAAGATTGAAATCCTACCAAGCATATTTTCTGATCACAAGGCTTTGAAATTGGATATCAACTGCAAAAAGAAAGCAGGAAAAACCACAAATACATGGAGATTAAACAACATACTTTAATGAACGAACGGGTCAAAGAAGAAATTAGAGGAGAGATCAAAAGATACATAGAAACAATTGACAATGAAAATACATCCTACCAAAATTTTTGGGATGCAGCGAAAGCAGTTTTAAGAGGGAAATTTATAACATTACAGGCCTATCTCAAGAAACAAGAAAAATTCCAAATAAATAACCTCACGTTACACCTTAAAGAACGAGAAAAAGATCAAATGAAACCCAAGGTCAGCAGAAGAAAGGAAATAAGAAAAATCAGAGCATAACTCAATGAAATAGAGAACAAAAAGACAATAGAAAAAAATTAATGTGACAAAGAGCTGGTTCTTTGAAAAGATTAACGAAATTGACAAACCCTTGGTTAGGCTCACTAAGATAAAAAGAGAGAAGACACTAATAAACAAAATCAGAAATGAAACAGGGGAAGTTATCCCAGATGCCACAGAAATACAAAGGATTATCCAAGAATAATATGAAGGACTATATGCCACCAAATTCAATAACCTAGAAGAAATGGACAAGTTCTTAGAAACATATAGCCTTCCTAGGCTGAACCATGAAGAAGTGGAAAATCTAAACAGACTGATCACCAGTAGCGAAATTCAATCAGTCATCCAAAACCTTCCCAAAAGCAAAAGTCCAGGACCAGATGGCTTCACTAGTGAATTCTACCAAACCTTCAAAGAGGATCTAATACCAATCCTGCTATAACTCTTCCAAAAAATTGAAGAAGAGACAGTTCTCCCTAACTCATTTTATGAGGCCAACATTACCCTGATACCAAAACCTGGTAAGGACAACACAAAAAAAGAGAACTACAGACCAATATCTCTGATGAATACAGATGCAAAAATCCTAAACACAATTCCAGCAAATTGAATGCAACAATGCATTACAAGGTTTATTCATCACGACTGAGTGGGGTTCATCCCAAGGGCACAAGGATGGTTCAACATCCGCAAATTCATCAATGTGATACATCACATAAACAAAATAAAGGATAAAAATCATATGAGTATATCAATTGATGCAGAAAAAGCATTTGACAAGATACAACATCCATATATGATTAAAACACTTAATAAAATAGGTATAGAAGGAAAATAACTTAATATACTAAAGGCCATATATGACAAACCCTTGGCTAATCTCATAATTAATGGTGAAAAACTGAAGCCCTTTGCTCTACGTTCAGAACATGGCAGGGCTGTCCCTATCACCTCTGCTTTTCAACATAGTGTTGGAAGACCTCTCCAGAGCAATCAGGCAAGACAAATAAAAAAAAAGGCATCCAAATTGGGAATGAAGAAGTTAAATCATCACTCTTTGCAGATGACATGATGCTATATATAGAAAACCCTAAAGACTCCACCAAAAAGCTATTAGAAACAATCAACGAACACAGTAACGTTGCCGGCTACAAAATCAATGTACAAAAGTCAATTGCATTCCTATATACTAACAATGAAATCTCAGAAAAAGAAATGGAAAAAAAAAAAAGCAATTCCTTTTGCAATTGCAACAAAAAGAATAAAATACCTAGGAATAAACTTAACCAAGGATGTAAAAGACCTATATGCTGAAAACTATAAGACAATTTTAAAAGAAATTGAAGAAGACACACAAAGAAATGGAAAGACATTCTGTGCTCATGGATTGGAAGAATCAACATAGTTAAAATGGCCATATTACCCAAAGCAATATACAGGTTTAATGCAATCCCCATCAAATCCCAATGGTATTCTTTAAAGAAAGAGAACAAAAAATCATCAGATTTGTTTGGAACCACACAAGACCCCGAATAGCCAAAGCAATCTTAAGAATAAAGAACAATGCTGGAGGTATCACTCTCCCTGACTTTAACGTGTACTATAGGGCAACAATAATCAAAACAGCATAGTATTGGCAGAAAAACAGACATGTAGGCCAATGGAATAGAATTGAGAACCCAGAAATAAAACCACATAAATGTGGACAGATAATTTTTGACAAAGAAGCAAAAAACATACAATGGAGAAAAGACAGCCTCTTCAATACATGGTGCTGGGAGAATTGGAAAGCCACGTGCAAAAGAATGGAGCTGGACTGCTATCTGTCACCATGTACCAAAATTAATTCAAAATGGATCAAAGACTTAAGCATAGGCCTGACACAATAAACTTCATAGAAGAAAACATACATACTAAACTTATGGACCTTGGGTTCAAAGAGCATTTTATGAATTTGACTCCAAAGTCAAGGGAAGTAAAAGCTAAAATAAATGAATGGGAGTGTATCAAACTTAAAAGCTTCTGCACAGCAAAAGAAACCATCGACAAAATAAAGAGGCAACCAAGTGAATGGGAGAAGATTTTTGCAAACAGTGCCTCCGATAAGGGGCTAATATCCAAAATATACAAGGAACTCATGAAACTTAACAACAAGAAAACAAACAACCCAATTGAAAAATGGGCAGAGGACCTGAAGAGACATTTCTCCAAAGAGGACATACAAATGGCAAATAGACATATGAAAAAATGCTCAAAATCACTAATCATCAGAGAAATGAAAATAAAAACCACAATGAGATATCAGCTCACCCCAGTTAGAACGGCCATCATCAACAAGACAAATAGTAACAAGTGTTGGAGAGGCTGTGGAGAAAAATGAACCCTCATACACTGTTGGTGGGAATGCAGATTGGTGCAGCCGCTATGGAAGGCAGTGTGGAGGTTCCTCAAAAAATTACGAGTGGAATTGCCATATGACCCAGCAATCCCTCTCCTGGGTATCTACCCAAAAAATCTGAAAACATTTATACATATAGACACATGTGCTCCAATGTTCACTGCAGCTTTATTTACGGTGGCCAAGACATGGAAACAACCAAAATGTCCTTTGATAGATGAATGGATAAAGAAGTTGTGGTATATGTACACAATGGAATACTATTTGGCGGTAAGAAAAGATGAAATAGTACCATTTGTGACAACATGGATGGATCTTGAGATTATAATGCTAAGCGAAATAAGTCAGACAGAGAAAGCAGAGAACCATATGATTTCACTGGTATGTGGTATATAAACCAAAAACAACAAAAGAAGAAGACATACAAATGAGAAACAAAAATTTATAGATACAGACGATAGTTTAATGGTTACCAGAGGGAAGTTGGGAGGGGGGTGGTAGATGAGGGTTAAGGGGATCAAATATATGGTGATGGAAGGAGAACTGAGTCTGGGTGGTGAACACACAATGGGATTTATAGATGATGTAATACAGAATTGTACACCTGAAGTCTATGTAACTTTACTAACAATTGTCACCCCAATAAACTTTAATTTAAAAAAAAAATGACAATACCAAGTATTAATTAGCCTGTGGTGTACCTTGACCTCTCATCACTGAGCATTCAGAGTGTACATCTGTCTAAGCATTTTCAAAAATTGAATGTGTTGCCAGAGGCTCACAGTGATGTCCAAAAGAGGACTCAACCCGGAGTAATGTGAAGAAAGCATTCAAGAACGAGACATGCAGTAAAGCATAGGAAATTTATTTGAATGGAAACTACACACTTGAGAGGAAAATGTGGGTGAATTCAGAGAAGAGACTGCTCTGAGGAAGTCCTTACCCCAGGATATTTATACCTCCTGGAGACAGGTTTTAGCAACATCCCATTGTAGAAACTACAATGTAAATGAGATTACAGTGACATTATAATTAGCTAAAGGTCAGGTCCTGGTCATATGGATCAGCCTAGTTGGAAGAAACTGGTTCTTGCCTTTCTCTAGCTGCAGGTGCTGGATACATTCACTTTGTTACCAGTGAGGCACCTCACTTCATATTCTGGAGGGGGTTGTCAATCTCCTAGTCTACATGTCCTGCCTCAAGACTATATACTAAAACTGTATAATCCAGCAGTTCCCCAACAGATATGTACACAAATATACACAAAAAAACATGCAGGAACATTTAAGCAGTGTTATTTTTTATACTCAAAACCTAGAAACAACTATTATCCAGAAGTAGTAGAATAGATAAATAATTTGGAATAATATTCAGCAATGAAAATGAACAAAATGCTGTTAAACAAAGCAATATGGGTAAATTTCACAAAAGTTGAGTGAAATAAGGCAGGCAGAGAGAGAACACACTGCATGATTCTTTTTATGGTCCCAGACCAGGAAATACTAATTAAAAGTGTTAATAGGATAGTAGTGACTACCATTAGGGGAAATAATGACTGGGGTGGGTCATGGAAAGCTCTTGGTGTGCTGTTAATGTTTTATTACTTGCATGGATGTGTGCATTGAGTGTGTTGTGCATTTGTAATTTGTATACTTTTTCTCTAGTTAATAAATAGTTTATTTAAAAACTTTGCATACACACACACACACACACATATGTTTCAATTTATTATTTAGAAATAAAAGCTACACGAGGCAAACAACAATGGTGGAAAACATGCATTCTGGAGGTAGACTGCCTGGGTCTCAGTCCTGGCTTAGTCACTCACAAGATGTTGGCCTTGGGCAAATAATTTAACTCTGTATGTCTCAGTCTTTTCAACTATAAAATAAGAAAATGAGTAATAAATTATTAGTAGTAGACTTAAAATAATTGTTATAATTAAATTTTAAAAATATTTTTTACTAGACTATATGATTGAGGAGAGAAAGAATTATATGTTACATGTTTGTGTATATTCCATAAAGCATATTATAGGACTTTGCACATAAAATAGTAAGTGGTGATTTTTTATAGTAATAGTAATAGTAATAATGATGTAGTAGTAATATATAGCAATATAGTAATGTAGTAATATAGTACTATAATTGCTAATAATGTACTAATAGCAACGCTATTTTTTTCTAGAGGAAGGAAATGTCCTCATAATCACTCAGTTTCTTTTTTACTGTACTGGTTGATATTTTTTCGATCATTGCAGTGTCTCTTGGAAAATTGAAGAAAGTTCAATTGAAGAAAATTTCAAAACTTACCTGGTTTGTTTTGCTTTCTTGGTCCACACCACTGTATGGACCAAGGTAAGTTTTGCTTTCCAGGTAAGTTTTGCTTTCTTGATAAGAAGTGGGTTTTTTTTTGCAAATTTATTAAAAGTAACATAAAAGTCAGGTGAAAGAAAAGATGACTGCACAGATCATGCAGAATTGAGATAAGAAAATAATTTTCTTTTAAGAAATTATAGTTAAATGAAGTTTTGTCAGATTAGGTTTATTATGACTTACAAGGTACACTGCTAACATTATTATAAAGGAAATTTCCTAGGAAAATAAAAACGTGTGTGTGTGTGTGTGTGTGTGTGTGTGTGTGTGTGTGTGTGTGTGTGTAAAATCCCCAGACCTAGTAGGTAATATTCAAAATTACATCTGTCATGTTTCTCTACAGATGTGCTTCTCCTGGGTTCCCTACCCCACACTCTTCAGAAAACCAGTAATGTGGAAATCACCCTCAATTCTCCTTTTTTCTCCCCATCTTCTACTCCTGCCACACCTGTTAACTAAGTCCTGTCAATTCTACTTCATTAATATCTTCTTTAATATCTCCCTTAGACCTATTAAATTCAAAAATAAGTTTGTTTAACTCTAAAACCTGTAGTCTTAACTGCTTAAATGCAACTATATATTTTAACTTACAGTACTGAAAACAAATCATTTATTACATTTATTTCTATACTCCTATTTCCCTTCTACTAGATTTTGAGTGATTTGAAATCCAGTATTATACATTGTCCAACTTTATTCTCCCAGTACCTAGTATAGTGCTTAATAGTATAGAAGTTTAATTACTGACCATATATTGAATGAGTGGATTTAAATCTGTGAAATTACTTTGAGTAAAATTCTCTAAAGGGAATGAAAAGGGCTTAAAATGGCCTTTGCAAGAAAGAAGTATGTGTATTTTGGATACAAACCAAAGAGAAAGAAAGAAGAAAAGGAAGGTAGTAGTGTACAGGAAGAAAACAGATGATAAAATGAGTTGAGGACCATATAGAGGAAATTATTAGAAAGAGGCAGAAATAAGAAATTGAATAGAGGAAGGAAAGACATAATATGCTGCCTTCTATACATGGTGTCACTGTACAGTGGTATGAGCTTTGCATTTTTTCCCTGAAGGATGGAGACTTATACTGAGATTTCTTTTTTTTTTTTTTTAGCTTTTATTCCAAGTCTCCCCTGCCAACAGTGGATGGATGTGCAGAATAGCTGATGAGAACCAAGACTGTAGACTTTGGCATGGATCAGAACAGAACAGCTAGTAGAAATCCCTAGCTTAACCAGGTTCTAGTTTTCAAAAATTATTTTAAGATTCCTCTTGGTTGTGAGAGAAGAAGACAATGTTAGAAGATCTGAAGACCCCAAATACTGAAAAAGCCAACACTGAGTGACTGTGGCAACAATATCATCAGCAGCTATGAGGCGATCACCAGGGACTCCTGCAGGTAAAAAGAAGGAGAGGTAGGGGCTTATTTGAAAGAGCAGGCTGAATATTCGAAGGGTAAGATGTTATTACCAGGTTGGTTGATACAAAAAATAAAACTGACATTCTGTACATTTTTCACTAAAAGAAAAAAATTACCGTAATAGAGTATCTAGACTATGGTTTTCTCTATTTTATTTGTCAAAATTTGTGTTACATAAAGTCTGATAACCCACCACCTAACTTGAGCCTCACACATTACCAATACCAGTGCTTAATTTGCTTCTCCTATCCTCTCCCCCCAAATAGCCATCCTGAATATTTTGTTTATCGTTTTTTTCATTTTTTTATCCTTGCTATAAAAATAAAAAGGTTTTACTAATTATGCAGGTATCCCTGAAAATACTTTTGAATAGTTTTTGTGTATTGTGAAAATTGTGAAGTGTTATATGAAGTCTTTTGTGACTTGATTTTTTTTTCCCCACTCAAGATTGTGCTTCTAAGTTTTATTCATTTTCTTGTGTTGTGCTATAGATTATTTTTATGACTACATAATATTCTATTGCATGATCCTACATAATTAATTTATTCATCTCTTGTTAATGGATAATTGTGTTTTTTCCAGTTCAACTGTCACAAATAAACTGAAATGAACATGCTTGTGTATGTCTCCAAATACATAGAGGCAAGAGTTCCTCTAGGCTGGTGGTTCCCAGATGAAGGTGATTTTGCCTCCCCCAGGGACATTTGGCAATGTCTGAAGATTTTTATTTATATTATTTATTTATTTATTTATTTTAGTTATTACACTGGGGTGGGGTGCTATCAGCATCTAGTGTGATGCTGCAAAACATCTTACAATGCATAGGACAATACCCACAGCAAAGAATTGCTAAGCCCAATGTCAATAATACTGAGGCTGACAAACCCTGTTTTAGGGTAAATGCATAGAATTAAATTGCTGGGTCAAAGAACATGATTATACTCAGCTTTATAAGATAAAGCACTTTTTTCAAAAGTGATTGTGTTAAGTTTTACTCTTACCTACTGTGCATAAGAGTTTCTATCATATCATAATCTCACAAACACCTCGTACACTTAATTTTTGCCTTAATTATTAAATGGGTATCAAATGGTATCCCATGGTGGTCTTAATTTTCATTTTTCTGATTTCTAAGAAGAGTGAGCATTCTTTCATTTTTTTACTGTCTATCAAATTTAGTCTTCTGTGGAAGTACATGTTCTTGTCTATAATATTTAGGGTAAAGGCAAAGGTCGTGTTAAAGCAAGTGAGGCAGAAACTGCACATACACTACTTCTGGTTAAATGAGGTCAGACAATAAAGTTTGTGAACTCATCCTAGAGAAAGTGCTACATACCTCATTGCTGAATATCACTATGGTCACTTTCTAAGTGTTCCCCTTGGGAAGCTATGCACCAATGCCAGTGTCTAGTCCACCCTTCAAAGCAATTTTGGAACTCTTTTTCTGGAATGGCCATCAGAGCTGTTGTCATATTACTCTTGATGTCCTTAATGTCATCAAAATGTCTTCCTTTCAATATTTCCTTTATCTTAAGGTAAAGAAAGAACTCACTGGAGAACAGATCAGGTGAGCAGGGAGGGTGTCCCAGTACAGTTATTTGTTTACTGGCTAAAAGCTCCCTCACAGACAGTGCTTGGTGCATTGTTGTGATGCAAGAGCCATGAATTGTTGGCGAAAAGTTCAGGTCATTTTCATCTAACTTTTTAATGCAGCCTTCTCAGCACTTCCAAATAGTAAATATGGTTAACTGTTTGCCAGGTTGATACAAATTCATAATGAATAATCCTTCTGATATCAAAAAAAGTTAGCAACATCGTTGCAACAAGTTTGCAACTTAATTGTCAGACTGTGTATTTCATTCCTGAGAAATTACTTATATACTATCTATGGCTGCAAAAATACCTGGGATATGTGGGCTCTAGAATTGCAGTTAGTACCGAAATATTTTGTCCAGTTTGTGGTACATTTTAATGAGCTAAAATTAATTTTAATGCAAATTTAACGATGTACTATTTTTTTCCTAATCATCAGCAAATTTTCTTATATAAGTCTACCTCCAGAATATTCTATAGATAGATAGGTAGGTAGATAGATAGATAGATAGATAGATAGATAGATAGATAGATAGGAAGATAGATGTTATGTATATGTATATACACATATATATATGCTTATACATATATATATACATGTATATTAAGTCTTATCTTTAAGATTTAGATATTATTTACTCTATCTGTAATTGATATTTGTGTATAACATGAGGATGGAATCCACTTTCACTTTTTTCGATGTTGATACTCACTGTACCACCACTATTCATCATCTACTCAATCTTTTCCCAAGTGCTCTACTAATCATCTTTACAGATACAGGTAGTCCTTGCTTTGCATGGTTTCCGTGCACACAAATTTCAGTTACAATTATTTAGTTAAATAATATAAGTCCCCGAACAACATGATTCAAATGTCAGTTACCGTGTTATGTTGTTATTGCATAAAGTACAAACTTCACTGCTAGTTCTTCAGTCCACAGATCACTACATAAATGACATACACATTCTGATCCGTGACCAATCACTTTACTTATTTCAAAATCCGTTGGTGATGCCTCACTGCCTATGTGTTACAAGTTCATGCACAGACAGCAAAGCATGTCATTGTATTGACTCCTTTTCTCCCAGTGAAAAACCCATGTGACATTTTATAAAAATGTGTATTTCAAAGATGAAAGCATGTCAAAGATATGAAAAGTGATAACACTGGAAGTGAAGTTCAAATCAAACGTAAATGGAATTAAAGAAAAATTCAACCATGGGAATGTTGACACTGCCACCATTTGACAGACTTTAGCTAAGCAGCCAGAGGAATTTATGAAAGGAAACATGATAAATAAGAAAAGTGGTTGTGATAATAGCGATGAACATGTCCCAGAGGAAGTGATATTGGTAAAAACTTCACCTCACAAGAACTCTCAAAGATATTTTATGACATTAAAAACACAGAGGATAAAATGTTGGAAGCTGATTGAAACTTAGAAAGGAGTTTAACAATTTGCTAGGGCATAGGAAAGATGCTTGCTCTTTACTGTGTTATATGACAAGAAAAAGAAGGCAAGTACCATTCAAAATACTCATAAGTTTGTGTGTTTTTTTAAACACAGAAATAGACCTTTTAATTCCCAGTGTTTCGAATGTTTTAAAGTAATGTACTAAATATTAGTGCTGATATATTTTTCATTTTCTTGTTCATTTCTAACTAGCAGTAATAGAGTTTTTGATGTTTTGGCAAAAATAGTTCACAATGAGCAATCGTAATTTTCCCCATTGATTATTAAGATTGCTTGGCACAGTTTCAGCTGCGGTCCTTAAATGGTTCTGCACTACTGCACAAAGCAACAACTGTCTATCAAATGTGTGTAAAATGTCCAGGTCAATTCTGAACACTTTTTTCTGTTTCATCAGCCAATTTACCTATGCCAGTACCAATTCGGTACTGTTTTAATTAGCATAGATTTATAACAAATTTTGAAAACTAGTGAGATAAGCCCCCTAAATTACTCTAATCAGAAGTGCCTCTGATATTCTTGGGTTTTACTCCATGCATTTTATCATCTGCTTGTCAATTTTCTTGTAAAATTCTGGTGAATTTGATTTAATTACATTGAAGTTTTAGATTAATTTGAGAGAAACTGACATCTCTATAATTTCTTTGTACTCGCGAATATGGGACAGCTCTCAATTTGTTTATGACTTCTTTGCTGTCATTCCTTAAATTTAGATAATTTTTCTATAAATTATGGTACATCTGTTTTTAGATTTACCACTACCTTCTTAAATTTTTATAACAATTTAGGATTGTAACTTTCATTGAATTATGCTTCTTAACTGTAATTTTTTGGTCAACAGAAATGTAGCTGATTTTTATGTATTTATTATATATCTAACATTTTCTCATCTCTTTTAATTCTACTATTTTTTATAACTTCTTTGGGTTTTTAATTTAGAAAGTCATATTGCTGTGAATAATGACAGTTCCTTTTCCTCTTTTCCAACACGTTACATTTTATTCTCCTTCCTTCCTTCCTTCCTTCCTTCCTTCCTTCCTTCCTTCCTTTCTTTTTATTTAAATGCATTGAAAAGTGCATTAATTAGTGATAACTTCTAAATTTTCACCATTAAGCATGGTAATTGATTGTGACTTTACATTATTATTTAAACATATCAATCTTCTATAAATAATATACTGAAATGTTTTTATGTGAATTTACTTCTCTCTTTATTCTTGGATACTATGTCCCCCCGCCCCTTATTTTAAAGAATTTAATAGTTTATTTTCCTGGTAGGGAATTTTGTTTTTTCCTCTGTTTCTACTACTCTGAGTAATTAGGTCGTCACTTATGCTTTCATTTCTTTACTGGTAAAATTTGGCTGTGCATATTTTTGTATCCAAATTGCATGACAAGTGTACTTATCAAAGAACATTTGTAGAGTCTATGAGTAAAATCACAATACTAGTATATTTTACGCTAGTAGTTTTTACGCTAAATTGGCAAAGATCTCTTTTGTCAATTTACACAGGTAGTGGATTGTTTCTTGAGAGATTGTTGTTAAATCCGAAGAGGAAGATGGCAATCAAGAGGTGCCGTTTCCATGCAACAGATGTGCTGTAACGTAGTACCTCATTATGCAAAATCACGCTCCCCGTTGTCCAGTGCATTCCAGCTGTGTCATCTGCATGCCTCCTGCCATCCAGGCTGGCTACATTACTCCCTCCTTTCAAACCAGAACTGAAGGCCTTTTTTTCCTCAGGAAGCTGTTTCTTATCGGCACTCATAGTTCTCTCCTTATTTGTAATTTTCTTTTCTGGAATAAGCATAGTGAAATGGAAAGAAAAGTGGATTAGGATTTAGAAAACAGGTTCTTGATTCTGCATCTCAAACACTTACTCTGCTCCCTGTTAATTCTGTGAATATAGGTACTACTCTCATCTTCTTTGGGGTTCAATTTCCTCATGTGTAAAATGGAAATAATACCTGTTCTTTCCAGTTCATTTGAATCAAAATCAAATGAATCTATGTGTATGAACTCTAAAGCATTATTGTAATATGGTGTAGGTATAATATAAATGAGGAGAATCATGTTGCAAGGGCAGCTCTATAATTCATTGGCCATTTATAGGTGAATCACTTAAACTCTTTGATCCTCAGTTTTCAAAATTTATGATGAGAATGATTGAATCAACCTACTTACTTTATAGGGTTGTTATGAATTGAATATCAATACATCTTAAAACAAAATGCACTACAAATAGAAATTATAAAACTAATTTTCCTCTATTATGAATTAATCTACAGAATATGTTGATTGATGTATTCAGTCATCGTACAAATAGTACTTGATCAACTACCTACCAAATCCAGAAGTGGAATATAAAAGGAGATCCAGTGATAAGACAATACAGTCCCTGTCGGCAAGGAGTCAGTGAACACCCACTTACCCATTTGAAAACAGACATTAATGTCTTAAGGGCCATGATAAAGACTGATGTGACAGCCCAAGATGAATGTCTATGTGATTGCAAGTTCCTTGAATCTAGAGAACTCATGCATTGCACTTGTTCGTTTGTTCACCCATTTACTCATGAGCAACATCACGTGCTTCCAAGGTGTCAGGCACTATACCAACTCCTTGATACATAGACGTAAAAGATGAAGTGCTCCTGTCTTCAAGAAGTTGCTACTTGAAGATAAGGGAGGTGGGATGTGGTATTAAATGAAGCCAAGAGCTGTTGTGCTCTGGCTTTAGCAGGCGTTTTGGCATCACTGTCTGTTAAAGCATTGTGCACTTTTTCAGACACATAAAGAAGTACATTGGTGGACTAAGTAGATTTCTTCCTGTCTTCCTTACAATAGTTTTGATTCGAGGAAATATCCATTCTTTGAAAGTTAATGAGGAATTGTTTTCTTTATAAACAAAATGTATAACGCTTCTCTGATCTGCTGTTTTTTTTCCTTAACATACATCCATATAAAATGCATGTGCATGATAGTTATTGCCATTTTATAACATTCAAGCTCTCGGAAGAGACCATATATATTTTTATTTTTTGAAGGAAATATTTTTATTTATTAATGGGGAGTGAAAAGAGAAAAGATTTAAGTTTTTCAGAACCAAATTTGAATTATAACTCCTTCACTGAGTAGTTCTGGGGACCTCAGTTTGTTTTATGTAAAATAGCAATAATGACACCTATTTTGCAGGATTATTTGAGGATTTCACACAATGTTTATAAACTACCTGTGAACATGTCTTACAATTATTAGCAGCTCCATGATGATAGTGTTATTGTAATAGAAGCAAGTTTAGATTAAAGAAATCTTTAGATATGATGCCATACACACAAATGAAGTAGAAAACTCACTTTTATTTCAAGATCATATTTCAAGGATGTAGTACTCCAACATAAGAGACCGATTTTTATTTTAAAAATCTAGATTTACACAGTTCGATATGGTAACTTTATGGCTAATAAATGTATATTAATTAAAATAAAATCTGATAAAAAATTCAGGTCCTGGTTATACTAGTTACATTTCAAGTGCTCAATAGCCACAGATGGTTAGTTGGTACTCTGTTGGCCAGCATCTATACATTTGGTTCTATATTACATGTAGATATTTGGTATCATAGGAAGCTATGTTTAATATTGCACGACATAGTTTTATTGTTCTGAATACGATGATAGTTACGGAGTAACATAAGGAGTAAATAAAAGCGATTAGTATTTGTATAAATGTGTCATATTTTAAAAAATCAAGAATCATCCAGAGGAAGACATAACAGTTAATATTCTTATTAGAGCTAAAATGAATTTTACTGTCAATGCAAAGATAGAAGTTAAGATGGAGGTGACTTATTTCTTCAGAGTTAGCCAACATTTTAGAATAACTGCAAACCTTGGAATTTGGATTTGTAAGAAACAGAATGATACAAATTAAAATATTTAAA
Source organism: Rhinolophus sinicus (assembly GCF_057876585.1). Lineage (NCBI taxonomy): Eukaryota > Metazoa > Chordata > Mammalia > Chiroptera > Rhinolophidae > Rhinolophus > Rhinolophus sinicus. Next base: position 22,555,897 of record NC_142507.1, on the reverse strand, counting down.
TGTTTTACTGTATTATGCTATACATCGTTAGATACTAAACACAAGCATATCATTGCAAAATTATCATTAACTGAATTATAGCCATATTAACAGTGTCTCCCTTGCTCATTCTCTCTGAGCACTCAGGGTTACATGTATAAGAAAAGAGGGAAATTTTCTTGCTATTCCATTAGAGGTGGAAGAAACCATACATAACACCTAGTCTCATGCCTCATTTGACAGAAAAGGAAACTGACACCTAAAAAGATTAAATGACTTGCAGAAATTTTGGATGAGGTAGATGAGACAGTAAGAGAGCAGGGTCTCTTGGTCCCTTGGGTACACTGGGGAATTTTCATTTAATGTCTATCAATGTATTATTTGTATTATATCACCAAGATTTTGTGAACAATCTGCTAAGGAAGAGATCCCTGCACAAATCAGTGAGTTTGCTATAAATTTGATTTGTCAGAAAATTCTACTGGAATTTTTTTTGGAGAGTTTAGAAGACACAGGTTACTAGTTTTCCTAGCATAACTTGTCAGTCATTTAAACTCAAGTCTCCTTCTAATTATGAGAAAAGGTCTCTGAAAAAGAAAATATTTAGGACTTTATTGTGGAGTAAAAATCAAACATAGAGTGGTCTGTTTCGTTGTGGGATCCTCTAAGTCGTACACAACCTGTCTTCTGTATGGCTGGGGAGAAACTCAGAGGAGCGTCCACAGCTAGCACTTACTGCATTCTTACCATGGAAGGGGCTTTATGTGAAGCTGGAACTTCACACATGAGCATATTTGTTCCTCATAGCAGACCTCTAGGTGGGCTCTGTGGTACTTCTATTTTACCGATGAAGAAACTGAGGCACACAGAGATTAAGTTTCTTAGCTAAATATAATTGGTACAGTCAGGATTCAGGTCAAGGCGTTCCTAACTCTAGAACTGTGTTGTCCTACATGGGGGCCACTAGCCATGTATCTATTGAACTCTTGAACTGGTTCTGTTCTGAATTGAGATGTGCTTTGGGTATAAGGTACAGACCAGATTTGAAAAATATAGAATAAAAAAGAATGTAATAGTCTTAGTTCATCTAGACTGCTGTAACAAAATACCATAGACTGGGAAGCTTATAAACAACAAAAATTTATTTCCCACAGTTCTGGAAGCTGGAAGTCCAAGATCACAGTGCTAGCATGGTCAGGTTTTGGGGAAGACTGAGTTGCAGACTGCTGACTTCTTGCTGTGTCCTCACATGGGAAAAGGGGCAAGGGATCTCTCTGGAGCCTCTTTTATAAAGGCACTAATCCCATTCACAAGGGCTCCACCCTCATGACTTAAGCAGCTCCTAAAGGATTTCAATATTTGAATTGAGGGGGTAGAGGGACATAGACCTTCAGACCATTACAATAACATATCTTAATAATTGTTTATAATGACAACGTGTTGAAATGGTCATCATTTGAATTTATTAAAATAAAAATATTAAAATTAACCTTTTTTTCTTTTTACATACACAGCTCACATTATATTTCTCTTGAAGAATGCTGTTCTAGTGTCTGAAGTTTTAGCCACTGAGTACACCTACCAGTCACATGGAAGGAGAGAAATAAAGGCTTCCACTAAGAAAATTCTAAATGAGGAATTTTTACTGATTTTAGGATATATTTGTAGTATCATCATAAGACATTTCTAAAAACTGACATTTTAGGATGAATCAATGTAACTTGAGAATAGGACAAAGATTTGCTGAAGTTGCACTCCTAACAGTCATTTGATGTGGCTTGAATTCATAAATGCTTTTTAAAGTTTCTGAGCTTCTCCCTGAAGGCCTCTTTAAATCCTTTCCATATTTTATGTTTCATTCTAAGTAATGTACCTTCTTTAAACACGCTCTCACATTAATTATTTTTCCTCTTTCGCTGGCAGATGGCTAGATGAGTACCAAGATGAAGGCAAGATGGAACATGAACTGCTCGCAGAAAGTAGTGAGAGTCCAGACTGGTTATGTGGCCTTGTGAAAGGGCTACCTTGGGTCTATCACTACTCTGGCTTCAAAGGGCTGTTGATTCTATTGTGATAGTGTGTTTGCCTTTTCCTTGTGCTGGAGCAAACCCCTCGGGAGGGTGAGTTTGCGCTAGTCACAATCATTGCCTTGGGGAGCTTCAAAAATTGGAGAACCATTAGACAACAACCGAATGAGATCAGCCTATGATATCTGCGGTGCGCATGCTATTTCTTCTTCTCCTCCTTTTCCTTTTCTTCTCCTTCCTTTCTCCTTTCCTTCTCCTGCTCCTTCTTTCTTTCAGAAACTCTGACACCTGCTAAGTATGCTGAAATGTTTAGGTAGCCTTCGTAGAGAGTAACTCAGGTTCATAACATTTGATTGCTGTAAAATACTTTTATATAACATATGTTAATTTTAAAATGGCAGTCTTATTCTTAGATAATGGTATGACTCTCTTAGTATTGGCGGTAATATCAAGAAGAAAAGGTAAAATGAAAGCAATTGATTGCAGTAAGTTGCATTCCCACTGCACTTCACGCTGGTCCTCATTGACTCGGTCTTTTGGGAGCTCATCCCTGGAGTGGACAGCAGCAGAGCATCATTCAGGGGACACATTTGAAGCAGACATCTTCTATCCATTAGCCACTTTCCCCAGTTAGCCTCAAATACTAAGTGCAACAGACAGTTCCTTCAAATTGGCACATGAGATAAAACTTACTTGCCAGCTTAGGAGCAACCATGTCATGGCTTTGATATCAGAGACCTATATTTGAATCTTGATCCTGCCACAGTGAGGTAGATACCATCATCATCCAGATGAGGAAACTGAGAGTTGGAGAGGCTTGCCCACACACATTGAGTGAAATAAATAGCAGAGCAATATTTAACCCAATAGTCTGACTCCAGACCCTGTATTCAACCATAAGGTGACCCTTTTTTACACACATACTGGTTTTCTCCACATGTGTTAGCTAGCCTATGAAATCATGCAGATGGTCCCAAATAATCAACTCTTATATACCACCTTCCTGGTTTTTGTCATATGTAGGAAACACCTGCACCATTATATACTTAACATATTTCTCTTTAAACTGTCTTTAAATTGGGTTATTTGGGGGTAGAGGGAGCTTAGTCTTGTCCAAAACCATATTCATATTATCCATGAAATCACTGAATTAATATGTTGTTACTTTAAAAAAAAACACACACATTAAAATGAGTCTATATCTAACAAAAAATATATGCTTGTCTACATGCTACCTGAAATTATCTTACAAGCATTCCGTGGGCCTGGCATACAGGATCGGTAAATAATGCTTCAATAAGTAGAAGCTGTTGCTATCATGGTTTACTTTTCCCAAACCATGACTAAGGCCTAACCCAGTCCTTAGATATGGTACATTTTATATCTGAGTTTAAAAACACATCAAGAATAAAGCTTCAAAGATTTGAAGTTAAAAACAGGTTTTCTTTGGTTTGATTTTTAAGTGGACAATGGACTACATTAAGGGTAAGACTAAGCGATATATTTCATGCAGGCTGTGGGAAGGCTTGGGGAACCACCATTAGTCTGTGATGATGCTTATTGCATGGTCCTCGGCACAAAGCAGATATGGAATAAACACATTCACTTATTAAGTAGAAGCTTGTTAAGCATTGTCTTCGTGCCAGACACAAAATCAGAAAACAAAGATAAACTGGCAAACAGCACAGTCATTTCCTGCCTTCAGAGGGGCTTCTCTCCTAGTAGGGAGCTGAGTGACTAATGCACGATTCAACACAGATGGATACCACTTGCTGCTAAATCGCAAGCCCTCTGGAGGCAGAGATTATTTTGTGCCCCACTTTGTCTATTTAGTTCTTGGCATGCTGCCTGACGCATAGTAAGCGCTCCATGTCTATTAAATGTATGAATCATCCCTGCCTTACGATACACCTTTTCAGCAATTAAAATATTAAATTATACCTGATTCAGCTCATAGTTGTATGGAATAAGTGCTCATAAATAATTACACTGTGTTTCTCTATTTTTACCATCTTTGCTACAACAATATATTTCAATTTTGAACATAATCCCCCTCACCACACAGGTTGGAGGTGGGTGATTCCCAATTCTGTCCAGTGGCATATTAACAGTCTTTCTCCTGATGGGGGAGGAGGTGTAAATACTGACTTGATCCATTTTGTGTTGATTCTTGTTTATTTTATTATCATAGCACTGTCCTGATTCTGGGAGTATCTCAGTCTAACCCCTTATATAATGGCTATATTCTGAAAACGGGGGCAAAATGACCCAGAAGCCATATTTATTTCTGGGTGTGCTGAGAAGGCAAACAAATAAGAGTACATAGTACAAAAAAGCTAAATAGATTCTTAAAGTGAGGTTCACAGGGAATTTCCTTTGTCTTGTGGAGAGAACAATGTAAACTTCTAATCCAGAAACCAGCCATGTGAATCCCTTAAAAGTGGTGGGGAATGGGAGACAAGGGCAAAAACAAGGGTCAAAAACAGAATGTGGCTCACTTCATGGCTCACCACAATTGTCTAGCAATCACAACAATCCTGGCATCTTCTTGTGTTTTCTTGTATCTTGGGTAAGGCCAAGAGGGAGTGAAAAGCACTTTCATCTGATGGGATAAATCCTCTATTATAACCAGGAAATTGTAGTAATGATGCAACCATGATGTGGATGGTCTTCAGGTTCTAATGTGTTTTCATATAAACCTCTCAAGCAGATCTAGGTAAATACTTAAGTGATACATTTGTTAAACCAAAGTCAAAGTATGATGCAACTTCTTTGTGTAGAGGAAGGTTGAGTAGGGAATGTAGGTAATATGGCATTTTGGAGGCTAAACTAATTGTTCTTTAATAAGGAGAGAGGCTTTCCTGAAAGCCCATGAGAGTTAGATTTATCCTACAGTTACTTTTGAATAGTTACATTTTAAATTACTTTCAGATGCAAAGAAACACTGCAAAGTAGGCCCTCCTTCATGATGATGTTTTTGTAAATGACAGTTCATTTTAATTCTTTCAGGCAGTGGAGTAAAGTATACTAAACAAAGGCCTTCAAGTTCGAAAATAATCTTGATTCTCTATTACAAGGAGCATGAAATCCTCGGAACGTAACATCAGCTTTCTTGGGTTATTTCAATGCCTCTGTGACAGCAACTGGAAAGTATCAATGAAACTGATTACTAAGTTTATAAATATACAAAAACATGACTGTAAAGTCAATGTTAATATCTGTAAGCTTAGCCATATCAATTGATTGAAACATTGCAAACAAATCATTCTTTAGATCTTTATGCATATTGTTCTGTTTGCTTGAAAGATCCTTCCCTCCTTGAAAAACTTCGATTCATTTTCTGAGACCAAGCTCGAAGCTCAGAATTAGGTCAGAATTAGGTCAGAATTAGGTCACCCCATCCTCTGTGCCTCCACATCACCTTGTCTTTCCTCTCTAATTATAATGATCATTTCCGTAGTGGACTTGTGTCTTAGTTTACAAACTCAGAAGTGTTATAAATATTACTCTTTTTATTTTTCTAAATACCAGCTTACTGTCTGGCTCTAAGTCTTCATCACACAGACAGGTGTGAAAATTCCTTCTCAAGTGTAACTGTGGCAAGTTCTTCTTCCCAAGGGGCAATAGACTCCTACGGGCTTATGGTCTCTTGGAAAGGGAGAGAAATGCTTCTCCTCCCTAGTCTATCATTGTCCCTACTGAACTATGTTCTCTCTCAGCTTCTGAGCCACTGATGAAATGCTGGAACTTTTGGCCTGAGTGCCTTGGGTCCCTCATTTCTAGGCTGCTGTGCAGCCCTGTCCTGGGAAATTTGCCCCTCTTTGGAGTCTGTCTTTACATGAAGATGACAAATCTCCTAGGACCCCACTGCTCTACATCCCACAGACCTCTTTCTGATAAAGGAAAATCTCTTCTTTTTACCCTGTTGCTTCCCAAAAACCCTCTCCCTTTCTCCTCCTACATCAGCACAACCAACATAAGCTCTTTTATGCATTTTTTCTTTCATAGAAGATAGGACTTTGTTCCCAATATGGACATAATAATAGCAGAGAAAAGAATCTTTCCACTCTCTTCTTACTCAAAATAATAGGGAATGAAATGTACAACCTCCAATTTCAGTGACAGCAGGAGGCAGTGAAAGTCTGCAGACTCCCAAATATACCCATGGTCTGCTAAAAGCCGTGGAAACAGAAACTGGCAGGGCCAAGCAGTGTCAAATCTTAGAAAGTGCGAACAAAAATCTCCTTCCAAAGGATGCACAGCCCTCCAGGAAGTACAAAAGCTACATATGTTTTATTTACCACAGCTGGAGCAGGCACCTATATGGAGCCTGGTGGGTAAAGAAGAGGGCTGAGATCAGACAGAAGCTGTGCAGAGGAAGGCTGAGTAGGAAATGTCCTTTAGCTGAACTTCAAAGCATTCCCACAAATAATTCACCAAGGAAAATGGACAGTGCACAGTAAAATGAAAGGTAAACCTAAATAAAAGTAAAGGGTCATTAATGAGTCTAATCAGAAATAATAGATAGCAGACACAGGGCTACAAAGCCTTGGATATAGGAATTTTCAATGTGGATTATAAAAAAAAAAATCTATAATCCTATATTCAAAAAATCAGCAACAGGTTTGAAAATCTCTTCTCTAGTGAAAACTATAAAATTAATCTAGCATATTAAATAAAAACACCAAATAGGACTTGTAGAAATTTTAAAATGCAATGCTTAAAATGTAAATCTAGGTGTGTGAGTTTACAGCAAATTCCGTTCATCTGACAAGTGAATTTGTTAACTGGAATACAGGCCAGAAGGAATTTTCTAGAATGTGGCAGAGAAAGACAAAGAGATGATATATATGAATGAGAGGTTAAGAGACTCTGAGAATAACATGGTAAGTTCTAATATGTCTAATCAAATTTCTAGAGAGAACACAAAGAATGATAGGGAGGCAATGTTCAAAAACATGATGATTGAGAGGTTTCCAGAAATGTTGAAAGATACCATTTCACAGATACCTCAATTTCCAGGAGACCAATAAATCTTAAACATGATATTTTGAAAGAAATCAATGTCTTTGAACCAACATAGTAAAAATGGCCTAATACCAAAAACATACAGAATATTTGACAAGCAGCCTAGAAAAAAGTTAGCTTACCCTCAAAGAAGCAGAATATAAACTCGCAGATAGTGTCTCAAGGGCAACAAAGCAAACCAGAGAATGGAGAGATAGCATCACAATGCTGAAAATGTAACGACAATTCAGAATTCTCCAGCCAGGGAAAATATATTTTCAGAGTAAGGCTGAAATGAAGATATTTCCAACACAACACAACACACACACACACACACACACACACATGCACAATCACACTCTAAAAGTTTGTCATTAATTCCTCACTAAAGGAAATTCTAAAGTAGGTACTTAAGGCAGAAGAAAATGATTCCAGGTGGAAGAACTGAGATGCACAAAGGAATAACGATCAGAGAAAGTGGCAAATATGTAGGCAAATCTAAAATAACATTGACTGCATACATATAATAATATTTGGCTAAAAATAAAATGAGATGGAATTAAAATAGGAAGCAATAAATACTATGTACGTCTATGAGTTGGGAGGGGGAAAGTGGAACACTGTATTTTAATGCATTATAGTATTTAGAAGGGCGATAAAGGTATTAGATTAAGTATGTGTGTTTGAATTTCTAGTGTAACCACTGAAAGTAAAAAAATATATATATATTCAAACAAGTATAAGTGAAATTAAAAGGTTTAATCAACCAGGAAGATATTATAATTTTAAATTAAAACATCACTAATAATACAGGCTCAAATCATATGAAACAAAAATAAACATAAGCACAAGTGAAAATAGGTATATAATAATATTGGAAGATTTTAACATATACTGCTCTTGGTAATTGATGGAAGATAAGGGTAGGAATAAGGTTTTTCAGGCCATTTGATTGTTAATTTTGAATCACTAAATTTATCATCTATTTAAAAAATTAATAATGAATGAATAGTTGAATGAAAGATTGAAAATGAGTGGAGAGAATCTTAACTAACAACATACAGAAGAGGGAGATTCTTGGGGAACTTCAATCTTTCTACCAAAATTCTGGTGCAGAAATGTACCTTCCCTGACCTATTACTTGAAAGGTGCAAAGGGAGTAGGAGCAAACAAAAGAAGTCAGGGATTAATAGCTCAAAAATGTTCCTATCATATCGGTCTATTTCTCACTTGACAATAAATTCCTTGAGAGCAGGAATTTTCATCCTATTCATCTTCATATCTACAAGCACAGTGCCTGGTCAGTGCACACACACACGCACACAATTTCCCTGTTAGAAATTAAATATATTTAGAAATTAAATATATTTAGAAATAATGGGGATTAACAGGAAGACTGGAAAAATGGAAATATTTTAGGAAATTCATCTTGTTTCTTGTTTTTCAACAGTTTTTTGTGATTCTGTTTTAGGCCACTAAAGTATTCTTAGAAGAGAGATTTGAAAAGTCTCGTTTTCAGCCAAGTATCATTGTCAGTTAATAGAAAGGGACAGATTCCTCAGAAAGATTTTGGAAGTTAAAAATGTATCGGAAAGTGATAATCCCAGAAGTTGTGGGTCAGAGTGCATTGAGAACACTCAAGGATTTCTTCACAATTCTTGGAAACTTTAAAATTGCTTGGTGAAGCTTAATGTAATATATTTCCTGAGGCATTTGGCTAATACAATCCATGATAATCCAATACAACTCCTTGAAACTATGCACGTGTTAGTAATATTACACTGATTAACCTATAGTGAAAAGACGACTCAGAGTGAGCTCATAGACTCAGAGTGTGCTCATAAAGTGTCCATTTTTGTAAACTTTCTGGCTTTCAAAATTATTTTACCACTCATCTCCCTATTGTCATAACTTTTGTGACTATCGTTTATTTTACTAGTAATCTCCCTGTCAGAATTTATGATTACTGGTTTCTTTTTAAATTTTTTATTTTTTTAAACTAAATTTATTCAGACAACTTTAGTTAATAACATATATCAATGTCAGGCATAAAACTTTATAATACAGCATCTGTACACTCTATTGTGTGCTTACCACCTGAAGTCTAGTCTCCTTCTGTCACCATGTATTTGACGCCCTGCGGGGACAGAGTCCCAGAGAGCAGTTTCCAGGCTCTCGGCCTCACATGAAAGGTGCTGGCTCGGGTAGTAAATGGCCATCAGTTGCGGCTAATTGACCATCATCTGTAACCATTTAGCCAATTAGCCACTGATATAACTGCTGTGGCTGCATTGGTTGGTCAGTCAGTAGGTTGGCAGGCAGAGAAGCGGACAGCAAGTTGCAGGTCATGTGGATCCAGCCTCCAGTGAGACTACAGTGGTATGACTCCCCTATCTATGTCTCTGTGGGTGTTCCTTTTTGGCCTAGCCATATCCTGCGTTCTTATATGGGGAGCGGGAGCTGAGACCCCGCAGGCCGCCCTGCATGACAAATGGGGCAGCGAGCAGGGTCTCCTGCATTGACACTCCCTTTACCCTCTTTGTCCTCTTAAAGTTTAACAATAAAATTGGTTTTTCAGGGGCAGTCAAATTTAAGCATGACACAATGATTTGAATATTTCATATACATTTAAAATTTCAGGCAATGATAATGGAATTCTGACCCACAACCTAACACTTAATTGCCTAAAACTTACAAATTCCTTTTTTCTTTCCTTTTTGGAGTTTAATAATATGACTAAAGGATTGTATGCCTTGAGATCTTTCCTGCATTCCAGTTGCTGACACCCTCTCCCACTCGCACCCCCACCCCCACTCCTTTAACTTCAGCCTGGGCATGCTGACAGAGACATTGTTTTAGAATGGACACCCTTAAACAATAGGGGTAATGGTTTTTTCGTTGTTATTTCATATTACTTGTTTGATGATTATGTGGACATAAACAAAGATCATCCAAATGAGAAAAACAAAGGCTATTTATTCAGAGCTTGCTGTAGCAAGAGATTCAGCCACCATTTGGTAGAAACTCAAGGCAGGCAGAGAAGGGGGAAGCTTTACAGTGGAGAAAAGGGAAGCTCCAGGTGTGCCCTGATTGGAGGCTGTTGGCCTGGGGAATGATCGGCAGGCTGACTAGAAGCTGGCATTCGATGGGATTGGTGAAGGATGTATATTTGGCTTTTTCTGGTTGATTCTAATTTGCAAGAAGGAACAAAAATTAGAGAAACTGGCAGTTGTTGATCAAGTCCTGGCCATTAAGGGCCATTGCTACTGAAGTTGTGGTTTGACTTCTGAACTGGTTGCTGCCAAGGTTGTGGGTCAGAGTTCATCATCATATACTAGGGATGCCAGAAAAATGTATACAAGTGGACACTTTGGCTAGCGTTGCTCAAGTAGTAATTTGCCATAATCAGAAGTGTCTGGACACTGATGGTAACCACTTTGAGTACCTCTTGTCATTGCAGAAGTCAAACGTGACTTGTATTCATCTTTTGTTATCGGTATATATTGAGTATTACAATTTTAATACAGTTTTCCTTTCTTAAAATGTGTATATGTTTGTTTGGCACCCTCTGTAGAGCCTACTGTCTGCTTGTTTATTCATTCTCTCAATTTAACAGTGGAGTTTGTGGTTTAGGTTTTATTTGTATTTAAGACACTTTCTCTTTACTTTTATTCTCTAAGCTTTTATTTCTATTCCAATGCAAAGGAAAGAAAATACTAAGAAATAAAACTTTTTACCGAAAGACACCTGTTTACATTTAGGAGTCTTCATGGTATTTTTTGTTTTGTTTTCATACATAAAGTTTATCTTTTAGTTTCTCTTTGTAGTTTCTAAATGCAGGTGGTCAGGGAATTTTAAATTCCTTTTGAATCATGGCTTCTACTTCTGAATACATTTTTAAAAGGGTCTGCAAGAATGCCCAGGTAAGAGTAGTCTTCTCTGTGATTCTGATCAAGATATTATTCCCAAGTGTCATTGTTCATCAATACAAGTTGGGAAAATTGTTTAAAATGCTGACCCCAGGCCCACCACAGACTTCATGTCCCAGACTGTTGGGAGGGGGCTCCAGCGCTATTTTGTTGGTTCGCTTGTTTGCGTATAGGAAGTGCCAAGAGTGATTCTTATGCCATCTGGCAGGTACTGGTCTGTGGGTGGCATTTGGCCACCACCGAGTGAGGAATTCCACTGCTACATGTTGGTGAGACTGGAGCTATCACATCATTTATTCTTCTTTGTTTTATTTATTGATTTATTTTACAAATGTTGCCTTTGACAGCATGCCCACATTTACATTTGTGTTTCTAGAAGTTTGGAAATTGTGCAGCCTGGGGGTTTTCTGATTGATACTGTTACACTGATACTGTTACTTTTTCACTACACGTGGAAGGGGAGACAGCTTAAGGAGGCCATGTCAGTCAGACTGTGTTACTTTTGGCCTTAAACCCTTTGCCAAATTTCCTGAACCCACAACAAATGTGAAGAACAAGTCTTTCCAATGTTACCAAGTTCAAGAAAGAGCAGCATTGGGGCTGGCCCAGTGGCTCAGGTGGTTAGAGCTCCATGCTCCTAACTCCGAAGGCTGCCAGTTCAATTTCCACATGGGCCAGTGGGCTCTCAACCACAAGGTTGCCAGTTCAACTCCTCGAGTCCCACAAGGGATGGTGGGCTGCGCCCCCTGCAACTATGATTGAACATGGCACCTTGAACTGAGTTGCCACTGAGCTCCCAGATGCCTCAGTTGGTTGGAGAGCGTCCTCTCAACCACAAAGTTGCTGGTTCGACCCCCACAAGGGATGGTGGGCTGCACCCCCTGCAACTAGCAATGGCGACTGGACCTGAGCTGTGCCTTCCACAATTAAGACTGAAAGGACAACAACTTGAAGCTGAATGGCACCCTCCACAACTTGACACACTATTCCCCAATAAAGTCCTGTTCCCCTTCCCCAATAAAATCTTAAAAAAAAAAAAAGAGCAGCATTGCAGAATGTTTAAGCATAAGTATATATGTAACATTTCACAGTTGATAATGAAAGGAGACTATCATTTTAACCATAGTGCCTAAAATAGCGTTTGTTGTAAATTTTCTGAATCCTGGCAGCACAGAGAGACAAAAAAATATTCCATACTGTATCAGACAATAAGGCACCCACTTCTTCCAGAGTTGTTCTTGACTAAATGTTAATTAGAAATCCCTTCCTGATACTCCTGACACAGCTGCACACACACCGAACAGAATAAAACCCACTCAGGCAGGGTCTCTGTCGCTGGGGTGGATTTACTGCCAGCACTGTCTACTCTTGGGTCATATGGACCTTTTAAAGGATTGTCATCAATAAAGAAACATACCTCCCACGAGTTTTAGCTCTTCCACAGCCTCCCTGGCTCTCACAGATTCCTGGAAACATCTTAAGTCTTCCCAGGACAGCCACAGTGAACTTACAGCATCCTAAAACTCACGCACTAGGGCGCCGAGGAATGACGTCAATCAAGGACATTCCTCAGCCTTCCAGCCAGTGTATGCACATTTGGTGTGGCTTCATGAATTCATTTAATCATTCATTCATGCAATAAGTACCACAAATTATGTCCCAGGAATTTGCTTCTGGGCTAGATCTGGAAGTACAAATGAGGCCTAGATCTGCCTCAGGGAGCTTAGAGTGTAGTGGGAAATTTGGGCACATACCCTGGTGCCATGATGTACATGCTCTGATAGAAGGTATGAATGAAAAAAGGGCTACATAGTAGACCTCGCAATATTAGGGGGCCACATAACAGGACTGACAAACTCAGTGACTGAAAGTAACCACATGGGATGGTCTCATCACAAATTCCTAACTGGGCAGGCCATGATGGGTAGTCGTGTCCCGGGCCTATAATTTCCTTAGCAAAGGTCAATTTTTACCTTAAGTGAGCTCTGTCTATTGTTCTTATGCATCTAGGAAAATATACCTTTGAAATGTCTGAGTGATTTTCTTTTCTAGACCCCTCAAAAGCACAACCACTGGCACCTGAACACAAGACCACAGAAACCCTCATGGTTGTCTTGTTCCCCACATACCATCTCTGTGCTCTGAAAGTTAATTTTTTAAGAGATTTTATTAAAATATAGCTAACATACGATATCACATTAGTTTCAGGTGTACACCATAGTTACTCAACGTTTATATACCTAAAGGAGTGATACCATGATAAGTCCAGCAACCATCTGACACCATATTGTGCTATCACAATATTATTGAGTATATTCTCTATTCTGTACATTACATCCCCATGACTTATTTGTTTCATACCTGGAAATTTGAATCTCTTATTCCCCTTCACCATTTTCCCCCCTTAAAAAAATTTCCCATTACAGTTGACATTAAATATTATTTTAGCATAGTGGTGAGATATTTATATATTTTAGGAAGTAATCTCCCTGACTAATCAAGTACATGGTACTATACATATTAATAGTTATTGCATATTATTGACTATATTCTCTATGCTTTACTTTACATCCCCATGACTATTTTATAATTACCAATTGTACTTTGTAATCCCTTCACCTTTTTCACCCTTTCCCCAAATCCCTGTCCCATCTGTCACTGATAAATTTAGTACCCATTTGACACTACACATAATTATTACATTATTATTGACTATATTCCTTATGCTATACCCTACATCCCCATGACTATTCTGTAACAACAAATTTGTACTTCTTAATCCCTTTCCCGTTTTCACCTGCTTCACCCACACACTCCTATCTGGCAACCATTAAAATGTTCTCTGTATCTATTAGTTTGTTTTTGTTTTGTTTATTTTGTTCTTTAAATTCCACATATAAGTGAAATCACATTGCATCTGTCTTTCTGTTTCACACATTCCACTCAGCACAATTTCCAGGTCCATTCATGCCACCACATCTGGCAAGAACCCATTCCTTTCCATGGCCGAGCAATATCCCATTGTATATAAGTACCACCTACTATTTATCCATTCATCCATGTATAGGCACCAGGCTGCCTCCACATCTTGGCCGTTGTAAACAATGCTGCAATGAATATATGAATGCACACACCCCCTTGAAGTAGCATTTTGGGTTTCTTTAGATAAATACCCAGAAGTGGAATTACTGTGTTTTTCTTTGTCTCTTGGTATAGTCTTTGTTTTAAAGTCTATTTTGTCTGGTATAAATATTGCTACTCAAGTTTTTTTGTTATTGTTTGCTTGTTTCCATTTTCATGAAAAATCTTTTTCCATCCCTTTATTTTCAATCTTGTATAAGGGTCTTGTTTTTTTATCCATTCAGCCACCCTATCTTTTCATTGGGTTCATTCATTTAATTCATTTACATTCAAAGTGATTGTTGATCAATATGTAGTGTTGCCATTTTATTATTCTTTTTTTTTTTTTTTTTTTAAGAAGTCCCTATAAGATTCCTTGTAATACTGGTTTGGTGGTGATAAACTTCTTTAGCTTCTTCTTGTCTGGAAGCTCTTTATCTGTCCTTCAATTCTAAATGATAGCTTTGCTGTGTAATCTTGGTTGTAGGTCCTTACTTTTGATAGCTTTGAATATTTCATTTCAATCCCTTCTAGCCTGCAAGGTTTCTGTTGAGAAATCAGCTGACAGTCCTAAGGAGCTCCCTTGTAGGTAACTGCTTTTCTCTTGCTGCTTTTAAGATTATCTCTTTGTTTGTAATCTCTAGGATTTTAATTATGATGTGTCTTGTTGTGGGCCTCTTTGGGTTCATCTTGTTTGGGACTCTCTGTGCTTCCTGGGCTTGTATGTCTATTTCCTTCACAAAGTTAGGGAAGTTTTCCATCATTATTTCTTCAAAAAGGCTTTCAATTCCTTGCTCTCTCTCTTCTCCTTCTGGTACCTCTATGATGCAAATGTTGGTACGCTTCATATTGTCCCTGAAGCCCCTTAAACTATTCCCATTAGTTTGGAATCTTTTTGCTGTTCTGATTGGGTATTTTCTGCTATCCTATCTTCTAAATCACTGATTTGATCCTCTGCTTCAGCTAATCTGTTGATTCCCTCTAATGTATTCTTCATTTCAGTTATTGTATGCTTTATTCTGACTAGTTCTTTTTTTTTATGTTTTCTATCTCCGATTTTATGTTTGCTATCTCTTTGTCAAAGTTTTCCCTGAGATCACTGAGCGTCCTTATAACCAGTGTTTTGAACTCTGCATCTGGTAAATTGTTTGTCTCCATTTTGTTTAGTTATTTTCTTTCTGGAGCTTTGTTCTGTTCTTTCATTTGGGACATGTTTCTTTGTCTACCCATTTTGGCTGCCTCCCTATGTTTGTTTCTATATCAGGTAGGGATGCAAAGTCTCCCGTTCTTAGCTTATTGGCCTTGTGTAGTAGGTGTCCTGTGGGTCCAGTGGTGCAGTATCCCTGGTGACGTGAGCCAGGTGCTACAGTTGTGTCTCTTGTGCAGGTTGTGTGTGCTCTCCTACTGTAGTTGAGCCTTGGTTGCTCTTTGCATGTCAATGGGAGGGATTCACCACAGGCCGTTTAGTTGTGAATACAGGCCATGACTACAGTGGAAGAGCTGTGGTGCAGTGTCTGACTCTACGGAACAGTGTCACGTCCCACGCGACGAGAGTTGTGGGGAGTGAGGAAGGCAGTACAGGGTTAAGAAAAGACAGTAGCCAATAATACAGTGTAAGTAGGTCTCAAGGACTGAGCCCTGAATCGGGCCTACGCATAGTTTTTATTACTTAGGTGGGGAGGTAAAGGACATAAAGCTTGTCAATCTCAAGATCTGTGAATCCCACACATCATAATAGGAAACTGATTCAAGCCAATCACCCTTGCCTGCAGGCAGCTGAACCGTAAGTCTCAGGATGCATGTACTTCCCCAAGAGACAAAACCTATATGCATATGAATAGATGGAGAGCACATCATTGAATCACTTCCCTTGCAGGTTGTGGGAAGGAATGCAGCCACAGAGGCAGAGTCTCTCCTTAGTTGTGCCCACCTCTATGAACCCCGGGATTCTCCTGTTGGTCCACACTCAACTGCACCTGGCTTGAGTTGTCCCCCCCAAGGGGAAACTTACTCGTCATTGGCTGATCAGCCATTTATCTGGGGCCAAACGGAGACATAAAGAGCAAATACAAAGGTGAAGCAATGTCCCTGAAAGGACCCGTCTCACAGATTCTCCTTTCTTTAGGGGCCGGTACAAAGAGACAGACGGGTAAGCTGCTGCATGGCAACACCTCCCCCTTTTTGTTTTTGAAGTATGAAAAACACAGACCTGTAGATTTTTCTTCCACTTGTGGCCCATCAGAGGGCTTGTTTTCCACACCTGAGGACTAAACAAAATAAACATAAAACAATAAACAGAATAGCAATAGCACCAGAAAATCCTCCACCTAGAGTTTTCACCCATGTGAGTGGATTCAAATGAGATAGTTCTTCCGCAGCTGTGGAAAGTGTCTCCTCTCCTGTGAGGAGTGAGAGCCTTCCCACACCCTAGAGGCGTGGATGGGTATCTATAGATGTCTTCTCTTCCATGGGCTGTTGCTCATGGTATGGTTTGACACACCGACCAGGTATCCACAAATGTCATTCTTCAGGATCTGGAGAAATACAAGCAAAGCCTCATCCCCAGGTTAATAAAGTTCCTAGATGCCATTGATTAGTTTGAATGTCCTTCCACCAAATACACACATTTTCCAAAGGTTTTGGACTCTGGAGACTATTGAAATATCTCTCAGCTGCAGTGCGTCCAAGGTGAGCCTTGGTATCTGAGCCAGATGAATTTTAAAAATTTAAAATAAACATGGCTCTAGCTAATTGTATCTGTGGGGGGGGTCTCCTTTTTCTCCCCCTTTTTGTTTTTGTAATTATTTTTTCAATGTGGTATTAGCACGTTCAACAATGGCTTGACCCTGTGGGTTGTAAGGAATACCAGTGGTGTGAGTAATGTGCCATTCAGCACAGAATTTTGCAAACTTGTCACTGGTATATGTAGGGCCATTGTCTGTTTTGATTGCTAGAGGAAATCCCATAATTGAAAAACAGACAAACAAGTGGCATATTGCATGGGCAGTTGTCTCACCACTTTGAGCAGTAACGAAAAGAAAGCCGGAGGCTGTATCTCTGGTGACATGCACAAAGGATAAACGTCCAAAAGAAGGAATATGAGTTATACCCATCTGCCAAAGAGCATTGGGTACAAGACCTCTAGGATTTACTACTTCAGGGCATTCCTTGGAGCATTAAGAATCTGACAAGTTGGACAGGTTTGAACAATCTGTTGAGCTTGTTTTTTAGTGATAAGAAACCGAGAGCAAAGACCACCAACATTGGTATGGGTCAGAGAATGGAAATGTGTTGCCTCGGTAACATGCGCACTTCCTACTAATGAGTCTGCAATAAAATTACCTTGAGTCATAGGGCCAGGTAATGTAGTGTGAGCCCGAATGTGGGTGATAAAGAAAGGGTGTTGACGATTTCTCACAATCTGTTGGAGTTGGGTAAACAAAAGCTGAAGAGATTGATTAAGATTATTGGAGAGATGCTGTTTCAATACTTTGTACTGTATGAACAACATAAGCAGAATCAGAAACAATATTTAAGGAATTTGAGAAAGTTTGTAATGCAGTTAAAACTGCAACCAACTTGGCCTTTTGTGCTGAAGTACAATTAGTACTTCAGAAAAAGCCACTCCACCAGGTCATTTTGTTGAACAATTACTCCTGTAGGTGAATGTGGAGTAGGGAAAATTAGCATTTGTAAAGGCAAAGAGGGATCAATACATTGAACTTGAGCATCCTGAATTTTCTTTTCAACTAATTCTAACTCTTTGTTGGCCTGAGGAGTTAGGGTGTAGGGCTATCCAGTTGAGGAGAGCCTCACAAAAGACCAAATAAATTACTGAGAGCATAGGTGGGGATACCCAGAGTTGGGCGTAGCGAATTAATATCTCCCAATTGTTTTTGTAAATCATTTAAAGTAGAAATTTGATATCTTCTAATTTGGACTTTCTGGGGCTTGATACACTGGTAGTCCACTACTGTCCCTAAATATTGGACCAGTGTTATCATTTGAAATTTATTTGGAGCAATGTAAAGTCCAGCACAATCAAGCTGTTTTTTGAGTAATTCAAAGCATGCCAAAAAACTCTATTGAGAGTGCAGCACATAGAATATCATCCATATAATGAATAATATAAAAATCTGGGAAATTACTTCTTACAGGTTGTAATGTTCTAGCTACAAAAAGCTGACAAATTGTAGGACTATTAAGCATTCCTTGTGGGAGGACTTTCCATTGAAATCTCTTCATAGGTTCCTTATTATTAATTGAAGGAACAGAAAATGCAAATCGAGGACAATCTTGAGGATGTAAAGGGATTGTACAGAAACAGTCTTGTAAATCTATAACTATTAAAGGCCAATTCTTTGGAATCAGTGAAGGTTGTGGGAGCCCAGGCTGTAAAGCATCCATGGGCTCAATTATAGCATTAATAGCTCATAGATCTGTGAGCATTCTCCATTTTCCTGATTTTTCTTTATAACAAGTACAGGAGAATTCCAAGGGTTAGTAGAAGATTCTATATGGTCTTGTTCTAATTGAGTTTGTATTAATTCTGTTAATGCCTCTAATTTTTCTTTAGAGAGGGGCCACTGTTCTATCCATAGAGGCTTATTGTTTATCCATTTTAGGGCTCCCAGAGTCCATAGTTGTTCAACAGTGGCCCCTACATAAAAAGCTCCTGATTTTCTGATTTAAATTTTAAATTTTCTGATTTAAATCCTTATGTCCTTGTTGAGATGAGGGCTGCATAGGTTGAGTAATTCCCTCATTAAATCTTCCTAAACCTTCTCCTGTTTGATATCCCATTTGACTCATAATCTGTTGACTCTGAGGACTATATTGTCCGGGTGGTATCCAAATTTCTGTTTTCCATTGTGTAAGCAGATCTCGACTCCACAAACTAACTGGAATGTCTGCAACATAGGGCTGTAAAAATCCTTTTTGTCCCTCTGGCCCAAGGCAGGGAAGAATGCAGACACTTTGGCACAAGCCCGAAGCTTGGCCCACCCCTACTATGTTAATGTTTGACTCTTGTACTTTCCAATTCTTTGGCCATTCCTGAGAGATGATTATGGACACATCTGCTCCTGTATCAATGATTCCAATAAATCTTTTGCCCTGGATTTCAATTTGACACACTGGACGAATTTCTGATATCTTTTCTGCTAGAAAAATTCCTGTCTGTCCTGTGTTTTTAAACCTTCCAGTTCCCCTTTTTTTGAGTTCTCTCTTTTCCTGGGAGACTGTATGGGAGCAAAAATAATTGTGCAATACGTTCTCCCTTTTTAGCTGTCTAAGGAACAGATGAGGACATTATAATTTGAATTTCTCCTTTACAGCCAGAATCAATAATACCTGTATGAACTGTAACTCCCTTGGATGTTAAACTAGAGCGACCAAGGAGAAGTCCAACAGTACCTGGGGGATTTGGTCCAAAAAGTCCAGTGGGCACATGTAAATGAGATTCTCCAGGAAGTAATAAAATATTTTGTGCTGCACAGAGATGTGTAGTGGCACTGCCTTCCATAGTAGGACTTAATTGTTGAATTGAAAGTCGGGGGGAGGTACTGCCTGATAATTCTGAAAGGCAACCTGATTTGCATATGCCCTGGTTTTTGTTATGGGGACCTGGGGCTGGCTTCACCTCTGTTTTCCCTGAAGAGCGATCCCATTTTTATGAAAAAATGATCTGCATTCAAAAGCCCAATGATTTCCTTTTTGGCATTTAGGGCACAATCCAGGGGGGTTAGGTCCCGTAACAGTATTAGTATTAGGCAAATGGGAACTATTTTTATTTTTCTTTCTACATTCTTTTCTGATATGGCCTGGCTTTCCACAATTGTAGCAACTACCAGGAAATTTATTTTGACCTATTTTTAATCCAGTCATGGCTTGGGCTAACATATTAGTTTTAAATAGTTTAGTCCCTACTCCTTGACACAAACAGATGTATCCCATAATGTCAGTTTTTCCTCTCATGGTCCCGATGGCCTTCTTGCAGTCACCATTGGCATTCTCATATGCCACTATTTGTAAAACTATCTCAGCTGCCTGTAAATTGGCTACCTGTTTGTTAATAGCATCCTGTAACCTGGCAACAAATTCAGAGTATGGTTCTCAAGGACCTTGTAAGACTTTTTGAAATGACATCAGGGCTTCACCGTCAGTTTCTATTTTTTCCATGCCATTAGGCAAATTCTTTGTAATTGTTCAATAGCCAGTTCATTCATTCCTATTCGATCTTGGGGGTTTTCCCAATGGCCACTCCCTAGCAATCGATCTTTGACAATAGCTATATTGTGAGCCTGATTAAGTCTAGCTTGGGTTTCTGCACCATCAATCCACCAAGTTTTAAATTGCAAAAACTGGCATGAGGAAAGACAAGTTTGGGCTAGGGTGTGCCAATCTGTGGGAATTAATCGATTGCTATCAGCTGCACTCCGCATAAGACCTACGGTGTAAGGAGAAGCAGGGCCGTACTGTGTTACAGTTTGTTTAAGCTCCTTTAAAAGCTTAAATGAAAATGGCTCATGTGAAAATTCCTGAACAATGTTAGGGTGGTCTGGATTTGCGTCAGGTATAACACGCTCACGAATGACAACGGGGAAGGCAAATACCTCGATGTCTCCTTCCAGTCTCGCCTGCCTTATACCCTTCTCCACGGCAGAGAGAACTGCGGGAGAGCCTCCCGAAGGAGGGGGAGGTGCGCGAGCGGCAGAAAGAAAAGGATTAGCCTTTTTCTTTTCCTGCTGCCCGGGTGAATCGCATTCACACGCTGTAAAAGCCGGAGGCGGCAGATCAGGGAAGGGAGCTGAGGGCTCCAACGGGGTATATACTGTGGAAGCTTCCAGAGACCCTTCCTCCTTTTCCTCAGATTTCTGTACTTCCTTTTTTCCTTTATCTTTCTCATCAGTTTGTAAAGGTTTTAAAACTGACTGGATTAATCTCCACGTATCCCAGATGGTTACTGGGAGAGAAACGCCTATATAATATAATTCCTGAAGTTCTGTACCAACTTTTTCCCATGTTTTTAAATCTAACGTCCCTAAATTTGGGAACCAAGGGCAATGAGTTTCACTTACTTGGAGGAGCTCCTCTAATTTCTGATCTGACACTCGAGCTCCTCCAGCCTCAAGAAGGTGCTTGAGCAAACAAATATAAGGCCTATATCGGCTATTAACATTCCCCATTATGTACAGAGAAAAGCATAGAGAGGAGGAAGACTTTCACTCTGAACGGATTCAGATGCCCGTGTGGACGCGTCCCTCGAGGGACTTTAAGGTCTGTCTTGGCTAAGGTGCACCCGTATAAATCCCGGGCCAGGTTAACGCTGTCAGGCGCTGAGTCACCGTTTTGCCTTATGACTTAGACCTCGGAACCGCAGATTAGGGCCCACACAAGCTCCGTAGCCCAGGCAGTGGAGCTATAGACACACACTCACACATTCACACCCTTGCACACAGAAAGAGAAAATTCCCCTTTTTACCTTGGTTAAATTCTCCAGGAGTTACCCTACTTTCTTCCAGTAGTTGTTGCGACCTCTCCCGGGCCTTGTACCGTGAAACCTCTTTGAAACCTTTTTGTATTCCGACTCGAAGTCGACCTTCCTTCTCAAGCCCCACAAGTGAGTCCCAAAAGCGGGCCTCAGAATAGGGCCCCACGTTGGACGCCAGATGTCACGTCCCACACGACAAGAGTTGTGGGGAGTGAGGAGGGCAGCGCAGGGTTAAGAAAAGACAGTAGCCAATAATAGAGTGTAAGCGGGGCCAAGGGGTCCCAGTCTCAAGGACTGAGCCCCAAATCAGCCTACGCATAGTTTTTATTACTTAGGTGGGGAAGTAAAGGAGATAAAGCTTGTCAATCTCAAGATCTGTGAATCCCACACATCATAATAGGTAACTGATTCAATTCAATCACCCTTGTCTGCAGGCAGCAGAACTGTAAGTCTCAGGATGTATGTACTTCTCCAAGGGACAAAACCTGTATGCATATGAATAGATGGAGAGCATATCATTGAATCACTTCCCTTGCAGGTTGTGGGAAGGAATGCAGCCACAGAGGCAGAGGCTCTCCTTAGCCAGGGGAAGGTGGGGGTGCTGTGCCCACCTAATGAACCCCGTGGGTTCTCCTGTTGGTCCCCAGTCGACTGTGCCTGGCTTGAGGCTCTCTCGCCCCCGCCCCCCCCCCCATGGGGAATCTTACTGGTCCTTGACTGACCAGCCATCTTTCTGGGGCCAAACAGGGAGACATAAGGTGGAAGCACAAAGGTGAAGCAAAGTCCCTGAAAGGATCCATCTCACAGACTCTCCTTTCTTTAGGGGCAGGTACAAGGAGACAGACAGGTAGGCTGCTGTGTGGCAACAGAACAGAAATTGCTTTAGTAGGTCTCTGGTGCCTCCCCAGTCTCCCCTTTTTATGTGTCAACCTTGGAGGTGGCTGGATGATGCTCTGGCTGGTCTGAAGCTGCCCACTGGGCATTCAGACCTGCAGACTCCTGGGAGGGGCCCCACTGCAGGCCAAGTTTAGCTGCAGCCTGTGCTCTGCCCAGGGCCACGGAACGAGCCAAAAAGCAATCTGTCTGCATCTGGCTATTTGCCAGCTCCTCCATCTGGGAAAATCCTGTTCCTCCAGCCTTTTCCCTGAAGCCAGACAACTCAGTCCCACCCCATATGTCCCTGGCACCTTTTGAGCTGCTGCCCCAGTTCTGGAGCTCAGAGTGAGTGAGTTTGTCAGCTAGTGAGTCCATTTGCAGGCCCTTTAAGAGGATTGCCTAGGGCTCCAACATCCCTTGACTCACTCAGCCACATCTCTGCTGGTTTTCGTATACAGAAGTTTTAGGGACATCTCTTACCAGCACGAGGATGCTGGCCTGGGGAATCTGGTGTGGGGCTGGGACCCCTTGCTCCACTGGGGCACCTCTGCAGCTGAGATTGCCCTGACAGGTTTTAACTGCCATGCGTGGGTGAAGGACCAGCTTGTTCTGCACCACCACCCCTCCTACCAGTCTCAAGGTGACTTCTTCTTTATGTCCTTAGAGGTAAGACTTTGATTCAGCTAGACCTCAGGTGATTCTCAGTGGTGGTTGTTCTGTAGTTTAGTTATAATTTTTATGTAGTCAGGAGAGGAGATAAGCACAACTGTTTACTTACTCTGCCATCTGGACCTGAAATGTGAAAGTTAATTATCAACTGTCCTGTACTTCTTATCAAATTCTAGACGTTTCCTCACTTTGCTTTCTCCCACTTTCTTAATTTACCACCAATGCATTAAATGTAACCTTGCCATGTCTCTTTCTTTGATTCTAAGTGTGTAAAATAAACTGTAAAACTGCCATTCTCTGGAGAATTTTCTTAACCAGTTGAGATACTGCTTCCAGGCATGTTCTCAAAATTTGGCTCAAATAAATTCTTATAATTTTTTTCTATAGATTTGGATATTCTTACATTGGCAGAGGTGACATTCTCTCATTTACCGTGTTTCCCTGAAAATAAGACCTAGCCGGACCATCAGCCCTAATGCGTCTTTTGGAGCAAAAGTAATATAAGACCGATATATTATATTATATTATATTATTATATTATATTATATTATATTATATTATATTATATTATATTATATTATATTATATTTCTCGGTATTATATTATATTAATATAAAACTGGGTCTTATATTAATTTTTGCTCCAAAAGACACATTAGTGCTGATGGTCTGGCTAGGTCTTATTTTTGGGGAAACACGGCAATAGACCTGGCTTGGTCCTGTGCCTGTGATCACAAAGTGTGTCAGGTTAAGGAGCTCTCTCTAGAAGGGGCCAGGATTCTCAATCACAGTGTGACACCTGCTCCATCACCCGAGGCTCAGATATGCACCCCAAGGACATTTTACTAACCATAGACTCAAATAACAAGTTGTGAAAATTGTTACTTGTTCTTTATAAATTGGAGTGGACCCAGTCACTTACTGACATGTAGGTTATTATACACGAGGCCCTATTCTAAAAGATTTGTCTGAATCATATTATTTAGTACATAATCCAAGAAACATATACTGATGCCTATATGAAGACAAGGACAGCATGGCACCAAAACCATCTATTCTGAAATGTAAACACACTCCTTGTTCTTAATTCCTTTTTAATTTCCTGAGTTTCATCTAACCTCCTTTGCCCCTTGTTTTCTGAAATGTGTAACCACTCACTGCTACATTCACCTAGGAACAAAACAATGAAAATGGTCCATTAATGAAATTTATTCTGACCCATTTATGAACATTTTTCCACTGGGGAGGAAACTCTGTGACTTTTGAGAATAAACAAAAAAGTCTATGACTTTGAGAATAAACAAATGTTTTCTGGAAATCACCTATAAGACAGATCAGCAACCAAATTGTATCCTCTTCTTTAAACATTCCAAATTATATAAAGTTTCCAAGTTTTGTTAAATAAATTTAATTAGAATGGCATCAAATTAATTGGGTGCCAAGAAAAAAATAGGGAAATACCTTCTCCGTTCATATTCCTGAAGTCATTTCTTTTCAAAGATTGCCCTTTCACACAAAGCTTGTTTCTATACTTTGCACTACAAATGAATTCTAATGACAACAACCTGCATTCTGTGACAAACAGGGACAGATTCATCAAACCACACAGACTCTGTCCATACTGCTACCGGCTGTTGCATATTTACAGAAGGACCAGGGAATATTGAAAGGATATCAAAAAATCTGCAGAGAGATAATAAATAATAAGGAACTAAACCATGAATTAATGAACAAAATCTACAGTAAGAGGACAATTAAAATTAAGGAATACAAATTATATTTTAAATGTCACAAAAAATTACTTCAAAACTTATGAACTCCAAATCATTTTACTATTTGTAGTAATATGTAGACTATTTTCCCTGAATTTATCAAAATAAGTACTCTGGTTTTAGCTAAGACTTGAGATATAAAATGGTAACGTCTGTTTGCTTGTTTGTTTTTGTAAACTCACTTCTGACTTTCTGTACTGTGTCTTCTGTCCTTATAACCAACAAGCTCTAGTGTCTCATCTGATGAGAATGAGGTACTCTTTTCAGTCAGCTTGAAAAATTCCAGTTCATTTTAAAATATGGCTTAGTTGGTTTTAACAATGTAGTCTCAGACAGTGAAGACTCATTTTTTTAAACGTCAGATTTATTAAAATGTAATTTTTTAAAGTCAGATTTATTAAGGTGTAATTAATTTCATTAATTACATAAAATTCACATTTAAAAAATAGACTTCATTTTTTAGAGCAGTACAGAGCATGTACCCCAATATCCCATCTTCCCCACAGCCTCCTCCATTATCACCATCCCCAGCCAGAGTGGTACATTTGTTACAATCAAATCCATATTGACACGTTATTATTACCCAAAGTCCATAGTTTACATTAGGGTTCACTCTCGGTGTTGTAAATTCTGTGCGTTTGGAGAAATATATAATAACATGTATGCCTCATTATGGTATCATACAAAATAGTTTTACTGTCTTGAAAATCCTCTAAGCTCCACCTACTTTTTTATTTTTTACTCCCTAACCAGCCCCTGGCAAACACTGGAACTTTTTACTGTCTCCATAGTTTCATCTTCTCCAGAATATCAGATAGTTGGAATCACACAATATGTAGCCTTTTCAGATGGGCTTCTTTTACTTACTGACATGTACTTAAGAGTCTTTCATATCTTTTCATGACTCGATAGTTCACTTCTTTTTAGGACAGAGTACTATTCTATTATCTAGATGTACCACAGTTTATTTATCCATTCATCTGCTGAAGGAAATCTTGATTGTTTCCAAATTTTGGCAATTATGAATAAATCTGTGTGCAGGGTTCTGCACGGACAAAAGTTAAAACTCATTTGGTAAATACCAAGGAGCACAGTTGCTGGACCATATGGTAAGAGTATGTTTCATTTTGTTAAAAAAAAAAAAAAGAAAAAGAAAAGAAAAGAAAACTGCTAAACTGTCTTCCAAAGTGGCTGTGCCATTTTGATTCCCATCATCAGTGAATGAGAGCTCCTGTTGCTCCACATCCTCACCAGCTTTGATGTTATCAGTGTTTTGGATTTTGTTCATTCCAATAGTTGTGTAGTGGTATCTCGTTGTTTTACTCTGCATTTCCTTAATGACAAATGATGTGTAACATCTTTTAATACACTCATTTACCATCTGTATATTTTCTCTGGTGAGAGAAATTTTTAATTGGGTTGCTTGTTTTCTCATTGTTGTATTTTAAGAGGTTTTTTGTGTTTGTTTGTTTGTTTGTTTTTTGTATAGTATGGATAACAATCCCAATTTCATGTATGAATTTTGCAATTTTTTTCTCCTAGTCTGTGTCTTTTCTTGTCATACTGTTGACATTGTCTTTCACAGAGCAGAAATTTTTAATTTTAACAAAATTAAATTCTTTCATGGGTCATACCTTTGGTGTTGTATTTAAAAAGTCATTATCAAGCCCAAAGTGTCTAGCTTTTCTCTTATGTTACCATCTAGGAGTTTTATAGTTTTGCACTTAAATTTATGTCTATGCTCCATTTTGAGTTAGTTTTTGTATAGGGTGTAAGGTTTGCATTTAGATTAATTTTATGTACCATTTTTTGAAAAGACTATCTTTTCTAAATTTACCCTTTTTGGGTGTACAATTTGATGGATTTTGACAAATGTATCTAGTCATGTAAATACCACCACAACTGAGATGTAGAATACTCTATTATCTCCAAAGTTCCTTATGTCATTTTAGAGTCACTTTCCTCTCCTAACTTCGAACTCCTGACAAACACTGATCTATGCATATTTCTGTCCCTATATTTTTTCCATTATGTGGACATCTTACAAATGAAATCATACCATATGAAGTTTTTTGTACTTGGTTTCTCTCACCTAGCATAATGCTTTTGAATTTCATTCATATTGTTGCATGTATCATAGTTTTTTTATTTTTATTGTTAAATGTTATTCCGTTACATAGATGTATCATAATTTGTTTATCCATCTACCAGTTGATGGGCATTTGAGTTGTTTTCAGTCTGAGACTATTATTCATAAAGCTGCTATAAACATCCATGCATAAGTCTTTGTATGGCATCTGTTCTCATTTCTTTGGGGTATATGTCTAGGGGAGGGATTGATTGTTCATATGACAATGAATACATAACAAGAAACTGCTAAACTGTTTTCAAATCTGGCTGTCCCATTTCCCACTGGAGTATGAGAGTTCAAGCTATTCTACCTTCTCACCAACACATGGTACAGATAGGCTTTTTGTTATTTGT
The DNA here is from genome assembly GCF_057876585.1 of Rhinolophus sinicus. Lineage (NCBI taxonomy): Eukaryota > Metazoa > Chordata > Mammalia > Chiroptera > Rhinolophidae > Rhinolophus > Rhinolophus sinicus. Next base: position 22,528,543 of record NC_142507.1, on the reverse strand, counting down.
GTGTGGATTTTTTTTATTTTTTTTTTGGCATTTTATTTAGCATTTTTACTTTATTTTAATTATTTGTTCAGTTACAGTTGACATTCAATATTATTTTATATTAGTTTCAATTGTACAGCATAGTGGTTAGACATTTATATAATTTATTCATGATGCCTCCAATTAGTCTAGTACCTCCCTGGTACTATATTTGCTGCAGCATTATTGACTATGTTCTCTATGATGTATTTCACACCCCCATGACTATTTCCTAACTACCAATTTATAGTTTGTAATCCCTTCACCTTTTTCACCTGGCTCCCCAACCATCTCCCCTCTGACAACCATCAGTTTGTTCTCTGTGTCTGACTCTTTCTGTTTTGTTTGTTTGCTTATTTTGTTCTTTAGATTCCACATATATGTGAGATCATATGGTAGTTGTTTTTCTCAGTCTGACTTACTTCACTTAGCATAATACCCTCTAGGTCCATCCATGTTGTCATAAATGTTAAGATTTGATTCTTTTTTATGGCTGAGTAATATTCCATTGTATGTATTTTCCATAGTGGCTGCACCAATTTGCAATCCCACCAAGAGTGTATGAGGGTTCCCTTTTCTTCACATCCAGGACAATACTTGTTTGTTGGTGATAGCCATTCTGACAGATGTGAAGTAGCATCTCATTGTGGTTTTAATTTGTATTTCTCTGATTAGTGACATTAAGCATCTTTTCAAATGTCTGTTGGCCAGCTGTATGTCCTTTTTAGAAAAATGTCTATTCAGGTCCTCTGCCCCTTTGTTAATTGGATTGTTTATATTTTTGTTGTTGAGTTGTATGAGTTTTTTATAGATTTTTGGATATTAAATCCTTATCAGATGAATTGTTAGTGAATATCTTCTCCCATTCAGTAGGATGTCTTTTCTTTTTGTTAATGGTTTCTTTTGCTGTGTGAACACTTTTTAGTTTGATGTAGTCCCATTTGTTTACTTTTTTTCAGTTTCCCTTACCAGAGGAGATAAATCAGTAAAAATATTACTAAGGATAATGTCTGAAAGTTTAGTGCCTACAGTTTCTTCTACGAGTTTTATAGTTTCGGGTCTTACATTTAAGTCCTTAATCCATTGTGAGTTTATTATCGTATATGGTGTAAGAAGGTGGTCCAATTTTATTTATTTTTCCAAGTATCTGTCCAGTTTTCCCAACACCATTTATTGAATAGACTGTCTTTACCCCACTGTATGTTCTTGCCTTCTTTGTCATAGATTAAATGATCATACAGACGTGGCTTTATTTCTGGTCTCTCTATTCCATTCCACTGATCTATGTGTCTGTTTTTATGCTGGCACCATGCTGCTTTGATTACTATAGCTTTGATATCAGGTAGTGTGATATCTCCAACTTTTTTCTTCTTTCTCAAGACTGCAGCAACTATTTGGGGTTTTTAATGGCTCCATATAAATTTTAGTATTATTTATTCTAGTTCTGTGAAAAATGCCATTGTAGTTTTTGTAGGAATTGCACTGATTCTATATATTGCTTTGGGTAGATATGGGCATTTTAATTATGTTAACTCTTCCTTTCCATGGGCATGGTATATGTTTCCATTTATTTGTATCTTCTTTAATTTCATTTTTCAGTGTCATAGTTTTCCAAGTACAGGTGTTTTACCTCTTTGGTTAAATTTATTGCTAGGTATTTTTTTTTAACGCAATTATAAATAGAATTGTTTTCTTAATTTATTTTTTTCACAATTCATTATTGGTGTATAAAATGCAACTAATTTCTGAATATTAATTTTATATCCTGATATTTTATTGCATTAATTTATCAGATCTAATAGTTTTTTGGTGGGATCTTTAGGGTTCTCTGTATATAGTATCATGTCATCCGCAAATAATGACAGTTTTAATTCTCTTCCAATTTGGATGCCTTAATTATTTTTCTCTTTCTGATTGCTATGGCTAGGACTTCCAGCACTATGCTGAATAAAAGTAGTGAAAGTGGGCATCCTTGTCTTGTTCCTGATCTTAAGGGGAATGCTTTTAGCTTCCCCACTGAGTATGATGTTAGCTGTGAATTTATCATATATGGCAATTATTATGTTATGTTCTATTCCCACTTTGCTGAAAGTTTTTATTATAAAGGATGCTGGAATTTGTAAAATGTTTTTTATTCATCTATTGATATGATCATAAGATTTTTATCTTTCATTTTGTTTATGTGGTGTATCACATTAATTGAACCAACCGTGCATCCCAGGAATAAATCCCATTTGATCATAGTATATGATCTTTTTAATATATCATTAAATTTGCTTTTGTAACATTTTATTGAGGGTTGTTGCATCTATGTTCATCAGGGATATTGGCCTAAATTTTCTTTTTTTGTAATGTCTTTGCCTGGCTTTGGAATCAGGGTAATGGTAGCCATGTAAAATGAGCTTGGAAACTTTCCCTCCTCTTGAAATTTTTGGAATAGTTTGAGAAGGATAAACATTCTTTGAATGTTAGATAAAATTTACCATGAAGACAACCAGTCCTGGACTTTAGTTTGTTGAGACTTTTTTGATAACTGATTTGATTTCATTATAGTAGTCAGTTGGTTCATATTTTCTGTTCCTTCTTAAATCAGCCTGGAAGATTGTATGCCTCTAGGAATGTATCCATTTCTTCCAAACTGTCCAATTTGTTGGCATATAATTATTCATATCATTTTCTTATAATCCTTTGAATTTCTGTGGTGTCAGTAGTTACTACTCTTCTTTCATTTCTGATTTTTTAAATCTGGTTCATCCTCTCTTTTTTTCTTGATGAGCCTAGTTAAAGTTTTATCAATTTTGTTTATCTTTTCAAAGAAATGGCTCTTGGTTTTATTGAGCTTTTGTATTGTTTTCAGACTCCATTTCACTTATTTCTACTCTTATCTTTAGTATTTCCTTTCTTCTACTCACTCTGGGCTTTGTTTGCTATTTTTTTCCTAGTTCCTTTAAATGTAAGTTTACATTGTTTATTTGAGATTTTTCTTTTTCTCTTGAAGTATGTTTGTATTGCTATGAATTTCCCTCTTAGGACTGCGTTTACTATGTCCCATAGATTTTGGGTCACCGTGTTTTCAATTCTGTTTGTCTCAAGGTATCTTTTGACTTCTTCCCTGATCTCATTCTTAACGCATTCAATATTTAGTAGCATGTTATTTAGCCTCCATGTGTTTGTGTGTGTGTGTGTGTGTGTGTGTGTGTGTGTGTGTGTGTGTTTTCTTGTCATTGATTTCTAGTTTCATACCACTGTGGTCAGAGAAAAGCTTGACATGATTTCAATCTTCTTAAATTTATTGAGACTTGTTTTGTGGCCTAACATGTGTCTATCTTGGAAAATGTTCTATGTGCACTTGAAAAGAATGTATATCTGCTGCTTTGGGATGAAATGCTCTAAAAATATCAATTAAGTCCATCCAGTCTAGTGTGTCATTTAAGGCCACTGTTTCCTTATTGATTTTCTGTCTGGAAGATCTGTCCATTGATGTCAGTGGCATGTTAAAATCCCCTACTATTCTTGTACTACTGTTGATGTCTCCTTTTATGTCGGTCAATATTTGCTTTGTACGAAGGTCGGACAATTAGAGTTCCAAAATTACTTTGAAGGGTGGACTAGGCCCTGGCATCAATGCATAGTTTCCCAAGGGGAATACTCAGAAGGTGACTGCAGTGATATTGAGCAATGAGGTATGTAGCACTTTTTCTAGGATTAGTTTGAAAACTTAATTTTCAGACCTCATATATTTAGGTGCTCCCATGTTGGGTGCATGAATGTTTACAAGAGTTATATTCTCTTGTTGGATTTATCCCTTATTGTTATATGATGTCCCTCTTTGTCTCTTTTTATAGCCTATGTTTTAAAGTCTATTTTTCTGATAGAAATATTGTTACCCCAGCTTTTTTTTTTTTCATTTTATTTCACATGAAATACCTTTTTCAATTCCTTTACTTTCAGTCTATATGTGTCTTTTGATCAGAAGTGGGTCTCTTGTAGACAGTATATGTACGGGTCTTACTCTCTTATCCATGCACCTACCTTATGTCTTTTGATTGGAGCATTTAAATCATTTACATTTAAACTGATTATTCATCGTTACATAGTTCTTGCCATTTTATTATTCACATTTTGTATCTCCTTTTGTTTGTACATTTCCCCCTTCTTCTTCTTAAAGAAGTCCCTTTAACATTTCTTGTAATATTAATTTGGTGGTGATAAACTCCTTTAGCTTTTTCTTGTCTGGGGAGTTTTGTATCTCTCCTTCAATTTTAAATGATAGCCTTGCTGAGTAGAGTAATCTTGGTTGTAGGTCCTTGCTTTCCATCACTTTAAATATTTCATGCCAATCCATTGTGGCCTGCAAAGTTTCTGCTGAGAAATCAGCTGGCAATCTTATGGGAGCTCCCTTGTAAGTAACTAGTTGCCTTTCTATTGCAGCTTTTAGAATCTCTTTGTCTTTTACCTTTGCCATTTTAATTATAACATATTTTGGTGTGGGCCTGTTTGGATTCATCTTGTTTGGCAGTCTCTGCCCTTCCTAGACTTATATGTCTATTTCCTTCACCAGGTTAGGAAAGTTTTCATTCATTATTTCTTAAAGTCATTTTTCAATCCTTTGCATTCTCTCTTATCCTTCTGGTACCCCTATGATGCAAATGATTTTATTCTTGATATTTTCCCCAAGGTCTCTTAAACTATCCTCAATTTTATTTTATTCTTTTTTTCTTTTTACAGTCCTGATTGTGTGTTTTCTGCTACCTTGTCTTCCAAATCACTAATTCATTCTTGTGCTTCATCCAGTCTACTGGTGTTTTTTTCTAGTGTATTCTTCATTTCAGTTATTGTATTCTTCATTTCTGACTGGTTCTTTTTAATGATTTCTGTGTTGTTGACTTTTTATGCTTGTGTCACTTTGTTGAAGTTCTCACTAAGTTCCTTGAGTATTCTTATAAACATTGTTTTGAACTCTGTGTTTGGTAAGTTGCTTGCCTCCATTTCATTTAGTTCTTTTTCAGGAGATTTCTCCTGTTCTTTCATTTGGGACATATTTCTGTTTCCTCATTTTTACCTGCCTCTCTGTGTTTTTTCCCATGTATTAGGTAGATCTGCTAAGTCTCACAGACTTGGCCAGATGGACGTATGCAGTACATGCCCTGTGGATCCCAGTGGAGCAGTCTTTTTAGTCACCTGTGCTCAGTGCTCCAGGAGTGTCCCTTGTGTGTGTTTTGTGTGCCTTCCTGTTGTGGTTTAGCCTTGACTGCTGTTAGCACGTCAGAGGATGGGATTGACCCTCAGGCTAACCGGCTTTGTTGTTTGGCCACATCCACATTTAAAGGCTGCAGTGCAGTGCGATTACCTCATGAATCAGGATTCAACCCAGTGGGCTCTGGTCCCTGCTGAGACTGCCCTTTGGGTGTGCCATTTGTGGGGCTAATTAGGTCCTGCTCTGCAGTGGTCTGAAGCTGACCTCCAGATATGTTGGTTCTGTGGCCTCCTGGGAGGGCTCTGATGCAGGCTATGGTCACCCACTGCCTGTGACCAGCCAGGGACTCTCTGGTAGGAGATACAAAGCAATTCACGGGTGATTGCTCTATGTGCTGGACTTGGAGGCTTGTAGGAAAGTCATGCTGCAAACCAAGGACAGCTGCCACCATTATTGAGCCTGGGGTATCTCCACAAAAAACCCAGGGTACCCCAAGGCCTGTTGCCACCTTTCATCTCCTATAAGACTCAGGTACTAATAGAGCCTCATGTGATACCTGAGTTGGGTGAGGTGGAGGTCTCAGGGCATCATCAGGGTGGGATGGTTGTGTAGATTCTAGTTTGGTGCCAGTGCTGAGCCTAGAGTTACTCAGCATAAGTCTCAGAGCACACCAAGGCCAGCTGCTGCCCACTGGGGCCCACAACCCCTAAGAGTTATGCAAGAAAGATTGCAATGTGGGTGGGCTTGGCTGATTACTGAGAAAGTGCCTCCAGTGTTGTGTGAGTTGGGAGGGTGAGGTCCCAGGGAGTCACCAGGATGGAGTGAGTGGAGCTTATTAGGCCAATGAAGACTCAAATTTGGCCATTTGGGGGAGGGCTCTACACAGGAAAGATGGCTGCATGGGAGGAAGATCCTACAGGGAAATTGGCAACTGTCCCTCTAGTCCTCTCCCTGGAGCCACACAATTCATTCTCTTCCTGTATGTTTCTGACACTTCCAGAGCCCAACGTGAGTGCCTGTGAATGAGTGAATCTGTGTGTGGGCACTTTAGGAGAATATCTGGGTTTCCCACAGCCTTCCATCTCATCTGGACTGTTGGAATCCTCAATTTTTTACAGCCAGATATTGTGGGGGCTCTTCTTCTCAGCACCAGTACTCTTAGCTGGGGAGCCCAGTGCGGGGCTGCGGTCCCTCACTCATTTTGCGGGGACCTTCACAACTGAGATATCCCTCACACTTCTTAACCACCACACAGGCGGGTGGCAGGCCCATCCTCTGTCTCTGGCACTCCTACAAGTTTCGATGTTTCTTCTTTATATCTTTAATTATAGGACTTCTGTTCAGCTAGACTTCAGATGGTTCTCCAGGTTGATTGTTCTATAATTTAGTTGTAATTTTAACGTGGTCATGGGAGGAGCAAGTACAGTGTTTATCTACTCTGCCATCTTGGATCCCCTCCCCTTACTGTCAGTGTTTAAATTTTAGTCATTCTTGTATGCATAGTGCTATCTAATCAGGTTTAAATTTTCATTTCTGTAATAATTAATGATATTAAACATCTTTTCAGGTATTTTTTTTTTTCTCGTCTATATCTTTTTTTTGGTGGTATGTCTTTTCAAACATTCCTGCGTTGTTGTTGTTTTTTCCAGTAGATTAAGAGTCATTTAAAAATTATAGGAGTAATTTTCCCAAAGTACTTATCTCTCTACCTCTGGATTTCTTGTGAGCTTAAAAGGAAAAATACTCTTCTCTTCCTCCACTGTCATTTTTTTTTTCTTTTTAATGAAGATAAGAGGAAAAGGACTCCTCGGTAACGTAGTTAGTAGTGTGAGTAAACATATCCCTAGGCTTAGAGTGTCCGTGAGACCACTTTTCAATTCTTTATTATTTACTTAGTCTTTCCTATGTGAGTAGGGTGGATATATCCAGTTGGGGTAACATAGTAACAGAACAACATTCCCTGCTCCCTGCTAAGCATGTCTGGCTTAAATTTCAGCTCACACATTGGCTAAATTCTTTTGCTGCCTTCCATCTAGGGTGGAATATAAAGACCTTGCCTAGAATCTGCCTTGTAGAAACAACTCTAGTCTTACCTCCATCAGTACCTGCTCTCATGGCTCAGCATGAGAGACAGGCAGTAATCATCTATCTACCCAGCTTGCTCAAGAAGATCTGTATTGTGGACCAGGGGCCCTTGGGTGGGTCGCAGGTTTATATCTCATGCTGGCAACAGAGCTAAGGCTTGTTGTACTTTCAGTCTTACCAAGTATAAAGTTCATATTCTGATTCCGATATGATACCTGTCTTCTTCTCAATTTATTTGGAACCTATGATGGTAAAGAGTGTTACTAAATCTTTTTAATCTCAATATACAGTTTCAAATCCATGCACTATATATGGAGCATCTTCCTCCCTCCCTCCACTGATTCTGTAAATATTTACCAAGTACTTACCATATGACATACATGGAAGCACTAGAGCTTTTTGCATTTATGTGCCTTACCTTGACGATTGAAATATACTCATATGAGAAAAAGCAAGGAAAAATCTATATTACATAGTTTCCTTAGAGCATCTTTCTTTATCTGTGTCACATCTGTATCCTTTTCTCTGCCTTTGAGTAAAAATAGAATATTTTATTCAAACTTTCATCTCTTTAATGCTTAATCTATGCTATTTCTCAAAGTGTATCCTTCACAAAAAGCAACCAAACCTATTGAATGTAAGGATAACTTTATCCAGAATATTTTACCAGTGATATAGGTTCATATTTGCAATCATTATCACCATTAGATTTTTAGGTCTTATAGAAGCCACCCTTTTCTGTTTAGTATACAGTAGCTAGCTCATTTTTGGCACTGTTGTTATTATGCATGCTTTGTAAACAATTGAGCTTTGAATGATTTTGCAAAATTAGAAATTTAGAAGGTTTCATATTAAATACTTAATTTTTTTCTAAATTACATTTTTAACTTGAAAACAACATGGAGTCCATTTAAATTTTTGATGTGATATAGCTCATCTTCAAAATTGTTTCAAGTTTATAAGTTCTTTTAAATTAGAAGGATAATAAATTATTATGTCTGGAAGCTCTTGACATGCAACAACATTTATACCTATCAAGCAGAGATGGATTGTACAAGTTAAGACAGTTGAAGACTCTGCAGAAGCTCAAGATTGTAAGAGAACACAAGTTGTTTATGGTTTAAGAGGAAGATACCATATCCTCCCCCTTTCATCAGTCAACTTAAGACAAGGTGCTCCTTGGAATTCACAAAGAATTGTTCTTTGTATATTAAACTGCAGAAATCCAACAGAAAGTAAGAAGCCGTTAGTAAGAAGGGATTTGGTGTACTTTGGATTCAGGCAGTTTCTGTGTCTTCTGTGGATTTTAAAATTAAAACTTAACAGGATTGTGTGTGTGTGTGTTAACTTGAAACACATTTGATGGACTATTTTATAGAGCAGATGGTTGGCACCATAACATTTATTTGGCCCTGCTTCAGGATCTTCACATCATCCATTTGGAACTGTACCCCAGAATCTTCCCATGGCTGCTGCCTTCTCATCCATCAGATATAATTTCTATGCTGCCTGCACACAGAGGGATCCACTGGCCACTTTATCCTGTTCCTCCCGTCCTCCGTTCAAGTTCACTTCTTATCCCATACCCTGCCATATATACTTTGTAGAACTTAACATCCTCGGAGATCAGACATATTTACTTTTTTATTTGTTTATTGGCTTTCTCTGCCACTATGACATGGACTCCAGAACAGCAGTAATATTGTTCTGTTTTCAACAGAATCCTCAGGGTCTACACAAGTGTCTGGAACACAGTAGGATCCCATAAATTTGTCAATACTAGGTGACTAGCAATTAGAATTAATCAGACCAGATAGGTGCCTCCTTTCCAACTGGGATATCTTCATCTTTGAATTGTGGATATCTTTAAACTGAGTCTAATATTTTAGAAAAAACTGAGACCCAGAGCGGTGTATCAGATAGAAGCTTCTCTTGTCCAGTTGTTACTGCAAAACTTGCTTTCTCAGTTATGTCCCACTCCCATGCCCATTTCAGACGTCAGAGAGTAATTGGGAGTAAAATAAGTTTCTCCTTTAGGGTGCTGAGACTCTCATAAATGGCTGTAGGTTATTTCATGGTCTCTTTGTCATATAAAAAGTATGAAGCCTGAGAATTTCATGAAACAGAATGGACAGAAAACATGATTAGATTTCTCCAGCGTCATACCTGTCTGGTCAGAAGTGCCTACTCCATTTCTGTACCCCTGAATCCTCCTTTAGAGGGAAAGAGATCAGCAAACTGTGATCACTTAATTTACATTCGGCTTCCTGGTGTTGTAGTTACTTCGCATTTGTACTTTGATAGGTAACTTACGGGCCACTTAGAAATATAATTCCATTCTTCTCTTTGGTAAAGATCTATGAGGAAAAGAGATACATTTCATCCTTGTTTATACATGATCTTGCCAAAACATTAGTATTCTCAAAGTGATCATGTTTTTCAATTTGAAGTTTTACTTCCTGAATGACTTGCAACATTTTATCAATTTTTAAATACTATGCAATAATTAGAACAGCAGGGTGCAACATTGAGAAGTTGATGTTTCATGGAAAACACCCTAGTTAGAAAGAATTGACTACATATGCTGCATTATCACTAGTCTTTTTTGTGGTCTTTATCAATAAAGACTTTATGGGAATTAAACCAATCCTTTCTGAAGAAAACTGGAAGCACTCAGCATACCATGGCTTTTCACTGGAGGATGATAACTATGTCACAAAGAACACAATAGTGTTAACTCAAATGGGGAGTAAATCACTGGCATGATAAAATAGAATACAGCCCTAAGACAGTAGAGATTAGTAGAAGGGGTAAATTGGATAAAATTTTTGGAAGCTCAATTATGAAATAAAAGTTTGATGTATTCTGAATAGAAAGGAGGAAAAATGTAGAAAAGTAATGAAATAACAACTAGCTAGAGGCTAAAACTGTAATTAATTTAACTAAAATAGTAAAGCATTAAAAATCTGTTTAAGAAGATCTTATTAGTGAGTAGGAGGGAAGTTTGGTTGCAAATATTCCTTTGTTGTACATGTGTGCCATGAAAATTACAATGTAAGTGAAAACCATAATTTTGGGAAGCCAAGTTAAAAAGTCATTTTGACAGCAATTCAAGCAATTGATTACAACACATTCTTTTAAATGGCTTCCAGGTATTTTTCATGTTTGTATGCAATGTGTGTGACCAGGTCCTTTTATGAAAGAGGGAAAACTACCTCTGTGAAGAAATGGCTGGGGCCGGCCAAGTGGCTTAGGTGGTTAGAGCTCCATGCTCGTAACTCCAAAGGCTGCCAGTTCGATTCCCACATGGGCCAGTGGGCTCTCAACCACAAGGTTGCCAGTTCAATTCCTTGAGTCCCGCAAGGAATGGTGGGCTCTGCCCCCTGCAACTAAGATTGAACACGGCACCTTGAGCTGAGCTGCCTCCCAGATGGCTCAGTTGTTGGTTGGAACGCGGGCTCTCAACCACAAGGTTGCCAGTTCGATTCCTCGACTCCCGCAAGGGATGGTGGGCAGCACCCCCTGCAACTAAAATTGAACATGGCACCTTGAGCTGAGCTGCCGCTGAGCTCACGGATGGCTTAGTTGGTTGGAGTGCATCCTCTCAACCGCAAGGTTGCCAGTTCGACTCCCACAAGGGATGGTGGGCTGTGCCCCCTGCAACTAGAAAACGGCAACTGGACCTGGAGCTGAGCTGCGCCCTCCACAACTAAGACTGAAAGGACAACAACTTGAAGCTGAATGGCACCCTCCACAACTAAGATTGAAAGGACAACAACTTGACTTGGAAAAAAGGCCTGGAAGTACACACTGTTCCCCAATAAAGTCCTGTTCCCCTTCCCCAATAAAATCTTAAAAAAAAAAAAAGAAACGGCTCTTCAAAATCATTTTTATTAATAAGAACTGCAAGCCAGGAGATGATTGTTAGGGTGCAAGATGTTCTCCACGATGAGTAGTATGATTTACGAGATTCATTATCTTCCTAAACCAAGACATTTCAAGTATCTTTTTTCTGAAAGATCCGCTGTGATATTGTGACATAGGTTAAGAGCTGAGTCTAATGCTGTGAAAAACATGGAGTTTAATGGTTCTGTTGAAGGCATGTTAATTAACCAGGAGAAGAATGTATGGCTCCCATGAAGCCATGTTTGCGTTTAAATAAACATCACATTCATGGGACAGAATGAAAAGCATCCAGTCTTTGAAAATCTTTCCAGTCTTCATTACACCATTTATATCCATGAACAGGTTTGCAAAGTCACTTTTTCTATTTTCAGTCTGTATTATAAAAGCTACTTTGTTATTTTTATATTTTCTCCTTAAATTTCCAAAACAGTTTTAAGGCTTTTCAGTGATGAAACTCCTATTAACAAAGCATATAATTTCCAATCAGAAATAAAGCTATCTGTTCTTTAGTTAGAATTCTCCTGATATCACGTGAGCTCCAGAAATCCTCTCTCAGTATATGCTGGTCCATCCTCCTCCACAACCAGAGTAGAATGGCTAAGAAGAGTGAAGCAATGAGCAAACAGCCACCTCATTCTTGCTTAGGAAGTTATGTATTGTTCCTCAAACTCGCCAAAATAATGATAAGAAGAATGATATTCTGATTTCATCTCTATAACTTGTTGGCCTTAGGTATATCATATTTTCTCTCCAAGACTGATATTTTCCTCTATAAAATGTGAATAATATGGTCCACCTCTCTGGATATATGGCAAGACCAAAATGAGATAGTGTATGTAAAATTGCTCTTAAATTTGAAAACAATAGTGATAATTCTAGTATCCATAAGTTAGTTCATTTTTGAATTCTTGATCTTGTCATGAGAACAGGTACATCTCTCTCTGGACATAGCTAATGACACTGTTGGCTGACAATCAGAGGCTTCAATAGCTATTCCCCTTTTGAGTGCAGACAGTTAGCATTTGTTTTACTTTCAGCTTTACTCTTGATTGAAAACACTTTTGTAACTCAAAGTGCAAAGATACACACTGGGTAGCCTAAATTAAACTGGTTTATTGAGGATGGGAATCCTGAGAACGTATTTTCTAAAGACTTATGACCAAAGTTGAGACAGGTTAGTATATTACTGAGACAGGTTAGTTAGTATGATTACTAGGTAAATAGGGAGGTCCCTGATTGAATAAACAAAAAGCAGCCATATCCTGAAACTCCAGGTCCTGGAATGTCTCTTTCACTCCAGGACAGACACATGAGAATATGCCTTGAGGTTAATAAATAATCTCAAATCCCTTTTGACTGACTGGACAAAGGAGCAGATCTGATAGATAGGAATGGGTTATTTCGTTAATTCCTTCAGGATGGGCAAACAGGACAAACCTGATAGATGAATCCAATTAGAAGTCTCCAGCCCCCTTCCCCAAGCAGGCAAGGGAAGGTATATGTGGGGACAGAGCCCCAGAGAGCAGTTTCCAGGCTCTCGGCCTCACATAGAAAAGTGCGGGCTCAGGTAGTAGACGGTCATCAGCTGTGACCAGTTGGCCATCAGCTGTTACCGGTTAGCCATTAGCTACTGATATGACTGCCGAGGCTACGCTAGCAAGGTGGTGTAGTGGTATAGCGTGGTGGTGTGGCGTCCTGACGTGGCATGGCATGGCAGAGTGTGAATTGCGTATTGCAGAGAGGCGGATTGCAGTTAGGAAGTGAGGCTTGTTGGCAGAGACAAGTGGACGGCGGGTTGCGGATCATGTGGCTCCTGGCTCCTGTGTCTCCAACCCAGCCACCAGTGAGACTATAGTGGTATGTATGACTCCCCTACCTATGGCTCTGTGGGGGTTCCTTTTTGGCCTCACCGTATCCTGCGTTCTTATGTGGGGAGTGGGACCAGAGACCCCGGAAGAGACCCTGCCTGTCACCCCGCATGACAGTATAAAAGTAAGAACTTTTGCCTCAGTGACTGAACACTCCCATTCGGGACCCTCTCCTGCTCGGGAGCTCTGACACATTGCTTCCAGAAAAACTATCCTCTTTTTAAAACTCTGCCTCTCCTGGGTCTGTGTTTCCATTCTTCGGCTTCATGAGATGTGATCACAGCCCACACCCAGAAACTGTCAGCAGAGCCAACATCATTTACGTCACTGTAAGTTTTAACCACAGCGGGGTGACCATAGGCAAGATGGAGCAAGATGAGGCTCTCTGTATCCTAGAGATGCGCAAGCTTGTTTTTTTTTTTTTTTTTTTTTTTTAATAATGGGCTAAAAAGGAGAGATCCAACTGTATATAATACATATAAATGTTTTTAATCATAATTGTATAATTAAGAGTAGCCTGTTATTCAACATATGGATTATTAGAAAAATTATACAAGCAGACTTTAAAGTGTTTGATAATTTTTTGCACAAAAGTGAACAGTATAATCCTAAAAGTAGTCATTGAAACTTAAGTGACACTATTAGAATTCCTGGTCTTGAAATTGCAGTGTTAGGGAGGGTTTTAAATATATTTCATGTGTGACTCCAAATTTATATCACCGGAGACTTATTAAAAAGAGAACACTTTATTGGAGTTAATTGTCACTCAAATTTATCCAGTCTTTGCCACATTGCCAGATCATTTAGGAAACATCTGGAATTAATGGACCCATACTCTCCTGGAAACCCTTTTTTTTCTAGATAGACATGTTGACATTGAGCCTCTAGCAGGGTGAAGAATGATAGTTCAGAGACATTTGGAGTCCTGTGCTCTAGGGGTAGCAAAAGCAGTTGAACCATTTACAAAAATCTGTGAATCTTCCTGGAAGTTGTGATGTCATCTCTGCTAACCAGCTCTGCAAGTTTTCAAAATCCAGGATTGCATTAGAGCATTCTTGTAAAGGGGAAACAAAGGCGGCCTCGAGAGGCTTTCTGCTCAACATGTGTGCAGTTTGTCTGAAGACCTGGACTGTGTAATAATAGTTCAGCTTTGCCTTGGATTCTTTCCTGCAATATAAGATTCAAAGTGTCCAGATGGCTTGTTGCATTGGTAAGAAACTTAAATCTTGTGAACCGCTAATGTCTAACAAATTAGCTTTCTCGGAGCTTTTAATTTTTAAAAAAAGGCCTTAATTGGATAAAATAGTTAAATATATCTCCTCAACAAGTTTCTACAATCTGTCTATAAGCAACAACTATAGCAACAATAACAACCACCGTACTCTCCTCAGCTTCTTTTAAAATATCACATAAACCAATAATGTTTAATGGCACAAGTACAAAAAAAAAGCAGTAAATAGATGTATTATCCGTCAGCATCATGCAGACAGCCAGAGGCCTTGGGCTGAACTCCTGGTGTTTGACTCCATGGAAAATGGACACAACAATCTTTTTTTTTGAGTTGAATGATTCACTTATTTCATCCCCTTTATGTTTTCATTGCTTGTGTCCTGGGGCAGATGACATTTTTTGGTGAGTCACATTTTATGTCTCAATTTTATGGAAAAAAAAAAAATTAGTAGAATTTAGTTCAAACAGCTCAAAATAATATTATGTAGTTATACTCAGCTTTGCAAATATTAACCAACCTAAGTCCTCTAGTTTGAAACTAGAAGCAGTTTTCTAATAATAGTTAATAGTAGCATGCTGGCTAGTTATTCTTTCCCACAAATATTCAATACCATACCCAACTGTAAGTTGTATGACTCCAGAGAATTCTGGTCACAAAAGTACATGGCAAACTATGAACCTTCTTTGTTCTCTTGTCTTGCTAGTTTAATATATGTTTTTAAAGGCTAGCCAATCACTAAATTAATAATTATATTAAAATAATTCTAATCAGATACAATCAACTACTGATGTGAACTGTAACTTTATACAAGCTACAACAGACATACAGAGTGACTGCTGGTAAGCTAGGGATGTCAGACTGATCAGGGTGTAAATATTAATTATCCTATTGATAACTGAGCCCCACTTTCCTCATTTGGAAGATGGGCTTAATAATATTTGTTTCCAGGGCAATTTTGAGGATCAAATGAGGTCTAGTTGTAACAAGTTAGTAAATGTCTGTTACATAGTATGATATTCTAATAATTGAATCTGTTAATAGAGTTAGGTCTCCACAGTCTGTTAATGTGTCCACTTTCTTCCATGCTCTGTTGTAGATTGTATCCTGCATGTGGGAGACAAGTACATTTGATATCAGCTGTGAGACCTTACCAGGTCTTAGAGTCTTTTTACATAGAAAAAGAAAATATAAAACATGAAGTGAACTTTGACTGTAGCTGTGGGTTCTATCTTATCAGACACACAGGGACCTGGTCAAAGAATTCTCTGTAGAGGGAAAGGACCAACACATTTCATCAAGTAAAAATAATGGTGAAGACAAGCAGTGTCAACTAGGCTTTAAAAACACATCAACAGAACATTAAATTTATTATTTTTCTGTCCTGTTGATATCTGCTTATGTGCTATTTTCATAATCACGTTGAAAATATGGCATTTTCCAATGTTAATGATGGGTCAAAATTCAATTTGCACAGAATTCCAAGAGTATAAAATCCCACATATCTTAATATTAAGAGATAGTATGTATTATTCAAAGGTATAAACTATTGTTAAAATTTTGTATTTAATTATTTGTGCCCTGGGTTGGAGATATAAGTGATAAGTATTTATTATAAGCCAGTGATGAGTATTTTATTATCAAGGGTGTTTACGTAATCTTTTACATGTTGGGGTTTCTAAAATACATGAAAAGAAATGCTTAAGTATGGTATTTGCCTAAACTTTAGAAAAATTTTAAAACAGAGTTAAAAAAAATAAAAGATATTGTCAGATCTTTCAATATGCTACAATGTGGATAAAATTAATTGTTAAACTATATTAAGACATTAAAATTTTCCAGGGCTTTTTTTTTTCCCTGACATCAAATTAAGCTATATATGGATTGACCTGGATGATGAACTAAAAACAAGGGAAAATGAGTTCTATTTTTTTAGAGAATTCCACTTGACAACTGTTGTTTTCAGTTTATACTTTTCATCATCATGCTCATTTTTCCAAATGGTAAGTCCCTGCCTTTATTTTAATAAAAAATGTCAACAAGTCTCTTTGTTTTTTTTCTTGAATATGCTCTTTCAATTTTTGTAATAAACTATATTAGTTTTGAGTATTCTTTGCAATTTTACAAAACATTCTCATATAAATTACAACTTTTAGGCCTGAAAATAACCTGGAATTTTAGAACTTAGCATAACTAAATAGAAGAGAAAACGCAATCTCAGGAGATGAAGGCCTGTTAAAGGTCATATACTTCATGAAAGTTTGGGCTGGATCCAAAGTTATGGATTTTTAATTATCAGTAGAGAATTTTCTGTTTAGGAATTTTTATTTCACATTGATCAGAACTTATCACAAGCATTTTTCTTCTGATAATATTCTGTCCTCTTCCCCCCAAATTTCCAACTCTTCTGATTAGAATTTACCCTAAGATATAAGACAATAAACAGGACTTATGTATGCTTCTTTTTCCCCACAGTGAGTCAGTGTACGATAATGGATAAAAGTATGGATTCTGGAGCAAGACTACAGAATCCTGGCTCTACCCTATGAGCTGTGTGACCTTGGACAACTGCTTGACCTGTCAGTGCTTCAGTTTTCTTATCTGAAATGTTGGGATAGTAATGATGCTTACGAAGATGGATTAAATGACTTAAAACTTGCAAAATATGTAAAATAGTTCATAGCACAATAGTAAGCATCATTATATGTTGTTAAACAAATAGAGGGATATCATCTTCCACTTTCTATGAATCCCTTTAAAACAAAATTGTACTCCCATCCTTCTATGAAACTATTATTTTGAGGTTGATTAATGAACATTAATTACCAAATTCTATTATGGCTTTTCAGTCTTTATCTTCTTATTCCTCTCTGAACAATTCCAATAAGTGCTACAGAGTACCCACTTTTTCATGGAACATTTTCTCTAGTAGGTACTACTTCTTCACTTGATTTTTATATTTTCTTGCTTCTTCTCCTACTTTTGTGACATCTCCTCAGAATTTCTGTTCCTTAATGTATATGTGTTCCTTTTGGTTGTTTTTGTGTATTGTATTGGATCTCCCACTCTCACCTCCAGGGAAATGAAAACATCTATATATGTGACCCAGACTTCATTTTATTCTAAGATCTCTAGCTGCCTATGGGGAAGATTTACACTAATATTCTGCCAACAATAAACCTAACCATATATTGTTATCTATCTATCTATCTATCTATCTATCTATCTATCTATCTATCTATCTACCTACCTATATCTATCATCATCATCATCTATATCATCTATCTATCATCTATCTAACCTACTATCTAATCTTTTCATTACAAATTTGTTTCTCCTCATATCTCCTTTACATTTATAAATTGCGTAAGCACTTATAGATTTTCATTCTTGGTTTTATCATATATAAAAATAAAGAAATTGATCTTAGTACTCTTTAATATTCCTTATAGCATTAAAATTCAGTGATTGCATGCATTAATAAAAATGCATAATTTAGAAAAAATGGAATCATAGGATTTCTGTTAATGAATTTGCTTAAAATCAGTGATGAAGAGAAACATCTTAAATGCAGTGTGAGAAAAAAAGACATTACATACGAGTACAGAGGAGCAATGCTAAGAATGACATCAGAATTTTTTTGAAATATTGCACAGAAAGGACAGTGAAGCACCGTTGTTAAAGTACTGAAAGGGAAGTAAAAGTTGTCAACCTAGAGCTCTATACTAGGTAAAAATACTTTTCAATATGAAAATGAAATATTCAGATACACAAAAGGTGAAAGAATTCACTACCAGCATATCTGGGGTCCAAGAAATGTTAAAGGAAATGCTTCACAAAGAAGAAATGATATCATATGGAAATATAGATCTCTGTAAAGAAATGAAGACCATGGGAAATGCTAAATATGTGGATAAATATAACAGTGATATTGGGTCTAAAGAAGCTTTTAAATAATAATATACAATTAATAATGTTTTACACTGAGGACAACTTCCCTATAGACTAGAACAAAGAACTATTTTTCTTAGAATCATGAGCAGTGAAAAAAAAGATTATTTCTTTCATGATAAAAGGGATTTTTGAACACTAAACTGAGCACTAAACCAGATTTTGTTTAATTTCACTTTTAATCTCAACTCAATGGCATTTTATTTCACTGATGGTATTCATCTCATATTTAAGATTTCTTTTTATACTTACTCTCCTAGTTTCTTATTCATACTTGTCTATCTTTGCCCCCTGGATTCTAATTTTTCTTTTGCCTTCTGCCTCAGCCTTTTCATTTATTATTTCCACCTTCAGTTTTCTCATTCCGTCTGTCCTCAAAGCTTGCTTCTTGTTTAGAATAAAATTTTTGAAACCATTTTATGTTCTTTTCTTAAACAGTTCAGAAATTTAGCTAAATTAGAAATTTTTATTTTACATTTAAAGATGATATAGATTACAGAAAAATATTAAAGCAGGGAAAAATTGATGACCGTGGGAGGCAAAAACTGGAACAGTAAATGAGGTGGAATAGTAAACAGTAAATGAGTAAATAAAGTCATGCTTTATTGAAAAAGTAAGATTGGAGAGAAGATTTGAAGGTAGTTCCATGCAAAGGGACAATTAGATAACAGCTATACACCACAAAACAAGAATATGTCACAAAGACTAGGGTGACTACAGAAGCATGATCTAGAAGGGGCTGCATAGGATAGGAGGTTAGAGAAATTATGGGAACCTGATAATGTATGGCTTTATAAGTCACTGAAAAGACTTTTACTTTTATTTGACTATGATGGGAGTCATTGCCAACTTATGAGCAAAGAAATAACATGATCTGACATATTTTAAAAGGGTTACTGTCATGCAAGGTGTCATATGGTGTCTCTCGTCCCGCTCCCCACATAAGAATGCAGGCCACGGTGAGGCCAAAAACGAACACCCACTGCGCCATCGATAGGGGAGTCATACCACTATAGTATCACTGGCGGCTGGGTTGGAGACACAGGAAGCAGGAGCCACACGGTCTGCAACCTGCCGTCTGCTTCTCTCTCTGCCAACCAACCTCACTTGCTAGCTCCAATCTGCCATGCTAACTGCAATCCACTCTTGCTAGCTCAGCCACCATCTTCTTGCTAGCCCCCATTTTCTGCTAGCGTAGCCATGGCAGTTATATTAGTGGCCAATGGCTCACTGGTTATAGCTGACGGCCAACTAGCCACAGCTGATGACCATCCAATCACAGTTGATGGCCATTTACTACCTGAGCTAGCACCTTTCTATGTAAGGCCGAGAGCCTGGAAACTGCACTCCTGGCTCTGTCCCCACAGTTACTATGACTATTAAATTGAGAATAAATTTTAGGAGATAAGAGAGAAAGAGTAGAACTAGATAAAACTTTTTCTAGTCATTCAGGCAAGAGATACTAGTGGCTGAAATGACACAGTAGGAGGAAATGTGGTGAGAAGTGATTTGATTCTGGGTATATTTTGAGGACAGATTCAATGAACCTGGTTAAGTGATTATATGTGGAATGTGAAAGAAAGAGGGAGGCCAATGATGCAAGGTTAATTTTTTACACCTGTACATACAGAGTTGCGTTCAACCTGAGATGGGGGAAGATTTGGAGTTAATTGTGAGATTTCTCTTGGGAGTAAAAGTGGCGATATTGAGTGGATAATCTAATACATGAGTCAACAATTCAAAGGAGAAGTCATTTGGAGGTTATCGACATATAGATATTATAGAAAGCGAGAGACTGGATGGGATCACTAAGAGTATGTGTGGATGAAGATGAAAAGACACCAAATCTTAGATATCTCCACCATTAAAAGGTTGGAGAAAAGGGTAAGCATCTGCCAAGCAGACTTAGGAGGAACAACCAGTAATATCATTTTCCTCATGTTTCTGCATTTAATCTTTGCAATCAGAATTTAAACCATATGTAAAAAAATAATCCTGCTCCCAGTTTCACGTGGGACCAACGACCCCTCGTTCTGGAGCCATGTAACTGCGATGGCACCATGTGGAACTCCTAGTAATGTGTTCCCTAGGTTCCTAGAGATGCTCCGTTCACCACAGAACCTTGTAAGGGCAATCATCAGGGCTATGACATGGACAACTGAGAACATGGGCTGTTCTGTCAGCCAGAGGTGGGTTCAAGCCCACCTCATATTAATTCTGTGAACTCTGCAACTCACCGAACCCTTTGAGTCACAATTTCTTCACCTGTAAAACGGAGATGATGATCCTAACACAGTGTTGATGAGAAGACTGAATTAATTGATGAACGCCAAGAGAATATAAAAGAGTAATCACTCAACCAACATAGCCTTCTCTAGTCGTCTTACTAGATTCTGAGGATTTGGAAGTGGAACAATTATCTCCTTCCCCTTGTAGTACATACATCTTCTTTAGGGAGACAAAAGGTAAGCAAGTGGAAAATTGAAAATGCTATCCAGAAAACAGATAAGGGGCTGAGATAGAATAAAGAGTGAGGGGAAGCTGTTTTTCAAAAGAAGTTCTGAAAAGTCTTTGAAGAATGAATATTTAAGTTGACATGTGGAAGATAAGGAGGGTTCAGATGGGAGAAGTGGGGATGAGAACGTGAAGGCAGAAGGATAAGTTGTGACAAGTTGTAAATTCTGAGTCTGACTTTCTTGGAATTGACTGGACAAAATCAGCTGGGCTTTCCGCTAAATTTCATTTTCTGCTTAATCTGCTATTTGTCTTTTCTTCTTTGAGTCTGTACCATTCATTCTGTTACAGCCCCTTCCACTTGTCTCAGTAATCTTCATCTTCTGCTTCCTTCCTACTCTTTCCTCTTCATTCTGGACTCTGAACAAGCCAAACTAGAACAATACTGTCGTGCGGGGTGACAGGTGGGGTCTCTGCTCCCCCTCCCCACACAAGAATGCAGGATATGGTGAGGCCAAAAAGGAACACCCACGGAGCCATAGATAGGGGAGTCATACCACTATAGTATCACTGGTGGCTGGGTTGGAGACACAGGAAGCAGGAGCCACACGATCTGCAACGTGCCGTCCGCTTCTCTGCCAACCAACCAACCCCACTTGCTAGCTGCAATCCGCCCTGCTAACTGCAATCCACGCTTGCTAGCTCAGCCACCATCTTCTTGCTAGCCCCCATTTTCTGCTAGCATAGCCACGGCAGTTATATTAGTGGCCAATGGCTCACTGGTTACAGCTGACGGCCAACTAGCCACAGCTGATGGCCATCCAATCACAGTTGATGGCCATTTATTACCTGAGCCAGCACCTTTCCACGTGAGGCCGACAGCCTGGAAACTGCACTCCTGGCTCTGTCCCCACAAATACAGATAATTGATGAGTGATGACTTGTCAAAAATGTTATTATTAGCATGGCTTCTTAATTTATTTTGGACGAAGGGAAAGGATTTGGATGATAAAGGACTTATTCAAGAATGTATTTAAAAACTAACTGCCAGAAATTCAGAGTAAAGCTATCTATGGGCTCCCTGGGCTGTGTCCTGTGCCTGTGTCCTATGTATATACCTTCTTATTTAATTTTCATAACAATCCTATGAAATGATTTTAAAAACAATTTCAGCATGAAGAAATTGTGAGATGCAATAATTAAGTTGTCCAAAATCACAAGCTATTAAGTGGCAGAAGTAGGACCCAAACCATGGTGATATGCTCTCCTGCTGCTCAGGTAATTGTGGTTTGTTTGTACTTGGATATTCTTGTGGCAGGTGAAACGTCTATGAACCATAGGGAAATTCAATAAGTATTAAATCAATTAAAGTCCTCTATCTACTGACAAATTGTGAGTTTGGGGTGGGAAAATAATAATAATGTTAAACGAATTATGTTCCAGAGTTTGTTATAATAAATTGTTTAATTTCACTTAATCTTGGATGTCGAATATATTATTATCTCCATTTTACAAGTGAAGAAACTGACATTCAGGTTTCCCAGGCTTACAATGCGTATTGTGGTAGTAGGATTTGAATTCTGGCAGTCTGTTTACATAGGCAAGGAGGCTACAGGGGTTTCATACTTAAATGGGGAATGCTCCACTATTATAATCAACAAAAAATTATAGTGAGTCTTCACTGTGTCTACCACATCTCCTCATATTGGTTCTTTCAAAAGAAATGCCTAGATTTATATGTGTCTGTGTAAAAATTGTAATAATTATTTAGTGACCACAATAAAAATTGTTCTTTTGATGTTTTCAGAGTTGGTACTTTTTTTTTCTCAGTGTTGAAGATTAACCAGTTAGCTTGCATCGTTTGAATTGTCTATTTTAAGTGAAAACCGATAGTCCTTTTAAGTATCTTATTTCCGAAGGTGAGTTCATTCTTGGGTAAAGCTGTTCATTGTTCACTTGCAGGTGACAATTATAGGACATGATGGAGAAGGTCATGGAGCAATTATGTAATGCCCCTCTTTATCCCTGATAACTTCCATTATTCTGAACTCTGCTCTCTCTGAATATAATATAGCTACTTCTGATTTCTTTTTATTAGTGTTAGCATAGTGTATCTCTCTCCATCCTTTTACTTTATACAGTAAGTCCTCACTTAACATCATCAATAAGTCCTTGGAAACTATGACCTAAAGCAAAATAATGTATAACAAAACCAATTTTACCATAGGCTAATTGATAGAAACAAAAATTAAGTTCCTACGACTTATTTCTGGTCACAAAAGCATCAGCAAACTTTTAAATAAAAACCCCAAACACTTCTAATATTAAACTTTGAAGTAAATGTGAGCTATACATGTCGTTAAGAAAGATTAATAAGAACAAGTAAGAGGATTATTTTCCAATGCACTTATTCCAAGTCAGTGTTGCGGGTGGTGAGAGCCTATTCTGGAAGCTCAGGGTGCAAGTGTGGGGGCAAAGCCCCAGAAAGTAGTTTCCAGGCTCTCAGCCTCACATAGACAGGTGCTGGCTCAGGTAGTAAATGGCCATCAACTGTGATGGGATGGCCATCAGCTGTGGCTAGTTGGCCGTCAGCTGTAACCAGTGAGCCATTGGCCACTAATATAACTGCTGTGGCTACGCTAGCAGAGAGAGGGAAGAGAGGAAGAACGGGGGCTAGCAAGAAGATGGCGGCTGGGCTGGCAAGTGTGGATGGCGGTTTGCGGACAGTGTGGATCCAGCCTCCAGTGAGAGTATAGTGTCACCAGAGAGAATATAGTGGTATGACTCCCCTACCTATGGCTCCGTGGGTGTTCCTTTTTGGCCTCACCATATCCTGCGTTCTTATGTGGGTAGCGGGAGCAGAGACCCCACAGGGTCTCCCGCATGACAAATGGTACAGCGAGCAGGGTCTCCTGCATGACAGCAAGGCAGGAACCAACCTTAAACAGGACAACATTCCATCACACGGCGTTCTCACACACACACCCCACTCCCTCAGACTGAGACAATTTAGACAAGGCAATTACCCTGAACTGCCCATCTTTGGGATATGAGAGTACCTGGAGAAAACCCACACGAACATGGGGAGACTGTGCAAACGCCACACAATGACCCTAGATGGGAATCATTTTTTTGCTCATCAGTGTTATGTTGAACGAAATGACATTATTTGAGGAACTACTGTATGTATGTTTTTATTTAAAGTGGGTTTCTTGTGAAAAACATATTGTTGATTCTTTTTCTTTTAATCTACTGTGACAATTGCTATCTTTTAATTGATGTATTTAGAACATTGACATTTAAGATGATTATTGATAAAGTTGAATTAGTACTACCATATTTATTACTGTTTTCTATTTGTTGCCATTTTTCTTTGATCTTATTTTTGTCTTCCACACCTTTTCTTTCTTTTGTAATTTTGAGAATTTTATACGATTGCATTTTTTGCATATTAATTATACTTTTTTTAAACTTATTTTACTGGTTGTCCTAGAATTTGCAATATACATTTACAATTAATTCAAGTACACTTTCAAATAACACTATACTGCTTCACAGGTAGTATGAGTATCTTATGATAACAAAATAATCCTGATTTCTCCCTCCTGTCCTTGGAATCATTGTTGTCATTCGTTTCACTAATACATAAGCAAATATATATTTTATATGTTTATATAAAATATGTATATATAAAGTATATATGTATATATGTATATATAATATATATATCCATATATATTTTTATATATAGAAGCATACATAATTGAATACATTGTTGTTATTATTTTGAACAAACTTATATTTTATGTCAATTAAAAATAGGAAAAATTAAAGCTTTTATTTTACCTTCACTTATTCCTTTTATGATGTCTTTTCTTTCTTTGTGTAGACCTGAATTTCTCATCTATATCATTTTTCTTTTTTCTGAAGAACTTTTGACATTTCTTGCAAGGCAAGTCTACTGGAATCAAATTCCTTCAATTTTTAATTGTCTGAGAAAATACTTTTTTCACCTTAACTTTTGAAGGATAGTTTCTCAGGGTATAGGATATTAAGTTGGTGGGATTTTTTCTGTCAATACTTCAAATATTTTTTTCCATTGTCTTCTTGCTTGAATAATTTCTGAGAAGTTGGATGCAATACTTACTTTTCCTCTTCTATAGGTACGATGTGTTTTTGCAATGATTTCTTTCAGCATTTTAAAAAGTTATTAGTATACTGAAGTTTGAATAGATTCATAGGTGTAGTTTTTTTGACATTTATCTTGCTTTGTGTTCTGTGAACTTCCTGGCTCTGTGGTTTTGTGTCTGGCATTAATATGAGGAATTCTCCATCATTATTGCTTCAAATATTTCGTCTGTTTCATTTTCTCTTTTTTTTCTCCTGGGATAAGAACTACAGGTATGTTGAACCTTTTTTAGTTGTCCCACAGTTCTTGGACTTTCTGTTTTATATTTTCCAGTCTCTTTTCTCTTTACTTTTCAATCTTGGAAGTTTCTATTGATAAGTCTTCAGGCTTCGAGATTCTTTTACAGCTGTGTCTGGCTACCAGTAAGCTCATCAAAGGTCTTTTTCATGTTTGTTAGTGGTTTTAATCTCTAGCATTTCTTTTTTGTTCTTTTCCTTAAAATTTTTATTTCTGTTTATATTATCTATCTGTTCTTGCTTGTTGTCTACAATTCCCATTAAATCCCTTAGGATTTTAATCATAGGTTTTTAAAAAATTTCTGGTCTGGTATTTCCAAAATTCTTACATATTTGACTCTGATTCTAGGTTTTTCAATATCTTCATTTTTTTTTCCTGGTTTTTAGTATGCTTTGTAATTTTTGTTGCAATGTGAACATAATGTACTCAGTGAACAGAATTGCTATAATAGGCCTTAAGTAATATGTTGGTGAGGTGTGGGGTGGTTAGGGAAGATTTTACAGTTCTATGATTCAGTCTCAGTCTTTTGATGATCCTGTGCCCTTGGACTGTGAACTTTACTAGTACTTCTCAGTTTTACGCCCTCCTCCTTAGGTGGGGGGAATGGCTAAATTGGGCTGGAGATGGGTATTTCTCTTTCCCCAATTAGGTTAATCTTTGATAAGGCCGCAGCACATTAGGTAGGCTCTGTTAAAATAGTTTTTCCTGAGGGAGGACTTTGTTATGAAGAACAGAATACTCTAGTCTATTTCAAAATGGTTATGTTCCTTCTTTCCCTAAAAAAAAGCATGAGAGGATTTTTCTCAGATCCTTACTCTGAGAAGATATTAGAGCTCATGGAGAAAAAACTCACAAGAGTGTGAGCTTAGCCCCTCACCCCGCCCTGTGATTGAACCCCTGGTGTTTTTACTTTTTAGGCTTGTCCAAACGAACAACTCTTAAGTTGCAACTTATAATCAGGAAGAGAACTAGTTTAAGTTTTGGGTGCTGTTTTTATTGGGGAAAGAAAGCCATGAGAAAGATCCGGGATTTCTTGATATCTGTACAAGCATTTTGTAGGAGAGGGAGTTGTTTTAGGGGCTAATGGCACCACATTTCCTTGGAGTGTTTTAAAATACCAACTTTAGCAGAATTGTGTTTGGATACCAAGGGGACAAGCTGTCTAAAAGCTAATAAAATCACTAGTACTTTTTTATTTTTTATAAGCACAGAGTTTCTAAGTGAAATTGTAAGTTGTGTTTTTTTCCCTATTGATAATTTTTGGAGATTAATTTTAGGAATAATGTATGCCCTTTAATAAATAGTTCTTAAAGAAAATAGTAAAAATAACTTGGCTAAAAGATAAAATTGTCCAGAAAATTTTAAAATAGCTAAGACCATTCAAGTGTTAAATCCTTTCAGCTGTGAAAACAATACAACTGTGGGGATGATCTGAGTAAATTGTTGCCATAGGTACAAACACAACCTGCAAGTATAACACTGTTCAGAATTTATAGCATTTAGTCCTTGGTCCTTGTTTATGAAGAATTCTCTCATGCTTGTTCTTTCCCTTTTCGTTCATTTTTTGCATGAAAAGACTCATATGGATACCACCTCAGCTTGAAATCAAGGAGCGATTTGCAGATTTATGAAAACAAACATGGTGGATGTGAGTTGGACACAGATCAGATATGACATCACACACCTGATCTTTTATGGACACTTGAATCTCACAGAGATGGTCCTGCAAATTATAAGAAGTTGATCACAAACCAAGTGGTGCAGGCTTTGCTTATTAATTGAATGTTACCTATGAATATTTGAGAACATTCTTGACTCGTGGAGATCATAATTAATTTACAGATATTGTCACCTTTGTTGAGGAATAGTCTCTGTTAATGCTTAACCTTCACTTCTTGTTTCTTTTCCTCTCTCTACCAAACATATTTTTGTATAGCTTTTTTTGCCTTATATCCATTTTACCCCACAGAGGCTGTCTTTGTGACTCCCGATAACATTTTAAATTATACTTTTTTAACTTGAGTTAGTCTTACAGCACCCAGAAAAAGCATCTGTAGAAGAATAATCCACTGAATCCCTTAGATTTTAATACTGAGATGTTTCATTTTAGTTCTATTGTACACAGTTACTGAAGAGAGAGTGAGACACTTTTAATTTATTCAGCCTATAGTGGTGTAGGGTAGATGTTGAGGAAAATTTGCCTTCATTGGTTGATGTGAGCTTTTGTCGATTAGCTTTTGTCTGTTCCTGTATGTGAGGTGATTTCTGGGGTTGAGTAAATTCCCTCTTTGGTCCATTCTCCCAAGCAAGGGAGACATGAGATGATGTTTGCTGTTGTGTCTGTGCTGTGAGGTGATGATTAGCTTAGGGTTAAATAAATTCTTGATCAGGGGATGAGAGAGTTCCCTCTGTTCTTTCTGTTGCCCCCACATCAGCAGATGAAGTGAAGAAGTAGCTAAATTATATCAGGACGACGTGACAGGCATGTTGTGAGGCTTTGGAAGACCTTGAGCTGATGGTCCCAAGCAAGAACAGTAGACATTGCTTATCCGGATGAATTGGCCCTTTGGACGGATGGGCAGCATTCATATCAGTAACTGCCGGGCCCTCCCGGAACTGGCCATTGCCGGAGGGGGAGGCAGGAACATAAAACTTGGCTCTGGGGTGCATCTAAAGAGATATATGACAGACCTCAGGTGGATTGATTGATTGATTACTGTTTCAAGAAATTGCTATTCAGAACATCTGCGGTTTCAGGACTGCTTTTCAGGATTGGATTGTTTCAAAATAAGAGTTCGGAACTTGCTTCAACGGACAGTAGAGACTTCTTTTGTTGGTGAATTTTCATCATTCTAGCATCTTTGGGAACTTGTATGCAGCTTGCAGCTTGCAGTATCAGAAGACTTCCTAACTTCCAACAACAACAACAGCAGCAGCATTCTTGGGAACTAGCAAGCAGCGGTGTGGGAGACGCTTGAGTTTCTCTTAGCTACAGACCTGGCAAGGTTTTGATTTATGACTTTTCCAGTGCTATTCTCCCCCGATTTGGTGAGCTTTTGGAATCTACTGTAATAGTCACTATCCTATAAAGCTTATTACTGCTTTTGGATACTCCTTACTGATGTTATTTGTGTATTTAGCCAAGTGATTTTTGATTAATAGTAAACATCTGTTGGGATCTCTTAAAGTTATGTATGTATACGCCTTTGACATGACATTGTTATCAATGTATACAGTTTAGTCTTAACCCCCTTTACTTTCTGTCATTAGCACATTCTGTTAATTGCATTGGTCTTTTGCTATTGCATATTGCTAAATATATTGATTAGATATTGATAAATAAATTCATTAGCCCCACTCTACAGTGTGTTCCCCACACCCTTTTTCCCCCCACTTGTCATTACAAGTAGGAAAAAGAAGTGATGAACTACCTTGTTTAACTGTGCTTTGCTTTATTGTACTTTGCAGATATTGCATTTTTTACAAATTCAAGGTTTGTGGCAACCCTTAGTCAAGCAAGTCTATCAGCATCATTTTTGCATTAGCGTTTGCTCACTTTGTGTCTCAGTGTCACATATTGGTAATTCTCACAATATTTCAAACTTTTCATTATTATAATATTTGTGATGGTAATCTGTGGTCAGTGATCTTTAATGTTACTATTGTATTGTTTTGGGGTGCTATGAGCCATGACCATGTAAGACAACAAACTTAATTGATAAATGTTCTATGTGTTCTGACTGCTCCGCCAATCAGATATTCCTTGTCTACATCTTCCTCCTTGGGCTTCCCTGTTCCCCAAGACACAAAAATATTAAACAAGACCAGTTAACTCTACACTGGCCTCTAAGTGTTCAAGTGAAAGAAAGAGTCATACATTTCTCACTTTAAATCAAAAGCTAGAAATGATTAAGCTTAGCGAGGAAGGCATGTCCAAAGCTGTGACAGATTGAAAGCTAGGCTTCCTCTACCAAACAGTTAGCAAAGAAAAAAATTCTTCAAGGAAATTAAAAGTGCTACACAAATGAGAAGAAAGTGGAACAGCCTTATTTATTATTGTCTTATTTTAAGAAATTGCCACAGCCACCTTAACCTTCAGCAACCCCCACTTGATCAGTCAGCAGCCATCAAGACGGAGGTAAGGCCCTCCATCAGCACGAAGGTTATGACTTGCTGAAGGCTCACATGATGAGGTGATTTTTAGCAATAAAATATTTTTAATTGAGGCATGTACATTGATAAATGCTATTGCACACTTAACAGACTACAGTATAGTATAAACATAACTTTTATATACACTGAGAAGCCAGAAAATGCATGTGACTTACTTTAATACCATATTCACTTTATTGTGGTGGTCTAGAACCAAACTTACAATATTTCTGCACTATACCTGCAATTAGTGGATGTATAATCTTGTCATGTCCTTCTTGTATTGACCAGCAGTTAGAGTTCTTCAGAGATCATTGATTTTTTTTTCAGGTAAACAAATTCCTGTGTGTTCTGGACATTGAGGACCAGAATTTATTTTACATTACTAAGTAATAAGTGTCCAGAATTATCTGCATTTTGAAGTCTATTAAGTACTGTTTATGGAACAGTGCTTGAGTTTAGAACTTAAGCAATTGAATGCACAAATATACTCTTTGCCAATTATGTGGGTAAGCAGATAGTTATTCGTGATATTTATGCTAGTTTATACTTTATAATTCTTAGACTTTAAAATGTCTTCATCAACTAGACTGCATAAAAATCACTTGGGGTACTTTTTAAAAAATTGGTTACTGGGCCCTGCATCCTGGAATTTTTTACACAAATGCAATTTTTATGCACACTTATTTTGGAACTACTGGACTTGCCTTTAAATTAGTACTGTCTGTTCTTACTTTCTGTTCCTGTGCTGGCAATTCTAAAGCAAAAATAATCAGAAATTCTCATGTTTAAATCTGAGTTCATTTGTTTCTATAAATAACTTTTTTTAGAATACAAGAATTACATCTTTTGAAATCTTCATTAAGTGTATACACATTCAGTATTGCTTATTTAATTCAAAGTTCTACTGATCAATTAACACATTTTTTGCGGGAAACGAGTAAACTCATCATATCGCTTTTTATACCAAAGCGCGGGAGACAAGAATAACACGTATTTTGCACCTCTTTTTAAACTAAAACACTGAAAGTTTCACAGAAAAATATCATAATAGATCGAAAGATATGAATATTTTACGGAAAGTCTAATTTCGAGAAAATGTCAAAAAAGCCCCGCATTACGACGCGATTTGGCGGGAAAATGCCCGCTTACACAATATATATTTTTGTCAATTTGGAATTAATAAAACCATTAAGAAATTACTATATTGGGCTGGCCCAGTGGCTCAGGTGGTTGGAACCATGCTCCTAATGCCGAGGTCCTAGGTTTGATTCCCACATGGGCCAGTGAGCTGCGCCCTCTACAGCTAAGATTGTGAACAACAGCTCTCCCTGGAGCTGGGCTGTGGTGAGCAGCCAGAGGTTGGCAAGAGCTGCTGTGGGGCTGCTGTGTGCTGCCATGAGTGGCCGGTGGCCAGCATGAGTGGCTGGCAGCTGGCGAGAGCTGCCGTGAGCTGCTGTGAGCGGCTGACCGACAACTGGTGACCAACTGCCTCGGGGGGGGGGGGGGGGGGGGCGTGCAAGGCTTATAATACCAGCATGGGCCAGGGAGCTGTGTCCTACACAACTAGACTGAGAAACAATGGCTTGAACCGGAGTGGGGGATGGGGGGAGGAGGGAGAGAGTGGGGGGAAAAATTACTAAATATATATATATACATATATATATATATATATTTTTTTTTTTAGGGTGAACTTAGAAATGTTGATCAATCGTTAACTCTCAGGTTTCTGAAGTGCAGTGAAATGAACTTCTGGAACCAGAATTGATCACAGTCTGCTGTCTAAATTCTGGTTTCATTGATCAATGACTTTTGAATCAATTGACAAGGTAGTGGGATCATCTGGAATCTGGAACAAGGGAAATGAGATTGATGAATCTTATGTGATTAAGACAAATAAGCCTCCTGCTATTGTCAAATATGTCTTTTAATAAGGCATGAGATTTTTTTGTATTGCTTCTAAACCTCATTCCTAGGGGGAAAGACATGTGTTGTTTTAACCTGAATATAGAGCAGGAAGTTCCACATATTTCTAAACCAGTAGTCTAATGCTTTCTGGAGAGCCAAGATGATTATGAGGTAATAGCTGAGTTCTCTCCTGGTACTCAGAGAACTCTGTAAGTGACCATGGAATGCATTTAGGTTAAACAACCAAGACTGGGATAGTCTTCCTCATAGCCGTTGTATTAGTTCTTAAGAACTTTAAAAATTGCTTTAAAAATTGTGGCTTTTGTGATGTGGGGCAGATGTTACAGGGATTATATTCATGACCTTAAGTTGTATTAGTTAGAATTCAAGGAATATTCACCAGAGTTTTATGAAGAAAGAAAACAAAACATGATGGTAACTCAAAAAATATTGAGAGCAGTTTATCTTTTCTTCTTTCTCATAAGAGGAGAGATCAACATGCTTTAGGTTGTGGTAAATCTTATTCTATCCCTGTTTATCCAAGTCAAGAACTGGGCTTATGAAGGTTATTTCCCCCCGCCCCCACCCCCGAGCTTTATTGAGGTATAATTAGAAAATAAATTTGTATATATTTAAAGAGTGCAGCATGATTATTTGATATATATATACATTGTGAAATGATTATTAAAATCAGGTTAATTAACACATCCATCACCTCACATAATTACCTTTTTTTTTGTAGTGAGGACCCTGAAGATCTGCTATCTTAGCAAATTTCAAGCATACAATAAATACAGTGTTATTAACTATAATCACCAAACTGTATGTTAGATCCCTAGAGTTTATTCAACATAGTACTGAAGACTTGTATCTTTTGACTAACATCTCCCCATTTCCCTTTACACCCAACCCCTGGTAACCATCATTCTACTCTGCTTCTCTTAGTTCATTTTACTTTTTCTTTTCTTTTTTTTTTTTTTTTAAGATCCCACATATAAATGAGATAACAGTTTTATTTTTATTTTTTTGGATTATTTCACATAACATGATTTCCTCCAGATTAATTCATATCAATTTCCTTCTTTCTCATAGCTGAATTATCTAATCTCACATCTTCTTTATCCATTCATCAACTGATGGACACTTAGGTTGTAGTTTCACTATCTTGGCTATTGTGAATATTGCTGCAATGAAAATGGAAGAGCAGATAACTCTTTGAGATATTGATTTTATTTCCTTCAGATATATATCCAGAAATGGGATTGCTGGATCAAATTACAGTTCTGTTTTTAATTTTTTGAGGAACTTCCATACTCTTCCATTTTCCATAACAGTTTTTCCAATTTACATTTCCACCAACAGTGTACAAGGGTTCCCTTTTCTCCACATCATCACCAACATTTATCTTTTGTCTTTTTGATAATAGCCAGGTGATATCTCTTTGTGGTTTTGATTGCATTTCTCTGATGATTAGTGATATTGAACACCTTTTCGTGTACCCATTGGCCATATGTTTGTCTTCCTTGTAAAAATGCTGATTCAAGTCTTTTGCCCATTTTTAAAATCACACTGTTTGTTAAATTTCTTTTTGCTTTTGAGTTGTATGTGTTCCTTATATATTTTTGATATTAACTTCTTAATAAATATATGATTTACAAATATTTTCTCCCATTCTATAGATGGCCTTTTCATATTGTTGATTGTTTTCTTTTCTATGCAGAAGTTTTTTTACTTTATTGTAGTCTCACTTGTTTATTTTTGTTTTTATTGCCTATACTTTTGGTCTTATACCAAAAAAATTATTGTCGATAGCAATGACAAGGAGGTTTTTTTCCCTGTTTTCTTCTAGGAGTTCTACAGTTTCAGGTCTTACATTTAAATCTTTAGTCCATTTAGAGTTAATTTTTTGTCAGTGTTGTAAGATAGGGGTACAGTTTTATTGTTCTACATACAGATGTCAAGTTCTCCCAACATCATTTATTGAAAAGATTATTCTTTCCCCATTGTGTGTTCTTGGCAACCATGTCAAAGATTAGTTGACTGTATATGGCTTTATTTCTCTTCTATTTGTCTGTGTGTCTGTTTTTACATTAGTATCATACTGTTTTGATTACTATAGCTTTTTAATATAGTTTGAAATCAGGAAGTGTGATGCCTCCACTTTGTTCTTCTTTCTCAAGATTGCTTTTGCTATTCAGGATTTTTTTTAATGATTCCCATATGAATTTTAGAGTTGTTTTTCTATGTCTGTGAAAAAATGCCATTGGAATTTTGGTATGGATTGCACTAAATCTATAGTATAGACATTTAAAAAATATAAATTCTTTCAATCTATGAACATAAGATATCTTTTCATTTATTTGTGTCTTCTTCAAGTTCTTTCATCAACGTCTTATAGATTTCAGTGTACAGATCTTTCACCTCCTTGGTTAAATTTGTTTCTAAATATTTTTTTGTTTTTGTTTTTGATACTATTGTAAGAGATTTTAATTGTTTTCTTAATTTCTCTTTTAAATAGTTTATTGTTAGTTATAGTAATAGAAACTTACCTAATTTTATGTATTGATTTTTGTATCCTGCCACTTTACTATGTCCATTTATTAGTTTTAAGAGATTTTTGGTAGGGTTGTTAGGATTTTCAGCATATAATTCTAACATCTCTAAACAGAGGCAATTTTACTTCTGTCTTTCTGATTTGGATGGCTTTTATTTTTCTTGTCTAATTACTCTGGGTATGACTTCCAGTACTATGTTGAACAGAAGGTTCTTTTTCTACATCCTTCTCTTAGCCGTGATTTTAGAGGAAAAGCTTTCAGCTTTTCAGCATTAAGTATGATATTAACTGTTGTCTTTCTCAGATATGGCCTTTAGTATGTTGAGTTACATTCCTTCTATACTAATTTCTTGACTCTCTGTATCATGAAAGAATATTGAATTTTGTCATATGATTTTTCTGCATCTATTGACATGATTATATGATTTTTATTCTTCATTCTGTTAATGTGACATATCATACTTATTGTCTTGCATGTATTGAGCCAATCTTGCATCCTGGCATAAATCTCACTTGATCATGATGTATGATCCTTTTACTGTGCTATTGAACTTATTTTGCTAGTAGTTTTTGAGGATTTTTGCATCTATGTTCATCAGGAGTATTGGCTGATAGTTTTCTTTTCTTGTAGTATTGTTTTCTGGCCTTAGTATCAGAGTAACACTGGCCTTAAAAAAATGAGTTATAAATTTCTTGGAGAAGATCTCTTTGAGTTGAACCTGTTTGGGGACCTATGAGCTTTATGAACATAATTGTCTCCAGATTTGGGAAATTATCGTCCATTATTTCTGTAAATAAGATTTCTGTTCCTTTCTTCCTCTCTTTTCCTTCTAGGACTCTAATAATGCATGCATTGTTTCCCTTGATAATATCTCATTCTATTTGTTTTTCTTTAATGGGATAATTTCAAATGACCTATCTTCAAGCTCACAGAACCTTTCTTTTGCTTGATCAAGTGTGTTGTTGATGCTTTCTATTGCATTTTTATTCATTCGTTGAATTCTTCAGCTCCAAATTTCCTGTTTGTTTCTTTTTTATTTCTATTTCTTGTTAAACTTCTCATTTTGTTCATGTATTAACAGTTTTTCCTGATTTTATTGAGTTGTTTTTCTGTGTGTCTTGTACCCCACTGAGCTTTCTTAAAGCAATT
Source organism: Rhinolophus sinicus (assembly GCF_057876585.1). Taxonomy (NCBI): domain Eukaryota; kingdom Metazoa; phylum Chordata; class Mammalia; order Chiroptera; family Rhinolophidae; genus Rhinolophus; species Rhinolophus sinicus. Next base: position 22,493,646 of record NC_142507.1, on the reverse strand, counting down.
ATTTTGATTTCTTGATCAGGACAGTTAGTAGAATAAATCTCCATTTCTTTTCGGGCCAGTTAGTAGAATATTATAGTGTCCTTTTTGTGGTGTCATGTATTCCTGATTTTTCATGTTCCTTAAAGTCTTGCATTAATGTCTTCACATTTGAAGAAGTAGTCACCTTCTTCTGGTTTTAGGAGACAAATATCTTCACTTGTCAGTTCTGCTGGGAATTCTGAAGCTTTTGCAGACTTCTTAAATAGATACACCTCCTCCACACGTCTTATTTCCTCTTCGGGGTGGGGATTCCTAAGATAGTGTGACTTCCCTGGATTCTGTGAAGCCAGGCTGGATACTGACAGTCTCCTTTTGTTTTTCCTAGGGAAATATTGAATGCCCAAGTTTGTGTGCTTTCTCCTAATCCCACAGCGTTGGGTCAGCTTTTTACACATGCTCACCAGCCAGCTGCAAAGGCCAGCACTCACCACCTTCAGGAATGTGCTCAGGGAGTTTTTCACAAGTGTGTTTGTATGGGGGTTAAGTGTATGAAGAATGATGTGGGCCATTAAGTGCATGGGCCAATTGGGGGATTTTGCAGGTGAGGCATCCCCAGTGGCTCATGGGTGGGATTCCTGATGGAGTCTGCAAAGTGGTTAGTAGGATTCAAGTCCCTTTTGATGATTTCTGAGTCCTCGCTGCTGTGCTCCCAGCCTCTCCCCACCCCTCATGCAGAGCACCTCAGTATTCTGGATGTAGTCAGAAAGAAGCGGGCCTCTTTGGCAACATCCTGCATAGTTGGGGATGCTGGGCGTTCACTCACATGCTCTTACTTTCCTCTATGGGAAAATTGCAGCTTCGGGGGATGTTTCTTGGACGTGACCTGTGCTGCGTACGGGGGAAGTGATTCAGGTAACGTGAAACTGTTCCTCGTTCTCTCTTCAGTGCACCTAATCTTGTTTTTTTTATTTTTTTTTCACTTCTATGATATGCTAAAACTTTGCTGGACCCCTGACTCTCACAAAATGCTATTCTTGCTTGTGGATGACTATCAAAATTGGGGTTCTTTGCAGGGGGAAGTGATGGCTGACATCACTTCTGACGTGGTGTAGATTTTGAGAGTTAAATATTAGTGCATGCTCTCACTCTCTGTCACTGTTTCTCTTTTTCTTTTCTCCCTAGAAATGGGATGTTGTTTGCATTTTAAAAATCAGAGCTTTCTGTCTGCTTTCTATACCTAGGTGTTGTTCAATGCAGCAAGCACTAATCACTTGTAGCTAGTTACATTTAAATCAATTTTTTAATTAAATTAAAAATTCATTTCTTCATTGCACTGGTCATAGCTCAAGTGCTCAGTAGCCACCTAGTACATATCCTATAAAACATATCTATAATAGCAGAAAGTTCTATTGGGCTGTAGTGCTCTAGAGTCAGAGTGACTTTTTTGGTTCAAATAATGGCTTGGCATTTGAGAGTGCTTGTAGAATAAGAGTCTATTCAACCTGGCTCATAAGACTCCACTGGTAAATATCCAATAATTCTGTGAGCCAGTTGATAAACTATTAGTAGCTTAAAATTTGCCATGGTAGAAGCATTTGCATAATGGAAAACGTCTCAAATTTGGGCTCTTTTATTTTGATTGTTTCAAACACTTACAAGAAAGAATGGACCCAGACAGTTGACACCTTACTATGGAGCTGCTTAGATGATGTTACAATCAGAGCCCACAATCTCCATACTGGTGGATTTTACACACTGGAGTAACATAGCTCACAGGAAGAAGATAGGAATTAGCGTGCTCAAAGAGATGGAGTTATAAATGTTCTAGTTCATAAGTTATCTTGAAAGTTTATATCTTACTTTTAAGTTATATCATATAACTCTATTATAATTATACTCTAGAATAGTACTGCCCAATATAAATATAATGCAAGCCACATATGTAATTTAATGTTTCCTAGTACATAAAATAAAGCAGGTGAATTAATTTAACAATATATTTTTATTCCACCAAATGCATCCGAATTATTACTTCAACATATAATCATGTTAAATAGAATTGAGAATTAAACATTTTTTTATTTTTTTATACAAAGTACATTTTTTTACTTATAGTGCATCTTAATTCAGACTAACCATATTGTAAGTGCTTAATATCTATACATGGCTAGTATTAGCCAACACAGCTCTCAGAAAAATGATAAAGTAGTTCAATAATTGACCAGGTAGGATTGGTAGGACTTGGAGGGTGACTGGATATAGGAGAGAATATACATCTAGAATAGAGAGAAGCCAAAGGGGAGGCAAAGACTGAGGAGAGGTTATTCCATGGCAACCTTCTTCAATCCCAAGACTTAAGCTCCATCTTTGCACAGAATGCCCTCAACTTTGGTCTGACGACCCTTCTGTATCCTGTATGCAGAATGTCTTACATGTGTAACCAGACTCATAATATTTATCTGTAGAACTCCACTCTACTTCAATCTTGTTAAATATAGAGCCCCCTGCCTCTCTCGATTCTTCCCTCTTGCCACATGTAATCTGCAGTTATTTTTTGCAATATCTTCAACTATCCCACCTCCTTACTGCTGCTATGGAGAAGACTAGCCCCATCAATCACCCAAACTTCCTTAATATTTTACCAGCTCCCAACTAGTCAGACTGCCTTCTCAACTCATTCCCTTGCCTGTCATCCTTCACTCTGTTGCAAGATTTCATTCTAAAGAGCATCTCTGATCATGTGACTACCCCTTAGGTAGAAAACTTCTCCATGTGACTTTCAAGGCTCTCACGTTCCTGTCATCTCATCTCTAGGAAACACCCCCTTGCTCCCTCCCCCCCCACACACACACACTTTCATACTCTACCTCAGCATGCTGGACTTCTCATTCAATATTCATTCATTGATTTACTTTTTTTTTTTTTTTTTTTTTTTTTTTTTACCTCTGTGCCTTTAATAACCCTGTCCCTCACCTCCCAATCTTTCCATCACCACATTTCTTCCCTTCATGGCTCTGCTCAGACCATGCTTTCTGCAATAAACTCATTTCTGTCTTTCCTTCCCACCCCATATCACATTTTTCACACTGAGCTCTAGCATCTCCTCTTTAGAAAGCCATCAGTAACTGCCCTTCCACCTGGGACTGGATAAGGCAAACCTTGAGTGGTTTCCAAAACCAACCTGCAAGTATCTGTATCTTTCAATTACCACATGGTATTGTTTATGGCACCATGCTCAGTACTGGCATGCTGTAGCCAATCAGTGCATACTTGGTGCATGAATCAATGAGGAGAGTCTAGGTCCTTTGGAAAGCTTTGTCCGATTTTCTCAGGCCGATCTTCTATCACCTCTATTTTAATCTATCAAATCCTGCCCTGCAGTATACATTCTGAAAATGCTCTGAGTTCTATTCTGTGAGGACAGGGATCCTTCTTTCAATAGTAGCCTCATCTTTGGTCTACAGTGTCATTTGCACGTTTCAGATACAAACATGTTTGGGTCACGTCTCCTGATAACAATAATAAGGTAGGGTTGGTGAAAAGGAATGTTTCATAATCACCAAGGTTATTCAATTTTAGATGCCTATGCCTGAATACAGCAGGCCACTCCATTAACTCCTTCACCAATTTCTCAGCTCCCTTGTCACCAAAGATGCATTGGAAACTAATAAATACCATAAGAAACTAAATGACCGAAGGAGAAACATTTAAATCAGTACTAAAGCTATGTATCATATTTATGAGGGGGATAACTGTAGTCCTCTACTCAGAAAATCTCTGTTTAAGTACCTCTAATTGTTGACTGTGGCCCTAAAAATGTATGGGTTGGTGCTTTTTAATATTATGTAAATAATTTTAACTTACTTAATGTTTGTATCTACTCTTGTACAAAAACTAAAAAAATAAAATTTCCTAGTTACACTGAAAATTTCTTTTCCCTTTTATGGGTTTTTTCACTTTACAATTCATAAAAAATTAGAACCTCATTTTTCTCTTTTGGATGTATATCCTTCTACGTACTACACTTCTTCGTTATATATATTAATTCTAGATTTAACTTCCCCTTCCATTAGAGATTATCTTTTTATTCTAATTTTGTCAAGATTATGCAAAATTGCCTTATTCTCATTAGCATTATGCTCTTTTTGGCATTTTAGAAGTAGTTTAAATAATGACTGCTTAAAATGTCATAATATTTGGAATTGAGCCCTTTCATATCACTCAATATGAAAGCTTATGAAAAGAGCTGCAAGAAGATGTTTAAAAATAAATATATTAGAGACATTTTTCCTATCACCTGTGAACCAAAATAATGTATGGAATCTTGTTTTGTCCTTAGCTCCTCCCCCTTCTCAATTTCCCAATCAGACTAAGTCCCCCAAACAGCCACCATTCTTTCACAGGTGCTGTACCTATCCAATTTAAAACTTGTTTTGTTTTAAACCTTTGTGTTGACAGAGTTGATTAAAAATCATTTTTGTGATTTTTGCTAACCTAAAATATTCTGAAGGTATGGATGTAGTATGTGTATTAGGTACATGGTCACATGATTCAAAAAGCTTTCTCTTAACATACCAGATTATGGTCAGAAAAAGACTGAAAACCCTACAATAGGCTTGCCACTGTTTTAATTTTTTTCAACTGTGAATTGCCACTCTTTTTCAGAATTGTACCCAGACAAGAAGATGACTGAATGTACTGTTCCAAAGCAATAAAATAACCTTAAGGCAGAGAAAATAACAGTGTTTCTTTTTTCTATTGCCTTTTTCTAGTTCTGAGGGCTGTGTCAACTGGAAGACTAACAAATTATCATTAGTAGCAATCACAGTATTAACTCCTAATGATTACCTTATATATTTATTAATTAGATATTTATTAAGATGCTATTGAGGTATATTGAGATATGTAAAACATGGTTCCTGTCTTTTGTGTTGGCTCAATCTTTTGGGAAAGATAAGAAATGGGTCCTTTTGGTAATATATAATAATATTATAATTTCAAAAACAGTAATTTTATAATAAACAATATCTCCATGTAGTTTTATTTTTTTTCATTATAAATGAGGCTGAGTATCTTTTCATAGGGAACCATTTTCACTTTTTAAACTATACAATCTTTTTCAGCCCATTTATCCATAACACTATTGACTTTTTTCTCCTCTATTTTTAGATACTCTATATGTTTAAGAGATATCAACTTTTTTTGGTAAAATAAGTTACAATATTTTCCAAGTTTCCAATTTTAATTTTTAAAGTTATTTCCACCATGTTGTGATTATTTAAACTATATTTCATTGTTATATATCCATGCGACAACATAGGTGGACCTTGAGGGCCCTATGATGAGTGAAGAAAGTTAGAGAAAGACATACTGTACAAGCTTACTTATATGTGGAATCTGAACAAACTGATCTCAGAGAAACAGAAAACAGTTTGGTGGTTGACAGAGACAGGGGGTGAGGGTTGGGATAATGAGTGAAGGTGGTCAAAAGGTAGGAGTAATATCTAGTTATAAGAGGAATAAGTTCAGTGAATGTAATGTACAATATGGTTATTCTAGTTAACAATACAGCATTACATATTTGAAAGCTGATAAGAAGTAGATCTTAAAGTTTCTCATCACGAGAAAAATATTTGTAATTAAGTGTGATGATGGATATTAACTAAACTTATTAGAGTAACCATTTTACAATATACACATGTATCAAATCATTATGTTGTGTGCCTTAAACTAATATATTATATGTCAATTATAACTGAGCAAAAGTGGAGAAAAAAACAAGTACTATTTGGGTTGTTGTTCTGTATGCAGAAGTATGATTATTCTTAACCTTAAAATTCAGAGACTCATGTTTCTGAAAATATGAAGACTTTTTATCTTCTGTGCTAATATTTCCTCAAAATTAAACTTTAATTAAAATAAAGTTTGGCCTCAACCTTGATGATCTCTACAACATGAGGGAAGTTGTTCTTACAACTTAAACTTTGCTGTCAGTACTTGTCAAGGGAATTGATAAGTGAACATGGAGCTTTGGAGTGCAGGGTAGACTGAGGGGGTCTGGGTGGGAAGCTGGCTGGGAGCAAATCCCCTCCTTCTGAGGGCAGAGGAAGCTCTGTGCCTGGAGTAAGTGTCCCGTGCTTTGACATTGATTTCACCATGGGCTCTCACTTACCTCTTAGGGAGCTCATGTTCCTATGAAGTGAATGGCAGTCATGCTAGACCATTGCTTACTCAGAAAAGAAGCAGCTTAGGAGTTATTCACACAGTTTAGTTCCATATTTGGGAGATCAAAACTATCTGGCAAGTTAGGTTGGCTGTATGGAAAACTGCAGCGTTGGTAGAAGAGGTTTGGGAGCAAACACTAAAAAATGACATGTCATCAGAAGTCATTTTAAAGCACTGTGTCTGAGTACCAGCTGTGTTGCTTACAAGCTGTGTCACTTTGAGAAGTCTCCTCACATCACTAAATCTGATTTTTTTTTTAACCTACAAATGGGATAATACTCTTTGCTATGTCATTTGGCAGGACTGTTACCATCAAGCAATGTGATCAGTTTGAAAGTCCATGTAAATTATAAGGCAGTATATAAGTATGCCTCAGCTTTATGGCATGTGGTCAAAGGACCCAGGTGCCTCCTCCCCAAGGTAAAATCCACCTTGACTTCAGAGTGCTTGGCTACAGACCAAGGTAATTAGGGAGCAGTGCTTCCTACTTCATGGCCCAAAATTGTGCTGGAGACAGTGAGGCTGGCCTGAAAATTCCCGTCTCACGCACTTGGCAGGGACCACTCAGGAGTCAGGGAAAGCAAACATCACTGGACAGCTGTGTGGTGGAATGCGAAGGGCAGAGGAGGCTACTGACCTGGAAGAGTGAGGCTGGATGATTTCCCTTCGCCAGCCCCTGTCCTGGAGCCAGGCATAATGTCAGTTTGCAGTTGACCTGATCCTGAGCCCAGGCACTGCTACTTACACCTTGAGTGTGTGTAAGCGGAACCCGAAATTCAAAGTCAGCACAGGCATAGGCTGCAATCTAGAAGCTTGACACTTCCTTCCTTTCCTTTCCTCCACCAGTCCGCTAAGGTCTGATAGTTTTTCCCTTAGAATCTCCAGATCTAAAGGGCAACACCCCCTTCAGAATAACGGTCTGGTTGATCTCCCAAAAGATAGCCTGAGCTTCTTCTGAGACCATTAGCCATTGGCAACAGCTCCATTTTTACTCAAAATACAAGAGTTGATTATTCAGCAATATTCATGTCGTGTTAAGTTATTCATCCTCCTCCCTCTTAAAGAAAGATAACTGAGTGTCTTCTGGACAGGACTTATTTTCTGTCCTTCTCTTGTCATCCTGGTGGGAAACTGTAACAATGCAGTCCATGGCTTAGAGATGGACTTCCTTTGGGGCTTATCAAGTTACTCTCTCAACAGAGTAGGAAACAAACATAAATTTAATATCTGAAAAACACCACTGTCTGTCTCTGTCTATCTCTTTCTGTCTCCACACACACACATACTAACACATATATACACACATACGTATGTATGTATGTGATTGTATGTGTGTTCACTTTTCTTTTCTTTTTTATGATTTTGGGTTTCACTTTCTATAAGAATAAGCTTTCTGAAAATATTATTTTACTTCTGTGTGGCTTCAGTTCACCTCTGAATTAGGTAAGCACGGGTTTCTGGAGAGATGAGAATGCAGTGCTAAACTCCTCAATGGGAAGGTGTTCACAACACCCGGTACACAGGATTGCCCAGAACTCAGCACATTGGATTTACACAGGGTGAATATAATCCAGGTGGAGATGGGAGCCTATTAAAAACTCTTACTCACCGTGTAAAGAAAGTGGGTCATGATATAGGAGGGAGCATAGAGCATTAAAAAAGAAATCAGAATTAACCCTTCTGGAATATACACTCTGACATTATAAAATAATTCAAGTGATTATAAGATAAAAGAAAGAATAAAGACTTCATTGAATAAATTGGGTACTATTTTAAAAATGAACAGATTTGAAACAAGACCAAACAGAATTATAAGAAATAAAAATATACTCACTGAAATTTAGACAATGTTTCTGAAAGAGAGATGAAGAAATTATGAGAATGCAGCAGAATACTGAACACAGTCTCTTACCAAATGAAAAAAAATTTTCAATCAAAAGCATAAACAAAAACAGCAATCAAAAAAGATAATAGGTTTAAATCTGATATATAGTCATTTAAAAGCATGCGTCAATAATTTATAGATCCAAAGCACAATGGAAATTATGAAATATTAAGAACTAAACAACAAAAGGCACTACATATATCAAATCTTTTTAGATGCAGCAAAATTTACTTTGAAGGACAAAAATCATCCTAAATGTATATATTTAAAAAGGAGAAAAATTAAAAATGAATGACCTCATCATTCAATTTAAGAAAGTAGGAAAAAATTAAAATATAAAGTTAAAAAAATGTAAACTCAAAGAAAGTTGAGGAAAGAAATAGAAAAAAGAGCAGAAAGTAATTTTTAAAACTTCAGAAGTAATAATAGCAGCAATACACATAAAATCAAAAGGTACTTCTGTGAAAGGATTAATAAACTAGATATGCCTTTGGCAAGAAAATAAATGTAAGAAACTATAAAACATATGTATATAAAAGTTCTGTGTACTGTATATACACCATATATATGTATTTCTCTCTCTCTCTCTCTCTCTCTCTCTCTCTCTCTCTCTCTCTCTATATATATATATATATATATATATATATATATATATATTATACCTATATGTATGTATATGTCTGTATGTGTAAAACATATATAAATTTATATAAACCTATAAATGTAAGTGTAAGATCCTAAATAAAACCTTTACTGACTGAGTTTAGTAATGATGCCGATAATAAGTTATAAACAAGTTCCCTCTATTCCCTGAAACCTGCATGGTTTAACATTAGAAAAACCTGTTGAAGGTATTACAGGATTAGATGAAAAGCCATCCCCACGTATCTGGAAGAAGCAGAATATGCTGATAGGACACCCCAAACTTCCAGGCCACACCCCACATGACTACTCACTTCTGTCCCACTCAGTTCAAAATTCCTCTTTTGAAAGATACAGGAAAAGGGAATGGATTTTATGATATCTTTTGGGGATAGTTTGACAAAGGTAGAACATATATTTTAGAACAACCTGTTGGAGGTTCCTGACTCCTGACAAGTCATACATTAGCTAGAGAGAGGGAGCATCAGAGCATCAAGTTCAGGAGAGTATTTAATGCAGCTTCCTATTTTGGGATTTTGGAGATCGATAGCATCTATCTACCACTATGAGTAGGCCACTGGTGTAGGAATAAAAGCAGGTGTTGACATTCTTAGAATTTAGAACTATCCCATGTCTCATTGGGTTGACGAGGACAGCTGAGGTTATGGAGTTGGTAGAAAATCAGTGTCAAACATAGATAGCTCCACCTTTACACAACTATCACTAAAAAGGCTGCAATAGGTTCAATAAAAATGAGCCTCCACTAATACTTTAAAATAATCTTAGAAAACAAGGGCCCTTACTCAACTTGGTAAGGGTATCTACCAAAAATGTATAGTAAACTGTAATAAAGAAAAAAGTTTGAAAAAATATGAGTTAAAATAGAAGTAAAATTTTCTTTATTCACAGACAATATGATTATTTATATAGAAACTTCAGAAGAATTATGTACAAAGAGGTAAGAAGGTTTAGAAATCATGTTGGATTTAGTTAAGTATATAAAACGCAACTGCATTCCTATGTGCCAGCAACCACTTATTAGAAAATATAATAAGCCAAAAGAAAAAATCATAAGGTTATAGGGATGAATTTAATAAAATGTTGAGAAGAAAAGAAACCTATTGAAAAATATAAAATTTTGCTTAAATACATAGACAGCAACTACATAACCATGGATAAGATAACTTAATGAATGTGCAAGATAAAACTATAGAAGTATTAGAAGAAAATATAAGTGAATACTTTTATTTCACTCTAAGGAAAGATATCCTGATCAACACAAAAAGATTTTAAAATTTGACCATACGAAAATGTAAAACTTCTGTAAAATAAAATACATGATAGTTAATTAAAATATGAGCACTGAGAAAACATATTTGGAATTCCTACAAATAAAACATTAATGTTAAGATTAAACTTATGCAATTCATTTAAAAAGTAAGGTATTAGCATTAGCATCCAGATAAGAAAGACAAAACAAAACAAAACAAAACAAAATGGTTTGTTTAAAGTGTATAAACCAACAGGTAATTAACGTAGAAAAAAAGCCAAGTGTAAGCACAGAAGTTATGTTTTAATTTTAGTAGGAAATTGATAAAACAGTTGGGGCAGAAGGAAAAATGAGAAAGGAAATATGAGGGTGATGGGAAAGAAATATCCAGTTAACTGCCATTCTTAAGTAAGTTAGTTAGGGGAAGAAGTGAAACCAGCAGAACTGGTTAATAGTTAGAAAAAAAATACCGGCATTGCCCACAAAACGTATACACGTGACTTGTATTCATCTGTTGTTATCGGTATATATTGAGTATTACAATTTTAATACAGTTTTTTCCTTTCTTAAAATATGTACACATTTTTTTTTGGCGCCCTCTGTAAATTAAGGAGATCAGTGGTGTGAATGAGCCAAAGTAGTGGGAAGAAATGAGCAGCTGGCTGTGTTTGGCCCATAGCGGGAGAGTGAATTCTTACTGCTGAAAATCAGAGGATTGCGAACTCTGATAATGACTAAGCCCAGAGTTTGTCCATGAGATGGTAAATGGAGCGGAATGAAGACCACTGGGCTAGAAAAGGTCAAGGGGTTGTGGATGGATCCACTGAATCTTGAAATTGCTAGAATGAGACAGGTTTAGTGTAGACAATAATGCTTAACATTTTACCATCTTATTTAATCCAAAACAGCTCAATTAGATTGGTACCGGTAGGTATAAAAAATTATGAACTAGTAATAGGAACATAAGGATGTAAAATCTTTGCCTTTTGCAGATGGAATTTAACAAGTACATCTGTCCTTGTGTATTGACCACTAAGTTAATATAACTAAGAAATTGAATTGATGGTCATAAGAAAAGATGAAATAGTGGCATTTGTGACAACATGGATGGATCTTGAGATTATTATGCTAAGCGAAATAAGTCACAGAAAAAATTGAGAACCATATGATTTCACCAACATATGGGATATAAAACTGAAAGCAACAAAGGAACAAAACAAACAAATAAAGAAACAAAAACTCATAGACACAGACAATAGTTTAGTGGTTACCAGAGGATAAAGGGGGGGGGGGGGAACGGTAGATGAGGGTAAAGGGGATCAAATATATGGTGATGGAAGGAGAACTGACTCGGTGGTGAACACATAATGTGATTTATAGATGATGTAATACAGAATTGTACACCTGAAATCTATGTAACTTTACTAACAATTGTCACCCCAGTAAATTTTAATTGGAAAAAAAAAAAGGGGAAAAAAGACATTGGGACAAATTATTATTCTATTTGCTTCAAGAACGGAAAAAATGTAAAAATATCAGCCTCTTTATTGGCATGAGATAGAATATTGGTAGTAATTCAGCTCTCTCACCCTAAGATTAGTGGTTCTTCACATATTTTCTCTTCATCCTCTACAAACTGCTGGATTACTAATTGATACTCTTCTGTTCTTTAGATTTATTGCTTCTGAAGAAAAATCCTCTAGGAAAGCATTACTTTTCTTCCTCTCTCATACATCCTGTTTATGATAAGATTAAGCAGTTACAGTTTTGGGTTCCTTCTGTATACTTTGCATGCTTGTTCTCAGCTACTGAGACTTAAAATCAATTCTAAATAATTCTGTGTGGCCCTATGAGCTCATGTAGGCTGAATGCCAAGTGTTTAGTAGCTGTAATAATTAATGGGGCCTCTAGTTCTTTCAGATACACTGCCTGTCTTCCTGGATAAGGGATCATGTTTCATCTTACTTAGTTATGTATGTCCCAACAGTTGACAAGCAATGATATGCTTAGTGGAACTTTAAACAGAGCATGGAAGCTTCTGAAAGCACTTTATATCATTGACAGTGAGAGTCCTTAAAATTCCTACGTACATCTATAATAGTGGAGTTGAGAGTACCCTGACCCTGACCCAATTCTGGCTCACCCCTAACCAGTTCTATACCCACGGGAAACTCATTTAGAGTCCTTGCACTTTAGTTTCTTCATCTATAAAAGAGTCTTAAAGGCCTCAAATATAATAGGGTTATTCAAACTGTGTTGATGTTGTATTTTTAAGAAGTTAAGGAAATCAATACAAATTAAATGCACACAAAAATATTCACAAGCTGCCAAAAAGAGGAGTGAGAGATATATTTTAAATCAATTGGTGCACTCCAGTGTTCCATCTTCCCTTCAGCATTATCAGTGCTTGTTATTTAACTGCAGGTGGATGTTTTCAGAGTTGGAGCAGTACATCCAGCAGCTGCAGCAGGTTATGTTGAGTTTTAAAAAAGATATAGTGTTTGGAATCTAAAATAATTACCTCGAGGCTGACCATATCATTTTGTTAACTATATTAGGGACATTTAATGAGGATTTACTATTTTAACTTCTTTCATTATTTTAGATTAATTCCATATTGTTCTGAAGTAATAATACAAGTGGTAATTTTCAAAGCAGAATTTAATTCTTCTCGCTCTAAAATAATAAAATATAAACAACATATTAAATAGAACTTCATTCATTACTATAATTTAATCTGTAAGTGTCTAATCTTTATTATTATTATTTATTTTTTAAGAACTCCTGACCCTTTGAGAAAACAAAAAAAGCTAGGTTTACTACAAGGTCTTTATGTAGTATTATTTAAGCTTATTACAATAAATCTGTTTCTCAAAACAAGTACAGGGAGATGGAGTCCCAAAAAGTGCATAGAGTTTAAGGATGGTATAAATTAGGAGATCTGGGTTATACTCTTGTTGCCAGAGGCTCACGGGGATGTCCAAAGACAACTCAACCCAGAGCAGTTTTGTCCAGGTTTTTTGTCTTTGCAGGAAAAAGAATTCAAAAGCAAGACAGATGTAGGAAAGCACAGGAAGTTTATTAAAACCAAAGTACACATTTGAGAGGGAAGTGTGAGCAAACTCAGAGATTGAGTCTCTCCGAGGAATGCCTGACCAGGGGTATTTATACCTCCTGGGAGCAGGTTTTGGTAATGTCCCATTGATATAGCTTATCAGTTTTCTCCTAGTAGGTGAGATCCTCAGTTTCCCCCTCTTTCTTCCTAATTTGGCTGCTCCAGAACTGTCATGGCATCAGATGCATGATGGGAGTCATAGTAACCAAAATTAAATGACATAATAATTAGCTAAAGATCAGGTCCTGGTCATAAGGATTAGCCATGCTGAATGAAACTGCTTTTTGCTTGTTTTTCTCCAGCTGCAGGTGCCTCACTTGTGTAACGAGTGAGGTGCCTCACGTTATATCCTGGGGTGGTCAAATTCCTAGGCTACATATCTTGCCTCACTCATAATTAGTTGATGGTAGATTTTCAAACATGGGACATCTCAATGGTCTTCCTTATCAGAGAATATCAGTGTTCACTGAAGAAAGGATAATGGACATTCCTTGGGTTCACTTTTGAGTAACAAATCAAGAAAGAAAAACACAAATAAAATTGCTGCAACTTTCAAACTGCTTGTAATACTTTCCAGAATTTTGCACTTGAGACTGCCTGCATTTTAAATTTTGAGATATAAAGAAAATATCATTTCCAAGTATTTGATTTTATTTCAGTTTATAAGTGGCTTAGACTGGTAAGATTAGAGTCCAAATGTAGACCGGTTTATGACCCCAACACCTGCTACTGCTTCAAGACATTTATTTTGTGTGACTTCAGATATGCATTTTGCTTTAGTGTTATAACACATAAATCAAAATACTTGTTGAAATTACTTAGTAGTATTTAGAAAAAAATTCCAATTTATCTATAATCAAAATCCAACAGTGAATTAAATAATGTGTGAAAAAATAGAAGACTGACAAATCCATTTGATTTTCCAAGTTATTTTTTGAAATGTTTAATTCTAAAATGCATAGAAATGATATTTGAGTTATATAGTTAATTAGAATATTAAAGTCAAAATATATAATTTAAAAAAAATTAAGAATGACAAATTTTAAAAAATCCAACAGTGATTGGAATACACCATGAGTTGAGAAGCCCCCTTTGTATCTCCCATAGAGTTTTGAATATCTCAGCATTCTAAGAGTTTGTTGTGTGAATGTATCTTCACCTGCTATTTTGTTATGCATATTAATATGTATCTGAAGGTGAGGAATACAAGGGAAATAAAATCTCCTTTTCCTAGAGAATTACATTTCAATCACTTCACATATGAAAGCCAAATAAAACTCAAATTGGGAGTTTTCACGGATGTAATTTATGAAATTCTCTCCTCCTCTTCTATAACTCTGTATCTTCAGTGTAGAATTCCTCTGCTTTCATTCTGGTTTCCATATTGGATATTAATATAAGAAGGTGTTTAGACAAAGGATTGATTCCGTAGTTCAGATAATTTTGAGACATTATCATATTACTGCAAAGGTCCAGAAACATAAAAGAAGAAAGTGGTAGGTGAATAGAGATTAGCAAATGTTGCTTCTGTTGTAATCCGAATGCATCTTTTAAATTGCTCATTCACATCAGAGAATTTTGGTCAGTTTCTATCTCCTGAAAGTGTGATTTCTTGCCAGTTCATTAGGAAACAGTAAGTCTGTTTGTGTACATTGGTAACCCAGGGGAGAGTGCTATCCCATGTAAGCAAAATGTATCACTATGAATCCAGGCTGAAATACTGAGATAATCATGTTTCTCTGCTTTTAGAATCTAACATTCTATTTCAGGTACTTTGTGTGACTTTTGGCTTCAATAATATGATCATGCTCCTAGGGTTCACAAACAGTAAAGGTATATCACAAGCATTTTTCAGAAATGTGATTAATTTTGAAACTTGTGCATTTATTTTTGCCAGAAATTTTTGACTCATCTAGTTCTTGGCATTCACCTCCAGGATTTTGGCAGATAATGTTATTTTCTATCAAAAGAAAAGATCTTTCCTTTTTCTGGCCATGCATATTTTGAAAATTTAAGACTCAGTTGTTTACCATTGAATGCAAAGAATCATTTTCTCTATTAGGATATCCATTAAATGGGGACAGTGATACACACTGACTGCCATTTGACGGTTTGGTCAATCCCATAAAATTTTCAGTAAAGCTACATAAAATCTGGCTTCTTACATGTCCTCATTTTTATAAGTTATGTTTCTTTTGTCTGGCTTCTTTCAAATTTGTCATGATGCATGTATTTGTGAAATAATACCATTTTATATTTAAAAAATAGAAAGGCTTTAAAGTCATATTTTTAGTTTTTAATTTTCCTACTTGCTACATTTTTTAAGTGTGGCAATGTATTCAGTGTTGCTGTTCAGAATTGAATTTGTCTTAACCAAAAAATGAGCATATTTTTATTGCTCACAAAGTTTAAGACCTGAGTTGGGTGACCTGAGGATTGTATGGTGGCTCCATGGTATCATTGGAAAGAGGTGTCAACCTCTGTCTAGTTTTGGCTCTACCACCTTTCCACAGTTGCATGGTCTAAAGAAAGATATTGGTTCTGGGCCATCTCCTGTTCCAAGCAAGAATAAGGGAAAGGGATGAGGGAAATGATGGCTTATGCCAGCTAGTCTGCTCCTGTTAAACATTTTACCTAGCAGCAACACGCCCCCCTACCCTAGTGGCTATGTCTCTTTCGCCAGAACTGTGTTATGACAATCCCTAATTTGCAGAGCAGTCCAGGGAATGTAAATATTTAGTTGGGCATATCGCTTCCATAAGCAACATAAGGGACTATGAATAAACTAGCAGTCTTTGACACATCGATAAATACTAAAGAAATTTAGAATTAGCAATCAAGGGATGCATCTTCGTACGTCTTTTATCTTTTGAATAAAGAAGATCTAAGTAAATAGAGCGTGATGATAACTGTGTCCCGGCCATATGATATCCCTCTTGTTGAAGAAGAAATTACTGTTAAGTGTCAAAAGAAAATAGGCCAAAATGATCTCATTATATATCTGAGTCAGGACCCTTGTTACCCTCTAATTAGCAATACTGAGGTGTGCACCTTTGTGTGCACAGGGTGTCAAAGCGACCAATTGCAATGTGACTATTGCAGATTATAGAGACCAACATTTCTGATAGTTTCACCAAATTAAATTGCCTGAGTTTGTTGAAGGGTTTATTTTTCATTTATTTTGATTCTTTTTGTAATTTATTTCACGTGTTATTTCCATTAGAATGTGAAAGGTGTATTTTCTGACAAAGCCTCATAATGTTTCCAGGAAATAAACACACTCTCATTCTTGTATTTCAACAAGGTATCGGTTCCTAATTATATTGTCATAAAGGAAGGACAAACCTCTACCTTCTTTCATATATTTACTTATAAATGGATCAGCAAGAATTCAAAAAAAGATTTCCCTGAAGTTATAATTCCACTGGAAGTAATATCAGTCTTGTTATTTAGATCTTAATATTTTTTTGATTTAGCTAGAAAAATATATATAGTTTCCATTATAAAAACAAACTTCCAGTTGTAGCCCAAATTTACCTAACTGTCCAGGGCTACCTAAAGCTTTCAAGGCACATTCTATAATGTCTATAAATAAAAATTTTATGTGATTCCTTTCCAAACCAGTGTGTTCAATATCCATACCAGTTAGTTTAAACCTATTTCATCAAATTGTCTTATGAGATATTAATTTTCATTGTAGATATTTAATCTTATAAAATGTATTTTCTGCCTCCTAGTGAAAATGATGCAGGTTGTTGCTCAGTGAATGCCGGGGTTCGTAGTCTCGCGGAGCCAAAGAATGGTTATACGGACCAAGGAGAGGCAAAAAGTTGCACAAGGAAGATAGTTTATTATAGCAAGCAAAGAGTTCTAGCTCCCGAGTAGGAGGGGGGTACCCGAAACTGGGATGCCCACCAGCTGAGGCAAAAAGCTGGTGTTTTCATATCTTTATTTCTATCTGGGAGGGGGATGTAGGGATGTGGGTGCCTATGGATACAATATTTCCCAGACTCACTGTACTGCTCAGCTTGGGGGGAGACCATTGAAACAAACCCATTTGTCCCAGAGTATGTTTGATGACATTTTTCTCCTGGTATGGTTGTCCTGGTACAGTTGCCCTGTGTTCTGTTTTTGTCTGTTTTTGCTCAGTCTACCAAGGAATTTCTAACTGCCTGATGTCATACTAACTAACCTGTCTCAAAAATGCCAGGTAAGCTACTCATTATTGCTGCCTCCGTTTTCTTATTTTGTATGCCTTCCTCATGGCGTGGAGTGAGAAGGAGCTAGGATCTAGCATGCTCTGCAGAGGTATGGCACATAGAAAGCACCTGCTGGTCATTAACTCTCTTATTTGTCCTTCATAGCCCTTCACAATTTGCACCATGTTTTTTTTACTCCAGCCACACCTCTTTCCTCACACAAGTCTTCACTCCAACCAACAAGTTCCTGACACCTCCTTGGTTTGCCATGCTCATTGTCAATGCTACTCTGCATCCCTTTAGTGTCCATTCTTCCCCCCTCTATCTATCCAGACTGCATTCGTTTCTCAGGGCAGTTGCAAGCCCTTCCCGGTGTTCCCTTGCACTGTGGCTATTTTTACCTTTCTCTCAACTCTGCTCATACAAAATGTCTTTACCATTCATTTTGACATTTAAATTTTGTTGAGAGTTACAAAGTGTTTTGAGCCCAGCACGTACTATATGATACAATATGGAGGGGAAAAACCTTTTCCTCAACACGGCTTCCTTTGCATTGCCTATTATAAACAATATTTACACATGTGACCAATCATTATTTCAAGGCTTAGAAATAACCATCCTGCTTTGATAAAAGAAGAAACTGCAAGCAGTGTCCACACATCCCTCTGCCAAATGATGGGGCCCATAGTGGTGTTAAGTATTTTGGAACAAGAGGAAAATCTGCTGCACAGAACATTAAACATTTGAAAAATGAACCAGGGAATTCCAGTTTCTGTTCCACATGTCAGAAGCTTGGAAGTCACCATTTTGTCCTAACAACAAGTAAAAAGTTGTTGAACAAACTGAAAAATAAATAATACTTCTTAGAACTGTAAAAGAAGTGAGGTCACAGGGCAAAGGGCTGCCCCCAAAGTTTGAGACCAACAAGCAAAAACAGAGAATTGTAACTCACTAGAGCAGAAACTTGGGAGGTGAAGGGACCCAGTGTCAGGGTAAGAAAAAAAAAGCTAAACTGGAATTGACGAATTGCTAGAGGCTCAGAGTGGACAAGCCTGAGCGTTAAAAACTCCAAAAGGACCCAGTCATAGAGGCCCATGCAATTTTGTCAGTTTTACCTCTAGGAGCTCCACCGGTTTCTCACAGTACGTATTCGGAGGGAAAAAATCCCTTCATGCTTCTGGCAGGGAAAAGGGAAAGGAGCTATTTTGCGACATGCCTGAGCACTCTTTACAAAACAGTTCTCTTTTACAAGATCAACCCTCAGGAGTAAACTGTTTAACCAGAGTCTGCCTGTTGGGGCTTTACTGGAGCATAAATGATCTGGCAGGAGGGAAATCACCAACTCCAGCCAGTTGTAGCCATCCTTTTCTACTTAAAGGGGGTGGGAGTGAGGCAGGAAGCATAGCATGGGAAATTGAAAATGCTCTACAGGGTACAAGGTGAAGTGCTTCACTGGTTACACCAGTAACAAAGTGAATGTATCCAGAATCTGCAGCTGGAGAACAAGTTTCTGATCCCTATGACCAGGATATGACTTTTAGCTAATTATAATATCATTATAATCTCATTTACATTGCAGTTACTACAATGGGATGTTACCAAAACCTGACCCCAGGAGGTATAAATACCCATGCTCAGGACTTCCTTGGTATGACTCTTCTATGAGTTCTCCTGCACTTTCCTCTCCAGTGTGTACTTTCATTTTCAATAAATTACTTTCCCTTTCCTGAATTTTTCTCACTCTTGAATTCTTTATTTTGAGGAGACAAGAACACAATCACTGCTGCTCTGGACTGAGTCCTCTCTGGGATATCCCCATGAACCTCTGGTGACAGGAGGACAACTTAGAAACACTTTTGAAGTTCACCCAATTAAAAAATGGGCCAACAAACACCTCACTAGAGAAGATAAACAGATGGTAAACAATTGTATTAAAAATAAAGGATGTTCCACATCATATGTCATAAGAGAATTGCAAATTAAAATAACAATGAAATACCACTACACACCTATTAGAATGAACAAAATCAACAACACTGACGACAGATGCTTGGGACGATGTGGAGCAACAAGAAGGAACTCTCCATTGCTGGTGGGAATGCTAAATGGCACAGCCACTTTTGGTGACAGCTTGGCAGTTTCTTGCAAAAGTAAACATATTTTTACCACACTATCCAGAAATCACGTCTCTTGACATTTGACCAAAGAAGTTAAAAACCTACGTTCATACAAAAACCTGCACACGGATGTTTATAGTAGCTTTATTTGTAATTGCCAAAACTTGGAAGCAACCAAGATGTCCTTCAAAGGATGAATTAATAAATAAACTAGTAGAGGGCAAGGGGGGAGGAGGGATTGTAGAAGAGGGTAAAGGAGGTCAAATACATGGTGATGGAAAGAGAGCTGACTCTGAGTGGTGAACACATAATGCAATATATAGATGATGTATTGCAGAATTGTACACTTGAAACCTATGTAGTTTTGTTGACCATTGTCACCCCAATACATTTTAATTAAAATAAATAAAGAAAGAAAGTAGTACATCCATACAGTGGAATATTATTTAGTACTAAAAGAAGTAAATTATCAAGCCATAAAAAGCACATGGAGGAAATATTTAATATAAATGTATATTGCTAAGTGAAAACCTTATTAATCTGTAATTCACATTACTAATCTGAAAAGCTACATACTATATGATTGCAACTATATGACATTTCAAAAAAGGTAAAACTATGCAGACAGTCAAAAGACAAGTAGTTTCCAGGCATTAAGGGGGAGGAAGGAATGAATAGGCAGAACTTAGATTTTCAGGGCAATTAAATCACTCTGTATTATACTGCATTGTGGGATACATGTCTTTATACATTTGTCAAAACCAACAGAATGTAAAACACCAAGAATTAAGCCTAACATAAAGTATAGACTTTGGGTGATAATGGGTGTCAATGTAGGTTCACCAGTTGTAAAAAATGTACCATCCGGTGGGAGGTGTTGACAATAGGGGAGGTTGTGCATGTGTGGAAGTAGGAGTATATGGGAAATCTCTGTACCTTGCTCTCAATTTTGCTGTGAACTTAAAACTGCTATAAAAACTAAAGTCTTTTTTACAATGATCCATATTTTGTTTACCTTTACAACTATTAATTTTCATCACGTTAGCGTTTTATTTTTTTTTTAAGAGAATCTGAAAGAGTTGATTGAAACAGAATAAGGAAGCATGACATTAGATCTCTTCCAAACCTTGTGTGACTTGCTGTTTTAACCCAAGCAGATGGAAAAGTAACATAATCGAGAGATGTGGAGGGAAACCTGTGGTCAGAGGAACATTTGGAATTACTTCTCAGACATTTGGGTATGTAGCAAAACCCAGAATTGTCTAAGAAAATTTATTTTGTAACATTCTGCCAAATCCCAAATACCAGAGAATCTTGGCAGACTCCTTGATAATTCAGTCTCGCTGTTCTACATCATTTTCCAGAGACTGGGCTTTGTGATATTACACGGAACAGTATTGACATGAAGCAAAACTGCTCAGATATCATCCTATTTTAGAAAAATGCCAACAACCAAATACGCTTTGAATTCTATTATGAAAAGATTGTTGTTCATAATGCCTTCTATTCAATTTGTTTTTTGTTACTTTACAGTTGCATGTTGAGGGTCTAGTGCTATAATTAAAGTTTCTTTTCTATTAGCTGGCCTATTTTTGAAGAGAGGAATTAAGCTACATGAGGTACTGTTCAGTATTGAATATTAATTTGTTACATTTGAATGGATACATGTAGCATATGTAATTAACAGATCAAAGCCTTTGTGTGATACTGTGCATTTCACTCTTTTATGATATTTCTTATTGACAATGAAATGAAGGTAATTTCTCTACTCAGTGTAATATAGATTTTCATGTAGCTGAAACTCATGATTTAATAGGCTAGGGGTTAAAAATATAAACAATGTAGCAAATTGTAATTTTTATATTGGAACAATCTTTTAAAATATGATTTAATAATTTTAGAGTTAATTTGAAAATATCACATAAACTTGGAATCTAATTTTTAAAAAAAAAATTGTATGACCCTGTCAGTTAAGTAATCTAACCCACTGATCAACAGCAGTACTCACGTGAAACCATCATTACACACCTTTCACTAGAACTGTTTTTCAGATCAAGGAACACGGAGCCCTGTGAGACTAGCTGATTCCATTCTGAGGAATAGGAAAGAATCCAGAGGGCCCAGGAATCTCTAACTGTTGCAAAAAAGCAAAGACACTTTAAGAAAATGTCCAGGGTAAAGTTGAAAGGACAAAGAGCCATGTAAGAGCTGCTACTAGTAACCAAGATGTAAATATTTGAGCATCAGTAAGAAAAGTTATCATTAATTACAACAAGTTGAGTCTGTCTATGAAAGCTGTGAATTCATAATAACGTTCAAAGAGAAAAGTTAAAACTAGCGTATATAAGAGCTACTTTTAATACAATCGAAGGAAATATCATAAGACATATTTATTTTAACGAACTTTATTTGGGTGAATATTGAACTATTTGAGTATTTGATTTTTTTCCATAGCAGGGTGAAAGGGGTCCCACTGTGAGTGGTAAACTCATAGATTAGTCACATGTCCATATAAGAAACTGTACAAATAAATAGCCATAGAGATGCTCTCTCCCTCTCTCATTTCCTGGGAGATAACATCTCAGAGTAACTCTACGATTAATAATTGTAACAAAGTACTAACTAGACGTACATAGATTTGCAAAATTGCTAACAGAACAGGTCAATATAAGATACTGATGTGGCAATGGATTATAAAACTTGAAAGCACATGATTTTGGAGAAAGGCTGCATTTAAGAAAAACTTAAACCTATGGAAAAGACATGAACTTTAAAATTTCTATGGAGGTAACAATTGAAGTGTCTCTATCAAATGAGGATCCAACTCGAACAACAGAAAGAAGGCCGAGAACTTGCAAAGGCAACTTGACTAGTAAGATTGCTGAAAACTGAGGAAGGTACAGAAACATTATAGCCTCGAGATGGCATAGGACTAAACATCGAGAGGCGGGATACTATAGCTGATTCCTGACAGAAAATGAATGCAGCATTGCAGTTCCAAGCCAGGGGTCCATGTGCTAGCTGGCGATGCACTTCACCTGCATGAGTCTCCCAGTCCCCTCTCTTGTCTTCTTTAATCAGAAACCTTTCTGAGTACTTCAGGAGACAGGTTTTGCAGCTGCTGCTCCCCGTGTATGTTCCTTATAGGATAGCTATCGTAGAATGTTTTGGAATTTAGGAGAACAAGGCTCCTTTTTTCTCGAGAAATTATGACTCATGTAACAAGTTACTACTTCCCAGCCTGACTGTCTTATGTTTGTTCCAGAAACATAAGGGTGAAAGAGCAATGAACATTAAAATTATAGGACCAACAATTGTGCACCTTTTCTACCATTCTTGTTGGAACTAACCCAATGTCTTGGAGATTTACTTTCCTCATTGGTAAAATGGGTCTGCTTAAACTTTTTACAGGATTATGGTAAAATTAAAGAGAGAATGTACGTCGGGCTACTTGGCATTGTAGAAGTGGTGGTAGAAACTGAACACAGGTAGAATCGGAATACATTCTTACCACCCTACAATGGGGCTATCCTGTTAGTAGCACCTCAAAGGACCTGGCTCAGGAGATTAGATTCAGAATTTCCACCACATTACTGTCTTCTCCTATTTTTCCTCTAGTCCTCAGTTCTTACCACTGTTTTTTTTTTTTCTTTTTCCCCTCCCCATTTCTGACTTCTATTTACCTACCTATCTTTCTTATTAGAAAGTTAGGAATATTGTTATTCTTATATTACTACTAACAATGATTATTTTTTATTTATTGTATACCTACTATGTGCCAGGAAAGGTGGTAGAGGATTTACATAACATTGTTTCATTCTCATAACTATCACAAAGTAAGTATAATTATTCTCATTTGACATATGGGGCAAGTGAAAGGAGGAGACTGAATAAGTTTTAAAGTGTTCAGACTAACTAATCACCAAACTGGGTTTCCAGTACCAGTCTGACTC
Organism: Rhinolophus sinicus; assembly: GCF_057876585.1. NCBI lineage: Eukaryota > Metazoa > Chordata > Mammalia > Chiroptera > Rhinolophidae > Rhinolophus > Rhinolophus sinicus. Next base: position 22,470,261 of record NC_142507.1, on the reverse strand, counting down.
CAAAACACTTGTTTTTCTGCTACATAATATGGCTTCCCTCTGAGTGACGATGGTGTGTAGAACATGATAGCACAGTCTTTCAAACTAAGTTGAATCCACTTTAGTGAAATGAAACATATTAGAGTGCATCACTGTCGTGCGGGAGACCCTGCTCGCTGCGCCATTTGTCGTGCGGGGTCTCTGGTCCCGCTCCCCACATAAGAACGCAGGATACGGTGAGGCCAACAAGGAACATCCACGGAGCCATAGGTAAGGGAGCCATACCACCACGGTCTCACTGGAGGCTGGGCCCACCGGACGCCAACCTGCCGTCTGCTTTTCCGCCAACCGACCGACGACGACTCTTCTCCACTCTCTCCTCTGTTCCTCCCTCTCGGCTCTCCTCTTCCGCTCTCCTCGGCTCTCCTCTTCTGCTCTCCTCGGCCCTCCTCTTCCGCTCTCCTCGGCTCTGCTTGGCTCTGCTCGGCTCCTCGGCAATCCTCGGCAGTCCTCCGTAGTCGCAGCAGTTATACCAGCAGCCAATTGGCTAACCGGCCACAGCCGGCGGCTAATCAGCCACAGCCCACGGCCATTCACCACCCGAGCCAGCACCCTTCCACGTGAGGCCGAGAGCCTGTAAACTACTTTCTGGGGCTCTGTCCCCACAATCACACATAGTATTTTATAAAAATGTTGTTTGTTTATGGGTGTGTGTGTGTGTGTGTGTGTGTGTGTGCATGTGTATGTGAATTGGATTGCAATATAAAATGGATTCTCATTGTTGTCATAGTAAAAGATATTTGAAAGACTCTGCTATTGTATTTGCTAGCAATACCAATAAGTCTCCAAAGAGGGATAAACACAAACAAAGGTTTATAACATGATCCAATGGGATATGAGAAGAAAATATTAGAACCTCTATTTTTTCCTACTTGTTTTAGTATAAAAATAAATATTTTGTATCTGTTCCATAAAATATACAAGGTTAGGAGAAATTAGGTATTTTATTATGTGCTTTCAATTAAATGAACTTTCACAAAATGAACAGGTACCTAAAAAAGAATCTTGGAAAGAAACCATGGACAAGATAAAATAATAATGTCAGGCATAGTTAGAATGAACTGCATTGACATTCCTGCTACACCTGGTGTTTCTTGACCATGTTATAAGTGGGGAGAGAGAGAGAGAGAGAGAGAGAGAGAGAGAGAGAGAGAGAGAGAGAGAGAGAGAGAATAGTTTTGTGCCCCATGGAGATTCTGGGTTTTGTATGTTCATTTGGGAGAATACTGATCAGTAATACAAATGTGCTTCAGAGCCAGGACATTGGTGAAATTGCATAGGCAGGGGCTTCCGGGCATTTCATTCTACAAAGAGTTTATGCAACCTTTGTTAAAATATTTTGGATAGGTTGCTTAAGGAATATGCATTATGTGTGTGTCGTCCTCCAGAAAACATGCTAAATGACAATTACTGCCCTGCATAAAAAATGTTAATTCATCATGATCAAAAGGATGGAGCCCCTATCCCAGGACACATCAATTGGAGGGGACAGTGATTACCTCTTTTACCAACCATAAAAAATGTTTTTCATTTGGAAGAAAACAGAAATTATTCATGGTTAATTTTCCTTTTTTCATTCATAAAGTAAAGTAGACAACTTGAAGGGCTGTTTTATGCTTTAAATAAAAACATCAGTTAGAATATTAATATTCTAATCTGAGTCTTGGGAAACACCAGAAAAATGACAGCATGTAAAGTCATAAAGAATACTTTTTGGAGTAACTCAGTCTATAAATCCTCTCAGTAAAGATTCTACCATCTGTGTGGAAGTTTTGGAGGAAGCAAACATGATTTACTCATCCTATTTCAAGGAAAAATTACCTTAACAAAATATTTCCCAGTATTAATTCTCAATCCAGGAAATATATATATTTATCTGTTAATAAGTCTTCTTTGTTAGTATTTGCATTAGTAATGACCTTAAAGTTGTTTCTTATTTAGTTTATTCCACTAAGTTATTTTGTGACAAATGTGCTTTACTTGGATAGTGTCCATACACGGGTGCAGTCAGCATCTGGAACAAATAAAGACATCCTTACCTGCTATTTGAGTAAAATAGAACTCAAATATTGCAGCTTATAGGCATGTTTTAGAAAAGGGAAGTTTAGTAGAAAGCCCAGAAGGCAGTTACTGTGAATGTAAATTCTTATGTCCCAGCCTAATTAGCATGTAACATCTTTAACAAGAGCAATCAGAAATAATTTACTTGAAACTGTATTTTACCATGTGCAGAAAAGTGACTTTTTTATAAAAATAAGTCTTTAAAAATATTTTGTTAATAATATTTTAAGTGAAGATTTTTTAAATTGGCAGGGTTTTTCTTTTATTTCTTTGTTGATGGTTCCTAGATATTGATATTTGGATTGACATTGTACTAAAACTGTAAAGCAATATTGCTTTACTGAAATGTCAATATTGAAAAATTACAAATTGCACAAAGTACCTGTGAAGACAGTGATTTCTCATTGAACAATTAACAACTTAAAGTAGCATAGACACTATATTCACAAGGTAGCACACAGTTCACAATGGGAAAAGGAGTCAAAACAAATAGGTCTGCTGATATAAAAGTAAAACCAGAAATTCTTTAAAAATCATATAGAAAAATTGAAATTTAAGTAAAATGTGATATGAAAATACATGCTAATATTAAGAAGAAAATATTTTAAAAATTGCAACTAACACTGAAATAATACTATTAAAGTTATTCTCCAACTCCTTGGATTAATTAATTTGCTCCTGGTCTAATAAATGCTCTCAACTTTTTCTGATCTTTGTCATTTAAACTATGTACTATTTAGTGGGGGACAACCATCTCACAGTTCCCGCTTTTCAGGGGAAAAGAATTTGGAGGTAATAATCAGTATCAAAGTACAAGCAATTTTAGTACAAGCAGTTTTTGTCAGAAATTATTTATAGATCTGCTTCAGCAGTTAGGGGTAAGGCACTTGAACTACAGATTAAAAGTGCAGTAAATCCTTGCTTAACATTGTGGATAGGTTCTTGGAAACTGTGGCTTTAAGTGAAACTACATATAACAAAACCAATTTTACCAGAGGCTAATTGATAGAAATAAGAATTAAGTTCATAGAGCCTATTTCTGATCACAAAACATCACCAAATAAAGACCCAAAATACTTATAATAATATGAGCTGGATATACATGTAAGAAAGATGAATAAAAACAAGTAAGATCATGATTTTCCAACCCACTTATTCCAGTTTAGAGTCACAGGTGGCAGGAGTCTATCCTGGCAGCTCAGTACTCAAGGCAACACCCACCTTAGACAGGATATTTTTCCATCTCAGGGTCACTCACACACACCCACACTCAGTCAGCCTCGGACAATGTAGGTACACCATTCACCTGACTCGTACATCTTTGAGAGGTGGAAGGAAACCAGAGTCCCCAGAGAAAACCCACACAGTTTTGGGGAGAATATGCACACTCCAACTGACAGTGGCCTCAGCTGGGAATAGATTTTTTTTTTCTCATCAGCATTATAAAGGGAAGGACATCAAAAGAACATTATTTGAGGACCTGTTGTATTTTAAAGCTAATTATTAAACAATCATAGGTTAAAATATTGATGGAAGTTGACATTGCTTCCATTGTTGAATTTTAAACAAGTAGTCCTCTAGGTTGATTAAGTTAAAACTGCTAAAATATATAATTGAAAAACAAGAACAGCAAGCCCTGACCAACACAGAAAATATTGACGATCCCTGGAATGTCCTTCCCACCAAATCTGTTATCTTTATACGCTCAGGCAAACCAAATGAACATCTATAGTTCAATACATATATTTATTTTCCAGCCCAAACTCTCACTTTTATGAATAATTACATTTGCGATATAGTTTTCACATGGTCATTGAGTGTAACATTAGCATATAAAAGGAACGAACTGGGAGAGACAACATTAGAACAGATAACATTTTAATTTTATTGCTTTAGTTTGGATTCTTTAAAAGACAGGCTCCAAGATGGGATCAGAAGTGCAAGAGAATTTTTAAGAAAGAAAGCAGGAGAAGGTAGGGAAATTCTTCACAATACAATTCAGGAAGGATGATGGGAAGGCAGCACTGGGTAAAAAGAGCCTTGAACTGCAGCAGAGTTCTGAGAAAGATTTGACCAGGCGAATGTGGAATCAAGCTAGTTATCACTTGATATCTTCCCACACTGGTAGAATGGGACTGCCTGGCTCCTCCATCATGCCCAGTAATAGCTGAGAGCAGGCAGCAGGACCCTTGCTGAATCTCCTGGAAAGGGTGTGCCCCCAGATGTAGATGCTCATTTAGTGTGTCAGTGCATATAAGGATAGTAGATTTCCAACAGAAATCCAGAACCTTCAGCACCGAGTTAGGGAAACGGAAAGCACAAAATCTCCCAGTAGGTCATTGGGAGAGATGACAAATAGACTCATATATTCTTTCAATTGGGAAACAAATATATAGAAGCTTCTGATTTAATGCGTATCACACTTTAAAGAATGTCTCTCCATACTTCAAAGCATTGCCTTTGAGCTGGCACGTAACTATCTTTCAGAAAACTATTCCAGTGTCTGTGAAGCTCACTGCTTCCACATGCTGCAGTATTGTGTTGGTCACAGGCCCACGCTCACCTCTTTTGCTGTGAAGTATGTCCCCTGGATGAATGCTATGTTGTGTGGGCTTCTGTGCCTGTGGATCAGACCTCATAGAAGCCCTAGAGAGTGGTATTGGCTGGCACACTCTTCACAGGGGACAGAGCGTGGGTCCTGCTGTCTGCTCTCAGCTATGGCTAGCAGTAGTCATGAAAGCCAAACCTATACTTTGAATACGTCTCTATCTGTATGAGTATGAATTATTACATTTCTCAAACAGAAAGGATTTAACGTAGGTGATTTGCTCAAGTGGTTGTTCTCTTTGAATAATTACTTCTTATCAGAGGCTCAGCGTTAGTCTCTGTTCTGACAGTTGGATGTTCAGAGGCAGCAGTATCTAGATCAGCCTTGGTAAATGGGAGGCACTGCTGATGGGCCCTTACCTAACTTCCACTCTGCCACCATGGCCACCCTGTTTATGGGCTCATTATCCTCCTTCTGCTAGTTCCAAAGTGCTCATGACAAAAACTGGCTTCAGCCAAATAGCGGCATCATTTTGTCTACTTGGTTGTTCAATGACTCTTCTCTGGTGGATGTTTCCTGGCAGGTGTTAAGATGTGATATGAAAATCTTGACTTGCAGCGCTCATTCTCCCATGTCTGTCTGCAGTCCTCTACCCAGACCTCTTTGTCTCTGATCCTCCCATCCCCGTCCTTTCCCACACAGGCCAGGCCACTGTCCACTAACCAGTCATATCTGGATATGTATTTTCCTTGGACTACTTCGCCTTCCACTCAAAGTTAATGACCAGGAGCACTCTTTGGAGCTCAGTCAATTCAGACTTTATTTCTCTCCACTGTCTTTCAAGGTTACTCCTGTATATGGTGGCAACAAAGTCTCTATCAGTTTAGGCTTGCTTTGTTGTCACGCAGCAGCATACCCATCTGTCCCCTCGTACCTACCCCTAAAGAAAGAAGAGTCTGTGAGACTAATCCTTTCATGAACTTTGCTTCACCTTTGTGCTTTCACCTTATGTCTCCCTGTTTGGCCCTGAAGGATGGCTGGTTAGCCAATGACAAGTAAGATTTCCCACAGGGGAGACAACTCAAGCCAGGCACAGTTGAGTGGGGACCAACAGGAGAACCCACGGGGTTCATAGAGGTGGGCATAGACCCCCACCTCCCCCTGGTTAAGGAGAGCTTCTGCCTTTGTGGCTGCATTCCTTCCCACAACCTGCTTGGGAAGAGATTCAATGGTGTAATAACATCAGTTCTCCATCTATCCATTTCAGTTAGTTTCAGCATAAAGGTTTTGTCTCTTGGGGAGGTACATCCTGAAACTGATGGTTCAGCTGCTTGTAGGCAAGGATAATTAGTTGAATCAGTTTCCTAGTATAATATGTGAAATTCACAGACCTTGGAGAAAACAATGTTGCTTTCTTGTGTGTGCATCAATAAAAGCCACAAGGAGGCCGGATTAGGGGCTCTCAGTCCTTTGAGGCTGTGAGACCCTTGGTTCCTGTTTCATAATTTTCTTGATTTCTGTTTATTCCCTTCTTAACCCTTCGCTGCCCCTGCTCGTTTGTTCACTGCCTGTGTTGCGCTGGTTGCCACATTGCTTCACATGTTCAGTGGACCTATTTTTACACCAAAGTTGGCCTTTACTTCTACATTAGTCATTTGGGGACAATCAACCCCTGTATGGCCATAGGTGTGAGCTGGGGGAGGGCAGTGATGAATCCAAAATAGGTAATGTGTGCGACTAGGCTACCTGCTCCAGTGGCTTACTCATGTCCTTTTGTCCTGCTCAGGTTCAAGCCCAGATATGCCAGATGGAATCCCAGATATACCTTACAATGGAATACTGCTGGGCATCTTGCTTTATGACATGGTGTTGCTCATAGAATTCTACTCATATTGGGCAATTCGATACCATGGTTATTTGATGTTTCATGATCAAGTGTTCCACATCTACCAGGGTACAGAAACAGTCCAGTTTCTCAGAAAATATATCATTCTCTGCTGATGATTGTATGGCCTTCCTCCAGATTCCCCAGGGCGTACATTATGATTCTTACCCTGGGGCTTGCCATTAACTAGGCATGGCATCTGTTCTACCACTGACACGGACAAAGTCATAGGCTGCTTTCACTGCAGCCTGGACTTCCTGCAGAGCTATTTCTCACTCTTAGTCCCAGCCAAACATGTTGTGTCACCATGTTTATGGGCTGGAGCCTGTGTTTATGGGCTGGAGCAGTATTCTCAGGTGTGGAGTGTGTTATGTCCAGAACCCTCAGAGGGCCAACCAGGCATTGGGCTTCCTTCTTTGTGATGGGAAATGCAGGATGCAGCAATTTGTCTTTTACTTAGGATGGGACATTAAACAAGCCCTGGATGCAGAAAGCCTTATTGAATTGGTGGGTCCCCACATCTCCTACCCTCTGGAGTACACATGCCTTACCAAGATCTCTAGCATATTAGAGCATGTTATGACAGAGGGCAGGAAAATTAGGGAAGCCCTGAGGCAATCTGTAAATGAAGGGCTTTACTCAATCCATGTGAATAGAAAAAATTTCTGATCCTCTTTTCTAGTTATAATAGGGGGGGGAAATGCATCTGCCAAACCAGTGGCAGACACCATACAACTGAAGCCTTCTTAATCTGATCCAGTAATGACCCCAGGCCCAGAATGCAACTGTGATCAGGGTTGCTGCCTGGTTGAGTTTATGGTAGTCAACAGTCATCCTCTTAGATCCATCAGATTTTTGCAGGGACCAGATTGGCGAATTAAATGGAGGTACGATACAGACCACCTATATTAGTTTGTTGAAGCTTCCATAAAAAATTACCACAAACATGGTGGCTTAAAATAATACAAATGTATTCTTTCATGTATTTGGATGTCAGAAGCCCCAAATCAAGGTGTTGGCATGGCCATACTCCCTCCAGAGGTACTAGTGGAGAATTCCCTTTGTTCTTTATCTCTCTAGCTTTTGGCGGTTGCTGGCTTCCTTGTAATATGTGTGGCCACATCTCTCTTCTCTGTCTTCACATTGCCTTCTTTTCCTCTCTGTGTTTTCACCTCACCTGTCTCTTAAAAGGATATTTGCTATAAGGTTTAAGGCCCACCTGGATAATCCAAGCTGATCTCATCTCAAGGTCTTTAACTTAATTATATCTGCAAAGACCATTTTTCCAAACATGGTTACATTAAATCCCATGGGTCCAAGGATTTGGATGTGCACACCTATTTTGGGGGGAGAGGGGTAGCATTCAACGGACTATACCAGCACTCCTGCATCCTTGAAGTCCTAAAGGAAGGCTCTAATCACTGTCATTCTCCCCAGGGCATAATATTATCTTTAGTTTGCTGTCTTGGCTAGGGGTTTGGAGGGACAGTTTCCGAGGATTCTACTTGACTTCCCCAATATAATAGCTCTTACTTCATAGGCCAAGGAACCAATATGAGGATTACTCCAACAGCTAATTATATCGATTTTAATCATACATTTGGGAACCAGAGGAAAGACCACTGGGACTCTGTGGGCCGGACTTTATTGAAGACTTCAGTCAGGACTTTATTAACTTCCTTCCTAAACCCCAATTTAACAAGAAACCATGATGACATATCGGGTCTCTAGTTATAACATCAATTAAGGCCCTTTGTCAAGTAGTACTCAGAATATGATATTCACTTTTCCTCAGTATGTATCACTGAAGTAAATGGCCTTGAGTTTCTTTGGGTCAGAACCATTAAAGTATTTACTTTTGTAGTGTTGTAGGGTCCTTCCTCCTAGGGACCTGGACACTTCTTTAGTCAATAGATTCAAAATCTGAAAATCTGCTCAGTTCTTAGAAATGAGTAATGGATTGTGGCTTTTTGCTGGGGGAAACTACCCTCAGCTTTCTTGCTTTTTTTGGCTTTAAATACCAAGTACTATCCTTGTTGACTGTCCTGTGTAATCTCTAAGGATGTCATTCTCTATAGACCAGATCTATAATTACTGTTGGACCAAGCCCCACTGGATGCTCCTTCTACTGTGCCAGTCGTGGTAATTGTGACCTCCTGGCTTCTGGTGGTCAAGTGCTACGACCAGGCCTTTATAACTTTGGCAATATAATGATAGAATGAGCCCAGTCTGGAACTGCCTCTCTTACCATCAGCCCTGGTGCAGAGGAACCACCACTGAGATCCTTAGTGATGTTGGTGCCCCTCTCACCAGCACATTCCTCACTGCTTTAATGAATAATGTATCCTCTGGACCTTCCCATAGAACATAATCTCTGGTGGGTCTTCTGGATGCACATAAAATATTCATTCCAACCTGCACACCTTTCTGATGTTTTTCATTCCTTCCACTACCATCTGACAAGACACCTCAGGCATTTTTGCTTGGCTTGGCTTTGGCTATCACCTCTTCCAGGCTTCTAAGGGCCACTCTAGCTGTGAGTTTTCCCATTCTCTTGGTCATTGCCAGGGTATAGTATCATGTCCCAAGAAATGCCTTCACATCAATAAATTCTTGCTTATCCAATTCCAGTTTTTTTATCAAGTATTCTCAAAACTCCAATCCTACCTAGGTGTGTTCCCCTTGGCTTCTGCTGTTTGCATTTTTTTCTTTTTTTTTTGTAATTTGACTTAATATGCTTAGAAACTGAGGTGAAGTTTTCCAGGGTGCCAGTTAATGAAAAATTTCCTCAATTTACAATCTGATCAATTTTAGATATAACATAAAAATCTGTATTTCAAAGTAAACATATCTTTAGGATTAACACTCACAGAAAAATAAACTCTTATTCATATTTATGTGTTCTAAATGAGTAAAACCTATTGCCTTTGGGCAAGACTTATTACTAATCTAATGTTTTATTTGGCATGTATCTGTGATCAAAGAAATCCACTTGCTTCAGATCATTAATGCAATGGTGCAACACTTAGCAGAACCTTTCTGTGAAAGACATAATGAGAGAAAAAAAGCTAAGGAATGACCCCAAATATACCTTACTATTAGGAAATATGGATCACTAAACCAAACATGGACCATAAGCATATACTGTTCACTTAGAAGTGCTTATACATGTTAGGGTCACATGAGATTCCTTCAAGGGATTGATTATCTCAAGCTCAAAATATCATTATTCTGGAAGGGACATAAGAATCCCCAACATCCTGTCCCAGGATTGTCATCTAGATTGGGTCTCAGCATAATCTTATTTAACATGATTTTTTGGTCATCATCTGTTTTCAAGACAACATAAGTTCTCATTATTGACCCAACAAGGTACTCCCCACACATCCATACACTTGGACCTGAATATCCTTACCAGAAATAAATTATGGATGTTACAACGCCAAGGAAAACATGAGTTTCCATGTATCCCATGCTAGACACCTGACTGACTTTGATTGTATACACACATGTTGAGGCTGTGACTGAGCTTATCTCAGATCCCCATCTTATTTATTATTTTTTTGGATAACTCCCAATACATATCTATTAGTCTGTGTCTGCCAGAAAGCATACACAAAAACAGGATTGTTCATACAAGAAGTGTGTTGAAAGAAAGAGCAGGGAAAAAGTGGGATTGCTTTCAGACTGTGCTACAGGGAAGATACCTATGTGAGGAGAGAGTGAAGAAAGGGGATTGGGTAAGCATCTTAGACAGTTCCCAGAAATTTTCAGTCAGGCTGATAGAGAGCCCATGAGTCCCCAAATTTCTCCTTGGAAAAGATCCTAATGAACGCAGGGTAGGATTTCAGCAGGGCACCAGCAGGATCAGCAGGCAAATACAAGATATGTGATTGGCACATTTTCATGGCTGCCATGTCAATTATTAAAATAAAGATTGATGAAATGCATAATTTTGTAGTGGAACAAAACTGGGTTTGAATCCTTGTCCTTTAACCTTGTACAAGTTCTTGAACTTTTCTAAGTCTCGTTTTTTTTCAGCTGTAAAAAAATGGAGATAATAATACCTGTTTCATAGTGTCATGGTGACTATAAAATGTCATGGTTATATAAAGCCCTTAGCATGGCCCCTGGTATGTAAATGCTAGTTCCTCTAAGTGTAGGGATACAGCAGACCTTGCATTGTTTGACCAAATGACGATTTCCTATTTCTGCTATAGATTGTAAAAAATTGTCAGTCATTAATTATTACATTATTTTACACCTGAAACTAATTAAAAAAAAAAAAAGAAGAAGAAGCCCTTTTCTCATAATATGTATAAGGAATATATATGGGCTTACTTAAAATTGGTTAAAATAGGATATAAAGTATTACTGACAGGAATTAGCATAACAATGCAGACAATGTTGGTTAAACATCAGTTTAGTATCTATAATTTAGTAGTAATTTTTTACTATTATTTAATTATAAGAATTTTTATGAAAAATATGAAATGGGGTAAACTATAATTTTTGGAGTTTCTAAATAGCTACCTGTTTTGAAAATTACAACACATCCATCCTAATCCTCAAAATAATATTCAATTGAAACAATGAATAATTACAATGAGTAATTACAAAAAGTAATTCAGTCTTGTTTAATGGTTAATTTCAGAAATTGCAGAGTTCATACTTCTTACTGTGAATTTAATACTACTGTAGTTTTACTCATTATTATCTTTGGCCTAGTTTTTAGGATTACTATAAATGAGAATTCCAATATTTACTTTAAAAGTATTTCACCTATGTTAGGTTAATCACCTTAAGACTTTTCAGATTTGAAAATTTTATGTTATCAATAATCTTACTACAGAAACCAATTTCTGCATACTGAAAAAAATGTAAAAACCAAGAAGGTAAGCATGATGCGTAGAATGCTGTTTTAATAATAATGGTATGAAGGAAAATATGATGAGAATTCACTCAAAACAATGACTATGTCCACTGGTGTCTAATAACTGGAGATTAATATTATCCCAAAATCTGAGACTAATGATAGACTTCCATTTAAATTATGTTGTATGAAAAAAAAAATCTGAATACAATTCACATAGACTAGATTTTTCTAAGTGAAGGGTCATCAAGACTGATTTTTAAAAATCATTTTTTTTATTGATTTAAAAAGATAAAAATAGCTTTTGGTGTAAAAACCAAGTTATTTATACTATTCTATTTATCAGCTCTCTCTTTGAGGCTCACCTGGAAAAGCTGAAGTTACACAGAGAGGAATAAATTCTGGTTTTTCCTCATTGCACATTTCCTTTTTCTATGTTTTATGACTGGCAGCATTATATTGGACAGCAGATCAGGGTGGGTGAACAGAAGGTGGACTAGATGCCACATCTATCGTTGTCTAGTCTTGCACTCCCCGAATGTTATAGTGGTTGACAATAAAGCATTGACCCTCCTGCTTCTCCCTTTCATCTGGTCTCTTTTATGTCACCCACACATGCCGCCATGTGTTCATCTACACATGTGCAAAGGAGAAGGACAGAATAATTATCTGAAAAAACTAGCCTAAAAACACTACAACTGAAAATCCAATTTCATTTGGAAAAATAACAGGTTAAAATGGAAAAATAAAAATCTAATGCTGTGTAAATTTTTCTCAGAATTTAAAATTGCATTGATATGATTGAGACGGAATAAACACAAGATTGAAAGATTGATTCTCCATGTCATAAAAATGATGACTATGTTTTTCACAATGATTGTGGGGCCCGGTGAATCAGATTCAACTAATCCTATAATTGTTATTAAAATTCTCACATCTCCTCTATGCCTTAAAATCCACATATTTTATGACTTCTGCTATTCTTCTTCTGTCCCAAAAAGAGGAACCTATATCACATTTCTCAACTAATCGAAACTTCTGCTCTTTCAGTGACTCCTTACTGGTGTAAACCATTGTACTAAAAATGGTCGCTGGGTGCTGAGGTACTGATCTCCTCAATTTCAAGGTAGCATGGTGCCAAAGTCGTTAGGTTGGTGCTATCTAGGTGTGAGCAGCTTTGTACATTTGTTTCCAATACGTTGCACAAATTCTGACAAGCTCTATGTGGGAAATATGTTGGAAGACATTGTCCTAGACTTGCCTTAGACCTCTTTCCTTTGCCTCCTCCAGAACCTGGCCCCACTGGTTTCCACTCTCTTTGCATTGAATTTTAACTGCCTGCATTGTATTCTCTCACAGCACAATCAGGATTCCCCAGTCTAGAGTCCCAGTACTAAAATAGACACATACAAATGTTGCTACCTCTCTTTAAATTTATACATTACTAATAACAACAAATAAAAAGAAAACCTCCATATTCAATTAAAATGGGAGATATCTGTAAACTCAAACCACAGTACTTGAGGAAGGATGACCATAAATAGAAAGGGAGATCAGCAGAGGTTGAGAGAGAAATGCCTGCGGCTGGAGATTTCAGACAAAATTCGCTGATACAGTTCTCCATTTAGTTTTCCAAAGCAGGTGTCACATTCTAAAAGAAAAAGAGGAAAAAAAAACATATTTGTTGTTCAAGGTCATGGGAACTTGGTGCACAAACTGGCTGAGGGAGATTTCTGGAACTCATTTTGGCAAAAAGGATTGGAGAAGAAATGATGCAGATACACCATTTTTGTAGGAAGCAGTGTGTTGTTGAGGCAGAGGAGAGGAGAAAGGCTCCATGCGGGAAACAGGTACACCATGCCTGGTTTTTGTGACCTGGAAACCTCATCGACTCACAGAAGTTTGTGTCATAAGGACCTTCATTGTGTACCAGGGAGAATTCCTAATAGCCTGAAAATTAAAAACCTTGAAAGCTGTGGCCCTTTCCTCATGGGAACGTCCCACTACTTCTCGTCCAGGAAGAACTTTCCTCTTCAAAATTCTTCTACTCTTAATAGAACGAACCAAAACATATTTAAAAAAAAGAAAAAAAAAAGCAAAGAGAAAAAGAATAAGAAAAACAAACTGAAGAAGAACTTAGAAAAATATTGGAAGAGGATGACAAAAATTTTGCCCAACATATTTATGAATTTACAAATTTGATGAAGCAAATCTGCCCTAAAATGGAATTCAAATCTCTGATCAGAGATTTGAATTCCATTTTAGAGCATGTTAAATATTTCCTAGAAGAGAACTGCGACCTCTTCTATGATCAGGAAGCCGCTGGCTCCTGAACCACACTGCCACCCACGATTAAGAAACAATTCTGAGGAAAACTCACACTGAATGGAGCTACTGCACCCAGGGCAGACCCAGGACTGCACTGTGGTCCCCACCAGCAAAATGGATACCTCATGTCCTTCTCCATGACATGATGATGCTGGTCATGGACACTGAACTGCTGCAGAAAATCCATATGCCACTACCAAACTTGCCAGCAGAAACAGCAGATGTCCAACTTCCATCTCACCTCTGCCTCCCAGAGTTCATGAGAGTGCATCAGGTTCAGCAAATCTGAATCACATCTGGAGCCCTAGCTACAAAGATGTCTGCAAAATGGAATCTGTAGCTTTTAAGTCACTGCAACACTGGGAAACAGCTGAAAGGATCATAGGTAAAACAAACCTGTCTAATCCATCAGAAAATACCTAAAGAGAATACTAAGGAAAATCATATAATCAATGAAATTTGGGTCATGTAAGGGAGAAAAGGGAGTTGATATATAAATATAATGGTTTCATCTTTGTTCATGTTAGATAATAGATACCTAACACAATACTTTTTTATATCATGGGCCACAAAGAAAATAATACTTACATACCAAATGCAGCATCTAGATGAGCCCCCACCTTTCATCCTGTTTCCTGTGACACATCTATAAGCCACCATATAACATGCTGTGAAATGCCCATTGAGAAGGTCTCTTCTAAACAGTAAGAGAATTAAGTGTGAAGTGCTTTCTGTGAATTTTATCAAAATTATAAATGAAAATACCCCAGCTACTTATTTTACACATGTACTTTCACATGTGTAAAATGTATTTATACAGATATTCATTGAGGCATTATTTGCAATGACAACTGCTTGGAACATTTCTATTTATATAGGGGACTAGTAAAGTAAGTTACGATAAATCAGTAACATAGATGGTAAAAGTATGGAATAGCTTTCTGTGTAGTAATATAGAATGGTCTCCGACATGTACATTAAGTAAAAACAGCAAGATGAAATTAATTTGTGTTAAAAAAAAAGACATATCAGTGTATATATGTGTTTGTGTATGTTTAGTCTGTGCTAGAACCTTTCGTCCGCCTCCCCATATCACTTCTCCAACCTTCTCTGTCCTGCTGTCTGTTTTGGGAGGTTGACTTGCATGGTCTACAGCAGTGAGTTGTCTTGCCCTCTGGTTTCTTGTTGGCCTCAACAAATAGAGAAAACTGAGAAGAGATTGGAAGGAGGAAGGAGAGGGAACCCAGTGTCTTTATTACCGCATCTAAAGTGGCACCCTCTTGTAGATCATAATGGATTGGTTGTGGAGATTTATGACAATTTATCTAATTCTCACATCTAAGCCAGTTCTCAGATAGGAAGCCTTTTGATAGGAGACTCAACTGAAATAGGACTATATGGTAATTCTTCTCCCAAACCTTCTCTAGAAGGACCTTGGCAATTTATCAGGGTGACTGTCCTAGGAAAAAGGAAGTACTTCTATTTTCTAGGGATTATTATTGCTGGATTTAAATTGTTGCTAAAGGCTAGAGACTAGAAATTCCCCTGCAGTACACTGGACAAAATAGGAGATTTTAGAAGTTGAGCGATAGATGGAATGTTGGCTTGTGTTCATCTCAGAGAGAGTCTAGTAGAAGTGTGGACCCATCCTGTGGTTACTCACCCAGCCCCTGAATACATGGTGGTATTTACAAGGCAGTAAACCAAAGGAAATACCACATTCTAAGGAAACTACAAAAGGTTTTGTAACCATCAACAAATTGAGAAGTACAGGAGTGGTTATTCCTATGATATCTCCATTTAATTTGCCTTTTAGACAATACAAAGACAGATGGATTATGAGGAAAGATTCAATATTGCTACCAAACTTATCAGGTGATGATGCAATCATATCTGTAGTTACAGATGTTGTATCTTTATTGCAGAAATAAGCATAGCCCCTGACAGCTATTTACTATCAAACACTGTTTTCCCACTGATATCAGCATAGCAAATCAGAAACAGTTTGTCTTCGCATGAGAAAGATAAAAGTAAGGCCATTATCAACTCCTCTGTTCTTTGTTATAATATAGCCTAAGGTTGCGCTGTCCAATTTGGTAGCTACTAGTCACATGTGGCTATTGACCACTAGTAACGTGGCTGGCAAAAATAGACATGTGTTGTGAGAATAAAATATATACCAGGCTTTCAAGATTTAACATAGAAAAGTAAAATGTTATTAATATGTGGATTACATGTTAAAATGATAGTATTTTTAATGCCTTGGGCTAAGTAATTTCATCTTTTTCTTTGTACTCTTTAAAGTGAGTACTAGAAAATTAAAAGTGACAAATGTGGCTTGCATTTACTGTTAGCATTATGTTTCTAGTGGACAACACTGGTCTAGAGGAAACTGGATTTGATTGCTAACCAAGATTGCATCATAGAGGTTCATTAAATTGATGAAATTAAAATAACTGGACCCAGTATAAAGGAAGTAGGACATATCCTACATGCCTTATTTAGTTTTATGTATGCCAGGGAGTAAATAATTCATGGATCTGCTACACCAGTGAAGATTCTAGGACTCCAAGACTCTTTGGTATGTTGTGATATGTCGTCTAAAGGGAGAGATACATTGTTGCATCCTGCATTGATCATCATATTAAATAATACATTGTTTGGTGGTTCCCTTTGGAGTTTAGAGGCAACATATTCTATATTTGGGCATGCTATTTTGACCTATTTACATGCTAACTAATAAGTCAGACCTTAAGTAGGGCCTAGGGTAAAGCCAACCAACCAAGCAACAAGGAAACGTAAAAAAAGCTCAGCAGCAAGTCCAGCTGCCCTGCCTCATTGATCTTATGTGCCAACAGACTCAGTGACATTAGAGGGTATGTTGCAAGTTCCAGGAGAATCATAGTGCAAGTCTCTGGGCTTTGGAAAAAGATCTCTCTCTCTCCTTCTCACTGAGAGTTATTCTCCTTTTGAAAACCATCTCATAGATTGCTACTGTCCCTGGTAGTGAATGCACGCTCAACCACGTATATCAAGGGGACTGATTGCCATGAACTGGATATTATACTATCTACCTCGTCATAAAGATAGACGTATTCCAAACATTTCATTATAAAATGGCACAAGTAAATAGTACTGGCAAGTAACACAGACTTCCAGAATACTTTTGGCAAACGATTTGCCATCTCCCTCTCATCCCTATGTCGTGATCTCATGGGGATTCCCTATGAACAATTAACTAAAGAGGAAAAAGTAGGCCTGATTTATTCATGTATCTGCATCAGCTAAAAGTATATCTCTGCTGCACTTCTGTCCCACCTTCTCTCTGGGATGGTCCCAAAGGCATTCATGAAGGGAAGTGTTTTCAGTGGCTACAACTTCAGATAGAAAACTTTGCGTGAAATGAGAGATGGCTTCAAGTACAAATCTATACTGATTCATGAGCAATGATTAATGTACTGGCAGGCTGGACATGGACTTCAGAAAAAGAAGACTGCACAGTTGTTGACAAGGTAGTCTGAAGAAGAGGTACACAGGTGGAATGTTCCTAGAATGTGAAAATATTCATATGCACCTCAACCTCTTCCTCTGTTCAGTAGACCCATATACAAAGTGAGCATGGTGGCAGCAATGGTAGTCTTTCCCTTTAAAATACCTGCTAATCTACAGACTCATTCCTTTAATACCAGCAATTTCCTAAATGAAAACAAGTTTTTATTCACCCACATAAAATACTAGGTTTTTGGAAACAACAGGAGAAAAACCCAAAACCACAACAGTAGTTTCAAAGGCATCAATTTTAATATTCCCTTATATTACCTTGTCAAGCTGATCTGCCTTTGAAAATATAGCAGTTAAATACTTAGTATAGTTTAAAATAGAAACAAAATCATAATTCCTTTCCTCTTTGTAGTTGGTGAATATGTATATATTGCAGTATTCTACTGCAAAATAAAAGTTACATGTTTGCAATAAAATATTTTGTCTCATGCAGAGCAGCAAGCTAAAAGTGAACAGTCACCAAGCTTGATGTGGCTACTTGAGCAATATCATTTGATCACCGAAGATGCCTTTCCCAAAGTGGTGGCAGAGCCTAAGTCTACTTGCCTCCTATGGAGAGGGACATGCCCCATGCAGGTATCAAAGGGTCCATTTCCCAGCTTTACCACTCAGCATATGTGTGATTTTGGGCAAGTCATTTAACCCCACTGAATTTCACCTTTTTTATAAACTTTATTTACTTAAGTGTATTTTTCCAGGACCCATCAGCTCCAAGTCAAGTAGTTGTTTCAATCTAGTTGTAGAGGGCACAGCTCACAGTGGCCCCTGTGGGGATCGAACCGACTAATTTATTGTTAAGACCACCGGGTTCTAACCAACTGAGCTAACTGGCTGCCCTATGTGTGAGATTGGGCAAGTCATTTAACCCCACTGAATTTCACCTTCTTGTTTTAAAAAAATTTTTAATTTTTTTTAAATATTAGTTTCAGGTGTACAAAACAATATGATTAGACATTTATACCCTTCACAAAGTGATAGTCCCCCCAAGTCTACTATTTCTCTGACATCGTATATAACTGTTACTATACTACTGCCTATATTCCCTATATTGTACTTTACATCCTGTGACCATACATATGTATATTTCTACATCAGCTTCAGGTGTACAGCACGGTGGTCAGGTGTCTACACAATCTATGAAGTGAGCCCCTAATAAGTCCAGTACCCATCTGGCATCCCACATAATCTTTACAGCATTACTGATTATATTCCCCATACTGCATTTCACATCCTCATGACTATTTTGTGACTACCAATTTGTACTTTCTAATTCCTTCACCTTCTTCCCTATCCCCTCACCCATAAGTTTTTTTTCTCTGTATCTCTGAGTCTATTTCTGTTTTGTTTGCTCATTTATTCTATTCTTTAGATTCCACATATAAGTGACGTTATATGGTATTTTTCTTTCTCAGTCTGACTTATTTCACTTAGCATAATATCCTCTAGGTCCATCCATGTTGTTGCAAATGGTGAGATTTCATTCTTTTTTTATGACAGAGTAATACTCCATTGTATATATGTACAACAATTTCTTTATCCAATCGTCTGTTGATGAGCATCTTGGTTGTTTCTATTTCTTGGCTATTGTGAATAGTGCTGCAATAAACATAGGGGTGCATATATTTTTTTTTGAAATAGTGTCTTGGATTTCTTTGGATAAATACCCAGGAGTGTAATTGCTGGGTCAGAAGGTAGTTCCATTTCCAGTTTTTGGAGCTACCTCCATCTGATATCCATAGTGGCTGCAACAATCTGCAATCCCACCATCAGTGCACGAGGGATCCTTTTTCTCCATGTCCTCACCAACACTTGTTTGTTGATTTATTGACGATACCCATTCTGACAAAAGTGAGGTGGTATCTCATTGTGGTTTTTATTTGCATTTCTCTGATGATCAGTGATATTGAGCATCTTTTCATATGTCTATTGGGCATCTGTATGTTCTCTTTAAAGAAATATCTCTTCATGTCCTTTGCCCATTTTTTATTAATTGGGTTGTTGTTTGGTGTTGAGTTGTATCAGTTTTTTTCTTTTATCTTTCTTTTTTTTTAAATAAATTTTGGATATTAACCCTTTATCAGATGCATCATTGACGAATACTTTCCCCCATTCAATAGGATGTCTTTTTGTTTTGTTGATGGTTCCGTTTGCTGTGTGAGAACTTCTTAGTTTGATGTAATCCCATATGTTTACTTTCCTTTTGTTTCCCTTGCCTGAGGGCATATATCAGTAAAAATATTACTGAGGATAATGTCCGTGAGTTTACTTCTTATATTTTCTTCTAGGAGTTTCAGGGTTTTGTGTCTTACATTTAAGTCTTTAATCCATTTTGAGTTTATTCTTGAAATTCACATTCTTTACCTGTGACAAGACCTTATGGGCTTGTGTATGATCACGTTAGAAAAACTGTAAATAAATCAGTGTGACTAGATCATGGGGGTGAGTTTAGGGGAGTGGAGAACAAGGAAACTGGAACAGAAGGCGGAGTTCATCTGATGAAAAGCACGGAAAGTCACTGTAAGGACCTAAGTTTGTGTTCTGCAGGATTTGCATAAGTCACAAGTTTGAGATGAACTGTATGTTTTTGTTTTCATACCTAATTCTCAATTAAGCTTCTTATTTCTTTTTATGTCCCCAAGCAAACAGTGTCTTCAAGTATCTTTAAGGAAAGTCACACCCTTTACTTAACAAGGCCTGTTTCAATTAGAGTTTGTCACCTCTTGTGAAGGAACCACTTAATAACATTGCAACCCAAAAATAAACCATGAGGAAGCAAAAACTTAAACAACTGTAGTCAAAAATAAAAATGGCAACACTGGGATGAATAATGCATAAAATACATGTGATCAAATTCATCACCTGCATCATCACAAGAAGTCCAAAATTTACATTTTGCAATCTAGACCTATGCTGTAATATAATAGCTACTAGTGACAACCACTTGAAATGTGGCCAGTCCAGACTGAGATGTGCTGTAAGTGTAAAATATAAAATATGCCACAGATTCCAAACAGTTAGTACGAAAAAAAGTAAGATGTCTCATTAATATTTTTATGTTGATTACAAGATGAATGATAATATTTTAGAGTAGTGTTATATAAAATGAATTGTTAGAATTAATTTCACTTTTTTCTTTTGCCTTTTTAATGAAGCTATTAAAAATATAAAAATGCATATGTGGCACATATTCCATTTTGATTGAAAAGCATTGTTCTAGATCATTCTATAGCAATATTAGAGACAGGAGAAGCATCTAAGTACCATTGTTCTCTTTTCGGGTACTTCTTGAAGAATGATTAAAGCTACCTGAAAACAGAGGTTATGTTTATCTTTATATTTCCTGGAGCAAGTGCAGTATATATCACAGGTCATGAATGTAAGTATCCTTTTGTGTTGTGCTTTAAAAAAAAATAAAAAGTTGGAAAATCACCGTGGAGACTGGTGGTGTTTCTACCAAACTTGAGCCCTGAGCTGACCTTTGTAATTTGTTGTGATCTGTCTTTGTGAACCGGTGTTGATCCCAAAAGCCTCTCTTCAGAGAGCACAGGTATGTGAGACAGCAGTGCAAATATGTGGGAATAAAGGACCTGTAAAGCAAGTGGGTCTGCACGTCAGAGTTGCCGCAAATGGAGAAATCTGCCAATGCCATCAAATGAAAACTTAAACCATTTGCGTTCTCTTATTTCTTGTGTTTGTGTTTTGCCATTTTTCATATATTTCTTGAGGACAGGAATTATACCTGAGCCCAGCATCATGTTTCATACTGGTAGAATTTGACAGCTACTTTTCAATGATGAAACTCTTGGCATGATTTGACTTGATCTTTTAAAATTGTGTTAATGACATGTATTACCACACAAGGATATTATTTAAATATATATATTTATATATATGTGTATATGTATGTGTATATATATATATATATATATATATATATA
Organism: Rhinolophus sinicus; assembly: GCF_057876585.1. Classification (NCBI taxonomy): domain Eukaryota; kingdom Metazoa; phylum Chordata; class Mammalia; order Chiroptera; family Rhinolophidae; genus Rhinolophus; species Rhinolophus sinicus. Next base: position 22,449,028 of record NC_142507.1, on the reverse strand, counting down.
TATATATGGGTATATATACATATACAGGATATATTTATCCTGCTAAATCTCAGCATTAAAGATTTTATATGTGATGGGAAAACATACCTCTTGACCTCTTGTGATTTTTATGAGATGATCTATAAAATTATTTCTTACTAGAAGGGAGCAAAAGGTGGCTGCCTATGTAAATCTAGCTTCAGAGTCATCCCATTTCAACCCATTTTCACTTTTGTGAGCTTGTAAGAGATTATTAGCACAATTCCAAATTGGCTGTTATGTGTTCTGGACATATAATCCCCAAGAGGTCTGAAACTGAGACTCTGGAAATGCCTTTTGACAAAAGTATCTGCTGCTTTGGTTGACATACTAAAAATGAAATGCATAGTTTAAGAGTCTGAAATGCTGAAGATAAGCCTCTGATCACATCAAAATCTCTGTGCAAGTACCACACTATAAGCAGATTAGATCCTGATCCATTTGTCCTGGCTGTAAAGAAAAAGAGCAAGGGGAAAAACTCTCCTTGGAAGTTTATAAGCCTGCACCTAAGAATATGTTGTTTTTCTTTGTAAGAATACAAAAGAAACCTCTTTATCATTTGTTAAGTGTTGAAACTGTTAGGATAATGAAACAAAGAGCAAACATTAATCTGTAGGCCCACCTGCCAATTTCACTTTCATCCTCCTGTGAAAGATGCACATGTTAGGCTAGTTAGTAAAACTGAAAGTGATTTTAAAAGCACTCAATAGCAGGCATATGTACTCAGGGCTAGAACTTTGTAATTAACTGCTGTCATAGGACCCTCTGTGAAAGCTTGGAGATGATTTGAAGCCATGTTAAAAGAGAACTACTGGAGTAATCATAATTCAACCCCTAAAGTTTGCACAGCTGGTGTGTCAATTTGGCATTACTGGTCCCTTGAGCTGTTAAGTTTGTCAGAGTTTCTCATAACAAACACAGAGGGAGGGTCTTGCTGCATGGCTTGCTCTGCTCTGAAGAGCTTAAAGATAATCATATTATTTGGGTTCTGTGCCTGCCCCACAGGCACTATTAGCTAATTATCCAGAAAGCCCTGTGCAATGAATACGCTCAGAGTCAGAATTTCAACATACAGGCTTCAGTGTGATGCAATGTCGGGAATATTCAATATCAAACTCATAATACCAGGCATAAAATAATATAAATGTATGCGTTATGTACATAGACACATATATGATCATTCTTCCATACCCACAAAAGTTGTGGGGTTTTTTGTAGGTTTTTTATCCTCACTTAATTTACACAAGGGCTCTTGTCTTCAAATATTAATATTGTAATTGCCAACAAAGATACAATTTTTAGCAGTTTTATTTTTTGAATATATACTTGCTGATTTGACCTTCCTCTGACATTAAAAAAACAAACACAGATGGGGTCTGGAGATGTGCAGGCATTTGTCCATCACCACACATCTGGGAAGCCGGGGAGGGGATTTGCATGGGAATTCCTGGCTCCCAATCTAGTATGTATCTCATTTTGCAAGAGGGCCACAGTGGAAATGAAACAAGAACACTTTAACTGAGGGTTAATATCAGTGTGTCCACAAAGAGGACACTATTAAACCATGAACGTCAGGAAGCCCATTGTGACCTGGCCCAATATTGACTTGCAGCCTCTCGGAGGACCATATCCTAGCGGTTGATGTTGCTCCAGTGGCATTCTAGAATGGAGGATATGTTCAGTGTTGCTTCGGCTACAGCATTTCATTGTCTCCAAAATAGAATATACCCATCTGGGAGCACCTGATGTTCTGAAGAGCAAAGGAACAAGCATAGACTAATAATAAAGCCACAGGGGTCTTGCCAGAGACAGTTCAAGGCTTCAAGGCTTATCATTTGGACACATTTTTGGATGTAAAAATAAGTGTATCATTTTTACACTCACAAAGACGATTTACATCTTAGCCATTTATCAAACTACTACATTGTTTTTTCCATCCCTGTTCTTTTTTCAGCACAAAATTGTATAACTGAAACAGTGGGGGGATTTTGTTTGTTTGTTTTGGTTTTACCACAGCTCTTGATTCATAACTCGAATACTAGATCTTTATCTTAAGGAATTTTTCACCGTCTTGTTTACAGGGGCTTAGTCTCAGTATGGATGGTGATGATGAAAGTGTGACAAAGTGATGACGAAAGTGAAACTGAGACATTTCGGCCAAGAGCTCCACAATTCCAGTCCATATGGCTTCTGTGGAGGGAGCGCAGTCTCAGGGATCCAAAGCCTGGATTTGAGATCTGCACTCACTAGCTCTGGGCAAGACACTAAATTTCCCAGAGCATCAGTTTCTCAGTTTCCACATCTGTAAATTAGAGTTATAATAATGTTGATTTTACAGGATTGCTGTGAGACTATGTGAGCCAAGAGTTATGAACATGCTGCATAAACTAGTAAACATCCCTCAAATACTAGCTACTATAAATTTCTACTGTCTCAAGTCAAGGAATTATAGAACAAACTGGGGGGGGGGGGGGAAGGGCTAACTTCTAGTAAGGTCCAAATTTGGAACAAGAGCACATACATGGAGGACTCATTACCTGTCTGTACAGACTTGCAATTTGATTATTAAGGAAATTCTCAGTTTTTTGGTACTGGATACCAAGAAAAAAAATTGTTTTTAGTGATTTGATTATTTTCAATAAAAGACCTTTGGTGCACTTAAATGCACAAGTGATTTAGTTATTGGTAATTGAAATAGATAGTTTTGCCTGAATTTAATAGGCATTTTGGTATAATAGGCAAAGCCAAATTTTACCTTTGGTCTCCAATATCAAAATGCATAGCTCTATTTTTGATGTTTGTTTTCATTCTACAAATCATTCAAAACAAAACCTATGTGTTCTTTTTTTTTTTTTCCCCAATCATATACTTGATTAATGTTACAGGCTTATTTAACTGCTTGTTAAATAACTTATTAGTCTGTCTGCATTCCAGTATATACAATTTAATATCTGCGACACTGGAGCTACTTAGAAAAGTTACTCAACTCACTCACATCCCAATGACAACTACAAGATGAAACTTTGTGTCTAGCTTTTTTCATTTAGCACATTTCAATGTTCATCCATGTTGTACCTACTTCAACTACAGCTGCAGTACTGTATCAGTACTGCATTTCCATTGCATGGATAGACTACGTTTTATTTATCCATTCATTAGTTGATTGACATTTGGATTGTTCCCACTTTGGGCTATTAAGAATAACCCTGCCATGAGTTATTTATGTAAATTTTTTTTGTGTGGACATATGTTTTCAATTCTCTTAGATACATATCTGGGGGTAGACTTGTCGGGCCAAAGGGTAACTCTATATCTAACCTTCTGAGGAATGATCAGACTATTTTTCACAATGGCTGCACCATTTTACATTCACTACAAGTGTTCAAGGGTTCCAATTTCTCCACATCCTTACCAACAGTTATTACCTGTCTTCTTTATTTTGCCCATCCTAGTGAGTGTGAAGTGGTACCCCACTATAGTTTTGATGACATTGATGGCTAGCGATGTTGAACATCTTTTCCTGTGTGTATTGCCCATTTGTATATCTTCTTTGGAGAAATGTCTATTCAGCTCCTTTGCCCATTTTTAATTGGGTTATTTGGGGTTTTCTTTAAATTGAATTACGAATTCTTTATGTATTCTAAATATAAGTCTCTTCTCAGATAAATGATTTACAGATATTTTCTCCTATTATACTGGTCATCATTTCATTTTCTAGATGGTTTCACTTATAGCACACAAGTTTTTAATTTTCATGATATCCATTTATTAATTTTTGATTTTGTATCTTATGCTTTCGGTGTCATATCTAACAAAAAATTGCCTAATTCAAAATCATGGAGATTTACACCTTTTTTGTTGTTGTTTTCCTCTCAGAGCTTTTATAGTTTTAGCTCTTACATTTAGGTCTTTGATTAATTTCAAGTGAACTTTTATATGTGGTATGAGCTCGAGGTCCAACTACATTATTTTGCTTCTTGATACGCAATTGTCACAACACCATTTGTTGAAACAACTTTTCTCATTGAGTTCCCTTGCCCTATTGATTATCAATTGACTGCAGATGTGAGGGTTTATTTCCAGACACTTTAACTCTATTCTATTAATCTCTATGTCTATCCTTATTCCAGTACTACACTGCTTCAATTACTGTAACTTTGTAGTAAATTTTGAATTTGGGAAATGTGAGCTCTTTAACTCTGTTCTTCAAGATTTGTTTGGCTATTCTGTGTCCCTTGAATTTCTATAGGAGTTCTTACATCAGCTGATAAATTTTTGCAAAGCCAGCTGAGATTTTGATAGAGATTGTGTTGAATTTTTGGATCACTTTGGGGAGTATTGCCATCTTAACAATATTAGGTTTTCTGATTCATGAACATAGTTGTCCTTCCATTTACTTAAATGTTTTTAAAATTTTTTAAATGATAATTTTTACTTTTCAAAACATAAGTTTTGCACTTATTTTATAAAATTTATTCCTGAATATTTTATAATGTTTCATGCTATTGTAAATGCAATTATTCTCTTAATTTCATTTTTGGATTGTTCATTACAAGTACATAGAAGTGTAATTACAATGCAATCAATGTTTTATGTTGATTTTGGATCCTGCAACCTTGCTGAACTTATTTATTAGTTCTAATAGTCTTTTTTATTGAGATGAAATTCACATAAGATTAATCAATTTAAAGTGCACAAAAGCATTTAGTACAGTCAGATTGTTGTGCATCCACCACCTCTGTTTAGTTCTAAAGTATTTTCGTTTACTACAAATAAAGTCCTGTGTCCCATAAGTAGTCACTCTCTATTCCCACCTACTGACAACACCTGGCGACCACCAGTCAGCTTTTTGTCTCTATTGATTTACCTGTTCTGAGTATTTCATATAAATAGGATCAATTAGCTATATATGCATGGGTTTATTTCTTGCCTTTTAATTCTATTTTTACTAGATGTCTGTCCTTATCCCAGGACTATATACTGTATTGATTACTGAAGTTTTCAAATCAGGAAATGTAAGCTCTCCAACTTTGTTCTTATCAAGATTGTGTTGGCTATTTGGGCCTCTTCTAATTCCTTATGGATTTGAGGATCAGTTTTCCCATTTCTGCAACAACAACAAAAAAGTAACTGGAATTTTGATAGAGATTACATTGAATCTGAAGATTTATTTGGGCAATATTGCTATATTAATAATATTAAGTATCCCAGTCCATTTTCCTTAAGAAATGTTTTATAGCTTCTGGTCAAGATGGCAGAACAGATAAACATTGTGCTCACATCCTTCCATGACCACCTGAAAATTACAACTAAACTACAGAACAACCATCATTGAGAATCGCCTGATTCATAGTGAACAGAAGTCCTATAATGAAGGATATACAGAAGAAGCTAGACATGGAACAGGCTGATCCCACACCAATGTGTGGTGGCTAAAAATTGGCAGGGCTATCTCCACTGTGGAGGTCACCCCTGAGTAGCAGGGGATCCCTGCCAAACACCAGGCTCCCCTGCCCAGGGTTCCAGGGCTGGGAAGAGAAGTTCCCAAACTTCTGGCTGTGAAAACCAGTGGGGAGGGAAGGAACCAAGATGGTGGAGTAGGTAAACACTGTGTTTACCTTCTCTCACAACCACATCAAAATTACAACTAATCTACAAAACAACTATTATTGAGAATCACCTAAAGCAGTGGTGTCAAAACTTTTTTCAACGTTTGTTGCCAAGGGCCATATGCGATAAAATACACAAACAGCCGGGCCACTCACTTGAGGTGAAGTACGTATTGCCTCGCCTGGTTTATTTAAGTGAACTAAATATATTTTTGGAACTTGGTGCAGGCCAATTAACAATGGATTGCAGACCGCAGTTGGCCTGCGGGCCGCAGTTTGGACACCCCTGACCTAAAGTCAAGCTGAACTGAAGCCTTTCAACTAAGGACATGCAGAAGAAGCCACCTCTAAACTGGTAGGAAGATTAGAGACACAGAACGGGCTAGTCCCATACCCGCATGTGACCACTAAAGATCAGGAGGGTTATTTCGGCTGTGGGGGTCCCTCACCATCTCCTAGAGGGGCAAGAGATCCCAGCCCCAATCTAACCCAGAGTTCCTGTGCTGGGGAGAGAAGTCCCCATAATTTCTGGTTGTGAGAACCAGGGGAGATTGTGACTGAATGAGTCTGAGAACAGCTGCACTCGCAGGCGCTCCTCTTAAAGGGACCATGTGTGAACTTACCCACCAACAAAATCATTCACTTTGAGCTCCAGTGCTGAGGCAGCAGCTGAAAAGGCAGCACGGACAAATGGGGAATTGAATTTTCTAGCTTGGGACAGGGGCTGGAGAGGCGGCTTTCTCCTGGACGAGGGCGCTGATAGAGGCCATTGTTTCTTTGTTGAGGTCGCCTCCTTCCCGGTGCCTGAACACAGGCAGCAGCCATTTCTGAGTCTCCGCTGTTCGTTCGTCATGCGCTGGAGATTTGAGACCTCTCCCCGCCCAACTTTCAGGCTCACCCAGGCCTCTTCCAGTGTCTTTTTCATGCAGAGCCTTGGCTCAAGCTGCAGACTTTCCTAGACTCTCAAAGGTTAGCAGAACCCAGACAAACAGCATCTAGCTTGGGCATGTCCTGTGTCTCTGGCTGAGCAGCCCTAAGCCAGCACAAGTGGCGCTGGCCTAGGTTCGTGGCTTGGCCTTTCGAGGCGCTTCCAAGCACAGCAAGGGTGGCAACCTTCTGTGGATTTCTTTCTGGCTCCCACTGGGTGGCCCCAGGTGGGGCACAGGCTACGGCTGAACTAGACCTACAGAGGATCTCCTCCAAGGTGGTTCTGGTGCTGGCGCCCCCAGTGGCAGGCTTCAAAACAAGCTGGAGCCATAGAGTCAGCCCCTGCTCAACAATCCTTCCACTGTAGTCAAGGCCAGTCCTCACAACCTGTGAGCCCAAGGATCAGTCCCTCACATTGATGTGCAGTAATCAACCAAGGTTTAACAGAAAAGAAGGGCACACACAAAGGACACACTTGGAATGCATGGCTCAGGTGACCAGAAAGACTGCACCGCTGAGCCCCACAGCACACCTACTACATAAGGCCATTCTACTAAGACTGGAAGACATAGCAGTTCTACCTAATACATAGAAACAAATATAGGGAGGTAGCCAAAATGGGGAGACAAAGAAACATGTCCCACATAAAAGAATGGAACAAATCTCCAGAAAAAGAGCTAAGCAAAACAGAGACAAGCAATCTATCAGACACAGAGTTCCAAACACTGGTTATAAGAATGCTCAGTGATCTCAGGGTGAACTTCAACAGAGAGATAGGAAGCATACAAATAGAGATGAAAACCATAAAAAAGAATGAGTCAGAAATAAACCACACAGTAACAAATGAAGAATATATTGCAGGGAATCAACAGTAGATTAAACAGAGGATCTAATCAGCAATGTAGAAGGTACGGTAGTAGAAAACACCCAACCAGAACAGCAAAAAGAAGCCAAAAAATTGAGGAGAGTCTAAGGGGCCTTTAACTCCTGGGTACCAGAAGGAGAAGAGAGAGAGCAAGGAATTGAAAACCTATTTGAAGAAATAACGACAGAAAACTTCCCTAGCTTGGTGAAGGAAATAGACATTCAAACCCAAGAAACACATAGAATCCTGAGCAAGATGAACCCAAAGAGGCCAACACTGAGACACATCATAATTAAAATGCCAAAGGTCAAATATAAAGAGAGAATCTTAAAAGCAGCAAGAGAAAAGCAGTTAGTTACCTACAATGGAGCCTCCATACAACTGTCAACTGATTTCTCAACAGAAACTTTGCAGAAGTGGCAGGAAATATACCAGGTGATGAAAAGCAATGACATACAACCAAGATTGCTCTACCCAGCAGTTTTGTCATTTAGAATTAAAGGACAATAAGGAGCTTCCCAGACAAGAAAAAGCTGAAGGAGTTCATCACCACCAAACCAGTACTACAAGGACTCTTAGAGGGACTTCTTTAAGATAAGAAGGGGGGTTAAGGATTGGTGAAAGGGGAAGAAATTATGAAGCACGAATTGGTTACACAGTAGTCATGGGGAGGTAGGGTACAGCATAAGGAATATAGTCAATAATATTGTAATAACTAGGTATGATGCCAGATAGGTACTAGATCTATCAAGATTATAGTTGGCAATGGGGTTGGGGGCAGGGTGAAAAAGGTGAAGGCACTAAGAAATACAAATTGGTAGTTAATACAGTATGGTGTATACAATCAATAATGTTGTAAAGATCATGTAAGGTGACAGATGGGCACTGGACTTATCGGGGGATCATGTCATAGACTGTGTAGATGCCTGACCAATGCACTATACACCTGAAGCTGAAGTAGAATAATATTGAATGTCAACTATAACTAAATATGTAGGTTTATATAGTGACAGGACAGACAGTACAATATAGGGAAGATAGTCGATGGTATTGTAACAGCTATATAAGTTGTCAGAGAGGTAGTAGCTTGGGGGATGTTATCACTTTATGAGGGGTTTAATGTCTAACTATTACATTGCTTTGTACACCTGAAACTAATTTAAAAAATGGGGCGGGGGTTAAACAGAGGAGATAGTGGTTAAATGAGATGGAGTATGGCTGGAGTCCTAGGCATTCCTCTTAAAGGGTCTGCCCACAGCCTTACTTGCTGATGGACTCACTGTGAGCTCCAGTACTGGGCCAGCAACTCTAAAGAAACTAGGGAAATACAGAGAGGAACTGAATTGTCTGGCTTCAGACTGAGGGCTGGAGGGGCAGCTTTCTCCCAGACAGAAGTGATATCAGAAGCCATGGTTCCTTTGTTGAGCCTTCCCCCCACCCAGCCTACATGCTCAGGCACAGGTTGGCACCATATCTGAGTCTCCATAAACCTGGCTAATGCTGTACACTCCACCCCACCCAACTTCCTGGCCCAACCAAGCCAATTCTACTGGCTTTTCCATACAAGTGGCCTGTCTTGGCTCATGCTTAAGAATTTTCTAAAATATTTCAAAGGCTCAAAAACATGAAACAAGCAGCATCTGGCCTTGGCATGACCCATACCCCTTGCTAAACAGCCACAAGCCTGACATAAATAACAGCAAAACTTGTTTGCAACATAGCCTCACCCAGGAACCTCCAAAACCAGCACAACTGGCAACCATCTAGAGATCACTTTGTAGCTTATACCAAGTGGCTCTGTGAAGGGCACAGGCAGCAGCTGATTTTGGTCCACAACAGAGCCCCTCCCAAGATGCCCCAGAACCATCACTTCTCGTAGCCAGCTTCAGACCATACCAGAGCACCACTCAACAACCTCCACAAACAACACACTCAAAGTGAAGACTCATTAAGCACCAGAGACCTGCTAAAGTGAATCCTGCTCTGTAGGGTCAGCCCCTGCACAGCAGCTCCTCCACTGTAGTCATGGCCAGTTCTCTCATCAATCAGCCTGAGAATAAATTACTCCTAATTTTGTGCCAACAGCAATCAAGGCTCAACTAATGGGAGGGCACACACAACCCAGAGAAGGGACAGACCTGGAGCTCCTGGCTCAGGTGACCAGGGAGACTATGCCACTGTGTCCCCCAGGACACCTACAACATAAGACCAATCTACCAAGACCAGGAGACATAGCTGTGACGGGCCAGCCGCCACGAGTCGATCAGTACCTGAATGGGGGAGTGGGAATGAAATAAAAGACACACACAAATGCTAATGCGGCCGGTCTTCAGTCATTCTGAAGCCCTGAGTTTATTATTTCTAACCAATATATACAATTTGAGTACGTGCAGTTAAACGAAGAAGATATGCATTATCTCAGTGAAAGTAAATCTTTCCAGCTTCAACCTTACTTTGACATAGAAGATACAAGGTCACTGAAACTCACAAAAGTAAATATTTCAAGGAGACAGAATCTACTAATTGTCTAGAAAGCCCTTAGTTTTCTGTGTCTGGGAACTGGCCGTTTTCACCACATTCCTCAGCAGCCGTTAGGCGCTTCTCAGATAAGGCAGAGACAATGTTATGGGGGCAGAAACCGAGCCAGTCTGCAAGGTTCAGGGTTGCAAGAAACCATGGCTCCCCACATCTCCCCCTTTTTTATTTTATAAAAGCAAAGTCCATCCAGCCAGGATGGCGAGGTGACGGTGCCTGACTTAGGCATCCCAGGACGCCTGCCTCAACTTACCCGTCATTGGTACTCATATTTTATTAATACAAGCCCTGTCTTAGGTGTTGAAGCGGCTCCCAAGTATTTGCCCGTCGTTGACTAACCCGCCCCTCTAAATGCATGGGGGAGAAAGACTTAAGGCTTCGCCTTAAGCTCAAGCTGATGGATGTCAGCTCGTAAGTCTAACATCCTGCTGATGAAACATCTGATGAGGATAGGGAGTAGGCACAGAACCAAGCAGACACAGATGCCCAATGTAAGAAATATTATAACAGAATGGGTAATATAAGGCATAGAGGGCAAAACACTCCTAAGAACATCAACAAACTCAGAGGCAGCCTGAGCTGCATCAAATTTCAAGGGTTCAGCTTCTCTCATACTTTGAATTTTATCATGAAGCCAGCTTTCTTTTATACACACAGAAACAAGAAGGTTACATAAAGCGGCTGAGGCAGCAAGTACAGATTAGTTATGTTTTCTCAAAGTTTGACCCTGACTGTCTTTATCTCTTTGGTAATTTCTCATCCCCAGAACAGCAGGTGTCTGTTTTTTATGCTTATCGGAGTTTCCCTCAGCCATCCTCCCAAACTCTGCTTGAAGTTACATTTTCTTAACCCTTAATGCTCCAATTCCCTACATATCCCCTTTTTTATTTTTTATTTTTGAGATCGTGTCTGGCTTAGGTGGTCAGTACAGACATTTTTACTTACCCGTCATTGGATATCAATCATCAAAGCGATCGACTCCTGTCTTAGGTTGTAAAAACGCTTACTGATCATTACCCGTCATTGGCTACCGATCTCCTTTGAGGAAAGCCAGAGACAGCAGTGGCTTTTTCCAGATAGGGGGAAGGGGAGGCAAGGCTCCTTTTTGGATCTTTTAAGGCAGCTCATTGGGGGTCCCCACTCGGTTCCGCCTGGCTTAGGTTGTATCTCCCGTGAGATATCTTACCCGTCTTTGGCTGCAAACCATCTTTTGGGGACCAGACAGAGAGACATAAGGTGTAAAATATAGAGATAAGCAAAGTTCCTAAAAAGGCACAGTCTTACTGGCTCTTTTTAGTTTTTGAAGCATGAGAAACACAGAACGTGCAGTTGTTTCATTTACAGCCCGTTGGAGGGCTATTTGTCCACATCTGAGGACTATGTAAAATAAACAGAACAATAAACAGAATAGCAATATCCCCAGCAAAACCTCTACCCAAAGTCTTTATCTATTTAACAGGGTCTGAAGTGGAAAGTCCTTCTGCAGCTGTAGAAAGTGAGAGCTTTTTTACACCCTAGGGGCGTGGATTGGTATCTATAGATGTCTTTTTTTCTGTGGGCTGTTGTTCATGGTATGGTTTAACACCGACCAGGAATTTACAAAGGTTTTTCTTCCGGACCTGGAGAAATACAAGCAAAGCCTCTTTCCCGTGTTATCTCGCGGGGAGAAGTAGGATCAGCTTTCCCAAGTAATATTTTAAACAAAGGTTGTAATTCACCGGTTGTCAACCGCAACTGAGGTCTAATCCAATTAATGTCTCCCAGTAGCTTTTGGAAATCATTTAATGTTTTTAAACAATCTCGCCGGATTTGTATTTTTTGAGGCACAATGGCCTGAGGCATTAAACAATATCCCAGATAAGAGTAAGGAGGCACTTGTTGAATTTTTTTTGGGGGGGCTATAACCAGCCCATAATCGTGGAGCTTTTTTGTAAATGAGCAAAAGCAGCAAGCAACTTTGGTTCACAAGAGTGGGCAAGAAGTATGTCATCCATGTAGTGGATGATGTAAATATCTGAAAATGTCCTTTAGGTAGGTTTTATAGCAGCTGATACAAATTTTTGACATAATGTAGGGCTACTAGCCATTCTCTGAGGTAGCACTAGCCAATGATATCTCTTAAAAGGTTTTTGTAAATTAACAGAAGGAACACTGAAAGCAAATCTAGGGCAGTCATCAGGATTTAAAGGTATAGTATAAAAACAATCTTTTAAGTCCAAAACAATTTTATATGTGTTTTTTGGTATAGCTGTAGGACAGGGCAAGCCTGGCTGTAAGGCTCCCATTAATTTTATGGTTTTATTAACTTTTTGTAAATCTTGTCATAATCTCTATCTACCAGATTTTTTCTTAATAACAAAAATGGGAGAATTCCAGGGAGAATTGGAGGAAGCAATGTGTCCCTTTTAAAGTTGCTCCTGTACTAGCAGCTTGTAAACTCTTTTGTAGGGGGGACCTTTGATCTTTTACGCCTGGTAATTGTCTCATTGTCACAGGGGCTACAACAGGGGCCTCAGGCTGTGGATCTAGCCCTACAACTACACTTGGAGGAGAGCTTAATTGTAACCTAGGCTTCTATTTTGATTGAGATTTTAATAAAGGCCCAGTCTGTGGAGCCTGAACTAATTGCATTTGAACAGAGAGGGAAGTGAGTGCAGCTTGTAATCTTTGCACCTCTGCTTCCAAGGGGGATCTTTACCCCGAGGATTCCATTGATTTCTAAAAGGAATCTGGGGACTCCGAGGACAATTTCCTCCATCCACAGCAACTTTAAGTTTAATTAACTGTCCCTGAATCATCTTTATCTGATCTGCAAGAGAAAGTGTAGTGCCTGCAGGTTGTCTGCCTTCTTGAGCCATAGCCACCAAAGGAGGGTATATGTTCCTATTATGTTTGGCTGTTTCATCCTCTAAGTCTTCCTGATCCTGAGAGTCTAAATCTTCCCAGTCCTCGATCGGAGGTTCATAATAAATAGGCTCTGTATCTTTAAAAAATTCTTCTGTGGGTTTGGCTTCCTCCCCCTTTTCTCTCTCTGCCAGAGAAGCGGCAGATGAAAGAATTTCTTCATTGCCAGCTTGTTTTACTTTCTCTAGCTTACAGCTCTTACGCCTGAGATCTAAACAATCTCTAATCAAGGTCCACAACTCGAATGTTTCTACAGGGATCTGCTGAGGTCCGTGGGCAGCATAATAATCTTGTAACTGCTCTCCCATTTTCTCCCAAGTTTCCAGACTGACAGTGCCTTCTTCTGGAAACCATGGACAAACTTCTTTTACAAATTCTAAAAACTTATCTAACTGTTCTCTGCTCACCCGACTGCCACGGGAGGCAAGCAATTTCTTAAGTCCTCTAACATACAGGTCCTTGCTGCTAGCGTGACCCATCCTTCACCCTAACTCGGCCCTTCTTTCAAACAAAGAAAAACACTCTGATGCCCGTCTGGCCGTGCCCCTCGCGGAGCTAAATCTGTCTTGGCTAAGGCGCTCCGGTATAACGCCCCGGACAGGTGGACTGTAAAGCCCAGTCGCCGTTATGCCGTATGACAGAACCGGAACCGCAGATTAGGGCCCAATCAAGCTCCGTGACAAGAAGTCGTGGAACTATCACTCACTCACACATTCATTCGACCGAGGGGTATTGTGCCTTACTCACCACGCATCCACTGATAAGCTCTCTACGAGCTGGGCCCTTGCCACGTGGTGTTCCTCACTGTTACCCCCGTATTCAGGTCCCTGTTCGGGCGCCAAGTGTGACGGGCCAGCCGCCACGAGTCGATCAGTACCTGAATGGGGGAGTGGGAATGAAATAAAAGACACACACAAATGCTAATGCGGCCGGTCTTCAGTCATTCTGAAGCCCTGAGTTTATTATTTCTAACCAATATATACAATTTGAGTACGTGCAGTTAAACGAAGAAGATATGCATTATCTCAGTGAAAGTAAATCTTTCCAGCTTCAACCTTACTTTGACATAGAAGATACAAGGTCACTGAAACTCACAAAAGTAAATATTTCAAGGAGACAGAATCTACTAATTGTCTAGAAAGCCCTTAGTTTTCTGTGTCTGGGAACTGGCCGTTTTCACCACATTCCTCAGCAGCCGTTAGGCGCTTCTCAGATAAGGCAGAGACAATGTTATGGGGGCAGAAACCGAGCCAGTCTGCAAGGTTCAGGGTTGCAAGAAACCATGGCTCCCCACACATAGCATATTTACTTAATATACAGAAGCAAAAAGAAGGAAGCAGCCAAAATGAGAAGACAAAGACAAAGAAACATGTCCCAAATGAAAGATCAGAACAAAGCTCCAGAAAAAGAACTAAACAAAATGGAGACAAGAAATCTACCAGATGCAAAGATGAAAACACTGGTGATAAGGATACTCAATGATCTCAGTCAGAACTTTAACAAAGACAGGAAACATAAAAATGGAGATAGAAAGCATAAAAAAGAACCAGTCAGAAATGAAGAATACGTTAGAGGGAATCAACAGTAGATTCTATGAAGCAGAAGTTCAAATCAGTGATATGTAAGATAAGGTAGCAGTAAACACCCAATCAGAACAGCAAAAAGAAAAAAATCCAAAAAAATGAGGATAGTTTAAGGAACCTCTGGGACAAATCAAACATACCAACATTTGCATCATATGGGTATATGAAGGAGAAGAGAGAGCAAGGAATTAAAAACCTATTTTAAGAAATGATAGCTGAAAACTTCCCTAACCTGGCAAAGAAAATTGGCGTACAAGCCCAGGAAGTGCAGAGAATCCCAAACAAGATGAACTAAAGAGACCCACAGCAAGACACATAATTAAAATGCCAAAGCTTAAAGACAAAGAAAATCTTACAAGCAGCAAACTAAAAGCAGTTAGTTAAGTACAAGGGAGCTCCCATAAGATTGCCAGCTACTTTCTCAACAGAAACTTTGCAGGCCAAGAGTGATTAGCATGGAATATTTAAAGTGATGAAAAGCAAGGAACTACAACCAAGATTAATTTAGAATCAAAAGACAGACAAAGAGCTTCCCAGACAAGAAAAAGCTAAAGGAGTTCATCACCACTAAGACAGTATTATAAAAAATGTTAACAGGACTACATTAAGAAGAAGAAAAAAAAGATAAAAAATATTAATAATAAAATGGCAACAACTACATATCTATCAAAAATTACTTTAAATGTATATGGATTAAATGCTCCAATCAAAAGACATAAGAGGGCTGAATGGATAAGAAAACAAGGTCATACACATGCTACTTACAAGAGATTCACTTCAGATTGAAAGACACATAGACTGAAAGTAAAGGAATGAAAAGAAATATTTCATGAAAATGAAAAAAAAGAAATGTAGAGTAGCAATACTTATATCAAACAAAATTGACTTTCAAACAAAGGTTATAACAAGAGACAAAGAAGGACCCAGTAATTCCACTTCTGGGTATTTAACTGAAGAAACCCGAAACACTAATTTGAAAAGACATATGCATCTATATGTTCATTACTGTATTACTTACAATAATGGATATAGAAGCAATCTAAACGTCCATCAACAGATGAGTGGATAAAGAAGATGTGGTACATATATACAATGGAACATTCCCAAAGAAAAGAGTGAAATCTCACCATTTGCAACAACATGGATGGACCTAGAGGGTATTAAGCTGAATGAAATAAATCAGACAGAGAACGACAAATACCATGTGATTTCACTTATATCTGTTATCTAAAGAACAAAATAAATGAACAAACCAAACAGAAACCGACTCATAGATACAGAGAACATTTTGATGGTAGTCAGATGGGAAGCAGGTTGGGGGATAGGGGAGGGGAGAATGGATTAAGAGGTACAAATTGGTAGTTACAAAATACTCATGGGGATGTAAAGTATAGTACAGGGACTAGAGTCAATAATATTGTAATAACTACGTATGGTGTTAGATAGGTATGAGATTCATCAGGGTGATCACTTCGTAAGTTATATAATGTGTAACCACTATGTTGTACACCTGAAACTAATATAATATTGTATATCAACTATAATTGAAAAATCAAAAAATTGTTTAAAAAAATGTTTTGTGGTTTTCAGTATACAAGTCTTTCTCCTCCTTGGTTGTTTATTCCCAAGTATCTCATTCTGTTTGATGTTATGTTACTGCAATCGTTTTCTTAATTTCAGTTTATTATTGTTCTTTGTTATATAGGAGGTCTGACAATTAAGTTCGTGAACTTTTTGCAACAATGGTACTAACTTATATCACAAGGATTATTCATTATGAATTTGTACCAACTGGACCAACAGTTAACCATGTTTACTATTTGGAAATGCTGAAAAGGCTGCATGAAAACGTTAGACAAAAACGACCTGTTTTTGCCAACAATTCATGGCTCTTGCATCATGACAATGAACCAGCTCACAGGGCACTGTCTGTGAGAAAGTTTTTAGCCAGTAAACAGATAACTGTATTGGAACACCCTCCCTACTCACCTGATCTGGCCCCCAATGACTTCTTTCTTTACCTGAAGGGAAAGGAAATATTGAAAGGAAGACATTTTGATGACATTCAGGACATCAAGGTACTATATGAAAGCACTGATGGCCATTCCAGAAAAAGATTTCAAAATTGCTTTGAAGGGTGGACTGGTGCTGGTGTTGGTGTATAGCTTCCCAAGGGGAGTAGTTTAAAAGTGACTGTAGTGATATTCAGCAATGAGGTCTGTAGCACTTTATCTAGGATGAGTTCATGAAGTTAATTGTCATTCTTTGTAAAATTGCAACTTCATTATGTGTGTTGATTTTTCATCCTGCAACTTTGCTGACTTATTAGCTTGAATAGTATTTTGTCTGTATTGTTTGGGATTTGTACATACTCGTATAGGATTATGTCATCTGCAAAGAAAGTTTTATTTTTTCTTTTCCAATTTGGATGCTTTTATTATTTTTTTCTTGCCTAACTGGTCTGGCTAGAAGCTCTAGTACAATGCTGAGTAGCAGTGAACAAAATAGGTGTCTTGTCTTATTCCTGATTTTAGTGTGAAAGCTTTCAATCTTTCACTATTATGCTGGATTTTCATAAATGCCTTTTATCCTGCTGAGGAAATTTCCTTTTATTCCTATTTTACTGAGTTTTTTTTTTTTTCCCCATGAAACAGTACAGGATTTTGTCAAATGCCTTTTCTGCATCAGTTTAAATGATCTTTTTTTTATTATTAATAATGTGGTGTGTTACATAGATTTTCTTATATTGAACGAGCCCTGCATTTCTGAGAAAAATTCCACTTGGTCATGGTGCATAATCAATTTACTATGATGTTCGATTCAGTTTATAAAATTTTCTTGAAGATGTTTGCATCTATACTCATAAGGCATAACAATGTATCATTTTCTTGTGGTATCTTTGTCTGGCTTTGGCATGAGGGTACTACTGGTCTTGTAGAATGAGTTAGAAACTGTTCCCTCTTCTACTTTTTTTAGGGGGGTGGGAAGAATCTGAGAAGGACTAGTATTACTTCTTTAAATGGTTGGTAGAATTAAAAGTAAAGTCTTGGACTTTTTTTTTGTTGTTAGGAGATTTTCGATTTCTGATTTAATCTATTTTTTTTTCTTTTTTAGTTATTTGCTTAGTAGTTATTGTGGGGATTATAATCAATGTTCTAATTTATAACAACCTAACTTGAATTGATACTAACTTAGCTTTAATAGCATATAAAATGTCTGCTTTTATATATCTCTGCCTTTTTACGTTGTTATTGTGACAAATTACACTTTTATATATTGTGTGCCCACCAAGGCAGGGAGGGAGTGTGGCAAGATCAAGTAAACATGCCACAAATCTTTCTTACTGTGTTTAAATTAACTTTCCCTTGATTCATTATTTGCTTGGTTGCTTTAAATCTTTGACTATTTTCCAAAGTTATGACAAAGTTGATTCAAACAGTTTTTGCTTGTCATTTTTATGTTTCTGTGAAGAAATAGTCCCTTTGAGCTATTTAATCTGCCAGTTTTTCCTGACATTATTCCTCTAAAGTTCTTTAAATTGGATTCCTTATAATTTTATATATAAATTCATATCTCATGCAAAAATAGATAATTTTATTTCTTCCTTTCCAATCTGTATGCCATCTTTTTTTCCTTGCCAAATTGTCCTAGCTAAATCCTTAACACAATGTCAACTAGAACCAGTGATGTCCTTCTTTTGTTCTTGATCTTAGGGAAATGTTTTGGTCTCACTATTAGGTGTGCTCCTTGCTATGGATTTTTTCAACAGGGTTATAGGATCATGGGCAATCGTGTAACTTTTGTGGATCTCAGATTAGTCACCTTCTTACTAATGAGCTTCAATTTTAAATATTCCATGTGATTCTCAAATTCCAAATGTTGAGACCTTAGTTTTGATGGACATACGCCCTACTTTATTGCCTAATCGAATCATCTTACCTTTTCAGTTTTTCAGTGACTGAAAGGAACAGAAAAGTCAGAAAAAATAACTGACAATGATGAGAAGTGGGGAAATAAACAGCTCTGGAATTCCACAAGAAGTAGAATGATATTTTAGTGAAATATATGTTAATTTTAATAAAGCTAAATTTTATTAATAACTTAAACACAGTTGGTAATGCTGAACTTACCAGTCTCTTTAAAGTGCTGTATCTGTGTAGAGCCAGAACTGTCAGATGGTGTGAATAATTACAAGATAATTGGGAACATTTGAAGGCTGACTATGAGCTAAGACATTTGTCAGCACTTTCCATGCATCTTTTCTTGTCCTCCTCACAAAGACACTGTGAGAGAGACAATGCTATTACCACTTTCTTATCCATAAGGTAACTGAGCCTGAGAGACTTTAACTTCCATAGGGTCACACAGGTAGTCAGTGGTGTGGAAAGAAAGGGAACCCAAGCCTGTCTTACAGCAAAGTGGGTAATCTCAGCTCAATCACTCTTAGGTTTACTCCATTTATAAAAGTGCAAAGTAAATACCAAAAAATTGATTCGGCAATACTCATGGAAAGGTTATCTTTGTGATGAAAAAAAAGTTTGCTTTTTATTGAAAATGACTCAGATTTCCCTTCTCAGGTTTAATTGGCCACACTTGTTCTACTAAAAAGGACCGTTATTTATTTGCTTTACCTTCTTTAACCATGTGTGGCTCCCTCATGCCAGTCTATGGAACACTGCACGTTTAACACCTCTGGGAGTTGCTTATGCACATGAGTGCACACTACCATGCCCTCACACATGGTTAGGGAGCGTCATGGAGGCATAGCTCCAATACACAGCTGGAAACGTGAACAATGCTATGTTTTCAACAGAGATAACTCCAATTTATAGTCTTACAACGAATGTGGGTGCTTTAATCTTCAGTGATATTTGAGCCCAAAGCTGTAGACAAAGAACTTTACATGTCAGCAAACCATATGGTAAAATTGATGCTGACATCAAGGTCCTGGCTTGGAGTGATGTCACAGGAATGGCAGCAGTGAGGTGGGCTTCTTGAGTTCTCCTCTGGAACTTACCACAAATTGAACATCTATACCCCATCAAAGGATTCTGTTATCACACAGAACAGCTAAGAGACTCTCACGAGGATTACTTGAAGGTGGGCAAACCAGGTGAGCAGGGGAAGAGGGAAGGGAGCGGAGTGGAGATGCGGCCCACATCCATGGCTGTGGTGATGCGGGGCCCCAGGATGCAGACCAGAGATTACAGCAGCCAGGATCTGGGCTCTTTCCCTGTTACCCACAGCTGTTCTCTCCTGCCAAGAGATTAGCATATCCAGAGTTTGAGGCAGTACCCTCAGCTGAGCTCTCCAGCTGGGCCCTAGGTCAGACAAAAAGCAAACTCCATACCTGAGCTCCTCCCCCCACTCTCCCAGAGCAATCCTACCCCCACCCTTCCAGAGTCTCAAGCTGGTCCCTGAACTGAGGAGTAGTGTCAGATTACAGAGGACCTATAGCGCTCAGAATCGGGAAAAAGCCAGTTTGTAGCTGTAACCTAGGGAAGAGGCCGGAGTGGGAGATTGAACACACCTACCTTCCCAGCCCCACTTTTCTGAGCTGCTCACAGCAGGGCAATTACAGCTCCAGAGACACACACAGAGGTCAGCAGTGGGTGGCAGAGGCAGCTCTGGGCTCTCAGCACCTCAGAAATCTCGCGCCTTCCTACCCAGATGGAAGAAGTGCCCTAAGACCCATGAGACCTGTGCACAGGGAATAATAAGCTCACCTCCCAGTGGCTGGTTGTGGTATTCTAAACGTGTGTTTGTGCAGGTGAGAGCAGAAACTGCACTGACTTTGTAAAAACTACCAACCACAGCCCACAGCCCCACTCATCTAGTACTGCAGTGTCAGGGTCACTCTGGGCACCAGGTGGCCTGCTCTCCTCCACAAGATGCAGAGCAGTCTTTTTACAGCAGAGGACAACCTGGAGATTGTTTGGTGGGCTTAAGCCAAGACTGGCACTGCTTTTTTTGGCTTTTTTTTTTTTTTTTGTATTATCATCATTTTGAGCATATACACACACACACACACACACACACGCACACATACACACGCATACACACACACATACACACACACACACACACACATACATTTCTCCCTTTCTCTCTCTGCTTTTTTCTTTTACTTGCCCTACTTTCCTACTTTTACTTGCTCCCTCTTTCCATTTTTCTGTATTGATTTTTATTTTTTGGTATTTTTGATATTTTTGTATGTGTTGAGTGTTGGTTATTATTGGCTCTTTTTATATGTGAGTTTATTGGTTTTTTTCTTTGTTGTTGTTGTTGTTGTGCATGTTGATTTGTTTTGTTCTGAAATCGCCCTACACCAGCATCCAGCCCAAGAGGCACAAGATTGAACACACCCAGAGGCCAACTCCAGACCAAACCAGAGTATTACCAGGTTTGACCTACAAGTGACACACCCAGAGGGAATTCTCTACAGGTTCAAGAGTCAATAGGAGCCAAGCTTCATCTGAGGGGTGAACCCTCACACAGCAGCTCATCCACTGTGGGCAGAGCCAATTCTCACAACTAGTGAGCCTGAGAGTCAATCCCACCTGAGGACAAGCCAAAAGCAATTAAAGCTCAACTTTAACAGGAGAGTACACACAACACAAGGGTTACATCTGGAGCACATGCACATGAGAATAGGGAAGTGGTACAATTCAAATATAAAGGACACATACTACATAAAACCACCCAGCAAAGAATGAGAACCCTAGGGGACCTACCTAATACATCGAAGCAAACACAGAGAGTCAGCCAGAATGAGGAAACAAAGACACATGTCCCAAATAAAAGAACAGAAGAAACCTCCAGAAATGGAACCAAATGAAGCAGAGGTAACCAACCTATCAGAGACAGAGTTCAGAACACTGATGACAACAATGTTTAAGGAGCTTAGTGATGACATAAAGAAGGATAGAGAAATCATAAAGAACAACCATTTAGAACTAAAGAACACAATAACTGAAATAAAGAACGCACTTGAAGGAATTACCAGCAGGTTAGATGAAGCAAAGTATCGAATCAGCGACTTAGAAGACAAGTTAGCAAGATCACCCAAGTGGAACAACAGAAAGAAAAAAGAATAAAAAACAATGAAAATGTTTTAAGAGACCTCTGGGATAACATGAAGCACAACATGCACATCATAGGAATACCAGAAGGTAAAGAGAGGGAGCAATGAAGTAGTAATGACTGAAAACTTTCCTAACCTGGTGAAGGAAATCGACACACAAGTCCAGGAAGTACGAAGAGTTCCAACCAATATGAACCCATACAAGCCCACACTAAGACACTGTCATGCAGGGACTCAGCTCCTGCTCCCCGCATAAGAACACAGCATACAGTGAGGCCAAACAGGAACACCAATGGAGCCATGGATAGGGGGTTCATACCACTATATTCTCGATGGCAGCTGGTTGAGACAGAAAAACAAACATCCGCCAGTCACCCAACAAGGGGTCTTCCTGCACCCCAGTCTTACTGGCGGCCGGGTGAGACACAGGAAGTAGGATCCACACAATCTGTAATCCTCCATCCATGCTTGCTAACCCCACATACTAGCCACAATCTGCGCTTGCTAGTGTAGCCACTGCAGTTATATTAGTGGCTAATGGCTAACTGGTCGGGTGATGGCCATCTGATCACAGCTGATGGCCATCTACTACCCGAACCAGCACCTTTCCATGTGAGGTCGAGAGCTTGGAAACTGCTTTCTGGAACTCTGTCTCTAAAGACACATTAGAGTTAAAATGGTAAAGGTTAAAGACAAAGAGAGAATCCTAAAAGCAGCAAGAGAAAGACAGTGGGCTACATACAAGAGAACTCCTATAAGACTATCAAATGAATTTTCTACAGAAACTTTGCAGGCCAGAAGGGAGTGGCAGGAGACATTCAAAGCGATGAAAAACAAAGGCCTACAATCTAGATTGCTTTACCAGTAAGGCTATCATTCAAAATTGAAGGAGAGATAAACAGCTTCCCAGAAAAGAGTAAACTAAAGGAATTAATTACCACCAAACCAGCATTGCAAGAGATGTTAAAAGAGCTTCAGTAAACAGAAGAAAAATATAAAGAATCTAACTAATGAAGACCAGAAATATGAATAACCAAACAGCAAAATTACGTACCTATCAATAATCACTTTAAATGTAAATGGATTAAATGCTCAAATCAAAACACACAGGGTGGCTGAGTGGATAAGAAAACAAGACCCTTGCATATGCTGTATACAAGAGATTCACTTCAAATCAAAAGACACACACAGGCTGAAAGTGAAGGGTTGGAGTAAGATATTTTCTGCAAATAAAAATGAGAAAAAATCTGGGGTAGCAATACTTCTATCTGACAAAATAGACTGTGCAATGAAGAATATATTATAAGACAAAGATGGGCACTACATAATAATAAAGGGATCGATCAGACAAGAGGACATAACGCTAGTAAGCATCTATGCACCCAGGATCTATGCAAATTATGGAGCACCTAATTTGACTGACATAAAGACAGAGATCAACAGTAACATGATCACAGTAGGGGACTTCAACACACAACTGCCAACAAGGGACAGGTCCTCTAGATGGAAAATAAACATGGAAACAGCGGTCTTAAATGACACAGTGGACCAGTTGAATTCAATCGATATTTTCAGAGCATTTCACCCAAAAGCTGCAGAATACACATTCCCCTCAAGTGCACATGGAACATTTTCCAAGATAGACCACATTTTAGGACGCAAAACAAGTCTCAATAAATTTAAGAAAATTGAACTCATACCAAGTGTCTTCACTGATCACAGTGCTATGAAATTAGAAATCAATCACAAGAAAAAAACTGGAAAACACACAAATACATGGAGGCTGAATAACATATTACTAAATAATGAATGGGTCAACAATGAGATCAAGGAAGAAATCAAAAGATACCTCGAGACAAACAAAAATTAAACCACAATGACCCAAAGTCTATGAGATGCAGTGAAAGCAGTCCTAAGAGGAAAATTCATAGCAATGCAGGCCTACCTAAAGAAACAAGCAAACTCGCAAATCAACAGTTTATCCTTACACTTAAGGGATCTGGAAAAAAAGCAGCAAAATAAGCCCAAATGGAGTACAAGGAAGGAGATAATAAAGATCAGAGTGGAAATAAAGACAAAAAAATACAAAAGATCAATCGAATCGAGCTGTTTTTTTGAGAAGATAAATAAAATTGACAAACCTTTGGCCAGATTCATCCAGAGAGAGAGAGAGAGAGAGAGAGAGAGAGAGAGAGAGAGAGAGAGAGAGAACGCAAATTAATAAAATCAGAAATGAAAGAGGAAAAGTGACAACAAACACCACAGAAATACAAAAAATTTTAAGAAATTACTACTATGAGCAACAATATGCCAACAAATTAGACAATCTGGAAGAAATGGACAATTTTCTAGAAGCACACAACCTTCCAAGGCTAACTCAAGAAGAAACAGAAAATTTGAATAGACTGACTACTACTAGGGAAATTGAATCAGTAATCAACAAGCTACCAACAAACAAAAGCCCTGCACCAGATGGCTTTACAGGTGAATTTTACAAAACATTCAAAAAGAATTATCATCTATTCTCCTCAAACTATTCCAAAAAATCCAGAAGGAGGGAAGGCTCCCAAACACTTTTTATGAAGCCACTATCACCCTGATCCCAAAATCAGACAAAGACATTACAATAAAAGAAAACTACAGGCCGATATCGCTAATGAACATAGATGCAAAAATCCTCAACAAAATATTAGCAAACAGAATTCTACAATACATTAAAAAGATCATACACGATGACCAAGTGGGATTCATTCCTGGTATATAAGTTTGGTTCAACATCTACATATCAATTAATGTGCTACACCTCATTAAAAAAAATGAAAAATAAACATCATATGATCATATCAATAGATGCAGAAAAAGCATTTGACAAAATCCAGCAGCCGTTTATGATAAAAACTCTTAAGTGGGAATAGAGGCATCATATCTCAACATTATAAAGGCCATATATGATAAACCCACAGCTAACATCACACTCAATGGGGAAAAGCTAAAACCATTCCCATTAAGATCAGGAACAAGGCAAGGTTGCCCACTTTCTCCACTTCTATTCAACATAGTTCTGGAAGTTCTAGCCACAGCCATCAGACATGAAAAAGAAATAAAAGGTATCCAAATTGGTAAGGAGGAAGTAAAATTGTCATTATATGCAGATGACATGATACTATATACAGAGAACCCTAAAGACTCTAACAAAAACTATTAGAACTGATAAATGAATTTAGTAAAGTAACAGGACACAAAATTAATATTCAGAAATAAGTTTCATTTGTATATACCAATAATAAAACATCAGAATGAGAAATTAAGAAAACAATCCCATTTACAATTGCTTCAAAGCCTATAAAATTCTAGGAGCACATTTAACCTAAGTAAAAGATCTGTACTCAAAAAATTATAAGACACTGAAGAGAGAAATTACAGAAGATACAAATAGATGGATATACATACCATGCTCATGGATAGGAAGAATTAATATAGTTAAAATGTCCATACTGCCTAAGGCAATATACATATTCAACGCAATTTCTATCAAACTACCAAGGACGTTTTTCACAGAAATAGAACATATAATCCTAAAATTTATATGGAACCATAAATAACACTGGGTAACCTCGACAATCTTGAGAAATAAGAACAAAGTGGAAGGTATAACGATACCTGACATCAAATTATACTGCAAGGCTATATTAATCAAAACAGCATGGTACTAGCACAAAAACAGACACATAGATCAACGGAACAGAATAGAGATCCCAGAAATCATGCCTCTATGGTCATTTAATCTACGACAATGAAGCAAAAATTTACGTTGGTGTAAAGACAGTCTATTCAATAAACGGTGCTGGGAAACCTGGACAGATACATGCAAAAAAATGAAGCTGGACCACCTCCTTACACCATATACAAGAATAAATTCAAAGTGGATTAAAGACTTAAGTGTAAAATCTGAAACCATAAAACTTCTACAAGAAATTATAGCAAGCAAGTTTATAGACATTACGTGGAGTAATATTTTACTGATATAGCCCCTCGGTCAAGGGAAGTAACAGAAAAAATAAACATGGGATTTCGTCAAACTTAAAATTTTTTCACAGCTAAGAAAACTACAAATAAAACAAAAAGGGAGCATATTGAATGGGAGAAGATATTTGTCAATGCTATATCTGATAAGGGGTTAATGTCCAAAATTTATAGAAAACTCATTCAACTCAAAACCAAAAAAAAAAAAAATCCAATTGAAAAATTGGCAGAGGTCATGAAGAGACATTTCTCTACAGAGGACATACAGATGGCAAACAGATATATGAAAAAATGCTCAACCTCACTAATCATTACTGAAATGCGAATAAACACCACAATGAGATACCACCTCACTCAGGTCAGAATGCCTATCATCAATAAATCAAGAAACAACAAGTGCTGGTGAGGATGTGGAGAAAAGGGATCCCTTGTGCACTGCTAGTGGGATTGCAGATTGCTGCAGTCACTATGGAAATCAGTACGGAGGTATCTCAAAAAACTGGAAATGGAATTACCTTATGACCCAGCAATTGCACTCCTAGGAATCTATCCAGAGAAATCCAAAACACTAATTTGAAAAAAATTATGCACCCTTATGTTTATTGCAGCACTATTCACAATAGCCAAGACATGGAAAAAACCGAAATGCCCATCGGTAGATGACTGGATCAAGAAACTGTGGTTCATTTATACAATGGAATATTACTTGGCCATAGTGAAGAATGAAATCTTACCATTTGCAACGATATGGATGGACCTGGAGAACATTATAGTAAGTGAAATAAGTCAGATGGAGTAAGACAAATATCATATGATCTCACTTATATGTGGACTCTAAATAACAGAACAAATGAATGAACGAACTAATCAGAAACAGTCTCAGAGATATAGAGGAAAAACTGAGGGTTGCTAGATTGGGGGGGGGGTGGGAATAAGGGAGAAGTTGAGGGGATTAGAAAGCACAATCGGTAACCACAATATTGCCATGGTGATACGAAAGACAGTTTGAGGAATATAATCAATAATGTTGTAAAGATTGTAGGGTATCCGATGGACACTTGTCTTATTAGGGAGACCATTTCATGGATGGTGTAGGTGCCTGACCACTGCAGTGTACACCTGAAGCTGAAGCTGAATAATAATGAATGTCAACTATAATTTTATATATACATACATACATATATATGTATATATATATATACATATATGTGTATGGGTATATATATATATATATAATATATATATATATATATATATATATATATATATATATATATAGTCACAGAAAGTGGAAATGTAATGGCTATGTGCAATGTCAGAAGAGTAGTAGATTGGGGAGGGACGTTATCACTTTGTGAGGGTATAGATGTCTATTACATTGTTTTGTACACCTGAAACTAATAAAAATTAAGAAAAACAGTCATGGGGATGTGGAGTATACCATGAGAAATGTAGTCAGTAGTATTGTAATAACTACTGTGTTTCCCCAAAAATAAGACCTAGCTGGTCCATTAGCTCTAGTGCATCCTTTGGAGCAAAAATTAATATAAGACCCAGTCTTATTTTAATATAATATAAGAGCAGGTGTTATATAACATTAATATAATATAATATAATACAATACAATACCATACGATATAATATAATATCGGTCTTATATTAATTTTTGCTCCAAAAGATGCATTAGAGCTGATGGTCTGGCTAGGTCATATCTTCGGGGAAACACAATATGTATGGTGTCAGGTGGGTACTGGATTATTTGGGGTGATCACTTCGTAAGTTATATAAATGTCTAATCACTATTGTATACTTGAAGCTAATATAATATTGTATGCCAACTATAATAGAAAAATAAAAAACATTTTTAAAAATTAAAAAATAAATAAGTAAATAAACAAAGTTCCTGGTTTGCTATAGCTCAACTCTCACTGAAAATTGAAATAAACCAGGTGAAGCCGTCTCACTAAACACTAAACTCAGTTTAGGTGTGCATCCATTAACATTGTTTGCTTTATGATAACTGCTGCATTCTGCTTCACGGAGAGAAGCCTTTCCTTCCATCATTACTGGCCTCCCCAGGGTCAGGCACTGTGGCGATTACATGTGTCATACTTCAGGGTCCTCAACAGCCACTCGGAGGAGGAGGCTCACCAAGAGGAAAGTGGGAATTTTTCAGATTCCCTGACTTTTGCTTATGCTTCTTTAGAATTGTTGTCATTTTTTGTATGGACATTTAAACATATTATCTTAGGTAACTCATTTTTTCAAGGTATCAGATCCTTTCTCCACTATTGATAATTTTTTCAGCATATATCTTACATTCCTTGGTGGCTGTGACTTGGTAAAGGTGACGAGGTACCTTGCCTTAGGAGGATAGTGCTGTTTCCAGACATTCCCTCTTCCAACGCGTTCTCAGTATACTCCCCACAGAACCTTATTTTTCTAGGCTGAAAGCATCATTCTTTCTCTCACCCTCCCATTTATATGCTCTCTCCTAATAGTTCTCTCACCCTCTTTCCTTCCCTTCTGACTTGCTAACGGCCAGTCCTTGAAGTTCTGCCTTTTGATTCAGAACAGTAGTCTCGGTTAGGAACACTTCACAGAGAGGTTTCTTCAGTTCTAATCCTAGCTCCAACACACCAAACCACTCTGTACCACATTTGATTTTAAATTTGTAAAGCAAAGATAAAAATAGTACCAACCTCCTAGGGCTTTTGTGAAAATGTGCCTTGTAAAACACTTAGGACAGCATCCAGCAGTACCCAGCACTTAAGTGTGTTGGTTGTCCTCACTGCACTCGGCCACATCCGTGCTCAGTGTGAGAGACACACAGTCCTGAACACTAACGCAGAATCATTTAAATCTGGTACCTTGTTTTCCCCACTTGAAAAATAAAACTAATAATTATTATCTATATCAGGAGCTATTCTGAGTGCTTGACCTGGACCAGCTTACATTCCCTTTATCTTCTGAAGGTGAATGAATTTTTTTAAATTGCCACATTCTTTATGAAATAGTTCACTGCCCCATTAATTGAAATTGAACTCCACTGGCCTAAATGAGACCATACTCCTTCAAAAGGTAAGTGTCTACTTCCCTGATTCTTGGGATGATATTTGAAAATGACTTGGGCTCCTTAGCAGCATGTCCAAGTCCCAAACGGACACTTTTCCTGAGTTAAATAGTGAGGGCCATTGGTACTTCTAAATTCAAAAAGGAACTTCTTCTTGAAGATAATATGTTTCCTCTGAGAAAGATCATTTGCACATCTGAGAATAGGGCCATTCCTGGTCTGTTATAACTGATGAGAATTAGATGACATCAGGAACAGCTAAGGCATGTGGGGTGAATAACAGAAGGACCAACTTATGCTAATTTCTTAGATGAAACTGTAGGCCATAAATATTATTTCCTTCCCCTTTCCCTGCCTTGACAGAAACCTTCATCTCCCTCTCTGGCAGCTCCTTAGTTTCCTCCAGGAGTCCTGGCCCCCAAGCCTGTGAACCACAGATGTAGATAATAAATGCAAGCCATCCCCAAACTGTAGGAGGTCAATTCAAAGAAAAGCTACAAGACCAGAGGACATTGTCAGGATAGGGAGTCTCTAGTTAGGAAAGTTTTGACAAGAACATTCCTGCGGTCGGTCGGGGTGTGTGTGTGTGTGTGTGTGTGTGTGTGTGTGTGTGTGTAGCTTTGAATTTCTTCAGGCTTTTTGGCTGATTGAAATGATAGACAGTTTAAGGATATTGGTGTCGTGCGGGGGGACCCTGCTCGCAGCGCCATTTGTCATGCGGGAGATCCTGCAGGGTCTCTGCTCCCGCTCCCCACATAAGAACGCAGGATATGGTGAGGCCAAAAAGGAACACCCACGGAGCCATAGGTAGGGGAGTCATACCACTATATTCTCTCTGGCGGCACTATACTCTCAATGGAGGCTGGATCCACACTGTCCGCAAACCGCCATCCACGCTTGCCAGCCCAGCCGCCATCTTCTTGCTAGCCCCCATTCTTTCTCTCTTTCTCTTCTTCTGCTAGCGTAGCCACAGCAGTTATATTAGTGGCCAATGGCTCACTGGTTACAGCTGACGGCCAACTAGCCATAGCTGATGGCCATCCCATCACAGTTGATGGCCATTTACTACCTGAGCCAGCACCTGTCTATGTGAGGCCGAGAGCCTGGAAACTGCTTTCTGGGGCTCTGCCCCCACAATTGGCTTCTTACATTTAGAGATGTTATTAGGATGTTGGGTGGCTGCAGTACCTCTGGATATATTTTCAAACCTCTGTTCTATCAGATTCAGACATGTCAACCTGGTTGGTGGTTGCTGATAAAAGACATGACTAGAATTTGAAGGTAGGTTTTAGTTTGTAACCTGTAGTACTTCAGAGTGAGGTAGTAAATGGCATCAACTGTGATTGCATGGCCATCAGCTGTGGCTAGTTGGCCGTCAGCTGTAACCAGTGAGACATTGGCCACTAATATAACTGCTGTGGCTACGCTAGAGGAGAAGAGAGAGGGAGAGAGAATGGGGCTAGCAAGAAGATGGCGGCTGGGCTGGCAAGCGTGGATGGCGGTTTGCGGACAGTGTGGATCCAGCCTCCAGTGAGAGTACAGTGCCGCCAGAGAGAATATAGTGGTATGACTCCCCTACCTATGGCTCCGTGGGTGTTCCTTTTTGGCCTCACCATATCCTGCGTTCTTGTATGGGGAGTGGGAGCAGAGACCCCATAGGCCTCCCCGCACGACAAATGGCGCAGCGAGCAGGGTCTCCCGCACGACAAATGGCGCAGCGAGCAAGGTATGGTGCCGGCCAAAGCTCTGCAAAGAACGGTGGAGCAGTTTGTGTGTATGAACACTGAGTCTCTGGAAGACCAGGAGGAGCAGTTGCCGGAGAGCTGGACCCCTGTGGAGGGGTGGGAAGATGTGGACGGTTCTCCCACCAGCACAGGAAAAACCATGCAGCTGCTAGAGAGATGGAGCCCCGTGGAGAAGTGGAAAGATGTGGACGGTTCCCCAACCAGCACAGGTCGGAGAAAGCGAAGGTCGTTGCAGCCCTGTGGGCCAGGGAAGTTCCTGCTCAGGCAGCCCAGATGCAGGACTTATAGTCCCAGGAGGTAACGCTTGCTGAGTCCTCCGTGGGAGATAAGGGTGAGGTCAAGGTCATCCCTCACCCCCAGGACAGCCCTGGTGAATGACTATGGACTATGGGGAATTGCCTTCCATCCCTAATTTAATGGACAGCTTGACTGTTTGGGAACTTACCACCTTGTAGTGGAACTGGGGGATATTTGCTTTTGTGTCTTGACTGGCCGCCATTGAGAATATGTAAGCACCTTGATTGTGAGTCGCTGTTGTTCCAGCAGGGTACCCTGAGAGGCACAGAGAGAGTGGCAGTGCCTTGAGAACCCTGGCTGAGTCCAGGAAGTCTGGCTGAGCCCTGAAGATACCCTGGCTGTGCCCAGGAAGTCGGGCTGTTCCCAGAGAGAGTGGCAGTGCCCTGAGAAATCCTAGCTGTGCCCGGGGAAACTAGTGGTACCCTAAGAAGTCCAGGAAGTCTGGCCGTGCCCAGAAGCACTGGTGGTGCCCTGAGAAACCCTGGCTGTGTCCGGGAAGACAGGTGGTACCCTAAGAAGTCCAGGAAGTCTGGCCGTGCCCAGAAGCACTGGTGGTGCCCTGAGAAACCCTGGCTGTGCCCAGAGAGCCTGGCTATGTCCAGGATATTGCATTCACTCCCAGGCTCCTCGCACAGGTCCCCTCGCGGAAGACGCTTGTCGCATAGATTGTGAGGCGAGAGCCTGTAGGGGTGGAGTGTGGGGGCAGAGCCCCAGAAAGTAGTTTCCAGGCTCGTGGCCTCACGTGGACAGGTGCTGGCTCAGGTAGTAAATGGCCATCAACTGTGATTGCATGGCCATCAGCTGTGGCTAGTTGGCCGTCAGCTGTAACCAGTGAGCCATTGGCCACTAATATAACTGCTGTGGCTACGCTAGAGGAGAAGAGAGAGGGAGAGAGAATGGTGCTAGCAAGAAGATGGCGGCTGGGCTGGCAAGCGTGGATGGCGGTTTGCAGACAGTGTGGATCCAGCCTCCAGTGAGAGTACAGTGCCGCCAGAGAGAATATAGTGGTATGACTCCCCTACCTATGGCTCCGTGGGTGTTCCTTTTTGGCCTCACCATATCCTGCGTTCTTGTATGGGGAGCGGGAGCAGAGACCCCACCGGCTGTCCCGCACGACAAATGGAGCAGCGAGCAGGGTCCCCCGCATGACAACTCCCCTACCTATGGCTCCGTGGGTGTTCCTTTTTGGCCTCACCATATCCTGCGTTATGTGGGGAGTGGGAGCAGAGACCCCACAGGCCTCCCCGCACGACAAATGGCGCAGCGAGCAGGGTCTCCCGCACGACAGAGTCCGACCAAAACCTTGCCTTCCGAGCTTTGAGTAGATGGGCTTGAAAACATCACTTGACATGTTTAAACTGTAATCTCCTGCTTCTGAACAGGGGTCTCTTCGTGCTGAAGTGACCCCTCCCGTGTAAGTCTGGTGCCTCTGGAAGGTAGAGTCGCACCTCTGAGTGAGTCCAGGTAGTAGGAGGAACACAGCCCTGAGATGCTGTAGCCTGAAGTTCAGAGAGGGCAGGTTCGGGAGACGAGGAGGCGGTACAAAACAGCTCCCTCTTCCTTCTCAGGCATGAACACTTCAAACTAAGCATTTGTCTTAAGGAAATATTGACTAGTTCTAGCATTGTTGTCAGAGTAAATTTGACAGAAATAAAACTAATTCTATGGAGTTCTTCCTTTGTGCCAGGAACTCTTCTAAGCGCTTTATGCATATCAAACATTTAATCTGTAAAAACAATTACATAAATCAAGCCCTATTAATATCCCCTTTTCATAATGAGAAAACACAGATACAATTAAGTTAAATACCTTGTT
This sequence comes from Rhinolophus sinicus, assembly GCF_057876585.1. Taxonomy (NCBI): domain Eukaryota; kingdom Metazoa; phylum Chordata; class Mammalia; order Chiroptera; family Rhinolophidae; genus Rhinolophus; species Rhinolophus sinicus. The sequence goes on along the minus strand of NC_142507.1, from coordinate 22,416,550 downwards.
CTTGGTCAAAAAAATATGGCTACCATGTAGAAAACCCAACGTTTGAACAATGACACTAAATCTAACCCTAACACCAACCCTAAATCTAAGCCTAAATCTAGACACAACCCTAACCCAAGCCCACTGTTTCTAGAAATCTCACTCCTAACTACTGTGCTAGAATGAACTATTATATGGTCATCTATACTATCTGGGGATTAGTGAAATCATTCAAAACAAAATAAAATGCATAGGTATTACTATCTGGTGAAAAATAAGATGATTTTACTAAATTGGTTGATGAATTCAATGAGTGACCAAATATTATGGCATGGGGATAGTGAATTGAAGAAGATATTTAAAAGTGTATTAGCCATTTATGCCGAAGTTCCACATGGTTTCCAGTTAGAAAAATGCTCCATTAGGACTAGAAGATAAAGCATTTGTGAGGGTAATAGAAATGGGATTTTCATTTTTAAAATTCCATTGGCATTTTATATATATATAGTCTTCTTAGAAGACTTTCTCTTGACTCAAAGATGCTAGTATATAGCAACAATATTTTACCATTGAAATAAAGTGCTGTCAAAATATTAAATTACTTGAGTGACGTCATAGGAATGGCAGCAGTGAGGTGGATTTCTTGAGTTCTCCTCCAGATCTTACCATAAAAGGAACATCTATAACAGATCAAAGGACTCCCTGCTCATCACAGAGAACTGCTAAGAGACTGTGAGGAGGACTAATTGAAAGTGGGCAAATTGGGCGAGCAGGGGAAGAGGGGAGGGAGGGGAGTGGAGACGAGGCCCACATCCGAGGCTGCAGAGATGCAGGGGATCCCAGGACGGAACAGAGACCACAAAATCCAGGAGGTGGGTTCTTTTCCTGTCCCACAGCTGATCTCTCCCTCCGAGAGGACAACATATCCAGCATTTAAGGGAGTAACCTCAGCAGAGACCTCCAGCTGGGCCCAAGTTCGGACAAAGGACGTAAACTCCATACCTGGGCCCCGCCCCCCCCCCAATCCTATCCCCTCCCTTCCAGAGACTTAAACTGGCCCCTGAACTGAGGAGTAGTGTCAGATTACAGAGGAGCCATAGTGCTCAGGATCCAGGAAGACCGGCGTGCAGCTCTGACCCAGGGAAGAGGCTGGGAAGAGTGTGATATTGCTGGGCTGGGAGAGAGACACCTCCTCCACTTCCAGCCACCACCTTTTCTGGCCTGCGGGAAGAGTGTGACATTGCTGGGCTGGGAGAGAGAAGACCTCTCCATCCCTAGCCCCTACCCTTTCTGGCCTGCCTAGGGCAGGGTAATTACAACTGCAGAGATACTCTCAGGGATCAGCAATAAGCCTCAGAGTCAGCTCTGGGCTTTCAGCAGCTCAGAAATCTGCTTCCCACCACACACACACACACACACACACACACACACACACACACACACAGAAGAAGTGCCCTAAGTCTCAGGAGAACTGGGCACAGGGCTGGTGGTGCAACTCCCAGTGTGCATATGTGCAGGCAAGAGCAGAAACTTCACTGACTTTGTAGAAACTGCCATCCAGACCCACTCATCTAAATCAGCAGTCCCAAGGTCACTCTGGGTACCAGGTGACTGGCTCTGCCTACACAATACACAGAGGACTCTTTGGTACAGCAGAGGACAACCTGGAGATTACTTGGTGGGCTTTAGCCAAGACTGGTGCTGCTTTGTTTTGTTTTGTTTTTATATCTTTGATTTCTTTTCCTGTGTTATTGGTTGTTTTTACATGTGAATGTATTTGGTTTTCTCTTTGTTGTTGTTGTTGTTGCTGTGCTTGGTGATTTGCTTTGTTCTGAATTGCCCTACACCAAGGCTCAGCTTAAGAGGCACAAGATTCAACACACCCAGAGGCCAACTCCAGACCAAACCAGAGTATTACCGGGTTTGACCTAAAAGAGACACACCCAGAGGAAATTCTCTATAGGCATAAGAGCCCATAGAGGCCAAACCTCATTTAAGCAGTTAACCATCACACAGCAGAATATTCTGCTGTGGGCAGAGCCAAGTCTCACAACTAGTCAGCCTAGGAGTCAATCCCACCTACTCACAAGCTAAAAGCAATTAAAGATCAACTTTAACAGGACAATATACACAACACAAGAGTCACCTTTGGAGAACACACAAAGGAGAAGAAGGAAGTGGTGCAATCAAATATAAAGGACACACACTATATAAGATAACCCAGGAAAAACTAAGAACCCGAGGGGATCTACCTAATACATCGAAGTAAACACAGAGAGTCAGCCAGAATGGGGAAACAAAGAAACATGTCCCAAATAAAAGAACAGAAGAAACCTCCTGAATTGGAACCAAATGAAATGGAGGTAACCAACCTTTCAGAAATAGAGTTTGGAATCTGATGATAAGAATGTTTAAGGAGCTTAGTGATGACATAAAGAAGGAAAGAGAAATCATAATGAACAACCAATTAGAACTAAAGAACACAATAACTACAATAAAGAACACACTTGAAGGAATTACCGGCAGGTTAGATGAAGCAGAAGATCGAAGCAGCGACTTAGAAGACAAGTTAGCAGAGATCACCTAAAAGGAACAACAAAAAGAAAAAAGAATAAAAAACAATGAAGATAGTTTAAGAGACCGTTAGGATAACATCAAGCACAACAACATGTGCATCATAGGAATACCAGAAGGGGAAGAGAGGAAGCAAGGGATCAAGAACATATTTGAAGTAATAATGTCTGAAAACTTCCCTAACCTGGTGAAGGAAACCAACATACAAGCCCAGGAAGTGCAGAGAGTTCCAACCAGGATAAACCCAAACAGGTCCACACCAAGACACATTATAGTTAAAATGGCAAAGGTTAAAGACAAAGAGAGAATCCTAAACCCCACAAGAGAAAGACAGAGGGTTACATACAAGGGAACTACTATAAGACTATCAAATGACTATTCTACAGAAACAATGCAAGCCAGGAGGAAGTGGCAGGAGATACTCAAAGTGATGGAAAACAAAGGCCTACAACCTAGATTGCTTTATCCAGCAAGGCTATCATTTGAAATTGAAGGAGAAATAAAGAGCTTCCCAGAAAAGAATAAGCTAAAGGAATTTATTACCACGAAGCCAGCATTGCAGGAAATATTAATATTAAATATTATAAAATATAAAATATTAAGTATTAAACAGAAGAAAGATGAAAAGAATCTACAAATTTTAAAAGTGGCAATAACTATGTACCTATCAATAATCACTTTAAATGTAAATGGATTAAATGCTATAATCAAAAGACATAGGGTGGCTGAGTAGATAAGAAACCAAGACCCTTGTATATGCTGTATACAAGAGACTCACCTCAGATCAAAAGACACACACAGGCTGAAAGTGAAGGGTTGGAGTAAGATATTTCATGCAAATGGAAATGAGAAAAAAGCTGAAGTTGCAATACTTATATAAGACAAAATAGACTTTAAAATGAAGAATACATTAAGACAAAGATGGGCACTATATAATAATAAAGGGATCGATCCAACAAGAGGACATAACCCTAGTAAACATCTATGCACCCAACATAGAAGCACTTAAATATATAAAACAGATATTGACTGACATAAAGACAGAGATCAACAGTAACACTATCATAGTAGGGGACTTCAACACACCTCTGACAACAAGGGACAGGTCTTCCAGACAGACTATCAATATGGAAACAATGGCCTTAAATGACACATTTAATCGCTATTTTCACAGCATTTCACCCCAAAGCTGCAGAATACACGTTCTTCTCAAGCGCACATGGAACATTTTCCATGATAGACCACATGTTAGGCCACAAAACAAGTCTTAATAAATTTAAGGAAATTGAAATCATACCAATTGTCTTCTCTGGCCACAGTGCTATAAAATTAGAAATGAACTACAGGGAAAAAACCGGAAGACACACCAATTCATGGAGACTGAATAACATGTTACTAAATAGTGAATGGGTCAACCATGAGATCAAGGAAGAAATCAAACGATATCTCAAGACAAACAAAAATGAAAACACGACACAAAATCTATGGGATGCAGCAAAAGCAGTCCTAAGAGGGAAATTCATAGCATTGTAGGCCTACATAGAGAAACAAGAAAAATCACTAATCAACAGTTTATCTTCACACTTAAATAATCTGGAAAAAAAAAACCCAGCAAAGTAAGCCCAAAGGGAGTACAGGAAGGAGACAATAAAGGTCAGAGCAGAAATAATGAAACAGAAACCAGCAAAACAATACAAAAGATCAATGACTCCAAGAGTTGGTTTTTAGAGAAGAGAAACAAAATTGACAAACATTTAGCAAGACTCATCAAAAAAAAAAAAGAGAGGACCCAAATTAATAAAACCAGAAATGAAAGAGGAAATGTGACAACAGACACCACAGAAACACAAAAATTTTTTTAGAAAATACTATCAGCAACTATATGGCAACAAATTTGACAGTCTGTAACAAATGGGCAATTTTCTAGAAGCATACAACCTTCCAAGGCTAACTCAAGAAGAAAAGGAAAACCTGAATAGACTGATTACCACCAGGGAAATTGAATCAGTAATCAACAGTCTCCCGACAAACAAAAGCCCTGGACCAGATAGATGGCTTTACAGGTGAATTTTACAAAACATTCAAAAAAGAATTATCACCTATTCTCCTCAAGCTCTTCCAAAAAATCCAGAAGGCAGGAAAGCTCCCAAAAGCTTTTAACGAGGCCACTATCACCCTGATCCCAAAATCAGACAAAGACACTACAAAAAAAGAAAACTACAGACCGATATCTCTAATGAACATAGATCCCAAAATCAACAAAATGTTAGCTAACCGAATTCAGCAATGTATTAAAAAGATCATACACCATGATCACGTGGGATTCATTCCTGGTATGCAAGGGTGGTTCAACATCCGCAAATCAATTAATGTGATACACCACATTAACAAAATGAAAGATAAAAATCATATGATCATTTGATCAAATGCAGAAAAAACATTTGACAAAATCCAGCAACCATGTATGATAAAAACCCTTAAGAGATTGAGAATAGAGGGATCATATCTCAACATTATAAAGGCCATATATGATAAACCCACAGCTAACATCATACTCAATGGGGAAAAGCTAAAACCATTCCCCATAAGATCAGGAACAAGGTAAGCTTGTCCACTTTCTCCACTTCTATTCAACATACTGCTGTAAGTTAAAGCCACAGCAATCAGACAAGAAAAAGAAATAAAAGGCATCCAAATTGGTAAGAAGAAAGTAAAGTTGTCATTATATGCAGATGATGTGATACTATACATAGAGAACCCTAAAGACTCCACCAAGAAACTATTAGAGCTGATAAATGAATTTAGTAAAGTAGCAGGATGCAAAATTAATATTCAGAAATAAGTTTTATTTGTATATACCAATAATAAAACATCAGTAGGAGAAATTAAGAAAACAATCCCATTTACAATTCTTTCAAAAACTATAAAATACCTGGGAATAAATTTAACCAAATAAGTGAAAGATCTGTATGCAGAAAATTATGACACTGAAGAGAGAAATTACAAAAGATTCAAATAGATGGAAACACATAGTATGTTCATGGATAGGAAGAATTAATATGTTAAAATGTCCATATTGCCTAAGGCAATATACAAATTCAACACAATTCCTATCAAACTACCAAGGACATTTTTCATAGACATAGAACATATAACCCTAAAATTTATATGGAACCATAAAAGATCCCAGATAACCTCAGCAATTTTGAGAAATAAGAACAAAGTGGGTGGTATAACAATACCTGACATCAAATTATACTACAAGGCTACAGTAATCAAAACAGCATGGTACTGGCATAAAAACAGACACATAGATCAATGGAACAGAACAGAGAGCCCAGAAATAAATCCATGCCTATATGGTCATTTAATCTACAACAATGGAAGCAAGAATTTACGGTGGGGTAAAGACTGTTTATTCAATAAATGGTGCTGGGAAACCTGGACAGACACATGCAATAAAATGAAGAGGGACCACCTCCTTACAACATATACAAAAATAAATTCAAAATGGCTTAAAGACTTAAATGTAAGACCTGAAACCATAAAATTCCTAGAAAAAAATATTGGAAGAAACTTTACAGACATTACCCAGAGTAAGATTTTTAATGATATATCCCCTCGCGCGAGGGAAATAAGAGAAAAAATAAACATGTGGGATTACATCAAACTAAAAAGTTTTTTTCACAGCAAAGGAAACCATCAATAAGACAAAAAGGGGTCCTACTGAATGGGAAAAGTTATTTGCCAATGATATATCCGATAAGGGGTTAATATCCCAAATTTATAAAAAAAACTCACTCAAACAAACAACCCAATTAAAAAATGGGCAGAGGACATGAAGAGACATTTTTATAAAAAGGACATACAGATGGCAAACAGACATATGAAAAAATGCTCAACCTCACTAACCATCAGAGAAATGCAAATAAAAACCAAAATGAGATACCACCCCATCCCAGTCAAAATGGCTGTCATCAATAAATCAACAAACAACAAGTGCTGGCGAGGATGTGGAGAAAAGGGAACTCTTGTGCACTGTTGGTGGGATTGCGGATTGGTGCAGCCACTATGGAAAATAGTACGAAAGTATCTTAAAAATTTGAAAATGGAACTACCTTATGATCCAGCAATTCCACTTCTAGGTATCTATCCTGAGAAATCCAAAACTCTAATTCAAAAAAATGTATGCTGCCCTATGTTTATTGCAGCACTATACACAATAGCCAAGACATGGAAACAACCGAAATTCCCATCAGTGGACGACTGGTTTAAGAAACTGTGGTACATTTATACAATGGAGTGTTATGCATCCATGAAGAAGAAAGATATATTACCCTTTGCAACAACATGGATGGCCCTAGAGAACATTATTTTAAGTGAAATAAGTCAGACAGAGAAAGACAACTACCACATGATCTCACTTACATATGGAATCTAAAGAAAAGAATAAATGAATGAACTAATCAGAAACAGTTTCAGAGACATAGAGGAAAAACTGAGGGTTGCTAGATGGCAAAGGGGGGTGGTGATAAGGGGGAAGGTGAGGGGATTAAAAAGCACAGTCAGTAACCACAAGATTGCCACAGGATCACGAAAGTTAATTTGGGGAATGTAATCAATAATGTTGTAAAGATTTTGTAGGGTATTCAAGGGACACTTGTCTCATTAGGGAGACCACCTCAGGGAAGATGTAGATGCCTGATCACTGCACTGTACACCTGAAGTTGAAGCTGAACAATAATGAATGTCAACTACAAGTTTATATGTGTGTGTGTGTGTGTGTGTGTGTGTGTATGTGTGTGTGTAGTTACAAGAAGCAGAGTACAGCATTAGGAATGTAGACAGTGGAAACGTAATGGCTGTGTGTGATTTCAGAGGGATAGCGGTGTGGGGAGAGGGGTTGACACAGTGTAAGGGATATAAATGATAAATGTCTAACTATTACATTGTTTTGTGCACCGGAAACTAATAAAAAAAAAAAACAGAGAAAAAAATATTAAATGACTCATATAACAACCCAGCTACCAAGAACACAAATATTAGGTCTGTTGCACCCTAAAGATTGGCAAGGTTTAACAGGAGAATGGAAAACATCAACATTCAAATGTGTTTGGCATGAACTGAAAGCTCATATAGAAAATAATAAATCTTCCCCATTGTGAGCCAAGTATCAGCTCTTGGGTCAGTGGATATTAAAGTTCACATTCAGTTTTATATTCAAAGACAGTAACAATGGAAATCAAATTCTGGATCCACAATTTGGCCAGGCAAAGAGATAGCAGATGATTACATTTCTGTGATACTGTCCAACCCTAGGATTTTGTTCAACAATAGTTAGAATTGGTCCTTATGCATCACATAGGTGCTTAATACCTGCTTGTTGATTAAATGATGGAAATAAGTCATCACAGCTGATCTTTATGTTTGAATAGATTGAGAGAGAGACTTCAAGATACTGATGAACCTTATCTTAATTTTAGTTAAGCTGCCTCTTCAAAGAGCATATGGAGAGGATAATATACTTTTTATGTGTTTAGATTTTTTTCCTCAACTAACAGAGACATAAATTGCTTGAACTCGTTAAAGAGACTAAACATGTTAAAAATCACTTTTTCATTAAAAATTTCTCTCCCATATAAGATTTGTTTAGAAATAGTGGTTAGACTCTAAATTTGGTAACTATAGTCATCTACGCAAATTGACCAGATAATTAAAGTCCATAAAACTTTCAGTAGAAAGGGAAAAAAGAATGTAACACAGTAAGTTGTAGCCTTTTCCAGCATGTGTTCCCTTAGAATAGTAGAGGGTCACTACTGAGCATGTCTATTTAAAGGTATTTCAGTGCTAACTCAATTCAATTACCATTACTCTATGGTTTTGTGTTGTTGTTGTTGTTTTTTCTATATGGACTGAATAATAAACTTTACTCTATGTCTAAATTTGGGCTGGTTGCTTCATAGAAAAATGTGATAGAATATATAACAGATTATGTCACTCTCTTGCTTAAATCCTTTCACTGGACTCCTTTGTCCTCAGAATAAAATCTTAGACTCTTGATAGTGACTTCTGAGACCCGCTATAAATGCCCTCCTGACAAATTGTGCTACATCATCTTCTATTAATTTCCACCTCTATCACTAAGCTTCAGTCAATAGTTCTTTTCCTCATAGTATTTGGTTGTTTTTCTTTTCACTTGTCATGATTTATAATCATATCTATATGTATTTTTTTTTGTCCAGTGCCTTTTCTTCCACTTGATCAGGGAGATGAATGATTTAGAATATGTGCTTGTTAAATAAATAAAAGAATGACCCTTGACTTCAAGGACACTTAGAATGCAGAAGGGAGACAAAACTATAAACATAAACCAAGGAATTACATAAAAGGAGGAATATCAATTGTGCAATATTCTCTCTAATGTAAACATTGTGACAGTTAAGGAAAATCAGTGATCTAAAGTGGAGTTTTTGGAGAAGGTTTTGGGTGGAATTAAACCTGGACAGATACGACGAAACAGGTGGGAGAGGTGGTTTAGAGAGAGAAATGACATGGACAATGGCTCAAGGTAGAAATGAGAATTGCCTTGTAGCGTACCACACCTTGAATGCAATCCTCAAAGGAGGAGTTAACAGAGTTCTGGGAATTGTATACACCTTGTATCCCATCATACCTGTATTGTGGTCTATGTATTGAGCAAAGGTGAGGGATCAAGAGATTTAATATACTAACTCTTCTTTCTGAGTGCTTCACGTTTTGTGGGTTCTCTCAAAGTTCGAGTTGTTTCTCACTATTCTGGAAAAGGGAAGGAACAAACTCTTAACAATTGATAACCATTGTTAAGGATTGTCATCCTTGTTGCTCCTAAACTGAAGTGTCCTATAATACATGGTTTTGGATGACAAATTCTACCCCTCTCTTTTTTTCTCCTTAGTATGTACTTTTCTCCCCTCAGTCTAAACTGTTATGACCTATTGCAAAGTGTTTCTTTTGGGTTATTTCCATGTATGTTATACCTACTTGAGAATTACTAAAATAGTCATTCTGAAACATAGCTGTTTGTTAATCACACCCCACCTCCAAAAAAATCTTATGATCTTTTTAAAAGCAAATCAAACTTTAATACAACAGCAATATGATAATGCAACATATAACCTCTTAAAAATAAATAAAAACTAAAAATCAGTCTCTTCCTTACATCTGAAAAATGATGGATAAATGTATCTTCCACCCTCAAAAAATAATGGCACAGGAACATTTATTATTCTTTGCTCCTCAAATTTGTCTTTTAGTTGTTGAGAGCAGATGAAATCTTTTATCACTATATTTAGACGTCAGCCAGGCAGGTCGGTCCCATGGCAACTGCAGCACAAAGAAATGTTAGCAAGGGAGGTTCATGCATGCTCCTAGGAGGTACTTACTTAGTGCCACTTGAATAAGATTAAAGATACTGCCTGGTCAAGGCTACATGCCTGGCTGTTCTTGCACCTTTGCAACAGGAGAAAGCAGGCCATCTGAGTACCACCGTCACCCCATATCACTGAAATCCAAGAAATGGCTGGAGAATGTATGCAGATGAGCCTTTATGTTTTGGGCCCCTCACCTGAATGCAGGCCACTCTTTGAGCCCCAATAATGATGCTTTGACCTTAAAAAATCCTTTTTACCTTGAGTCCCAGGATTATTCTAGATGCTCACTTGATAATAAGATACAACTAAAATAAGTTTTGTTTGTTTGTTTTTGTTTTGTTTTGCATTTGTATCTCATGTTTTTCCTGCATACCTAACACAAGGTTAGGACTCATACAGTCAATAAGTTCTTACTGAGAGCTTGTCTTTTGCCCAGTACTGTTTAAGACACTAGAGATGGAGTAGGGGAAAAGCAAGGCAGTCTTTGTCTCCTCAGAGCTTGAATTCACTAGGAAAGACATGATAAAATGCAGTCATAAATAACAATAGTAATATATAGTACACATACATTTTTAAATGCCATATTTGTAAGTGATGTGAAAACTACCGAGCAAGGCAGTTTTCATACATCGTGGCTGGTTTCATTAATGATGCATCTTGATGAATGGAGAACTCAGGGAAGGCGACTCTGAAATACTGATACTTGATTTGAGACTTGAATGAAGGGAAGGCTAGCCCAAAGACATGGAGAATGCGTTTCCAGGGAAGGACAGCTGTGCAAGTGTTCTGCAGAGAGAATGACCATACCTTATTCCAGGAACAATAGAAGTCCAATTTGGCAGGAGAGTAGGGAGTGCCAGACAAGGTCAAAATTGTGCTTGTTCAATCTATCACCTGCATACCCTTCCGAAGAGCTCAGGTCTTCAAGCACCCTCAAACAGGTCTGGGAGACCCCAGGAAGCAGTCTCCCCTGGGATCTAAAAGGACGAACACTTGTCTACCAGCAAAGTGCATCACTTTCCTGTTTCTTGAGAGCGTCAGTGCAAGGCAGCTGGGGCAGAAGCCCAGCAAGGCACTTATGCTCATCAATGAGCTGAAGGTTCACAGCTCCTGCTAAGTAACAGGGAAGAGCTGCTTAGTGGAGGACTACATCCTGGCTTTAGCACTGCCTCCCTGTAACTGTGGCCTTTACTCGTGCCCACAGACACCGAGACAGCCCTGGGTCTCTTTGGTGCTGCCACAGTGATTGCTTATGCTGGTGCCAGGGTGATTCTAGAAAAACTCTGCCTTCATTCTTATATGGCAGTCTTCATTCTCAGGACTACATGCAGTCAACCTGGGTGATAGGCAGAATACCAGGCTTAACATCATCCTTCACTCCCCATGACCCTTAGCTTCAGGCACTTCCACTTTCTACTCTCTTGAGGTGAATTCTTTCCCTTTTCCATGAGCCTCTGCTTCTTATGTGGTGGCACCCCTACCAGTCTTCCACAGGACAGATAGGCCTCAATTTAAGAATGAACTTAGCTTGGGTTCAAGTTGTTTCTTTATTTAAGAGTATTTACATGTTAATCTGTCTTGAATACCTGTCTCCCCAGCAATATTCAGAAATGCACATGATATGGGAGAGCTATGTGGACTAGGCCACAGAGTTTTATTATGCTTCTCAGAAAGGGACAGAAAACCAGCGGTTTTTCTTTTCTGGGTGTGATGACTTTCTGTTCTTGTTTAATTACAGCAGGATTTATAATGGTCTGAGCAGTTCTACGTTATTACTCTATCTAGCTGATCAGGCTTAAAAAGAACAAAAGAGTCTTAGGAAATATGATTTTATTGGCAAAAGGAAAGGTCTTTTCAAACCCTTCTAATTTTTACTTAATCTGGTCATAAATGCTGGGCTAGGAAAGGATGCAGAATGCATAAGAATATGGGTGATGGTACCAAAGGCAAACATTTCCTTAGACTGTCATAGACTTTCCATGCTGTCATACTCTCCATGTGCTACTGAGGAATGTGAAATAGAAACTAAAGAATTAATTTTTTTTTTAAATTAAATTTATTGGGGTGACAATTGTTAGTAAAATTACATAGATTTCAGGTGTACAATTCTGTATTACATCATCTATAAATCCCATTGTGTGTTCATCAACCAGAGTCAGTTCTCCTTCCATCACCATATATTCGATCCCCCTTACCCTCATCTCCCACCCCCCACCCCCCGCCCCCCTTACCCTCTGGCAACCACTAAACTATTGTCTGTGTCTATGAGTTTCTGTTTCTCATTTGTTTGTCTTGTTCTTTTGTTGTTTTTGGTTTATATACCACATATCAGTGAAATCACATGGTTGTCTGCTTTTTCTGTCTGACTTGTTTCGCTCAGCATTACTCTCTCAAGATCCATCCATGTTGTCACAAATGTTCCTATATTATCTTTTCTTACTGCCGAATAGTATTCCATTGTGTATATATACCACAACTTCTTTATCCATTCATCTAACGAAGGACATTTTGGTTGTTTCCATGTCTTGGCCACTGTAAACAAAGCTGCAATGAACATTGGAGCACACGTGTCTTTATCTCTAAATGTTTTCAGATTTTTTGGGTAGATACCCAGGAGAGGGATTGCTTATCCTTTTATTTAAAAAAAAGGATAAGGCAGGTAGGCAGTGCATATATGTAACAACAGTTGTAGAAATGTGTTTTTCAGCTTAAAATGTAATTTGTTTTGTTATATATGACCTTGCTATTAAAAAGGAGGAAATGGGTCTTCCTCTTTGAGGTACTAGGGTTGGACTTCAGTATGAATTGGAGGGGAAAGGGGGACAACAACTCATAACAAGTGATATTGTTTTACTTTAAGTTTTTGAACACACCCTGTTCTCTACTCTCTTGTTCTTTCTGCTCTCTTAAAATCTCTTTCTACTGAAATCTCTCCCATTCTTCAAGTCTAATTCAATGCTCACCTCCATGTAGCTTCTCCTTGATTTCTCTAGCTGGAGTTGGTTTAAGTTTTTTGAATCCTATATACAGTTATTTTACTTTATTTTTAAAATAATTTTATTCTGGCTCTTATTTTGTATGTCATTAACAGATAGTACTATTCAATTAATAAATAGTTGGAATGAATGAAAGTATGCATCTTCTTCCTAAATAGGCTATAAACTCAAAATAAGGGACCATGTTTATACTAGTTTTTATAACTAATGCTTTTTAACACAGCTAGATCCTTGTGTGTAGGCTAGATGAACAGAGAAATGCTCAAGTAAGAAAGAGAAGCATCATTTGGGAAAGGATCCCACTTAAACAGGCCCCCAAAGGTTGACAGTTCTTTGGTAGCATTTCACAGTACAGAGGCTAGCTCTTAACTGTGTTAGCTTTGAAAAGTGATTCCAACAGCAAATGGAGAATGGTTTTATTTTTAAGATAAACACATGCATGAGGTCGATGGATAAAATCAAAATATCGATTTATTAATTTACAGTGAGAAATGAAATGTCATAAATGCTAAAAGGCAATGTCTCTTGTTTAGTCCTATGTGGGAAGCCAGATATAATCAGAAGTTTGCTGGCTGAGCATGGAGTCAGATCAAGGGAAAACCAATGGTGATTTGAATATTTAATCAGACTAATATTTAATCAGACTAAGATCTGATGCATTTATCTCCATTTTGCCAATGGGATAACATTCATGAGTCTATTGACTGAGTTAATAAACACCATCAATGTTTGAATCTTGAGCTATTTTTTCTCTTTGTGTAAGTTGATTATCCTGTTTTAAAATCGTCTTGGATCATACCTTCCTTTTAATATCCACATAAAATACTTTTTGGCTCCCATGTGGTGTGACTGTAAAACATTCAGACATTTCTCAAATATTTCTGAGAATTTCTTCTTCTAGTTGTCCTTTATTATCTCTCATTTCAAACTACTGCTACTAAGAACCCCTCACCAATCACTACTTGCCATCTAACTGCTATCTCAATATGTTGCTTTATCTCTTGTTGGTCTTCTTAGTCCCAGTGCCTGTATATAACCTTCGCCTGATTCCTCAGGAAAAAACACAAAAAAAAAAACCCAAAAAACAGGAACACTTGACTGTACTGGTTAACTAATTTGTTAGAAATCTATGTCATAAGTGAAATTCAAAACAGGAAAGAAAAAAAAGTTCACCAGTATCTCTGTTCCCAAAGGTTATTGGCCATTGTCCATCACAGACCATCCATCCATTAAGTGGTAATTTCTCCACCAGCATGTTGTTGAAACTTCTACTCCAATTAGTGATCTCTTCTCTATCTTCTCTCTTGCTCTCCTGAGCCTCCAAATTCCCAAGTTACCTTCTCTAGCCTATATGGTAAACAATAGCAAAATTCCTCATTAAAAAAAATCCTAGCCCCTTTATATATGATTATACTATCATATTCATTAAATGTTTATTAAATGCCTATTATGTGTCAAACACTGTGATAGGTCTTGGGATATAAAAACAAATATCGCCTGCTTTCTCGAGTATTAATTTTAGAAAATTACACAAATGAGTGTATAATTACAAAGTGAGGTTAGTACTGTAAAGAAAAGGAACATGGTATTTTGGGAGCATTAAACAATACCTTCTGGACTAGCCTAGACATCAGAGAGAGCTTCTGTCAGGAAGTTGTAACACTGATCATTGGACAAGGACAATGAGAATGTAGAAAGAGGGGAATCTAGTGAGGCACAGCCTTCCAAGCAGAGGAACACACTGCAGAGAGAAGGTGCCTGGCACACTAGGAAGAATAAAAGAAATCCAGTGTGATTGAAGAGCAGACAGAGTGGAGGATAATGGTATGAGAGCACACAATGATAGAGAAACAGAGAGGAAAGACCATGTAGGAACTTAGAGGATTGTTAAAACTCAGATTTAAGTTTTGAAAAATCAGTCACTCTGGCTGCAGTTTGTAGAATGAATTGGAAGTGGACTAGGGTCTGTACAACAAAACAGTGCGATTAAGATACGATAAATGGTAGAAGTAGGAACAACTATCAGTTGAAGAGGAAATAAGAGAAAGGAGTTGAGAATCATTAAGGAGAGAATATCAGTAGGAATTGGTAATGGATTGGATATTAGCAGTAAAAGGACAAGCCACAAACAAATGCTTAAGCTTGTGATTGCACACCGGAAAAGATGGAAGTATCATAAGTTGAAATGGGAAAAGAAGAGCAGGATTTTGAGGGTAAAGTCATGTGTTCAGTCTTGGTCATACTGAGTTTGAGGTGCCTTTGAGATATCCGTGGCGAATTGTTGGTAGTGACTGAGTATGCAGTCTGAGCTCAGAGGAGGGACCTGAGTTATAATTATTTAAGCAATGTTTGGTTTGAAAATGTAGTTGAGGGTGGAGGGGATTTTCTAGGAAGGAAGTAAACAATGAAAAGAGTAGAGAGCCTGAACATGAGTTGTGAGAAGTACCAGCATTTCGTGCTTATACAGATGAGGGTGCACTTAGAGAGGAGGAGGAGAAGGATGAGTAGGGCACCACTTAGAGTGGTGGACGGCGGTGTTTCAGGAGGGAAGTTAGGTCACCTTCGGATGCCTCGCATTTCAGAATAAAACAACAACACAAAAGTGTTCCTTGAGTAGTATAAGGTCTGGGGGCCTTAACAACAAAAATTTTTGTGGAATATGGCAGATTAGAGAGAGTTGAGGACCAATTCTGGACCATAAATTTACAGAACCAAAAAGGTCCATGAAAATGCTTTCTTTCTTTTTTTATTATTTTATTAGTTTCAGGTGCACAAGACAAAGCAAAACTTAGACGTTTATCATTTATATCCCTCACACTGTGTGAAACCCCTCCCCCCATCCACTATCCCTCTGTACATTCCCCAAATTAATTTTCAAAACCCCATGACCATCTTGTGGTTACCGACTATTTTCTAAACCTCTCACCTTCCCCTTATCCCCAACCCCCGCCCCTCTAGCAACCCCTGAGGGTTTTGAAAATGCTTTCTTAATCAAAAGATAAACCTTTTTATAAAGACAGATTTTGCTTGCTCCTAAGTGGTTTTTTTCCCCCTGACATCAAATGCATCTTACATTTTCCAACACCAAGTCTCCAATTCTCAGACAATAACTGTGATAGTAACATATTCAGTTATGGAATAAATGTTTGTGTTCCCCAGTTCATATATTGAAACCCTAATCCCCAGTATTGCTGTATGTGAAAAAAAAAAAATTAAGGTTAATGAGGTCGTAAGGGTTGGTCCCTGACACAACAGGATTAGTGCCCTTATCAGAAGAGAAACCAGACAGCTCACTCATTCTCTCTCTGCACACATTCATGGAAGAAGGCCATGTGAGGATATAGGAAGATGACTGTCTGTCTACAGGGTCTGACAATTAAGTTGGCGAACTTGTTGCAACAATGTTGCTAACATTTTTTGATATCAGAGGGATTATTCAGTATGAATCTGGACAAACAGTTAACCAAATTTACTATTTGGAAGTGCTGAAAAGGTTACATGAAAAAGTTAGACTACCTGAACTTTCCACCAACAATTCATGTCTCTTACATCAGGACAATGCACCAGGTCATGCAGCGCCTGTCTGTGAGGGAGTTTTTAGCCAGTAAACAAATAACTGTATTGGAGCACACTCCCTACTCACCTGATCTGGCCCCCAATGACTTCTTTCTTTACCTGAACATAAAGGAAATATTGAAAGGAAGACATTTTGATGACATTCAGGACATCAAGCGTAATACGATGACAGCTCTGATGGCCGTTCCAGTAAAAGAGTTCCAAAATTGCTTTGAAGGATGGACTAAGCACTGGCATTGGAGCATAGCTTCCCAAGGGGATTACTTCAAAGGTGACTGTAGTGATATTCAGCAATGAGGTATGTAGCACTTTTTCTAGGATGAGTTCGCGAACTTAATTACCCAACCTTGTATAAGCCAGGAAGCGAGCTCTCACTAGGAACTGGCCACGTTGGCACCTCGACCTTGGATTCCCAGCCTCCAGAACTGTGAAAAAATAAATTTCTATTGCTTACATCACCCAGTCTATGGTATTTTATTATGGCAGCCCAATTAGACTGAAATACTGACTATTTGGAGTTAATGAAGACCCCATAAGTTAAGGGCTTCAATAATACACTTCAGATGCTAGTCCCAGATCCCAGAATCCCTGAACTTCTGTCTGACTTAGCTACAAATTTGGGGATTCCCATCACTCCTCTACAGCTTTGATAATTTACTAAAATGATTCAAGAACCCAGAAAAACCCTTACATTTATATATTTAACATAAAGTCTACACCTCAGGAATAGCCAAATAGAATAGATGCATAGGGCAATGTTTGGGAGTAAAAGGACAAAGTGCAGAGAGCTTCTATGTCCTCTCTGGACGTTCCCTCCTCCCAGCACCTTGATGTGTTCATCAACCCAGAAACTCTCTTCATCCCATTGTTTAAGGGATCTTTAATGAAAGTTTGATTATATAATCATGATTGATTAAATAATTGGCCATTGGTAATTGAACTCAATCTTCAGCTCCTCTCCCCCCCCCCACCCAGAGGTCAGTAAGGGGAGCAGGTGTAGAACTGAAATTTCCAACCCAACCTTCTAATCATGTCTTGGTATTTCTGGCAACCAGCCCTCATCCTGAAGCTATCCAGGAGTCCTCAAGAGTCACTTCATTAACACAAACTCAGGTATCGTTGAAATGGGTTTGTTATGAATAATAAAAGATCCCAGTGTCACTCAAGAAATTCTAAGGGTTTTAGATGCTCTGTGCTAGGAACCAGGACAAAGACTAAATATATATTTGCCATTATCCCACACACCTCTGGGTCAGTGAACTTTGCTGTAGACTGAAGTTGAAATAGCAAACTATGCTTCTCACTGCTTGTCTTTATTGGTGGCCAAACTCTCCTGTTATTGACCAATTCATACATTCAGTCATTGTTCATACATTCAGTCAGTTACAATCATACCATGGTAGTATAACAGCCATCATCTCTCCCCAAGATGACCTTATGGATCTCTTATGCAATTCATTATATTTTCATTATATTTTGAGTTTATACTTTAACTCAGAAGATATTCAGACTCCTTTTATTGTCAAGTTCTTCAGAGTAGCCTTGACATACAGCTTCATAGTAGCCTTCATGGGCTTAACAAATATATCGAGTGATTGAGTACCACAAGAGCATAGAAATAAATAAGAGCAAATGGCTACTTTTTTTTTTCTGTTACTTGTTAAAAATGCTCTCCACTTGGGTGTTTTAAATTAATATGTAGAAAGGAATGTTCTTAATTTTTATTTTATGTTGTTTAAATAATTACATGTGATGTCTACATGTGCATACATTTCTATTTGGCCATTAATTCATATATCTACTTCTTAGTTTTCTGTGCTCAAGGATAAACTGCCATTAGGCCTGACTGTCATGAACAGACCCATTGGTTCACCTGGCAGAAGTATGGACAACCACAGACAAACTCCATGGGATAAAAGAAGCTACTCAAAAACCCACATTTAATTTTGAAATTCTTTATATGAAATGACAAGTCATCATAGTGAAAATATTTCAAATTGATAAAATGTCTTTGGACTTCCTGCCTAATGCCTTTAAAACATAAGCCAATAATCATGTCTTTCCTTTGCATTAGCAATGAGCTTATATTTGTCAGCTTATATTTTTCTTTTTCTTTTCTTTTTTTTTTGGATAATGATGCATATTTTTTAAAAAATTTAACGTGGTTTTCTTAATGTCTTCAAAGTTTATAAGGAATCTTAATTTTTTCTTTTATTATTTTGTATTGGTAAGTTTATTGAAAAATATTAGGGTTGTTATACGACATATACTTTAGGGTCAAGTCAGTTATAAATGGGTAAAACAGTAACTTTGCATCATTAGTGATTATAAACAAGCTTTAAAAAACGTTTTGGGGTCTTAGTTTAATTATTAAATTCTTTAATTTTGTAGATGAGAAAATGTAGTCCGATGAGACTAGCCTAGATCAGAGCTCAGGCAGGGCTACTCCAAATTTGCAACTCCATCCAGTTTTCACATGGTAAACGGCCTTCGAAGCAACAAATCAACACAAAGTCGCAATACTCAGTCATACCAGAATGCCATTTCTCTACCATATATTTTATTAGTAAACAGCTCGAATTATTGTTTAATACTTGTGGTTTTCACATTAAGTTGAGCTGTTTCTCAGAGTTCAAAGTTTCTACATTTGATATTTTGATTATGAGTATTTGGTGCTGGAGGCACTGTGATATAATGGCAAGCAATATGCCTTGAAAGTCATGCAGATAGAAAGCAGTGGGATCCGGTGCGATACTAAGGAGCTTTGGAGTCAGGAGGACTGTCCCTTAGAATCCTGCCTTGGTAACCATTTGACAATGGGCAAATCACTTGACTCCTTTGAGACTCACTTGTCAAATGAAAAATAATATTAAACTTACAGGGTTATATTATATAAGGACTAAATGTATAGTGTCGAGCACAGTAGAAGATGCTTAATAATTAAAACCTCTTACTGTTGTTTCTCTATTTTATGTGTCACTTACCAGATTTGTGAATTTGGGCAAATTATTGAAATCTCTCTGAGTTTCTATATGCTCAATGGCAAAATAGAGAACGTAATTATCAACCTCACAGGAATGTTGTGAGGATTAAACAATAAAAACATGTGCAGTGGTATTTGATAAACATTTGTTTATTTTTTTCTCCCCCTTTTCTCCCACCAATAATTTGCTCTGGTTAATCTGAACTAGTAAACAGTTTAGATTGAAAGAATTTGATGGCAATGTTTATGTCATCATTTTTGGCGGCATGTCATCTGCCTGTATACTCTAAAAGAAGAAACAACTAATGTATTGGGTTGCAGTTTTTGTGATTTTGAAAGCACGTCTTCCAAGATGAAAGGTTCTTAAATTTAGAACATGACATTTAGAGTTTCTTGCATCATAAAAACTAACGCTGGGGAGCATTGGTCAACCATGCCCCTCTTGGAAAAGTTCATAGGTCCAGTAGTATGCAAACTGGTCTTAATACACAAGTTTATCCCACAAAGAGTGGAAGTTGGAGCTTATGACTCAGTTTCAGTCAGAGTCAGCCATTTGTTTGTGTTTTTTTTTAGAAAGAAAGTTTTGTCATGC
Source organism: Rhinolophus sinicus (assembly GCF_057876585.1). Taxonomy (NCBI): domain Eukaryota; kingdom Metazoa; phylum Chordata; class Mammalia; order Chiroptera; family Rhinolophidae; genus Rhinolophus; species Rhinolophus sinicus. The sequence goes on along the minus strand of NC_142507.1, from coordinate 22,396,441 downwards.
TTCTCTCAGGGTGCAGATGAGGATTTCCTACTGGCTAACCATGATGTAATCTCTGGCAGGTGCATGTGTTCAGGATGGAAGCAGTTGTCTTTATTCTTTTGCAAACATTGGATGTGAAAAGGGGGAAGACCTTGACTGACACTTTGAAAAAGATGACTATGAGTGAGGCAACCATGACTGCAAAGGAACTGCTATTTCTGGCTCAGACCTGCTCAGAAACAGAATAGAATATTCACTAGTTACACTAAAAAGCACAGGTGATTTTTTTCTTTTGAAAAATCATTCTTACACTAGTTATCAATTTGTTAGTAATTTTCTAAACTAAGTTTGGAAGAGAAGTGATATAGCTAAGCATTTTTGTTGTTAGAGAGCATCATAACTGTTTCCATTTTATAGAAAATATAAGTGCTTGGAATAGACTCAGCATAACAAGCAAAGCTAGAGTCAGCAGAACTTGATTTTGTTTCTAATTTGGAGCTTACTTATTGGAAGAACTTGGGAAAAGATAATAATACATTCACTCCAACAAAAATAAAACTTAGATTCTCTTAGCCTTCATAACTGATAGGGACTGTGAGGTTTAATTGGATGATCCAAGTATGTAAAACTTAACACAAGATCCAGCATCATGCACAGAACAGACCATTCTTGAATCTCCTCTTGTTTAATTAGGAAACGCAATTAGAATTTGAAGACTGGAAATTTATTAGATCTGTTAATACTGTTCTGAAAAGGTCCTAGTGTGATACAACTGCAAACAGCAAAATGCTTATCTCTTATGTATTTTATGATTTATTTCTATGTTAAGAGAAAAAAAATAAAATATTTTGATTCTGACTTTGTTTTATTTCCACAGGGTGATAATGTAGTCTGCCAGTGTTTGTTAGTATGTGCAGTTATCTAATTTTTAATTACCTAGCCTTAATTTCATTATTTTTTTAGAGGAAATGAATCATTGTCATCTGCTTTTAGCAAATTAAATTATAGACAATGAGCTATTAAAATATCTTGAATAAGTTTTTATAATTTTACAAGCAATTCTTTTTTATTTCTTTTATTTTTTATTTGTTAATTAATTTTTTAAATTAAATTATTGGGGTGACAATTGATAGCAAAGTTACAGGCATACAATTCTGCAATACATCATCTTTATATCACATTCTGTGTTCACCACCCAGAGTCAGTTCTCTTTCCATCACCATGTATTGGATCCCCTTTACCCTCATCTACCACCCCGCTGCACCCTTACCCTCTGGTAACCATCAAACTATTGTCAATGTCTATGAGTTTTTGTTTCTTCATTTGTTTATCTTGTTGTTTTGTTGCTTTCAGTTTTATATACCACATGTCAGTGAAATCTTATGGTTCTCTACTTTTTCTGTCTGACTTATTTTGCTTACTGTTATAATCTCAAGATCCATCCATAGTGTCACAAATGATCCTATTTCATCTTTTCTTATGGCCGAATAGTATTCCATTGTGTATATACACCACAATTTCTTTATCCATTCATCTATCGAAGGACATTTTGCTTGTTTCCATGTCTTGGCCACAGCAAATAAAGCTACAATGAACATTGGAGCACACGTATCCTTATGTATAAATGTTTCCAGATTTTTTTGGTAGATACCCAGGTGAGGGATTGCTGGGCCATACGGTAATTCTATTCTTAATTTTTCGAGGAACCTCCACACTGCTTTCCATAGAGGCTGCACCAATCTGCATTCCCACCAACAGTGTATGAGGGTTTCTTTTTCTCCACAGCCTCTCCAACACTTGTTACTATTAGTCTTGTTGATGATAGCCATTCTAACTGGGGTGAGGTGATATCTCATTGTGGTTTTGATTTGCATTTCTCTGATGATTAGTGATGTTGAGCATTTTTTCATTTATCTATTGGCCATCTGTATGGCCTCTTTGGAGAAATGTCCCTTCAGGTCTTCTGCCCATTTTTTAAATGTATTGTTTTTGTTGTTGTTGTTGAGTTGTATGAGTTACTTACATATTTTGGATATTAGCCCCTTATTAGAGGCATTGTGTGCAAAAATTTTCTCCCATTCGGTTGGTTCCCTCTTTATTTGGTCAATGGCTTCTTTTGCTCTGCAGTATCTTTTTAGTTTTATATAGTCCCATTCATTTATTTTAGCTTTTACTTCCCTTGTCTTTGCAGTCAAATTCATAAAATGCTCTTTGAACCTAAGGTCCATGAGTTTAGTACCTATGTTTTCCTCTGTGCATTTTATTGTTTCAGGTCTTATGTTTAGGTTTTTTATCCATTTTGAATTAATTTTGGTACACAGTGACAGATAGCAGTCTAGTTTCATTCTTTTGCACGTGGCTTTCCAATTCTACCAGCACCATTTATTAAAGAGGCTGTCTTTTCTCCATTGTATGTTTTGGCTTCTTTGTCGAAAATTATCTGTCCATATTTATATGGTTTTATTTCTGGTTTCTCAATTCTATTCCATTGGTCTGTGTGTCTGTTCCTCTGCCAATATCATACTGTTTTGATTATTGTTGCCCTGTAGTACACGCTGAAGTCAGGGAGCATGATACCTCCAGTGTTGTTCTTTTTTCTTAGGCTTCCTTTGGCTACTTGTGATCTTTTGTGGTTCCATACAAATCACATAATTTTTTGTTATATTTCTTTTAAAAATGCCATTGTGATTTTGATGGGGATTACATTAAATCTGTATATTGCTTTGAGTAATATGGTCATCTTAACTATGTTGATTCTTCCAATCCATGAACATGGAATGTCTTTCCATTTCTTTGTGTCTTCTTCAATTTCTTTTAAAAATGTTTTATAGTTTGCAGTATATAGGTTTTTCACATCCTTTGTTAAGTTAATTCCTAGGTATTTTATTCTTTTTGTTGCAATTGCAAAAGGAATCATTTTTTACTTGTTTTTCTGAGATTTCATTGTTGGTGTATAGGAATGCAATGGACTTTTGTACGTTGATTTTGTAGCCAGCAACTTTACTATATTCGTTTATTGTTTCTAATAGCATTTTGGTGGAGTTCTTAGGATTTTCTATATATAGCATCATGTCATCTACAAAGAGTGACAATTTAACTTCTTCATTCCCAATTTGGATGCCTTTTATTTCTAACTCTTGGCTGATTGCTCTGGCGAGGACTTCCAACACTATGTTGAAAAGCAGAGGTGATGGGGAAAACACTCTCATGTTACTGAACATAGAGCAAAGGGATTCAGTTTTAAATTGTTCATTATGATATTAGCTGAGAGTTTGTCATATATGGCCTTTATTATGTTCGGGTATTTTCCTTCTATACCTATTTTATTAAATGTTTTAATCATAAATGGATGTTGTATCTTGTCAAACGCTTTTTCTACATCTATTTATATAATCATATAATTTTTGTCCTTTATTTTGTTTATGTGGTGGATCACGTTGATCAATTTGTATATCTTCAACCAACCTTGTAACCCTGGGATAAATCCCATTTGGTCGTGATGTATAATCTTTTTAATGCATTGTTGCATTTGATTTGTTAGAATTTTGTTTAGGATTTTTGCATCTGTATTCATCAGAGACATTGGTCCATAATTTTCTTTTTTCATGTTATTCTTACCAGATTTTGGTATCAGGGTAATGTTGGCCTTATAAAATAAGTTGGGGAATATTGTCTCTTCTTCAATTTGTTGAAAGAGTTTGAGTAGAACAGGTATTAGATCCTCTTTGAATGTTTGGCAGAATTCATTAGTGAAGTCATCTGGTCCTGGACTTTTGCTTTTGGGAAGGTTTCAGATGACTGATTCAATTTCTTTACTGGTGATTGGTCTATTTAGATTTTCCAGTTCTTTGTGATTCATCCTAGAAAGGCTATATGTTTCTAAGAACTTGTCTATTTCTTCTAGGTTATTGAATTTGGTGGTATATAGTCCTTCATAGTATTCTTGGATGATGTTTTGTATTTCTATGGCATCTGTGATAGCTTCCTCTATTTTATTTCTGATTTTGTTTGTGTCTTTTCTCTTCCTATCTTAGTCTGTCTGAGGCTAGCCAAGGGTTTTTCAATTTTATTAATGCCTTCAAAGAACAAGCTCTTTCTTGTGTTAATTTTTTCTATTTTCTTTTTGTTCTCCATTTCATTTAGTTCTGCTCTGATTTTTATTATTTCCTTCCTTCTGCTGACTTTGGGTTTCATTTGTTCTTTTTATAGTTCTTTAAGGTGTAACATGAGGTTATCTATCTGACATTTTTCTTCTTTCCTGAGATAGGCCTGCAATGATATAAATTTCCCTCTTACAACTACTATTGCTGCATCCCCCAAATTTTGGAAGGATGTATTTTCATTCTCATTTGTTTCTATTATCATTTGATCTCTCCTCTAATTTCTTCTTTTACCTACTTGTTCTTTAAACATATGTTGTTTAATGTCCACATATTTGCGGTTTTTCCTACTCTTTTTTTGTAGTTGATATCCAATTTCTAAGCCTTGTGATCAGAGAATATGCTTAGTATGATTTCAATCTTCTTAAATTTACTGAAGCTAGTTTTATGTCCCAATATATGATCTCTCCTTGAGAATGTTCCATGTGCACTAGAAAAACATGTATGGTCTAATGTTCTAGGATGAAGTGCTCTATAAATATCAATTATACCCATTTCATCTAATGTGTCATTTAGGGCTACTATTTCATTATTTGTTTTCTGTTGATCTAGATGATCTATTGATAGCTGCCAATGATGTGTTTAGGTCCCCTGGTATAATTGTGTTTTGGTCAATTTCTCCCTGTAGTTCTGTTAGTAGTTGCTTGGTATATTTCGGTGCTCCCTGATTGGGGGCATAAATATTGATGACTGTTATGTCTTCTTGTTCTATAGTCCCCTTTATCATTATGAAATGTCCATCTTTGTCTCTTGTTACCTTTTTTGTCCTGAAGTCTGTTTCATTTGATATCAGTATGACTACACCTGATTTTCTCTGGATACCATTTGCTTGGAGTGTCAATTTCCACCTTTTCCCTTTGAGTCTGTGTTTGTCCCTGTAGCTGAGATGTGTCTCTTGGAGGCAGCGTATGTTGGATTTAGTTTTTTTGATCCAATCTCCTACTCTGTGCCTGTTATTTGTGAGTTCAGTCCATTTACATTTAGGGTGATTATTGATATATGAGAATTTCCTATGATTCTATCTTTTGTTTTCTGGTAGGACTGTGTCTCCATTCTTTCTTTGCCTTCATGTTGCTGTCTATTATTTCTGTGTGGTGGTATTCTATCATTTTCCCCTGTGTTTCTTCTTTCATGATGTTAGATATTTCAATTCTAGATTGTTTTTGAGTGGCTACCATTAAGTTTGTGTAAAAGAAAGTTTCATATTTAGAGTATTCCATTTTCATCAGCATGCTTACTTTCTCCATACCATTATACTAGTTTAGACCTTTATTCTCCCCCCTTTTATGTTTTTGTGTTCACAAATCATATTTATTTATACTGGTTAAATAGCCTCCTTCAGTATTTCTTGTAGTACAGGTCATGTGTTAGAAAATAAACTCACTTTCTATTTGTCTGGAAAGGTCTTTATCCCTCCTTCATATCTAAAGGATATCTTTGCTGTATGTATTATTCTTGGCTCATAATTTCTCTCTTGCAATAGTTTGAATATTTGAGTCCACTCCCTCCTGATTTGTAGAGTTTCTGCTGAAAACTCTGATAATAATCTAATGGGATTTCCTTTGTACATTACCGTCTTCTTTTCCCTAGCAGCCTTGAGGATTCTTTCTTTCTCATTAATTTTTGACAGCTTCAATACAATGTGCCTTGGAGAAGGCCTGCTGAGGTTGAGATAATTAGGTGTTCTAGTTGCTTCTTGGATTCCAGTATCCAGGCCTTTCCATACGTTGAGGAAGTTCTCGTCAACTATTTGCTTGAATATACTCTCTGTTCCCTTCTCCCTTTTTTCTCCTTATGGTATGCCCATTATTCTTACATTGCTCTTTCTGATGCAGTCAGAAAGTTCTTGTAGAGTTCTTTCATTTCTTTTAGCTCTCAAGTCTCTCTCTTCTTTGATCTGTGTCATTTTCAGATTTCTATCTTTGATGTCACAATTATTTCCTTCATCTGGTCAGCTCTATTACCTAAGCTGGCTATTTCAGTCTTCATTTCTTTTATTGAGTTCTTAATCTCCAGAAATTCTATTTTGTTCTTTTTAAAAATTTTAGTCTATTTGGTCAAATGTTCATTTTGTTTATTGACTGTGTTTCTGAGTTTTTTAAACTGCCGATCTGTGTTTTCTTGCATCTCGTTGAGTTTTTTAAGAACTGCAATCTGTAATTCTCTGTCATTGAAGTCACATATTTCCATGTCTTTAAGTTCATTTCTGGAGACCTTTCATTATCTTTCTGAGCTGTCTTATTACCTTGGTTATATCCATGGCAATTAATGAATTATTGTTTCTCTTCCTAGGCATTTCCAGGAGTGGGCTCTGCAACAGGTTGGTAGAAAGAGGTATTTCCTTTGCTTTCCAGTAAGTCTTGGTAGAATGCTTTATTTTCTTTCCAACTGCAACCTTTAATTCTCTCTCACTCTGTAGTGTTATATTTTCTCTGCACTGTTCTGGCTTCTCACACAATGGGGGCATTCTCTGGAAGGTGGACCTTTCCTCTGAGAGCAGGATGCCTAGGTCTCCGGGCACTGCCTCCATTGGGGGATGTGAGAAGCTTCTGAAATTCTGAATTTCTTTGTGCACCAGATTTAGAGTCTCTGTGTTTCAGCGTCTCTGTTTACTCCTGCAGGAATCCACCCAGATAGATGGGGAGTGGGGGACAGGTGGGTTGTGAGAATTGGCTGTGAGCAATAGTGGCGACAACTTGCTTAGTCTGTCCTGCACCCAGGGCTCCCTGCTCTTCACTGAAACTAGTTGGGCTGTGAGTCCATGGCTGCAGGCCATAGTTCTCAGAACTGCGAATACAGTGGCACCTTGGTTTTTTAATGTAATCCATTCCAGAATTCCGTTCGAGTTCTGAAACATTTGAAAACCAAGGCACAGCTTCCCTATAGAAAATAATGCAAAATGGATCAATCCATTCCAGATCTTTAAAATCAACCTCTAAAATGGCAAATTTAGCATGAATTTTACTATCTAATGATATCATGGATACATAAAATTTACATCATTCGTAAACTGAAAAGTTCTTCAGTGGAGACATTTGAAAACTGAGGTACTACTGTCTTTTTATCTGACACTACTACTGTTCTGCTTCTAGCACTGGAAGGGTGGGGGTGGGGTGAGTTCTGGAAGGGTGGGGAGGGGGCAGCTTTTGTCCATGCCTAAGCCTTCCAACCTCTGCTTGGCAGTGAGGGCTTAAAGCCCTGTTTTCACCCTTCTTCCCTCAGTCTTTGCTCCGAGGTCTCTGCCATGAGCATTGGGTTCATCTGTATTGTATGCTGATCCCTCAGGAAGGACTGTGGGCCATAAGTGAGGCACTAGCAGTCGGAGTTCTTCCCTCTCCCAATGCTGCGGTAGTTCTGGGATGCAGGGAGCTCAAAGCTCCGAGCTAGATCTGCATCCTGTGCCCACGTGGCCTGCATCTCTGCACTTTCAGCTTCAGCCTCCTATGCTCACCCAATTTGCCCATCTTTAGGTGATTTCAGTTGTGTGCCTTTTAGTGTTGCCTGTCTAATGCACAGGGAGTCCTTTGTGGAATTATAGTTGTTCAATTTGTTGTAAATTCCAGGGGAGATTTCAAAAGGCTCACCTCTTGCCGCCATTTCTATGATGTCATCTCACAAAGAATTCTTAAGAACAACAGATAGTGCACTTCGGTATGAACTATTTTATGAACTCCAGGAACACAAAAGACTTTCACTGTTTTTACCACAAAATCACAGAAGAAAAGTTGCATTTTATTGTATACAATTGTATCTTGTTATGCTTTAAGTAATCAGTTTGGTATTAGAAGTATCTGAATAATTCAGACACATCCAAACCAGTGAAAGCAGTAATTACGTAAATAAAGCAAAAATAATTTAAAAATTTGTCTAGATCTAAAGGTTTCCAAAATAATTGTGTGTGTTCTACAACCAGCTCATTACACAGAGCAGTGTCTAGGAGGGTAAAAATAAGTAGAAAACCACATTGTAGACTTCTCCGTTTAATCTTAATCTAAATGGTACTGAACTGCCTAACTCAAAGGAATACATATGCTTACTATCATTTAGATACAATTTTGCCAAAACATTAATTTGGATTTTGATTTATTTTTCAATTAGAAATCAAGGAAAGTGAAAAAGTAAATGTCTTTGCCACTAAGACACCAATATTGGAAATCAGGTGAGGCATATGCCACTGACACTGATATTGTGCCAGTCAGTTTAAATCTAGTCATAAGTTAGCTGTTAATACTTATGTGAGAATTACCTTTGCAGGAAAGTCTTTTGACATTTTTCTTGTGCTATTCAAAAATGGAAATATGTTTCGAGTATACTATCCAGTCAGAATACACATTTTTATTTACTAGAGCAATTTCTTTTGGGTTTTAAATTACACTCTTGTACAAGTTTAGCTGCAAAAAAAACCACATAACGTTTCTAAAACAACTTAGTTCCTCTAGATACCTGCTTTCTGCATTAAAGTAGAAAAAATATAAACAATTGAAAGAAAACTTTGTTGAGTATTGTGCTGTCCAGATAAATGCTTGATTGAAACAAAGTGAAAATGTATTTCCTTTTCCTGAATTTTTTTGGCTGTCAATTTTATAATTAAAACAATTTTATCTTACATTTATTATATCTTTATATAATTTAGTCTGAATGTACATGGAAAACATGCCTAATGGTAGAAGAGTAACCAGTACAAGAATGTGAAAAATCTGGGCTAAATATGTCTGACTTAAGGGAACAACTGCGTTTGGAGTAGCAATATATTTTTATATCCCTGCCACTAAATACAACTAAAACCCCTGGACATTATATGTATAACATATTCAGAGAGTAGACTCTGAAAGGCAGAGAGAAGATGGAAGACTGAATAAGAAAATCAGACCCAGGGAACAACATGGAGATGCATTCCCTGAGGTTTTTGTTTTTTCCTTTTCTTTTCTTTTTTTCTGTCTTATGTATCCCAGACTGAATACTGGAGAACAGAGCAACCTGGAAATGCCAATGGGCGGACACACACGAACAAATAAGAAAAACATTCTTCTCTCTCTAGTCAAATGACTGGAAAGAAGCAGTCAAGAAATGCAGAAAATCTTTTAGGCAATAACCACTCTACTCTGGCCAAACATCACAGAAAACTGTGGCTCTTTCTCTACCCCTGCCTCCAGAGACTGAGTAGAGCCTAGATCTCCACCCTCACCAGGCTATGATAAGATGCTCCAATTCCATTGGCAGGGTGATATCAGAGAAGAATGAAAAGGAAGTCAAAACTTTCACCCCTGCTGGATGGTAATGAGGAACAATGCTTCCACGAGATGTCAATGGAGACCTGAACTTCTGTCTCATTTGGTAACAATGAGGTGCTCTTCCACCTCCTTTATGAGGTGATATCAGAGGGAGATTAGTACAGAGTCAGAACTTTTACCACTACTCAAGGATAACATAGTCACCCCTCTCCCATAGTGTGAGGTCACTTGGGGAGCAGTAATAAGACACTCCTGCCACTCCTAGCAAAGGTGTTATCAGTGAAGGCCTTGTAAGGAGCACAAATTTCCCCCCACCCAGCAATAATGATGATTACATCACTACGGTGTAAATACAATTTAAGAAGGGAAATGGTACTTCCATCCCCTGTCTGTATGAGGCAGTAATGAGGTAGTGTTCCCTCTTTCTTTTGCTTGAGTCATGTCAGAGGAAGCCACATAGAACAAAAGATTTAAGTAAGATCCAGAGTCTTATAACATAATACCCAAAGTATGTAGGTTACAATTAAAATTACTCCTCATAAAAAGAACTAGAAAAATCTCAACTTGAATGAGAAAAAAAAAAAAATAGGCAAAAATAATGAGATGGCAATGACGTTAAAATGATCTGACAAATATTTTGAAGCAGTTGTCATAAAAATTATTCAATGAACAATTTTGAACATTTTTTAAATGAATGAAAAATAGAAAATCTCAGCAAAGAAATATGAAAGAAGAAAAACACCAAACGGAAATTTTAACACTGATAAAATATAGTAGCCAAAATAAAAAAACTCAGTGGATGGGCTCAAGAGCAAAATGGAGGTGAGAAAGGAAAGAATCAGTGAACTTGAAGATAGACCAGGAGAAATTTCCCAATCAAAACAGCAGACAGAAAATAGATGGAGGGAGAAGGGACAGGGAAGAACAGAGCCTCAGGGATTTGGGATACTATAAGAATAAAGATCTAATATTTATTTATGTTCTGGAGTCACTGAAAGAAAGAAGTTAAAAGTATTTGAAGAAATAATGACTGAAAATTCCTGAAATTTGATAAAATATATAAACCTACAGACTCAAGAAGCTAAATGAACTACAAACAGGATAAATTCAAAGAAATTCATGCAAAGGTGCATTATAGTCAAACTTATAAAAAGTAAAAACAAAGAGGAAAAACCTTAAAAGCAGTATGATAGAAAAAAAGTCTTCTTACCTATAGATCAAAACCAGTTTGCATGACAGTGGAATTTTCATCAGATATTATAGAGGGCAGAGAGAAGTGGCATAATATTCTTAAATGCTAAAATATAGAAAGTGGCAATCAGAATTCTATGTCCAGTGAAAATATCCTTCAGGAATGAAGGAAAGTCAGGACATTCACAGGTGAAGGAAAAATTAGGTAATTTGTTGCTAACTGACCTACCTTAAAGGAATGACTAAAAGACATTCTCTAACAGAAATGAAATGATAAAAGAAAGACCTTTGAAACATTGGGTCAAAAGAACGACCAAGATAAAGAGGTAAAATATGGATGAAAATCCATTTTATTCTCCTCTTCAGTTTTCTAAATTATGTTTGACAATTGAAGCAAACTTTACAACACTGACTGATTTGATTCTTAATATATGGAGAAGCAATATATATACATACATAATTATAAATGGGGATGGTAAAGAAATATAGAAGGAGGAAAGACTTCTATACCCCACTCAAACTAGTAGAACTAGAAGGCTGGGAAAACTTGTGCACGTATAATACTTAAATATCCACTAAAAATATTTGTATCAGAAGCTATTTAAAGAGATAGACCCAAAAACACTATAGATAAATCAAAACTGGAATTTTTCTAATAACAAAAAGGAAGGAAATAGAAAAACATAAAACAGAGAGAACAAACCGGAAACAAAAATAATATAATGACATATGTAAGCCCTATACTATCAATAACAACATTAAATGTAAATGGTCTAACAGGTAGCTCCACGGCACAATGGATAGTGCACTGGACTTCTAAATGTAAATGGTATAAATGCACCAATTAAAGGACAGAGATTCGCAAATTGAAATTTAAAGAAACATGACCTACCTATATACTGTCTATAAAAAAACTCACTTCAAGTATAATGATATAGGTAGAATGAAAGTAAGAGGATGGAAAAGATATACCATGAAAACATGAATCACAATTAAGCAGGAGTGTCTATATTAATATCAGACAAAGTATACTTCAGGGCAAAGAAAATAACCAGCGACAGAGCAAGCCATTGCATAGTAACAAAAGGTCAACCCACCAAGAAGCATAGCAATCCTGGTATATACACCAAATAGGAGAAATGCAAAATATATAATAAAATCGAAAACAGAAGAGATAGACAAATTCACAATTATAGTTGGAGACATCAACAACCCACTCTCAACAACTGATGGAGGAACTAGACAAAAAATCAGCAGGGATATAGAAAAACAACATTTATAGAACACTTTACCCAATAAGAGAATATAAGTTCTTTTCAGGCACACCAGGAAAAAAATACCAAGATAGATCATACCCTGGGCCATAAAACAAACCACAACAAGTTTAAAATAATATAAATCATACGAAAAGTGTACTCTGACCACAATGGAACTAAACTAGAAATTAAAAACAGAAAGTAGCAGGAAATTTTTCAAACATTTGGAAGCTAAGCAACACACTTCTACATAAGCAATGGATCAATGAGAAAATCTGAGGTGAAAATTTAAATTACATTTAAGTGAATGAAAATAAAAATACAGATTATCAAAATTTGTGGAATACAGGTAAAGCCACACTGAGAGGAAAATTTATAACATTAACTGCCTACATGAGAAAAGAGGAAACATCCTTAATCAATAATGTAAGCTTTTAACTCAAGAATCTAGAAGTAGAAGATGAAAATTAACCCAAGCAATCAGAAGGAAAGAAGTAACAAAAAGTAGAAATCAATAGAGTGGAAAAAATATTTTTAAATCAATAGAGAAAATCAATGAGACAAAAACCTTGTTCTTTGAAAAGTAATAAAATTTTCAAAACTTTAGCAAGATTGACAAATCACAAAAAAGACAAAAGATACAAATTAAAATGTCAATTAATCAAGCATAAGCTATCACTGTAGACCCTACATCAAAAGTGTAAGAAGAGATTATTGTGCACAACACTGCACAGATATATTTGACAATGTACATGAAATAGACGAATTCCTCAAAAAACATGAACTATTACAACTCACTCAATACGAACTAGATGATTTGAATAGGTCCATCATTATTAAGAAAACTGTATTTTTAATTAAAAAATATACCTCTAGTCCAAATGGTTTCACCAAAGAATTTAAAGGAGAATTAGCACCTATGGCATACAATATCTTCCAGGAAATAGAAGAGGAACATTTTCCAACTTATTTTATGAAATTAGTGTTATCCTGTTACCAAAACCAAAGGTAGTACAAAACAAACAATCGAATAAAAATTAAAGAGCAATAACACTCATAAATATAGATGCAAAAATTTTTAATAAAATACTAGTAAATATAATTTGGCAATATGCAAAGCTGATTCAACATACAAAAGTCAATAATGTAGTCTACCATATTAAGATAAAAATCACAAAATTCTATCAATTGATGCAAGAAAATAATTTGACAAAATTCAACATCCATTTGGAATTAAAATATAAGAAAAGTAGAAACAGATGGAAAGTTCTTCACTGACAAAGAATATCCGCAAAAGACCTACAACTTCCATGATATTTAATAGCGAGAAATTGAATACTTTCTCCCTAAAGTCTGGAACAAACAAAGATTACCAGTTCTCATGACTTTTATTAAACATAGTATTAGAAGTGTTAGCACTTTGAAAGGCAAGAAAATGAAATAATGTCATACAATTTAAAAAGGAGAGGGGTGAAAACCTCCCTTTTCACAGATGGCATAATTGTATACATAGAAAATCCTGAGGAATCAACCAAAAAGAAAGAAAAAAAAATTAGAACTAATAATTAAACTCAGCAAGATGACTGGATTCAAGATCAACACAAAAATATCACCTGAGAAAAGCACATTTATATATTGTAACAATGAACAGGTGGACGCTGAAATTAAAAATATGACACCATTTATAATTTCTTCCAAAAACTGTGGGGACATACTTATGTGTAACTCTCACAAAACATGTATAATACTTGTAAGCTAAAAAATACAAAACATTGATAAAATAAATTTGTAAGGGAATGGAGTGACGTCATAAAAATGGCGACGTGAGGTGAACCTCTCGAAATCTCCCCTGGAATTTACAACAAATTGAACAACTATAACTCAACAAAGGACTCCCTGTGCAGCAGACAGGCAAGACTAAGAGGCACACTACTGAAATAACCTAAAGCTGGACAAATTGCATGGGGGAGGGGCGGCAGAAAAGGGAGGGAGGAGGAGGAAAGGGAGAAGTGCACAGACTGGGCCATGTGGGCAGAGGACACAGACCTAGCTCAGTGCTCCGAGCTTGCTGCATCCGGTAACTACTGCAGTGGCAGGAGAGCGAAGAACTCGGATTGCTAGGGATCCATTTATGGCCCACAGGGCTGAGGGGACAGCATATAACACAGCTGAACCCAACGCTCACAGCAGAGACCTCAGAGCAAAGACTGAGATAACAAGGCTGAAAACGGTGGTTTAAGCCCTCACTGCCACAGAGAATGGAAGCCTTGGGCACTGAGACTAGTCACCCCTTCCCTACCCTCCAGGGGCTGGCCATGTGCCCACCTGCCCAGTGATAGAAGTGGAACAGTAGCAGTGTCACATCAAAAGAACAGAATATTTGCAGTTCTGAGAATTGTGGTCCGCAGACACAGATTCGCAGCCCAACTAGTTCTGGCAAAGGGGAGGGAGCTGTGGAAGCAAGACTGGCTGTGGTGGTCGTCATGGCCATTGCTCTGGGCCACCTCACAACCCACCCCACCCCTGTCCCCACCTATCTGGGCAGATCCCTACAGTAGTAAACAGAACTGCTGAAACACATGGGCTCTGAATCTGGTGCAGGAAGAGCTTTGGAAATTCAAAAGCTCTCCGCATCCCCACATGGACGCAGCACCCTATGAACTAGGCAAACTGTTAACAGAGGAGAAGCCCACCTTCCAGGGAATACCCCCATTGTGTGAGAAACTGGAATAGTGCAGAGAAAACATAACACTACAGTGTGAGAGAGAATAACAGGCTGCAGTCACAGAGAAAATAAAACATTCTACCAACACGTACTGGAAAACAAAAGAAAGAGCTTTTCCTATCAACGTGTTGCAGAACCCACTCCTGTAGATATCTAAGAGAAATAATAAATCATTAATTGCAATGAATAACCAAGGCAACAAGACAGCTTAGAGAGAAAATAAAAAGTCTCCAGGAAAAAAACTTAAAGATATGGAAACATGTGACTTAAATGACAGAGAACTCAAGATTGCAGTTCTGAAAAACTCAGCGAGATGCAAGAAAACACAGAAAGGCAGTTTAATGAACTCAGAAACACAATCAAAGAACAACATGAACATTTTACAAAGGAGATTGAAATTTTTAAAAAGAACCAAATAGACTTTCTGGAGATTAAGAACTCAATAGAAGAAATTAAGAATGAAACAGCCAGCTTAGGTAGTAGAGTTGACCAGATGGAGGAAAGAATCAGTGACATTGAAGATAGAAACCTGGAAATCACATGGATGGAAGAAGAAAGGACTTGAGACTTAAAAGAAATGAAAGAACTCTACAAGAACTTTCTGACTTCATCAGAAAGACCAATATAAGAGTAATGGGCATACCAGAGGGACACAAACAGAGACGGGAACAGAGAGTATACTCAAACAAATAGTCGATGAGAACTTCCCAAACTTGCGGAAAGAACTTGATCCTCAAATCCAAGATGCAAAAGAACATCTCATTACCTCAACCCCAACAGGCCTTCTCCAAGGCACATTGTATTGAAGCTGTCAAAAATCAACGACAAAGAAAGAATCCGCAAGGCAGCCAGGGAAAAGAAGATGGTAACCTACAAAGGAAAGCCCATTAGAATATCATCAGACTTTTCAGCAGAAACTCTACAAGCCAGGAGGGAGTGGAACCAAATATTCAAACTATTAAAAGAGAAAAATTGCAAGCCAAGAACAATATACCCAGCAAAGATATTTTTTAGAAATGAAGGAGGAATAAAGATCTTTCCAGACGTACAGAAACTGAGGGAATTTTCTAATACACGACCTGCACTACGAGAAATACTAAAGGAGGCTATTCGACCACCACCAACAGGGACAATTTGTGGCAACCAAAACATAAAAAGGGGGAGAATAAAGGCCTGAACCGGAATATGGGAATGGAGAAAGTAAGCATGCTGAAGAAAATGGAATAGTCTAAATATCAAACGTTCTTTTATATAAACTTAATGGTAACCACTCAAAAAAAACACACAGAACTGAAATACATATTGTAATAAAAGAAGAAACAGGGAAACATCATAGAATATCACCACACAGAAATAATAGACAACAACAAAGAGGCAAAAAAACAATGGAGACACAGTCTTACCAGAAAACTAAAGACAGAATCATATGAAATCCTCACATATCAATAATCACCCTAAATGTAAATGGACTGAACTCACCAATAAAAAGGCACAGAGTAGCAGATTGGATCAAAAAACTGAACCCACCCATATACTGTCTCCAAGAGACACATCTGAGCTACAAGGACAAGCATAGACTCAAAGTGGAAGGGTGGAAATTGACACCCCAAGCAAGTGGCATCCAGAGAAAATCAGGTGTACCCATATTGATATCAGATGAAATAGACTTCAGGGATAAAACAGTAACAAGAGATAAAGACGGACATTTCATAATGGTATAGGGGACTATATAACAAGAAGACGTAACAGTCATCAATATGTATGCCCTCAATCAGGGAGCGCTGAAATATACCAAGCAACTACTAACAGAAGTAAAGGGAGAAATTGACCAAAACACAATTATACTAGGGGACTTAAATACATCATTGACAGCTGTGGACAGATCATCCAAGCAGAAAATAAATAAATAGCAACCCTAAATTACACATTAGATGAAATGGACCTAATTGACAGTTAGAGCACTTAGTCTTAAAACATCAGACTATAGATTTTTTTTTTCTAAGGTACATGGAACATTCTCAAGGAGAGATCATATATTGGGACATAAAACTAGCTTCAGCAAATTTAAGAAGATTGAAATCATACCAAACATATTCTCGGATCACAAGGCTTTGAAATTGAATATCTACTGCAAAAACAGAGAGGAAAAACCACAAATACATGGAGATTAAACAACATACTTTTAAAGAACGACTGGGTCAAAGAAGAGATAAGAGAGATCAAAAGATACATAGGAAAAAAGGAGAATGAAAACATATCCTTCCAAAATTTTTGGGACGTAGCGAAAGCAGTTTTAACACATTGTGTACAGTGGGGTTTAAATCCCTCATATCCCTCTGTTCCAGCAGGTTTTTAAAAGAAACTACTTTAAAATGCACTCCTCTTTAAAGCGTAAACACTTCTATGTCATTTATTATTTTTCTCTGGAATTTTTTAGGATTTACTCACCTATGATGTTAGTAATCCCTCCTGGTGGGACTGGTGCACTGTTCGGTTAACACAAATAATTCAATAAAATATG
Organism: Rhinolophus sinicus; assembly: GCF_057876585.1. Lineage (NCBI taxonomy): Eukaryota > Metazoa > Chordata > Mammalia > Chiroptera > Rhinolophidae > Rhinolophus > Rhinolophus sinicus. The sequence goes on along the minus strand of NC_142507.1, from coordinate 22,379,378 downwards.
CAAAGTAAAAAGAGTCAACAGTAAAAACGAGAATTCTCGTTATCCATCCTTAATGCATGGCTCAGAAAAAATGAAGATTCTCGTGATCCGCAACATGTTTAAGATGAAAATTTGGGTCATTACAGGCCTATCTCAAGAAACAAGAAAAATCTGAAATAAATAACCTCACGTTACACCTTAAAGAACTAGAAAGAGGACAAATGAAACCCAACGTCAGCAGAAGAAAGGAAACAATAAAAATCAGAGCAGAACTAAATGAAATAGAGAACAAAAAGACAATAGAAAAAATTAGTATCACAAAGAGCTGGATCTTTGAAATAATTAACAAAATTGACAAATGCTTGGCTAGACTAAGATAAAAAGAGAAAAGACACTAATAAACAAAATCAGAAATGAAAGAGGGGAAGTTATCACAGATGCCACAGAAATACAAAGGATCATCCAATAATATTATGAAGGACTATAAGGCACCAAATTTAATAACCTAGAAGAAATGGACAAGTTCTTAGAAACATATAGCCTTCCAAGGCTGAACCATGAAGAACTGGAAAATCTAAGTAGACCGATCACCAGTAACGAAATTGAATCAGTCATCCAAAACCTTCCCAAAGCAAAAGTCTGGGAACAGATGGCTTCACTAGTGATTTCTACCAAACCTTCAAAGAGGATCTAATGCCAAATCCTGCTCAAACTCTTCCAAAATTGAAGAAGAGGCAGTACTCCCTAACTCATTTTATGAGGCCAACATTACCCTGACACCAAAACCTGCTAAGGATAAAAAACAAAAAAAGAAAATTACAGACCAGTATCTCTGATGAATTCAGATGCAAAAACCCTAACAAAATTCTAGCAAATCTAATGCAACAGTGCATTAAAAGGATTCTTCATCACGACCAAGTGGGGTTTATCCCAGGGCACAAGGATGGTTCAACATATGCAAATCCATCAATATGATATAGCACATAAACAAAGTAAATGACAAAAATCATAGATTATATCAATTGATGCAGAAAAAGCATTTCACAAGATACAACATTTATGATTAAACCATTTAATAAAATAGGTATAGAAGGAAAATACCTTAACATAATAAAGGCCATACATGACAAACCTTCAGCTAATCTCATAATTAATGGTGAAAAACTGAAGCCCTTTGCTCTACATTCAGGAAACATGACAGGGCTGTCCCCTATCACCTCTGTTTTTCAACATAGTGTTGGAAGTCCTCAACAGAGCAATCAGGCAAGAGAAAGAAAGAAAAGGCATCCAAATTGGGAATGAAGAAGTTATATTGTCACTCTTAGCAAATGACATGATGCTGTACATAGAAAACCCTAAAGACTCCAACAAAAAGCTTTTAGAAACAATCAAGGAATACACTAAAGTTGCCAGCTACAATATCAACGTACAAAAGTCCATTGCATCCCTATATAATATAAATTTCAGAAAAAGAAATTTAAAAAAAGAATTCCTTTTGAAATTGCAACAAAAAGAATAAAATACCTAGGAATAAACTTAACCAAGGATGTGAAGGACCTATATGCTGAAAACTATAGGACATTTTTTAAAGAAATTGAAGACACAAAGAAATGGAAAGACATTCCGTGCTCATGGATTGGAAGAATCAACATAGTTAAAATGGCCATATTACCCAAAGCAATATACAGATTTAATGAAATCCCCATCAAAATCCCAAGGGCATTTTTTAAAGACATAGAACAAAAAATCATCAGATTTGTTTGGAACCACAAAAGACCCCGAATAACCAAAGCAATCTTAAGAAAAAAGAACAATAATGGAGGTATCACACTTCCTGACTTTGGCTTGTACTACAGGGCTACAATAATCAAAACAGCATGGTATTGGCAGAAAAACAGACACATAGACCAATGGAATAGAATTGAGAACCCAGAAATAGAACCACATAAATATGGACAGATAATTTTTGAAAAAGAAGCTATAAACATACAATGGAGGAAAGACAGCCTCTTCAATAAATGGTGCTGGGAGAATTGGATAGCCACGTGCAAAAGAATGAAACTGGACTGCTATTTGTCACCATGTACCAAAATCAATTCAAAATGGATCAAAGACTTAAGCATAAGGCCTGACACAATAAACTACATAGAAGAAAACATAGGTACTAAACTTATGGACCTTGGGTTCAAAGAGCATTTTATGAATTTGACTCCAAAGGCAATGGAAGTAAAAGCTAAAATAAACGAATGGGACTCTATGAAACTTAAAAGCTTCTGCACAGCAAAAGAAACCATCGACAAAGTAAAGAGGCCACCAACTGATTGGGAGAAGATTTTTGCAAACAGTGCCTCTGATAAGAGGCTAATATCCAAAACATACAAGGAACTCATGCAACTCAACAACAAAAAAACAAACAACCCAATTGAAAAATGGGCAGAGGACCTGGAGAGACATTTCTCCAAAGAGGACATACAAATGGCAAATAGACATATGAAAAAATGCTCAACATCACTAATCATCAGAGAAATGCAAATCAAAACCACAATGAGATATCACCTCACCCCAGTTAGAATGGCTATCATCAACAAGACAAATAGTAACAAATGTTGGAGAGGCTGTGGAGAAAAAGGAACCCTCATACACTGTTGGTGAGAATGCAGACTGGTGCAGTCATTATGGAAGGCAGTGTGGAGGTTCCTCAAAAAATTACAAATAGAATTACCATATGACCCAGCAATCCCTCTCCTGGGTATCTACCCCAAAAATCTGAAAACATTTATACATAAAGACACGTGTGCTCCAATGTTCATTGCAGCTTTGTTTACGGTGGCCAAGACATGGAAACAACCAAAATGTCCTTTGATAGATGAATGGATAAAGAAGTTGTGGTATATGTACACAATGGAATACTATTCGGCGGTAAGAAAAGATGATATAGGAACATTTGTGACAACATGGATGGATCTTGAAAGTGTAATGCTAAGCGAAATAAGTCAGACAGAAAAAGCAGAGACCGTATCATTTCACTGATATGTGGTATATAAAGCAAAAACAGCAAAAGAACAAGACAAATAAATGAGAAACAAAAACTCATAGACACAGATAATAGTTCAGTGGTTACCAGAGGTTAAGGGGGGTGGGGGGTGGGAGATGAGGGTAAGGGGGATCAAATATATGGTGATGGAAGGAGAACTGACTCTGGGTGGTGAACAAACAATGGGATTTATAGATGATGTAATACAGAATTGTACACCTGAAATCTACGTAATTTTACTAACAATTGTCACCCCAATAAATTTTTAAAAAAACAACAGCATGGTACTGGCATAAAAACAGACACATAGATAAATGGAACAGAATAGAGAGCCCAGAAATAAATCCATGCCTATACGGTCATTTAACCTACAACAATGTTTTATGCACCTGAAATTAATAATAAATAAATAAATAAATAAATAAATAAATAAATAAAACAGTACAAAGTTTCCTCAAAAAATTAAAAGTAGAATTGCCACATGTTCCAGCCAACCTACTTGTGGATATTTATCCAAAATTATTGTAATCGGAAACTCGAAGAGATGTGTATTATAACACTATTCACAATAGCCGAGATGTGGGAGCAACCAAAATGCCCATCAATGGATGAATGGATAAAATGTGGCATATGCATAGAAATACTTTTCAGTCTTAATAAAGAAGGAAATTCTCAATAAGCAACAACATGGATGAACCTTAAAGATATGTGCTAAGTAAAAGAAGCCAGGCACAGAAAGATAAATACTGCATGATTCCACTTACATGAGATAGCTAAAATAGTCATATGCATAGCATTGAAGAACGGAATGCTGGTTTCCCTGGCCTGCATGGAAAGGGAAACAGGGAGTTACTAATCAAATCAATGTGTGTAAAACTTCAGTTAGGCAAGATGAAAAACTTTTAGAGATTTGTTGTACAACATTGTACATATAGTCAACAATAATGTATTGTATACTTAAAAGTTTATTAAGAATGTAAATCTCATGAGTTCTTACTACAATAAAATAAAATATTAAAAAAACAGAATTCCAAATAATTCATGTGCTCTGCCCCTAAGGAGTTTGCATATTATGCACCTAAAGACTCCCTTCCAAAGAGTACAGTATGGAAATAGAGAAAAATGTAAATTTACAGTGAAGAAACCTGACAAACATTACCCCAGCCAAGTAATCAAGCTTCATATTAACAGTAATAAGCCATGTTGGTAGTCTTTATTGTTGATAAGATGTGATGAAAATGGCACTTTATTTCTGTGGTCTTTCTTCTCCGAACTTATAAACCTTCTCATCGTGGCTGCAGTTTTGCCTCTTCCACAGTGAACTAAAGTGGTATCATATATATGTGACCTTTACAGACTGGACTCTGTCATGTAGCAATATGAATTTAAGTTTCTTTTTTTTTTTCTTTTTTATTAAATTTATTGGGGTGACAATTGTTAGTAAAATTACATAGATTTCAGGTGTACAATTCTGTATTACATCATCTATAAATCCCATTGTGTGTTCATCACCCAGAGTCAGTTCTCCTTCCATCACCATATATTCGATCCCCCTTACCCTCATCTCCCACCCCCCACCCCCCGCCCCCCTTACCCTCTGGCAACCACTAAACTATTGTCTGTGTCTATGAGTTTCTGTTTCTCATTTGTTTGTCTTGTTCTTTTGTTGTTTTTGGTTTATATACCACATATCAGTGAAATCACATGGTTCTCTGCTTTTTCTGTCTGACTTATTTCGCTCAGCATTACTCTCTCAAGATCCATCCATGTTGTCACAAATGTTCCTATATCATCTTTTCTTACTGCCGAATAGTATTCCATTGTGTATATGTACCACAACTTCTTTATCCATTCATCTATCGAAGGACATTTTGGTTGTTTCCATGTCTTGGCCACCGTAAACAAAGCTGCAATGAACATTGGAGCACACGTGTCTTTATCTCTAAATGTTTTCAGATTTTTTGGGTAGATACCCAGGAGAGGGATTGCTGGGTCATATGGCAATTCTATTCGTAATTCTTTGAGGAACCTCCACACTGCCTTCCATAACGGCTGCACCAGTCTGCATTCCCACCAACAGTGTATGAGGGTTCCTTTTTCTCCACAGCCTCTCCAACATTTGTTATTATTTGTCTTGTTGATGATAGCCATTCTGACTGGGGTGAGGTGATATCTCATTGTGGTTTTGATTTGCATTTCTCTGATGATTAGTGATGTTGAGCATTTTTTCATATGTCTATTTGCCATTTGTATGTCCTCTTTGGAGAAATGTCTCTTCAAGTCCTCTGCCCATTTTTCAATTGGGTTGTTTGTTTTTTTGTTGTTGAGTTGCATGAGTTCCTTGTATATTCTGGATACTAGTCCCTTATCGGAGGCACTGTTTGCAAAAATTTTCTGCCATTCAGTTGGTGGCCTCTTTACTTTGTCAATGGTTTCTTTTGCTGTGCAGAAGCTTTTAAGTTTCATAGAGTCCCATTCGTTTATTTTAGCTTTTACTTCCATTGCCTTTGGAGTCAAGTTCATAAAATGCTCTTTGAACCCAAGGTCCATAAGTTTAGTACCTATGTTTTCTTCTATGTAGTTTATTGTGTCAGGTCTTATGCTTAAGTCTTTGATCCATTTTGAATTAACTTTGGTACATGGTGACAAATAGCAGTCCAGTTTCATTCTTTTGCACGTGGCTATCCAATTCTCCCAGCACCATTTATTGAAGAGGCTGTCTTTGCTCCATTGTATGTTTTTAGCTTCTTTGTCAAAAATTATCTGTCCATATTTATGTGGTTTTATTTCTGGGTTGTCAATTCTATTCCATTGGTCTATGTGTCTGTTTTTCTGCCAATACCATGCTGTTTTGATTATTGTAGCCCTGTAGTACAAGCCAAAGTCAGGAAGTGTGATACCTCCATTATTGTTCTTTTTCTTTAAGATTGCTTTGGCTATTCGGGGTCTTTTGTGGTTCCAAACAAATCTGATGATTTTTTGTTCTATTTCTTTAAAAAATGCCATTGGGATTTTGATGGGGATTGCATTGAATCTGTATATTGCTTTGGGTAATATGGCCATTTTAACTATGCTGATTCTTCCAATCCATGAGCATGGAATGTCTTTCCATTTCTTTGTGTCTTCTTCAATTTCTTTCAAAAATGTCTTATAGTTTTCAGCATATAGGTCTTTCACATCCTTGATTAAGTTTATTCCTAGGTATTTTATTCTTTTTGCTGCAATTGCAAAAGGAATTGTTTTTTGTATTTCTTTTTCTGAGATTTCATTGTTAGTATATAGGAAGGCAATGGACTTTTGTGCGTTGATTTTGTAGCCGGCAACTTTACTGTATTCGTTGATTGTTTCTAATAGCTTTTTGGTGGAGTCTTTAGGGTTTTCTATATATAGTATCATGTCATCTGCAAAGAGTGTGTGATAATTTAACTTCTTCATTCCCAATTTGGATGCCTTTTATTTCTTTCTCTTGCCTGATTGCTCTGGCAAGGACTTCCAACACTATGTTGAAAAGCAGAGGTGATAGGGGACATCCCTGTCGAGTTCCTGAACGTAGAGCAAAGGGCTTCAGTTTTTCTCCATTAATTATGAGATTAGCAGAGGGCTTGTCATATATGGCCTTTATTATGTTAAGGTATTTTCCTTCTATACCCATTTTATTAAGTGTTTTAATCATAAATGGATGTTGTATCTTGTCAAATGCTTTTTCTGCATCAATTGATATAATCATATGATTTTTGTCCTTTATTTTGTTTATGTGATGTATCACATTGATGGATTTGCGTATGTTGAACCATCCTTGTGCCCCGGGGATGAACCCCACTTGGTCGTGATGAATAATCTTTTTAATGCATTGTTGTATTCGATTTGCTAGAATTTTATTTAGGATTTTTGCATCGGTATTCATTAGAGATATTGGTCTGTAGTTTTCTTTTTTTGTGCTGTCCTTACCAGGTTTTGGTATCAGGGTAATGTTGGCCTCATAAAATGAGTTAGGGAGTACTGTCTCTTCTTCAATTTTTTGGAAGAGTTTGTGCAGAATTGGTATTAGATCCTCTTTGAAGGTTTGGTAGAATTCACTAGTGAAGCCATCTGGTCCCGGACTTTTGCTTTTGGGAAGGTTTTGGATGACTGATTCAATTTCGTTAGTGGTGATCGGTCTGTTTAGATTTTCCAGTTCTTCATGGTTCAGCCTTGGAAGGCTATATGTTTCTAAGAACTTGTCCATTTCTTCTAGGTTGTTGAATTTGGTGGCATATAGTCCTTCATAGCATTCTTGGATGATCTTTTGTATTTCTGTGGTGTCCGTGACAACTTCCCCTTTTACGTTTCTGATTTTGTTAATCAGTGTCTTCTCTCTTTTTATCTTAGTAAGTCTAGCCAAGGGTTTGTCAATTTTGTTAATCTTTTCAAAGAACCAGCTCTTTGTCACATTAATTTTTTCTACTGTCTTTTTGTTCTCTATTTCATTTAGTTCTGCTCTAATTTTTATTATTTCCTTTCTTCTGCTGAACTTGGGTTTTACTTGTTCTTCTTTTTCTAGTTCTTTAAGGTGTAACATGAGGTTATTTATTTGGGAGTTTTCATGTTTCTTGAGATAGGCCTGTAATGAGATAAATTTCCCTCTTAAAACTGCTTTCGCTGCATCCCAAAAATTTTGGTAGGATGTATTTTCATTGTCATTTGTTTCTATGTATCTTTTGATCTCTCCTCTAATTTCTTCTTTGACCCAGTCCTTCTTTAAAAGTATGTTGTTTAATCTCCATGTATTTGTGTTTTTCCCCGCTTTCTTTTTACAGTTGATATCCAATTTCAAAGCCTTGTGATCAGAGAATATGCATGGTATGATTTCAATCTTCTTAAATTTGTTGAGACTGATTTTATGTCCCAATATATGGTCTATCCTTGAGAATGTTCCATGTACACTAGAAAAGAATGTACAGTCTGATGTTTTAGGATGAAGTGCTCTCTCTATATATATATATCAATTATGTCCATTTCATCTAATGTGTCATGTAGGGCTACTATTTCGTTATTTATTTTCTGTTTGGATGATCTATCCATAGCTGTCAATGATGTATTTAAGTCTCCTAGTATAATTGTGTTTTGGTCAATTTCTCCCTTTAGTTCTGTTAGTAGTTGCTTGGTGTATTTCGGTGCTCCCTGATTGGGGGCATAAATATTGATGACTGTTATGTCTTCTTGTTTTACAGTCCCCTTCACCATTATGAAATGTCCATCTTTGTCTCTTGTTATCTTTTTCACCTTGAAGTCTGTTTCATCTGATATCATTATGGCTACACCTGATTTTCTCTGGGTACCATTTGCTTGGAGTGTCAATTTCCACCCTTTCACTTTGAGTCTATGCTTGTCCTTGTAGCTGAGATGTGTCTCTTGGAGACAGCATATGGTTGGGTTTAGTTTTTTGAACCAATCTGCTACTCTGTGCCTTTTTATTGGTGAGTTCAGTCCATTTACATTTAGGGTGATTATTGATATGTGAGGATTTCCTGTCATTCTATCTTTAGTTTTCTGGTAAGGCTGTGTCTCCATTGTTTCTTTGCCTTTTTGTTGTTGTCTATTATTTCTGTGTGGTGGTATTCTATGATGTTTCCCTCTGTTTCTTCTTTTATTTCAGTATATATTTCAATTCTGGATTTATTTTGAGTGGTTACCCTTAAGTTTATGTAAAAGAAAGTTTGATATTTAGAGTATTCCATTTTCTTCAGCACGCTTACTTTCTCCATTCCCATATTCCGGTTCAGGCCTTTACTCTACCACTTTTTGAGTTTTGGTTGTCACAAATTGTCCCTGTTGATGGTGGTTGAATAGCCTCCTTTAGTATTTCTTGTAGTGCAGGTCTTGTATTAGAAAATTCCCTCAGCTTCTGTATGTCTGGAAAGGTCTTTATTCCTCCTTCATATCTAAAGGATATCTTTGCTGGATATATTATTCTTGGCTCATGATTTCTCTCTTTCAATAGTTTGAATATTTGGTTCCACTCCCTCCTGGCTTGTAGAGTTTCTGCTGAAAAATCTGATGACAATCTAATGGGCTTTCCTTTGTAAGTTACTGTCTTCTTTTCCCTGGCTGCCTTGAGGATTCTTTCTTTGTCGTTGATTTTAGACAGCTTCAATACAATGTACCTTGGAGAAGGTCTGTTGGGATTGAGGTAACTAGGTGTTCTATTTGCTTCTTGGATTCGAGGGTCCAGTTCTGTCCACAAATTTGGGAAGTTCTCATCGACAATTTGTTTGAATATATTCTCTGTTCCCTTCTCTCTTTCTTCTCCTTCTGGTATGCCCATTATTCTTATAGTGCTCTTTCTGATGGAGTCAGAAAGTTCTTGTAGAGTTCTTTCATTTCTTTTAAGTCTCAAGTCTCTTTCTTCTTCTATTTGTGTCATTTCCAGGTTTCTATCTTTGATGTCACTGATTCTTTGCTCCATCTGGTCAACTCTACTACCTAAGCTGGTTATTTCATTCTTAATTTCTTCTATTGAGTTCTTAATCTCCAGAAATTCTATTTGGTTCTTTTTTAAAATTTCAATCTCTTTCGTAAAATGCTCATGGTGTTCTTTGATTGAGTTTCTGAGTTCATTTAACTGCCTATCTGTGTTTTCTTTTATCTCCTTGAGTTTTTTCAGAACTGTAATCTTGAATTCTCTGTCATTTAAGTCACATATTTCTGTATCTTTAAGTGCCTTCTCTGGAGATTTTTCACTTTCTTTCTGAGCTATCTTGTTGCCTTGGTTATTCATGGCGATTACTGGTTTACTATTTCTCTTCCTAGACATCTACAGGAGTGACTTCTCCAACAGGTTGATAGAAAGCGGTCTTTCTTTTGTTTGCCAGTACTTGTTGGTAGAATGTTTTATTATTTCTCCAACTGCAACTTATTTTTCTTCTCCTACATGGTAGTGCTATGTTTTCTCTGCACTATTCCAACTTCTCACACAATGGGGGGATTCCCTGGGAGACGGGCTTCTCCTCTGTTAATAGTTCGTCTAGGTCACAGGGCGCAGTGTCCCGGTGGGTATGCGGAGAGCTTTTGATGTTCCAAAGCTCTTCCAGCTCCTGATTCAGAGCCCGTATATTTCAGCAGTTCTGTTTACTCCTGCAGGGATCCGCCCAGATAGGTGGGGTCAGGGGCGGGGTGAGTTGTGAGAGGTGGCCCAGAGCAATGGCAGCGACCACCACCACAGCCGGTCCTGCTTCCACAGCTCTCTCCCCTTTGCTGGAACTAGTTGGGCTGTGAATTTGTGTTTGCGGCCCACAGTTCTCAAAACAGCAAATTTTCTGTTGTTTTGATCTGACACTGCTACTGTTTCGCTTCTAGCACCGGGCAGGTGGGGCGGGGCGAGCTCTGGGAGGGGCGGGAGGGGGCAGATAGTCTCAGTGCCTAAGGCTCCGTTCTCTGCTCGGCAGTGCGGGCTTAAACCACCGTTTTCAGCCTTTTTCCCTCAGTCTTTTCTCCGAGGTCTCTGCCGTGAGCGTTGGGTTCAGCCGTGTTATATGCTGTCCCCTCAGCCCTGTGGAGTCCTGGCGGAGCCCTAGCAGCCCGAGTTCTTCCCTCTCCCGCAGCTGCGGTAGTTCCGGGAAGCAGCGAGCTCGGAGCACTGAGCGAGGTCTGAGTCCTGGGCCCGCGCGGCTCCGTCTCCGAGCACTTCTCCCTTTCCTCCTCCCTCCACTCGCGCGAATCTCCCACCTGTAGGTGATTTCAGTTGGTAGTGGGCCTCTTCGTCTTGCCTGTCTGCTGTGCAGGGAGTCCTTTGTGGAGTTTTTGTTGTTCGATTCTTTGTAAATTCCAGGGGAGCTTTACAGAGGCTCACCTCACGCCGCCATTTTTCCAGAAGTTCGAATTTAAGTTTCTTGTGTGTCTTTTAATGGCTTTAGTCCTATTTTTACTGCAGAAAAAATATTTAATTGTATGGATGTATATCAGGTTGTTCATCTATTCACCTTCAAGGATATCTTGGTTGCTTCTACTTTTTGATAAGCATGAATAAAACTGTTATAAACGAAAAACAAAAACAAAAAAAGCTAAAATAAATGAATGGGACTATATCAAACTTAAAAGCTTCTGCACAGTAAAAGAAACCATCGACAAAATAAAGAGACAACCAACTGAATGGTAGAAGATTTTTGCAGTGTCTCTGATAAGGCGCTAACATCAAAAATATATAAGGAACTCATGCAACTCAACAAGAAAAAACAAACAACCCAACAGACATATGAAAAAATGCTCAACATCACTAATCATCAGAGAAATGCAAATAAAAACCACAATGATGTAGATGCCTGATCTCTGCACAGTACACCTGAAGCTGAACAATACTGAATGACAACTATAATTTTATATAAATATATATGTATGTATGTATATTTATATATTTGTATGTATATTGTTACAGGAAGCGGAGTACAGCATTAGGAATAGAGACAGTGGAAATGTGTTGGCTCTGTGCGAGGTCAGAGGGATAGTGGATGGGGGGAGGGGGGTTCACACAGTGTGAGGGATATAAATGATAAACATCTAAGTTTTGCTTTGTCTTGTGCACCTGAAACTAATAAAAAAAAAAATTTTTTTAAAAACCCACAATGAGATATCACCTCACACCAGTCAGAATGGCTATCATCAACAAGACAAATAGTAACAAGTGTTGGAGAGGCTGTGGAGAAAAAGGAACCCTCATACACTGTTGGTGGGAATGCAGATTGGTGCAGCCGCTATGGAACACAGTGTGGAGCTTTCTCAAAAAGTTACGAATAGAATTATTATATGACGCAGGGATCTCTCTCCTGGGTATCTACACAAAAAATCTGAAAACATTTATACATAAAGACAAGTGTGCTCCAATGTTCCTTGTAGCTTTATTTACAGTGGCCAAGACATGGAAACAACCAAAATGTCCTTCGATAGATGAGTGGATAAAGAAGTTGTGGTATATATACACAATGAAATACTATTTTGCGGTAAGAAAAGATGATATAGGACCATTTGTGACAACATGGATGGATCTTGAGATTATTATGCTAAGCGAAATAAGTCAGACAAAAAAAGCAGAGAACCACATGATTTCACTGACATGTGGTATATAAAACTGAAAGCAACAATAGAACAAGACAAACAAATAAAGAAACAAAAAATCATAGACACTGACAATAGTTTGATGGTTACCAGAGGGTAAGGGAGCATCGGGGTGGTAGATGAGGGTAAAAGGGATCAAATATATGGTGATAGAAGGATAACTGACTGTGGGTGGTGAACACACAATGTGATTTATAGATGATGTAATACAGAAATGCTCACTTGAAATCTATGTAAATTTACTAACAATTGTCACCCCAATAAATTTTAATTGAAAAAAAAAAACAATTTCTTAAAGGTCTAAATAAATGGAGCAGAATACCTGTGTACACAATGGAAGATTGTATGTAATAAAGATATATTTCTCCCTAAGTTGATATACCGGTTTATGCAATGACTATCAAGTTCAAGATTTCTGAGAGCTATAAGATTTTTTATAGTTACAGGAAAGATTATTTCAAAGTAATATGTGAGGTCTGTCAATTAAGTTGCAAACCTACCACCATGTGCTTACATTGGCAACACTGTACAAACAGCTCGGTAAGGTTTCATAACCTTGGTATATCAGTGTCCCACAGCTGTGTTCGTGTAGACATGTGGTGGTGTCTTGCTAAGTGGCATTCCTTATTGTTGTTGCATGTTTTGTGTGCCATCGCGAGAATGTCTGAGCTTGAATTAGAACAATGAACAAACATTAAATCTTTTGTTAAACTTCGCAAGAGTGGAAGTGAAATCAGAGACATGTTAGTCCAAATTTATGGGGATAATGCCATGAAGAAAATAGCAGTGTACAAATGGATTAAACGTTTTTCTGAGGGGAGAGAGTGTGTCACTGATGAAGAGAGGTCAAAGTGGACAATAACGAGCAGAAATGACGAAAATATTGCAAAAATTCGTCGAACTGTATGTCAAAATCATCGGTTGACTGTGAGAATCATAGCAGACCAAGCAAACGTCAATAGGGAAAGTTAGGAAAATCTTAACTGAAAATCTTGGAATGAGAAATGTGTGTGCAAAAATGGTCCTGAAGGAGTTCACTGATGAACAAAAAGCAAAGGAGAGTCGAAGTTTGCCAAGACTTTTTCGAGAGGCAAGACAATGTTTTGGGCCATGTTATCACTGGTGATGAAACATGGGTGTACCTATACAACTGTGAAACAAAGCATCAAAGTGCACAGTGGAAGTCAGCCAATTCTCTACGACCAACAAATTTCTTTCAGTCCCAATCAAGAGTAAAAATGATGTTGCTAAACTTTTTTGATATCAGAGGGATTATTCATTATGAATTTGGACAAATAGTTAATGAAGTTTACTATTTGGAAGTGCTGAAAAGGCTGCATGAAAAAGTGAGATGAAAACGACCTGAATTTTTCACCAACAATTCATGGCTCTTGCATCACAACAATGCACCAATTCACACGGCACTGTCTGTGAGAGAGTTTTTAGCCAGTAAACAAATAACTATATTGGAATACCCTCCCTAGTCACCTTATCTGGCTCCCAATGACTTCTTTCTTTACCTGAAGATAATGGAAATATTGAAAGGAAGACATTTTGATGACATTCAGGACATCAAAGATAATGCGGTGACAGCTCTGACGGCCATTCCAAAAAAAGAGTTCCAAAATTGCTTTGAATGGTAGACTAGGTGCTGGCGTCGGTGCATAGCTTCCCAAGGGGAGTACTTAGAAGGTGACTGTAGTGATATACAGCAATGAGGTCTGTAGCACTTTTCTAGGATGAGTTCTTGAACCTAATTGTCAGACCTAGTATGGAAATGCAAAGGAACTAGAATAGCTAAAACAGTTAAAAATAAAATAGAAGTAGTCAGTCTACTTGATTTTAGGAATTATTATGTAGTTATACTAATCACTGTATAATTTCCTATGCGATTCCATTTGTATAAATTCTCACAAAATTATAGTGATGGTCAACAAATTAATGCCACCGGTTACAGAGGGTGGGAGTAAGAAGATGAGTGTGATTACAAAAGGGTACTACGTGAAACTTTGTGGTGATGGAATAGTTGTGTGTTTCAATTGTGGTGATGGTTACATGAATCTACACATGCAATGACATGACAGAAACATCCACACACTTTATACCAATGTCAGTCCATACTTTTGATGTTGTACTCTACATTTAAGAGCTCACTAGTTGGGGGAAACTGGGTGAAGGTACACTGATTCTCTGTGCTTTGCTTGCAATTTTCTATGAACCTATAATTATTTCAAAACAAAAAGTTTTTTACAGGTCCTAATTTGGCTCTAATGCTCCACAGAACTCACTATCTATATGACATGCGGTGTTGCAGGATCAAGGAGCCTTTTAAAGTATGTGTGATTTTTTTTTTTTTTTTTTTTATTGAGATGCTTGCCCATCAGGTGACAATTTGGTCATTGACTTCTAGGTTTGTATTCCTTTGACTTGGGAATGGTCAATGAAGTCCTACTTGGGCTGAACAGTTTGGAAAGCAACATCTGTGTTTCTTCGTTATGTTCAAATGCAGAATAAAGTAACAGTGGATATTTTAGTTGTTCTATAAATAAAAACACTTCCTCTTTCTTTTAATGGAGACAGATGGATTGAGTCTCTGCTGAGTGGCCATTAAAGCACTGTCTGTTAGGTATATATCTAGTTGCACAGAAGATGATAAATGATTCTGGAGCTAATATTATCTAATTGACATTTTCTCAAAGTACTACATTTTTGGTATGCTTAAATATTCCTGAAAAGCTATCTATTATCCTAGATTTAATTCTAATTAAATGAAATGCATTTAGCTTTTGTTTTAGAATTAGTATAATTAGAGCATGTTTACTTTTTACACACATGAGGCTTTTCTTATAATGCATAGTTAAATGTTATTTGGCAAATCCTTCTAATTTCACATCCTTCAATATCCATTTTTTGGTGCTACTTTCTGGTGCCAGCATGGCCCAAATCATAGAACTAAAAAAAGACCTTATACATCACTTGGTCCACAGGGCTCAAATTCCAACAAGTGTTCTCTCCTGGAACATGACTATTTTTTAATGGAATTTGAATGTATTTAGGTTGGGCACAAGATATTCCCTTGGCCACAGCCCAAAACAGCCTCTCTGAGTCACCTCCACTGCTTTGCTAGTCTATTCTTTACTCGAAATTAGATTGTGAAACTCCTCCTCCTTGTTTAGCACTCTCATAGATGAAAAAACAGATGCCATAGGTTGCTAAGATATTTTATCAAGGCCACATAACTAATTCATTGCAAAGCTGGGTTTGCGTCCATGTCTGTCTTCTGGTCCCTCTCCCCTGCAACCCCATTTACTCCACTTTTTTGTACACCCAGCAGGCATTTTTTAAAAATCCAAATCCTGGGGAGAGATCCAGAAACTCCACATACACAGAAAAATTTCTCTGTGTGTCCAAAAATGCTCAAAGGAACAGCCCAACAGGAGATCCAGGCCAAGTTCAAAGTGATCGCTTGTTGCATAACGTAGATCAGACCCTACTGCAAGAAGCAGCCTGCCTCTATGCCAGCTCTCCCATCCCCATCCCCAATCTAAATTGATTTTGTGCTTCCTGTTTTTCTGTGCTTGACAAAGAAAGCAAAAGTAACATGCTGTAAGTGGATAATTGCCAAAAAAGCAAAATGGCCTTTAAAAAAAATCACTTGCTTCAAATTTCCAATTGTAGTTTAAAGTTGCTTTGCAAGCAGATACCGCATTATGCTAATAATATGTTAAATCATTAAGGTCTTTCTATTTGTCTATTGATTGTTTAAGTAGAATGTTATGACAGGGAAGTATTGGTGCTAGCAGTATCGACCCACCTTCAGTGTGTTCTTAAGCAGGCAACTCTGGTGTATACATTACACTAACTGATATAGTGTCTGTCATAAGCCATTTTATCATGACCCTTGATGTTGCACTGAGACAGTCTTTTGGGAACTTTAACATTCTAGAAAATATGAGAAAATATAGCCCATATAAAAATAATGTTAATTATTATTTGTTGAGTATTTTTCCTGAACCAGGAAGAGTGCTAGGGATTTTGCCTATCTCATTTCTAATATTCAACCCTATTCATAGAGATTATACTTTCTTTTTTGGTAAAACTGAGATTCAGAAAGGTGAATTCACTCTGCTAAACACTCTTGGCAGACAACAGCTACTACTGATGTAGGACCTGCTGGCAATTTCTGGGTGTAGGCCAGAATGGTGTCTCGGACCAGGAAGAGGCAAGAAATCTGTTAGATTCTTAGAGAGGGCCTGTCCAAAGAGGTGTGGACTATCCCTAAACCCCTGAGGAAGGACCATCCCGGTGAGCTGTGAAATCTGGCTTTCAGGGTCCTCAAAGGCAAAGAGATATTATGAGTAAGGGTGCACGGGTATATAGAAAAAGGCATCTTTTAAATCTAATACCATGAACCAGCTGGCATTTTCAGGTATTTGGCCTAGGAGTGTGTAAGGATTTGGAACTATAGGGTGTACAGGAATAACTGCCTTGTTGATGACCCATAGGTCTTGAACCAATCTCCACTCTCCATTTGGTTATGGAACCCCTAAGATGGGGGGTGTTGCAAGGGCTGTGGCATTCTCTAAGGAGCCCTTGTCATTTGAGACTGTTAATGATAGGGATTAATCCTTTCTGGGCCTCAGGTTTCAGAGGGTATTGTTTCCGGCAAGGAGATAAAGTAGGGTCTTTAAGGTGAATATGGACTGGAGCAGCTGTTAAGGTGCGACCAATTGTTCCTCGTGATGCCTAAACATTAGGGTTGATGTTGGTTTCTACTACTGGGAGGCAGCTAGGAATGCTTCCAGGGGCTAGGAGAACAATAGTTCCCATCACCATCATACTGTCTCTTCCTAATAGAGGAGTAGAACTTTCTGGCATGATTAAGTATGAATGGGAGCACATTAGGTCACCCTATACACAGCCTAAGGGCTGGGAAAAATATTTAGTAATTGGCTTACCCGTGACTCCGTGGACTGTAACATATTGATTGGAGAGGATCCCTGGATTGGAGAGGAGGACAGAGAATGTGGTTCCTGTGTCTAGAAGGAAATCAACAGGTTTTCCTTCCACTTTCGGGGGCTCGGAAGTCCCGAGGGTTAGATGGGACGAGGGAGCCACTGGTAGAAGCCCTGGGCCCCTTCAGTTCCACGTGGGAGACTGACTGGATGAGGCTGGTCTTGGGGGTGGAGGAATCCGGGGACAGTCTGACTCCCAGTGATCCCCTTCACAGAAGGGATAGGGCCATGGAGGTCTCCAAGTCGGCTCTCGTTGCCATGGGCATTCCCTTCACCAGTGACCGGACTGTCCACATCGGTGGCAGTCAGACCTTCCGTTTCCCCAGGGACCCTGTAAGGCAGCTACTAGTACTTCTGTCTTTTTTCTTATTTTCCTTTCCTGTTCCTGGGCTTTCTCTTGGTTCTGATTGTAAAAGATGGTATTGGCCACCTTGAGTAGTTGGTCCAAGGTGCCGTTGTGACCAATAGCCAAGTTTTGTTATTTCCTGCAGATATCTGGGGCAGCGTGAGTTATAATGTGGGGACAGAGCCCCAGAAAGTAGTTTACAGGCTCTCGGCCTCACGTGGAAAGGTGCTGGCTCGGCTGTGGCTGATTGGCTGTCAGCTGTGGCTGGTTAGCCGATTGGCCGCCGGTATAACTGCTGCGGCTACGGAGGAGAGCCAAGGACTGCCGAGGATTGCCGAGGAGCCAAGCAGAGCCAAGGAGAGTGGAAGAGGAGAGCCGAAGAGAGCGGAAGAGAGGGGAGGAACAGAGTCGAGAGAGTGGAGGAGAGTCGTTGGTTGGTCAGTTGGTGGAAAGGCGGCCGGCAGATCGTACGTCCAGTGAACCCAGCCTCCAGTGAGACCATAGTGGTATGACTCCCCTACCTATGGCTCAGTGGGTGTTCCTTTTCAGCCTCACCATATCCTGCGTTCTTGTGTGGGGAGCGGGAGCAGAGACCCCGCAGGCCGCCCCGCCTGAAAAATGGCGCAGCGAGCAGGCCTCCGCACACGACAAATGGCGCGGTGAGCAGGGTCTCCCGCACGACAAATGGCGCAGCGAGCAGGGTCTCCCGCACGACATATAAATTTGTCTTTTAAAAGAATTTCCCCTGCAGGGGTGTCTGGACCTATAGGAGTATATTTAATTAAGGCCTCCCTGAGCCTTTCTAAAAAGGCTGAGGGATTTTCTTCCAAATTCTGGCTAACAGTAGATAGTTTTAAATAATTGATGGATTTGGCCCTTGTTCTCCTCAGTCCCTCTAAAATGCATGCCAGAAAGTTTCTTCTCTGCCAATGTTTCATGGCTGTATCTGGATCCCATTGTGGATCATCTGTGCATACTGCTTGTTTCCTAGTAGGGAAAGGCTCTTGAGTGGGGTCCTGTCCTGTCTAGCTCTCATGATAGGCTAGGAATTGAACATCTCCAAACTTTTCGGCAGCTTGCTAGGCTGTTTGTCTTTCAGCACTGATGAGAGTCTGATTTAGGATTAATGTAATATCTCTCCAGGAGAGGTCAAAGACCTGGGTTAAATTTTGGAAAGCTTCTATGTATTTGCCAGGGTCCTCTGAAAACTTCCCTAGATCTCCCTTTATTTGTCTGAGATCTTGTAAAGAATTTAAATCCTGGCAGACCCAAATTCTCCTCCTGGTATCTCTTGTAAGGAAAGGAGATTTACTCTACGCTGGAGGCACTTCTGCACAGGAGGTGCTGGATATGGAGGACACTTAGAAGGAGCTGGGCAGGAACTGGCTCCTGAGGAAGAGCAGGATATAGAGTTTTGGAATGATCCCTTGAGTGGGTGTTTGTTGAAGGGACCGCCTCAGGAGAAGAGGATCCCATTGGAGTTTCCTTTGGAGGAGTCCTTTTAGGAGGGTTCTCCTAGGGAGAGTCTCCTTAGGAGGAGTCCCCTTAGCATGGCTCTCCATAGGAGGAGGGAGGCAAGAGATCATGGCCAAAAGAGCTGGGTCAAGTCTACATTTCTTACAGAGATCTGGGTTGTCCCTCCAGGTGAAAAGAGCCTGAGCATATGGAACTTCTGACCATTTGCCTTCCTGTCTGCAAAACAGGTCTAGCTGCATAATACTATTGTAATTAATACTTCCCTCAAAAGGTCAAGTCTCCCCATATTCCAACGTGTATCTAGGCCAAACCTCAGAACAAAAGAAAACCAGGTGCCGCTTCTTCTAAGTCTGAGGGTCAAATTTGTCCCAATGTCTCAAGATGCAACTCAGGGGGGTGAAGGCATGTTAGAGCTGATTGCCCATCTGAAAGGGAGGAAGAACAGAAAGGCGTCCCTTTGCAATTCATCTCCCACAACTTGTTCTAGGGCATCCCCCAGAAAATGTGGGCCACAGGTGGGGAGACACGGTATGCCAGGATTATTCGCACTTACCTGGGCAGCCCGTACCTTCAGTGGGCACCTACCCAAATACGCATGTGTGTGTGTGTGTCCCCGCCTGAATGTCTGCCGCTGGCCCACAAGCCGATAAAGGCTATGGCCGATAATGAGGTGCTTTATGGCATACACCCCGACTCTGGGCATCACAAAAATTGATGGCATGGTTAATATAATAGTGGCCTTTTAAATAAAGATGTTTAAGGAGGGAGTATATACTCAAGGCTTGTAAAGAAGGCATGCAGTCTGGACAGAAAGGCGAAGGGGGAAGTTTTGATTCCTAATAAGTAAGAGGCAGCAAAAAGAGGAAACAGAAGCCCCAAAAGCCTTCAGCTAAAACTTCCTCCTTAAGGAAAAGTGAGTCTGCAGTATATCGCCCTTCCCTGGGAATTTTGCCAGATGGCTGACAAAAGCAGAGGTGTAAAAGGAAAGCGGTGAGGTATTCAGGACTCCATGGTAGAGCCCCCAATGAGTCTGGGCAGCCAGACAATTATTGAAGAATCGACAACAGGTAGAAAGATCACAAAACAGCAGAGAGATTTAGGGTAGAGATTTAGGGTAGAGATTTAGGGTAGAGATCTGGACACTTCCATCTGCACTTTAAAGCTTGGAGGAGATCCCAAGAGGATGATATGAGAGGGAGTGCTAAATGCCAGTAAATCTTATCCTGAGTGACAAGAGACATCCTATAGAGGCAGAAGTCCATGTTCTTACCTTAAGATGTCTTGAGGTCGGCAGGGAGTATTGCGGCGGTCTTGCAGGGAGAGACCCCAGACCAGAGTCTCAAAAGCTGAGGAGAGATGGTGACAGAATGAAAGAATAGTAGAGACAAAGGAGTCATCTTGCTGGCTGGCACCCTTACAGGCAATTGGGCGGGAATGGGCCAGAGAGACCTTTGGGACCCACCATAGAGTAGCCACAGCCAGGATCCCTGTTGTCTGCAAGGGCCCACAGTTCTGGCCACGCACCAGTATTCAGTCTCCTTGTGGAAAGAAAAAAGGCAGCAGAATTATATGAGAAAATAGCAAAGAAGCCTCCGAAAGGCACCTTTACGGGCAGTGAGGCTGGGGGAAGACCCAAGGAGCCTTTGGGACACACCACAGAATAATAATGGTCAGAGTCCCACAATTGCTGCCAAGGGCCATTCATCTCAACTGCGTGCTGTCTTTGGGCTTTACTCCACCTGAGAGAGAAAGCAAGAGAGAAGGCATTTGGACTGTGGCCGACATTCCTCTGGTTCAGTGCCAGAGCAGATCAACTAGAGCCCTTCTGCAAGACCTGCCCTCCGAGTCTTGAGAGTAGCAGCTGTGCTTTTCACATTTAAATGGCTGACAGAAGCCTACTGTTTGTGTGATAGGAAGGGGAAACCAAAATGATGAAGTCCCATAGGGTGGGCAAGTACAAAGGCACAGATAATATTTACCTCTCCTTCAATCCTGGACACAAGCCCCCTTGATGTAGGATCTGCCGGCAATTTCTGGGTGTAGGCCAGGATGGTATCTTGGGCCAGGGAGAGGCAAGGAGTTGTGAAGGAAGATAGTTTATTCAAAGCAGGAGAAGAGGTTGCAGCTCCTGCGTGGGAAGGGGTACCCGAAACTGGAAGCCCATTAGCTAAGGTAAAAAAGGCTTTTACTTTTATACCTTCCTTTGCCTACTTGGGGAAGGAGGCTGGAGTCTTCTAATGGAATTGTCTACTACGTTTGTCCTGTCTGCCCATGCTGAAGGGATTAATGAAATAACCTCTTCCTATCTACTAGATCTGCTCCTTTGTTCAGCCAAAAGGGATTTGAGATAATTTATTAACCTCAAGGCTTATTCTCATATCTCTGTCCTACAGTGAAGGAGATATTCCAGAACATGGAGTTTCAGGATATGGCTGCTTTTTTGTTTATTCCACCAAAGACCGCCCTGTCTACTAGAAATGTGTTAACTAACCTGTCTCACTATCAGTATTTGAACCTATATCCATCTGAGGCAAAGTCCATGTTCTTAAGAATGTCCATACCTTGCTTAAAGAATAACTCCAATTTAGTTGATTTTCTCTCTCTTTTTGATCTCCGAGGTATCAAAGGGTTAGCAGTTTGGGGGTCCCAACTCCTAGTAAACTCTGTTCTCCTCCCCTGATGACAAGGTGAGGGACATTGGCAGAGTGGGGGCTGCCTAGCAGAGCCCCTCTGTGAAGTAGTAATAAACATACATAACTCAAACACACGCTTGGCACTACCCAGAACCCAGTGCACACTAATCTGGGCATACTTATCATCTAGAACCAGCCTCCAGGGAAGATGGCAGTGCTGAGGCCTGGGGGGTAAAGGGAATATTGGGATTAGGAGGGTTGTTTTGACACTTAGTAAATAGAATTTTCAAAAATAAGGATCATTTTTAAAAGGGTAAATAAATTACAGAATAGTTTTCACATTGAGATCCATGGAGTTGTTTTAACATACAGGAGGCTGGGGAAAGAAACAGATTGAAGAGGAGGGAGAACTGAAATGTCAGCACTCTGGGTCCCAATGGGCCACCAGCAGAGCAGCACTTGTTACTCTTTATACAATGGAGATAATGTGTAAGCTTTGTCCTTTCAAGAGAGTACTCCATTAAGGGGGGGGGGGTGTCGTGCGGGACGGCCTGCGGGGTCTCAGTTCCCTCTCCCCACATAAGAACGCAGGATGTGGCTAGGCCAAAAAGGAACACCCACGGAGCCATAGGTAGGGGAGTCATATCACTATAGTCTCACTGGAGGCTGGAGTCACACGACGTGCGACCTTCTGTCCACTTTTCTGCCAACTGACCAACCCCCCTCCCCAGCGCAGCCGTGGCAGTTATAACAGTGGCCAATCCCCTAACCGGCTACAGCTGACAGCCAACTAGCCACAGTTGACAGCCATCTGCTACCTGAGCCAGCACCTTTCCACGTGAGGCCGAGAGCCTGGAAACAGCTCTCCGGGGCTTTGTCCACACAGGGGGAAACACCCTCTGAAAAAGGAGTTGAATTGGCCTGAAATAATTGAAAAATTTCTAGTTTATTTTACTTTAACTTCAAAATTTTAGAAAGATTTATATTCCTTGACTGTTGATTTCACTCTCACGCTCTTTTCTGTTAATTTAGAAACTAGGATTATTTTTACCCTACCAATCATCCTTTTAAATTTTGCATTCTCAGCAGAGCACAACTCCCTTCACACATTACATGGATTAGCTTTTTGTCAGACATAGGGATAGCTGTTGTCACGCGGGGCGGCCTGCGGGGTATCTGCTCCCGCTCCCCACATAAGAACATAGGATGTGGTGAGGCCAAAAAGGAACACTCATGGAGCCATAAGTAGGGGAGTCATATCCCTATATTCTCTCTGGCAGCACCTGTCTCTCTGCAATGTGCTCTTGTTAGCTCACCCACCATCTTCTTGCTAGCCCCCATTTTTCCTGCTAGCGTAGCCAATTAGTGGCCAATGGCTCACTGGTTATAGCTGACGGCCAAGTAGCCACAGCTGATGGCCCTGCAATCACAGTTGATGGCCATTTACTACCTGAGCCAGCACCTTTCCGCATGAGGCCGAGAGCCTGGAAACTGCACCCACAATAGCCGTTATACTTCATGAAGTAATTAATAACATTTTTTTCTGTCAACAGGGACTAATCGTTTTCTTGCTTCCTTTTCTAGATTTCTATACTGTGAGCTTTAAAAAGCTTTCCTCGTTTTCATAATTTTTTTCATCTTTAATACGTTTCTCTTATCCAGGTCTTCATTCATTAATCCTTATTGCATGGCTCATTCTCTCCTCATACAAAACTGCTCTCTTTCCTGCTTTTACCCCAAATTGTTCTTTTACTAAGATTTGGGCTCTATTCAAAGTCTTCTTAAATATCTGTTTCCTGTTCTTTTCATATTCTTATACTGGTAATATTATTTACTTAAAGAATTCAAAAATAAAATTTCAAGACTTTCCTCCAGAGTTGACTCTCGTCCAGTACTTTCCCTAAGACCAATGTACCGTCAAAAATTAGACAGGAAAATCTAGCATTATTTTTATTGCAGTTCAAAAAACATTTGTTGCATGCTTCCTACTTTCCAAGTTATGTGCACAGTACATAGACTCTCTGGACCAAGTCAGTGCCAGAAAGTCTCCTCTCTGGCGTCTTCAGGGTCTTTATCCACAACCTTCCTCCTGATCCTTGTTCGCTTAGCATATAAACATCTCTCTCCCATCTTAAAAGAAAAACAAACAAATATGTCCTGAACCACACCCCTATCCAGATACAATTGATGTTCTCAGCTTCACAGCCAAACTTTAAAAAATGACATATTGCATTTCCTGTCTCTACTCCTGCAGCTCATATTTAGTGTTCTAACCCCTGCAACCTAGTCCGTCTGTTGCTGTACCACGCACCCACTCTACTCTATACTTTAAAAAAATATATAAACTATCCTTAAAAACCTGCTCCAGTTTTTCACCCTACACTTGCTCATATCTGTTTATAAGTCTGTTTTCCTTCCCAAACTAAGCCCCATGAAGACAAAAATCACATTTCACTTATTAGGTTAAATCGTATTAAATTGTTATTTAAATTACCATTAACTGTTAACTTACAAAAACATTAGTTATGGTTTAAGCTACTATCTCTGTATCCTTAACACCAAATACAGTATGTGGCACAAAGTTTAATTAAGTTCAATAAATACTCAATAACTGAATTAATACATACAATTTCCACACTATATGGACTTGTTGAATAGTCATTGCAAACATTTAACTGACATTTCTCAGAATATACTCTCTTAAATGTTTTGTTTTCTAAAGCTTCAAAAATAAAAATAAAAATATTTTTACTGAAAGAAAAAGTTATCTGTATACTTATAGAATGAATATATTGTAAATATTATAACATACATATATTCCTATACATACACTGAGAGTGTATATAAAACCATATTATAGATCTTTGAAATAAAATACATTTAATTTGTCACTGTTCTTATATTACAATCATTACAGTTGAAGTAAAAAATTGGAACTCATGTAACTTATTTGTGAAAATTGTTTCAACTTTCCTTTGAGTGTGTTACTTTAAAATGAAAAGATAATGCAGCTTTTAAAAGAAAATTTCTAAGTTATATTTAGAGCGTAATCTGTTTGTCTTTTTCTTATCAAATTGCAGCGTTTAAGTGTCAGGTGACACTAGACATTTTCCTGACTTGGGGAGTTGAGTTCACCTTTAAAATTTTCTCTCTAGGGCTGGCCCGGTGGCTCAGGCGGTTGGAGCTCCGTGCTCCTAACTCCAAAGGCGGCTGGTTCGAGTCCCACATGGGCCAGTGGGCTCTCAACCACAAGGTTGCCATTTCAACTCCTGGAGTCCCACAAGGGATGGTGGGCTGCACCCCCTGCAACTAGCAACAGTAACTGGACCTGGAGATGAGCTGCAACTAAGACTGGAAGGACAACTTGACTTGGGGAACAAAAAGTCCTGGAAGTACACACTGTTCCCCAATAAAGTCCTGTTCCCCTTCCCCAATTTAAAAAAAAAACAACAACAAAAAAAACCACAATTCTCTAATAAGAAGTATGTCTTGAAAAAGGCAGAGAGGTATTCTACCTTTTATTCTCTCTAGGAAACGCATTTCATTTATTTCTTTGTCTTTGAATTATAATGTTTTCCCTATTCTCTCTTCAATGGCTAGCTCACTAACCTGGATGTTTTTGTTGTTGTCTTTCTTGTGTGTGTGTGTGTTTGTTTGTTTGTTTGTTTGTTTTTGCCCTGGAAGCTGTTGAACTGGGAAAACTGCATCACATTATCTTCTATATTAGCAAATCAAATGTATCCTTTAAGTAAGCTAGAAAAGGAAGAAAGAAAGAAAGTTATCCAACACAGAGACATGACCGGCCTTTACGTCAGGCAAAAAAATCAGAACCCAGGCACGGAAGCTAAAGTCTACCAGGAATCTACTTCTGCTGAACCCAGAAAGCCCCAGAAGTGTAGTGGGAATGGACACTCACTATGGTGAATCCCTGAAGTGTGGTGGGAAGGACACTTTTGGTGGATTTGTTCGTCCACCTTCTGTGAAAGGTCGTGGGAAGCAGAGTGTGCATCAGTCCTAGCAAAACCATAATTTGAAAAAGAGAGGGAAGGAAACTAATAGTTATTATGCAGATACTGTGTCTTTTATATCTTTACACATTCACTGGTAGATTGGATAGAATGAGGTAATGCAGGTAAGGATTTAAGTTGTGCTTTGACAAGAAAAGTCCAAATGCCCATGTTTGCATGGTTGAAAATAATGCCTATAATCATTCAAATTTCACATTCACATAAGATACAATGACACTTTGATTCACTTCAAAGGAAAGGAAGAACTCAACTTTCTAAGAGGTAAAATGTTGATGAAAACATGTGCTGCAAACACCAAAGAGTGTGGAGACAGATGAGGTGGATTAGAGTTGAATACTATGACTTTGAGCAAATAACGTGAGCCATTGGCTATGGCTTCCTCAAACGGAAATGGAAATGAGAATTCTTATTTCTCAGGGTTATTGTGAACATTGAAAGCATTGAACATTTGAAAGTGTTTTGTAAATGAATAATGTGAAACAAAGGTTAACTAGCTTAGCTTCCACTTTCTGGGCAAGGAGTTAACAATCAATGCAGAGCTGCCTGACTAGTCTACTCTGAAGGTGTAAGGAATAGAATATATGAAGGCCTGCCTGGGAACATTTGGGATGTAAACTCTCACAATGGCTGGGGTACGTGCTTGGCCTTGGAAGGATTGGCTACCCTCCCAAGGACCAAGAAAGTATTTACAGGATGTGGAGCCTGGCCTTCTCCTTGGCACAAGTGGGCCGAGCTCTGTTACATCTAATCTCGTACCAAGGACTGGCCCCGGCTCCTAGCCTGATCCGAGACCAGTTCCTTGTGTTGCTAACACGTATGCTGCTTGCCACTGTTGTTAGTGAAGTCCTCAAACCCCAGAAAGCCGAGGCAGGCACAGCACTAGTAGTTGTTGTTCCACGGCCACCTCGGCTGCTACAAGATATTCCGCCAGTGCTGATGACTTTACTTGACTGGGATTTTGCCCACGCTGATGAAAGGCCGTTGCTGTTTCTACGACGCTAATTGACTGTGCACTGGTGGTATGATGAATTGCCTCCTTGCTTGTTAGTAGTATGATGATATATTCCCCTAATCTCTGTCTTGTTTTACTTACTTTCACTTTGTAATAAAACTCTTTAACCCCTTCATCCCAGCTTATGGTGGTGTGTCTTGCCTATCAGGCCTTGAAATTAAGTCTGTGCACAGCAATCGATAATACTGATCAATACAGAAGGCTGCCTCTTATATTCTCACTGGATCTTGAAAAAAGATGAAGTGGAAAGAGTGGGGCTGGAGAGTCAGAAAGACCTTAGTTTGAATCTCTGCTCCATACTGATGAGCTTGGTAATCCTGGGAAAGTTATTCACTGGGAGACTGGGAGATAGCATGCATAGCGATTAAGTGATTTGAATTTGTATTTTGAATTTCATCTCTATCACTTAGCAGGCTTGTAATGTTGGGGAAGTTGTCCATATTCAACTGATACCTATATCAAATGTAGACAAGTAAGTATATTTCTCATAGTATTGAGAGAAATAGTAATTGTGACTAATATTTATTAGTTTGTTTTGGGAGTGTGAAATAGTTAGAATACAAACAAGCAGACCCTTGTATTATACTTAGATGACCTGGGAACACAGATCTGAAGGAGACTCATAGAAGAGTGCTCATTTATGTTTTTGAAGGGAATAAAAAAGTGTTTACTCTTAAAACTCACCAGACAATCTTGTGTAAGGAGCTTGGAGGAAGGACTTTTAGCAAATATGCAGACTTCTAAATCTCCCCCGTATGTGAGAAAAGCAAACTGTTTCATGAAGGGTCAAATGTTTCCACAAAGCTCACCAGGCTAATTCCTACCCTATATGGGCTGCCTATAAAATGGGCATAAAAAGAAAGCAGGCTTTTAAAGATACTCACCTTTAGACCCCTAGATATTAGTTGTCTTCAATGACTCCTGTGATTGCTTTCACAGAGTACAGTCTCAGGACACAAAGCAGAAGTTTTAGGCATCATAAACCCTACAAATCCTTCTCAGTCCTCCAAAAGAAAACAGGACATAAGGTTTTATTCACATACAATGGGCTAGAAAGCCAATTACCACCATGGAGCTCAACTTCACTATTTAGGACACACAGGGCCTATTTTACATTCTTCAGAAAAGAGAGATGCCTCCATCCTCCAGCCTAGGCAAAGGTCATTTAGTGACAGGCAGCAACACCCAGCTCTGAAATGGAAGAACAGTGCAGCCTAAGAAAAAAACATTGTTTGTGGCAAAAAGACCGGATGCCGCCTGAAGATTCAATCTGGTCCTGAAGGAGCTCAACGATGAGCAAAAAGCAAAGGACAGTCAAAGTTCGCCAAGTCCTTTTGGAGAGGCAAGATGATGTTTTGGGCCATATTACCACTGGTGATGAAACATGG
The DNA here is from genome assembly GCF_057876585.1 of Rhinolophus sinicus. NCBI lineage: Eukaryota > Metazoa > Chordata > Mammalia > Chiroptera > Rhinolophidae > Rhinolophus > Rhinolophus sinicus. Next base: position 22,351,380 of record NC_142507.1, on the reverse strand, counting down.
GTGTACCAATATGACCCTGAAACAAGCGTCAAAGTGCACAATGGAAGTCAGCCAATTCTTCATGACCAAAAAAGTTCCTTCACTCCAAATCAAGAGTTAAGTGATGTTGCTAACTTTTTTTGATATCAGAGGGATTATTCATTATGAATTTGTACCAACTGGACAAACAGTTAACCAGGTTTACTATTTGGAAGTGCTGAAAAGGCCACGTGAGAAAGTTAGACAAAAACAACCTGAACTTTTTGCTAACAATTCATGGCTCTTGCATCACAACAATGTACCATCTCACATGGCACTGTCTGTGAGGGAGTTTTTAGCCAGTAAACAAATAACTGTATTGGAACACCCTCCCTACTCACCTGATCTGGCCCCCAATGACTTCTTTCTTCATCTGAAAATAAAGGAATTATTGAAAGGAAGACATTTTGATGACATTAAGACATCAAGGGTAATACAAGGACAGCTCTGATGGCCATTCCAGAAAAGGAGTTCCAAAATTGCTTTGAAGGGTGGACTAGGTGCTGGCATCAGTGCATAGCTTCCCAAGGGGAGTACTTAGTAGGTGACCATAGTGATAGTCAGCAATGAGGTATGTAGCACTTTTTCTAAGATGAGTGCACAAACTGAATTGTCAGATAAGTGGTAGAGAATAAATCCCATAAAGTCTCATTAATAGTTAATTTATTTCCACAAAAGCATCAAAGCATTTCAAAGAGAAAACATATATCTTAAAAAAAAAACAAACGGAATTAGAGCCACTGATTAACTATATGGAAAAAGTGAACTTTGGCACCTTCATCACACTTTAATAAATATATATATTCAGTAAGAATCATAGACCTAAATGTAAAATCAGTAAGTGTATGTAGCTTCCAGAAGTAAATATGGGGTGATATATTTGTGACTTAAAGGTTGATAAGGATTTTTGAGAACACTGAAAGAAAAAAAAAAAAGAAAGAAAAAGAAAAGAAAGAAAGAAATGAATATATTATTAATCAAAATTAAGACTTTTATTCTTCAAAATACACCATTAAAAATTAAAAGGCAAATTACAGACAGGAAAAAATATTTACAATTATTTTATCTGACAAGGATTGGTATCCAGAATACATTAAAAACAAAAAAAATTTGGGGCCGGCCCGGTGGCTCAGGCGGTTAGAACTCCATGCTCCTAACTCCAAAGGCTGCCGGTTCGATTCCCACATGGGCCAGTGGGCTCTCAACCACAAGGTTGCTAGTTCAATTCCTGGACTCCCACAAGGGATGGTGGGCTCCGCCCCCTGCAACTAAGATTGAACACGGCACCTTGAGCTGAGCTGCCGCTGAGCTCCCGGATGGCTCAGTTGGTTGGAGTACGGGCTCTCAACCACAAGGTTGCCAGTTCAACTCCCGCAAGGAGTTGCACCCTGCAACTAGAAAATGGCAACTGGACCTGGAGCGGAGCTGTGCCCTCCACAACTAACATTGAAAGGACAACAACTTGACTTGGAAAAAAATCCTGGAAGTATACACACTGTTCCCCAATAAAAAAGTCCTGCTCCCCTTCCCCAATTAAAAAAAAAAAAATAACAGACTTCAGAGATGTCTAAATGGCCAATAAGCATATCAAAAGGTGCTCAACATCATTAGTTATCTGGGTAGAGCAAATTAAAAAAGTCAAAGGACATACCACTTCATCTCACCATAGTGACTAACTGAAAAGGCTGACATTACTAATCGTGGAGTCATTAAAATTTTCATACATTGTTGGTGTGGGTGTACATGGTACAACCATTTTGGAAAGCAATATGCTGGAATCTTTTTACACAAATTTAAACACAGAATGCTCAGATGAAGCAAAACCACATGGCTACAGCTGTAAGAAGAGACTTGCATACAGTAAGGTTCATAGAGGCTTTATTCATAATTTTCTAAAACTGAAAATAACACTGATGTTCATCAACAGAAAATTCAAGAAATATGACATAGTCATAGAATAGAATAGTTCTCAATAATAAAAAGAACCAACACCAAAACCATGGATGCACTTAAAAAACATTATGCTGTGCAAATCAAGAATTCATAAAAAGAGTACATGCTGTAAGTTTCCATCCGTGTGAAGTTTAAAGAACAGATACAACTAATTTATAGTGATAAAAGTCAGAACAGTGGTTGCCTCTTGTTGGAGAGAGGTTTTGTGGAAAGAAGGCCCAAGTAGCTTTCTAGGTTGATGGTTAATGAAAAGCACCATTCTTATTCCTTCCTACGTAGGGAAAAAACCCGTTCTCTCCTGCTTCTCTTCTGTGAGTCTCTTTTACTGCTCACATAAAACAGTTCACTTCTGTTTACTGAAAGTGTGGAGGTTTTTCCCCTACACCAAGCAATTGTCTGCGACACAAGCTGGGTGTCCTTCAGTTTAATTCAATTCTGACACTATCTGCCTGGTGCTAGTGTCAGATCCCACAGGGTAAGAGCTCAGTCCCACAAGACTGCCCCACCTGCTGCCACACGTACACATTTCAGATTCCAGGTACAAGCCCAGGTTGTTACCTGTGCTTCTGACCAACCTGCTATAGATCTGAGGTTCCAATGACACCCCTCTTTGGGTTTGATTAATTTGCTAGAGCCACTCACAAAACTCAGGAAAACACCTATTTACGTTTACATTTATTAAAGGATGTGATAAAGGATATAGATGAGCCGCCAGATAAAGAGACACACAGGGTGAGGTCTGGGAGGGTCCCAAATGCAAGAGCTTCTGTCTGCATGGAGTTGGGGTGCATCACCCTCCAGGTGTGAATGTGTTCACCCACTTGGAAGCTCTCTAAACCCCGTAGTCTGGGGATTTTATGGAGGCTTCATCACATAAGCATGACCAATTATTAATTTCATTTCCATCCCCTCTCCCCTCTCTAGAGAATGGGAGGTGGGGGTGGGGCTGAAAATTTCAAGCTTCTAATCATGGCTTGGTCTTTCTAGTGCCCAGCCCCCCACCTAGGAGCCCACCCACAGTCATCTCAAAAAAAACAAAAGATGCCTTAGTTCTCTTACCACTGAGCAATTTACAAGGGTTTTAGGATCCCTAGAAAACGAGGGCAGAGACCAATATAGGAGTATACGTGTTCTATTACCTCACAATGATCTAATCTCAATCAGAGTATAGGTCACATGGGTGCATACGTTTGTCAAAACTCATGGAACTTTAAAATTAAGGTCTATGTATTTCACCACACCATAAATTATGCTGAAATTAAGAAAAAAGGGAAAAAAATACCTTTGAGTCACATAGTAGCCAGAAAACCACCCTATCTCTATTATCTTGAGTTATGCCTAACTGCATTAGCCAAAAAAGTCTATCTGGAATTAAGCAATGTGTACTAGATTGTAACACTCCTTAAAATAGAGTAACATTGATATAAGCTGCTTAAATTTTACATTATCTGGTAAATTTTTTGTCCTATTGATAAACTCATTCTTTCACTTTCTCTGATTAGTTTAGAGAAATGAATGTTACAAGATACATACAAAGCTTTTTCCCTTCTCATATTTTTCTTTTTCTCAGCCTTGGCCAATGGGTCCCATTCTAAGGCCTGGTGTGATCTGGGATCTTTAGCTCAGTAGCTGAAGTTTGAGTCCGCTTCCACTGGAATTAAACCAGTTCTTCTCACACCTTCAAAGATGAAATAAGCCAATGCTAACATTATTACATTTCCATTGTTTCAGTTTCAGGAGCTAAGTGAACACCACAGAGCATTACAGCCACCACCCCACAGCCACAAGACGTCAAAAACATTAAATTCCAGAGCCTAACACCCCATGTGCATAAAAGAACTTTATATAGTAAATGTCTCCCTAACAAAGCGGCGAGTTCCAGAAGCCAAACCATTCTGCCTTCCAGTTCTGTGTGCTAATATTAGCTGTAAAGGAGATCGGACACAGTGGTAGTGGGAGGAAAGCATAGATAGAAAGGGAGGAGAGAAAAAAAGAGAAAGTGTTTTAGTTTCTGTTTATACCAGGTATCACCAGTGAATTTAAAGTGCATTTGAGGGAAGTTTCCCATAAGTAGGTTAACTGCAAAAATATTCCCACAACTGTGCAGACTACCTCCTCTAAGGGGAATCTCTTCAGAAACACTATTTTTCTGACTCTAGAAACTTTAACTGCAGGCAACTCAAGCCCTTGGGTCTTCTCCAATTCTTCTTATTCTCTTTAGCATCCTTAATAAATATTTCAACAACAGTTTTTTTTTTGTGTTTTTTTTTTTTGTATCCTTTCTCATTAGCTTCTGCGTTCCTATAAAGTATGTCTGATACCTTAGTCCTGAAATGAAAAAGAACTCTGATCTAGGACAATCTCTTCCTGTGAGCATTTATAACAGAAAGCTCTCCAAGCTATGCTCATAGTTTTGCATTTCCTGGGAAAGGGAGAAAGAAAAAGCAAAAGTTCCATTCACCAGTGTCCAAACGGCCCAACCGAAGCCTTTCCTCAGGATCTCTGCCTATTCCAAGACAAGCTTGCTTGGCTCCAGAGAGATCTCTCTCTCTCTCCTGTAACCAGATGGGTGGAGGACGCCATGGCTCCCCACCTGCAGCTGCTTTTGAAGTTTTTGGCACATTAATGAGGCTGCCTTGACCTACCTATGAACTAGTATCTCTCCCAAAGCTTTCTTGTCTTGAATAAAAATGTGTCAATTAACTGTGCATCTGCCTCTGCATCATGAGGCTCCTAAGGGACCCAGCCCCCAGTGAATGAACTTCGGTTTGCTGATTAACGTCAGATTTGTCATTCTAAGGAAAGGGACTTGGATAAGATCCCAAATTGGTGATGGGTTAACATGCCCACAACCCAATCAATTCTTGAGAAAAACTAACATAATAGGACACTAAAGACGAAAGTGTATTTTGTATTGCTAAGCTACAGCTTTAGCCTCAAATTTCTATCTGAACTCTCACCCTGTGAACCTGAATGGTATCTAACTAGACCAGGGAGAATGAACTCATGGCCTGCAGTCTCTGCATCCCCGTGAGACAGTGATAATCCTTCCTGACTACGATGTGGCCTCAAAGTCCTTCTCCACATAGCACTCCCTGGTACACGAGAGGAAACCTATTTGCAATCTTGCACTAGTTAAGAATAGATCTAAGAAGCCTGTTCCTTGGGCTGTTTTTCCTGGTCTTTGTTTCTTGTTCTAAGGTGGGCATGGATGGTTATGAAGGAGATCCCTTCTTTCCAAATGAGAGGCATGCTAAGCTCCTTTATAACCCTAGAAGAGAATTATTTTTTTAATAGGAATACAAAAGGTCTGAAATCTATCAAACCCCTTTAAATAGAAGCACTTTTAAATATTTATTCTGAAACTGTGGCCCCATAAGTCCTGATCCATATCAGATCTCTTCTTCCTTGGGGTGGAATTGACAGGAAGGATCATATTGGGAGAGGGGTAGGGATTAGAGTTTCAACTCATGTTAGAATGTATAACTAACAGTATGTACTTACATTGTCATCACTATAGTAAAAAATATCATTATTCTCTTCATTTTATAGATTACGAAGCTGAGGCTGAGAGAGGCAAAATTGCCATCTTGAGGTCACAGAGGCAGTGAGAGTAGGAGCTGAATTGGACAGTGACCATGACAACATCCCTTTGCTTCACCCCACTCCTAGACAATCCCCCCAACAAGATGATTAGGAGTCAGCAGTGTATGTGGATCCGGATAGGGCTGGACTTAATAATAGACCAAGGCAGTGTTATTTATGGGTTCATGGTGAAAACTTCTCCTTGTCACTCACTGCCATTTCAACCCTCCCCTCACACCCACCCCACTCAACCCCACTGCACAGGTACCTGGAAGTCCACAATAAAAGATTCACAGTGATGGAGCAATCATTACTTTCATTGGACATTTTTTAAAATTAAAATACCCCTGAAAAGAACAAGCATCCCCCATCACTCCTACCTTACTTACCATTGTCCCTGTCCAGCAGATGGCTTTTCTCTGACAAAACTGACATCAGCTTTAAGGTACAAGTTACCTGCTTGGAAAGTAAGGAGAGTGTCTCCTAAAAAGATAGAAGGAAGGCAGACTTTACTGGTGGGCACAATTTCCCCCTCACACCCATGTATTCTTTTCTTAGATGAACCTGTCTCAGGGCAAAGATGACTCATGGTTCTCTAAGTCTGGAAGCCTTAGGTTTGAGCTCCTCTTCCCCATGGTGGTTGAGTGGGTAGTTCTAGAAAAACAAGGAACTTCCAGAAGGCGAATTTCTAAGCTTATCACCTGAGTTTAATGTATTTTTCTGATGCTTCCCCGGTAAAGTGCTAACAAATCTTATTTTTATATTGATTTACTTGGCAGAAAGTTCATTATGAACATTGAAAAGCTTGAAATTTAAGAAAAATATCTCAGTCTCTTTCATTATTGAGTAAAAAAACAAACAACAAAACCAGAGCTGATTGGGACTGAAATCATTCTTAATTCCCAGGAGGCAAAAGGCCTGGCAGCAGTATGATTGAGTATCAAATTAAGGTGTATACAGATGATGCTAAAGGCACAAGAAGTGATACTGATGTCCACACGATTGTCTAGAAAAGATGATTCATCTGACCCTCCGTAACTCCTCAGTCTCAGCACCATTCACATTCCTTGAAGGAAAAAAGGTTTTTTTTCTTTTATTCTTTATTTTGACATTCACTATTATTTTATATTAATTTCAGGTGTACAGAAAAGTGATTAGACGTTTATGTAATTTAAGAAGTGATCCCTCTAACTAGTTTACTATGCACCTGTCACTATACAAAGTTATTACTATATTATTGACTATACTTCCTATGCTTTTTTTTCCCATGACTATTTTCTAACTACCAATTTGTATTTCTTAATACTTTCACTTTTTTCACCCTGCCCCCCTACCCCTTCCCATCTATCTACATCCCAATAAATCTAGTACCCAATTGACACCAGGCATAGTTATTACAATGTTATTGACTATATTCCTTATGCTATAACCTACATCCTCATAACTACTTTGTAACAACCAATTTGTACTTCTTAGTCCCTTTCCATTTTTCACTAATTCCCAACCCCCTTCCCATCTAGCAACCATCAAAATGTTCTATCTATGAGTGTGTTTCTGTTTTGTTTGTTTATTTGTTTTGTTCTTTAGATTCCACATATAAGCAAAATCACATTGCATCTGTCTGACATACTCCACTGAGCACAATGCCCTCCAAGTCCATCCATGCTGCCAAAGATGGCAAGAACCCCCCTACACCCCATCCATGGTTGAGCAATATTCCATTGTATATATGTATAAACCATCTATTCTTTATCCATTCATGCATTGACAGACACCCAGGCTGCCTACACATCTTGGCCATTGTAAACAATGCTGCAATGAACATATGGATCTATTCATTCCCTCAAAGTAGCATTTTGGGTTTTCTCAGGCAAATACCCAGAAGTGGAATTACTGGGTCCTTCTTTGTTTCTTCTTATAGCCTTTGTTTTAAAGTCATTTTGTCTTCTGGTATGAGTATTGCTGCCTCAACTTTTTGTTTGTTTGTTTGTTTGTTTCCATTTTCATGAAATATCTTTTTCCCATCCCTTTACTTTCAGTCTATGTGTGCCTTTCAATCTGAAGTGAGTCTCTTGTAGGCAGCATATGTAGGGGTCTTGTTTTCTTATCCATTCAGCCACCCTATCTTTTGATTGGAGCATTTAATCCATTTACATTGAAAGTAATTGTTGATAGATATGTAATTATTTCCATTTTATTATTCAAATGTATTATTTTTTTCTTTTTGTCTTAAAGAAGTCCAAGATACCTTGTAATACTGGTTTGATTGTGATGAACTCTTTTAGCCTTTTCTTATCTGGGAAGCTCTTTATCTGTCTTTTGCTAGGTAATCTTGGTTGTAGGTTCTTTCTTTTCATCACTTTGAGTATTTCTTGCCATTCCTTTCTGGCCTGCAAAGTTTCTGTTGAGAAATCAGCAGACAGTCTTGTGTAAGCTCCCTTGTAAGTAACTAACTGCTTTTCTCTTGCTGCTTTTAAGATTCTCTCTTTGTCTTAATGTTTGGCGTTTTAATTATGATGTGTCTTGGTGTGGGCCTCTTTGGGTTCATCTTGTTTGGGACTCTCTGTGCTGCCTGGGCTTGTATGGCTATTTTCTTTTCCAGGTTATGGAAGTTTCCAGTCATTATTTCTTCAAATAGGTTTTTCATTCCTTGTTCTTGCTCTTCTTCTTTTGGTACCTCTCTGATGCAAATGTTGGTATGGTGACGTTCTCCTAGAAGCCCCTTAAACTATCCTCATTTTTTATTTTTGTATTCATTTTTTCTTTTTGCTTTCTGATTGGGTGTTTTCTGCTACTTTATCTTCTAAATCACTGATTCAACCCTCTGCTTCATCTAATCTACTGTTGATTCCCTCTAATGTATTCTTCATTTCAGTTATTCTCTATTTCTGACTTTTTTTTATGCTTTCTATTTCCATATTTATGTTTTCTATCTCTTTGTTGAAGTTCTCCCTGTGATCATTGAGCATCCTTATAACCAGTGTTTGGAACTCTGCATCTGGTAGATTGCTTGTCTCCATTTTGTTTAGTTCTTTTTCTGGAGCTTTGTTCTGCTCTTTTATTTGATACATGTTTCCTTCTCTACCCATTTTGGCTGCCTCCCTGTGTTTGTTTCTATGTAGGACTGCTATGCCTCCCAGTCTTAGTAGAATGGTTTCATGTAGTAGGTGTTTTATGAGACCAGTGGGGCAGTCTTCCTCATCACCAGAGCTGGGTGCTCCAGGTGTGTACCTTGTGTGGGTTGTGTGTGCCCTCCCTTTGTAGTTCAGCCTTGGTTGCTGTTTGCATATCAGTGCAAGGGACTGACCCTCAGGCTGACTGGTTGTTAGGACTGATTTTTACTACAGTGAAGGAGCTGTTGTGCAAGGTGCTGACCCTACAGAACACGGTTTGCTTTAGCAGGGCTCCAGTGCCTGCCCAGTCTGCCCTTTCTGTGTCATTTTTGGAAGCAACCAGGTGATGCTCAGGCTTGGTCCAAAGCTGGCCATTGACATGCCAGCCCTGGGGCCTCCTGGTAGCAGTCCCACCAAAGGTCAAGTTTGGCCACAACCTGTGTCCTGCCCAAAGTCACCTTGTATAAGCCACAAAGCAATCTGCAGATGGCTACCACTTGCACTGGGCTTAGAAGTACATTGAGAAGCCTTTATGCCAATTAAAGCCAGCTGTTGCTAGTGCTGGGCTTAGGGCTATTCAGCCAGAGGTCAAGACATGCTGAAGCCAGATGCTGCTTCTTTGAGTTCTGTGAGTATTTGAGAGATTTTATGACAGTCTTCAGCATGAGCTAGGATACATTGTTTGTATGGAAAACCACTGAAAGCAGCTTGGGTGTGCCCAAAAATTAGGTGGATTGTGTTCTCAGGGAATCACTAGAGTGGGGCAGACCATGGTGATAGCTACTTTGATGGAGACTCAAGTATGGTGTCTGCCTGCATCTGCACACAGGGAGGGGGAGGGCTCAGCAAAGAAACAATGGCTTCCACCAGCTCCTCCCTCTGGGAGAAAGCTGCTCCTCCAGCTCTCACCCTGAAGTTAGACAATTCTTTTCCTCCTCATATGTCCCTGGTGCCTTTCAAGCTGTTGCCCCAGCACTGGAGCTCAGAGTAGGTTAGTCTGTCAGCTAGTAAGCCCAAGGGCAGGCCCTTTAAGTGGAGTTTCTGGGACTACAGCCACCCTTGGGCTCATTCAGCCACAATCTCTGCTGATTTTCACAGCCAGAAGTTATGGAGACTTCTCTCTCTGGCACTGGAACACTGGGCTGAGGATCCTGGTGTGGGGCTTGGACCCCTTGCTTCTCTGGAAGGGACCTCTGCAGCTGAAATAGCCCGCTTGATTTTTAATGGTCACACACTGGTTGTGGGACCAGCCTGTTTTGTGTCTCTACCCCTCCTACCAGTCTCAAGATGGTTTCTTCTGTATGTCCAAAGTTGTAGGGCTTCGGTTCAACTAGACTTCAGACAATTCTCAGCAATGGTTGTTCTGTAGTTTCATTGTAATTGATGTGGTACTGGGAGGAGGTGAGCACAGCATTTATCTACTCCACCATCTTGACCGGGAATAAAATAAGGTGAGTTTTGATAAGACCATTGTATTAAATAAATTAGCATTACTCACACAAACACCATCATTCTCTTCATTTTATGATATAAAGGAAACCTTTGTAATCCTTGATATTTACATCAGCTACATTTTTCCTGTTTTAAGAGTATTTGCTACTGAATTACCTATGTAAAAGTAAAGAGTAGGCTGATTTAAAAAGTGTGAGACTTTGCTGAGTTAGGATATTGTGGTGATTGGTAACTATTCACCCCAGTTCCTCAGAATCAAATTCTTACATCTTTTAATATCTGCTCTGGTTGCATCAGTCATGTTCAGTCCTTAATACCCATGCTATTGCTCTGATAGTCACATAGGTTTGTGAGAGTTTTATGGGGCTGTTTTCTTGGTCTCTCTCCCACATTATGCTGCTAATCAGTTCCAAAATCCTTCAAAATTTTCTTCCCTAATAAGAAATGTTTACCTTGACAACCACATTTGCAAGCTATGTCTACCAAAATAGATTTATAAAGAAGACAGAAAGATAAAGGGTAGTCAAGTGCTTCTTACGCTGCTAAAGATATTTAAATGTCAAAGCTCCATTAGACAAACTACTAGAGAAGGAGGCCAGAAAGAAACATAAAGGGGTTTAGATGGAGGCCGTTGAAGACTGTGATCATGATGGGACAGGACTGGGATCTAACATCTGGGGGTGAACCCTGAGTTCCCATTCTAAAAATGAAGATAATAAGGACTTGCTTCACTTTTGTCATAATGCATTATATAAATAATTATTATTGGGATAGTCTTTGGAACCATACTTTTTCTTGTCTGTATGCTTCCTGTATGTTTAGAATAAAGATTTGAATTTGAAATTTATTGCTAACTCTTTACTAACAGATTATGAGAAATAATCTTAAATTTCCAAACTAAAAAGAGGGATGAGCTTGACCAACATGACAAAATCCATAGCTCTTATCTTATTGTATGCTTTTCTACCACTAATCTTTCTGTGTTCAGAGGGCAAAAATAATAAAAAGTAAAATATCTGAGTATGTTGGACATTTCCTTAAACTGCTATTCCAAACATACCAGTTTTCTGCCGCAAACCCTCCAAATCAAAATTTAAGTCCTTTTATATAGGGCTCAGCCTTTCCTTCTGGCTTTTTCTTTTATATCTGAACTAGATGACTCTAAGGTTTCTCAAGTTTATGAGGTGTGATCAAACAATACAGTGAATGTTTAAATAAAAATAATTATTACAGTAAAAGAGACATTGCCATTAATCCCCCTCAAAATACTCCCCCTCACTTCGAACACACTTATCCCATTGTGCTTACCACTTTCTGATGCACTTCTGGGAGTCCTCTTTCATGAGTGTCTTTAGTTGCACTGTTGTGGCTGTCTCGATGTCCTGCATTATTATGACTTTGGGGAAGAGCCAAAAGTCCCACGGTGCCAGATCCAGTGAATAAGGTGGATGAGGACGCACAATAACGTTGTTGTTGTTTTTGACAGAAATTGCCGTATACCACAAGCAATGTGTGACACAGAGCATTGTCATGATGAAGGATGATTTATGTCACACTTTAAAATACTCCTTCTCTCAACCAAATCTCACAACAGACTGCCTGCCCCGAACAAATTGAAACTTGTCACACACTGTTACCAAGGTTCGATGCCCCACTTCCCATATTGAAGATCCCTGCCTTTTCATTGGATGGCATTCAGCAGCAACATTCGCTGTATTTGTTGATCACAATGGAAAGGCTCTGTGTCACACATCGGTTCTGGTATGGCACTTTCTGTCAAATAAAGACATTACTGTGTGTCCTCATCCACCTTATTCATCAGATCTGGCACCGTGCAATTCTGGCTCTTCCCCAAAGTCAAAATGACCATGTGAAAGGTAAACATTTTGAATCTATTCAGGACATTGAGGCAGCCATGAGAGTGCAACTAAAGACACAAAAGAGGACTTCCAGAACTGCTTCAGAAAGTGGCAAGAACGATGGGATAAGTGTGTTCAAAGTGAGGGGAAGTAGTTTGTGGAGGATTAATGGCAATGTGTCCTTTACTGTAATGATTTTTTTTTTCATTTAAACATTCACCATAATTTTGTATCACACCTCGTACTTTAGCCTTCACCCTATTCCAAAATCTTTACCTGTCGAACTCCTGCTAACTCTTTCAGGTCCATCTCCGAGTCACTTCTTGAGTCCTTCCCCTTGATGTAAACTTTCCCTCTTCCTATCCCTTTAGAACATTTGCAGGTTTGTGTGTGTGTGCGCGCGCACGCACACTTCATTCATTCTGCCTTGTATTATAAATTATTTGTGCACCAGCTCTGCCTGTGTCACAGTGTAACAACCTTCCTAGAGGAAAAGTGTCCTCTGTAGGCTCTAAGACTATAAGGTTCACAGCTGTGGTGACACTAAATGCCTATTTGCTGAGTCCATTTGTCAAATGGTAGCTGGGTGGGGACCTCATACCTCTGTACACACCATTTCAAAGTTAAGAATTGTCAGTTGATAACCTGGAAAGTACATTTCTCATACTTAAAGAAGAAAGTATTAACTCTGAACAAATGCAGAAAATCTTGTGGTGCAGTTAAAACCTTATCCAACCAAGATCTCAACTTTTAATACTCTGAATTCTCTATATTTTAATAGCCCACTTCTATTTTAAAGGATGATACAGTCTATATTAAAACAAAGTGTCTGGGACAACTAGAGAGAATTGAATTTGGGCATAATGGGAAAAAACTTGGTAAGTTCTCCTTAAGGAAAATTTAACTGAATTGGAGTTATCCCAGATAGCGATCAGTGTCTTTTATATTCAAGATCCTGCCACTGCCTATGTTGCTAAATATGTGCACAAGGAAGGCTGAAAAGACCAATGTGACCAGCTGTCCTTTCTATAGTGCATTTGAATGAAGGCTGTTCTTTCCTTAGCAGCTGTAGAGACTGTTTGCTGAGCTTGTTGCTATTTTTGATTCCACCATCTTCAAAGAGAAGAAAAGGAAAAGAAAGAAAGGAAAAGTCACACCATCTCTAATATCCCCCATGTTTAGCTGCTCTCTATTCACCTTCCCTAGGCTTGGGGCTGTATATCAGCCTATACTCCTATGTTTTCTGTTCCCCATTTTCAGTTCAATCGCTGTAATTGCTGCTTATCAAATCCACAGTCATATGTTAGCATCACATCTGGAGCAGCAGAGAAGTTGCAAGCAATGTTTCAGGAGAGCCAGTTCACTGGCTGCATCCCAAGACTTAATTTTGTGTGAGGGTGTGTGAGGGTGTGTGTGTGTGTGTGTGTGTGTGTGTGTGTGTGTGTGTGTATTCTTATCTAGCAGTTTATTAATGGGTATTGGCTCTTGGGTGACATTGGTTATACCGCCCAGAACAATGGTATGTGAAATCTGAGGTAAATGCAAGCCTCCCAGCTGCAAGGCTTTAAACCCCAGCATCTCATCGGCATTTATAACTTCTGTAGCTTTACTCCTCACTTTACCCACAGCCCCTCACCCAGAAGGGCTGCCATCTTGACTGGTAAACCGTCATTTGCTTATTGGGTATCTTGACCCCCAAGAGCAGAATGTGATGACTACTTCTGGATCTTAATTGGTGAAGGAAATATCTGGCTTTACGTAGATGGATAGATAATATCTATTCCACACAAGCTTACTCTCCTTTATTGTGTGATTGATCAATAGTTTCGTGGTTACCAGAGGGTAAGGGGGGTGGGGGGTGGGAGATGAAGGTAAGGGGGATCAAATATATGGTGATGGAAGGAGAACTGACTCTGGGTGTTGAACACACAATGGGATTTATAGACGATGTAATACAGAATTGTACACCTGAAATCTATGTAATTTTACTAACAATTGTCACCCCAATAAATTAAAAAAAAAAGAAATGCAATATGTAGTAAGATAGCTGATATAATGTGTGGTAAGATGGCTGGAGTTTTTCAAATAAAATTAATTTGAAACAGAAAAAAAAAAAGAATTGAGAACACAGAAATAAAACCACATAAATATGGACACATAATTTTTGACAAAGAAGCAAAAAACATACAATGGAGAAAAGACAGCCTCTTCAATAAATCGTGCTGGGAGAATTGGATAGCCACGTGCAAAAGAATGAAACTGGACTGCTATCTGTTACCATGTACCAAAATTAATTAAAAATGGATCAAAGACTTAAGCATAAGACCTGACACAATAAACTGCATAGAAGAAAACATAGGTACTAAACTTATGGACCATGGGTTCAAAGAGCATTTTATGAATTTGACTCCAAAGGCAATGGAAGTAAAAGCTAAAATAAATGAATGGGACTATATGAAACTTAAAAGCTTCTGCACAGCAAAAGAAACCATCGGCAAAATAAAGCGGCAACCAAGTGAATGGGAGAAGATTTTTGCAAACAGTGCCTCCAATAAGGGGCTAATATCCAACATATACAAGGAACTCATGAAACTCAAGAACAAAAAAACAACCCAATTGAAAAGTGGGCAGACGACCTGAAGAGACATTTCTCCAAAGAGGACATACAAATGGCAAATAGACATATGAAAAAAATGCTCAACATCACTAATCATCAGAGAAATGCAAATCAAAACCACAATGAGATATCACCTCACCCCAGTCAGAATGGCTATCATCAACAAGACAAATAGTAACAAGTTGGAGAGGCTGTGGAGAAAAAGGAACCATCCTACACTGTTGGTGGGAATTCAGACTGGTGCAACCATTATAGAAGGCAGTGTGGAGGTTCTTCAAAAAATTACGAATAGAATTACCATATGACCCAGCAATCCCTCTCCTGGGTATCTACCCAAAAAGTCTGAAAATATATATCCATAAAGACACGTGTGCTCCAATGTTCATTGCAGCTTTGTTTACGGTGGCCAAGACATGGAAACAACCAAAATGTCCTTCGATAGATGAATGGATAAAGAATTTGTGGTATATATACACAATGGAATACTATTCGGCGGTAAGAAAAGATGCAATAGGACCATTTGTGACAACATGGATGGATCTTGAGAGTATTATGCTAAGCGAAGTAAGTCAGACAGAAAAAGCAGAGAACCATATGATTTCACTAATATGTGGTATATAAACCAAAAACAACAAGAACAAAACAAACAAATGAGAAACAAAAACTCATAGACACAGACAACAGTTTAGTGGTTACTAGAGGGTAAGAGGGGGTAGAGGGTGGGAGATGAGGGTAAGGGGGATAAAATATATGGTGATGGACGGAGAACTGACTCTGGGTCGTGAACACACAATGGGATTTATAGATGATGTAATACAGAATTGTACACCTGAAATCTATGTAATTTTACTAACAATTATCACCCCTATAAACTTAAAAAAAAAAAAAAATTATCCAGATCAAGATTTTTTTGATTGCAAGAGATAGACTCTTTACTCAAATTAACTCAAGCCAAAAAGGGAAATTTGTTAGTTTGGGTGCCTAGGAAGCCCAGAGCTGGATCTTGGTCTCAAGCACAAGGCTAGATCTGGAATGAAAACAATATGGTTAGCTTTTCTCTATTTCTCATAATTTCTTCTGATTGTTTATTACTGAAGATATGCTTATGCTATTTTGGCAGGGTAGAAAGCACTACAGAACCTCAGATTCACAACTTTCCAACATCTCCACTTAGCATCTGTCGTGTGTGGCGGCCTGCGGGGTCTCAGCTCCCACTCCCCACATAAGAATGCAGGATGTGGCTAGGCGAAAAAGGAACACCCACGGAGCCATAGATAGGGGAATCATACCACTGTAGTCTCATTGGTTGCTGGGTTAGAGACACAGGAAGCAGGAGCCACACTGCCCGCAACTCGCCATCCAAACTGCAATCCACACAGCTCAGCCACCATCTTCTTGCTAGCCCCCATTTGCTGCTAGCGTAGCCACGGCAATTATATTAATGGCCAATAGCTCACTGGTTACAGCTGATGGACAAGTAGCCACAGCTGACAGCCATCCAATCACAGTTGATGACCATTTACTGTCTGAGATAGCATCTTTCCACGTGAGGCCGAGAGCCTGAAAACTGCACTCTGGCTCTGTCCCCACACTCCATCCCTACAGGGTCTTAAGGCTGAATTCACTTGATGTGCGACCTGCTGTCTGCTTTTCTGCCTGCCAACTGACCGACTCCCCTCCCCACTTCAGCCGCAGCAGTTATATTAGTGGCCAATGGGCTAACCGGCTACAGCTGATGGCCAACTAGCCACAGCTGACCGCCATCTACTACCCGAGCCAGCACCTTTCCACGTGATGCCAAGAGCCTGGAAACTGCTCTCTGGGGCTCTGTCCCCACAGCATCATTTATTTAAAGAGACTTCATCCTTCCCAGTCCAAATGTCATTCTAAGAAATGGACTCAGATTGGTCTTTTTGAGTCAAGTCCCCAACCACGGCTTAATAACTTTTGCCAAAGTGATATAAGTCCAGCCTGGGTCATATGACCACCCTTAAGGTGGAGGTTGAGAGTGGGACAAAGTATCTGATAGCTTCATCAGAACACCAAGGAATGGGAAGGAATTCTGTAAACAGCAAGGGTTTTAAAATAAGCAGAAAGAGGACGGGAAAATGTGCTAAGCAGATAAAAATGGCAGCTGCCATAGTTTGGCACAATTGGCTTTAGCTTTTCCAGCAGGATAGCCTAAAGATAAGAGGCATGATCCACTGCTGCTAATGACTAACCTCCATCTGAGAAAACACCACCACTTCTTTGGCACCAGGGATTTTCTTTAGCCATTGTTCTTTACATGAACCCTCCACTTCCCTATCTTCCATGAGTAAGGGTGGATGCACCTTTCCTGCCAAAGAACAGAAGTTGACCTCTGAGGTGTGGATGGGAGAAGACAGAATGGCTATTGGTAAACAGGTCACATAGTTATTACAACACAGACTTTGGTATCATAGTTAATAGAACACAAACTCTGGTATCAGGCTTTGGTATAGGTTCAAATCCCAGCTTGACAACTCAGTGACTTTGTGACCTTAACTTTTCTGAGCCTCACCTTCTAGCTTATTGGGTTATTGTGAGGATATATTGAAATAATATGTGCAAAGCGTGTGGCATATCATGTGGTAACAAGTAAGCCTTTACAAAGCAACAGTCACCATTATTACCAAGGATGTTGATGTTGTTGTTATTTTCCTCCCTCTACTTCTCAAGCTGAGACTGAAGAGTCAAAATTTGGAATGGAGAAGCATCTCAGATTAAGAGTATGTATTACATTGATATATACATTGTTATATGAGAACAGAAAACTCTCTCATAAAAGAGCTTTGTATTTTCTTATTTAGTCTTCAAAGTCCCCACTGAATTATACGTCATTAATATCCTGTTTTCAGGTGAGGAAGATAAAGGTCAGTGGGATTGTGGTTTTATCAGATCACATAACTGGTAAATCACACAGACAAGATTCAAACGTAGGTTTTCAACTCCAGATTCTGTTTCCTCTTAATTATACCACACTGTAAAGACCTATTTTTCTGAGAACCCAGCATGTGCCTAAATATGGCCTTGCTATTCAGGTGGCATAATAGATGAGAACATTGGCCTGAGATGACCCTGAGAATTCTCAGTAGGCCACCAAGATTTTGAACATTTTTGCCAGGAATTGTCTCAGAAGGTGATAATAGCTGGCAAGCTGTTACCTTGTGGAGAGAGAAAGGTTAAGAAGAAGGAAGAGAATAGAATAAAAGAAAGAAAAAGGTTGGGTTGAGAAAAATTAAAGTATGCCTGATTAGAACCATTAGAAAGCCAAAGTTATTTTTTAAACTTACTGCACTTTTTGATAAAAGAAAATAACTTATTCTTGCTCTAAGGCAACAATGATTAGAGAATCTGAGAAAGCAGAAAAAGAAGTGATAATGCCCATTTTAGGAGTAACTTGAATTGTTTTCTGTTGAAATCCTTTAGATATTAACACCAGAAAATGATATTCTTAAGGATTTCTATAAATGCAAACTTATTTTGATAATTTAGCTTATTATTTAATTTATTCCCTTTCCCATATAAAAATCCCTGAATTTTAACTTATAGATCTTATTATGCAAAATTTCACCCTATTAAACACTCTAGATCCAATATTGACAAGGGATTTAATGTTTAATTATTACTCTAAACCCAACTTTCAATTTCCTCCAGTTTTCTCTGATATCCCACCTTCTTTTAGGGAAGTGTCTTGAAGATCTCTCAAAAACAGCAGAAAACACATATAGATGAGATATTCAATACACATCTGAGCTTTGAAAAATGTCAAAGGATACATCCAGGAGATGAAATCACAAGCCTGTCTTCTGGGCTCTTTTTAAAATTTATTTAATTTTTACCTTTCGATTCTCAGTCATTCTCTTCCCTACATACACAGGCAAAATTTTAAAAATATAAATGTGTAAACATATAAACAAAAGAAATGTTATATAGATTTCTGTCATTCATTCCAATATTGTGCTTGAAAAAGGACTGTGAGTCTGATATATATGATCTCTGAAGTGGGGCAATTCCACTCTAATATGGGAGAGGAGGTATTGGCATACATAACCTTAAAGCAAATAGATCTGAAAAATGAATGTATGGTTTTGTTTTCAAGGTAATAATACCTCAAAGAATGAGATAGGAATTGTTCTCTCCAGTTTTTTAGGAAGGTTTTGAGAAGTATTGGTGCTAATTCTTTAAATGAATTAGCTCATTCTTTAAAATAATTTTGATAAAATTCCCCTGAGAAGCCATTGAAGGGGAGCAGAGTTTTACCACCCCAAAATAAGCCTTCTTGGAGATATTTATTATTTTAAGCTGGTTATTTTTAAGAAACTGTAGGGGTTCAGAATAAGTCTCCCCATAATATGACACTCTGGATTGCGGGTTATTTTGAGTTGAACACAATTTAAACCCAACAAACTCAAGAAGAGTTTTTACTTCTCCCTTACCTGCCTAAAGGAATTCAGATAAAAAATCCTGCACCAGGAAGGGAGCTTTCACTTTAGCATAATTTGAACTACATGTTACAGACAGAGAGGAACCCAGCAAATCCATTTATTAGACTCCCCTCTGTGTCCCGTTGTTTCTGAGTGGCTTGGCAAAAATTTGTTTACCAAATGTTTGCTCTTTTTCATCTACCTGTGAATTGCTTACCTTCCCTGTGAAGTCCAAACTACTACTCACCCAGGTACATAAGCCTCAACTGCCCTATTTGGGGGTAGCGGGTAGAGAGGGGAGACATATTCTTATGGAACCCCTGCATGTATGTACATAATTAAATTTAGTTACTTTTCTCCTATCATTCTGTCTCATGTCAATTAGATCTTCAGACCAGCCAGAAGAACTTAAAAGAGTAGAAGGAAAATTATTTTTCCTCCCCCATACCATCAAGTCCTGGGCATTTTTTTTAAATTTATGTTTTTTATTTACTGATTCAATCTGTTTACTTATTGTAAGTCTATTTAGATTTTCTGTTTCTTAATAATTCTGTTTTGGTAGCTTGTGTCTTTCTAGGAATTTTACCCATCCATGCAACAAGAAAAAAGCTGAACACACTACAAATCAATTACTTTTCTTAATCCACCAGAGAACAGTGGACACAGGGCAAATCACTGCCTCCAAAATTGGAGAGAGAGATGGGCAGTAGAGAATCACAACTCAGTGGAGCAGGAGCTCAGGGACATAGACCTTCAGGGAATCAGTTCCAGGGTAGGAAATCTAAGCTATAATTGACAAATTGCTGGGAGTTTAGAGTGAGAATTTAAAACTGTAAGAAGACTTAGTTATACAGATCCCCACATTTTTGTGATTTTTATCTCCAGAAGCCCTGCTGAGTTATCACAGTGAAGATTGGAGAAAAATCCCCTTGGGCTTCCATTAGGGGGAGAAGAAAAGGAACCATTTTGAAATACGCCAGGACACTTTGCTCTGCTCAACCATGCCTGCCCTTAGGAGAAGCTATTTAACCAGAACCTAAATTACTGGGTTTCATCAGAGCCTAACTGATCTGAGGGATAGAACATAACCAACTCAACTCTGTCTAGCCTTCCTGTCTCGTCCAAAGAGGAAAAAGTAATCAAAACTGAAAAGCATTTGTGAAGATCATACCCCAGGGACACAGGCTCAGGGAGAGACTGTGACCTAATCATAGAATGATAGAAACTGAAAAGTGCTAAAAGACATATGTGTTTCCATAAAAGTTTCTTTTATTTCAAGGATATAAAATTCATTCAAACTTGCTCAAATAAAATGGGAAAGTCTTTTAAAGGAAGCAGACAGGTTTTATGAGAACTCAGTGGGGGGGAAAACAGATTCTGAAGGCACAGGAAGGCTCTCCCAGACCCTACATGTCCTTTTCCACCTCTCTCCACTCTGTGACTCTGGCCCTGCCACTGCACCCCTCATTCCTTCCATCCAAGCTTCTTTGACCTCCTGGCTGTAATGTCAATATGCTAGGAGCCCTCCACCTTCAAAGCATTTGTGCAGGAGAATGTCCCTTCCTAGATACTAGCAGAGGTCACTGCTTTTTTATTCAGGCCTTTCTTTGCTCAGTGTCACCTGTCAGAGAGACCCTCACTGAAAACCTGATGTAACACAACACATGTATTCTTCCTTGTTCCTATCTTCCTTACCCTGCTTTGTCCTTCCTCAGTGTCACCTGCCAGAGACGCGGTCCCTGAAAACCTGATGTAAAGTAGTACACTTGTTTCCATCTTTTTTTACCCTGCTTTGTCTTTCCTCGTAACACTTCTCAACACCTCAATTTTATATGCTTTTATGTTTCTTTATTTTCTCTTTTCCCCCTAGACTGGCCCATGGTAGGCTCTTAGTAAATATTTTTTTAATAATTAGATGACGAAATGGATGAATGAAGAACAGATACTAAGTTGGCTTTAGGAAGCAGCCTTTATATCTTCTCCTGTCTCTTGTTTTCTCTACTTCTCTCTGGGCGTTTGCTCATTCTTCTTGTTCTTCCAATCAGCTTCTGACTCTCTGATCCCTTATGACTTTGGGGACATATTACCTAGTAACAGGCACCCAGCCCTGCTCCAATGATAGCTCTACTCAAGTATTTATCTCCAACTTCTATTCCTTTCTCTGTCTCTTAGTTCAGGGACAATAGTTGTCCAGCAGAGGTTTTTATTTTTGGAGGGGTGGAGGTTGGGATAGGGGGTATCACAGAGGCTGCTACCTGCTTTATGTACATTGAAATTCTTCTAGAAAGGAGTGTGGGAAGGAGGAGACAGGCACTTGTAATGTTTTTTTCAAGGTAAGTTTTCAGGGGAAGGAAGTAAAAGAAAGGAACTGATGTTTATTTGTTGAGCTCCTGCTGTTTGCCAAGTACTGTACTCAGCATATAGAATGCATATCACTCAACCTTTCTATCAGCTCTCCAAGCCAGATATCACCATTTTCACAGAGAGGCTAACCTATCATCATAGAATGTTAGACCAGAAGAGGTGTAATGAAGATTCAAAGCCTGGATGGCTGACTCCAAAATCAATGTTCTTTCCTTTCTAGCATTTTATATTTGAATAGAATTTACTTTAGGGTGAAAAAGGATGTGAGGAAGGGTTTAAAAAAGAAAGGAACATTTGAGAGAAGGTAGGCTTGGCATTGCCAGGCATGAGAGAAATGCATTGCTGATGTAGAGAGTAGTGTGAGCAAATAAATACAGGACAAGAAGGCAAGAAGAAGCAGCCTGTCTTTCCTGAAACACACTGGGGGAGGAGGAAGGAATTGGGCTGAAAATTCACTTAGGATCAGATAATGGAGAGCTTTTAATGTCAGGCTAAGGACTTTGGATCAATGAACTTCATACAACTGGTGGTAATAAATTTCCAAGAAACAACTATTCAAATTTCATAACATACATTTTAGAAAGTGAGATTTTCTATTACTATAACATCTTAAAATATATAGGCTATATTACTCTTCTGCTATAACAAAATACCACAAATTGATGACTTAAACAGCAGAAACGTATTTTTCACAGTTTCAGAGTTTTGGAAATCTAAGATTTAAGGGGCTAGCTGATTCAATTCTTGGTTGTAGATGGGAGCCCAGGATTCGACATGAATTTTGTAGGGACACAAACATTCAGCCCATAATACAGATCAATCCAAATGCAATCAGAAATGTACTTAATATAAAGATAGGTTTAGAATGATGGTTTGCCTGATGAGTGTCTGTATCCTTCATGAGCCAATATGACCTTCAGAGGGACCCGGCACCCAAAATGACAGACTTGGGAATTTAAACTGAGGTTCCAATACTGAAGGGGCTCTTGCTACCAATGTCGTTCAATTTTAATTTTTCCGGCAGTTCTTTCTACATGTACAAAATATGAGCTGTTGTTCAAACCTTAAATGTTCCTCTTCAGCTGTTCTCCTTGCTCAGTGTGGCCCTCAAATCCTCACTGATTGCCTCTTCCAACTGCCATCGATAAGGTTTATGAATCAGGAAGAAAGTCAATAGATAAAGAACTAGCTCATTTTTAGGAATCATAAAGCAGGGGATTTCTCTTGTCCTGAAATATCCAAATAATCCATCCCCACAAATGAAATAATAAATCTCTCACCTGACCTCTTTGCTTTGCTTTTATCTTTATTTCATCCCACGACAACTAGCTTAAAATCAGAAACTAATCTGTGTTTGAATGAAATACAGGAAGAAATGGAAGGGAATGAGCATTTTCCAAACACCTTTGCACATCAGACACTTTATATGTGTTTCATTTAAAAGTTACACAAACTCTACAGAGACTGTATAAATACTTCTGTAACATAGATGATAAAATGAGGCTTAGTCACTGGTAAGTAAAATAGCCAGAGAAACAGAGTCTCATGTACTGGCACGAATGTTACCTGTGCTCCTCCACACAAAATGGTAACATTGAAATCTGCAGAAATTTTGTCACTTAAAATAGGTTGAAGTCACTTTTTATTCCCCTTCTTCACCAGGCCCCAAAGAGTCAATTGCTTTTCAGGTTGGCATGGAGCCCCAGCGCCTCCCACCTGCTTTCTCATCCTGGGTTGGGCGTTGTAGGCAGAGCTGCTCTCTTAGAGTTCCCACACGTCTTCACTATTTCTTTCTTTCTTTTCTTTTAATTTTTTTAAATTATTTTTCATTTTTCAATTATAGTGACATTCAACACTATTTTACATTAGCTTTAGGTGTACAGCATAGTGGTTAGACATTTATGTAATTTATGAAGTGATCCCCCTGACTAGTCTAGTACCCACCTGGCACTATGCATAGGCGGTAGGACAACTAAGTTCGTGAACTCATCCTAGAAATAGTGCTACACACCTCATTGCTGAATATCACTACAGTCATCTTCAAAGCACTCCCCTTGAAAAGTTATACACTGATGCCAGCAGCTAGTCCACCCTTCAAAGCAATTTTAGAACTCTTTTTCTGGAATGGCCATCACAATGGCCATCGTGTTACACTTGATGTCCTGAATGTCATCAAAATGTCTTCCTTTCAGTATTTTCTTTACCTATGGGTAAAGAAAGAAGTCACTAGGGGCCAGACCAGATGAGTAGAGAAGGTTTTCCAATACAGTGATTTGTTTACTGGCTAAAAACTCCCTCACAGACAGTGCCGTGTGAGCTGGTGCATTGTTGTGATGCAAGAGCCATGAACTTTTTGTGAAAAGTTCAGGTCGTCTAACCTTTTCATGTGGCCTTTTCAGCACTTCCAAATAGTAAACTTGGTTAACTGTTTGTCTAACTGTGTGTACAAACTCATAATGAATCATCTCTCTGATATCAAAAAAGTTTAGCAACACCGTTGCAACAAGTTCGCGAACTTAATTATCAGATCTCACAGTTATTACCATGTTATTTATTGACTGTATTCCCTATGCTTTATTTTACATCCCCATGATCACCTTGCAACAACCAATTTGTACTTCCCAATGTTTCCAACTTTTTCATCCAGCTCCCAAACCCCCTTCCATCTGGTAACCACCCGTTTGTTTTCTGTATCTGTGAAACAGTTTAGGGTTTTTTATTTTTATTTTTTTGGTTGTTTATTTTGTTGTTTCGATTCCACATATGAGTGAGATCATACAGTGTTTATCTTTCTCTGACTTATTTCACTTGGCATAATACCCTCTGGGTCCATCCATATTGTCACAAATGGTAAGACTTTATTTTTCTTACGGCTTAGTAATATTCCATTGCACATATGTACCACCTCTTCTTTATCCAATTGTCTTTTGATGGGCGCTTAGTTTGGTTCTGTACGTTGGTTATTGTAAATAGCACTGCCACGAACATAGGGCTGCACATATCTTTCCTAATTAGTGTATTGGATTTCTTTGGATAAATACCCACAAGTGGAATTGCTGGATCATAAGGTAGTACTATTTTTAATTTTTTGAGTAACCTCCAAACTATTTTCCATACTGGCTGCACCAGTTTTCAATCTGACCAATAGGGCACAAAGGTTCCCTTTTCTCCACATCCTCACCAACATTTGTTGTTTGTTGATTTATAGCCATTTTGACAGGTGTGAGGTGATATCTCATTGTGGTTTTAATTTGGATTTCTCTGATGATTAGTGACTTTGGCATCTTTTCATATGTCTACTGGCTATATGTATGTCCTCTTTGGAGAAATGTCTATTCAGGTCGTCGGCCCATTTTTTTAATGGGATTTTTTTTTTTTTTTTTTGGTGCTGATTTGTATGAGTTCTTTATAAATTTTGGATATTAACCCCTTATCAGATGTATCATTGGTGAATATCTTCTCCCATTCAGTAGGTTTTCTTTTCATTTTGTTGAAGGTTTCCTTTGCTGTTCAAAAGCATTTTAGTTTGATGTAGTCCTATTTGTTTATTTTTTCTTTTGTATCCCTTGCCTGGGGAAATATTAGAAAAAAATGTTACTAAGAGCAATGTCAGAGAGTTTACTGCTTATGTTTTCTTCTAGGAGTTTCATGGGTTCGGGTCTTACATTTAACTCTTTAATCAATTTTGAGTTTATTCTTGTATGTGGAGTGAGAAGATGGTCCAGTTTCATTTTTTTTGCATATATCTGTCCAGTTTTTCCAATTCCACCATTTATTGAATAGACTGTCTTTACCCCACTTTATGTTCTTACCTCCTTCGTCATAGATTAAATGACAATACAAGCATGGTTTTATTTCTTGGCTCTCTATTCTGTTCCATTGATCTATGTGTCTGTTTTTATGCCAGTACCATGCTGTTTTGATTACTATGGACTTGTAATATAGTTTGATATCAAGTAGTGGGATATCTCTAATTTTGTTCTTTTTTTCTCAAGAATGCCATGGCTATTTGGGGTCTTTTATGATTCTGTATAAATTTTAGGATTATTTGGCAAAAAATGTCATTGGTATTTTGATAAGGATTGCATTGAATCTATAGATTGCTTTGTGTAGCATGGACATTTTAATGATGTTAATTCTTCCTACCCATTAGTACGGTACATGCTTCCATTTATTTGTGTCTTCTTCAATTTCTTTCTTCAATGTCTTATAGTTTTCTAAGTACAGGTGTTTTACTTCCTTGGTTAATTTTATTCCTAGGTATTTTATTTTTTTGATGCAATTATAAATGGGATTGTTTTCTTAACTTCTTTTTCAAATAGTTTATTGTTGGTGTATAAAAATGCAACTGAGTTCTGAATATTAATTTTGTATCCTGCTACTTTACTGAATTCATTTATCAGTTCTGAGAGTTTTTTGGTGGAAGTTTTGGGTTCTCTATAGTTATAGTATCATGTCATCTGCAGATAATGACAGTTTTACTTCTTCCATTCCAATTTGGATGTGTTTTATTTCTTTTTCTTGTCTGATTGCTGTGGCCAGTACTTACAATACTGTATCGAATAAAAGTGATGAAAGTGGACATCTTTTCTTGTTCCTAATCTTAAAAATAAATGCTTTTGTCTTTTCCCCATTGAGTATGATGTTAGCTGTTGGTAGGTCATACATGGACTTTCTTATGTTGAGGAATGTTCCCTCTATTCCCACTTTGCTGCGAGTTTTTTTTTTTATCATAAATGAATGCTGCATCTATGACTACATGATTTTTATTTTTCATTTTGTTTATGTGGTGTATCACATTAATTGAATTGTGGAAATTTTTTTTTGTAATCGACATACAACATTTTATTAGTTTTAGGTGTATAACATAATTAGGATATTTGCATAGGTTGTGAAATGATCACCACAATAAGTCTAGTTATTATCCATATTGAACCAAACTTGCATACCAGGAATGAATCCCACTTGATTATGGTGTATGGTCTTTTTAATGTATTGATAGATTCAGTTTCCTAATATTTTGTTGAGGATTTTTGCATCTATGTTCATCAGGGATATCAGTCTATAATTTTCTCTTTTTTTGTAATGTTTTTGTCTGGTTTTGGTCTCATATAGAGAGGTTGGGATCATTTCATCCTCTTGAATTTTTGGGAGTAGTTTGAGAAGAATAGGTGTTAATTCTTTTTTGAATGTTTGAAAAAATTAACCTGTGAAGCCCTCTGGTCCAGGACTTTTGTTTGTTGGAAGCTTTTTAATTACTGATTCAAATTCATTAGTAGTAATTGGTCAGTTCACATTTTCTACTTCTTCATGATTCAGCCTTGCAAGATTGCATGCTTCTAGGAATTTATCTGTTTCTTCTAGATTGTCCAATTTGTTCACATATAATTGCTCAAAGTGTTTTCTTAAAATGTTGTGTATTTCTGTGGTGTCCTTTGTCACTTCTCCTCTTTCAACTCTGATTTTATTTATTTGAGTTCTCTCTTTTTTTCTTGATGGGTCTGTTTAAATGCTTGTCAAGTTTTATCTTTTCAAAGAATTAGTTCTTTGTTTCATTGACTTTTTTTTTTTTTTTTTTTGGTCTCTATTTCATTTATTTCCACTTTGATCATTATTATTTCCTTCCTTCTACTCACATTAGGCTTTGTTTGTTGTTCTTTGTTCACTTCCCTTAGGTGTAATATTAGATTGTTATTTCAGGTTTTTCTTGTTTTTTTTTTAGTTATGCCAACATTACTATGAATTTCCCTCTTAGGACTGCTTTTGCTGTGTCCCATAGATTTTGGGATTGTGTTTTTATTTTTCTCAAGGTATCTTTTGAATTCTTCCTTGATCTCATTGTGAATCCATTCATTGTTTAGTATCATGTTATTTAGCCTCCATATGTTTGTGTGTTTTTCAGTTTTTATCTTTTAATTCATTTCTAGTTTCCTACCATTGTGGTCAGAGAAGACATTTGATATAATTTCAATCTCCTTAAATTTATTGAAACGTGTTTATGGCTTAGCAAGTGGTCTATCTTGGAAAATGTTCTATGTGCACTTAAACATACCATATGTTCTGCTGCTTTGTGGTGAAATGTTCTAAAATTATCAATTAAGTGTCTCTGATGTAGTGTGCCTTCCCTACTATGATTGTGTTACTGTCAATCTCTCCCTTTATGTTGGTAAATATTTGTTTTATATATTTAGGTGTTCCTATATTGGATGCATAGATGTTTGTAGTATTTTGTCCTCTTGTTGGATTAATCTTTTTTTTCATTATGTAATGTCCTTCTTTGCCTCTTACTACAGTCTTTGTTTTAAAGTCTGTATTAACCAATATAAGTATTGCTACCCCCAGATTTTTTTAAATTTTCATTTGCATAAAATATCTTTTCCCATCTCTTTACTTTCAGTCTACATGTGTCTTTTGATTAGAAGTAGATTTCTTGTAGATAACATACGCATGGGTATTGTTTTCTTATCCTTTCAGCAAACCTATGTATTTTTATTAGAACTTTTAATCCATTTATATTTAAAGTGATTATGGATAGATACATATTTTTTGTCATTTTGTCATTCATATTTACGCTCTTGTTTCCCCCACACACACACACACTTCTTTTTAAAGAAGTCCCATTGGCATTTCTTGTAATACTGGCTTCATAATGATGAACTCTTTTATCTTTTTCTTGTCTGAAAAAAGTCTTTATCTTGCCTTCAATTTTAAATGATAGCCTTGCTGGGTGGAGTCGTCTTGGTTGTAGGTCCTTGCTTTTCATCATTTTGAATATTTTGTGCCAATCCCTTCTGGCCTGCAAAGTTTCTGTTGAGAAATCAGCTGACAGTCTATGGCAGCTCCCTTGTAAGTAACTAGTTGCCTTTCTCCTGGTTCTTTCAGAATTCTCTCTTTGTTTTTAACCTTTGACATTTTAATTATGATGTGTCTTGGTGTGGGCCTTTTTGGATTCATCTTGTTTAGAACTCTCTGATCTCGGGACTTGTATGTCTATTTCCTTCACCAGGTTAGGGAAGTTTTCTGTCATTATTTCTTCAAATAGGTTTTCAGTTCCTTGCTCTGTCTCTTCTCCTTCTGGTACTCCTATGATGCAAATGTTGGTATGCTCAATGTTGTTTCAGAGGCCCATTAAACTATTCTCATTTTGGGAGATTCTTTTCTTTTCTCTTTTGATTGGGGGTTTTCTGCTTTCTTATTTTCCAAATAATTGATTTGATCCTCTGCTTCATCAAATCAGCTGTTGATTTCTTCTAGTGCATTCTTCATTTCAGTTATTGTATTTTTTTTCTGAATGTTTGTTTATTATGGTTTCTATGTCCTATTTTATGCTTACTATCTGTTTGTTGACATTCTCTTTATATCCTTGAACATCCTTATAGCCAGGGTTTTGAATTCTTTCTCTAGTAGGTAGCTTGCCTCCATTTCATTTAGTTATTTTTTTCTGGAGTTTTCTTATGTTCTTTCATTTGGCACATGTTTTTTTGTTTCTGTATTTTGGCTGCCTCTCTGTGTTCATTTCCATGTGTTAGGTAGATTGCCTATGTCTCCCAGTTTTTGCCGTATGGCCTTATGTAACAGGTGTCCAGTATGAACCAGTTGTGTTGTCCCACTGATCACCTGTGCTGTTTGTTCCAGGAGTGTCCCTTATATGGGGTGTATGTACCCTCCTGTTGTAGTTAACCTTGATTGCTTTTGATACATCAATGGGTCAGATTGGATTTGAGGTTGACTGGCTGTGAGGTTTGGCCATGCCCACAGCTTATGAGTCACTGTGTGGGGCTTACCCTACAGAGGAAAATTCATCCAATCAATATCATTTGCCTGTTAATACCACCCTTTGGGTGTGCCACGTGTGAGTGTTCTGTTGTCATCAGAAGCTGGCTTCCAGGTGTGTTGGTTCTGGGACCTCTTGGGAGAGGCTCTTTGCAGGCCAAAGTCAGCTGCTGCCTATGACTGTCCTGGAGCTACCTGCTAGGAGCTACAAAGCTATTCGCAGTTGGTCACTGCCTGTGCTGGACTTGAAGGTGTGTGGGAGAGTCCATGCTGAGAACCCAGGCCTGCTGCCACCATTACTGGGCCTGGGGCAGCTTAACGAAACACCTAGGGAACCCGAGACCTGATGCACCATGCCAGCTGCCCATAAACTTCAGCTGCTGAAAGAGCCTCAGTCAGTACACGAATTGAGTGAGGAAGGGTCCCAGGTAGTCACCAGGGTGGAGTAAGTGCTCACCAGGTTAATGTAGGTTTAGGTATGACACCATTGCTGAGCCTGGAGCCCCTCGCTGAAGTCTCAGAGCACATGGAGGCTAGCCACCACCAACCTCAGGCCCACAGACCCCCAAGAGTTATCCAAGAAAGACTGTAGCATGGGTTAGGGATGGTTGCCACCATTGAATGTGCCTCAGTGGTACACCAGCTAAGGCCTGCTCTTTGCTGCTGAAAGAGCTTCCTGTGGTGCGCAATGCGGGGCTGGTTGCCTGGCCACCAAAAGTGCCTCAAGCAGTATGAAAGTTGGGCAGGTCAGGATCCCAGGGAGTCACCTCAGTGGGGTGAGTGGTATTCACTAGGTTAATGCAGATTCAACTTTTGTGCCAGTGCTGTCTGGGGTCACTCTACAAAATGTCCGGAGCACACAGTGGCCAGCCGCCACTTACCTGGGGCCTGCAGACCATGGAGACTTGTTCAAGAAAGTCTGCATTATGGGTTGGGGGTGGTTGCCCACCACCAAAAAATGCTTCAGGTGGCACCCAAGCTGAGGCCAGCTGTTTGCTGCTGAAAGATCCTCCTGCAGCGCTGGTTGAGGTCTCTTAACAAGCCTTAGCAGAGCTTTAAAATTCCTCCTGGTCAGAATGTCAAAATACTGTTTATTAAACCACCTTCACCTAAAAGTGTTGTGAGATAGTTGTGGAAACTTGATCAGGCCCTCTACTTCAGCCCTAGTTATCATTGAGATGTACCCAACACTCACTCATGAGCACATTTTAGCCCTCCAGCTAAGACCTACTTTCCCTCTTTGGCAAAATGCTTCTGCATGTACTTTTGGCATTTTGCTGCCATGCAGTTCAAACCTTGGCTTTCTTTCTCACTATTCTGAGCTTCATTTTCAAAGAAAGGTACATATTGTCCCTGGATTTTTCCCCCCTTTCTTCCACTTCCCCCCCCACCCCCCGACTCCGGTTCAAGCCATTGTTTCTCAGTCTAGTTGTGTAGGACACAGCTCCCTGGCCCATGATGGTATTATGAGCCTTGCGCTCCTCCTGGTTGAGGCAGTTGGTCGCCAGTCATCGGTTTGCTGTGAGCTCTTGCCAGCTGCTGGCCACTCATGATGGCTGCTGCCCATTCACGCTGGCCACCAGCCACTCATGGCAACACACGGTAGCCCAAGGCAGCATACAGCAGCCAGCAGCAGCATACAGCAACCTATAGCAGCTCACACCAAATTCCGGCTGCTCAGGGCAGCCCAGCTCCAGGGAGAGCTGTTGTTCACAATCTTAGCTGTAGAGGGCGCAGGTCACTGACCCATGTGGAAATCAAACCAGCGACCTTGACATTCAGAGCATGGCGCTCCAACCAGCTGAGCCACCGGGCTGGCCCTGGCCCCTGGATTTTTAACAGCTATTTTCATATTCCTCAGTCAATATCTGCCATACACCTACATAATGAGTGCAACTGATATCTTAAAAGAGCCAGATATTTATTCCTGCTACAGAATTTTATACCAAAGAAATATTTGTAAAAAGAATAAAATAAAATAAAATTCTTCGTAAGAATCCTAAATCTTTCCTTTCTCTCTTCTCATGGCACCTAACAAAACTAGGAGCAAAAAGCAGGTTTTTCAATGGTTATCTATTGCATGCATGGTTTCGGGAAAATCTTAGATAGCAACCAGTGATTGTTTCCAGTATGTAAGATGAATACTAGAAATAACAATGTAGTTCATCTTCTAGGCATAAGTAGAATGATTGAGTTTCACATGAAGTGGGATTAGTCCTTACAGTTAGTGAGCATGTTTGCTAACTTCCTCTTGGATTTGTGTTGGGCTATACCTGAGACAAGCATGCTTGTTTGTTTGTTTTTTTCCTGCCTCACACAGGTTATTGACAGAGTATGATAGCAATAAATTCCTTGTTACAAAGCTTTACCAGTGGATCTACTTTTACTTCTTTCTAGCAGTTATTCTCCAGGTGCTTCTCTTTTTTCAACAAATTCTAACTTTATTTCCCAGATTTCTTCACATGAAATCATAAGGCTACAGCAATTATTTATGAAGAATGTCGAAAAAATACCTTAATAGCATTGTAGAGTTTAAAGGTCTTCAATACATAACCTATCCATGGGCAATACTAAGTACTTTACTAGAATGATGTGTAAATAAAGAACAAATGAAAATTCACGCTGTGAGTTTGTTGTCTGTGAGTATATTTTCAATATACTCAAACTAATTCATACTCAGTTCTTTAAACTAAGATGTTGTCCTTCTACCAGAAAGCTGATCATCCACATGACTTTTAATAAGATGAGATGAGAAGTAATGATTATATGTGGACACAATTTTTTTCTCCAAAAAAATTCTTTACTAGACCTATATAGATACATATAACATTTTATTAAATTAACAATGTTAATAGCTGAAGAGACATTTGTTGGATGGCCTTTCCTCCTCCTCTTTCCATAAATTCTCAGCTGTGTCGTTTGAGTAGAATTGCCCTCATACCCCACTGAAGGAGTGAGACTTGACTTAAGCTCAGTTGCTGTGTTCCATCCCTTTGGGATTTGCTGTGGATGAACACATGTTGCAATTTGAAAAAGAAGCTGACTCTTTCTTCTTTGGGAGCTACCAGAGGAGACAGTTTCTTTATCTGCATGGTGTGCTCTGGGTTTAAGGTCTGAACTGCTGCAGCTATGATTCTGCCAGGTGGGGAGTGGGCCTAGAGGGGATGACCACACACAAAGGGAGCCAATGCTGCATAGAACTGCAGAGAAAGAACGCCCGAGCTTAACAATCTGGAAAGGTCTGGATGAAGCCTCTTCTGAAGCTAAATATACTATGATTTATTACATTAATCAATATTTTACTAGGTTTCTTCAAACTGTCTGCATTATGCTTTCCATTTTTGGTGACTAAAGCGTGCTAATGGATGCAACCTTCCAGATATCTAAGAATCTTTATTCAAATAAAAAATAATAATTTAGCCAAGGTACTTTGTGGAGTTCCTCAGCTGCTCCTTAAAGAAGTTTGAGAGTCAATCATTTAACAAGTATTTGTTGAACACATACTATGTGACAACCACCCTGTCTTCAAAAAGAGTATCTCCATTTTTACCTGTATTTGCTTTGTCCACATACTTATTTTGAAGAAACTATTATGCATTAAATATCTAAACTACTGATTTAGTGTAACATACTCATCTTGAAGATTACAAAATTGATCTATCTAAACTCTCACAGTACATTTCAGAATTAAAAAGAAATTCCTGTTTTTTTGATCCACTGTCCAATGGCCTTTCATTACGCTCTACAGCCTCCCTCACATTGACTGTTACCACCTTTGCTAATAACTATGATATCATCACTTTTCTCAGGCTTTAATTATCTAAATCACTTTGGTCTGCAAAAATTGAATCTGAAAGCTAACAAGAAATGACTTTCCTATGAAATTTCTAGCACTTCCTATTTTCAGACAGGCTAGAAATACCCTGTGAACAGCCTTTCTCATAAGATTTGGCATCTGCCTCTGCTATGATCAGAAATAAGAATTATAGAGGTTGGAGAAAATCAACTACAAAAATATACCTGAAAAATCTTAGGTCTACATACACATGGGCACTTTTAAATATCATACCCAGACCCTGATATTGCCCACGCTGTCTTGATTTTTCCTATAAACGAAATATTTATCCTGACTTGTCTTGTTTTCACAGTAGTCATTTGTTTATGTGTGATAACACTAATTTCAGAATTGAGATGAAAACTTTTTGTTTTTAAAAATCAGACTCAGGAATGATTGTTGACTGACCATCTTCTAAAGTCTATAGCCTTTCTCCCAAAGAAAGCCACAGGGTCTTCCTGGAAATACCTCTGTGTTTCTTTGTGTCCCAATAAGTAATAATTCAAGTGATTCCTGAGAGGATCCAAGTAGACAATAATGACATAATATTAGTTCTTCAGAAACATAATTTCCTTCTGTACTGGCATAGTAGGGCTCAGATGTATTAATATTTTAACTGCAATCCTGGGAGTATTCATTATACTAAACCTCTCTGTTGTGATTAGTTATGTGTTCTGTTGCATTAACATGCTTTTCATTAATTGTGTGTAATATTAATGCTCTTGAAACCATATATGATTTTCATGTGCAAATAAACCCTGACTAATCTTGTTTTCCATTACTGGCTGCTTTCTTTGGTAGCTATATGACTTCTTGGGGCTGAGGAGCTGGCCTGTCCACCTGTCTGTCTAATCAGTATGCTCATCCATTATGGATCAACAACATACAAAATGTATTTTGACCTGAAAACTCATTCAAATACATTATTTTAATTTTGAGCAAGTAGTGAGGGTGGCAACTTCCCAGTCTAATTTTAAAGATTGTTTTTGGGGATTGGCCTTTAAGGAGAGTAACTTCCAAATTTTTTATATGAATGGAGTGTTGGGAAAATCAACTGAATGAATAAGTAGAAACAGATGTATTTAAAAAGGAAAAAGGAAGCACGTACTGAAGAATGAGATACCCAATTTTAACAAGGAAAAAGGCCATTTCTCTTTCTAATTCTTAACTTTCTAATACTTCACATCGCTATCTAATATAGGAGATTCTGGATAAGGTATATAGACAGGAAGATAGATACTAACATATGTGTGTATATATTTAACTATGAGACATTGTTAATAAACAAATAACATCAAAAAGTTCATCTAAGTCAGGAAACAAATAGTCAGCAGATTTAAAAATTTATCAGAGTTAAAAGTCTACAGAGGCATAAAAATGTATTTTACAATGACAAGTATTTATTGAATCAATTCTAATTACTTTGATCCTGTCCTTTAGCCATTATTACTCTACCAGAAAATTATTACCATTGTTGTTTATAACATTTAGATAATGGGTAGGATGTCACAAGGTATTGAATTTGTTCAATTGAGTCTTTTCTAACAATACACACTTAAATACATCCACTCTGGAAATTTTACAGTTGTTACTGATATAATAAAAAATGAACACTGCTCAGGGTTTCATTAATTGTGAAATTATGTCAATAATTTGTTCTATGGTATGGGGACCATCAGTGATTCTGTACAATGTGCTAAGCTAAGCAGTGTATCTTAGTTTTTTGTTTTTAAATCTTCAAAATACAAATTAATTTCACTCATTGGCTTCACCTGACTTATTTAAAAAGCACAACCGTAGCCAAATCCTATTTTACGAGTTGATATGCCTTTTCATTGGTGGCAAAGAGTGAGAAGTTCTGTCCTGATACCTCAGGGGACGCTGATTAGCAGCTAGCTACGTGGTAAATGATCCAGGGTTTCTGAGTGAAGGTCATTGTCCTCTTTTGCACATTCCTCATCTTTTACAGGTCTTTATTTCTATGTTTTCAACACACTGGGAGACACAACTATCCCAAAGAATGACTTGACAGGAACGCTTTGCTACAACCAGGTAGCTTGAGGGCTTCAGCTAATTTTGATTGTCAAGAGGCTTATTTTCAGGGTTCAAGTGCAACACAAGATTCAGGAGTCTAGAGCTTATATCTATTCCTTCTGTTGGTCCTAGAATCATAGCGTGGCAAATCTTAGCTTCCCTTACCTCCACCCCACTCAGATCCTTTTCTTCCCCATGAAGTACCTAGCACCTATGAAAAAAGCTGTAGACTCCCCATTTGCTTAATTCAAAGAAGTTAATCGATCTCCTCCATTTCTGAAAGCAGGAAACCTAATCCTATCTTGCAAAGAATAAACGCCAACTAACCTCCATGCCTTTGGGCTCAACCGGAACTAGAGTCTCTATGAATGAAGCACATGCCAATTTTGCTTATAATTTTCCTATTCAAAAACATATTTGTGCTGAATACATGATGTGATGTTTGCTCAGTAATTAACTCCAGGGAATTTCAAGTTCTTGGGGAGATTGTAATGGGTGAGCAGTTCACACAATATCCACTGTCTCCCTAGCAAGTTTAAGTGAACCAAATTTCTCATTTGAATCTGCCTTCTGAGAGTTCTTTCGGGGGGACTACAATTCCTTTGTTCTTCTTCCTATGTGAAGTAGACAATTAGACCTAACCTTTATAAATTTTAGAAAATAAAAATTGCATTTGAGTAGAGAAATCATTTTGCTAGGCTTTTTATGCTTTCTAATTTAATTATTCACATTAATCCTCTGTACATTTCTAATATACTTATGCAATTCCTTAAGATTGTCCCATTGTCCAAAATAATATCTATATATTTTGGTGGATGTTTTACTAATGTCTGTTTATTATCACCCTAAAAAAATTTGTCATGATTCAGTTTAATTTAATTTAATTCAAATTCTCCTGAGACTACTTATGTAAAAGATTATCACATCTTTATTCTTCCTGACAAGTGGTTTATTATGCTTCTACAGTTTATCTATTACATACACTAGAGCATTTCGGAAGCAACAGAAACATTAAAACATTAAATACCTATTATAATTCTGGTTGAGTGTTGCTGGGTTTTTTCCTTTGGTTTGGTGGGTTTTGTTTGTTTGTTTGTTTGTTTTCTTTTTCTTTTCTGAAAGTGCAGCATAAGAGAAAAGAAAATTATTCCATCATTACTCATTTTAATTTTTATGTTTAGTTATATCTTTTTATCAGAATACTTAAAAACACTTTAAATCTATGTCTAATTTATGAAGAAGTTAAGTTGAAATGTAAAGCCACTGGGTTTTTCAACTACTTCCAGTTTTATTAGACAAACAATAGGGAGTTTTCATTTCCACTGCCTTTCACACCTTTATTTTCTGAGGCATGCATGAATCACCTCGGTTTGCTATAATAGTCTTTCTCAAGGAATTTGGAAATTTAATTAGGAAAAAGGAGTTCAGCAGCCACTGGAACAGGGCCCAGTTCTCTCTAGGACTTCAAATGGAGCTCCTGCTGAAGTGGTTCAGCAGAAGGACATGGGAAGTGAGCATGGGGTCTCTGGGCACTCAGGATCTGCTCTCTGTGCTCCCATTGAAGAACGAAAGCCCAAGGAGCCAATCTAGAGGAGGATTAAGGGTAGTGCTGTAGAACACAATTTGCTCATATCAATACCAGAAACATTTATACTACAACAATTAAGATTTCAGTAATGGCTCCGACTTCAGTTACATTTTAGGTTAGGGTTAGTGTTAGGAGTAGAGGTTGGGTCATAATTAGGTTTGAGTTAGGTTTAGAGTTAGTGTTAGCATTAGGGTTAGGGTCAAGATTAGATGTTAATGTTAAAGTTAGTGCTAGAATTAGGAATAAAGTTAGAGTTGAGATAAAGTTAGAATTAGAGTTAGGGTTCAGGGTAAAAAAAAATTTAAGATTTTGGTGGACCCATTTTTCACTAGCCATCTTGAGTATATTCCATTTAGATTCATGGTTTTGAAAATTACCTTTTCCTTGTGTACTTAACTTCTTGTGAAATTTAATTGCATATAGTGTAATAAATATGCTACACTGTTTCATGCCTCTTTATTCTTAGAAATTCTACTTGCTCTGCATGGAATAGAATCTCCACTCTTGCTTGCTCAATGAATTTCTACTAATTCTTTAGGAATCTTCTTCACACATTATATCTTCCCAAAGCCATCTCTAATTCCAGAGGGTTAATTATACTTGTACATGACTTTGAATCCCTATTGTATGTATTGCCAATATGTTTTTCATACTATATTCCCAGTACTTGTGTCTGTTTGCCTAAAATGGACTAAAAGCTTTTTGAAGAAATGATTCACATGTTTTCCACTTTTTTATGCTCATCTCCCAGTGTGAAATAAAGCCCAAATCCATTGTAAACATTTCCATGCTCTGGGCGTGTGATGATAAGAACTCATGAGAAGAATATGGAATGAAACTTCCAAAGCAGATTTGGCAGTAAAAGTTATACTTGCAGTTTTCCTAATAGTGCTCAAGCTGCTGGTTATGGGATGTTGGTTTGTTGTGACTACGAATATGTGAGGCCACTACAGGGAGGGCAAAGAAAGAGTAAACCCTGAAAAGGAGTGAGAAATATTGTGGTGGGAGAAAGTATTTCTGACATATGAGCCTTGGTCAAAACTCTTACTTGAGTGAGGTCGGAGACCATCAAAGCCTTGTCCCCATGATGCTGGCTAGAAACATCACATCACAAAAATCTCCTATGGCTCAGTGCCCCAGAACTTGTATTCATGTCACAGACACAGTGCCGGGGATCCTGGTATAAACTACACTTAGGACCCAGCTTTCCTGGCTTCCAGTGCACTGGATATTTTAGTCTCACTGTAGTGCCTCTTGATTATGAAACCTAAGCTTCTGTCTTTTCAGAACAACACAGAACAGTAATAGACCTCAGAAAGCAGAAAGAAAATTTTAAGGAGATTGATTGTATTGAATTTGAATTCAATTGATCTATATTGTTGTACAATCATAAATCCGTAGATTCAACCTAGTGGTTCATTTCAAAGTCAGTATTCTCTTCAAAGACCATGGATGTCATTTTTTTTATTAAAATTCCACTTTTGTGTTTTTATTAGAAATGCTCTCTTATTTATTTTGACAATACTGATATTAATTTCCTATTTCTTACTTTTGTATTTTAATAACTTTTCTGCAAAGGAAAATATTGTTTGAGTACAGAGATTATTTTACTTGGCATCCAGGACAATTAGTAGACAAAATTTCAAAACAAATTATTACTCCCACTGAGCTAGGTAAACAGTATTGCAAATAACTTCACTGAATTATCTGAAGGTGCAAAAAGCAAAGAAAACAGAGAGGCAGAGAGAGACAGAGGTAAAATATGAGGGAAAGGTGTATTAAAAACATAAACAAATCTATAAATGTATTAAAGAAGGACTGTATTTCTCTTTAGTTGAACATTAAACTTAATCACAGGTGTTACTTTTTTTTATACAAAATTACTTTCAATAATGATGCTATTTCTTGCCATTCTATAAAACACCGGGGTGCCAAAAAAATGGATAAAAATGGACACTTTGGTCAGCATTGCTCAAACAGTAGTTCGAAGTAATCAGAAGTGTCTGGACGCTGATGGTAACCACTTTGAGCACCTCTTGTAATTGCAGAAGTCAAACGTGACTCGTATTCATCTTTTGTTATTGGTAGATGTTGAGTATTACAATTTTAATAGTTTTCCTTGTTTAAAATGTGTATACATTTTTCTGGCACCCTCTGTGTAAGTAGAAATTACTTCATGTAAAAACATTTTCCCAACATTAAAGGACTTAGAAAATTGATTGGAGAAGGTTTATTACTAAATAAAGTAAAGATACTGTGTAAAATAATATGGTTGACTCTGAAAATATATTTTCCCTATAGATGCCTATATGACAAGGAAGTCACTAGTTTCATTGTGTGTGTGTGTGTGTGTGTGTGTGTGTGCGTGCTATGATTTGGGTATAGTGATACCAAA
This sequence comes from Rhinolophus sinicus, assembly GCF_057876585.1. Lineage (NCBI taxonomy): Eukaryota > Metazoa > Chordata > Mammalia > Chiroptera > Rhinolophidae > Rhinolophus > Rhinolophus sinicus. The sequence goes on along the minus strand of NC_142507.1, from coordinate 22,312,346 downwards.
ATGCAACATGTGCATGCACACACATGCACACACACACACCCACTTGCACTTCTCCTTTTATTAAAATAATAGTTTTCTTTTATCTTTCCTGTATTCCTTCTTTTTCCCAAGTTATCTTTTCATTTCATTTGCAAACATACAAAAACATGTTTGGTCAAATGTATATTAAAAAAACAAACAAACAACAAAAAAAACTGTGTGGGACAGTAGAGAGTAAATGCAAGAGGTTACAAGAGAATTAATTCCAGGTTATGACACATCATCAAAGTGGTGGAACAAAAACAAACCCACAATGAGTTCCAAAGGGCAGGCAGTATTCAATTACATCATTATGACTGACCTCTTCCTTGCCTATTTTTTATAGACGTATATATTACTTTCCTAGGGTGGCCGTAACAATTTAGCACAAACTGGGTGGCTTAAAATAACAGATATTGATTCTCATAGTTCTGGGGAACAGAAGTCTGAAATCAAGGTGCTGTCAGGGGTGCTATGCTCCCTCAGAAGACTCTAGGGGAGGATCCTTTCTTGCCTCTTCCAGTGCTCCTGGTGGTCATTGGCTTGTGGCCACATTACCCCAACCTCTGCCTTTGTCTTCACATCACCTTTTCCCCCTTGTGTTTGGGTGTGCTTTTCTTTCTCTTATGAGTGTACTCTAATTGAATTTAGGTCCCACCCTAATCCTGGATGATTTAAACTCAATCTTTACCTAACTACATCTGCAAAGACACTATTTCCAAATATAGTAGCATTCTGAGGTTCAAAATGGACATGAATTTTGGGGGAACAATATTCAAACCATTATATTGTGTGGAAAAAAGTGTCTGTAAAGGTGCCCCTTATAGTAGGTCCTGTCCACATGAGTGGCGTGGTGCTCACTGCTGCTCCTTTGGCCCCTCCCTCCAGGGCATCTTCTTCTTAGCCATCCTCCACTGCCAGCAAACCTAAGCTGTGGGAGTCAGTTCCTGGCAACCTGCATTTAAATATATCCTTGACCCAGGGTCTCTGCCCTCCTCTGTGCTTTGCTCTGGTCTCTCACATGTGCACACCTGGAAAAATGGACTCTTGTGCCCAGAAGAGCCCTGACTTGTACCATTCCCTCACCTTGCAAAGGAGCATCCAGGAGCAGGGGCAGGAAGCCTTTGCCTGAGGTTATGCTGTATCTGTCACACCCTCTGCACTCAAGCTAGTCCAGGGCTGGTGGCCTCATGTTGCTCTGTTGTGCACGTTCAGCTCTTCATTATAATATTCTTTCCTTTCTTCTTCCTTGCTCTTTTCCAAATCTGAACTCACCCCTCACAAAAATCTTTCCCCACTCATTTCTTATTTTGTCATCCTTGTCTTATATGAATTTTATCTGTTACTCTCTACATCCCCAAAACCCTGAATTGAAACATATCCCTAGTTTGTGTTTTAATTGCTGAGTGGTATTCTATGGTGTGGATGTACCATAGTTTGTTTGATCATCTACCCACTAAAGATGTCTGAATGGTTTCCAGTTTGAGTTATTGTGAATAAAGCTGCCATGAACATTTTTTTATGTGTGAACTTAAATTTTTATTTTTCTGGGATGAATACCCCATACTACAATTGCTGGGGCATATAGTAGTTTTATGCTTTATTATCCTTTTAATGTTTGTAGAATTTGAAGTGATATCCCCTCTTTCACACCTAATATTGACCAGTCTTATTTTTAACTTTATCGATTTTATGAATCTATTTAAAGCACTTTTTTTTTTCAGTTTTAAATAAACGGTTTTAGATTTACAGAAAAGTACAGAGGTGGCACTAAGTTCCTATTTATCCCTCACACTCATTTTCCCCTGTTAACGGCTTACGTCACTATTAACCAGACTTTGGGCCTTATTTGAATTGTTCTGGTTATCTATTAATGTCTGTTCCAGGATTCCATCCAGGATACCACATTACATTTAGTGATCATGTTTCCTTAGCTTTTTCTTGGCTGTGACAGTTGTCAGACTTTCCTTCTTTTTGATGACCTTGATGATGCTGAGAAATACTGGTCAGGTATTTTGTAGAATGTAACTCAACTGGAACTTATCTGATGTGTTCCTCATGTTTAGACTGGAGTTACAGATTTTGAGGATACAGAGGAGAAGTTTCCTTATCCCATATTATTAGGGTTACCTGCTATCAATGTGATTTATCACTGCTGATATTGACCTACATCACCCAGCCAAGGAAATGATTGCCAGGCTCTGCACTGGAATGTTTCTCCCTTGGAAAAATCACTCTTCTTCCCTTCCCATGCTGTATTCTTTGGCAGCAAGCTATTAACAAGTGCAGGTTACACTCAGGGTGAGGAGAAGAATTAAGCTCCTTCTGAAGGGTTTCATATGCTTTCAATTCTATTTCCACCTCACGTACCAGTGTCTAATACAAATAAAACTCTTTCTTATTCAATACTATAGTAATTTAAAATTTTGTCTAAGTGTTTATATGGAAATGATGTGTTTTCTGCCTTTTTATTGAAAATGTACATTTCATCTATGTCAGGGTTAAACAGATTTTTATCGGCTGGCTTAGGGACTTAATCACCATTTATCATTTTTTTTTCTTATGGGAAAATGCATCCTAAGAACTAATGACTCACTAACATACTTCACAAACAAAACACACTTACCAGTTAGAGACTATTCTGAAATATGGAAAGGAACCCAGGGTTCCCTCTACTTCTCTGAATCAAATCTAAACCTGTGTTCTCAGCTTTTGAGACACTTTATTTTAGAACCTAAATTGCATCCATTTTCTTTTCTTTTACTCAGCTTGTGTTGTTATGACAATTTGGAAATTAAAACATTGCGGCAGTTCAACCCTCCAAATTATTCTTACAATCATTTTTGTACTTATATTTCTTAACACTTGTCTGCTCCTTCCCCAGCTTACTTCCAAATTTTAAATTCCTTAGTCTTGCTCTAAATTTTATTTAATAGCCATTTTTGTTGATTTTTTAGCATTTCAGGAGTCTTTATGCTTTTGGAGATTTAGCCTTTTGATAGCCACTGAGTGGTATTATAGAACCATTATAGTTCTAATGGTTCCCAGAAGAGGTGCAGACTATTTGTCTGAGAAATCTTTTCCCAGAATATTTATCAAATGCCTGTTGATATGCCAGACACTGTGCTAGGGTCTGGGCACAGAGGATATACATGGAGGATTGATGACATATCATAAATTATAAAGAGTCTTATATAAGATTTCCCTTTAATTCTCTACTTTGCTGCCAGAATGGTCATTCTAAAATGCAAAACTAGTCATGTCACTTTTTAATTTTTTTTATTTTATTGAACAGTGAGTGTGTTTCCCCAGGGCCCATCAGCTCTAAGTCGTTGTCCTTCTAGTTGTGGAGGGCGTAGCTCAGCTCCAAGTCCAGTTGTCATTTTCAATCTTTAGTTGCAGGGGGCGCAGCCCACCATCCCATGCAGGAATTGAACCGGCAACCTTGTTGTTGAGAGCTTGCGCTCTAACCAACTGAACCATCAGGCCACCCCTCCGGGAGCTTAGCAGCAGCAGTTTGTTGTCTGCAATTTAGTTGTGGAGGGCGCAGCTCACTGGCCCATGTGGGAACTGATCCTTCAACCCTGTTGTTTACAGTTTGCACTCTAACCATCTGAACCACCCGGCTGACTATCACTTTAATTGTAAATGCGTCAAGAGTCTCTATAGTTTTTTTGGGGAAAACCTCATTAATTCTCTTAATTTATTCTATAAGAATTGTGATACTGGGCAGTCTTTCAAAGTCTCATTTCTCTCTCTCTCTCTCTCTCTCTCTCTCTCTCTCTCTCTCTCTCTCTCTCTCTCAAAAGGCCTGTCTGGGTTCTTTTACAAATGTGTCATGAAGTCTTAAGGCAATTGTCTTTGAAAATTATAGGTTATAACATAATTTTATTTCCTCTTGGATGTAAACTTTTTTATTTCATTTTTTATATATTAAATTAAAAAGCTAATATTCTAGTCATTTAAATGGAAGCCTTAAGAATGGATAGGAGTTAGTTATGAATATAGGTCTTGGGGTGAGGTGAGGGCAAGTGTAGTCCAAATGTCTGGAGAAGAGAGGAAATTTCCCCACATCGGGCTTTGTGCAATGAAGGGTGTCCTGACACATAGAAAGGGGTTGCTGCCCAGTAAACAAGAGCAAATATCTGCAACATGATGGGTTCCTAACAACACTTAGAAAAGTCCTGGAAGTTAGTTCTGCACTAATTTGAAATGACTGGAGCTCTATAATCTTCTCAGAAGTATGGTTGATACTTTAAGTGAAAAATCTGACATTTGATAGCTTTCTAGATGGACTTCAAAGAAAGGTTCTCAGACATTCGCATATACCACAGGCTGATTTACCAAGGCAGCTGTCTCAGTAGCACTCAGTTACTTTGATAATATAGATTAGCTTTTTTTTTTCAAGAGAAGCTTTTATTAGTGAACAAAAATATAACAGAGAGTATAAATATGGATAACTACCCCCTCTTAGTCTACTCAAGTTGTTATAACAAAATACTATAGATTAGGGGGACACAAATATTCAGTCCATAACACACCACAAGTAGAATCCTTAATCCTTTATTTACCTCTAGTTTTTCAGGGTCAAATAAACTGAGATAATATTGAATATTAATATTAAATATTGAATAGGAATTTAGTTTTACTCTCTCTCTACCTCTCCATTGAGTCCACATACTCTCTCTAAACTTAGATTATAAGAAAATGAAAACATACTCTAGGTGGACCCTAACAAACTCTGCTTTCCACCCTCCAAACTCACCTGATATGAATCTTTTGGGAAAACGTTAGCATTAGTGCGTATTAGGATGTGGCTTATGTGTTGGGGCCTACTGGATAAGCTCGGGATAGTGAGAGGTGTGTGAGCTCTCTGCAGAATGGGGAGGTTACAGTGTTCTCCTCCTTAGTTGTCACAGTGTAAGGGGAAAACTTAAATGGGAAATCAAGATTGATCAAGGGCCTGAGGTAGACAGGCGAGAGAGCCAGGCCTCTCTCTTGGCCTAGATGGAGGGTCTAAAGTGTCTAAGTAAGTTGAAAAGAAGACCCCTACTCAGAATGAAGGAGACTAAGCTGGAGGAGAAGGATCTCATGAAGGAAGATTTGAAGTGAAGGCTTGAAGAAAATGAAACAAGCCTTATGGATACATGGAGAAGAGCATCCCAGAAAGAAAGAATAGTACATGCAAAGACTTCCTGGTGTGTTTGAGAAATTATAAGGAGACAGTGTATCTGGAATGGAAAGGGGAAGTGGGAGAATAGTAGGAAACAGGGTTAGAGGGAAACTGGTTGCCTGGGAATCAGATTATATAGGGTCTTGCAGGTCAATATGGAAACTTTCCTTATTATTTGGTGTAAGATAAGCTATTTGACAAATATGAGTCAGGGCTAGTTTCATGCGTGTGTGACCTGTTCAGGTACCCAGAGCTTCATGCTTAGAAGGGCCTCAAACTTGAATGTGCTATAGTCGCCATCTTTTAATCTTTGCATTTGTGTTTTATAAGTGAAGTCCAATGGGACAATGGAGCATGTGCCAAGGACTTGGAACTTCAGCTCACAAGTGGTCCTGCTTCCCACCTCCCTGCCTCCTTAGGATGAATTCTGTGCTACCCACTCACCACCTCCTGGTGTTCCAGCCCTGCCTGGCCTTCTCGTCCACACTTTCACCCATTTTCACTGTTGCCCTCCACCCCCAGTGAAGGGCTGGGCACAGACGTGAGGAATGTTGGGGTCAGGCATATACCCCATGGTATTTCAGAGTGAGATAATGTGGTGGCCCTCCCCTTCTTGGTCTGGCAGCACCAGGTGTATTCAGCAAGGCCCTCACCCACTCAGGATCCAGCACATCCCAGTATGAAGGTTGCAATCTATTAGGGATTTCTTGTCCATTATGGGTTGGGACAGATATTCGTGGGAAAAGAGATTGGCTTTCCTGCCCCGGCCAGGGTCCTGCATTATCATTTTGTCCTGGGTCTCACAAATTACGTATCAAGTCCTGATGTGAGTAGATGAATAGCATGCTCAGGCTTCCTTTCCTAAAGGACCACGCTGATCACCATGTTGACTATGGGAGAAAAAGGGTGAAAACAGGAAGACCAGTAAGGAGGCAAGAATCCAGGTATGATATCATTGTGAATCAAATCAGGGTGGTATCAGGGAAGACAGTATAAAAAAATGGTCAGACAAAAACAGAATTTGAAGGTAGAGCCAAAAGTATTTTCTGTTGGATTAGATGTGGAATCTCAGAGAAAGAAGTAGTCAAGGAAAACTCCACTTTTTTTTTTGGCTTGAGAAACTAAAAAGATAAGGTTGCCATTAACTGAATTGAGAAGGAAGAGCAGATTTGGTGGTGGTAGTGGTGGGAGATCTAAAGTTTAGTTTCAGACTATTTAAATTTGTCAAATCTATTAGGCCTCCATGTATAGATGTTGAGAAAGCAGTTGGGTATATTCTGGGGTTCAGGGGAAATGTCCAGCCTGAATAAATAAATATAGGAGTCATCAGCATATAGGTGGTGTTTTAAAACAATAAGATTTGATGAAATTATTGAGGAAGCGAGAGTACACAGGAAAAGATTTAAGGACTGAGCTTATTTAAAGATAGAGGGAACGAGAAAAAATAAGCAGGCTTTGAGACAGGAAGAACCAAGAGTGAGTACTATAGTGAAAGCCAAGTGAGGAACGTGTTTCAATGAGCAGGGAGCGATCAACTAAGTAAAATGCTGCTAAACCTTTTAAGGTTCAAATAAGATGAGAACTGAGTTGTTTAGTAAAGTGGAGATAAATGGCTGCAGACTTGTAAGAGCAGTTTCAGTGGAGCAGTATTTGGTTTATTTGAGTGCCTTCAAGAGGATAGAAGAACAAGAATTGAAGAAAGCCACATTAGGCAACTCTGGAGGAATTTTGTTGTAAAAGGTTTCAGAGGAATGCAGTGGTGGCTACAAAGGGACATGAAATCAAAAGTTTTGTTTCATCTTGTTTTTGTTTTTTTTTAAAATAGTGGATAAATAGGAGCATGTTTGTAGGCTCATTGGGATAATCCAGCAGAGAGGGCAAATTGGTGATTGTGTAAACTAGTGTTGAATTGTGCTCTTGAGCAGTGAGAGGGAATGGGAGCTGGTGAACAAGTAGAATCCCTTTATAGAGGCAGGAGGCCGGGTATGAGAATACAAGTGCAGGTGGGCAGAGAGGGTGCTGAGAGCTTCTTGGGTTCTGTTCTGATTGCTTCATTTTTCTCAATGAAATGGGAAGCAGAGTCATTAGCTGACAGTAGCGATGGAGAAGGAGGTGTTTAAAGTTTGAGAAGGGAAGATAAGAAAAGAATGATAATTTAGAAGAGTAGAAAAGCAAATGGCCTAGGAAGACGAGGTGTGGTTGCTTAGCATTCCTAGGCTGCACTTTGGGTTTATGGTTATGGACCTAAAAGGAGCACAGTCAGCATAGCCTCACCTTTCTCCAGCCACAACCAGTTGCACAGGGTCAGACTTGAAGTTGGTGAGAAGCAGGGTTTAAGCAGGTTGATATATTTTTTTTTAAGTAAGAGGGAAAACAAAAGAAGATGTGTTTGACAGACTGTTAATGGTAGCACAAGATGGAATTGAAGCTGTGTAAGGACAAAGGTGAGGGCTAGAAGGGGTTAAGGTACATGAAAATGAGGTAGAATTGAGTCCAAGAGTACTTGAAGGAGTGAGCTAACTATTTAGGAGGGATTAATCACACAGTGGGATGCTTGAAATTGAGATTATGAAGCTATCTAGTAAGGATATGGTTTGGGTTATGACAATAGGAATGAATCTCTGAGATAGGACAGAAGACACTGTCATTGAAGGCGAGATCACAGTACTGATAGGCCAGGAATCTGTATTAAAAAACAACTGATTCTGATGCAGGGGTTCTAAGGACTGTGTTTTGAAGAAATCTCATTTTAGGGAAAGTGGCCTAGCTGAACATAAAGTTTTAGAGCTAAATCAGAAAACATGAGGGGGTGGAAGAAACATGAAGAATATTAACAGATGTTATGTATCTAGTGTTTGAATGTGCTGGACGTGGTGTCAAGCCGTTTACATGCCTCATTTTATTTATTCCTGGCAACAATATCGGGTGCCAGAGATTGTTATCGTTCTTATTTTACAAATGATAAACACGAGGGCCAGAAAGGTTAAATAACATGCCTAGCGACACCACTGTCTGAGTCTAAACTCTGAGCTCTTAGCTATTAGGTTAGGTGCAGTGTTTGTGATAGAACAAGGGATATTAAAATCCGTATCCTGAGATGTGAATAATAGCTTATGGGATTAGAGACTCTTGAGAACAATATTGTGTACAAAGCCCAGTAATATGCATTATTTTATTTAATCCTCATATTAATCCTGTGTATTCAGCAATTTGCCCAGATAGTGGTGAGGCCAGTAAGTAGCAGAACCTGGATGCTCTTCCTCTGACCTCCTGCTCGTCTACTCCTTCCACTAACTTCCACCATCACTATCCAGAGATGGTTCAGACAGATACTTTAGAATCCAATAAGTTTTGAATAAATGTTAAAAAGGAAATCATTACTAGTTATTTTTTTGTTAGACTCTAACAAGATAAGTTTTATAAATCCTATGTTTCCATGGGAACATTAGTACAGAATGTCATGTTCTTCCTGCTGTGGAATGTTCTCTCTATAAATTCATGCATTCATTCGACTACAATTTATTGAGCAAATAGTTGCGCAGGTGCTGTGCTAGGTGCAGAAGATACAATTGAGTAATAAACATCCCTGCTCTAAAGGAACCTTGGGTCAGCTCAGCCTTCAGAACCTCAGATACTCTGCAGGGCCAGTCCAAGCCTGGTGCAATTTAAAGCACTGCATTTGACCTAGAATACACTCTATCCCTTAGGACCCAGTTACCTAAGAGATCATTCCTCTCCCCAGTGGTTTGGCACAAAGTATGATCAGCTGTAGTGCCTTGGAGATAGAATCTTAGATTTGGACCTTGGGGAAATAGAACTAGGGTGTTTAAAAAAAAAATTTTTTTTTTCCCCCTACTCCAAGAGGGTCCAGTTTTAAAGCTAGATTTAAAAATAGACCCTTTGCCTGGCTGGGTGGTTGACTCTCATCCACCACTTGCCATTCCTTCTACTAGAAATACTGGATTTGTACATGTTGTGAAATGTGTTATGGATTCTGTGGCCCAACAACCTCCTGCCCCAGACTGTCAGGCAAAGGCCAAATAAGACAGTGCTCACTCAGGGCGCCAGTAGGTAAGAATAAAGAACAATGTATCTAGGGGTGAGGCACATTTTACTTTGTCCAGGTTGGTGCTAAAACTATGGATAAGCTGTGTAGCACAAGATGTCTGGGGTGGGTATTTCCACATGCAGAGAACTTTTTGCACTCCTACTTCTCAGTGTTACTGATTAAGAATGGCACTTAACACTAGTTCAAACTGAGCCTGGCGTCTACAACAGGAAAGGGGGAGGGTGTTATGTTTTGCCTCCAGATTTAGAAGATCACAACTGGTGCTTAGTGGCAGTGTAACACGTGTTGCCTTACTTCCCTCTGGTCTTAAAACATGTGAGTCACTTACTCTTACATTGCAACAGTTAAGTGAAGCACACCAAAAACTAAGTTTTCTTATTAATAAAAAACAAAAGAGAGAGCGATGAGGATCTTATATGTATTGAAATTTTAAGAATCTTTTTGCTCTTTTCAAGCAGCAAAATATTTTACATTCTCTTTATATCTAATTTGGTGAATCACTCTGATCACAGATTTAATTTATTCGCGTCCTTTGGGGAGCTGTGGGACCACACATCAAGTCTGCATCTCCTATAGCTTTAAGAGAAGGTAATTCTTGTTTTGGAGTAGGGGAGGTGGCACCAGCTCCCGGCTCCTCCACTCTCCGCCCGCCGGCCAGTACACAGTTTCCCGCGGCTGCGGGTCGAGGCCCGCCTTCCGCCGCGCTCTGAGCAGCCGCCGGAATGCAGCGCTGCTTCTCACTTGCCCGAGGATGAGGCCAAGGGCCGCCGCCTGGCCCGCCTGCCCCTCCGCTCCTCCTGGCTTGGCCGCTTCCGGGCCGCGTGAGGGCCCCGGAGCCCTCCTCATCTCCCCGTGCCTGGGCGCCGGGCCTACCGGAGAAGCCCGGAGCCTTCGGGCAGTTTGCTCCTACCCCCGAGGGCTCCGGCTCGCGGCTCCTGGAGGACCTACCCACCCACCGCAGTCTGCGCGGCCCCCGGCAGTGCGCTCCGCTCTGCGCCTTCGCAGGTCCTGCACGCCCTCTCCCTCCCCAGCGCCCCAAGGCCGGGTACATCCACTGCCGCCGCCAGCAGTCGGTGTCCTGGCGTCCCAGTGAAACCTATTCTCTCAACCCTCGCCGGCCCCAGCTGCACACCCAGCTCTTCTCCAGGTACCCGCAGATCAGAACGCAATACAAAGAGGCCTGTACTTCCCTAGCCCTCCCCGCCGCGGCACCCGCCCGTGCCCACTATTCTTCGACCCCTCTGAAGGCTGGACACCCGGAACCCTCCTCTTCGCGCCCTCCTGCTCCTCCGCCCCCACTGTTGGTCAAATCCATCCAGAGTTCTCCGAAATCCCGTGAGCGGGGGCCCTCGATCGTCTCCCTGCACCCCCTCGGCCGCTCTTCCTGGCCCCCGGGAACCACTAACCCCCTACCCTCACCAGCCGCTCTTCTCGATCCCAGCCCCTCCTCCGGGGCCTTCCTCCTCCCTTGCCCCTCCCGAGCCGGGGTGGGAGCGGCGGCAGCTGGAAGAGAAGGGATGAGGTCATCCTCTCCCTCGGAGTCAGCTGGTGGAGGAGAGGAAGCGGGAGGAGGGAGCGCGCGGGAAGGGAGGAGAGGAATGTGCAGGTCCGAGGAGTGCCGCGGCGGCCGCTGCTGCACCTGCTGCTGGCGGCGGCGGCGGCTCGGGCAGCAGCCGCGAGGCCGAGACAAGGAGCGCGGGCGGCGGGCAGGGGCGCGCGCGGGGCGCCGCAAGCAGCTTGGCTCGGCGCAGACAGCCAGGCGGCGCTCCTGCCGGCCCCAGGCGCGCTGCTAGCCCGGCCCAGCGCCCAGCCCGGCGGGCGGCGGGCGGCAGCGGACGGCGGGCGAGCCGGCGCAGGAGCAGGCGGAGGGGAAACCGCACCGCCAGGGAGGGAAGCCGAGGCGAGGCAAGGAGGTGGCGGGAGGAGGAGACAGCGGGGAAAGGTGTCAGATAAAGGAGGGCTCTCAGGTTTGGAGGCATCATGGCCGCTAAGTCAGACGGGAGGCTGAAAATGAAGAAGAGCAGCGACGTGGCGTTCACCCCGCTGCAGAACTCGGACCACTCGGGCTCAGTGCAAGGATTGGCTCAGGGCTTGCCGTCGGGGTCGGGGGCCGAGGACGAGGAGGCCGCTGGGGGTGGCTGCTGCCCAGACGGCGGCGGCTGTTCGCGCTGCTGCTGCTGCTGCTGCGCCGGGAGCGGCGGCTCGGGCGGCGGCTCGGGGGGCTCCGGCGGCCCGGGCGGCGGCGGGGCGGGCTCCGCGGCGCTGTGCCTGCGCCTGGGCAGGGAGCAGAGGCGCTACTCGCTGTGGGACTGCCTCTGGATCCTGGCCGCCGTGGCCGTGTACTTCGCGGACGTGGGCACGGACATCTGGCTCGCCGTGGACTACTACTTGCGCGGCCAGCGCTGGTGGTTCGGGCTTACGCTCTTCTTCGTGGTGCTCGGCTCGCTTTCTGTGCAAGTGTTCAGTTTCCGCTGGTTTGTGCACGATTTCAGCACCGAGGACAGCGCCACAACCGCCGCCGCCTCCACCTGCCAGCAGCCTGCAGCCGAGTGTAAGACCATGGTTACTAGTGGGTCTGCAGCCGCGGAAGGCGAGCCTCGCCCTTCCACGCCGCAAAGGCAAGCATCCAACGCCAGCAAGAGCAACATCACCTCTACCAACATTGGCAGCAACAGCGGCGGGGCCACCGGGGCCAGCGGCAAACACAGGTCTGCCTCCTGCTCCTTCTGCATCTGGCTCCTGCAGTCACTCATCCACATCTTGCAGCTCGGGCAAATCTGGAGGTACCGTATCAGGGGTTGGGGAAGAGGGAGATTTGCTGCTGCTACTACATCCCCACTGCTTTGCTTCTGCACGAAAATCATTTAGGGTTGCTGTGGTAGTAACCCTAGTCACACTCTTTCAGTTATTTTTTAAAAACTGGGTTTTGCGTTTTTAAAATTTGTGATCACAGCCTAGTGTGGGAGGGAAGTGAGAAACAAGGGAAAGGCAACAAGGTGGTTTTGATCGCCTCATCCCTTCTGTCTTTCCACTCTGCTTCACTAGCTTCTCTCTCTTTATATGTTACGACCCTCCCCCTCCCATATTTAGTGATACTGTTTTGGTAAGTAGGAGAGGATTCCTGTCACATCTAAAAATCCTTTTTTATTATGTTGAATTTGAAGTGTATGCTGCAATTTAGATGGCTTCTTTTGTTCTCTGAGAAAAACAGCTAATTCTAGTTAGATGGCGGTTTTGATTCTCAAAAGTACCCACATTTTAATTATCACTGCTAGAGAAGTACCTTGCTCCAAGTAAAGAGCTTAGTAGGGACAGAGCTTGTAATTTTTGGAAAATATCAATGTCTGTATCTTTATATCTATCTACAAAGAATAAGTGAGTACACTGTATGGGACCCAGACTTACTTTTATGGTGTACTTTGTGTACCTTGCAATATCCCCATATCTGATTTCTCATATAACTAAGAACCCTTGGAAAAGGGGTGGTGCGTCTTGTAAACTTTAATCGTGTTTGGCATCTTCATTGACTGCTTTGCTACTTGCCATCTTATCTACCAAGTCTTTTTACACGTATATCACTTCCACTTCCAAACTGGAATACAAAGCTAAACTTGTTGGGCAGAGGGACCCTCATCTGAGCAGTCAGTACCTGGATTTAGGAATATAATGAAACAGTATGGTCAGGACTGTGTTCCTCAGACTTTTATGTTTTCAATAGCTTTGAAAGTAATATTTTATACCTACACAAATTCTTTGTATCAAAGCATTTAGATACTAACATCCCAGAGCTTTTTTGGTTTAAAATGACTTAGTAGGTATGTAGTAGAAGTAAAACAAGGAAACTTCCTAGCAAGTGCACTGATATGGGACTACATTCTGCTATGCCAGTGTCCTTTTCAGTTTCGTTTGTAGTTATTCTTCTGTGATAGAAGACATTGTAAGTCATTAACTATGCTGAGGTATCCCATGTGGAAACAACTCAGAGAATCGGTAGAACAAAACTGAAAACTTCCTTTTGTTTGTTTATGGTGAATAATAGTGTTTTCATTGAGAAGAGCAAGTGTGGTTATTTTGCAACTTTTCCTGGGACCATTGCTTTGTAAAGCAGGGTAAGCATTTTCATAGACAGTTATCTTTCAGATAGTGAAACTTTTATTTTTAATCAGAAACTTTCTGGAAAAGAGGTATATGGTATGCAGTCAGAAAACTGATGTTGGAAACCTCCATATTTTGGACTCAAAGGACTTTTTGAAATGCCAGTTGAATGTGATAACTATATTTCCCATGGTTGATTTTTGTGAAGACTTACAGCTTGATGCCCTTCAAGTTTGATGGAAAACTCAAATGCTTGTTTTAATTACTGAAATTGGTTAGTGGCTAAGATGCATATGATTAGCAGTTTTAATCTGATAATGTGGTAAATGAAGCTCAATATTGCATTTGTTAACTTTTGCAAACTTTATGCAGGATTTGTAAAGCACTTATTTTTAGTCACCTTTAAAATTTCTAGATTTATGTAAATAAACACTTCTCAATTCTATTAACTGAAGAACTATCCGTGTTTCCTACAGATTGATACTTTATGAAAAATCTGATATCAAATTCTATGAACTGAGGATGTTGTTTTAATTCTAGTTGTATTTATTAGACCTCCTACACCAAACATTTTCCCTATTACAAAATGATGTTTATTATCTCAGGCCAAAAAAATGCAGAAAGTGAGAAATAAGAAAAGAAAAGGAAAGAAGGGAAAAGAAAAGGAAGAAAAAGGGCCTAACCACATCTCAGTGAGACCACAGCCACTGGGTCAATTGGCCATCCAGAAAAGCTATCGAAGGGGAGGAGGGATGGAAGTGTGAGGTTGAAAGCAGAAGGAAAACCACAGGCTGTCTGACAAATGCATTAAGTGACCCAACCCTTGGAGATACAGGGCTACACATGATTCCTTTTGTTAAGCATTTCTAAGGTGTTTTCCTTAAAGGCTTTAAAGTTTGTTCTGCTAATGCATGTTCATCTGGGAAGAAGTATTGTTGGAAATATTTCAGATATTATTTGTCTACATTTTCAGAATAATGCTTGTAATATTCAAATCTGTATTATCTAATCTAACTATTACTGGATTCTGGTTAAGATATTTGGGCGATGGTGTGGTAACTTGTTGGAAGCATGATCTGAGACTCAGCCTAATTTTATTTTTATAAAGTATGTTAAAAAACAAAACAAAACAATGTTAGCCTAATGTAGGAAATTAAAATTGGATCAGAAAGTTCATGAAATTTAATACTCAGATGCATCCTAAACTATTTCAACTTCTCTAAGTGTAGATTATTTGAATGGAACTTTGGGGAGTAGATGCATCTGGTGAAATGCAATTAATCCCAGATTATTGTACTAGAACACTATTATTCCTTAAATTAGGAGCATCCCTCTGCCTCTCTATCTTTTCTTTTCAGTGCATTTGTACACAAATGTTGCAGAAACACAAGGGTACTGAATGGTTCAAAGCTCAAAGGTCATTATTCATGTTTTAACATGCTACTTTCTAAGATCAATAAAATAGATTTTAGCTAGGTTGGTAACAGTTCATTGTATTTCCATAAAATTCCAGTTGTTTTAGGTAAGGGCCAGATTCTAAAAGCTTTCTATAGATAAAATTCCCATTTTAAACATTTTGGAAAAAATATGCATGTATTTATACATTTATTACAAATGCAACTGCTGAAAGCAATGATACATATTCATTTCAATTAAAATTTACTAATGGGAAATTAATGTCAGCTTTTAAATTCATAGGAGTTGATCCTAAGAAAGAGACATTTGAAATAGTGAAGTGAACTTTTGCTACCATGTGCAAAGAGCAATTATGACTTTAAAGGAACTGTGCCTGTGAATCAATGAAAAAGTATTTTTTTCTTGTTCATTTCATGATTCCAGAAGTCACTAAGAGTGCAGTTCAGCAAGTGGGAATCACACAAATCTTAAATCAGAAAAATCTTTAGTCTTAATACACATTATCAATTTTATCTAGATGTCTTCTTCCTTCAGAATTTGTGACTTACTCTTAAAATTCGACCTACATTTCTCTTGTATATGTATGTACATATTTAGTTGTCTTCTATCAAATAGGCAGATTGCAAACAATAAATCAATGCATGGAAAGTGGGTAGTATTTACTAATTTGGGTTTTGTTTCTGAATATCTGCTATGAGAGTCATGGAAGTGGGGAGGGAAGACCCGGAGAAAAAAACAGCTTTTTCAGCTCTTCTCATGCTTGTTATTCCACAAGGTATTAATGTGTGTTCCATGTTCAAATACATTGGGAAAATGACCAGTTAAACAGAGTTAAACAGATCTCTCTACAGCAGGACTTCTCAGAGCCTGAGCCATTAATAAGCTAATACGCAATTGTCAGTAACTTTTTAAAGAACACTCCTATTAAATACTCTTGTGATGAGGTGGCACACACAGCACTTTGATTAATATTGTTCTATACCGTTCTTAAAAATGCCAAAAATGAATAATAATAACAATTTTACATGGCAATTAAAAGATCTACAGATATTTTTATATTCCTTATCTCATCTAAGTTTTAAAATAAACGAACAGAAAATCATCAGTATCTCTGATGTAGGATATTTTCTTTGTGCTGGGATCGTGTCTCGTGAAAATGAAGAATGGAAGCACCAACCAAGGAGAGATGAGGAGTTGTAAAAGAGGATAGTTTATTAAAAGTGAAGAAGTAAAGAGTGGCAGCTCTCTGAACTGAGAGGGGATTCTGAATGGGTTGCCCAGTGACTGAGGCAAAAGTTCTTACTTTTACACCTTCCCTTGCCTGCTTGGGGAAGGGGGTGGGGCCTTCTAATGGAATTCGTATATATCAAGTTTGTCTTGTTTGCTCACCCTAAAGGGATTAACGAGCCCATTCTTATCTATCAGATCTGCTCCTTTGTCCAGCCAAAAGGGATTTATGAGATAATTTATTAATCTCAAGGCGTATTCTCATATCTTTGTCCTGGAGTGAAGGAGATATTCCAGAACCTAGAGTTTCAGGATATCCTTTTATTTATTCCACCAGTGACCTTTCTGTTTACCTCACAACATGCTGACTAACCTGTCTCAATCCCCTCTCTGAAGACTTAACCCTAACTGCCATTAGGGAATAGGGGCGATGACCACTGTGGCTACTTCAGGCTGAAGAGGGGCGTAGAAAGAGACCGGCAGCTAGGGCTTGTCCAGAGGTCTATCTAAGGGTCCCCGGTAGATGAACAAATCCAGGTGAGGATGTTGTTGTCCGGTAGGCCATCACAGTCAACCAGTAGGTAGTCTGTAAGCTGAGACGTATTGTAGGCAACAGCATGAGGTAATACTTATAATAATGGATAAAAGAAAAATGAGAAAAGTTTCCTTAAGTCCCGCTAAACTGGGAAGCCAGGAAGTAAGGAAGGAAAAATCTAGGCCAAAGAAACTTGTTTGTAGTTTAATGTTGGAAACTATTATGAATTTGTTGAACTTTATCTTTAATAAACTGTGAATTATCAGAGAGATTGAAACAGCATAACGCTTTAAACTTTTACATCCTTGATTATGTTTCAGAAGTAGATAATCTATGGTAGCTCTGTTTTTGAGAACTGTTTCTCTGACCTGTTCTAACTCTTGTCTCATGGCATGGATAGCCTGTGAGGTAGTGTTGAGGGCCTCTGTTATTAGGTAAGCTATTGTTACTGATACCAGGACCGGAAAGAACCCAAGCGGCACTCAGAGAGTTAGGAAGGTCAGCTTTATTACACCGGCGGGCTCAGCGGGATCTTTCCCAAAATACTGAGCCCCTAGCAAGGTTTTGAGCAGGTTTTTATGGGTTGGGGACTTCCTTGAGTTGGGGAAGGGGTAGGTGTCCTCTGGTGATTGGCTCGGGGTCTGGCGTGGAGGGGGTTATGCAGAAGTGGGCTGGGCCTTAGGCTGGGGACTTCTCTCTCCGCTGGGGCCACCATTTTAGGTCAGTTCCACGTGGCAGGGAACCATTTTAGGTCAGTTTCTCCGTCATGTCCCCCCTGTTGATGATCGTAAGTGGTAACAACTTAGAGATCATCATATTGGCTAAGAGGATGATAACCCCGCAGGGCAAGGATCCGGGCTGTAGCCCGACGGGTGACCGAGGTCTCTATGAGACATATGACAGCGTTGACTATGCCTGGCCCGACAGTAGCAAGGAGGAGGATCGTGAGGAGTGGGCGGCTAGGGGTAGGAGCCATGAGGACCATGAGCTGGGATTGAGTCCCCAAGAGCCGTGGAGGTCATCTCTGCATTTCTGGATGCAGTCGCGGAGTTTGCGAACTTAAGCGGTGACGATCCCAGACTGGTTGACGAAGTAGCATTCTTCTCCTAGGAACAGAGAGGTGCCTCCTTTCTTGGCAGTGAGTAGGTCTAATGCCCGCCTGTTCTGTAGGGCGACTGCTGCAAGGCTATTGAGTTGGGACTGAAGGGTAGCGAGGGAATCGGCTACTCAGTCCATGTCATCGTAGAGTTCCTGGGTGAGCCTGTGATAGAAACTGACAGAGGATCCTAGTCCAGCAGTCCAAGAAGTGACCCCAGCGAAGATGCCTGCCCCGAGTAGGAAAGGGGCTGCAGCAACACATTTCCGGCTCGGGGTAAGCCTGGCCTCCAGCTCAGAGTCAGTACACAGAGAGGCCTCAGGGGTGAGGAAAATCTGGATGCAAGGATCGGTGAGATTGGAATCTACACAGCGAAAAACAAGTCCATTACAGAGGAGAAAGATGCCAGGTGTGGCACAGTACGGGGTGCCCGAGGGAACTGAGAGGTTGTGGGCGCATAAGGAGGGCTGTAGTTTACCCCAGGAAGTGACACTGGGGGAAACTACACAGGTATAGTTGGGTGCGGAGGCCACTGGGATTTGGTCAGCTATTGGCCCGAGGGTGTAGGTGACATTGTTTGGGCTGATATCGTTGTCTGGGCTCCAGTCAGGGGGAACCGGGATTCCAATATAACTGGTCCAGGTGAGGGGTAGGTAAATCCAGCAGGCGGCGGTGGAGGCAGGGTTAGGGGCGTTTAGCCAGGTGGTCACCCACAAACTATAGGTGGTGTTCAGGAGGTGCTGGGTGAATAGCAAGGTATCAGGGACTCGGGTTAGTCTCTGCAGGGAGGTTAGGTTGAGACCTTGGTAAAGGACGCGATTCCCGACAGAGAGGTTGGCAACCTGATGGACCTTGTCTTTGATTTGTTGGGCGAGGGCCAGGTCCTGGACTCCTCCCCCATCAGAGTGACTGATGTGGGTAAGATAGGTCCTACATGCCTGTCATCCCAGTGTGCCTAGGCAGTTAGGGCTAGTGATTTTCCCGTCCAAAAGCGCTTGGATCCATTGTAGCAGAGGGAGGCTGTGGTGTAACACTGCAAGGGCATGAGGGTAAAGTACGAGAAGGTTGGGTGGCCAGCGAGTTTTCCCCGGCAGCCTGAGGGACAGGAAGGGGAGGTCGTGATTCCTTCCCGGGGAAGAGATAGTATGACAAAAAGCCAAATCATGGCTGCTGCCTAAGATACGTTAGGGAGAGGAGGCAAGGAGCCCAGAACAGGAAGTAGAACCCTAACAGTCCCTTCTCCAGTGGTGACCAGCTCGGTGGGGAGGATGCAACGAGACCAGCAAAGGCTAGAAACAATAGGAGTCCAATAACAGCAAAGACGGAGGCTGGGCAGACGACGGCAAGGCTCATCCGGGCTGTTTCTTGAGGGTCAGACGGAGTGGATGGGCCGAGTCAGGTTGGACAATCCAGGCGTTGTCCTCCTGCTGGGCTCGTTTAACTTGAATGTGATGGATCCACGGAGCGATGCCTGAAACTTTAAGAGTAGTGGGAGTAACAAGGATAACAGTGTGAGGGCCTGTCCACCAGGGTCGGAGGGGTTCGTGCTTCCAATCTTTGACCCAGACTTGATCTCCCGGGGTAAAGGGGTGTACTGGGGCCCCAAGGGAAATGGGGGCCCTTTCCAGAATGTAAGCACGTACATCTGTGAGGGCCTTGCCTAGCACAGCCATCTGGTTTTGGAGGCTGGAGAACCCCAGCTGGAGAATGTCGCCAGAGAGGCTGGTTAGCAGCGGAGTGGGCCTCCCAAACATAATTTCAAAGGGAGAGAATCCGGATTTGTCAGGGGTGTAGCACGCCCAAAGGACGGCTAGCGGTAGGAGATCCACCCACCCTAGGGAGATCTGGTGGAGTTTAGCTAATGTCTCCTTGACGGTACGGTTCATGCGTTCAACTTTCCCTGAGCTTTGTGGTTGGTATGCTGTATGGAGTCTCCAGTTGATGCCCATGGCCCTGGTTACCATCTGGAGGAGTTCTGCTATGAAAGCTGGCCCATTGTCACTGTGGATAGAAAGTGGAATCCCGTAGCAGGGGATAATCTCCCGGAGGAGGACCTTGGCTACTTTGCAGCTCTTTTCAGTCTGAGTGGGGAAGGCTTCGACCCACCCAGAGTAGGTACAGACCAGGATCAGCAAGTACTTAGTACCGCGGCAGTTTGTCATGTCAGTGAAGTCGACTTCGAGGTCCTCAAAAGGTGCGGTACCGCTTCTCTGAATCCCAGGGACGGGGCTAGGGCCGGACTTTGGATTGTTGTTTGCACAAGTGAGGCAGCATTCTCTGATGGACTTGCAAAAAGAGCTGACAGCCAGCTAATGTAGAAGTTTTTGGCTAGGAGGCTTTCAAGAGCAGTGTTTCCTAAGTGGGTTAACTTGTGATATTCAGCGGTTGAGGAACTAGCAGGGCTGGGATGAAGAGTCTTCCATCGGGCAGTTGCCAGCACCCTTGTGGCAATCTGGTGGCCCCTTCTGACTTTGCCCATCTGAGTTCTTCTTTTGTGTACTGCGGGAGGGATGTGGTGGTAGTGTTAATGACCAAGAGTAGTTCACTAGGGCTTCCCATCACCGCTGATTTGGCTGTGGTGTCAGCGAGCCTGTTCCTGACTGCTGAGGGCTCGTTGCCTCTCTGGTGGCCCTGACAATGGATAACAGCAACCTGCTGGGAAGCCAAATGGCTTGTAGGAGCTTAAGGATTTCTTGTTTATTTTTAATAGTTTTTCCCTCTGCGGTCAGAAGGCCTCTTTCTTTGTATATAGCCCCATGGATATGGACGGTTGCAAAGGCATACCGAGAGTCATTGTAGATGTTGACTTTTCGGCCCTTGGATAGAGTAAGGGCTCTTATTAGTGCCCATAGTTCTGCCCATTGGGCCAAACATCCCGATAGATGTGCCCTTGCCCCGACTACCTCATCTGAGGTAGTTACCGCATACCCCGCGTGACATTTCCCGGCCTCAGGAAGCTGCTGGCATCAGTATACAGAGTAAGGTCCGGGTTAGGATGTGGGCTGTCTGGAGGTCGGGTCGGGTGGTGTAGACCTCGTTGATAACTTCTATAGTCATGTTCTGGATCCCCTTCCTCAGTTGGCAGGAAAGCGGCTGGGTTCAGGGTGTGCACAGTTTCTAATGAGATCTGAGGGTTTTCCAGGAGTAGCCCTTGATACTGAGTCAGCCATGCATTCAACAGCCATCGGGGTCCTTGACTGTTCATTAAGGTGGTGACCGAGTAGGGTACTTTATCTATGAGTCTCTGGCCTAAGGTGAGCTTATCTGCCTCTTTGATGAGAATCACAGTGGCTGCTAGGGCCCGCAGGCATGGTGGCCAACCCGCTGCTACAGGGTCTAATTTCTTTGAGAGGTAGGCAGTGGGACGGAACCATGGTCCAACTGTTTGGGCCAGCAGTCCTAAGGCTACTTTGTCTCTTTCATGGACGAATAAGTGGAATGGCCTCTCAGCATCAGGTAACCCGAGGGCTGGGACCTCTCCAAGTGAGCGCTTGAGCTGCTGGAAGGCGTGTTCTTGATCTTCTGTCCATAGCATGGGGGACTTTTCTTGACCAGTTAGAGCCTCATATAAGGGCCGGGCTATTGCCAAAAAGCCTGGAATCCAGATCCGGCAGAAGGCAGCGGCCCCAAGGAACTCACGGAGCACTCTCGGTGGTGGGCCGAGGGAGGGAAGTGATGACTTTCTTCCGCTCGATGCTGAGGGCCTGCTGTCTGTTGGAGATGACAAAGCCCAAGTACTGTACTTGTTTCTGCAGAGCTGGGCTTTCTGCCAGGAGACTCTATACCCCATCTCGGGTAAGTGGGACAGGAGTGCCCGCGTCACGGTTTGGCACTCAGTTTCGGTGGCACAGGCTAAGAGCAGATCATCCACCTATTGCAATAGAGTGTAGCGGTTCTTCTCGAGGGAAGGTGGCTAAATCTGAGGGTAGCGCTTCCCCAAAGAGGGTTGGGGAGTTTTTGAAGCCCTGTGGGAGCCTAGTCCATGTCAGCTAGAACTGCCGGCCCGTATCAGGTTCAGTCCATTCGAAGGCAAACAGTGATTGGCTCTGGAGCGCCAACCAAATGCAGAAGAATGCATCTTTCAGGTCCAGGCAGGTGAACCATCCGGCCTCCAGGGGCAGCTGACTGAGGAGAGTATACGGATTTGGAACTACGGGGTATAGGGAGACTGTGGCTTGGTTCACCGCTCTCAAATATTGTACTGGCCAGTATTCTCCATTAGGCTTCCTTACCGGCAGGAGGGGCATATTCCATGGCGACTGGCACTTTACGAGTATCCCAGCTGCTCTGAGATGGGCGAAGTGTGTTTGAATCCCTGCCCGAGCTTCCCTGGAGGTGGGGTATTGGCGTAGCTGTTGGAGTTGAGCTCCAGGTCTCAGTTCCACCAAAACTGGGGCCTTATGTTTTGTTAGCCCAGGCAGGTTATCTTCAGCCCAAACCTCCAGGAAATCGGCCCTGTAGGCTTCAGGGTTCTGTTCTACACTGCCAGTCCCACAGAGCCTCCATTCTTCTTCCCTCGGGGTGGTGATAAACAGAATAAGTCCCTCTGACGGGGGCTGCAGTGACATGGTGGCTTGGCTTGATGGTTCGAAGGAGATCTGCTCCCCTAACTTGGTAAGGAGGGTGCGTCCCAGGAGTGGGATTGGGCAATCTGGTAAGTAGAGGAACTCATGCGACACGGTGTGTCCTCCTAATTTACAAGTCCTAGCCTAGCAGAATGGTTGGCTTTTGTCCCCGGTGGCTCCCATTATGGTGACTCTGCGGTCCCCGAGAGGTGCCACCAGTGTGGTGACTACCACGTGTTCTTCTCTGGTATCTACCATAAAAGTCACTGTTTGGTCCCCCAATCTAAGTCAACCGTAGGCTCGTGGGGGCCAAGTTCGAATGAGCCCGGTCCTCCTCAGTCCTACTCAATTTCCACTAATCCTGTGAAGTCGGGCTCCGGGCTGGTTGGGTTGGAACCATGGGGAGGCTGAAGCTTTCCTTTCTGACGGTTGGGGCACTCATTCCTCCAATGGCCCAGTTCCTTACAATATGCGCATTGGTCTTCTTTTAGCGGGGTGGGAGGACAGGGGACTGCCTACTGGTGGGAAGGCCCTTTTCTTCTGGGCCCATCCCCTTCTTGTTGGAGAGCAGCCGCGAGGAGTGTTACTTTTTCTCTCATCCTCTTATCGGCCTCTCGTTTAGTTACAACTTCACGGTTCCAATAAACCTTGTTAACTACCTCCAAGAGCTGGGTGATATTCATTCCTGCGAACCCCTCGAGTTTTTGGAGTTTTCTGCAGATATCAGGAGCTGCCTGAGCAACGAAGGCTGAGTTTATCATCCTCTGATTCTCGGGGACTTCTGGATCAAATGGGGTGTAGACTCGGAATGCCTCACAGAGACATTCATAGAAGTCGCCAGGAGTTTCTTCCCCATTTTGGGTTACATCGGCTGTTTTGGACATATTGGTTGGTTTTCAGGCTCCTGCCCGCCCGCAACCCTCGTAGGAGAGCATCTTGGTATCAGCTGATCCCCGCTTCAGTATTGAATTCCCAATCAGGCCGTGCATCCGGAGCAGCCTCGGTCGCCCAAGTGGCAGCATCTAAGACTCCTCTGGTGGCCACTTCTTCTAGCCACTGCCTTGCCCCCTGTATGATCCGCCGGTGTTCTTCGGTGTTGAAGAGCATTCGGAGGAGCTGTTGACAGGCCTCCCAGGTGGGGTGATGAGTATGGAAGATAGATTCCATAAGATCTATCATGGCTTGCGGTTTCTCCGAGTAAGCTGGGGTATGATGTTTCCAATTCAACAGGTCAGTGGTGGAGAAGGGCTGGTAGTAGATGACGGGGCGTCCTGGCTGGAGGGTCCCGTCATCTCCAACTTGGTCTGGCCCTCTGGTCTCCTGGAGGGGCAGCTGAAGCAGAGGCGGATCTTTGGACTGAAGTCGACTAGCAGGCCCTGGTGAGGGTTGGTGTTTAGGATCAGGGGCTCCCTGGGGAGGGCTTGAGAGGTCAGGTGTTGGCCCGGCATGGGGTGGGGGGAGAGTCGGACGGAGGCGGAGTGTCTGGGAATGGCAGGGCCATGCCAGCTGTTGGCCGTGGTGCATAGGGAGGTGGTGGCGGCTCTTCGTTGGGGTCTCCCTGGTAAATGGTCTTAGTCATGTCTTTCTGGGTGCAACCTAGTGGGTTCCGTGCAACAAGGATCCTGGACTGTCCCTTACTATTGGGGCAGAATCCTACCCAAAGAGCAAGGGTTCGGACTATTTCCAACCACGAGTCAATGTAAAGGAACTGGTCTGGATATCCTGGGGTCCCAGTGACAACTATGTAGACTTGGCAAATCGTGGGGAGGTCAAGAGTGCCTTGTGAAGTCCATCCCGTGTCAAAACTTGGCCACTCCAGTTCACATAAAGTACGGAAATATCCGGGGGTCATTTTGACCCAGTAGTCGCCTCCAAAACCCTTCCTGAAATTCTTTAACATGCAGTCTAGAACCGTGGGCTTCCCGTGACTCCCTCCCATGATGTTCAGTGTCGTGTAGACAAGGGAAGGATCTCCATCAGGTACCCTCCTGGCTGTGTCCCTCGCGGGAATCTTGGGTACGTCTTGGCTAAGGTGTGCCCGTATAAGCCCCGGGCCTGGTTGTACTCTGAGAGTGCAAATCACCGTTATGCCTTACGACGCTACCACGGAATGCAGGTTGGGGCTCACTCGGGCTCCATAGCCGACAGGCCGTGGATCCACACAGAATCCAGTTCAGGACCAAACACACACACATCCATTGAGGGAGGAAAGATGCCCTCCCCCGGAATGGCCCTAACTAGAGTCCGAAGTGGGACTCAGTGGGAGGTGATCAGGCTCCCCTTCTGCCCTTAGGCAGGCCTAACTGGGTCCGGGACCCGGGGTCTTACCGTGTCCGATGTCCTGGTTGACTGTCTGTTCTTTCTCTCTACTGGGGTCCAGCTGGGAGTCACGGGAGGTCGCCGGTCCTGGGCCTGCCGAAATCAGCAGGGCGCGCCTAGCCCCTTCTCAGCTCTCCCGCCACCCTACGGCCCGCTCTCGCCCAAACCGGTGGCTCAATGGGCTAGCACGGTTGGGTTTCCTGGTCAGGGAACCAAGAATGTTACGGGTACCGGAACCGGAAAGAACCCAAGCGGCACTCAGAAAATTAGGAAGATCAGCTTTATTATGCCGGCGGCCTCAGTGGGATCTTTCCCAAAATACTGAGTCCCTAGCAAGGTTTTGAGCAGGTTTTTATGGGTTGGGGACTTCCTTGAGTCTGGGAAGGGGTAGGTGTCGTCTGATGATTGGCTCCGGGTGTGGCTTGGATGGGGTTATGCGGAAGTGGGCTGGGGCTTAGGCTGGGGACTTGTCTCTCCACTCGGGCCACCATTTTAGGTCAGTTTCATGTGGCAGGGAACCATTTTAGGTCAGTTTCTCCATCACTAATTGACTAATCTTTACATTTAAAGCAATGGTTATAGCTGGTACTACAAAAATAGATAAGGATATATACTCAGTAGGGCTGAAAAAATGTATGTCGCTGTTACAGCTGGAGTGCAGCGTAAGTTTATTGTGATGTTTAACCTGATGAGGCCTTTGGGATAAGAAGACAGTTAATCTCCTGAGAGAGCAGGGTCCTCTGGTGCTGTAAGCTGGGAGGTTATCTTTCCACAAATGAGAAACCATCTAGCCGGCAATTTGACATGTGCATTAGAACTCACAGAGATGGTAGAGCTACAGTTTAAACTGTTACAGTCTGAAACATTAAAGCACTGGCTGGAGCAGCTAATGAAATTAACACATTGATTAGCCAGAGTTACAGCTCTTTTTCCTTTACTCAGTTCTAGTGTTTGGGTGAGAGCTATTAGCTCAGCTAGTTGTGTGCTGGCCCTAGAGGGAAGTGTCGTGCGGGAGACCCTGCTTGCTGTGCCATTTGTTGTGCGGGGCAGCCTGCAGGGCCACTGGTCCCGCTTCCCACATAAGAATGCAGGCTGTGGCTAGGCCAAAAAGGAACACCCATGGAGCCATAGGTAGGGGAGTCATACCACTGTATTCTCTCTGGCGGCCAGGAAAGACACACGCAGTAGTAGCCACACAATCCGCAGTCCGCCATTGACTTCTATGCCTGCCAACTGTGATTGGTTAATCAACACAGCCCTGCAGTTACATCAGTAGCCAATTGGCTAACCGGCTACAGCTGATGGCCAACCAACCACAGTTGATGGTCATTCTCTCCCCGAGCCAGCATCTCCCCACGCCAGGCCGAGAGCCTGGGAACTGCTCTCTGGAACTCGGACCCCACAGGAAGGCTTGTATTTTCTAAGATATTATGTAGAGGAACTATAGCACAGTCAGCCTATTGTATGTTATTTTCTATAAAAGAGCTCCCATCACTGAAGAGCGTCCAATCTGGGTTGTCTAGGAGTGTTTCTTGTAAATCTGCTCAGTCAGTATAGGTTTGCATTACAACTTGTTGGCAGTTAATTCTTCCTCTATCTCTGGGAGGAATGCAGCAGGATTAAGGGTGGAGCAGGTCTGTATTTGGATTACAGGACTTTCTAATAAGAGGGCCTGATACCGCAGGAGGTGGCTATCAGTGAGTCAGTGACTATTATTAGCATTTAAAAGTCCTCAAATGTAATTGGTAAAGGCGGTTAAGTCCTGTCCCATCGCAAGCTTGGTAACTTCAGGAACTGGGAGGGCAACTACAGCTACAGCCTGGAGGCAAGCTGGCCAGCCGTGTGCTACAAGGTCTAGTTCCTTACTTAAATAGCCTACTGTTTGTTGTGAGGGTCTCCTGGGTTGCGTTAGGGCTCCCAAAGCAATTCCCTTTCTGTTATATATAAATGAAAGGATTTTCCTGTAGGAAGGCTTAAGGCTTGGACACTTAACAGTGCATGTTTTAGAAGGCTAAAAGCTTGTTCTGTCTCTGAGTTCCAAAGTAACAGATGAGTATTTGCAGTTTGAGTTATCTTTAATTAGTTGGTAAAGGGGGCGGGCCATTTTTCCTAGGGTTTCTGAGCTGGAATTCTCTCCCATTCTTGTGAATCTTTTTCGCTTTCCCATTCCCAAATCCTGAGAAAAGTTGGTTGGGAAATTGGGAAAATCAGCTCCTTGAACCCAGGTGGTTGGTAGTATCGGCCGTCACTTTGTGGAAATGATTCATTGTGGAGAACAGAAAACAGTTTATATCTCGGGATTTGGGAACGGGAAAGCGAAAAAATTCCTGAGAACGGGCGGGAATTCCCGCCCGGAAACCCTAATTTCTCCGTATCCTGGGGTCCATGGGCGTCAGTAGCTGATAATGCCTAGGAAGCCCCTTAATTGTTTCAGGGTCTTAGGTAGGGGACACATGGAGGTGGGATGAATTCTGTCCTCCCCTAGGGCCCTAGTTCCTTCAGAGATAATTAGCCCAAGGTATTTGACAGAAGTCTGACACATTTGGGCCTTAGTCTTCGAAATCTTATAGCCTTTAGAGGCTAAAAAATTTAGAAGAGCAGTGGTGCCTCGGCTGATGAGGTCTTCAGATGGAGCACATAGTAGAAGGTCGTCAACATTGTAAGAGCGTACAACTATCATAAGAAAATGCTGATAAGTCCCTAGCGAGGGCCTGTCTAAATAGGTGGGGACTATCTCTAAACCCCTGAGGAAGGACCATCCAGGTGAGCTGTGAACTCTGGCTTTCAGGATCTTCAAAGGCAAGAAGATATTGTGAGTTAAGGTGTACAGGTATGCAGAAAAAGGCATCTTTTAAGTGTAAAACTGTGAACCATCTGGCAATCTCAGATATTTGGGCTAATATAAGAGCATGTAAGGATTTGGAGCTATATAGGGTGTAGAGGAATAACTGCCTCGTTGATGGCCTGGAGGTCTTGAACCAATCTCCATTCTCCATTTGGTTTGGGAACCCCTAAGATGGGGGTGTTGCAAGGACAAGGCATTCTCTAAGGAGTCCTTGTCATTTGAGACTGTTAATTATAGGGATTAGTCCTTTCCATGCCTCGGGTTTTAGAGGGCATTGTTTCCGGCAAGGAAATAGAGTGGGGTCCTTCGGATGAATGTCTGAAGGACAGTTGACCCTGGTGATGCCCAAACATCAGGGTTGATATTGGTTTCCACTACTGGGAGGCATCTAGGAATACTTCCAGGGGCTAGAAGAACAACAGTTCTCTTCGCCGTCATAATGTCACTTCCTAATAGAGGAGTAGGGCTTTCTGAGATAATTCAGAATGAGTGGGAGAACATTAGGTTGCCCCATATGCAGTAATTGGCTTGTCTGTGACTCCGCGGACAGTAACATGTCAATTGGAGAGGGTTCCTTATATTTTTGAAGTGACGGTTGAACTTCTTAAGTTAACATAGGAAATAACAGAATTGAGGTTAGAATCTAAAGCTATGGGCAGCAGTTAGAGCCAGGGCTTCAAGGTCTTTTGGTAAAACTTTTCTACAGTCCTTTTTAAGTTTAATGTGTTTATTTCACAGTTTCTTTAAGATACAGACCAATGATAAGAAACAGGCTGAGTAAAATGAGCTCAAATCTGGGGGCTGTCTTTATCTTTACAACCAAGCAGTTTTCAGAGGAAAAAAGGTCCAGAGTGAGTAGTTGAAATAATAAATGGCTTCTATATCAAGAAATTAATAGGTTTACCTGCCACGTCAGGGTCACCCACAGTTTAACTCCCTGTGATGAGAATAGCTTGGGAGCCGCTGGGAACTTAAGGCCCAACCGGTATTACAGCCATTTTGGGGGAGGGAGTTGGTCCCTGTTCCCTTCAGAACAAGGGGTACTCCCTCCTCCAAAGCAGCCATGCCCCCTGTACAGCCCTTTAGTCTGTACAGGGGGCATGGCTGTTTTGGAGGACTAGGACACTCCTTATTCCAGTGGTCTGTTTCCACATACAAAGCAAGCTCCTTTATTTGGCGTTTTCTCTCTGGGGCTTTTGGGGTGCCTTGAGGGGGCTTCAGCTCTGGGCTGTCTATAATTGTGACCAAAAGTCTGGCCTGTCTCTGATCTCATCCTCTGGTTTCAGTGTTTCCTTATTCCTCGTTTTCCTGTCTTGCTTGTTGAAAACATTTAAACAAATCCCTGACCTTCTGTAGGATCTCAGTGTCTTAATCAGGGATGTAACTATGGGCTAGAACTGTTAGAATTCCCTGCCAGTTAGGGAAAAACATTAGGCTAAGCTTCCTTATGTTGGCCTGTAGCTGATACCGAGGAAGGCATATGAGCTCTAGCAGTTCTAAAATACAGAAGTTTACTTAACTGTTAGCAAAACTTTTTTAGATTTAATTTTTGATTAATCAAGGACCTGATTGAGAAAATATAAAACATATAAAATTATTTTGGTGACATATATAATCTTTGCTTTTTTTAGGTAAAAAAAACTTTTTCATAGTATCAGTAGCAGACCAATAGTCTAACAAACTTTATCTTAGTAGAGAGAGAAAACTTAACTCTTATTTTGTACCAGCTTACTTTTGAGATTTAAATTTACTTAATTACATTTAGTTTAACTATATATAAAACTCTCAAAATTTCTCACAAACCTTCTACAACTTTTCCAGTCCCTTTTAGTTTGTCTCTTTTCACTCATTCAGAAATAACCATCTTTAGGACAAACTGCTTTCTTCCGGTACCTTCAAAAATGCATTTCCATACCTTATACTTTCCTTGAAAACACACGCCATTTTCTTCCATATTAGAATACATAACAGTCAGAACCTTAATTTTTACTGACAAACAAAAGCAAGCAATTAGCACTTCTACTGGCAAATACAGGAATATATTTGGCAACCCTCAAAAGCATAGGCTTTTGTTATAAAATATAAGATATATTTATTAACAGATCTTAATTTATCTCTTAACATTCCTGTGACAAGAAGCCAGAAATAGATTAACTCAGACCTACCTAATAATTAATACCTCAGTATTTTGTTATTTTGAAATACCTAGATACTTAATAATTTTTATCATTTATCACAACTTAGTAAAACTGAAATTTAAGTTGCCCACAGATGGTGAGAAACCTTGCCTAACATCCACACTGTATTATTACTGAAAAGTTTTATCTGTTAACATTTTATTAGTTCCTAACTCTACGAGATCCCAAAGTAAATAATCTAAGCTATTTTCTTGACAAATTCTGTAACAGAGATAACATGACTTTAAAAGTAGGCTTATTTAGAATGTTAGTACTCTGGGACTCCAGTCTAAAGGCGATTTCCCTTACAATGAATCCCACTGCTGGTGGTCCCTGCAGGACTTAGAACTAGGGCAGCAGAGTCAAGGGGAGGGGTCTAGATTGAGAATTAGCCGCTTGGTTTTTAAAAGTGCCACATTTTTCCTTCAGTTACCTCAACCTCAGGCATTCCTGTTTATAGGTGGATTAGGAGATGGGTGGAGCTCCTTTTTTTTTTTTTTTTCTGAACTATCAATTTAGTTCCTTTTTTTAATGTCCCAATGAGGGTTTCTAGAAACCTGGCACTTCTGGCTATCCCTTTTATAAAATAAATCTAACTGTAAGATAGTATGATAGTTGTTAGGGAAACCTGTCTTCTAACTTGTATTGAGGTCAAACCTCAGAACAAAAGACTAGATGCTGTTTTTTAAGAGTCTGAGGGTCAAATTTGTCCCAATGTTTCAAGATGAAATTCTGGTGGTGAAGGCATGTGAGAGCTGTTGCCCATGTGGAAGGGAGGAAGAACAAAAAGGCGTCCCTTTGCAATTCATCTCCCATAACTTGATCTAGGACATTCCCTAGAAATGTGGGCCATGGACATCGCATGCCATATTCTGGGGCGAGTGAAGAGACACGGCATGC
Source organism: Rhinolophus sinicus (assembly GCF_057876585.1). NCBI lineage: Eukaryota > Metazoa > Chordata > Mammalia > Chiroptera > Rhinolophidae > Rhinolophus > Rhinolophus sinicus. The sequence continues at coordinate 22,281,911 of NC_142507.1, read as the reverse complement.
CAGAGTTAGTTGTGCTTACCTGGGCTGCCTGGCCCATGCCTCTGGTGGACGCCTGCCCAAATCTGTTGTGTCCCTGCCTGAATGTCTGGCGCCAGCCCAAAGGCTGATAAAGGCTGCGGCCAATAATAAGGTGCTTTAAGTTAGAGGGATGTATGGCTCGACTCCGGGCATCCTGAAAATTGACAGCACGATCCAAATAATGGCAGCCGTCTGAATAAAGGTAGTAAAGGAGGGAGTACATACTTAAAGCTTGTAGGGAAGGTATACTTCCTAGATAAGAGGGAGTGGAAGGAGGCCCTGAACCCCAATATGTGAGGGCAGACAAAAATAGCTAACAAAAGCCCAAAAAAGGCTTTGGTAAGGCTGCTTCCTTAAGGAAAAACGAGTCCGAAATATGATGGTCCTCCGTAAAAACATTGCCTGGCAGTAGCTGCGGTGGCCAAGTGGTGGCCTGGTATTCCAGAGCTGTGCTCTTGCAGCTTTTCCCCCTTGGCTGCAGCAGCAGCAGCAGCGCTGAGCTGGGGGCAGAGCCAGGTGGCAGAGAAGCGTGGTGGCCAGAGCAGTACAGTGAGATCATGGAAGAACAGAGGGGATGAAAAATCAAGTCTCCAGAGAGACATTATACCATACAAACACAGAACTCACTGGTGCTTGGATTTGCCTTGAGCCCAGTAGGTCTTAAATGACCTGTTCCAAGACCAGATTATCCCATCATGGGAGTTTTCAAGCGGCGGACGCCCTACTGGCCATTTAACTATCCGACCCATACCCGCAAATGACGTCAAACAAAAGAGGTATAGGAAAGAGAGATTTTGGGGTCCCCTAAAAAGGGTTTACCTCCTGGCTGGCTTGTCAAAATATGTTACTGGAGAGTGTTGAGGAGGTCTCACAGGGAAGGGAGCCTGGACCAACGTCTCAAGAGCTGGGGAGATATAGTGACAGAATGAAAAGAACAGCATAGATAGAGTGTCATCCCACTGGCACCCTTACGGTATGTTGGGCTGGGAAGGGACTAGAGAGAACTTTGGGGCCCACCGCAGAGTAGCCACAGCCAGGGTCCCTCAGTTGTCTGCAAAGACCCACAGGCCTGACCATTCACCAGCATTCAGCCTCCTCGCAGAACGGAAAAAGGCAGCAGAGGAATAGGAGAAAGTAGCAGAGAGGTGGGGAGAGCCTCCAAATGGCACCCTTCCTGGCAGTTGGGCTGGGGAAAGACCCAGGGAGCCTTTGGAAAGTTGCTGTAAAGTAGCCACAGCCGGAGTTCCTCAGTTGCTACCGAGGATCGTTCGCGCCAACCTCACTCCATTCTCAGGCCCCCTTCCTTACAAGAGAAAGCGGTCGGACTGTAGCCAACATACCCCCGTCTCAGTACCTTAGGGAATTGATCAGAGCCCTTCTGCAAAGCCTTTACCTCCATGGCTGAAGGTCGGCAGCCATGCTAGTCACTTTTAAATGGCTTACGGAGGCCTGATATTTGTGTGACAGGAGAAAGAGACAAAAATTGCCAAAGGCCTGTAAATCGGCAAGTAGAAAGGCACAGATAATATTTACCTCTCCTTCAATCCTGGACAAGCCTCCAAATGATGTAGGATATTTTCTTTTTTTTTTTTTTTTTTCCCTTCTTCTACCTCCCCCACCCCCACACACTCCGGTTCAAGCCGTTGTTTCTCAGTCTAGTTGTGTAGAACACAGCTCCCTGGCCCATGTGGGCATTGTGAGCCTTGTGCTACCCGCCAGCTGAGGCAGTTGTTCAGCGGTCATTGGTTGGCCGCTCACAGCAGCTCATGGCCTTTGCCGGCTGCCGGCCGCTTACACTGGCCACCGGCTGCTCACGGCAGCACATGGTAGCCACAGCCGCTCACGCTGGCTGCCAGCCGCTCCTGGCAGCACATGGTAGCCCACGGCAGCCCAGAGGAGCTTGCGGCAGCCCACAGAAGCTCACACTGACCTCCAGCTTCTCACGGCAGCCCAGCTCCCAGGAGAGCCGTTGTTCACAATGTTAGCTGTAGAGGGCGCAGCTCACTGGCCCATGTGGGAATCGAACAGGCGACCTCAGTGTTAGGAGCATGGTGCTCCAACCACCTGAGCCACCGGACTGGCCCAGGATATTGTGCCAGGATTGTGTCTTATGAAACCGAAGAATGGAAGCACAGACCAAGGAGAGGTGAGGAGTTGTAAAAGAGGATAGTTTATTAAAAGTGAAGAGTAAAGAGTCGCAGCTCTCTGAACGAGAGGGGATTCTGAATGGGTTGCCCAGTGACTGAGGCAAAAGTTCTTACTTTTATACTTTCCCTTGCCTGCTTGGGGAAGGGGCTGGCGCCTTCTAATGGAATTCGTGTATCAAATTTGTCCTGTTTGCTCACCCTACAGGGATTAACGAACCCATTCTTATCTATCAGATCTGCTCCTTTTTCCAGCCAAAAGGGATTTATGAGATAATTTATTAACCTCAAGGCGTATTCTCATATCTTTGTCCTGGAGTGAAGGAGACATTCCAGAACCTGGAGTTTCAGAACATGGCTGCCTTTTATTTATTCCACCAGGGACCTCCGTGTTTACCTCACAACATGCTGACTAGCCTGTGTCATCTCTATATATGAGAAACTGGCTGAGAGAGATTAAGCAGCTGGCACAAGATCACCTAACAATTATGTGATGTAGCTAGAAGTCAAAACCAGGCCTGTCTTACTCTAAAGTCTTTCTGGCTCAGTTAGCTACCTCTAAGTGCCAATTTGGATAAGACGAACATTATGTATAAAAATGACAATTTACCTTCATTGCGGATGGCAAAGTGGGAGAGGGAGCTGCAATTTAGACAAGTCAGGAGATCTTTCCAAAAACATACCAGTAGTTAAATGGCAAAACAGTTACTTGAGCTCAAATTGTCTAAGTCCATTGCTCCTCTTACTACACCCTTTGGACATGCTGAAGTTGTTGCATTAAATCTCAGCTGAGTAACATGATCTTGTAGTGACATTAACGATTAAATGACATGATGTATATGAACACGTGGAAAGCGCTTTGCAAATGATAAAGAGGTTCTAGAGATAAGGGATAGGTAGGAAAATAGGGAACATACCAGTTTGACTATTGAGAAAGGGCTTTATTGATTCTGAGTTAGTTCTGAATTTTGATATAGGTCAGGCATGATTGGTGCCCTTTACTGAATTTATCGAATGGTCATTTTCTGTACATTTGTGTTCCCTCTACTGCATATTAATTAACTTATTTGGTCATTGTATATTGAGCACATACTCTATACAAGACACTGTGCTACATAGTTACTATCCCAAGATGAATAAAATATGCATCTTCTTTCAAAGAATCTACTGTCCAATGAGGAAGAAGAAAACTTAACAATTTCAATACAAGGAAATAAACACTGTGGTAGAAACAGGAAACTAAAAAACACCTAAGTGGTTTGGGTTAGACTTTCTAAAGCAGGGGATGTTTGAGCAAACAGCTGAATGGTGAGAAAAATCTCCTATCTGAACAAAGTGGGACATTGGCAATTAAACCTTGGATAGGACTATATGTGAAGGCAGAGGGTCCAGAAAGAACAAGGCAGGTTAAGTATGTGCTTTGAATAGAGAGTGAGTGAGCTATAGTAGCTAGAGATTAAGTTAAAGTATTAGTTGGGCTAGACAATGAAAGGATTTTAGATTTTATTCTGAAGGCATGGAGGAACCATTGAAGGATTACAAGGGGGTTTGTTGAATAAAGTGTTAAGATATTGTTTTACCCAAAGGAATAGCAAAAAGTTGAAAGTTTTTCAGAGGATATGTCATCAATTCCCCTCTAACTCAGTCATATCTCTTTCATTTATGAAAACTCATTGATTTTAAAGGGATTGAGTTTGCATGTAATTGCGGCATATAATTAGGTCCAAAATGGTGGAAAAGTTGTTTTTCAGAAAAATAGATTGGTTGAAAATTTTAATTGTATTTATACTAAAGTAAATTCTTGGCAAATATTTATTTTGTGCTATTTTTTGAAGAGATTTTTCTTTTTTAATTCTGTGGTCTTTACCTTATTGTAATTTAAATTTCTAGTCATTAGAAACTTGTTCCTTATATTTTTGTAACACTTTTCAATTTTCAGATGGCTTCCGTGTCTTTTTTATTTGATCCTCAGAATAATCTTTGAGGTAGCATTTTCTTTTTGCATGCATGGAAACTTAGAGAATTTTAAATATTTTCGTCTTTGGGTCACATAGTTCTGTACAGATTCTAAGCTAGAATTCAGTATTGATGTGGGAGGGAGAAAAAAGCAATGTGAGAAATGGTTGATGAGACTGAAGATAATTAGGTAGAAAAGAAACCTGAAAACTTTAGAGCTCTCTGGAAAGTACTGAAAGATTTTAATGTGGAAGAGGCAATGGTCTTATATGTAGACTCTCTGGAAGATATTGGGTGGGATCCATAGGAAAAGGTTTTTGAATGAATGTAAGGGAGAATTTTGTAAGTGGTCCAAGGGATCCCAAGATCAGTTAAGACTCCTTAGAAGCAGTGAGTTCCCCATCACAGAAGTAAGTACCTAAGCATGGTTTGGGAAACTGTAGGCTGAGTTGCAGAAGAAGAGACTCTAACTATCACACAGAGTGTTGAACTAGATCATCTCCTGCCCTGAAATGTTGTGACAATTTCCATCATTGCACATGGTTCTAAACATAGTGGACTGACCTTTTATTTTTGTTGATGAAGAAGTAGGAGTTTGCTTGAAATACTGCAGTTGTGTCACTTTGAAATCTATTCGTTGGTTTATGGACCCAATATCTTCTGTGGAGCATCAAAAGTTCATGCAACATCCTTGAGTGCTGGGCTTGATATTTAAATCTTTGACTTAGCTAATATGTAAATCCACATACAATCAGTCCTCTGTACATTGATTTGGGTTTCTGTATGCATTGAAATAATTTATGCATAAATCTATGTGGTAGATTTCAATACCTTTGCAATAACAAGTGCAAAGGTTGTAATTTTTTCTATTCGCTTGAATTACCGTGTTTCCCTGAAAATAAGACATGTCCAGACAATCAGCTCTAATGTGTCTTTTGGAGCAAAAATTAATATAAGACCCGGTCTTATTTTACTATAATATAAGACCCGGTCTTATCTAACATAATATAAGACCGGGTCTTATATTAATTTTTGCTTCAAAAGACGCATTAGAGCTGATTGTCCAGCTAGGTCTTGTTTTCGAGGAAACACGGTATACATGGTTTGCTTCACAAGGGTGAAAAAATGTTTATACTTATTACATCCTAACAGAACGGCAGACTGCCTTCACAGAGCAGGTGCAAGTAGTATCTTTACAAATGTATGCTATCATTTTTGAACAGTGTCGACAAATCCTTGGATCAGTAGCCTTGAAGGTCTTTGCTCAGTCACTTACAAAAAAATTCCTTAACGTCTGAATATCCAAGTATACAACTTGCTATTAAATGCATTCCGTATTTTACACTTTGAATTAAATAATCTATCTATGAATTTAAATTGCACCAGTCACTGAGTAACAGATAAATAGAATGATTCACTTTATATGGACTTACTGGCCAATCAGACACATTCCTTTGACTTGCTTTAGAATTTGCATGACACACTAGGCACATGGAAGCAAGACTAGAAATTAAAATTGAATTTATTATTCCTATGAATTATCAATTATAAGGTGCAGTATGGTGCTAGTCATGAGAAAGTGCTTACCAGGTATAATTTTATAAAATTGTTGTAATATGTAGATGGATTTCAGGGAAACACACATACAATTCTCAACAGGAAATGTTTTCTTGAATGGCATTGCATCATCAAGTAACTTCCTTCCAGCTACATAATGGTGTCCTTGGTAACTGTGGGCATGGATGGGTGGAAAGGAAAACCATCACAAGTCCTCATGAAGTTATTTTAGTGGGTGTAGAACTTACGTATGTAATAATACGTGCTCAGTGAATGTTGACTGATATGTGAGTGAAGCCCAGGTGTCACTCTTTCTTCTTACATGAGAGTAACTGAACTTGCTGCTTGGTTGCTTCTTGAGTTTCTAATGGTACCATGAATCAGAAAAGGTGCAATGCTATCTAGAATCACCCCAGCTCTTTTTTAGATTACTAGTTTTAGGGAAATGGGGCTAAATTTCACAAAGTACTAGTTATCTTCTGAGAAAGATGTGTCTAGAAGCCGAACTTTGTATTCCTGTTCTTGTTGATAGAAGAGTCAGACTGGGGAAGCTTTGGGATAAATATTTTTCACTCCTTACCTCCCTTGGCTGTCTGAGAATACACTTATGTACAGAGTGATTTTGGGTATTTTTGGTGTTACCGTTTGTCTGTTCAAAGAAAGTTTGTAGCTCCCACTTTTATTCCCACCACCGCTCATCATAATTTTTATCACCATAAAACATTAATTCCATATCTAGTATATGTATAGAACTAGTAAAAATTACTGATTTAAAAGGAAACTAAGAAAGGTTAAAATGGATATAAATCAGTCCAGAAATTCTCTAAAGGCAGGAGATGGTCTGAATGGCAACGTTCGATCTTTTTTTCTCCCCTGATGAAGGGAGAGGGTCATGGTTATAATGTCAAGGATGGATCTTATTTAGAGAGGCAGCTGTCCCAAATGCAGAGTCGAAGAGATGATTTGGCTTTTCCCTAGTTCAGACCCCAGTAGGTCATCTAACTGCACTGAGTTACACGTAACAATATGTGTAGATGATATAGCACAGTTTAGATCTTTTGGTTTCCGACTACTGGGTCTTAGTTTTTTTATGTGTATGATTTGATTGGTCAAAAAAAATTGCAGGTCTAAAATTCTGATCCGGATCTTAATATAAATTATTGTTTTTTTGCCCAGTTGCCAGAGTACATGCACCGGAAATTCTGTACTTATTCTTTTCATGCCACTGTTACAGCATTTCTCTGTCTATGTAAGTCATTATCTGGAGTTGATAATAGTGTCTGGACCCCAGGAAATGGTATTATTTATAAATGAAGAGAGAATCTTAAGCTTATTTGTATAATGCAACTTACTTTATGTCATTTCAGAATTTTACTTGTAATCTAATGAAACCATTTTCACAAAAACACATATCTAAGTATTTGAAGCTGATGGTAAAATTGTTACATATCACTAATTCCAAGATATATGCCATATAGACTTGGGAAGCCAAAATTACCATCTACATTTCATGTAGTAAGGTATGTACAGCTGGAGTGCTATGATTAGCAAATAGGAACAATGCTTCATGGGCTTGAAAAGAACGACCCGTTATGTCAATGAGAAGGCTGTTGTTAGTGCTAGATTTGCTTTGGAATTAACAGTTTTTCCTGGTTATACTTTCACTGATCTAATATGATGGAAATTGAATTTAAACTCTATATAAAGATACTATATCCAGGGCTGTACGTGTTAAAGAATAGGGATATGTTACACTCTGCTTAACATTTCTTGAATAGGAATTGCCTGGATCTCTAGTATGTTACAGATTGGTCATAAAGCTGAACAATTTTCAACCCCATGGCAACATTTCAGATTTTTAAATTTAAAAAAATTCATTTTAATATTATCTGAAATATATCAAACTATTTTCTCATCTTCATGATTCATAAGTAGGCTATTTAAATCAGTTCTACTTCTTTTGTTTAATTTATGCACATGCCATCTTTTTTCTGTCAAGGGAATCCTTTATTTAAACAGAGCAGTGGTCAGTATGTGAGGTGGGTGAAGATTAATCGAACGAAAAATCATACATATATAGAAAATGTGGGATCTATAGTAAATAGGAGTCTAAAAAGACTTGGATGACTTTGATTTGACTTCCCATCAAGTACACTCTATTTAGGAAGGACAAAGCCACTTTTCTGAACCACCTATCTGGGAGATTTCATCCATGTAAAAAGGTTTCTGAGTTCCTCTTTCTGCAGTTCAGATAATAGTCATGAATAAAGATATCAGCTTTGGGCTGAATTCTTTACTTTTCATGTCTTTTCTCAGTAGCAGAGTCAATAACCAAAACAAAAGCAGCCATTGTAGCAGTAACAGTAGCAAAACGGTCCCCATAACGTCCATCATTATTAGTTCATGTCATAATCACTGTATCAATAATATAACAACGAAGAAATGATCCTTCAGGGAAGCAAGGGAAAGGATTTGTAAAGGCTTCTTTTGTTTTGATAGATTTTCAGTTCCTTAATTTCCTGTTTTACAAAGTAAAAGCAAGAATTATTTTTTAAATGTAGGTCAATTCTAGAAGACTCTTCAAAGAGATTTATAATACTTGGGTCTATTATTACAACAAATTAGGAAGCCTGTACCACAGGATTTCATATTTCCAGAGGACGTACTACTATTAAGAGTCGCAATCACAGATATCCTATGGGATTTTTCCTGATTTAGTGATGGTCGGGTTTGAAAAATTGAGTTCTAGACAGGAACATAAAAGCATCCTAATGAAAGCATAAATATTTGCTGTTTGTACTTATGAAAAGTAATCAATAGTTACAATTATTTAAGGATATAATATCTACCTACTTTAAAATAGGTTGGAATCAAATGAGTAAGGGGGAGGAAACCTGCCTTTTTATCAAGGACTCATGTCCAAATACGCAGGAAACTATTATTGAGTTGCATTCTGTGATGTGCTAATAGCAGATGAAGGTGTTGTAGATAAGGCATGCATTTATTAGCTTAAGGAAAAAAATAGCCACCAGAGAAACAGCAACAACAACAACACAAAAACAAACAAACAAAAATGGAGAATTTTATTCCATAATCAGAGGGTGATTTTCAATCTTTGGGAAGAGGAGTGGGATAACTATATTGACCCCCATTATAAAACATATCGCAGCAAAGTGTAAAGCAGGACTTCCCCAGCTGGACCAAGCTTTCATTAGATGAGTTTGTTTTAGGGGCAAAGAAGACAAAACTTGAGTTATGATAATAATTGTCAGGTTTATGGGATCAATTTGATATTAGGCCACTGGTGGGGTCTGCAATCTGAGGGTGTTTGTCCTGAGAGTCCTGTGTTATCACACAAATCAGAAGTAAGCAAGAAGTTAACAGTCAGAGGGTCAAGGCCAAGCAAAGTATGTCATCACAAATGGGAAAGTATTAGAAATCTGGGAATCCAACTGAGAGCTAGAAACAAAATTACTAACAGTAAATGTAGGTGAGACTCTGAATTCAAGGGTATCACAAAAGCAAACCATGGCACTCATGCTTCAAAATGTAAAACTAAAGTGAAATTTGTTTCATTGATGTTCTCATTACATAATTTCTGCTTGGTCAGATATTGAGAGTAAGGCCTAAAACTGGAGGCCCAGTTCTAATCCCATTGAGGGAAGGGCAAAGAGCTGGGACTGAAAGCAGGTTCTTACTCAAACATTGTCGATATGTGCAAATTCATTAGTAGCTCATTGACTAAATCACTACTTGGTCACTATAAACAGTTGCTGAGAATAGAATGACAAGAATAAGTGGCCAACAGTCATCTTTTAATCATGGATTCCACAAACATCTGCTTAAAACCACAGTAAGAAGCATACATTATAAAGAGTATGCTCTCAGAAGGTTCATTGTTGGGGCGGCAGGTTAGCTCAGTTGGTTAAAGCATGATGCTCCTACCACCAGGGTTGCCGGTTCCATCCCCGCATGGGCCAGTGTGAGCTGCTCCCTCCACAACTACACTGAAACAATTACTTGACTTGGAGCTGATGGGTCCTGGAAAAACACACTTAAAATAAATAAAAGTTAAAAAAAAAAAAAAAAAAGGTTCGTTGTCTAGGAAAGCAGGCAAGCCATGTTCATATCCCCAGACCTGTCTGTGGTGACAGGCTAAGAGTGGAGCTTATTGCCTTGCAATTCAAAACAACGTTGCATCTACAATGGGCAGCATCAGCATTGCTTGGAGGTGTCTCAGAAATGCAGACTCTCAGGCTCACCCCTGGCCGAATGAATCACAACTTGCATTTGAACAGGACCCCTGATGGATTAATATGCACATTAATCCAAGCAGCTACTCTGCTGCAGAGGAGGGAGCAGTCCCTTTCAGCTGCAATGGTCAGGGTAGGCTACTTTGAGCTGGACATTAACAGAAAATGTGGTTGATTCAGACATTGTAACTGGCTTTCTCACCCAAGTTAGCTCACCCAGTATGATAGCAGGGCTTGGTGCTTAGAAATTGTAACAAGGATAGACACACACATATATGCACAAAAAGAACCTTCTTATAGACGATACTAAAAGCAAAAACATAAAGTCTCCCATTAGCAAAGAAAGTGAAAGCTTTTGGTAAATCTTTATTAAAATCCATTACTTTATGGTTTTATTGTTCACAACTGATCTTTAGGAAAATAATCCAGTGTTGACTGTCCACCTCTCCCAGCTTTATAATGTACTCAGGTCTTGTGCCATTCGATCACTTGGGATGGGGTGGACAATGGGTGGTGAGAGAAGGATCAGACCTTCTCAGCACAGGTGGACACTAAGGAAAATATTTGGTTCAGAGTAACCAGACACCAAGGATAGAGAATGAGGAAAGGAATTCAGGGGTGGCAGCTCTTACCAAGACATAATGATTGCCCTTATTGCTCAGACAGGTGGAGCGACTGCTTGTGGCATTCTTATTCATACTTACCTGAAAAAAAAGCAGCCTTGAACATGAATGAAGGCCAACCCATCACCGGTGTTGGGGATAATGGAGTAGGAAGTCACATAGCTGGGCATCCCTCACCCTCAGTCTTTAGTCTGCTAGACCAAGGAACCTCTGTATCTCCATGGGAAAGAGGAACTAAGGGAGGAATGGAAGAAAATGGAACCAGGAATCCAGGCCTGCAAGAGTAGGCCCTTGCCAAGAGTTAGCAGGGTATTTTTATAGAATAATATGGAAAGATTTCTGATGCCCAACCCGCTCCATGCAATTCAGTTCCTCACAGCCCACAGGCCTCCATAAGGCCCACAAGGCAAGCTGTACCCTGAGAAAATAATGTGATAGTTCAGCCTGATTTCATACTTTGCTATTTAGCTTCCTAAGTGATAAATATAACATTCAACAGTATGACAAAATATGTCAGTGTCTGTATTGTAGAATAAAGAGATGATAACAGTGCCTTACAAAATGTATATTTGTGTAGATGTAGAATCAGTTTCCTTATTTCAGTAAAAAACTATAGAAAAGGATGACCTTCCTAAAAGTGCTTCTTTTCAAAGTGATAGTATTCTAATTTCCCTTTCATACAACAACTGGCGTTGCTACTGTGTTTCCCCAAAAATATGACCTAGCTGGACCATCAGCTCTAATGCATCTTTTGGAGCAAAAATTAATATAAGACCCGATATTATATTATATTATACTGTATTATATTATATTATATTATATTATACCCGGTCTTATATTATACAAGACCCAGTCTTATATTATATTAAAATAAAACCAGGTCTTATATTAATTTTTGCCCCAAAAGACGCATTAGAGCTGATGGTCCGGCTAGGTCTTATTTTCAGGGAAATGTGGTATGCTTTTGTTGCTAAGGTTCCTTCCCCCATCTATGTGTTAGGATGTGACTGTTTTCTTCAGTGTTCTTAAGTGTTTCTATAAAGAGTTACTAAGTTAATTTTTCTCAGTCTGCTTTATCAGTAGGTATGGTCACCCTGCCAGGCTCTCCACCTGCAATGCTTTTCATATGGTCACTACTACACAGGGTGATTGAGTATTTGAAATGTGACTCTTACCAATTGACATATGTTGTAAGTGTCAAATACCCAGGGGATTTTGAGGACTTAGTGTGGGGGAAGAAAAGGGTCATTAATAAATATCTCATTGATAATATTCATATTATAATTATATGTTGAACTAATCACATTTTGAATATATTGGGTTAAGTAAAATATATTATTATAATTAATTTCACCTGTTGCTTTTTTCCCCACTTTTTAAATGTGACTACCAGAAAATTAAAATTATGTATGTGGCTTGCATTAGTTTTCTGTTGGACAGAGCTGCTCTTGATAATGTCAGAGCTCAGATCTTGAGAAGTGAGAAGAGGAAAATCCAAAGTCAAATGTTTCAAAATACTAAGATAAGACTTTACTAGAAGTTATGAGGGAAAGCACAGTGAGTGGTTTTACTGCTGAGCCTGGTTGACTTAATGGATTTTGCAAATAAGATTACCTAAGGGTAAAAACTGACTCTTTGGGAGATAAAACCCTTAATGTGAGTAAAGCCCATTGTCTTCCCTTGCCTTGCTTAAGGCCTTGTGACATGCTGAGCTTATTTGGTGGTTTAATAAGTAGTATTTAATGATGGCAATAAAGACTAAATCTTTGTAAGTGCCACTGTAGCTTGCCAAGCACATTCACTCATTTTAAACCCTCCAATCTTTTCATCAGCCTCTCAAGGTAGATATTATTGTTCTCATTTGAAGATGAACTAACTGAGGTTCGGAGAAGGTAGGAGACTTGCTCAGGTGCACACAGCTACTAAGCAGCAAGTACCTGCACTCACATTCATGACTTCAGCTTCCAAATCTTGTGCTTTTCCCATGATATCTTCCTACTCCACGATTAATCCAAGAGAATCACCAGGACAAGCATGGCATGACCTTTCAGACTGGTGACTGTGCTGAAAACTGCAAGGAGTTCAATGTTACTGTGGCATAAGTGGGAACTAATTAAAACCAATGATGGGATTTTCCTCTGATTACCAGCAAAGGGACAAACGCACTTGATAAAGGGGTGTCAGATTTGATTCTTGACTTTGTTGTAAAATGGTGGGTGGGAGACATCAAATAATTTCCAAAGGCCCTTCCAGATCTATAATTCTTTGAAACGTGGTGCCTAAATGGAGCATATCAACTCTTTTTATACACTTTATTAAATATCTCTTGGGGAACTATGTTCATGTTTTATTGACCTGGGCTAGGTTTCTGATAAACTACTCAGGAGATTGATATTTCACAAGCAACTACAAACTCAGAGATTATGGATACATTTCATCCATAATGTGTCACTTTCTTCTGATACTTACTGGTAAAATACATGTGATTTCCATTGGGAAATCATGACACTAAAGAATGCTAAGTAGCTCCAGTCCCATGTGAATAGTGTATAATTAACCTGTATTTATATCCTCAGTCTGCACGTAGTCATGCTTTGCATACACTAGCGTTCTACTGCACATCTGTTTATGAATTATGAATTTAACTGCAGGCATGCAAGGCAGAGTCCCACTTTCAGTCATCTTTCTCCCTCTGAGCCCAGGAGGATTTACAACTACGTGATATAACTTCAAATTCAACTCCTAAGTCCTATCTCAGAGGACTGACTCTAATAATCTAGCATAAGCCAAGTGCTGGAAAATTTATTCTCAAGTGCACACAATTCAAAATTTTTAGAATCAGAATCTTTTAAAAAGCAATTCTAAATGTTCACTTCTAAAAATGGAAATAATTCTCCTGTGCCTATTTAGAAGATGTCCCCCAAAAGTGGATTTGACTTGCTCTAAATGCGTTTGCCAACTATAGTCTTATTATAATATTTTTTGGGGGTGGCATTCCATGAAAAATAAGCAGTATTTTTCTTTTTAGCACAATGATACCTTTGCAAAGTACAGTTTTTCCAGAGACACTGAGTGATTTCTAAATGTTTTTTAATGTTCATGACATTAAATGGGTTCTCACTTACTGTTGTTGTTTTTTATCCCGAGTAATACTGGTATGTTCTAAGAAACATGCACACCATTGTTATTTTTCTCATGATTTTCTTCTATGTATTCACTCAATCATGTGGTCATGTAGATTAAGATATGCTAGATAGAGCAGAGATGATTTAATTAACTCAGTCTAGAGTGAAAATGCCTTCATTCATTCACTTTTTTTCTCTGTATTTTTATTAAATTTACTTGTCAATTACAATTGACATAAAATATTATATTAGTTTCAGGTGTACAATATAATAATTAGATATTTATATACCTTACGAAGTGATCACCCCAATAAATCTAGTACCCACCTGACACCATGCATAGTTATTACCATGTTATTGACTGTATTCCCTATGCTGTATTTTACATCCCCATGACTATTTTGTTAACTGGAAGTTTATACTTCTTACTCTCCATCCCATTTTCCATTCCTTCTCCCCTTCCCTCTGGCAACCATCAGTTTATTCTCTGTATTTATGAGTTTGTTTCTGTTTTGTTTGTTCATTTATTTTTGTCTTTTAGATTCCAGATATAAGTGAAATCACATGGTAGTTGTCTTTCTCTGTCTGATTTATTTCAATTAGCATAATACCCTCTAGATCCATCCATGTTGTTGCAAATTGTAAGATTTCATTCTTTTTTATGGCTGAGTATATTCTACTGTATCATGTACCACATCTTTATCCATTCATCTGTTGATGGGCACTTAGGTTACTTGCATATCTTGACTATTGTAAATAATGCTGTGATGAACATAGGGGTGCCCATTCATTCATTTAATAAATATTTACCAAGCATTCACTGTGTACAGGCTCTGGGCACACCAAGATTCATGAAATGCACTCCCTGACTTAAAGGAGTTTACTGTCCTACAAGACAGTCTCTCACTTATAACTGCTTATATCTCAGAGGGTCAAGCATCATCAACAATGGCAAGAATTGAATTGTTTGGGAGGGTAGGACAGGGGTGGGAAACTTCTCTCTGGATGGTTTCAGGAGGGAGTAACATATGAGTGGGAACTAAGAGATTTTCAAGCAGAAAGAAAAGAAGGCACGAGATAGTTATGCTGTGTTCTGTAAAGGGCTCAAGTGGTAGGTGTGAGGGAAAGAATGTCAGCACATGAGTTATGAGTTTGGGTCCAAAATAACTAGGGAGAAGGGTGCTTTTCTAAGGAATCTGGATTTGATTCTGTTGGTGAATAGAGCCTCAGGGAATATGTTCAGATATGCATTTTCAAACAATTCCCTTGTAGCAGTGGGAAAGATTGACTCAGTCTGGAAACATTGGAGAAGAAAGTCTCCTGCACTCTTCAGAGGCAGGGAGAAGGAAATGCGAGTGAGGGGTGGACTTGAAAAATATTTGGACTTTAAAATGCTCTGTTATGAGTGAGTGAAATGAAAACACTTAGCTGGGCGTGGCTGGTTCTCACTAAAGATTCTGATAAGACTGGTTAAGAACGCTATTTAATAAGCTATTGGAAAAGGCATAAATATAAACAGAGTTGGAAGCATGATAAATAAAGATGCTCTGTAAATGCTAGGCAATTAAGTAGGATTTACCAGAGTAAAGCTAAATACAGTATAGTGGATAATTAATGGGCCTGTGACAACCCAGTAATAACTACCCTGAACTTTTACAATAGTGCATTAACATATCTGTGTCAGAAAGACTTTTACAGTCAACACCAGTTAGCCAAGAAATTCCCTTCACAGAAGTTAATTAGGGATTCCTGGTAATGAGCCTGCTCATTAACCTCCTGAGCCAAAGGTGACTGATTGCTATTCATTTGAGGGTTTCTTGTTGAGCCTAAAATAAGTTTGGTTGTAAATTTGATTCTCCCTTTCCTTGATTTCCTTGGCTGTAATGCTATTTTAGCTTTTGGCAGGATTTCCCTTTCTTACTTTAAGAAATGAACTTCTGTTCTCTTTGTAGGTAGGTGAACTCCAACATGGAAAAGAGCTCTGCAGGTGAGGCAGCATTCTTCGCATGGATGGGGTCCTTCAAGTCATTAGGATATGTATAGTGAATGCGCCATCTTTGATACTCAAATGCTCAGTAAAGATTCCTTAGAAGATGGTGCTTTTGAGACTCAACTGACCTTTTTTCTTTCAGTACATCTTTACTTAACAACTTTTTGAAAATTGAAAACTTTTTTAAATTAATAGACTTTATTTTTTTCTCGAGTAGTTTTGGGTTTACAGAAGAATTGAATGGAATATGCAGAATTGTCATATCCATCTCTTCACCTCCAGTTTCTCCTGTAATTAACCTCATATATTAGCGTGGTACATTTTACTTAATTTATAGACTAACACGGATACAGTATTATTAACTAAAGTCCATCTTTTACATTAGAGTTTATTTACTCTTTGTGTTGTAAATTCTATGGATTTTGACAAATGTATAATGATGTATCTACCATTACTGTATGATCTATAACAGTTTCACTGCCCTACAAATCCATGTGCTCCACCTATTCACCCTGTCTCCCCACTGGCAGCCACTGATCTTTTTGCTCTATCCTTAGTTTTTCCTTTTCCAGAATGTCATGTAGTTGGAATCATACAGCATGTAACCTTTTCAGATTGGCTCCTTTCACTTAGCAATATGCACTTAGGGTTCCTCCATATTTTTTTTGTGGCTTGATAGCTCATTTCTTTTTAGCGCTGAATAATATTCCACTGTGCGGTGCACCACAATTATCTATTCACCTGCTGAAAGACATCTTGGCTGCTTTCAAGTTTTGACAATTATGAATAAAGATGCTATGAACATTGGTGTGCAGGTTTTGTGTGAATATAAGTTTTCAACTCATTTGGGTAAATACCAAGGGCACGATTGATGGGTCTTATAAGAAGAATATGTTTAGTTTTGTAAGAAACTGCCAAGCTGTCTTTTAAAGTGGCTGTACCATTTTTACATTCCCGTACTTAACAACTTTTGAGTACCTATCATATGCCAAAGACCCCTGATTTGAGGGTACAAAGTTAGTGAACCAGGGCACAAAACGTTAGTCTAGAAACAGCTAAAATACCATAAACTTGTCCAAGTTACAGATAAACTAAAATTTTGGAGGGTTTTACTGATTAGGGTCTATGCTTTATAGTTCAAATCACATAATTATTCTGTAATGATAAATGGGTAAAATAATAACAATTTGAATTATAGTAAAATACTACATTATTCCAGTGATGCATTTAAGTAGTTTTATGAAATTATTCTGCTGACATCTAGACATGAGTTCTGGTACCAACTCTCTGGTTTTACATAGGTAAAAGAGGAACTATTGGAACAAAATTTGTCTCTTTTTAATGTACCTTTGAAATTAGTGGTTTTCATGGATTTATAAACTTGCTCAGTGATTATTTTTTAAATGTAATCATAAGGTAAATACTTTCTGCTTTTCAGAAAAAAATGTACAATGCAGGTACAACCCCCACCCCCCCCACCCCTCACCCCATATACTCTGTAGTTCTGCCAAACACTTGAACAATTGCCCTGGGGTAGCAGCAACCTCATTCTCTCACTTCTGCTGAGCTTGGGCTTTTCCTTCAATGGATTTGAACGGAAGTTGTACATAAGTGAGTGGTGGAAAATTGGTTTTTCTACATTTTTAAAGGCCTTGTCAGAATTTTTATTTGAATAGTTGTGGTATTAGCTAAAATTGATCTGAATTATTTTTGAAATTCTGAAAAGCAGATAATGAATTAAAATTTTTATTCTCATCTGTTCAACTAAAGCAACAAATAAGATAAGCGTCTTAATACTTTTTAACTTAAGTTACATAATCAGGTAATTTTCAGGTTTCCAGTGTACTATATAAAAACAACTTAGGTGTCAGTGTCAAATGTCTTCTTTGCATTATGCATAAATATTCATTTCAATATATGTTCCCAAATTTGTCCCCATATCTCCAACTTTTGGGGTTTTAATATTGTATACAAATATGTGTGAAACTCAAAATTTTACATGATGTATAATGACAATTCTAATAAATCTATCTGGCTCAGAAGGACACTAAAACTTTACTTAGTTCATTAAACAGAATCAGTCATTCTATCTGGTTGAGACCTGTTAGCTTTGAAAAGGATAGAGGCGTGTCCTCCTCTGTCATTGAGTATAAATCTAAGTCTGTTGATCAGAATGGGATGATTTGTGAACGGACAGTCTGTGGGCAATTTGTTGTTTGTTGTTGTTGTTTTTTTTTAATTAACAAAGAAATGTTAAGAATCACTTTTCATGTGCTTGAAAGGAAGGATCAAGTTTTAGTCTGATATGGACATGAATGCTGCGAAATCCACCACATTGGGAATAAGGATGAAATGCAATAAAAATGGAAAAAGAAATATGGTTCACAGGAACTCTAATCGAAATTCTGTGACTTGTAGCAAAGTGCTGTCTTTCTGTTCTTCTGTGTAAGAAACGATTAATTAAACCTTCCGTCACCTGAGGCTTTTACTGTGGTCACACGAGGGCCACCTCTCACGGAAGTGAGAGGAAGATAAACTGGAGGATGGGAGAGGAGAGGAAAGGCATCCTGTGGACCAGATGTGTGTTTAAAGACGCCTTTGGGAAATCACTTGGACCTAATATTCATATACTGGCTTGCACATCTTCAATGATAACTCTTGCTTATTTGGGCATATAGTTATTAGATTGATGTTTGGTTTTTATCAGACTCACAGTAGTTAGTTTCATTTGTAAATTCCGGCCTTTTGTGGAATGTGCACTTTGAGGGAGCAGAAATTTTGATTTGTGCACTTCAGTGTCCCCAGCATATAGTATGGTGTCTGGCACATTATTGTCATATAATACATATTTGTTGATGAAATGAAAATCAGCAAATTCTTAGAGGACTTTATTTTCATTCCAATGAAAGACTTGGATAAATTCCTTATTTCTGTTCTATTTTACTTGTGAATTTAATCCATGGATTACAGAAGCATATGATGCACTGTAGCATGCCTAGTGCCCTCCGTGTTGAACTTCGTAGTTGGTGTTTGGCCAGTGGTTGGAAGGATTGGACTTCTTAAGAGTCAGGACTGACATTGACCCCAGGGTATAGGCACTAGGACTTCAGAACCTCCAGCTTGGCAAAGACACTGCGTAGTCTAAGTCTGCCTGTTGGTTCCCTTTGAGAACATTTTAGAAGTGGATACCCATTGTGAAAACTGCATCATCCTTCCCAAACCCAGGATGAATCTGGCCCTTAAAAAGTAGAAGCTTTGTTCCTGCTGGCTTGCTGCCCTTTCCCAGAAGCAACCTGGAAACCTGTGTTTGCATAATACGCTCCTGTAGTACATGTCCTACAGGGGAGATCCCCCAGAGCTTCCTAGTGACAGCCATGATTTATTACTCCAGGAGGTCCCATTCTTATTTTGTCTTATGGAGTAACAGTGAGCAAGAGCTACTACAATTTGCACCATTCTTTTAGACCCTAAACCTACATTTTACACTTGATTCTGATGAAATAAAAACAAATGGCAGAGTAATCATAGCATCACAGCATTTTTACCTGCTTGCAGGTCACCATAAAGTCTATTCATTCATAGCAATCCTTCGAAGTCTAATTTTTTTACCAGGATCTATAAAACCAGATGGATTCTCAGTTTTAATTGGGTGTTATCATCTCTCGCCCTCCCCAGTGCTATAATCATAACTTATAAATAATTTACAAACGGTTCACCTGATTTACCCCTGCCGAGTTAAGAATACTGGGTCCCCCTTTCCCATACTTGGCCTCTGCGCTTTCTCTAAATGTCATCCCTTCTCCTGTGCTCCTTGGTTATTCATTTACTTGTTGTCAACTACCTGGTACATCACTGTGTCCTCACCTCAGCTCTCCCTTTGAAGTGAGTAGAATCTACATCTGTGCTTCTTCACCCCAGCCTCTTGTTCCTGCAGAGCACAGTACATTTCTCCCGAAGGCAGGGCAAAGCTGCTTTGATTGGTCCAACCTCCTTGGTTCCTTTCAGTTTGTTTCTGAACTCCAGGGCTGCTATAAGATTTAAAGCTTATTACCGTTGATGACATTATTAGTGGTAGCTGTGGTGGTGATATGGTGTCTTCTTGTGTTAGTTTGGTTTAGCTCTTATCTTTTGCAAAGCATTATTACAAACTTAAAATTCAGTGTATTTAAAATTTTTTTTTTTAATTAAAGTTTATTGGGGTGACAATTGTTAGTAAAGTTACATAGTTTTCAAGTGTGCAATTCTGTATTACATCATCTAAAAATCCCATTGTGTGTTCACCACCCAGAGTCAGTGCTCCTTCCATCACCATATATTTGATCCACTTTACCCTCATCTACTACCCCCCTTCCCCCTTACCCTCTGGTAACCACTAAACTATTGTCTGTGTCTATGAGTTTTGTTTCTCATTTGTCTGTCTTGTTCTTTTGTTGTTTTTGGTTTATATACCACATATCAGTGAAATCATATGGTTCTCTGCTTTTTCTGTCTGATTTATTTTGCTTAGCATTATATTCTCAAGATCCATCCATGTTGTCACAAATGATCCTATTTCATCTTCTCTTACCACCGAATAGTATTCCATTGTGTATATATACCACAACTTCTTTATCCGTTCATCTATCGAAGGACATTTTGGTTGTTTCCATGTCTTGGCCACCGTAAATAAGGCTGCAATGAACATTGGAGCACACGTGTCTTTATGGATAAATGTTTTCAGATTTTTTGGGTAGATACCTAGGAGTGGGATTGCTGGGTCATACAGTAATTCTGTTTTTAATTTTTTGAGGAACCTCCACACTGCCTTCCATAGTGGCTGCACCAGTCTGCATTCCTACCAACAGTATACGAAGGTTCCTTTTTCTCCACAGCCTCTCCAACACTTGTTACTATTTGTCTTGTTGATGATAGCCATTCCGACTGGGGTGAGGTGATATCTCATTGTGGTTTTTATTTGCATTTCTCTGATGATTAGTGATGTTGAGTATTTTTTCATATGTCTATTTGCCATATGTATGTCCTCTTTGGAGAAATGTCTCTTCAGGTCCTCTGCCCATTTTTCAATTGGGTTGTTTGTTTTTATGTTGTTGAGTTGCATGAGTTCCTTGTATATTTTGGATATTAGACCCTTAATGGAGGCACTGTTTACAAAAATCTTCTTCCATTCACTTGGTTGCCTCTTTACTTTGTCGATGGTTTCTTTTGCTGTGCAGAAGCTTTTAAGTTTGATATAGTCCCATTCGTTTATTTTAGCTTTTACTTTCCTTGCCTTTGGAGTGAAATTCATAAAATGTTCTTTGAACCCAACGTCCATAAGTTTAGTACCTATGTTTTCTTCTATGCAGTTTATTGTGTCAGGTCTTATGCTTAAGTCTTTGATCCATTTTTAATTAATTTTGGTACATGGTGACAGATAGCAGTCTAGTTTCATTCTTTTGCACATGGCTTTCCAATTCTCCCATCACCATTTATTGAAGAGGCTGTCTTTTCTCCATTGTATGTTTTTTGCTTCTTTGTCAAAAATTGTCTGTCCATATTTATGGGGGTTTATTTTTGGGTTCTCAATTCTATTCCATTGGTCTATGTGTCTGTTTTTCTGCCAATACCATGCTGTTTTCATTATTGTAGCCCCGTAGTACAAGCTAAAGTCAGGGACTGTGATATCTCCAGCATTGTTCTTTTTCCTTAAGATTGCTTTGGCTATTCAGGGTCTTTTGTGGTTCCAAACAAATCTGATGATTTTTTGTTCTATTTCTTTAAAAAATGCCATTGGGATTTTGATGGGGATTGCATTAAATCTGTGTATTGCTTTGGGTAATATGGTCATTTTAACTATGTTGATTCTTCCAATCCATGAACACGGAATGTTTTTCCATTTCTTTGTCTTCTTCAATTTCTTTTAAAAATGTCTTGTAGTTTTCAGCATATAGGTCTTTCACATCCTTGGTTAAGTTTATTCCTAGGTATTTTATTCTTTTTGCTGCAATTGCAAAAGGAATTGTTTTTGTTTGTTTTTTGTTCCTTTTTCTGATATTTCATTGTTAGTATACAGGAAAGCAATGGACTTTTGTACGTTGATTTTGCAGCCGGCCACATTACTGTATTCGTTGATTGTTTCTAATAGCTTTTTGGTGGAGTCTTTAGGGTTTTCTATATATAGCATCATGTCATCTGCAAAGAATGACAATTTAACTTCTTCATTCCCAATTTGGATGCCTTTTATTTCTTTCTCTTGCCTGATTGCTCTGGCAAGGACATCCGACACTATTTTAAAAAGCAGAGGTGATAGGGGACAGCCTTGTCATGTTCCTGAACGTACAGCAAAGGGCTTCAGTTTTTCACCGTTAATTGTGAGATGAGCTGAGGGTTTGTCATATATGGCCATTATTATGTTAAGGTATTTTCCTTCTATACCTATTTTATTACGTTCTTTAATCAAATGCTTTTTCTGCATTAATTGATATAATCGTATGATTTTTGTCCTTTATTTTGTTTATGTGATGTATCACATTGATGGATTTGCGTATGTTGAACCATCCTTGTGCCCCTGGGATGAACCCCACTTGGTCCTGATGAATAATATTTTTAATGCATTGTTGTATTCGATTTGCTAGAGTTGTGTTTAGGATTTTTGCATCTGTATTCATCAGAGATATTGGTCTGTAGTTCTCTTTTTTTGTGTTGTCCCTGCCAGGTTTTGGTATCAGGGTAATGTTGGCCTCATAAAATGATAAATCTCAACGTATTTTTATGATAACTTCATCTATTGTCATAATATCAAAGTGTTGAGTTTCAAAAGAGGTTTCAGCCTCTGGATAACAGAAATTCAACTGTGGTCTTTATATTTTCTTCTAAGGCATAGATACTATCCAAACTATTTTTAATATCCTTATGTTTAACTGAAAAGCTAGATTGAGATTTCTAAATGTAATACATGATCACCATCATTTTCTTCAATAATGATTCATCTATCCATGCTTGAAATATTACATTCAATAATTCATTAGAAGTACTTAATAGGGTCCTACCAAATGCTAGGCAGCCATTCATGGCAACACCTAGTCTCAGCTAATCGTATGAAGGTACTTTTCACTCATAAATTTTAAGTTTTAACATGAAGACGTTTTTCTGAATAATGGTGTTGATGGGAGAAATAAATATACCTGATGGGATTCAATGAAGAAATTCATTTTAACAGGTGTTTTTCAGATGGCTGCAGATTGTGTGTGAGAGCTATAAGAAATACAATTTGCCCACCAGTACTAATTTGCTGGTTTTCCTGTCCTTACACACACACACACACACACACACACACACTCACACAGGCCACAAATTGTCAAAAGACACATGACACATTGGATAAATATCTTTGTAACACATATTACATATTACCAAGGACTATTTGTCCTAACATAAAAACTTCTCGACAATGAAAAAGAAAAAATGCACAATAATCACTTAAAAATGGGCAAAAGCATGTAGGCAGTTCACAGGAAAAAAAATTAGCACACAAAAAGATAAATAACTTTACTTAAAGAAATCCATCTTTATTTTCAAGCTCTGTTTGCATTTTCTCAATATATAAAATCTGCATATGTCTATTGAAAGCAAGTGCAGGGTCTTGTATTATGTCACAGGTTGCACCCATGAAGCAGACCCTCTCTTTAGTCTTCACCTGCAGAGGTTGAGATTTTTTTTCCTTAATCCCTTTGTTTTTGTAGCAGATATTATAGATTAGCTCACCGAATACTTACTCACTCCAGCTCCCTTCTAGTGTGTTTTGTGTGATAGAACCTGGAAAGCTCATAAAAAGAAAAAAAGAAGGGAGAGAGAGAGGGAGGGAGGGAGGGATGGAGGAAGAAAAAATGTTCAATCCTTTCATGCAGCTAGAGACCCCATGTTCTGGTAGAAAGTTGCATTTGGAATGATGAAATGCATCACTTAAGGAGATGGCTATGTGCTGGGAAATGTTTTGTTCTTCTGGAGAAACTGTGCGAAAGACTGTGATGTCCAGCTCCTGAAGTTCTAAGTGCTGGAGGCAGGTGGTGGCTACAATAGTTTGGGGAAGTACAGTTTCAGGACGTGGGGAAAGTCACTGTCCAGCTGCGCTGCTCCTGGTCACACGGCATCCAGGCTTGGTTTCCTGATCACCCCCCGAAATCCTTCAAGCTATATAATACTTTGTAATAAGTCTTTCAGTACTTAACCTGACTGGCATGGACTCAACAAATAATATTTCAGCAGTAAAATTGTGTCTTGGTAATCAGAGGGTAGAGGTAGAAGATGGAAGGGAGAATGGAAGGATATAAATAAATAAACCAATCAAAACCAAGAGAAGTTCCATTAAAAGTTCCCATTAGATTTTCAGTTCCGGATCCTTCAATGCTAAAAACAAAACAAAATGAAAAAAAACAACAACAAACATTGTAAATTAAAGCTAAATTTGCTTTTGGGTCTCCCCGGTGGGGGTGGGGGTGGGAGATGAGGGTAAGGGGGATCGAATATATGGTGATGGAAGGAGAACTGACTCTGGGTGATGAACACACAATGGGATTTATAGATGATGTAATACAGAATTGTACACCTGAAATCTATGTAATTTTACTAACAATTGTCACCCCAATAAATTTAATAAAATAAAATAAAATAAAATAAGTTATTTTCTAGACATTTACTCATTTAGTTGAATAACATGTATTAATCAGGTGCTTCACCAAATTAGCCACAATTACAGGATTCAAGCGTACTTTGAATTATATGATGTCTTTTCCTTAAAACATACAAACTCAAGTAATAATTTGCCATTTTCAAAAAGAGATCATAACAGGAATCCTTTTTAAAGAATAAAGAGGATTCAGAGATGAACAGGACTTGATTTCTCAGCCTCAGGAAATTTCATCCAGTTGGATATTAGAAAACCAGTCAGAACAATGCAACAAGATTAGTTCTACATTAGGCAGGGTACACGGAGTACTACGGAAACACAGAGAAATGCAACAAACGGGTTGAGAAACTCAGGATTTCTCCCCTTTTAAACCATTCTGTTATGAGGTGGCTAGAATGCTCTGGAAAGAAGTGTTAAAACCTATTGATGTCAATTACGTCAGTTTAGGCGTCTGACCCTTAAGGCACAGTCAGTGTTCCCCGTGAACTTCCCTAGTTGCAGGTCTGCTTTTACGGGCATTTTCAGTGAGTGATAACAAAAACACACACACAGGTTGCTGAGCCTCCCTTGACTTTGCTTCAGCCAAGAACTTCATTCACACTTCTCGGAAAGATTTAGTCAAGTCTGTCATAGAGGCAGGCCTTAGCAGACGGGATTAAATGACTTCATTATAAGAAGGCATCTTCCTCATTGTAAGGAAGTAGGAACAACGGGGTGGCCGGTTAGCTCAGTTGGTTAGAGCGTGGTGCTAATAACACCAAGGTTGCCAGTTCGATCCCCACACAGGCCACCATGAGCTGTGCCCTCCTTAAAAACAGACAAACAAACAAAAAACAGGAACAACAGTGACTGAGTCTGTCTTGATGACTGTATACACTTTCAGCTCATTTAAAACTTACCAAAGCTAGTGGTGTGACCCTGGAGGTTTTCTCTGGCTGACAATCAAACCAAACATACAATAATCCCTGAGATTTCAACCCTTTATATTTAACCTATATGGCAAATAGATTTCTGATCTCTCTTTTGGGAGAAATCTTGTGGGAAAAAAATCTCTCCAAAAAATGAATGGGACAGGTAATCAAAGTGCAGCGGCACCACATGTTATTTTTGCCGCAGCATTGTGAGGGTGTTGAAACACAAGTTCTTGGTCATGAGGATGGATTGAGAACTGAAATTTGGGGTAAATGTACACCAAACTTTTGTTTATAGGATCATCTCACCAGTGGTGATATCTTCTGAACCCTTCATTAGCAGCAACCCCAGGTGAACTGGAAGCTTCTAAACTATTCTTATATTCCAGCTGAATTCAGGAGATTTTTTGAATCAAAATAGGGAAATATTGAATTTACAGCAAAATAAAATATTTCTCAGCAAAATCTTGAGAAAAGATGAATGTCTGTTGAGTTTTGAAAAATGGAAAGATAACCCAAAGATCTCAGTTTTAAGTGAAAATTATTATTTTTTCTTTCTAGTTAGTAGGCTAGTTACCCACACTATATTCTGAGAGCCTATATTCTGAGTCAAGAAAAGAATTTTTCAAAGTAAAGAAGTGGTGTCCTCAGAAGACTTCTCTCCTTTTGGCAAATTCCAATAAAAAAATTCTTGTATTCTTTCAAACTTTCTTGTAAGTCTGAAGCCAGGAGGCAAAACTGCCTTGTGGTCTATGTGTATTCCTAGAGCGGCGCCTCCATATGAAGTGAGGTGGAGTTAAAGGAAGGTTTCAGTTTTACCAACTGACCTCTTCACTGACTACAATAGTTTGACCTCAGTTATGTGGATCTTAACTCGTTAGTTGGCCTCAAAGTGTTCATTGGATTCACAGGCACGCACTGCTTCACAACAGGAATATACTCTGAGAAAGATGTTGTTAGGTGATTTCATTGTTATCAAGTATTATGTACCGTATACATAATTGTATGTGCTATACTTTTATATGACGGGTAGCACAGTAGGTTTGTTTATGCCAGCATCACCACAAATGTGAGTAATTGCATTGCACTAAGGTAGCTACGATGTTACTAGGTGATAGAAAGTTTTCAGCTCCATTATATTCTTATGGGACCACCATCATATATATATATGTATTTGGTCCCTCATTGACTGAAATGGCATTATGAGGTTCCTGACTGTATTAACATGGTGATGGGTCATTAGTGACCTGAGCAAGAGGAGTTTTGTTGAAGTGTGGTGAGCAGAAGCCAGATTTCTGTGGGTGGAGGACTGGATCAGAGGTGAGGAAGTGGGAGGATGAGTGTGGGCAACACTAGAAAAGATTGACTGTGAGGCCTGGAAGAGGGTCTGGACAGGAATCTGAGTCCAGGAAGGGAGAAACTCTGTTTTCATCTCTTCTGCTCTTTCCTTTTTTGTTACTTTTCATTGTTTTTATATTTTAAATGGGAGAGTCTGAAATATGTTTGAATATAGTTGGGAAGGATCCAATGTGTGGGCAAGGAGAGAGAGAGAGAGAGACAGAGAGACAGAGAGAGACAGAGAGAGAGAGAGAGAGAGAGAGAGAGAGAGAGAGGATAAAAATGAGACCAAGTTTGATTTGACATGTCAGGTTTCTCAGAAGCAGTGAGCAATGGTGTCCAGAGTACAGGAAGAAATGGTCTTTCTTAGGGAGGAAGGAGATAGGACTGGTGCAGATTCAGGGGCAGCTGGACATCTGATAACTTCTATTCTCTCTTTGAATTAGGAGACAAGGCCATCTGCTGTGGGAGGGGTGTGTGTATCATTAGAGTGGGATTTACACATTTGAGGAAATTATGGTTGAAGTGATGACTTCAAGAGTGGAAAAATAACCTGACTAGAGAAATCTAGTAAGATTAAGGGTCAGGAAGCTCAGCTGAGTTTGATGACCTTGATTTTGGAGAAATACTAATCTACCTGATACGTGATTTTTCTCTGCAGCATTTAGATTCTTGGAAGCATATAGTTAGCCATTTACCAGCATTCAATCAGCTTTTTTATTTAGGTAGTATTATTAGCACCAAATATATGTCAAGTTACATTCCAGAGGGGAAATATAGATAATAATAAAAAAGCAAATGAGCACATAATATGTCAGGTGATATATCCGTATGCTATGAAGAAAAGTAGTATTATTTTAGGTAGTATTATTGGCACCAAATATATGGTAACTTACATTCCAGAGGGGAAATATAGATAATATAAAAATACAAATGAGCACATAATATGTCAGGTAATATACTCGTATGCTATGAAGAAAAGTAAAACAAGACAAAAGAGCAGAAGGAGGGATTCTATTTTCTATAGGTTGTTAGGGAGAGTGTTCCGATAAGTTAACATTTGAGCAAGAACTGAAGGAGTTAGCCATGAAGATATCTGAGACAGGCGCATCCAAGTAGCCCTATCATACCTGGGATGCTGACAAAAGAAAAGGGGCCAGTGTGGCAGGACCACAGGGAGCAGGTGATAGAAGAGGATGAAAGAGAGGTAGTAGGGGCCCACACTCCAGGGTCTTGTTGGCCATAGTAAAGACTTTGGATTTTAAATTGAGTGAGTGGATGTAGACTGTAAAAGGTCGATAATGAAGTTTACCCTTAGTTGGGGTTTTGCCAGGGGTGTTGAGCAAAGGACAAGAACACACAAGTTCAGGGCATTTGCAAGAGGGATGCATCAGAGCTGGTTAGGGAACACACTGTAAAGATGAGGGAACAGATTGGGAAAAGTGAAGTAGTCCAGGAACTGTCATACCTCATGACCTTGAGGGACACTTTCATTGATGATATTTGAGGAAGCCACCTGGAAGGACAGGAGGCTATGGTCAGTGATGTAGGAGGCCGTGTAAAGGAAATGTATTCCATTCTTTCAACACACTACACAAATGCTTGCTGTGTGCCAGTGCACTGCTAGACGGGGGTTCAGTGGTGAAGAAGAGACAAGCCCACTGACATGAGAGGGACGCTGCCCCACACAGAGGCAGAGTTACCTGGAGTGGCAGGAGTGGGAGTGGATACCCTGGGCCAAGGGTCCCCCAGCTTCTAATTGTCTCCCACAAGGCCCTTTGGATTGAGCTTCATTTGCAATGTCTGTGCACATGGCTTTTGGCTTTGCCCTGCCAGTTTCTGGGGTTATTTATACTCCAGTCCCACAGGTATGAATAACCAGAAGACTAGGCTCCCCATTGTCTAAGCGAGTTCACGAAACGTGTGCTGCATGTGTGTGTGTGTGCAATCCTGTGTAGACACACTCAAGTCTCCTTGGTAAAGGTAAAGTTAGCCCCTGACAATCTGGACATGACCGAGTGACCTCCAGGTTAGCATTGCCATTGTAGAGACTGAGGGACTTGATACTCAAAGTTTGGTCCTCACCTGCTTGTTAGAAATGCAAATCCTTGGGCCACACCTGAAATCAAAAGGATTAGAATCAAAATTTGCATTTCCACAAAATCTCCAGGTAAACTGTATGCATGTTAAACTTGAGAATCTCTGCTTTTGAGATTCTCAAACAACAACATCAACTGGAGGGTTTTTATTTTTCTACTTAAGACCATTAATTTTACTGAGATTCTTCTTGTTCTAAGCACATTCTAACAGGCCTTCTCTACTATCTTTGAACAAAGTAGAATCATTTGTATAATTACTTTGTTATAAAGTGGAGCGCACATCATCTAATTAGTTGTGTAATGGGAAATCATTCCTTTTTATCTTATCTTTTCTTGCAAGATCCAGATCATTTTGTCTTTCTAGTTAAGAGTCCTCTTGCCTTGAAGCTTGAACCACTTCAGCTACATCAGATGTCTCCCTTTAGCATGCCCTGAATGTAGTTGAGTTAAATAACTCATGTGCACAATTAGCATGCCTTTCAAAAGGATGTTTGTAAAGATTTCCCAACATCTTCCTGAAATTGGTTGCAGTGAGTTTTTAATGCTTGGCCTTGTGCATGGCTTCATGAAAGTCGTTTTGGAGATAAAATGATCATGTTTCTATGTTGCCAGACAGTTTCATCTAGTAGATAAAGCACGGGGCCCAAGGGGTGTGACACTGCCATGTCAACAATTGGACCATAGGAATGTCCAAACAATGGGCATCCTCACAGATGAGCAGAGCATGATGGCGGCACTGATGACAATGGCTTCAGTGTATTGAGCTCATACCGTGCACCAGGCACTGTTCTTTGCATAAATGATCTCCTTTCATTCTCATAACCCCTACAATATAAGGACTGTAATTTACTCATTTACAAAGAGTTTGAGAGAAAGATTAAATGGGTTGCCCAAGATCATATCATTGACAGGCAAAGCTAACCTTTAAATCCAGGTGTACCTGGCTTTAAGGACATATTATTAACCTCTGCACTAGACCCACATGTCAGAAATTGAGGTGTCAGGTCATTAACTTCAAGGACATGTGGCTACTAGTAATGGATAGTGTACCTGCCCCATGAGGAGCCCTGGAATGGGAAAACACAAGTGTACGGTAGGAGTGATGCATCCAGGATATTATCAGAGTAAAATTGTGGTAAGAGCAATTGAGAATAGACTGAGGTAGAAGGAAAGGCTGGTGCCCCAGCCATTCCCAGCTCCCTGTGCAACTGGATACGTGGCCATTGAAGGTTGGTGAGGATGGCCGGAAGCATGTGATGGTCAGTCAGACTTTCCTGGCTGGAGTGGGGTCAGGCCTGTGGATGAGAAGTGACTAAGTGACTAGGCTGGTCCTTGATAGATGATAAGGTTTAGACATATTTCAGAGGTGGACGTGGGAGGAAAGTGAGAAATGCATTTTTGCCTGAACAAAAACAGCATTGTGTGACGTGTTCCTTCCATTTCTCTAAATACATAGTGATAAAAGTGGGAACAATTATTGGAAAACAGCCACAAATTTATGGAAAAAGAGATAATGGAATAGGCAAGAGATAATTTTAAAAATCTACCATAAAGGGTAAATGCAGAGGTGAAAGTACAGCTTATTAAACTGCTCTAGTTTGAACTTCTGTGCTGAGACCAAAGACAATAGGCACACATTTCATTTTGCACAGAAGCATGGATAAACAAGTTTGAATGCATAAGGCATGGAAGTCTGCCCAAGGCACACATACAGTTCCCATGAAATTCAACAAATTCAGTTCTATCAGGAATGAACATGTTATCTGTATGATTGAGTTCAATGGTTGATATAACAGATTAGGGTGAAAGGATGGTTTGTGAATCTGAATCATTGCTGAGGTGTTTATGTCTGTGAATAAGCAGAGAGTGACTGAGTCTTATAGTTCATGCTGAAGTTGGCTGAATAATAAGTTAACACCCCGGGGCATAGGAGAGCTAAGAATGTATTTACTAGCCATGTTGTCAAAGTCATGAAATAGCTATTTTGATACATAATGGATGTTTGCTTTCCCACCCGGTAACTATCATAAATTAAAAAGAAGAGTTGGATGCGCAGAATTATGTTGTACTTAATTTGTCTGAATACTTAATCACAAATAATGGAGATGAAGATTTATAAGAGATATTTTGATATTCTGGAAGATGTAGCAAAGTTAATATTGTTGGAGCCTTTTCAGTTATGGATTGCTCAGAAAATGAGAAAGTCCACAATAGTTACAGAGACTCAAGACTCACAAATTTAACCTTTGAAAGGAAAGTAAAAGACTATTTATAACAACTGATTAGAGAAAAAATACTTTTCCCACATTGCTAAAATGCATATTTTAGCAATGTGGGAAAGCAATCTGAATATATATATATATATATATATATATATATATATATATATATATATATTCTGATTTTCTTTTTTAGCAATCTGAATATATATGTATATATTCAGATTTTCTCCCAAATAGGAGCTGCCCAGATCAGTTCATCCAAATTCTAGGAGAGAAAGTGGGTGAACATTAGATTGGTGGATGCCAATTGGAGTGAGACATTTCTTTCCTTTCCTCTCTCACAAATGGTTGGATTTATCCAAAAATATTCCTGCAATTATGGGAAGATATTTGTGTATGTTTATGTAGATGACAGTAGCCAATATGTATTTTGTAAAGGTAAAGGAAGTAAAAATTATAAATAAACATATGCATTCACATGCAAATGCTGCTTTCATGTAAAACCTAGGAAAGCACAAAAAGAAAGGCACAGAAAAAGACAGTCAAAATGACATTACCTTCATTCATTTATTCATTTCATGCTCATCACTCCAAGCATGGTAATGTCCCCATATGCATGGGCATCGCTTGTGTACTTGGCAGAGAGGCAGTGGAGTGTAATGAAATGTCACAGACCTGGTTTCTGGCTTTCTCACTGCCTTTTACTAGTTGCATGGCTTTGAGGAGATTACAGTGTCTGCGTTGTAGTTTCTTCATTCGTAAGTGGGATAATAATATCTGTCTTGGCAGGCTGTTGTGCCAAATGAAGCAAGCTTGGTGAAATTAGCTCACACCTTTTGTTAAAACAGCATATGCATATGCACCACCTTAAGCACTTTAAGTGATTTATCTCATTATTCTCACAGTCCAAGCCCTAATACCGATGAAGAATACAACGTACAGAGAACTTTGAAGGTACAAAACTAGTAAGTGGAGAAACTGGTATCTGAACTCCAGTGGCAGGGATCTGGAACAGTTTGTTTTTTTTATTTTCTTTTACAACATTCATGGTAAGAAATACATTTTATATGATGAATCAGTACAGATGGCCATGATAAATACAGATAAATATATATAAACACACTTATATATATATACATATATTCGCAACAAAAGTTTCATGAAACAGTGGTCATACTTACTTTGTATGATGCAAATTACACATACATACATATAGTGTCAAATATATTCTTTTATATATATGGAATAGGATATATTGTTTTTATGATGGGAATAACATACTAAATTGTGCAAATCAATTATTATACACAATTTCAAAAACACTAGTCTCAGTCCCATACTCTTTAACCCCTATGTTATAATGTTATAACCCCTATTTGGTAACAGTTCTTGGTCTATAGTAGGTATGCAATAAATATCTGTTCAATGTTTTGTGAATAATGAAACCTGCAGATCCTCTAAAAATCTTTTCTGAACCAATAGCTTTAATGTTTCTTCACTTGTAATATTAGCTCTTTCCCCCTCTATTGATAATAAGAAGCACAATCTAACAACACCATGTCTTTCTGCAGCCACTACAGTGTAAGCGATCTGGTGAAGAGAAGCCAAGGGCAGATGTATTGGCTGAATAGTTAGTTGAGTTTTCAAAGAACAGGAGAGTAAAGTAACAGCTGAGGTTTTGCCGTTTATCTCATTATGCACAGTAACATCAGCTTTCCATTCTTTGGTGACTCTTTTCTGCAACCTCAAAGTCAATATAAAGGAAATGGGATGGTTTAGCAATAGAAAGGAGTATGAAATAATCTTATGCTCCTCTTTGGGTACCTCCCTGATCCCAGACCTACTCAGCAGGTCCACTCATGCGTTTCTGCCTGTTGGCTGCTCATTCTCCCCTGTCTTAGGACGGGGATGGCTCCTCAGAGAAGAGATTGGATATAAATCTTTTATTTTCCTTTTCTCCTACATTTTCTTTCAACGTGCTCACGAGTTTGCCTTTACTGCAAACAAATCACAAAATAATTACACCCTGTTATTTTATAATTGGAACATATTATTGGATATGCCTGGGGTGAGTAGGGAATTGTTTTTGGAGTGACAGATGTATCTTCCATCTTTTGAGAGAACCATCTAAAATTTCTAAATACTCACTGCCTATCCCTCATGGAGCCAAATAGATTACCCTTCAAGTATCGCTTTAGTTTACTGCTTTGAGGCTTTCTGTAAATATATGCATTTAAAATAAAGACCATTCCCTTTAATTTTCTTTCTCATACCAGCAAAGTGTTCTGAGTAAGTGGTAGTATGTGGGGTAATAGTATATTTAATATAATATACATGCTTTCAAGAGTAATCGAAAGTCTTTACTAGTTCTGTTATCAGAAAGGCATCCAGTAATCCAACAATAATAATTGGAGTAATTTAAATCTATAGGTCATGATAATTTTTTGTTCCCTGATGTTAAATGAACTGCAGGTTTTTTGTTTTGTTTCTGTTTTTGTACTGAGGATAAATCTGATGTGTTCCAACAAATTAATTATTTTTCTTTAATTAGCAATGGAGATTTGAAAATGGTATTTATACCATTATACAGAGAAATGAGGAAACTTGTTAAATCATGTTAGCTTAAGTTTAAACAATTTTGCTCCTAAGACAGTTTTGAAAAATACCTTGGGCTTCCTCTATGTATTACAGTTTTGAATGGCCTTAACCACAGAAGAAAAGAAAGTGTTAGACATTTCTGAGAACATCAATTTTTCAGGTCCTGGAGCTGAACTTATAGTGTGTGCATTTTTTGTCTAATAATCTTTAAGACTGACTCTTATGTCAATTCCTGGGAAGATATACAGAGAATCTGTTAGAAAAAAGGTCAGAGGATTTATATAAAATGTAAAGGAAGTTGGGGGGACTTGGAGGTGAATGGGTGAGGGAAAAAGGAAGGAGAGGGGAGGAAAAGGAGATAAACACGAGAATTTCTCAAATTCCTTGCTTTCATGCTTCTTAACCTCTGCCTAGAAATCTTAAAATTTACATTTAAGGTGATTGCTTCAGTTATCCATTATTATCCAATCAAATTATGTTTTGAGCACCTACTCTGATCAAGGCATTTAGTTAAAGTAAAGAGTAATCTAAAGAGTAGCAGGTTTTCTCAAGCCCTTTAAGGTTTATTATATAATTAGAGAAATAAAATATAAAAATACCTGAAATAATCCAAATAACAAATAATCCAAAGCTAAAAATGATAAGAGGCATAGACACTTCACATAAAATTGTAGAAGAGAGAAGAGCCAATATTGGAATTAAAGAACAATTTGAATCAAGTATTTAAAAATATCAAGTATAGAGGTCACATATAATGGTATTATTTGCACTAAGAAGTTATGTTCTGGTATCCTGAAAGAATGTCTGTTTTTGAATGTTTAATTTATAATTTCCCACAGCTAAGGAAGGTCTAATATAGGGTAAGATCTTTAAGCCAAGAGCTTTTTTGAGGGGAGTGGGGCATAGATTTTTTATCTTTAAAAAGACAAAGGAGGCTGGCTCATTAACTCTTTAAAGCCCTGCCATTACTTTGGTGTCTTAAAATGACTACAAAAGAGGGAGTCTAGTTCCAAAGTAAATTTCTGTTTGTGGTTCCTCAGGGCAAAGGATGCCTTTTCGTTTTCGGGTTGTCTCACCAATTTTTCCTTTATTGACATTTAGCTCATTTAGGCCAGTTTGTTAGCTGTTAATAAGTTGATTAAAACATACAATGGTGAGGAGTTGATTGAAACCAATGGATGAAACAAGGCTTTTGGATCATCTGTAGGTCTCAGAACTCATTCTGTTTTTGCCACCCAATGATGGGTAAACAGGAGTGAGTGCCGGGCAGGAGGATGAGGAAGAGAAGAAATCTGGGCAACATGAAGAGATGAGAAAAGTTTTTAATGTTAAGTCACAGGAAATAGAGAATCGTCTAGAAAAAAAGATATACTGGTAATAGATAAAAATGAAGCCTTCTTTCTTAGATGCTCTAGAAGGATATTAAAGTTATAATGACTGCTAAAGAGTACCTAGATATTTCTAAAACATGGCATCTAAGAATTGCTGCTAAGCTCCACCAAAACACAGACGTTGCAGCTAATCAAAAATAACTGCCAGTTGGTATTTTCTATTACGAAATGAGACTTACATTCAACCCACCCATTTATTCAATAAATATTATTGAGAGCCTATCATGTACTAGACACTGTGCTGAGGGAGGTGATAGAAAAGTTTCTAGATAGGGATGCAGGGTTCAGGGAGATTATTCTTTTGTTTGTTTAGTTTTGCTTTTTGAATTTATTTTTTATTTTTGGAGGTGAGAGAATTGATACTCACTGTGAAGGAGTCATATGAGAAGATAATTTGAATATGCAGGAAAGAGAGGAAATGACTGTTGAAGCAGGTCCTCACATAGAATGGAAGGAACAAGAGCAAGAATATGTATTAAGTGTTCACCCTTCAATAAGAAATGAGGCTGCCCTGCTGTTTTAATCTTTAAATTCTGTATTTAATCTGTGCACAGTAGAGAGCAAAAGTGCAAATGGTGCCTTAATTAAATATGTACATCATTAAGCACATGCCCTTAATTTACTAAATTATGAGTAATTAAAGTTAATGTATTTACAAATCATTGATTCTTTTCCACTTCAATTAGCTAGCAGTTGGTTTTCATGCTAGCAAAAATTGGGAGTCTTACTGAGAAAGTTCACATGCTATTTTATTTATTAAATTAGAAAATATTACTTCTTTAGATCATTTCATAAGGTGAATTCTTTCTTTATGATGAAAATTTCCTCTTGGTTATTCTGGGTTGACCCCACCTTGACAGAGTATTTTTTCCTTTGTAATTATCCCAAAGCCGAGTTTCATCTGCAGACTCAAATAATTATTAATTTCAAATCCTGGAGTCCATATCAACTTCGGGATGAAAGTGTAACAGTTAAGGAATGTGGTCTTAGTGGACTGCAAAAAATTTTGTGCACTGTGGTCTGTAAAAAATTTTGTTTTGGGGGCCATTGTTTTGTTCACAGACTATTATTAAAAACGGATTCGGATGCCACGTGTGACAGGGAAACATCTTAATTTGCTTATATGGAGATGTTCCTGTTTATGGGGTCCCACATACTAGCACCTGGAGATCTCAATTCAATGAATGGCTTCATCTCAACAATTAGGGCAAAGGTTTCCTAGCTCCACGCCCATTGCCTTCACACCAGTCATTGTCACTGCCTCTTTTCACCAAGTGCCTCTGAGGATTACTGATGTTATGGCACTACAGGAGCCCTAGAAAATACATGCTCTGGGGGTTCTCTCTTTCTCTCTCTCTCTCACTATCTCCCTCCCTCTTCTTCTCTCTCCCCCCTCCCACCCTTGCCCTTTCATATTGAAATAGACATAAACGTGTGTATACAAAGATATAGAGTATTACATATCAGTGTCAGTGTTGCTGCGGGGGCTCCCTGCTCCGAGAGGGTGCTTGTCCTCTGCCTGGCGCCAGGTCAAGGTGCTGTACTGTGTTGCTTGAGGAGGGACCTCAGCTTTCCTCACAAAGGGTGCCTTGTCCGTGGACTATGGCCTGTTTATGAGACTAATCATCAAATAGAAAAATAAAGCTAACACTAAGATCATAAGGCCATTTTGAGGGACCTTTCAGATGAACTGCAGATGTTCATTTGTGAATTTTCATTCTGTGCTGTGGTAAATATTTTATTTTAAACTCAGCAGTATGGATTGCCCTACCTGGCAGTCCAGCTGTTACAGGATTGCCCTTCCTCCTCCTCTCTGCCTACAGTCCCTTTTCTCCATTTCCCAGCAGGGCTGTTCCTCCCCTTTCACTGTCTTTTGTCTCTCTTCCTTGAATCACCTTCTCCCCATTGCTGCTGCTTTGGCACCACCTGAGATCCTCACTCACCAGAGTGGGATGCCTGATTTCTGTTCTGCTCCCTTCCTCCCCATCCTCAATTTCCAGTAGAGCCCCAAATCCCATCTGCTTTAAGGAATGTTGGGTCCCACAAATCAGAAACTACTAAAACTGACATAATCAAAGGAGAGAAATGTGTGGGAAGTCTGGGGGAACCCAGTTTGGGGACTTGGGCAGCTGTGGGTGACAGTTCTCAACATTCTTTGTGTCTGAGTGGGCCTGGGCTCTCCTTTTTGCTTCTTTTGGTGTTTTTGCTTCTTCTCTTTCTTCCTCAGTGCACTGGCCTGTTCCATTTCACTTGCTCCTAGTCATTCATTCCATCAGTAATGGTCCCTCAATCAGCTCTAAGAGTGGCGTGGAGGGGGAGTCTCACAGTGCACACTTGGCAGAAGCTGGGTCGGGAGCCATAAGGGCTCTGAGAACAGACATGCCGGCCACAGCACCTCTTTCTTAGCCCAGTGCTTCTCAGAGATGCTTCCCCAGGGTCTACCTCTCCATCCTCAGGGTTGGTAAGCTGGAGCCTGAACCTGGATGTCCTGAAGGCAGAAGCCTGGTCTCCTGTTTCCTCCCTCCTCCCCTTCTGGCCTTGCCCTTCCCCTGGTGACTTTCCCAACTCCCGGAATTGTTTATTTATTTATCTATTTATTTATTTATTATTATTAGTTTCAGGTGTACAAAACAATGTAATAATTAGACATTTATCATTTATAGCCCTCACACAGTGATAATCCCCCTCCCCCCATGTACTACCCCTCTGACATTGCATACAGCCATTACATTTCCACTGTCCCTATATAGTTGCAATAGGTGGAGTACAGCATTAGGAATAGAGACAGTGGAAATGTAATGGCTGTGTGTGGGGAATTGTTAACAGACAATTCTCTCCTCCCTACTTCCATTCTCCCACCACAGGGAACCCAGGGCACTGACTATCCCCATTATTCTCCTGAGCACTTTTTCTCATCACGTCCATCTGCTGGTCTAAGTTGAGAATTTGATATTACCGGAAGTGACTCTCAGGCTGCTCCTTTTTCTCTCCATTCTCCTGGAAATCAAGGGGTAGAGGACGCAATGCTCTGTTCAGACTACTGACTGATTGCCATCTTTCCTACCTCCTTGTCCTTGTTAAGGGCCCACTCTCCCTGCTGCCACCCCTTCCTCCTGTGGATCCCTCTTAGCACTCCTGAGGTTGTCATTCGTCCAGTGGGCCCTCCTGGTCCTCCTGAAGGGCAAGCCTCAGGGATTCAGAGCCATAGGCAGGCCAAGAGCTTATGCAAAATGAAAAGATTCCTATATTTGTAACAATTAATTGAAAAATATAAACTCAAGTATATTTAAATTTTTTTTATTTCAAGTATATATCACAGATGGATTTTTCTTTCACAACTTAGATTTGGAGAGTTGACCTCCATAGATC
Organism: Rhinolophus sinicus; assembly: GCF_057876585.1. Classification (NCBI taxonomy): domain Eukaryota; kingdom Metazoa; phylum Chordata; class Mammalia; order Chiroptera; family Rhinolophidae; genus Rhinolophus; species Rhinolophus sinicus. The sequence goes on along the minus strand of NC_142507.1, from coordinate 22,243,652 downwards.
TAAATACAGAGACATTTTTTAAAGTGGAACCTGTAAAGACTTAATTCTTAGTATTCAATAAACCTTTTTTTTTTCTTTTTCTTTTTAAGTTCCAGTTTTGGTAAGTAAATCCAACAATCTTCTGAACTTGCAGCTATAAATTTTGGATTTATATTTTCTGTTGTCTTTTAGTAAGCATTTATTGCATGAAGTATAACATAACATACACAAGTATGTACAATGAAATACAGTTCAGTGAATACTCACTGAAAGAGCCCACCTACGTAGCCAGCACCCTGAAGAAGAAGCAGAACCTATAGCCTCTTTCATGCCTCCTTCAACCAACAGTCCCTCAAGGGTGACCGCTAGTATGATTTCGAACACTCTATGTTGTCACACAACAGCCTAACTGACTGTCCCCCAGTTTCTTTTCTTGAGGAAAGAAGGGTCTGTGAGACTGTGCCTTTCTGGGACCTTGCTTCACCCTTGTGCTTATGGTTCATGCCTCTCTGTTTGGCCCCCAAAAGATGGCTGGTCAGCCAATGACGAGTAAGATTCCCCATGGGGTGGGGGGTACAACTCAAGCCAGGTGCAGTTGAGTGGGGACCAACAGGAAAACTCACAGGGTCTATAGAGGTGAGCACAGCCCCCACCTTCCCCCAGCTGAGGAGAGCTTCTGTCTGTGTGACTATATTCCTTCCCACAACCTGCTTGGGAAGTGAGCCAGTGATGTAATAACATCAGCTCTCCTTCCATTCTTAACAATAGGTTTTAGCATGAAGGATTTGTTCCTGGGGAGGCACATGTCATAGTTGTTAAGACATCATAGGAATTTCTGCTCTGGCTGTTAGCAGGCAAGTGTGATTGATTTGAATCAGTTTTTTGATATGATGTATGAGACTCACAGACCGTAGAAAAAACAATGCTACTTTCTTGTATGATTATCACTAAAAGCCACCAGTCGGTCCGAGTTGGGGCTCCAGTCTCTTGTTAGGCTGTGAGACCTTCTGGCCTTCTGAGATTTAACTGCATTAAGTCTCTGTTTCTTTCTTTCTTAAAACTTAACCTAATGCCACCCCTTCTCGCTCCCTCACTGCCAGTGTTGCGTTGGATGCGACAACTCTGGATTAGTTTTGCATATTTATTAATGTCACATGAATGGAATCATACAATATATATTCATTTTTGTCTGACTTCTTTCACTTTACATTAAACTGGGAAATTCACTCTTGTTCTGTGTTGTTATCCTTCCTTTATTCTCCTTACTGTATAGTATTTTATCTTTCAAATTTACCACATCATTCAATTATTGCTGGATGTTTGGGAATTTATTTCCAGTTTGGGCTGTTTCACAAAGTGCTACTGTCATCATTCTTCTGTGTGCCTTTTGGTGAACATATGTGCACATTTCTCTTGGGCATATGACTGGGAGGGGAATTACTGAGTCAAAGCACATACATGTTCAACTTTAGTATGCACTGCCCAATAGTCTCTAAAGTCATTTTACCTCTTAATGATTCAAAAGTATAAAAAAATTATTTAACATTTGAGAAAATTTGGATTTTTCTCAAAAAAGCTAATATCTCTATAACATAATAACAGCATTTTGGATTTTTCTCAAAAGAGCTAATATCTTTGCAATGTAAAAGCTGCATTTTGTTCACTTCTGGAAATGTAGGAACCATTAATCAAAGAAGGAAATAGCACAGAAGAGATTAGAATTTTTCAACTAAAAAAAGACTGTAGAGGTTATCTAGGGCATTTCAAGATATAAAATACATTTTTTTAGGATGTGGAGATACCATAGTTATACCATGAAGGAATGGCAGGGCAGGACTTGCCTCAAAGTATTTTATTTATGTGATCCATGTTCTTTTCATTATTATTCAATTCTACAATCATTTTTGGTGTCTTTCTCTGGGCAGGACAGTACTTTAAGAATTTTGGGAATTTCTAGTAAAGGCAGAAAAGATTATTGTGGTGTAAGAGCTTAACCCTTAGTGGAAAAGCAAATTTCTACAGTATTTTTGCTGGAGTGATTTTTGATGCTTACTTGACTTTTACCTCTGATAGCTAATTTGTCACTGATACCAGACTGACCCCTTTCCTTTCCCTTTGCATTACTTTCCTCTAATTCAGATACTTACCACTCCAGGACTGAATTATTGCAACTTGGCTGATTTCCTCAGCTGTATCTTCTGTCATCTTCAATATATTTCAGAATATTACTGGTTGAATTAGTCCTTATGAAATAACACATTCATTTTGCATTTCTTCTGGTCATTACTCTTCCATAGGAGTTACAAACCCATATACCTTTGAGGCCTGGTAACACAAATGGCTGAAGAAGGCCAAGAAATGGTTTTTGCATATTTTGTATCTAGTAATATTCTTTAAGTCCATAGAGAATTATGCTTTGTTCCAATTTTTTCTTGAAATCCAGGCACCTCTTAGTGTAGGATTTATTTTCCTGATTTGGTAAACACCAAGTTAAAACAATAACAACAACATTCATTTCCCCTTTAACTCTGCAATAAGAACAACAACAGTACAAGCCCAACTGGAAACAGTGGTAGACCCAGGAAATCCCTATTTAAAGAGAGCGATCTGCCACTATTCAGCTCTAGGCAATCATCGTCATGATGGATTTGAGATCTTCCAATTTTTCAAATGAATTGGGAAAGCCAGATTTTTCTTTGAATTCTCTTTATATTTAGAGTTTGGCATCTAATCCAAGTTTTGTTTTTTTTTTGTGTTTTTTTTTGGGGGGGTGGTGGATGAAACTTGACAAAACCAAAGGAAATAATAAGTTCTGTATGTGAACTCTGGACCCCAAGTTCTGTTTGTGTTTTGGCCTGCATCAAATAAATTAGGTGCATTTACATCATCCAAACAGTTATGACCTTCAGTGGCTAGGCCACCCTTGCTGTTAACATTATTTCCCATTGTCCCCAACACACGTGCTTAGTTTCAGTTAGATTGGCCCATCCTGTCTTCTTCACAGAACGTGCACATGTGCTATCATTGCTATGGCCATTTTTGAATTTTAATCCACACATGCTCCCTACTACCACCTATCCCTCTTCCTCCTCCCCTTTAAAGCTCACCTGACATCCTACTTTGTCCATGAAGCCATTCTTAATACTTCAGGATACATTGATTTCTCCTTTTTCTAAACAGAATATATTTAATTTCTGTATATTTACAATTACTTGCACCACAACTACTATTTAACAATTTTTCAAACTTAATTTTCCTAACAGGATTGTCTACTCTCATGTCTTAGATCCATTTTGTAGCACTCCTCTGCCCAGAAATATTTGTCATAATTCAGGGCATGTAGTGAGTGTTCAATAGCTGTTTTGTTTGTTTGATTGATTATATAAAATGTGAGATGGAATCTATATCTCATCAACATGATCAAAATATTTTAGCAACCATTCAGTTAGTTGCAATGCCAATATATTTTAACTCAAGATGTTTTGTTTGCTATGAAGAACCTGAATCATTTAAATAGTCTGGACTTTGGAATAAACTCTTTTAATTATGTGTGCTCATGAGTCTGTACTTCCTTTAGGAAATCCTTAAGAACAAGGCCATCTATTTATACCTTTCTATCACATAAATTTGTGTGCAGTAAATGCAGAATGAGTACATGTTGGTTGTCCAGTAGTCTCGTGAATGAGATCTGAAGCGTTTCATTATTGGAAGCAGATCTATTTGTGAAACAAAGACATTATCACTCATTTAGATTTGAGGAAAAATGTTTTAGGCTCACTTGGTAATGTAGATACTATCTTAGTTTTATTTATTTATTTTTTTTGATTGGGTAAGCTATGAAGTAAAGCTAGTGCTTTGGAAATGAACAATGAAATGACATTGTAACCTGAGTCACCACAGAACATGAAATGTGATCTAAGGCTACACTGTTTTTGTTATACCTTTTATGTTCTGCAAACTGACCCACTACTAGTGTCCTAGGAGGTCTGGGAGATATATTCCTTACCTACTCCAAAAATAAGATTGCAATTCCCAAGGTAAAGCCAGGACTTTACCCGGGATCCCTCCTAAGCAACTGCTTTAAGCTTAGCAGAGACAACTGACAGGAAGGACAGCTTGGAGTGGGGATGAAAAATGGGAGCTTCTGGTTTTCAACAAGTTAATGAAGAAGATTTTCTGAAACAGTGTTAATAGCATGTAATCATTACAGTGAGGTGTAAATTGTTTCCAATATGACAAATACCATACTATTACAAAGTACCGTGTTTTCTAGAGTAGCACGTTCCTTTGCAGAACTCTGCAGTAATGGAGATGTGCTGTTCTGTGCTGTCCAAAATGTGGCTATTGAACACTTGAAATGTGGCAATTGTGACTGAGCAACTGAATTTTTCATTTTAGTTAACTTAAGTGTAAGTAGCCAGTAGCGGCTACCATACTGGACAGCACAGTTCTGGAGGAAAATACACCATTTCCATGTCTTTTAAAAAGGCTTAAAATAATTTTTGCTCTTCTAATTGGGTCAAGAACCCCAAATATCTTTAGCAAAGGACTTTCCTTTTTATTTTCTTAAGGTGACAAGTTTTTATAGATAGAGAGAGGGGATGTGGGCAATGTGAACAAAGGCAGGGCCAACACTGAGCAGGAGAGAGAATGCCAGCATTTCTACTGTCCCTCTGATACCACTGCCCCTTGGGTAAGGGGACACGGCAGCACCTACCCATGCGGGGGCCCCCCTTTGGCAACAGCAGATGCTGTGGTTTAGAGATAATCATTCCATAGAAGGAGAAGCCACACTACATCCAATGCAATAAAATGCTGGTTTTGAGGATAACTTGGCACTTTATTGAAGTCAAGGGCAATATGATTTGATAGGGCACAGTATTAAACACATTCATGCTTATAATTAAAGTAGGTGCTGGGATCTTTAAAGTGAAACATCTATTTTTTTATTTTAGCACATGTGTCCCAGTTAATGTGAGAAGCATGTATATAAGGAAATCAATTCATATCTGCTTCATTTTATGTTGTACAACTACAATTAACATCTGTTTTCATTTACTACACTGAGATTTTATTTGGAAAATCACTGATCATAAAATAACAAAATAAAGGGACCTATAAAACAGTACAATAACCATAAGTAAGAGATTGGGAAGGCTCTGCAGAGGTTAGCTAGACCAACTTTGAAAATGAGTTGAGAACACTGAAAGAGAGAAACAGCTCTCCTACTTTTAAAGACGTGTGTACAAGAGATCTAATAACCTCTTTCATCTTTTAATTATGAGGAACATCCTATTTTTTGCTGAGCCTCATGATTCAGATTCTAATTTACATACCTTGCAGATGCTCCAAATTCTTAAATGACAAACGGTATTATTTCCAGTACATCAAGAGCAGAATATGTGGCTTAGTCAAGTCTTAGATGCTGTCATTCAGGGTGGAGCGACTCTGTCCATTGCTGTGAAACTCCTGTTCAGAAGAGCCCGGAAGCTTGTTGACTGCTTGTCCTTTTCTCATTCTTCTAAACCTGGGCATTTGGCTTGAAATGCCATGTTTATTAGAGCACTGACATCAAGACTGGAAGAATCTCTGTGAACATGTGATAGTTGGTTGATAAATTACCACTGATGGACATGAAGTAAAACCACAAGTCCTTTAGGCTTTGGTGCTTTGGTCCTATTTTGTATATTTTATAATTTCCTGTCATAAATATGAAATTGTGTCCAAAGGGACAAATATAACTAACTGGATAATTACATAAATAAAAAACACTAAAGCCACTACATTTGTGAGCCAACACCTTTTTCTTTTATGGAGTCATAACTGTTTTTGCCTCGGGAGGACAGGACTGTAGATGGGAAGGGACAGGGGCTGGGATTTCTGGTGGACTTGGACACCCATCGCTCGTTTCTCTAATCTGTTTTTTTTCTAAAGGACCGGGGTTTCATGACAGGCACACTGGTGAATGTTACAGCATTAATGCATCAACACTGAAGGTTCGAGGTATTCCATAATTAAGAATGTTCTGATATAGGAATTTTAAGAGATTTGGTTCTAAGAAGGAAACGTCATAGAGGCACATAGCTTTCTTTTCTTAAGAATTACTGGTGCTTAGGTAAACCAGGAACTGATGATGCCTAGCTACTTGATAAGAATTATTTCATGTGTCCAGACCTGGAATGCAATATATACCTTTTGTTTTTAAGTCATTGTTAAATCATCAGGTCAAATAATGTAAAATATGTGACAGCATAAATAATTAAATTCTGGCTTCCTCTTCACCCCCCCCCCCCCACACACACACACAACAAATCACATTGAATTCTATCCAATTTAATTATCTAGAGGATTATAATTTATTAATTGTCTGAAATAATTTTTTCTTGATTTCCTTTCACAATTAAAACTCAAACCTAGGCCCATGAAGTGATAAATTAGTTTAAGGGGAAATTTACATTATGTGCAGCTATATCAGAGTTGGTGATTTATTTCTCAAAGCTGGGTTATAGAATTTCTTGGCTCTATCACACAGAAAGTCCTCAAAAGAGAATGGGCTTTCCTTCCTAATGATTTGCTTTTCTACTATTAATCCTTAAATTCCTGAGAATGAAGATAACATTAAAGACACAGGTACAAATAAGACAAATTCTTCCATGCCTTAATTAGGCGACACTCAAAAAACCACCACGCCAGAAACACTAACTTTTTTTGACTTTTAAGTCCTATTTAGTTTTTTCCCCCTAAAAACTAGTTCATAATTTATTTATTTATGTACTGAAAAGTGTACCTTGTGGTGGATTTCAGGCAGGGAGAATTTGTTGGCTGTGTCTACACCATTCAAGTTTCTGTGACTTCTTCATAACATGGTTGCCCCCTGAATCATCTAATTGTTCTCTTTACTTACCTCAGTCAACTAGTTCTATTTGTCAATTGGACTCCCTCTGTCAAAGTGCTAGTGAGAGGAAAAATGGCAATATTGTGAAAAAGAGGTGCCCTAAGTATGTGAAGTAGGAGAAAATGCAAGGAAGCAGGAGTGGGGGACGGGAATAAAGATGATGCATTTGAAAAGCTTTATACACACACAAGTAGGCGAATGAGAGAAAGAAAGAAAAGAAGTGGGTCTGGATGGGGTGGTGGGGAGCCTTTGGAATTGAGAAAAAGTTTGAATTTAGACATTACACAATGTTCCTCAGGGTTTCTCAGCATCATGGGATTCATTTTTGATAATTAACAGGATGACTATACTCAGCATGATGATCAAATGGAAAGAGCATTTCAGAAGATGTCACAAGCTCCCCTTTTGGAGCATTTATCGCTTGGCTGAGGCCATAGTGAGACAGCAGCTAGCACACTGGGATTAGGAAAAAACCAGTTCTTGTATGTGAGTCTAGTTCTTTGCAAACTACTCCAGAAGCAGGTGCTGCCTGAATGTGCAATTTATGAACGAACACAGTTCATAGCAGCATGTGGTGCTAGGTCTAGGGAGGCTTGCCTATCAAAACCCATACTGGGAACCTTAAGTGTTTATTGGTAATAATTCCATATAAGGGGAAACCATATTGACCTGTACCATGGGGTAGTAGGAAGCGATGTACCATGGGGTAGTAGGAAGAACCTGCACTCTGAACCCAGAGATTTAGATTCAGTACAGCCATTCTAGCCCTACACGTATATTCCTGAACTAGTCAGCATAAAGCCTCAGTTTTCTGATCTGTAAAATGTGGAACAATATGACCTTGATTGTACTTTATAGCTCTAAGATGATATAAACACCATATCATGGGTTATTTATGAAAATTGTTCATTTATATAACTGAGTCTTGAAATTAATCAGAGCAATAGTTTCATCATCAAACACATTTTGCAACTGTGCTCAAACACTTTGGATAATTAACTGTAGCTGCATTTTTCAGTCATTTCTTTCTCTTCTTGTTTTGGTTCAGTTTACATTTAAATCTGTGCTTATAAGTGAAACACAGCAGATTTATTGCAGATTGATGCTGGTATGTTTTAGTATACTGTACAAGTAGCTGAAGAAGGAGGGGAAAAGTTGTTAATAGAGGGTTACATTTAGCTGTTCCAGCTATGTAGATGAAATACAATTTAAGCATCCAATAATTACGGAATGATCTTTATAAAGTTATCATTCCTATTTAGCAATTCATGACTGTTCCTTTATGACTCTCTCATTTCTACACCCAAATCACACTACTCCTGCCAGTGCTCCTGTACCATCGCCGCCTCCTGGCAGTCCGTATTCCATGAGCAGGCCACGTGTCTTCATGCCGCTGAGCCATGAAGAATGCACTCTCTCCGTCTGCTCTTTTTTTGCTCAGCAAACTTCTTGTCATTCTGGAAATCCCAGTTCAGATGTTACCAGAAAATTAAATGTTTTATCTTCTGGACTTGCACAGCCCTTTGTCAGTATCTCTCATATAATACCACTCATCACTACTGTTTGTGTGTTTTTATGAGGTCAGACAACTAAGTTCGCAAACTCATGCTCGAAAAAGTGCTACGCACCTCATTGCTGAATATCACTAAGGTCACCTTTGAAGTACACCCCTTGGGAAGCTTTGCACCGACACCAGCACCTAGTCAACACTTCAAAGCAATTTTAGAACTCTTTCTGGAATGGCCTTCAGAGCTGTAGTCATATTACCCTTGATGTCCTTCATGTTATCAAAATGTCTTCCTTTCAATATTTCCTTTATCTTCAGGTACAGTAAGAAGTCATTAGGGGCCAGATCAGGTGAGTAGGGAGGGTGTTCCAACACAGTTGTTTATTTAGTGGCTAAAAACAGACAGTGCCGTGTGAACTGGTGCATTGTCGTAAGAGCCATGAATTGTTGGCGAAAAGTTTAGGTCATCTAACCTTTTCAGCACTTGCAAATAGTAAACTTGGTTAACTGTTTGTCCAGTTGGTACAAATTCATAATGAATAATCCCTCTGATACCATAAAACAGTCAGCAACATCGTTGCAACAAGTACTTGAACTTCATTATCCAAATTTGTATACTCCAATAAACTGTGAGATCTGTAGAAAGAGGATGGTATCTTTTTCAGAGAGAGCTCCACAATGTCTGGTGCACAGTAGGTGCCAAAAATCAGTGTTAGAAAGAATGACAGAGCAGATGGATGACTGGAGAATGAATGGATGCATTTGTCTAAGTGAGATAGCTAATATTTCCCTCCCCATTCCATTTCAGCTGTTTAATGAACAGATGCTTTGCCAAGGTATAATTAGTTGAAAATAACAGTACTTGATTTAGTAATTACTAAACATGCATTCAGTATTTAAACAAGGTTTAATAATAGTAATGTATTAGTACTTTCTGTCTGCATCAGGTTGTGTTTTCTTTTTTTTTTTTTTTTTAATTAATTTATTTATTTATTTTTTTTTTTTTTATTAATTAGTTTCAGGTGCACAAGACAAAGCAAAACTTAGACATTTATCATTTATATCCCTCACACTGTGTGAACCCCCCTCCCCCCATCCACTATCCCTCTGTACGTTCCCAAAACCTCTCACCTTCCCCTTATCCCCACCCCCCCGCCCCTCTAGCAACCCTCTGTTTTTTCCTCCATGTTTCCAAAACTGTTTCTGATTAGTTCATTCACTTATTCTTTTCTTTAGATTCCGCATATAAGTGAGATCATATGGTATTTGTCTTTCTCTTTCTGACTTATTTCACTTAACATAATGGTTTTCATTTTTCTTTTCTCTTTTTTTTTGCTTATCATCTCTCAAGCTGTAAGTAGTACTTATTCGCACCCAACTCAGATTGCCTATCAAGAGCTTATCTCACAAGCAGCATATTACTATTTAATGAACAAGAATAGCACTACCTTATATCTAGAATTTGTACCTAAATTTCTGGTTTGCAAGGTAAAATTCACAGTGTCTAACCTTAAAAAATTATCTGGCCTAACATCAGGTCTAACAGTAAAGGAAGCTGAGACTGAGGGGAAAATGACAGGAATGCAAGGTGAATCTCTATTGTTCACTTTATTTGAAGCAAAAGACATGCTGCCTTGACATCTAATACATGATATGACCATAAAATGATCTGTGAATAAGCCGCATATAAAATTTCAGGCATTATATATATATTTCTTAATACAGATATCTAGCTATATGACAAAAAAAAAATAATTGTTTAAAGTACACTTAACAATTTAGATACTGTTTTACATAAGTATAAAAATAATATTTTTTCTTATAAAAATTTAGAAAGGTATAAAAAAGAAAGGTTAAATCTCTCAATGCCTTGCACTTACTATAAATATTTTTGTGTACTTTGGTTGAACTACAGAGTGATTGATGCACAGATAGATTTGGAATCAAGCTGTAAATGGTTTTGAGTCCTCTTTTCACCTAACATTTCATTATGAGCATTTCCTCATCGTTACATGGTTCTCAAAAATATAATTTTAATACCTTATACAATGAGTGGATTTATCATTATTTAACTATTGCCCTAACGTTTTTATCGTCGAAATACTATGAAGAATCTTTTGAGTAATTTTTGCATGCATCTTTATTTCTTTAAATTAAATTTCCAGAAACAAAATTGGTGAGTCAAAATATGAAAAATTTTAAAGCTCCCAAAATGATGGCACATTGCCCCATCTTTTCTCATGTCTTCGAATAGCAGTAAAGTCTACGTAAGTGAAAATAATTTCCACCCTTACAATAGAAAAAATTAGTTTTGAATTAATCTTAGCTAGAAAACTTCCCAAGAAAAGGGAATGTTAACAGAATAAGATGCTTTCAACCAAATTTATGAAAGAAATTTATGAAAGAGCCAAATTTATGAAAGAGCCAAATTTATGAAAGAAAACCCTATGTCTCAGATTCACCAGACGTTGAGACAATAACTTTGATAGTTTTGTTATCTTTTACATCTCCAGACTCTGTTTACAGCTAGATGATAGATATTGTGTAATTTTAAAGAACTCTTCAGAGGGTTTTAGGACTGATTTGAAATCCAATAAGATATTCATTACATATAGTTTATATTCACAGCAAAAATGGTAGTTTTTATACAGAACATTTAATAAGGCAAAAATTAAGAAAATATTGCACAAGCTATGAAAAATCGATTTTGTCTTCAAGGAATGATAAATGAATGGTCTGCCATTTAGATTTCTAAATTCTTAATATTTATAATGTGTAGAGTACTTTTTAATTGATTTTTTCCAACTTCCATGTAACTTAAATTATATATTAAATCTAGCACTCGTACTCATCCAAACAAAAAGTGAAAAAAAGTTATTAATACTGATGATTTTGTAAAGTTGGAAACACCTAGATTATTGATTACAAAGTGAAGGAGAAAATCAACTGATTTATTTTGCTGTAAGTGCAGTCAGTTCAGCAATCAGATCCAACTGACAAGTGATATTTATCAGAGAGCAGAATAGGTCACATAACGTTGTGGATTGAGATCCAGTTCCCCAGCTCATCTCTTAACTAGAGTTACCCAAGCGGGTTACTGCATGGTTAGGAGCCTCAATTACCCCCTTCTGAACTGTGAGAATTGAATGATGCAATGTCATTGGAGGGCCACACTCGACATATGGTACACATTCTTTATAAATGTGAACCCAAGGCTTTGGGGTTGACATGGTGAAGAACTAGAAGTAACAGTTCTTATTCTAGGGGCTGTCTTCTGACCAGTAGTTTTCTGGTGCTTCCTAGGAAGAGTTGAGGCTCATGCTCTGTTTAGTTTAGTGTGCTTCCTTGACAGTGATCAAGACTCAAGGTCCACAGTAGAGTTCACCTTAGTGGCCTTAACTGCTACATAAACTGTGGCATCAAACTGATCTTTCAAGAGTCTCAGTTTTAAAATGGGATGGGTTATTTGTGTTTACGTAGCTTACATACAATTCTGGGTCCAAGTGAGCTATAGAAAAACTTATACTGGAACAAACATACAAAAATTGATAATTTCAATGCTTTCATCTTCTAGTTTTTCCCCCAAGGGAAAATATAAGGAAGAAAGAGTCAGTTGTTTCTTAAAGCATTGGACCCTTAATGGGAGAAAATATTCAAAGACTCTTCTATGACCGGTGGACTTTCAAAGAGCGTATACACCAAAATGTCAGCCTTCCAGAGAAAAGATTAAGAGAAAGTTAGAAGTTCTATTACTATGAGAACTGCCTTCACAAATGTATATCCAGTTAATGATAAAAATAAAATGCATGAGATGTGGGTCACATTCAATTTCTTGTTTTTTTCACACTTAACTGTAGATGATGAACCCTGGGAACATTCCATGAGTTCAAATATAAAGGAAACAAACTCAGATAAATAAGTTTCCCCCTTTTGAAAGGCTTGTTTTGATGTCAAATCTTAACTTTTAAATGCCCAGTTCTGTTATTCTTCTGAGCATGGAAATAGAGATCAAGTTCTTGGTACAGACAGATCAAATATTTCCTTTGTCACTAACTTATAAATTCAGTGCTGTCTTGAGTCTATGCAAGTCCACTTGGAGAAAGGAAAGCCAGGCTTGTTAATTCATGAAGATATTAGACATACAGACAATTCAAAGATACTGGGGAATTGACAAAGCATGTCGGCTAGAGTATACTTTTGATGAGAATGTATTCCCAAGAAGCGTAAACACATTGATAAACTCATTGCTCTTGATAAACTCATTGCTCTTGATCTTCCAACACAGTTGCTATTGACATTTCTTATAGCTCTAGGCACAGATTAGAAAGTATATGGCCCATTGATGGCATTTAGGGCTCTTAATGACAGAAAAGAAAATTGAATACCTCTTCCTATATACACAGGGAAGGTTAGTAGCATTTCCTTTCTGATCTTAACTTTTGAATTTGCAAATCTATTTTCCGATTCTGTTACTAATTCAGTAATTATTTCAAGAGAAATTTTATTATGATGCTTTAAAGATTTTAATAATACTATTTTAAATATTACAATTCAAGTCATGGTTTTTTAGTCCATATACAAATGAAATTTTGAGAAAGTTGTATGAGAAAGGTTTATATTTTTGTTGTGCTTTTTTGTGTATGAAATCTATCATATGTATTACAACCTTAGAATCCAGAAAAAGTTGATATTTCTAAATATTTAGGGAAGTTTCTGTTTTTAAAAAATTAAAGATTACTGAGAAAATTGTATTTAATGTCAGTTACATGAGATACTAGATTCCACCAAGCCATGTACAATGTTGGATAGGAACTGCTGAACCAGCTTCCTTTGGTTTGCCTTAGGCCTCAGACCTCACAGCATCCTTTCCGTATTCATGGTACTGGGCAGAATCCTCTGAAAAGCTTTCACTGGATATATACTGGGGTCGAAGGCTTATTCATCTGGACACTGCACTTTAATAGAGATAAGGAACTGATTCCCATCATTAGGCGAGTAGCAGCTGCAAATCACCTCAACTCACTTAAAATGCTTTATTAGAGAGGAGTTATAATTAAAAGCAACTTATTTATTGAGGAGGGCAATAGGTCAATAAAATGGAGATTTGGGAGTACACATTGACTGTGAAGGATCCCTGTAAAATTTATATTCACAGGATCAGAAAATGTCGCTGGTGTACAGTGTGAGGACTAAACAAGAATACTTCTGTGTACACATGGCAGATTAAACACATGGGTGTCCAATCAGTTCAAGAAGCTCCCTTCTCTAGCCCAGGGAGACAGATGACTTTCTTTTCTCACCCTTTCTGCAGACCAGAAATTGATTTTTTTAGAGAAATCAAATCGGAGAGCCTTGACTTGGGTCAACAGGTCTAGGGAAGTATAGGGTTTGAGATGTAAGGCTGGAAATAGATATCGAAGGCAGTGCTGCATGCCTATCCTCAGGTCCCTCCCTACTCATCTCCCAGACAGCCTGCAGCTAGCTGTATACTCCTCAGTATTCTCAGAAGAAAGTGAACCCCAGAAAAAAACAAAATCACAAATAATGTGAGCAGGTAGTGAAAATCACCAGACATTAGAAGGACATTCCCGTTGTGAAAAATGAGACCTAAAAAAATTTTTAAATAAGAGTTCTTATTTTTCAATTTTATTGAGATATAATTGATATACAACACTGTATAAGTTTAAGGAGTACAGAATGACTTTACATACATGAATTGCAAGTTTAGTTAACATTCAGCACCTCATATAGTTATAGAACAATTTTTGTTCCTTGTGAGAAATTTTAGGATTTTACTCTCTTACCAACTTTCAAGTATACCATCCAGCAGGGTTAACTATAGTCATACATAACATCCCCAGAACTTATTCCCTTTATAACTGGAAGTTTGTACCTTTTGACTACCTTCATCCAATTCCCCTAACCCCACCCTCCATCTCTGGTAATCACAGATAATCTGCTCTCCTTTTGTATAAGTTTGGTTTTTCTTTTCTTCTTTTTTTTTTTTTTTTTGGATTCTACATATAAGTAAGATCATTTCTTTGTCTAATTTCACTTAATATAAAGCCCTCAAGATTCGTCCATATTGTTGCAAATGGCAGGATTTTCTTCCTTTTAATAGCTAAATAGTATTTCAGTGTGTGTGTGTGTGTGTGTGTGTGTGTGTGACATCTTCTTTATCCATTCATGCATTAATGGACATTTAGGTTGCTTCCATATCTTGGCTATTATAAATAATGTTGCTATGAACATGGGAATGCATATATCTTTTCAAGTTAGTATTTTTGTTTTGTTTGGATAAATACCCAGAAGTGGGATTGCTGGATCTATGGTAGTTCTATTTTTAATTTTTTGAGGTTTTGAGGAATATCTATACTGTTTTCCATAGTGGCTGCACCAATTACATTTCCACCAACAGTGTACAAGAGTTCTCTTTTCTCCACTTCCTCAGCAGCATTTTCCTAAAAGAGTTCCTAGAGAAAACATAATATAGAAGCAGAAAAAATTTCAAAATTCAAAATAACAATATTTTTAAAAGGCAAGATAGTGTACATAATATAAAATAAGAGGCTCTTGTAATAAGAGGAACATCAGAAATCAATAAATAATTCTTGGAAATTTAAAATAAGGTAGAGAGAGGAAACAAAATGTTGAGGGTTTGGAAGAAATCAATAAAACTTTTAGAAAGTAAAGACATTAAGAGAAACAGAAATGATAAGAATGTTAGATGATTGATCCAAAAAGTTTAATATAACTAATTGCAGTTAAAAAAATAGATAAAAAACATCAGGGCAGATATTATTTAAGAAATAACACATAAAAAATTAAAAAAAAAACAGAGTTCTAAATTAAGAGAGACCATCAAACACCCAGTCTAATTAAAATAGAAAGTACATATATACCCATGCTAACCATTGTAAATAGCATAATAAGAGGGATAAAGTGTAAATCTTAAAAGTGTTAAAAATGGGCTCACTGACAGAACATAGCAGTGAACCCTCATATCGATATTAAATAATAGGAAATGGTAGAGATATGCCCACAACTTCTGAGGGGAATATGATTTTCCACATAAAATTCAACATTCAGCCACTTGTCCATCAGGTGTAAGAGCAGAAGAAGTATACTTTCAAACATGCAAGGACTCACACACACAAAATTACCTCTCAAACAACCGATCTTAAAAAGGTGCTACAAAGTGTAATCAGTCAAAAGAAGAATTACCTTAGAATAATTAAGATGTGAGATACAAGAAATGGGGCTTTTCACATAGGAGAGCGGCCGTCAGAAGCAGCCAGTTTTGATTGAAGCTGTGACTCATGCTTGTAATTACGGAAAGGGAAACTCCATGGAGAACACAAGTAGACTGTTTGCTATTGTTTTTGTACCTCTGGAAAAATATTTTTGTAGGCTCTTGGCAAATCTTTTAGAACACTTGGGAAGAGCAAATACACAAATGAAAAAAAATGAGACAATTTTTAATTTAAATAAATGAATAAATGTTTGTGAGTAAGGATATGTAATCAAGTGCACTGAACAGCAGATGATATTCACACCATCACAATATGAGAAGTTAAGAGGGGGAGGCAGACGTGAGGTGGGATATAAGAGTTAAATCTTTATCTTAATAGTTAGTTATTAATAGGTAGAATGTCTAAAATTCATAAGACAACAAATAGAAACATAAGATTGGAGAATAAATGCTTGAAGAAATATCTAAAAGGGGTGAAAGTATTTGTCTCTGGAGAGGGAGATTGGGCATCCAAGTTAAAAAAAGAATGGAGCATAGATCGCCTCTTTTTCCAAGGAAATCTCTTAATATTTTAAAAAAATTTTTTAATGCTATAGGTTTAAACTTTAATAAAACTTGTAAAAACCTTAGAGAAATGAAGAGACAGGGAAAGGAATGCAGACCATAAGTATTCAGGGAGTCAAAATCTTGTTACATACCCACCTGGTCCACCCATAGGAAGGCTGACATCATGGGGTAGAGGGCTAAGGGCTACACTAATAGCATGTCTCCATAAACTTTTGAGGTAAACCAGTCTCTAAGAAGATTGCTAGCGAGGGAGCAGAACTGAATATCCAGAATTCCAAATGTAGTATCAAGTCATAATATACACAGCAAATATAGGGGCACATTGCTTCATGTTCTAAATTGGTGCTCAGTGAATATACATAATCATTTTTCATTGTGTTTTAAGATGCATGCTGTTCCTGCAGCTAGTTCATTGTTCTGTTGTCTTAACTCAAAAACATACTGCATGGGGAACTGAAAAATTAAATCATCCCTTTATCATTTAGCCAAGTGTCTCTTGGCTTGTGCACTGCTCTCGGAATGGAAGGTTTTAGATTTTTTTGCTGGCGCTACCTGAAATTTCAGCTTGTCAGAATATGATGCAAGATCCATTTCCTAAGTTCTGTCCCCGCATTTGGTCCTTTCAAAACCTGGTGGTCTTTCCTAGGAAGGCTTCAGATACATGCCACTTAAAGTCTGGAGTCTGCCCAATTTTCAAGGAAGTAAAAACAAGAAGAATTAAGGTAACTCACTACCTCATCTACCAAGGACAGCTTGATTCTTATTCTTAGACTGTCTCATTCCATTTGGTGCTGTACTGCCTCTTTTTTATTGATAATATCTAGATTTATGCTGACTTAAACCATGAATTTTCTTTCCTGTGGTATGTACCCCGAGAAAACTTTCTGACTCGGGCTTTTGGCTCCCTATCTGGTTACAATTAATGCTATTCCCACCACATTTGTGTTGATTATTCCATCATTAATCACTTATCCCAACCATACTTGGATATTAGTGTCTACTCCTATAGCTTCTACAGCAACTTTTCATGGTCCAGTCATCCTATGGAATTCTAGAAGAAACTACCATCTACACTGCATGACCTTGAGCAAGTCATGAACTTTAATGACTTTTTTAATCTGCTGATCAAATATTGATCTACCTCCTATATTATTTATACAGATATTTGCTTTTTTTTTATTCATCTGAGATTTAAGTATTTCAGACAGCTTTGGTGTGGAAAGTGAATTTACCAACTCATAGTTGGTATCTTTTCTTTTTTTTCCTCTTTCCTGTTAGCTACCAAGATGCCTACCACTTTCAAATTTGATACCAATCCTGGTACTATGCCAAAGTCTCCCAGCGAGAAGGCCATCAATCATCAAGTAGAATGGCTGCCATATGACTCAGTCTACCAAGGGAGGGAGTTGTGTTAGGGTTCCCACAGGCAGAGCTAATTTACTCATGTAAGAGCACAAAATTGGAGTTATGTCACTCACTCAGAAATGTCTCCCGGGCATCACCGTCCTACTCATGCATATTAGATAATAGCAAAGTAAATCCAGCGTGTAACCATGGAATGCTGAGACCAATGGGCTAAGAATATTAAGAAGGGACAACATAATCTGTAAGGTTGGGCGAAGGCATCTGCTTTGGTTGTTTTAAATCAATTTATGAGCCATTTCTTTCCTTACTTCCTTGGAGGGGCCAAGATTATCATTTCAACAGATTTTGGTGGAGAGTAGGCAGGGGAGGAAGAAGCCTTCAGTTATCACAGGGTGCAGATAAACATGGACTTAATCTGTCCTGAAGTTTTTTGTGAATATTTCTTAGTTGACAGAGCACCAGAGTCCCAGAAATAACCCTTTGGATTATCTTTTTTGTAAGTGGTTATGCAAGAGGCTGATGAAAATGCTTAGTTGTTGGATGCATGAGCAGAAGTAAAATTGTTAAATTGCCTGTAAATGGCATGAAAGTCACATCAAATTTAGGGAAATATGAAAAAAACAAAAATGAATTTCTTTCATATATTAAATGTATTGTGCACTATTATAAGCACATTTAAGAATAAAGAAAATTAAAATTAAACTTTTAAATCATCTATATTTGTACCACTTAAAACCAAATTCTTGTTTTTCATTTATTGTTTGATTCTGATCCCACTGTGCATAGTGCTTTGTGTCCTTATATTTTTCATTTATCATAATAAATATTTTCCCAATTTTATGAGCACTTTAGTAAATATTTTAAATGCCTGTTCAAGATGCAATTGTATGGCATTGTAATACCTTATATAACCATTCATGTGGAAGATTTCTGTTCAACTTTGTTTACTATAGTAGCTAGAACATATTGCTTTATATGTTTAAACTAACCCTTATAATGTATTTTCCTGATTTAGTCTATATAGTTCTAAAATCACTTCTTGGGAATATTTATCTACGAATAGAAATGGAGTCTATTTAGTTATAGAACAGTACAAGTATATAACTTGAGTAGTGACATTTCCTGCCTTGAAGGAATTGTTTTCTCTTTGGATTAAAGGAATAATGAAAAAGGAGTGTAGTGTCATCTAGAGAAGACAAGATGAGATGTGATCTGTTTTAGTAACTTAGAATATTATTTCAACTCTTAATATTATGCTTATCCTCCTAAACATATGAGGAAAAAATATATAATTCAAAACATTTTTGGAAGTACTCTTTTAATCCATGAAAATATATTAAATATCTATTATATGCCATATAATTCAAAGCATTTGAGATTTACCAGTCAACAAAACAAAGATCCTGCCCTCATAGAGCTTCTATTCTATTCTAGTGAGGAAGACAAGAGCTAAATAATAAAATTAATTATATGTGTGTGTGTACGCACACATGTATATGTATGTGTATATATATATATATATATATATATATATATATATACACACACACACACACACACACACACATATTTTATGTTATACGGCAATAAATGCTATAAAAAGAAATAAGATAGGGAGTATAAGGAAGTTGGGGGGAGCATGCAGTTTTAATACTATGAAAAGTTATCTTTTGAGCAAAAGTTGAAGTCATCATGTTGTCCTTGATATGTATGAGTAGTTTAGGTGGAAGAGTAAGGATCGCAGCCTGAAAGCCTGCAACTAAGAGAGAACGTGAGGAGGCGAATGAACTGGAAGCATCAAGTGTAGATGACCCTTCAAAACAATTTTGGTGCAATGCTGAGCATTAAAAGTAGGCAAGATAAGATCCTGTTTGTTTAAAATTGGAGAAATAGGAGCTAATAGTAATAATTCAGAAGAAGGGGAAATTGAAGATGTTGGAGAAGGGATGGGATCTAGGGTGCAAATAAAAGGGTTGGCTTCAGATATTTGCAGGGCTAGGCCACCTATGGCACCAGACTGCATAACATTGCCAATGGATTCAGGTGGTGATGTGGTAGGTGAGTGGGTGTGGTGGTCAATATGATTCTTCTCTGAATTCTTTAAATGAGATCATTGGATAAGAGTAAGAATATGAAGGAGATGGTATGGGTTGAATGAAGAAGAAAAGTTGTATAATAGCTATTTCAGAACATAGAGAATACTTGGATAAGGGAAGTATGGTGTTGTCTAGAAGCTGTGAGGTGTGACCACGTATTTTCAATCCAGCCAAATTCGACTCATGGGTGAGACCTGAAGTAGGTAGAAAGTTTGATTTAATCAGGATATGGTGTTTTCCAAATGAGAACAATGCAGCAATATATATGCAATGCAAGGAGTGTTTAAATGGTTTGACATGCAATAAAACTGGGAAAGGAGGAGAGACAGGGTGAGGGACAGTGAAGAGGAGGTAAGATCAATGGATTAAAAGATCCAGTATGTTTGGAGTTGGAATTCTCCAGGTCTGAACTGGAAGGAAAAAAGGTCATGGTCAGCCAGTGTGATGCATGGGACTGAGATTTCAGAGTGGTTGCTGGATGCAGCTATTGGCAATGAAAGGTCTAGAGTGAGTTCAAAGGCAAGCGTATGCAAGATATGCTCATCTAGCAAAACGAAAACCTGACACAGCCTTTCCTAACCCTCTCTGGTAAGTTCATGTGCTTCACTCAGCATTTTCATCACGGCTTGTGAATATGTATTATTTATCATCATCATCACCAACATCGTGTTAGGTGGAACCATATGAAATTGCCAATACTTGAGTTTCTTTGCCGGTAAAAAAGGCAATTTTATATGGTTCAACCTAATTTTTTTTCTCTAGTCTGAGCTTCTTGAGGGTAGAAACCAAATTATATTTGTCTTTATATTCCTATCACTTACCATTGTGTCTCTCATATAACTGAGATTTATTAAATGTTTCTGAATAAATAAATAAAATCCTATAACAAAGAGCCACACACAAATTTTGAAGGTACCATGTGTTATATTTTAGTGGATGGAGTTTTTGATGGTATATGGGCACTTTAATGGAAGAGTGACAGTGCTTTCTGTACAGATGTCAGCGACCAGCAAGTGGTGTGATAGGTTCCTTAATTCAAGCAGGACTTATATTCTAAATTTTCTCATTAGTGGTGATTCATGGGATCTTGCCAGCACCTAGAACTGGTTACCAAGTGCTGGTTCCTCCCTATGGATCACTGAACAATTGCTCTTGGGAGATGCCACCTATTGGTTTGTATGTATTAATTCATTTACTTATTGTTAAGTCATTTTCTTCATTTTACAGGTAAGAAAATAGAGCTTAGCAAAGTTAAATATTCAAGATCTTAAAAACTAATGTGTTCCTGTGAGCCCCTCCTTAAAATCCTGCTGTGCTTCTTACATTTTTCAGATACATTCTTTCATGATCTGGCCCCTGCTCTGCCTCCAGTCTCACCTTCTGCTCTTCTGCCAACCATTGACTGTTGATCAGACTGAATTACTGACACTGTCATATAGTTTCAGGACCCTGGAAAGATATTTCCCCATGGTCTTCCCCTTACCAGTGGCTGTTCTTGTCTAAGTAATTTCTACTTGTCCTTTAGAACTCATCTTGAGTATCACCTCCTTGAGGAGTCCCTCCATCACCTAACTCAAAGTCTGACTGTGAATATTATCCTCTGAACCCCAGAGAACCTTGCTTCTCATCCTCTTGTGATATTCATCATAGGCTACTATGGTCACAGTAGTGTGCAGCCAGGTCCCTCGATGAAAATGGAAGGGCTTTAAGGATATGAAATGTGCCTTATTTGTTTTAGTATCCAAAGCACCGAGCTCATGCCACGACCTGTGCACGACAGCAAAACACGCCTATTGAAGTAAGTGAGTTCGTGGGGAAGCCCGTCATCTTTGGCATCACATAGACCTAAAGGTTAATATCATTTCCATACCTTAGTAGTTTAATGAACCATGTTTATTAAGTTCTTAAAATCACAACTTCTTCATCTCTAAAATGAAGACAATATCTTTTATACAGAAATGTTGTAAGGATTTAATAAGACAATGCATTTAAATGCTTTCTTCACAGCTTGGTGCATAGCAATAACTGAATAAATGATATTAGTGTTATGATCACTATTTTCAAACCTAGGATTCAAACCTGAGTCTGATTCCACAATCAATGTTCTTTCCACTACTACCCAAAACTCCCTCCTTAAAACCAAGCTAGACACACAGAAAGCACATGCATCAGTGGGTCTCAAGAGTACAATTTAGGGCATTACTATGGGAAATTGGATGACTGGTACCTTTTTAATATTCTAACTACTCAGCTAGAAATGTCCAAAATCTACACCAGGAGGTTTTTTGTTTTTTTTTCTAATAAGAAAACCATATTATCTCTGTCCATATGAAACGGTTGTTCTGAGCTAAACTCTGCAGAATATCTGGACTTAATAATACGTATCTCTGAACAATTTAAAAAATATAATAACCCAAAGTATTACAGAATATATATTATACAAATATATAGTATATAATGCTTTACATTTTCTGCTACTGTTACAGTGTGTAAAACACCAAGACATCATATACATTTCTAGTTCTGGCCTTACCTGTCACCAGGCAAGAGCATTCATGCTGTAATTTCAGCAATATGAGAATTCCCCCTTCCTAAAATAAATCCAGCTCTCCCTCAATACATACACATATCTGCTGGAACATCTAAAGATTAATTATTTAAATTTAAGGCTCTAATCTCTGTAACATGCAGGTTATCCTGGGAAGAGAAGATTTATTTATTGTTAGTCATTTGCATTTAAGTGTGAGTGACTTTCAGATCCTTCCACTAAGATAGGTTGTGTTTAGGTAGGGCCTGCAGGAGGACACAGTGAAAATCCTGTTGCCCTGAGGGGGAAACATAGCAGCAAGTAAATGGCAAAGGGGAAGTTCAGGTTTTGTAGGTGACACGCATGTGTCCTAGTAGAATTTCACTTCAATGTAAACTTCTAAATATTCTTCATTTATCCCTATAGACCTGATTTCATAGTTTAGGTAACCATGATAAATAATTAGCATTATTATAAATACTATATAAATGCTCTTTTTAAAAAAAGTGACAAAGCTGACTAAGAAGTGCCTGCCTGGCTCACTACCACATGGACTGCATATTTGAGTGTGAGTGTGGGTATGTGCACACACACTCCTCACACACATAATTACTTTACCCTTTCCTGTGACCCACACTGAGACTTCTGTCATTCTTCTATTCGGGCCACAGCCCCAGACCAGGCCCACAGTAGTTATCCCAAGTGTCAAGTGTCACTAACAGGACACACAGGCATCCTCTCCTCAGTCCCCGCTGCCCCTCAGCACCCCTCTTGTATTCCATACGCATTGGGACCCAGCCCTCTTTCTCATCTCTCTTCCCCTGATACACTTCCACTATCCTGGTGGGCAGGATGCTTTCAGCCATTGCTGCTTGGTGGGGGAAATGCCCCTTGAATAGAAACAACTCCCATGTGCTCAGAGATTCAGCCTCTAACAAACTCATAGTCATATTTTGCTTGTGGATCCCTAAAAAAGTAAAATATAAGTAACTTGAGGACAGAGATGAAAGCTTTTAATCTGGGTATTCTCCACAGTTGCTAGCACAATATCCTTAAACATATTAGTCCTAAATGTTTAAACATCTTAAGTATTGTTTTTGCCCTGAGGGTAGTCATGTGGATAAAACAAATACCCACAGGTCCAATCCTGAGAAGGCTGGAAGGTAAAAAGGGAGAAAGGAGAGCATGGGTGATTTTCTAACACACTTATTTAAGTATTACTGAGACAGGAAGAACAACAGGATAAGACCGAGTCAAATGCGATTCATGTATAAGTAACACTATCAATTTTTAAAATTATTCTGTTTTATTCCAAATCCTCCTAATAAAAGTTAACTTATTCCCCAGTGCTCAGGTTGAAAATAAGTGCCATTTTTCATAACAAAAGGTGGAGTGTTCTGCTTTTCAATTCCCCAATTTCCTAATGCACCCCGACCTCTCCAGTGTCCTTTGGGACTGGTTGTACAGTGTAAGTTGTTTGAATTTACATGAAGGCAAGGTGATCGTTTCTTGTCAGAAGGCAAAATCTGTGAAATTATGACCTAGTGGCACAGAGGAAGTATCATGGCCCTGGGAAGTTGGATGGTCAGACCCCATAGAACGTAAGACAATGAAAGTTCAATATTCTTGTTTTTCCCAATAGTTTACTTTTGGATGTAGAGACAAAGTTGCTTACCTGCTCTTTATTTGAAATTAGAGTGCTGATTTGTAAGAACCTCTCCATGTGAGACTAATGACATGTTAGAGGTGTGTTAATGCATCTATGTATATGAAGACAAAAGAGAAATCAGGGCTAATCAAAATGCCAGCTATTTTAAGATCTTTCCTTGACCGTGTAATGTCCTTTATAGATATTATGCATTATTAGTATTCATAATAATTATGTATTTTTCTCAATGTTATAAAACATTAATCATGAGTACCAGCAATAAGATATTTTTTGCCTGAGTAGTTCATATAAAATTTTGGTAGTACTAAACTTGCAAATATTATGAAGTATGTAAAAAAAACAAAAACGAGTCCCAAAACTGAAAATAATCTTCAAAACATTGGCTAAATTCTAAACACCTATAATTAGTTTTGCTGTCATAAACAATCTCAGCAAAGAGAAATCTTAAAATCAAAGTGACTTAAATCTTCATCTCTTTATCTGAAAGCTCATGATGTGTGGCAGCTGAGAGTAAAAGAAATTTGTGGAAAAATAGCATGTCAATGCTTACACGTACTGAGAGAACGTAACTACTTAAGCACAAATAAAATGAGTCAGGACATATTTTACCTTTGTTCTTTATATATGTTCACCCTCAGGGTCAAGTGTGATGTATTCAGGAATGACTTTGGGCACAACTTTGAACAAAATTAATGGGGATCAGGGGAAACATGCATGTGTTCAAAGTCTGTGGATTTGACTGTCTCTATCAAGCAAATGGGTTGGGGAAGGAAGGAACAGCGCTCATGTTGCCTGCACTGTGGCCCAATAAATGTTCCATTGGCAATAATCAACCAGTACAACTTTCTCTATTCTGTTTAGCCACAGGAGGTATCTTCTTTTCATGGCAAGGATAATACTTAGGGATAATTGGTCCCCAAATCTATAGAGAAGTTTCAGCACTGTCATCCTGCTGATGGAACGTAAGGAGACTGGCTGGTTTGTGTTAGAACAGGAACCTACCCTGAGCTTTAAAGATAAATGTTTCATTTATTCATTTTAAAAATATGTCTTAAACACCTCCTGTGTACCAAACTCTATATCAGTTTTGTGGACACAACAAACAAACAAACAAGCCAACAAACAATACATCAAAGTGTTGTAGGAGGCTAGGCATTGGGCTCTTGGCAGTGAGCAGGAAAGAATTCAAGTATGAGCTGAATTGAAAGTAAAGCAAGGATAAGTTTATTCAAGCAGAGAAGAGGCAAGAAGCAGGCATACAGAGCAGCCCCACTTCTGCTGGGTTTTAAGCCTGTTATTTGTGTCCCTTTAGTTAGGGGCTATACATTCAAAGTTGTAGGAGAAATTTTCATGAGTTTTCTGGGAACGGGTGGAGATTTCTCAGATGGGCTTCATCAACCATTTTGTGTCCTTTTATGGTCTTTCCATTTTTGACGGTGGTGGGGTTGTGTCTTTTACCATGTTAATGAATTGTAATGAGCATATAATGAGTCTTAGGGTCACTGCTAGGTGAAATCTGTTACCATGTTGGTTTTAGCTGGTCATAGCTGGTCTTAGCCAGCTCCCAAACAGTTGGTCTTAGCCACCAACTGTCCATTCTGCCTTGGGGTCTGGCCATAAGTTTCAGAAGGGCGGAGATTTCTTGTCTCACAGTCAGCCCTGCCTCCACAGCCTGCCTTTCATCTACCTCTAAAATCTCTGCCTTTATGGGTCTTACAGTCAAATGGGAAAACAAAACAAAACAAAACAAAAAACACACACAACAGAATTAAACATTTTACTAAGAAAAGTACATAATATGTATGATAATGATAAGTGCTCTGCAGAAAAAGATAAAGCAGAGAATGGCAAAGGCAGTTCTGGGTGGAGTGGAGGAATGATTTAAATCTGCCTTAATAGATGGTATTTAGTGAGCTATGTGACATCTGGGGGAAATGCAGACAGAGGGACCTAAGACACGCATTGGCCAGAAGTTCAAGGGCAGCAAGCATCTCAACATGTCTGAATCAGAGTGAGAGTGAAGGAGTGAAAAGCAGGGATAAGGACAGCCGATCCAACACCACCTAGTGTCCCGAGCAAAGATGATCTTTTGCTTTGAGTGAGACATGGAGCCATTGAAGGGTATTGAGCACAGTAATGATCAGATTTACATTTTAAGAGGATCATCATTCTTCTTTATGGCTGCATAATACTCCATTGTATAAATGTACCACAGTTTCCTAATCCAGTCGTCTACCGATGGGCATTTCAGTTGTTTCCATGTCTAGGCTATTGTGTATAGTGAATCTGAAGGAAAAATATGTATTATATGGAAAATCAATAAAGCAAAATGTTCTGTAATAAATAAATAAATAAATAAATAAAAGAGTCATCAAAGCTAAGTGTTGAGAATGGATTGCAAGGAGGAAAGGGTAGAGGTTTAAAGCTTTTGCCATAATTTTAAGGAGGCTTAGAGTAAGATAGAAGTGTCAAACTGGTGGGAAGAGATCTGATTCTATATATATTTTGAAGGTAGAATCAACAGATTTTTTGATGGACTGAATGTGAGATGAGACAGTGATAAGAATTGGGGATGATTCTGTGTGTGGCCTGAGTAACTGGAAGAATGGAGTTGTCACTTACAGTGACTGGGAAGACCCTGGAGGGGAAATGAGTTTTTTGAGAAGGAATATTAGGAGTTCTGTGTTTGAGTATGCTAAGATTGAGATGTTTATTAGACTTTCTTTTTCTTCCATGGCATCCAGCTAGATTAAATTTCCTAGCCTCCTTGCAATGAGTCTGGCTTTGGGGCTGAGTTCAACTCTGTAAATGTGAACACAAGTGATACATATCACATCTAGGCATAGCCCGTGAAAATCTCACAAGTGTTCAAATATGTGGTGATGGAAGGAGAACTGACTCTGGGAGGTGAACACACAATGGGATTTATAGGTGATGTAATACAGAATTATACACCTCAAATCTATGTATTTAATAACAATTGTCACCCCAATAAACTTTAATTTAAAAAAAAAAAAAAAGAAAATCTCACAAGTGTGATACTTCAGTCTTTTTTGCCATCCTCAGAGTACTTCTAATAGAAGAAGACAGAACCAC
The DNA here is from genome assembly GCF_057876585.1 of Rhinolophus sinicus. Classification (NCBI taxonomy): domain Eukaryota; kingdom Metazoa; phylum Chordata; class Mammalia; order Chiroptera; family Rhinolophidae; genus Rhinolophus; species Rhinolophus sinicus. The sequence continues at coordinate 22,216,699 of NC_142507.1, read as the reverse complement.
AAGATGAAAAAAGGCTTGGTCCCTAAAGAACCAGGTCTAAGGCCACCTGCCAATTAGGAATACTTATTATAGAATTGGGGAATAAGAAATAAACTTTTGTTGCATTAAGTCACTGAGATTTGGTTATCTATTATTAAAAATTAGTATTTCACTAACTAGTACAGTATCCAGATTGGACAGACCGTGTGTGGGGACAGAGCCCCAGAAAGTAGTTTACAGGCTCTCGGCCTCACGTGGAAGGGTGCTGGCTCGGGTGGTGAATGGCCGTCGGCTGTGGCTGATTGGCCGTCGGCTGTGGCCGGTTAGCCAACTGGCCGCTGGTATAACTGCTGCGGCTACGGAGGATTGCCGAGGAGCCGAGCAGAGCTGAAGAGAGCAGAAGAGGAGGGCCGAGGAGAGCGGAAGAGGAGAGCTGAGAGAGAGGAACAGAGTCGAGAGAGTGGAGGAGAGTCGTCAGTGGGTCGGTTGGCGGAAAGGGGATGGCAGGGCACGCGTCCGGTGGGCCCAGCCTCCAGTGAGACCATAGTGGTATGACTCCCCTATCTATGGCTCTGTGGGTGTTCCTTTTTGGCCTCACCATATCCTGCGTTCTTGTGTGGGGAGCGGGAGCAGAGACCCCGCAGGCCGCCCCGCCTGAAAGATGGCGCGGCGAGAAGGCCTCCGTGCACGACAAATGGCGCAGCGAGCAGGGTCTCCCGCATGACAAATGGCGCAGCGAGCAGGGTCTCCCGCACGACAAATGGCGCAGCGAGCAGGGTCTCCCGCACGACACCCTGTTTCCCCAAAAATAAGACCTAACCAGAAAATAAGCCCTAGCATGATTTTGCGGGATGACATTACCTGAACATAAGCCCTAATACGTCTTTTGGAGCAAAAATTAATATAAGACCCGGTCTTATTTTCGGGGAGACATGGTATATGTTTGGGAGTCATCAGTTTACAGGTGGGTTTTAGAGTCATACAAGTGGATGTAATTCCTGAAGGAATGAGCATGAAATGAAAACAGAAGAGGTCCAATAATTGCTCTTTGAGGACTCCAACATCTAGAGATCCAGGAGACGGGGTGAACCAGCACAAAAGCCAGAAGGTGTGCCCAGAAAAATAGAAGGACAGTCAGGAGAGTGTGATAGCTAAGAAATCACTTAAAGCAGAATTTCAAGGAGGAGGGAGTGATCGACTGTAAAATGAGGCTGATAGATCAAGTAAGGTAAGAAATTGGTCATTTATTCTAAGTGTAGACACATTTAGAGAGAAGATAATGTTACAGTAAAATATAATACAACCATAAACATTGGGAAACTCTGGCCTCTTTAAAAATAATTCCCATTATTTAAGAGGAGAAGAATAATAAATACAGGGAATTTGTTGTTCTAAATGATAGCCCTGTGAAATATTCACTTCTCTTTTACTACCTGAACCTGTACCTCTTCTATTAACCAAGCATTCCTTTTCCTTCATTTCTGAGCAAGTAGGACCTTGAACAGAAGAGTTGTTTTCATTGTTTTTTTGCTTTGTCTGTAATGTTGTTTTTCATCATAGATATAGAGGAAAGAATGAATGCTTTAAATTGAGAAGTGGGAGATGAATAGCAGGCATCAAATCCTTCATCCAAATTACACGCAAGGCTGATAGGTTATTACTTTATAATAATTTTTAAATACATCCATTTTTCAGTTCTGTACACTTTTCTCCTTTCCTGTGCTTTATTTTCTAGAGTCAGGAAAATCACTCTGAAAATATTGCTCTAAGGTAATTAAAAAAAATGGCACAGATCTTCACTGTGGGAAAGACAGATGCCCTGTTGTCTACACACCCTGTGTCATCTCATCTATTTGCTTTAGTTTTTGTTTATTCTGTTGTTTTATGCCTATCCAATGTATCTTCTCCGGTCAAAATTGTGGTAAAAATTCTTTCAGATTGTCCTGATACTTTGGAGGCTTCCCAAGTCACCTTCTCAGCTTCTCCTTGGTGATATACTCTCTTTGTTCACATAAGCAAGAAATTCCAGGAGTTTTACATTTATTTTACAAATAAGGACATGGCAATTAACTCTGAAGTGCATACACTGAACTCTCTGAGTCTACCATTCTGTCTGTATCCAATTAACTGATTAACTGTGGTACTGTGGAAACGTTCTTGCAGACTGCAGGTCTATGGAAAATCCAGTTCACATTTGATAAACTGCTTCTTAATGAGCGTTTCTGGCACAAATAGGTTTTTTTCAAATCATGTTCCTCTAAAAATATTTTTGATCTAGTTTTTATTCTTTCAAAACACGTGTTTCATGCTAAATTCTGAAGAGTAAGCAGTCAGGTTTATGATGTGTGCTCTTTGAATTACTGACTTGACTCAAAGTTCTTATACCTGGTGCTATTTGCTAATATATTATACATATAGTTTAAAATATAAAACTCGGGCAGCCAGTTGGCTCCATTGGTTAGAGCATGTGCTCTTAAGAACAGGGTTGCCGGTTTGATCCCCACGTGACCCACTGTGAACTGTGCCCTCCACAGCTGGATTGGGGCAAATACTTGATTTGGAGCTGATGGGTCCTGGAAAAAACACACTTAAATAAATAAAAGTTTAAATGTATATATCTATATATCTATATATCTATATATCTAACTCATATGGCCTCAGTGCTGGGGAAGGCTCTGTAGCTCTTTGAGCCCTTCTGGTAGGGGTGGTTTCCAATCAGCCTGTTTGGACTGAAACTGCAGGAGGAAGACGGGAGGGTAGGTAAAATGGCAGTAATGCCCATCAGTGATTTCATCTTTGTTAAGATTGAATTTGAATAGTAAATGCCAAAGCCAATATCAGTCTTCCAACCCTTCAATTCAGGGTTACAAAGGGGCACTGGCTCATTACTTTCTCAAGGTCCTATGTGTTTTATGTTTCATTTCCAATAGAATACCAGATGGACAAGAACCCAGCATCAAGGTTTGTCCTTTCACAAAACCATAATGAGTGAATGGGCACTCAGGACCCAGGACCAGGACATCCTTCCTCCTTTGTGCTCAGAAACACTAGTGTGCAAAATTATTTATTTTTCTCTTTTCCATCAAACTAAACTTTATTGATTTCAGATACAGTGATATTAAGCTGTTTCCTCAATTAAATAAAAACTTAAAATGGTAGATCCACAATGGAAATATCTACTATTTAGAAATTAAGTTTTGGACCTCGAATAATATTTATATAGCCAAGAAACCCCAAATAAAAAAGAGACATTGGATATTGGATATATGTCGCATCCAGTGCAACACAGGCAGTGAGCGAATGAGAAGCAGCAGGCGAAGGGTTAAGAAAATAAGAAACAGAAATCAAGAAAGTTATGAAACAGGGGCCAAGGGTCTCATAGCCTCAAAGGGATAAGAGCCCTGAATGGGGCCCTCCTGTGGCTTTTATTGATGCATACACAAGAAAGCAACATTGTTTTCTCCAAGGTCTGTGAATTTCACACATTATGCTAAGAAACTGATTTGAACTAATTACCCTTGCCTGCAAGCAGCTAGACTGTCAATTTCAGGATGTACCTCCCCAAGAGACAAAACCTTTATGCTGAAACTTACTGAATTGGATAGATGGAGAACTGATGTTATTACACCATTGAATCTCTTCCCAAGCAGGTTGTGGGAAGGAATGCAGTCACAAAGGCAGAAGCTCTCCTTTACCAGGGGAAGGTGGGGGTCTATGCCCACCTCTATCAACCCCATAAGTTCTCCTGTTGGTCACCACGTCCCCACTCGACTGTGCCTGGCTTGAGTCCCCCCCCCCCCCCCCCCCCCCCCCCCCGCTGTGGGGAATCTTACTTGTCATTGGCTAACCAGCCATCCTCCGGGGCCAAACAGGGAGACATAAGGTGCAAGCACAAAGGTGAAGCAAAGTCCCTGAAAGGATTAGTTTCACAGACTCTCCTTTCTTTAGTGGTAGGTACGAGGGGCAGACGGGTAGGCTGCTGCATGACAACAGATATAAGGAGTTCTTACTCTCCTCCTAACCAATACTGATTCTTATAAGAATAATCAGAATGAGTGAATATCTTCTTGACCCTAGTTTAACCCTAGTTATTAAATCTGCCATTTTATAATATTGCAGGTATATTGAGTTATGAAAGTATCTTATACTCTAACAAAACAGGCAATATTTGTCCTTCTCTTCTAGATGAATATTTATGTTCTTCATAATTATATACTTCACCCAAAAGTTCACAGCATATCCCAAACATACCACTCTTGGATTGTAAATAATGTACTAGTCAAGTATGTTAAGATAGTTATGGTAGGCAGAATATGGGTCCCTCAAAGATGTCCTCATCTTAATCTCTGGAACCCATGAATATGATAGGCTGCAAAGCAAAGGGTGTTTACTAACACAGATGGAATTAAGGTTGCTAATCAGCTGACTTTAGGGAGATTATTCTAGATTATCCAGGTGGGTCCAATATAATCACAAGATTCTTTACAAATGAAAGAGGGAGACAGAAAAAGAGAGTCAGAGGGAGATGTGACTACAGAAGGATCAGAGACATGCAATGTAGCTGGCTTTGAAGATGTAGAAATGGGGCTATGAGTCATGGAATGTGGGTAGCCTGTAAAAGGTGACAACAACAAGGAGACATATTCTCCCTTAGACCCTTTAGAAGGAACACAGCCCTGTTGCCACCTTGATTTGAGCCCAGTGAGACCTGTTTCAGACTACTGACCTATGGAAATGTAAGAAACTAAAGTTGTATTTTTTTTAAGCCGCTATATTTGTGGTAATTTGTTACAGTAACAGTAGTAATTCACTACAGATATGCATGAGACATGTGCATCCATTGCCTTCTATATCAATTGGTTGCACTCATTTTAATCTGCAAGGCATAGAGACCATGATGACAAGCTTTGTGGAAACATTTCAGTCAGTCAACAGAAAATAGAGCATGTAGGGTAGCAGTGTTTAGCCCCTACAGTTTGAGTTTCTGGACTGAAATCTTCCTCTGACTTTCAGATATCGGTGAGTGCATGGCTGGCAAAGGGTGAGACACACAGCTTATAGTTCACTGTCAGACCGGAGAAGGCCAATGTCTCTCAACCCTTCCTACATAAGCAGTGAACTTTTTGCTTCCTGGCACTGTTATCTAATAATCTTCTGTCAATTCTTCTGTGGTATTTTTGGTATCAGATTATTATACCCTCTAGAAATTAATGTTTACTGAAAATAGCTAATATATTTACTTCATAGGTTCAATTGCTTTTTTCAGATAAAGGCAGAAAAATGGCTCTAAATACATATACATAAATATACTATACAATAAAAAAAGCTCTGAAAAGAAAGCGTGAAGGTAATTTTCAGTAGTTATGATACAGAAAATAAAAATCATTTCTGAATAAAGAATAATTTTGAGCTGATAAAGCTGAATTTTATTTGTGAGTCATTTGATAAAAATTATATTTTTACAAGCATCTGCCATTATATCTGATGGACAGCAGACTGGGAAGAAGGAAAGAAAATGGAGTTGGAGCCAGGCAAGCCTGGGTTTGAATCCTACTTAGTCGTAGACCTTTCAAAAGTCTCTGAAAAGCTGAAGGTCTCCATAGGTTCACCTACAAAATGGGACAACATAGGTCTTATTTCACAGATTCACTCTGTCCTTTTACCTAGTTATCAGGGTCACTGTGTCATTTTATCTAGTCATCACTTTAGGTCTCCTTATTCTGTCTTCTCAGATCTGACCTGTACCTCTGCATAGCTGCATAATCTGACTAAAGTCTTCGTCAGAATGTTGCATTGTTTGTTTTTCCTATCTCACTTTGGGACACTATAGTTCATTCACTCTTAAGCCACAGACCTAAGAATTACACCACACTGTTTCTTCCCTTCACCTGCCAATTGGGTAACAGATTTAGTTTATGTTACCTTCTAATATCCCTGAGCGATGTTCCTGGTTCTCCAACTGTGCTTGCTGAGATCAGGTCCTCACCATCCCTCACCTGAATTGCTGCCATTGCTCCCTGGCTGCTCTTGTCTCCATTTCCAACTCTTCTATTCATTCCTCTATCCCGACAGTGATCTTTATAACATACACGTGTCCAGACATTAAAATTCTTTGCCAGTTATCTTCACTTACAGGATAAGGCAGTTTTTTCTCTGCCTCAGTTTCCTCATCTCTAAAATGGAAATAATAATAGTATACATACAATCTTATAGGATTTTAAAAATGTACTTTATTTTAGAACAGAAAATATGTTTCCATGGTTTAAAAATCAAACCATTGTGAAAAATCTTATCCCCATACTTGTTCCACCCAAACATGCTCCTTTGCTCCAAATGGGCAACAATTTTTATATTTTGCATTCTTTCAGAGTTTCTTCATACAAATTATATATATATATATAATATATATATATATATATATATATATATATATATATATATATATATATCAGGGGTGCCAAAAAAAGTACACATTTTAAGAGATGTTATCTATTATTACTTTTCAAAGTTGAATTGAATTACAGTAGCAATGTGTAGTACGACGTTCGCTCAAAAGATGGACGGTCAATCAAATGAATGGTAGCGTCATTCATTGTATTACAATTTTAATACAGTTTTTTTTCCTTTATTAAAATGTGTATACATTTTTTGGCACCCTCTGTGTGTGCAATATGTGTGTGTATATACATATATATATATACAAAATTTAACCCCCCTCTTTCTCACACTAAAAATGACACTCAAAGTCAAAAGCAGTTAGTAAAAGAAAGCAACTCAGTTGTGCTCTACAAGAAGGCTAGTTAAGTTTAAAATAACAGGTATTTAAAACACACATACAATGTTACCAAATTTACAATTAGTCTGTTTATTTAAAAAAAAAAAAAAAACCGAGTCATTGTCTCACATGATCATGATATCCACAAAGTCTATGACAATTTTCAGACATCAGCAATAGAAAAGCCAGGGATAAAACGGCTTCTGTTCAGCTATCAGCAATTTACAGGAAACATTCAAGGTTTCACTCATTTGGGGAACCAGAGCTAGATGTGTTGGCCCTTTTTCTTGTTTCTTGGTTGGTTGGTTGGTTGGTTGGTTGGTTGGTTGGTTGGTTGGTTGGTTGGGTTTGGTGTCAGTGTACAATGCGACTGTTTTCTTTTCCTCTGACTGGAATGTGTGTATTCGTCATGGCAGCAGAGGATGATGTCAGTGTTGCTTCCACATCATTTTGCAGCTGGAGCAAATAATTTTGTTACTTGGGTTACTGTGGCTGCTCCCTTCATAGTTTCCTAGACCTTGGACTTTGAACTGCTACAGATGCTCAGCCCCTGCAGCTGTCCTGCTCTGCTTGCCCAGTGTGTGCAGCTGATAGTCCCCCTCTGAGCACTGTGGTGAGGATTAGCTGGGTTAATGCATGCACACCAAGATCAATTCCTGACATGTCACATGGGCTCAACAAATGTGTGTGCATTTTGCTGTTGTTTTCGGTATGACCTACCCCCTCCTTACTTTTCTAGCCTAATTTCTAAATCTTCCCCTTCCTCCATTGTCTTGTCATGCTGCATCAGTATAGAAATACGTATAGCTTTAGAACATGTGACATTGTTTCATACTTTATGCCTTTAATTGTGCTGTCCTCTTTCCTTGCACTGCCTTTCACCACGGTTTTTCCAACACTTTTTCTAGTCTCCTCACAGGGGAGCTGATGTTTATTCTTACAGCTTCTCTCATTTCTGTAACCCATTGCCTAGCACAGGGCCAGGCACATTGTAAAAAAAAAAAATAATAATAAAAATAAAAAATTTGTTGAACTAACATTTGGTTATGGGCCCAGCATAATAGCCTTGCCCAAACATCTTGGCTTATAAGGTAATACCAACAATTAAGAATGAGGATGTTTAATTCAGTGACAATTTTCATTTTTCATGTTAGAAAAATGTCTTCTAGATTTGTTGCATAAACCTATCATGCTAAGTTGACAAACCACCTGACTTTATAGGTCAATTTTTATTTACAGTAAAAACAGTGTTACAAATGCATCTCGAATGTACCTAAAATGAGGATAAGGCCGGTCTATTTGCATCCTGTATTGAACTCACTCCAAAGAACCAAAGGATATTGCTTGCACCAGAACAGAAGGGTAGAAACCATATCTTCTATATAGTTGAGGGTCCAGTGCCTTGCTGTGCTTGGCATATATTTAGTAATGCTTGTTGAATGTCTTATTGAATACTTTCTTCAGCAAAAAATAAAGCAACTGTCCTGTGATTTTAGGTTAATTCCTACTACCCTCCACCCATGACTGACTAGTCCCTTGTCATAGTGTTGGGCAGTACATAGGTAAGGATCAGAAGGCTTGGGGTTTGGACCTCTTTCAACTCGTTTATTAGCTGGTTGGAGTAGGAAATTTCACTTGTTTCTCCCAGTTAACAGGATAATCATACACCAGTTAAAGATAATTCAGGGGTAATTTATCATTTAAGAGGTTTGAAATGGAACTGATTCAACAGTGCCAGAAACATCTCCCACAGAAGTGGCCTGTGACACAGCATGATTGTCTCCAGCAACTATCCCATAACATGGCCGTATTTGTCTCCAGGTTGTTCTCCAGGATCTCATTATGAGGCTTAAATTCATTCCCAGATGAGAAGATAATCAGAGAGGTGTGACCAAGGCAATAAGTCTTTGAGAGGTAATCTGAAAGAAGGTAATTTTATTAGTAGACTTCAAAATTTTGTACACACAAACACATTAATATTAAGTTCTATAATTGAAAATAACGAGGAATAAAGTGCTGCTGATTTTGGCTCTGAATACACCCAAAGATAGCATTTTGAAATTATTAACATCTATATAATATTTTCTAGGAAACCCAGGAGATGGTGAATAATTAGATATTGAAGCCAAATTTTCATCTGATGGTTGAAGACGCTTTTAAGACTCTTTTATGAGAAGCTTAGGTTTTGTAACTCAAGTCTTTAATAAAAATTGGCTTTGTCAAAAAGCAGTTTTGTATCCAATATTGTGGTTGCTATGGAGTCAATTTACGTAGATTATAAATAATATACGAACAATATAAACTTTAGCTTCCAAAACCTAGAATCATGGTTGAGAGATACAGTTACCTGACAATGAATGTTGAATAATTTTTGAAATATCCAGTTTTATAATTAAAACTTCCTGATGAAATTATCAAGTTTATGTTTGGTTATTCAATGTCTCCAGAAGTCCATTGTTAGCACGTTACTACATGTTCAGAATTATGTCAGGATGCTAGGTCATGAAGAAAGTATCCTATTCAGAATTTCAAAATGGTTTCTTAACCATTTTGCCGTGACAGTCAGATATATCCGAATGAATATTTCCATCTGCTGACTGCAGCATTCTAGTTTACTCCACGAGCTCAATAAAAACTTTTCCCTCTGCTGTGGAGTTCAGCTATATTCTCAGACACTTGAATCCAGCCCCAGAAGTCTGTGAGTGCTGTGGTCAATGTGCAAGAACAGGAAACGCCTAAGACGTTTGTAGCTGTTGAAATTGGGATGGGTTGGTACGCAAACCAACATTAGAGTCATACTTTCAGGACACCTACTGGTTGACTCAAACTCCTGGTTTTAACACTGTTTTTAGAAGGGATGAATATCAACTAATTAGGTCCTTCCTTCATTTTTCCAATAATGATGATGAATCTTCAAAAACTGATTGGCTTGCAAAAATCAAGCCCGTAATAGATTTAGTGAAGGATACATATATTTCTGCCTATATTAGCAATAAAGAATTGTGTGTGGATAAGTCCATGTTGAAATTCAAGGGGCATCTATTTTTCAAGCAATATCTGCCCAGTAAACCAAGTACAAAGTGGAGCATGAAGATTGTCACTCTGATTCATGAACAGGATTTCTGTTGCAGTTTGATGTACATACAGGCAAAGACTCATCTCAAAATAGGAAAGTTGGGTTGGGAGTAAGGGTGGTGTCCAGCTTGCTGAATTGATTTGAAGGCAAGAGACATGTAGTTTGTACAGACAGTTTTTATTCAAGTGTAGCACTTTTTGAGAGTATAAGATTGAAAAAAATTGGAGCATGTGGTACAGTGCGTGCCAATAGGACAGGACTACATTCACATATGAGGATTAGCGAGCTCAAGCGTGGTGACCTCCCAGTGATGTGGGAAAATTATGATCGATCAATGATTGGCAGAATACAGGGAGAGTTAACTTGATCTCCAGTGTTGGGAATGGTGGTGTCAGTGAAGTGCATGTAAGATCAAAAAAAGGAATGAGAACTGTGTAGAAACCAAATATTCAAATTCTATACAATTCATTTATGGGTGGAATTGAATGTTTTGATCAACTCTGTGCCATGTATTCTTTTGGGAGGAAGTCTAAAAAGTGATATCAAACCATATGGCATTTTCTCACTGAAGTGGCTCTAGTAAATGGCTATATATTACAACATTCAAAACCATAACAATAAATTGAGCCAACAGAAAGTCAGGGAAAAAGTTATAGAGGGCTTAATAGATGGATTTTCAAGAAAAGATAGAAATAAGAGGGATTTCAGGATGTCTGTACCAAAAGAAATTAGACTGACAGAGGGCCATTTTCTTAGGCAATTTGAGGACAAGTAAAAGCAACCTAATTGCTGCATGTGCAGCATTATGCCTTCACAATGTGCAAAAAAGGGGGAAAGGTTTGCAAAACAAGCCATGTGTTATTGTCCTGGAAATCCAGCAATGCGTGTTGTTCCTTGTTTTGAGAATTATCACCCAATAGTAAAATATAAAAAATCCTGTCAGTGTTCCCAGAAAGGAAGTTTAGGGAAGCAGATGCACATTTTTCTATATTTATTTTTGTGTTTTTCAAGAATGAATAATAATAGGACATTTTTACACATAAAAACAATGTCATTTATATACAAAGCAGCTCAAATTTTTATTAAATGCATAAAATAGTCAAAACATCAACTTTTTGGTTTTTGTGGATTTCTGACACATTTTGCAAACAAAATTTGAAATCAATTAACGCAGCGAAAGAGTTAATAGCTAGACCTATGCCATGGAAATAGAAGCACCAATAAACATCAGCACTATCAGATTAAAAGTGAAGCATTATGCTTGATTGAGCTTTATTTTAGTTCATCTTTATAAAAGTTGTCTGCCTTTGAGTCACTTCTAGATAAGAAAGAACATACCAGTGTGTACAAATATTTAAAACAAATCAGAAATAAAATAAGTATATATTAATTCTGGGAGTGGTCCATAAATTTTAGGGAAAGTGTACATTTAGATGTTTGGTGGTATATGGCCCCTTTTACTGGTTACTATAATTAAGGGAAATAGGTTAAGTCACTTAATAGTCACTTCATACTCTATATAATTAAATTTTTAATATCCATTAAAATGTGAGACTTTGTTCTATCTGTACTTGTTAGATACGAAGTTGAAACTCCCTTCTAAAGCTTGAGATAAGCATGCATCCTCTTCCTAAGTTTCCTAATAAAGTAAATCATAGAGATGCAGGTGGTCTGTGACAAAATGCAGAACTATATTATTAGAACGAAAGAACAAATTGTGCACAGCCACTAATATTTATCTCTGGCAAATAAAACTTGCATTGCATCATTTTTCAAGGAGTTCAGAACTATATATTCTATAAATATAGCATCCTGAGTTGGGGATTAACATTGCAACATAGACGGATTAGGTCCCTTTACGACTGAAAGGACTCAAAATGGATTCAGCTCTGAAAGGGCTCAAAATGGATTTAGCTCTGCCGGCTCTGCGTGCTGTGCACAGTCCCTCACCACTACCTCAAGAAGAGACACATTTAAATGCAGAGTCCTCTACTCCATCATGTACTTAGAGATTCCTACTCAGGGGCTGGGGGCTGGTGTGTGAGAGCATGTGCCTGTCTTAGGTAGGAAAGCCTCCCAGTTAATTTTCATTGTCAGGTTCACAAACACTTCATGAAGCCATTCTTTCTGAAAGATGTCTGTCTATGCAATTTTTGGTAAGCACCAGACATTCACATGGGTTTTCTCTCTCGACCTTTGTAAATGTCTAAATTTTCAAACATGGATAGGCTTCTGACTGATCTGACCTTATTTCTGTTGAGAATCATGTGTTTCCTGTTCAGAAGCTTTATGGTACGTTTTGGTATACTTTTCACACTTATTAAAATTTTCTCCCACTGGATAGCCATTTTCTTCCTTCTTCCCCCCCCCCTCCCTCCTTCCCTCCCTCCCTTCCGTCCTTCCTATCTTTCTTCAGCAAGTAAATAATGGTCTGATGATTTCATGGGAATCATGAGCCAAGGATGATGGTGAGGGGTTGAGCTGTGGAAATGTTGATCAGTTGTGTTTCTCCCTGGCTAACTCACTACTACACACCAACACTGATCTCATTGTGCACAGGCAAATTTATGCTCAGCCAAATTACAAAATAACAGATGTTATTGCATAATATTTTTCAAATAACCACAAGCAGAAATGTTAAATCCATAAATTTCAGTGGTCTACCCTGGATCTCCTATTGTCCTGGGAAGGTATTCTCCCTGACTTGAGTTAGCTCTGAGGTCTCATGAGCAGGCCCATGAGCCCTGGCAAATTCTCCCCTGCTGGGAAAAGATATTTTCTCTTTGTTGTTCTTTATGCATAGTGTTCACTGACAACAACTGAAAAGGTGTCATTGTTCTGAAATTAAAAATGTCACATTATTTCTCTCCAAGAGTGTTTGGTTTTATAGCATGGCTGTTGCGGGCTTTGAGATGGTTCTGATATGTTTTGCATTTTTCATGTTGTTCTTTATCTCCTGAAAGCAGGGTTTTTTTGTGTGTGTTTTTTTAAGTGTGATGTCCACAGCTTCCCTGCTCAACTCTAGTTCCTTCCCCTCAAATCCCACTGGCCAGAGCTACATAGGCAACCAAAGACCAACTTTGGCTCACTTTGGGACACACTGCCTACAGAGGGGCTCTGGAATTTGTCTTACCAATGATTAAAACAAATCCCTTTAATAGCAATGATTTTTCAGAAAGAGAAACCACTGTTAGCAATTTTTGCATTGCCATCTGGTTTTACTGAGGTTACACACATTTTTATATTTGTGGACATACAAATGGACATAGAGGTAAGAGTCACTGGGACTCTCAGAAAATTGCTACAACGCAGACAGGGTTATTTCTGACATTTATTTCACAAACTATGTGGCCTTAGAGTTCAATCCCCTCGTTGTGTTGACTAAGTAATAGCTTAGTCAAGATGTTAAATGAGATGTTAAATGGGAGATGTTAAATGACTAGGTTGGGTCAGTTTCAAGGACAAGCTATGCCAATTACTGTGTGATCTTGATCTAACAACTTAAACTCAGTGCCTCAATGTTCTCATGTGTAAAATGGCATTATCACCAAATTCACTGCATTGCTGTGAAGGTTAAAAAAGATATTGAACATCAAGCATTTAGTGCAGTGCCTGTCATATTTTAATCAGTGTTCTCTATAATAATTATTTCTATTATCCCTTAAACAGATCTCCTGACCCTAGCCAGCAGAAGGTTTCGTCTATCACTCTGTCATGTTCTTCTGATAAACTATCCTGCCAGGGTTTAATACCGTGGTAGAGGACAGAGCCCTGGTGACCACCAGGCTAGTCCTGGTTTCTAGCCCCAGCAGAATGCTAACTAGTCATATGACCTTAGTAAATTAACCCAACTTCTTTTGACCTTCGTTTCCTTATATACAACATAAGAACTAGGAAATACGAAACCTCTAACAGGTCTCAGTCTACAAATATGAAACTAGCCACTCCTATCTACCTTCTCTTGCTTCAGGCTGTTGGTTATTACCACAGCCCCAAATGTCTCAGCTTCCCCCACAGAATAATCCAATCCTGCTCGTATAAGAAACAAAGCATTGAGAATGTTCACCTTCTTGCTTCTTGTTAGTGGGATGTGGGGAAGTAGAGTGGATTTATCTGAGCACTGGGGAAGTATGAGGGATAGTGAGAACCTGTTTTTTGTTTTCCCTGAAAAAGTAGACAAGAGGGAGTGAGCTTAATGCAGCGCCGTGAGCTAGAAATCATGGAATCAGACATTGGCATAGAGAAATAAAATATTAGAGTTTCTTAGTAGAAAAAATCCTGACAATAACAGCCATGAATTCAATTACCAAACAGTTTTTGGAATATTTACCTTAGAAACTTTAAAACAGGTTAATTTTCCTGAGATAGTTTAAGTACAACTCTATCCAATGCCAAGAGCGTGAGGATATTCCATGTTCATTCAAGAGCTCATCCTGCACTGAGTGCCTCGCTGCTATGCAAGACTTCTCAAGATCTGATTCTGTTCTAGAATTCTCCGGTTTTAGTAAGAGGAATATATATTGTTTTGTCCCCCAAACAGGTCATCTCTCACATTTTCAGACTGGTATTCATTCATAGACTTCTACCAATTAATTGTTTTTGTGCTGTGCTTCTGATCATTAAAAAATAATCTATAGGTTAAAATGATTGGATTTTTAAAATCTGATTTACTAATCAACTTTTTGTAAAGATTGAGGGAGTAAGTTTCAGCTTTGCATTTGGATCAGAAAATATCAAAGGCATGGCTAGCTGTGGGGTATTTATTTTCTATATTTTTCAATAGAAAATGTGCGAGTTTATTTTCGTAATAATACAGCTTTGTATAATGCCTCAGTAATAATACAGTTTTGCTTTGACTTTTCAGATGTGTAGCAATAGTACAGAATGGATTGTAATAAAAAGCAAAGTGTGGCTGGTATAATGGAATATTGTAGGAAGTCTCTCAACTTTACCTTTTTTCTGTTGTTTGTGGTATTCCATTAATATCGTATTATAAAAATTACAGATAACTTAAATATGATCATATTTTGTTTTTAATGAAAATTAGAAATTTCTGAGAAGTCTTTATAGAAGTTTCTTCCCCTTCTAGCAGAAACTAGAATATCCAGTATTCTCCTAGAGGACCTTGATTATAGTCATTTTTTTTGTGCAGTGATGTTTAAACATAATATTATTATAATTATATACATAATGAGCTATATAATGATGTCAACGCATGGATTATAAACCTTTCTATTTGAATTAAATACTGGCTCAGATGAGCTAAATCATCTTAGATTGGTTAGCTGGAAAGATTCATGAGTCAGAAGGTATTTTATAATATAAAGGCCATTGATGGCATCACATATTTCAACAATTTGGTGACCGTTAATCCATCAGAGATTTTCTGTATAGGCACGGCTGCATGGAGTGGTGTGTGAATACCTCTGTATGTGAATGAGCATAAAATGGATGAATATGAAGCTGATATATCAAAGTTTTTGGCAAAGAAAATGAATATGCAGATTTCAAAGCTCTAATGAAAGCTACCCGCCTACCTTATTTAAGAGGTAATTCATTCCCTATGCATCTTTTGTGCTTTTATAGTTCACGGGAGTCAATATGGCCAAAGGAACTTGGGAGTCATTCTTTTAGTATGACTGTGTATATTTGTACAAATATATCATGTATTTTTGTATCATTTTTCCTCCCTCTTCAAGCTTTCTTGTTTACCAAAGAGAGATTCATTTTGCTCTCAAATAATGAGAAGTTACCTGACACAGATCATAGCATACTTCTTAAAGAGAAATATTGATGAATGACGCTGACATTTAATTGGTTGATGAGCCCACTGAATTAAAACCTTAAAGTAAATTTGGGGTGGCCAGGTGGCTCAGTTGGCTAGAGAGCAAGCTCTGAATGACAGAGTTGCCGGTTTGATTCCCATATGGGCCAGTGAGCTGCGCCCTTCACAACTAGATTGAAGACAACGAGCTGCCGCTGAGCTTCTGGAGGGGCAGCCAGATTGCTCAGTTGGTTAGAGCACAAGCGCTCAACAGCAAAGTTGCCAGTTCAATTACCACATGGGACGGTGGGCTATGCCCCTGCAACTAAGACTGAAAATGGCGACTGGACTTGGAGCTGAGCTGCATCCTCCACAACTAGATTGAAGGAAAACAACTTGGAGCTGATGCACCCTGGAGAAACACACTGTTTCCCAATATTCCCCAATAAAATTTATTTTAAAAAAAGTTAATTTGGACTTAGAATCTTATTGGCAGGTCTTCTATGAATACATTGATGTGCCTACTATATCTCAAGGGAATAAGTTTGCAATTCCAAGGAAATAGCCCAAGTCTTATACATCACCTCTACTGTGGCTTTCCATATTGTTCTTCTACAATTTAGGCTTAATTGACTAATAGGCATCTATATTCTCAAGATCATTCTTTGTCATAATTAATTAGTTCAGTACAAAATCACTGTTTCTCTCCATATGTCTCATTCTGGCACTAAAGTCTTCAGCAGCAGTATTTCCTGATACCCCACATGCATCCTATATGTGGGTCATTCTGATGACTTTTCCACAAGCCTCCATTCTTCCTTCCTTTGCGTGTCTGCATTTTATACTCCTCCCTAGATCTTTCTTCTCCATCACTCCCTTTCTTTGTTTTCTGCTCTCCTTCTTTTTCTCTTTCTAGGAACATGTATTGGGAATTTTTATTGAAATGTTTTAAACAAGCTCAGGGCCCATTACCTGATATGTAGGATATTTCCCTGAAAATAAGACCTAACCAGAAAATAAGCCAAAGCACGATTTTTCAGGATGCTCATAATATAAGCCCTACCCCCAAAATAAGCCCCAGTTAAGATTGTCAGCCACACGCACACATTTAGTACATCCGTTGCAACACACAATGGACTTACTGAATTATAAAATAATAATATTAATATATAATTAAATATAAATAAATAATATTATTGACATTAATACTTCAATAAATAATAATATAAATTATAATTAAGTATTTGTAAATACCCAAGTGGGCACCTTTGAACAAGAGGTATGTAAACAAATGAACTCAAGAGCCTATGTAAACATATGAACTCGAGACTTATTGCCGAATGACCAATTGGAGTACAGACACAACACACGAATAACGTGCGCACTTGATAATGAACGGACATGGTTGTGTCTTAATAAGAATCTTCATAATTCAATATGTCGCACGTTGTAATGTACATACTTAATGCACTCGTGTGAAGAAATGTTTTCTGAATTTTGGTACCTGCAATTTTTCATCACTTTTGTATGGACCATCATTCTTAACTGTCATCATTTTTGTTGCCACTTCTGTCTCGTAAGTCTTCAATTAACATTTGATTTAATGGTAGATTTAAAGGGAATAATATTTTGACTCCCAGATAAGATGAGTGCAAAAAGAAAGAGCAATTCTGTCGAGTACAAGAAATGAATCATGGAGGACTCCCGGGGCAAGAATTTTATGGCTTTCTGCAAAGAGAAGAAGTTGGATCTACGAATGGTCTGAAAATGGTGAGCAAAGTACGATAACCTTAGTCAACAGGTGGACGAAGGAAATGCTAAGAAGCACAAGTGTGGATCAGGTCGGCAACCATTATTTCCTGAGCTGGAAGACATCATCTGTGAATGGATTGCTGACAGGAGAGCAAAGCCTTTGGTTGTGTGCAGGGCTGATACTCAAGCATTTGCCCTGGCAATGGCACCACAGTTAGAAATATCCCCAGAAGAATTCAAAGCATCACAACACTGGCTGGATGGCTTCCTTCAGCTACACGAACTGTTTCTAAGATCGACAACACTGTTCAAGCTGGAAGATACTGAAGTTATTAAACATGCATTTGCATTCAAGTCCTTTGTTGATGGCATCGACTTTTCTAAATACCATCTCTCCAACATGATTGCTATGGATGAAACTGCAGTGTTTATGGGCCAACGATCTCAAAGGACAATTGATCAGAGGGGTGCCTCGTCAACCTACATTCCCTCTACTGGTTACAAAAGTGCATGTGTTACCTGCATTTTGGCAATTAGTCTGTATGGAAAGAAAACCCCACCTCTAATCATCACTAAGGACAAGAAAGATAAGGTTGAACGTGTTTCAGGCATTTATGTTCTTGAAACTGAAAAAGCCTGGTGCACACAGCAGTTATAAGGAAGTGGGTTGATTTAATGCTGCCACTTGTTTTGCGAGGTGGCCAGAGAGGTCTGCTAATCTGGGATTTAGCCAGCACTCACCACGCTAAAGACATGAAGAGCTTCCTTGCAGAGAGAACAATAGATCAAATAATTATTCCTGCAGGAATGTCTATCTATTTCCAGACTCTTGATATTGCAATAAACAAGCCATTCAAGGATCATTTGTGCATGGAAATCAATGACTACATTGAAAATAGAATGGAGAGAAATCAGCATGGAAACTTTGTGAAGCCTCACCTGCAAGAGGTCGTGACTTGGATGAAGAATTCATGGGATAAAATCACTGACAGCTGTTGCCAATGCACTATGAACAGGGTACATGGACAAGAAGTGCTCATTTAAGGAGACCTCTATTGCTGGACATGAGAGATTGGTGCCAATGTTTCTATAGGAAATGGAGTCACAAGAAATTCTAGCCAAAATTTGGAGTTTGGAGAGTTATGACGATGACATAACTGTAATTGAATGAATGTAGATTTTTGTACATGAATAAATGAATAAATGTAGATTGTTGTACATGAAAAAATAAGACATCCCCTGAAAATAAGCCCTCTTGCTTCTTTTGGAGCAAAAATTAATATAATATCCGGTCTTATTTTTGGGGAAATACGGTAATAGGCATTTGATAAATAAACACTTGTGGAACAAATGAGGAACAATTCATGTTCATTTCAGAAGGGTCATCTGTCTGTGTAAAAGTTGAGAGGCAGGTAAACCTATTAGGACCCTACTACATCTGTGCCAGCAGGAGATAAAGACAATGAATGACTTTAGGAATAGAAAAGAAAAGCAAGATGAAAGGAGAGGAAGTTGAACGGTAAAATGAAGAGGAATTGGAGATGGTTTTTATGGAGAGGTAAAATGAAGAGGAATTGGGAGGTGTACATTGAAACAATGAGGGCAGAGAGGAAATGAGGATTTCTGCATGCATTGAGTGATTGAAGGCACAACCAGCTTAAAAGTTGTGACCTTCATGAGTCCTTTTTAAACTCCCTCAGACAGAACTGATTACTCCTTTCTCTTGATTTCCATCACATTGTATTGAATTGAAATTATTCGTTTTTCTGTCTGACTTATTTCGCTTAGCATAATAATCTCAAGATCCATCCATGTTGTCACAAATGGTACTATTTCATCTTTTCTTATTGAAGAATAGTATTCCATTGTGTATATATACTATATCTTCTTTATCCAATCATCTATCAAAGGACACTTTGGTTGTTTCCATGTCTTGGCCATTGTAAATAAAGCTGCAATGAACATCAGAGCACATCTATCTTTACAGATAAACATTCTCAGATTTTTTGGGTAGATACCCAGGAGAGAGAAAAAGTCAAGAACAATATGATTTCACTGATATGTGGTATATAAAACTGAAAACAACAAAGGAACAAGACAAACAAATGTAGAAACAGAAACTCATCGACACAGACAGTAGTTTAGTGGTTACCAAAGAGTAAAGGGGGAGAGGGACAGTAGATGATGGTAAAAAGGGATCAAGTATATGGTGATGGAAGGAGAACTAACTCTGGGTGGTAAACACACAAGATGATATATAGATGAGGTATTACAGAATTGTGCACTTGAAATATGTAACTTTACTAACAATTGTCACCCCAGTAAACTTTAATAAAAAAGAAATTATTCATTTTTGTTGACTTTAAACATCTAAAACTTATTGTGTCCTCAAGGCAGAGGCTATACATGGCTCAGTATTGGATCTTTCACATAGTGGCCCACAGATCACAAGTCCTCAGCAGATACCTGAGGACTGACTCCCTGTTTAATGCTGTATACACCAGTTATTATTCTGTACGTTTTTCTTACATCAAAAGACGCACTCCACTTCTGTGAATTTTTCAAGTTGTTGGATAATGTGTATCAGAATTCCATGTATAAATTACAAATATGTTTCTAAGTTTTTGTTTAAAAAATAATTCTAAACATGAATTAGAGTTGCAAAGATAGCAGAGTGCATCCTTATGTATAACCTCTACCTAGGATTCCTTATTGCTAACACTTTACATGATGATGGTATAATTCTTAAAATTAAAAATTGATATTAATATAGTATAATTAATATAGCATATATAATAAATTAATGCAATTAATCAATGCAATTAATGTCAATGCTATTAAGTAAACTATAGACTAGATTCAAATTTTCCAAGTTTTACCATTAATGTCCATTTTCTATTTCAGGATCCAATCTGGGACACCCCAAATTATTTTCATTTTCCTTAGTCTCCTCCAGTCTCTCAAAGTTCCTCCATCTATCTTTCCTTTGTTTTATGATCTTGATACTTGTGAAGTTTTGCCAGATTTCTTCCTCCATTATGAGTTACTATTTCCCCTTTACACAGTATATCCTTTGTAAGCAAGTCACTAAGTCCAGCCCATTCTCAAAGTAAGGAGATGAAGCTCTGCCTCCTAGGGGAAGGAATGACAAAGAATTTGTGGATAGATGTTCAAATCACCACAGAAGTTAGTATTTTAACCATGATAATTTGTAGCTTTATTTTCCAAATTTGACACTCTGAATCTCATTATGTATAATATATTTCCTTACTTGTTCAGCCTTACTGTACATGTAAAGTCATTTTGGAGTTGCAACCCTGAACCCTGTGAGAAAAAAATCTATAAATTAGAATAGTGTTTGTGTACAGTTCATACTATCTTTAGCCTCATGATATCTAGTCAAAAATTCTATTTTCCAAAGTTGCTTAGGTCAGCAACTTTCTTCCCCAATTCCCTCAGTGTGATTATATATATACTTGTAATACAATTAGATTCATTTTTCATGTTCTGCATTCTATCTTGGATTCCTCCCACATCCGGGTTGACTTTTTTTTTTTTCATTTAAGTAGAGTTTAATTCACTATTTGTGGTGTACAGTTCTACAGGTTTTGACAAATACAGGGAGTTGTGTATCTACTACCACATTATCATACACGATGTTCTATTAAATCTAAAATTTCCCTCATGATGCCCCTTTGAAGTCAACTACTCACACCCCCTCCTGACCAATCTGATACTGGACTGATCACTTTTTTGTTCCTATAGTTTTGTCTTCTCCAGCATCTGATATAAATGAAATCATATAATATGTAGCTATGTGGGTCTAGCTTCTTTCACTTAAAAAATTTATTTAAAATTCATCCCTGTTGGTGCATGAATACATTGCTCATTCTGTTTTATTGCTAAGTAGTATTCTAGTGTGTGGATAGATGTGCCACAGTTTATTCATTTACTTATGAAGGGCAGTCTTTCATACAAATTTTAGAATTAGCATGGCAATATCTATTAAAAAACAAACAACAAAAAAAAAACTTGCCGATATTTTGATTGGGTTTTTGTAGAAACAATTGATTTAATTTGGGAAATATTGAGATGTTAACAATATTGAGTTCCCAATCCATGAATATGGTATCTCTCTCCATTAATTCACTCCTTTTTATTTTTAAAAAACTTTATTAAAATATAACTAACATACAATATTATATTATTTTTTGGTGTACACCATCGTTATTTAATATTTATATACCTAAAGAAGTGATCACCATGATAAGTCTAGCAACCATCTGACACCATACCATGCTATCACAATATTACTGGCTATATTCCGTATGCTGTACATTACACCCCATGACTATTTTATAACTACCAGGTTGTAGTTTTTAATCCCTTCACCTTTTTCACCATGCCCCACAACCACCTTTGAACTATCACCCCAACAAATCTAGTACCCATCTGATACCATCCATAGTTATTACATTATTGACTATACTCCTTATGCTATATCCTACATCTCCATGATTACTGTGTAACAACCAATTTGTACTTCTTAATCCTTTCCCTTTTTTCACTCATCCCCAACTGCCCTCCCATCTGGCAATCATCAATATGTTCTCTGTATATGAGTTCGTTTCTGTCTTGTTTATTTTGTTCTTTAGATTCTATATATGAGAGATATCACATTGCATCTCTCTTACATTCCACTCAGCAAAGTACCCTCCAGATTGCAAGGACCCATTCCTTCCATGGCCGAGCAATATTCAGTATATATGTACCCTCCACCCCTTATCCATTCATCTGTCGACGGACACCCAGTTTCCCTCCACATCTTGGCCATTGTAAACATTGCTGAAATGAACATACAGGTGCACATGCCCCTCAAAGTAGTGTTTTGGGTTTCTTCAGAAAAATACCCAGAAGTGGGATAACTGGGTCCTTCTTTGTCTCTTTTTATATATAACCTTTGTTTTAAAGTCTATTTTGTCTAGTGCAAGTAGTGATACCTCGGCTTTTTTTTTTCTTCTACTTTCATGAAATATCTTTTTTCATCCTTTTACTTTCAGTCTGTGCGTGTCTTTCAATCTGAAGAAGTAATTCTGTTGTAGGCAGCTTATGTAAGGGTTTTGATTCCTTATCCTGAGTGCAACATTTAATCCATTTACATTTAAAGTAATCACTGATAGACATGTAGCTATTGCCATTTTATTATTCATAATTTTGATCTTCTTTTCCCCATCTTAAAGAGTTTCCTCTAACATTCTTTGTAATACTGGTTGTTTGGTGGTAATGAACTCCTTTAGCTTTATCTTGTCTGGGAAGCTCTTTATCTGTCCTCAGTTCTACATGATAGCTTTACTGGTTAGCGTAATCTTGGTTGTAGATCCTTGCTTTTCATCACACTGAACATTTTGCATCAATCCCTTCTGGCCTGCAAAGTTTCTGTTGAGAAATCATCTGACCATCTTATGGGAGCTCCCTGGTAGGTAACTAAACTGCTTTTCTCTTGCTGCTTTTAGGATATTCTCTTTCTCTTTAATCTTTGCCATTCTAATTATAACAAGCCTTGGTGTGGGCCTGTTTGGGTTAATCTTGTTTGGGACTCTCTGTTCTTCCTGGACTTGTTTGTCTATTTCCTTCACCAGGTTAGGAAAGTTTTCAGTCATTATTTCTTCAAATAGATTCTCAATCCCTTGCTTTTTTCTCTTCTCCTGGTACTCCTACGATATGACTTTTGCTAAGCTTGATGTTCTCCCAGAGGTCTTTTAAACTATCCTCACTTTTTTGATTCTTTTTTCTTTTTGCTGTTCTGATTGGGTGTTTTCTGCTACCTTGTTTTCCAAATTGCTGATTCGATCTTCCGCTTCATCTAGTCTCCTGGTGATGCCTTCTAGTTGATTCTTCATTTCAGTTATTATATGCTTTATTTCTGACTGGTTCTTTTCTATGGTTTCTATATCCTTTTATATGCTTTCTGTATTTTTGTTGATGTTCTCATTAAATTCCTTGAGCTTTCTTATAACCATTATTTTGAACTCTCTCTCTGGTAGGTTGCTTGCCTCCATTTTGTTTAGTTCTGTTTCTGGAGTTTTCTCCTGTTCCTTCATTTGGGACATATTTCTTTGTTTCCTCATTTTGACTTCCTCTCTGTTTGTTTCTATGTGTTAGGTAAACCTGCTATGTCTCCCAGTCTTGGCTGGATGGCCTTATGTAATAGGTGTCCTGGTACAGTCTCCCTAGTCACCTGCTCTGGGTGCTGTAGGAGTATCCCTTGTGTAGTTTGTGTGTTCCCTCCTGTTATAATTGAGCCTTGATTGCTATTGGCACATCAGTGAGTGGAATTGACCCTCAGGCTGATTGGCTGAGATTTAGCCCTGTCTACAGTTTACAGACTTCGGGGGGAGGCCGGGGTTTACCCCACTGATTGAGATTCACCCCAGTGGGCTCTGGTGCCTGTTGACACCACCCTTTGGGTGTGTCACTTGTGGGCTAATTGGATGGTGCTCTGCTGTGTTCTGAAGCCAACCTCTAAGTATGTTGTTTCTGGGGCCTTTTACAAGGGGCTCTGATGCAGGTCTAGGTCAGCCACTGCCTGTGACTGGCCAGGGACTACTGGATAGAAGCTACAAAGCAGTCCACATTTGTTCACTGCCTGTGCTGACCCTGAAGGTGTCTGACAGCTTTTCAAGAAAGAGAACGATGCTGGCTACTCAAAAGAAAATGCCTCTGGTGGTATGCAAGCTGGGTGAGGCAGGGTCCCAACTGAGTTAGCAGGGTGGAGCCATGGAACTCACTAGGCCAAATTCAGATTTGATCTGTGAGGGGGTGGGAGCTCAACACAGGAAAGATGGCGCCTCCTGTTGCACAGGAGTAGGACCCACACAGGGGAAATAACGACTCTCCTTTAGCCCTCACCCCACGGAAGTCATACATCTCTGCCTGCCCTTTATATGTCTCTGACACCCCCTGAGTTACTGTTCCTCCTTTGGTGTCCAAGGTGAGTGCCTGGGAGTGAGTGAGTCTGTGTGTGGGGCTTTTAAGAGGATGCCTGGGTTTCCCAAAGCCTTCCATCCCACCTGGATGGTTGGAATCCCCACTGTTTTTCACAGACAGATGTTGTGGGGGCTCCTCTTCCTGGCTTCAGTACTCTGGGCTGGGGAGGCTGATGTGGAGCTGGGGACTCTCGCTCCTCCAGGAGGAACCTCCATGGCCAAGATACCCCTCCTGGTTCTCACAGAGGTTTGGGGCCAGCCCATTTCATGTCTCCACTCCTCCTACCACTCTCAAAATGGCTTCTTCTTTATATATTTTATAAAGCTAATGTTCAGCCAGACATCAGATGGTTCTCCAGGTTAATTGTTCTATAATTTATTTGTAATTTTAATGTGTTAACAGAAGGAAGCAGGCACAATGTTTATCTACTCTGCCATCTTGGATCTCCCCACTACTTTTAAATTTTTTAATGAGATTTTGTAGTTTTCAACGTATAGATATTGCACGTATTTTCTTCTTACACACTTGCTTTTATGCTCATTCAGTTGTTATTGGGAATGGTGGACTATTCACATTATCTGTTTCATTCTGAATGACTTTTTTTTTAATAAAGAGTTTGACTTTTTTAAAAAAAATTTTATTGAGGAATATTGGGGAACAGTGTGTTTCTCCAGGGCCCGTTAGCTCCAAGTCATTGTCCTTCAATCTAGTTGTGGAGGACGTAGCTCAGCTCCAAGTCCAGTTGCCATTTTCAATCTTTAGTTGCAGGGGGCACAGCCCACCATACCATGCAGGAATTTAACCGGCAGCCTTGTTGAGAGCTCGCACTCTAACCAACTGAGCCATCCAGTCACCCTCTGAATGACTTTTGATAGTTTGTATCTTTAAGGGATTTATCAATTTCACCTCAGTTTTCAAATTTATGGGAATACAGTTGTTCATAGTATTCCATCATGATTCTTTTGATGTCTCTGGGGTCACTACTAATATTCCCTCCTTCATTTGTCATATTGGCAATTTGTATTTTCTTTCTTTCTTTCTTTCTTTCTTTCTTTCTTTCTTTCTTTCTTTCTTTTTTTTTTTTTGTTTGGTCTAGCTAGGGTTTTATCCATTTTGTTGATCTTTTCTGAGAACCAGCTTTTGGTTTCATGTCTTTTCTTATTATTTTTCTATTTTCAATTTCATTGATTTCTGCTCTAACAAATATTTAATAAATAAATGAATAATATTATTGCCTTCCTCTTGCTTGCTTTTGGTTTAAACTATTTTTTTTTTCCTCTGGTTTCTTCTTGTGGAAGCTTAGGTTAATAATTTGAGACTTTTCTTCTTTTTTATTATAAGGCTAATGCTACAAACTTGCCTGTAAGTGCTGCTTTAGCTGTGCCCCATAAATTTTATATGATGTATTTCTATTTTTATTCAATTCAAAATATTTTTAAAAATTTTCTTGCCACTTCCTCTTTGATCTGTGGGTTATTTTCAAGTGTGATGTTTATTTTCCAAATGCTTGGGATTTTCCATACATCTCTTTGTTATTGATTTAGAGTTTAATCCCATTATGATCTGAGAACATACTTTGTATAATTTCTATTTTTCTAAATTTGTCAAGGTTTGTTTTATACCCCAGAATATAGTCTATTGTAGTGAATACTTCATGTGTACTTGAGAAAATCTCTATTATGCAGTTGTTGGGTGGGATGTTCTACAAATGTCAGTTTACTCAACTTGGCAGATACTGTTGTTCAAATCATCCATATCTCTACTTATTTTCTGCCTACTTGTTCTATCGATTACCGAGACAGGAATGATATGAAGTCTCAACTGTAGTTGTGGATTTCTTTAATTCTCTTTTCAGTTAGTTTTTACCTCAAGTAATTTGAATCTCGGTTAAATGCGTGCGTATTTAAGATGGTTCCTGTTTCCCTCTCTGCCAGCTTCATCAAGGAAGCTTTCTCAGGATTCTCACCAAACCTGAGTGCTTGGTAGGGTTCATGGAGAGGAATCCTGTAAAGAGTGCAGAATCCTCCTATTTTGCATCCCTAGGGACTTAACCCCTTTTGATAGCCTACATTCAATCTTTAGCAATTTGATAAAAACATTTTTAGCTGACTCTTCTTTGCAGCTTTTGCTCCAAGTAAGCCAATGTTTGGATTCTGTTGCCCCCTTGTAGATGCCTTTCTTTCCCTAGATTTCATCTTCATTGGTTGCTCTCCAACCTCAGTTTTCTCATAGGTTTAAGAAAAGTTGTTCATTTGCTGTTTGTTAAGTTTTTCTTTGTTGTTAGAGTGGAAGTGACACTCTTGACATCCCCAAGCTGAAACTAGATTCCTCACAAATATTTTTGACAATTAAAAACTCTGTTTTTGTTGTTGCCACCATCTCACTGATAGTATTGGGCTTCCCTTGTTTGTAGGAATCATGCTTTCTTGAAGCTCTCTGCTGGCAGAATATTACTTATATCTTTCTGGACACTTATAAGCATTGACTTTTCACAATAAAAATTATGTACTTCTCTTCCGTATTCATGTGCATCTGTTTTGTTTTTCTGTACATTGGTGCTTTTTTTGGAAACAAACTACTTGTAAATTTGTGTGCCAGGCTGGGTCTCACTCTTGAATACATGTTAAATAAGGGTGGTGATGATCTAAGTGATAGCTGTGGTAAGCATCACTCACACTTACAGTGTCCAAAGCAATATTTCTCTAACATTAACCTTAGCTCTTCTGTCGCCAATCAGAATGTGTGTTGTACTTAGGTAATAGAAATAATTCTTAGGAATACTTTTATTTTACCTTTTTTAGGGCTAAATCATTATTAGTCACAGCTTGGTAATAAGCAAGTGAAGAATTACTTAACTCTAAAAAGGCATAAATATCAATTATCTTAATGTTCAATAATGAATGCAAATTTTAGTTATAGTTCACCTAATTGTATAATTTTATGCCATTTGAGAATCAATTTAAAATTGTAAAATAAAAACATAAACAAACAATAGCTTTTACATAGAAGCTGATCCTGAGACATTGTGTTGTTAAGCAGTGATTGACACAAAGCAAATTTATTTTTTAATAGCTTAGCTTGATGAAAAGGGATTAGAGAAATATGGGGATTCTATTTTCACTGCTTGAGGCAATCTCATTTGCAAAACCATTACAAACCAAAGCCATCTATCACTATGGAAATAACCTAGAGTAATTTTTTCAATATTGATATGGTAGCATTGAGACAATATTTCCTATTGAAAGGTCACCTTCTATTGCTTTATTCTTTTTTTATCTCCTTTTTACATCCAGTGTACGCAAATTCCCATTTATGAAGCTATTTTTCCTATCTGCTGGCTTTTCTGATGGACACAAATAGAAAGTAACTACAATTTGAATAAACTTTTAATAATTGTAAGATAGTGAAAAATAATAATTGTAAGATAATACAGAAGATAATGAAAGGCCTTGTTGATAGCATACCCATTAGTATAAGATGTAGAGTAATAAGAATGGAACTAGGTGAACTTTTGATGGAAAGCAGTTGTAAATACTTCAGCATTATTTGTAATTCAAAACCTCTGGACTCTTAAGTGTTTCTCATCACTTTGTATAGTTAGGTTAAAAAGTGCCTCGTTAAAATATATAGTTCTGTAGAGAACTACTGCCTCATGACTGTAGCTGAAATCACAAATTATTAACTTTTTAATGAACAGTAGAAATATCAGTAGAAGAGGGTATACGAGTGATCCCACCTAGTGAGTGTAATCGCCTTGTCAACTCCCCTGCCATCTTTGTCCACCCAAGGCCTTAATGCCCAAGTCATTGTTAATTTCCTGTGAACTTCTTAGGCCCAAAAAAGCCAATAAAGTTGTTAATAGAAGCAAAGCATGAAATTGCTCATCAAAAACGGTTGGTAATTGCTAAACTATTTGTTTCTTTTGGGGAAGTACTTCCTATTTACATCAGTAAAGGTTGTCTATAAAGTTCCAGACATTCAGTGTACCCCCAAAGAGTGTGATACAAGCGAACTGCAAACAATAACCCAATTTTCCCACCCTGCCTCACAATGAACTGTTTCACCTTTCAGAATAATGCAAAGATTAATATGGGCACAAGCTTGATTCTCATTTAAAAAATTGCTAATTTGTGTTTTCCCTAAAAAGCTGGGAAATTTTTGATTCCTGCAGATACTTAGGCCCCATTTATGTTAACAAAGTGCTTAAGTAAGCCACCAAAGAGATAACAATATCAGGAAGAATCTGGAAACAATATTTGGCTTTAAAAATCCAAGTAGGGGTGATCTATCTGAGATAATCAACTATGAAATATTTTATACAGAATATATACTTTTTGCATCCTCAAATGTGCTTCATAATATGTCATACTTTTCTTGAATGAAATTATGATCCCTAGATTAAACTAATACTAGTAATAAAATAATAGACCATTATATTTGTAATCATTAATGGTATAGTCATCAAATAAATGGCCAGTATCTAGGGAACACGCAATTATATGAGCTATGATTACTAAAGAAGTAATTATGATGTGAGACAAGCCCCTCTTAGTTATGCCTTCTTTTTTCTTTTTAAGACTGGCATTTATATAACACAGTCCCTAATCCACAGAGAATATTTGTTTAGGTCTGACAGAACGTGTATCTGTTATGCACAATTTAATTCAGGAACCTTTAGCTTTCATGGATTTGACATTCTCAATTTCAACCTAATGACTGCTGCTAGGACAGTAGCTTACTGTAATTACTCTACAACATGAATATGAATCGCTGTTGTGTTTCTGTGCAGCAACCTAGACTGCCTGGCATTGAATTCCAGGGTTATGACATGCAGGGTCTCTTGTTTAATGGGAGTGCTCTGTGTCCAGAAACAAAAGATAAAAATACGTGCTGTTAATAGGGATGGAACTAAGGAAACATAGTTTCTATGGTCTGAATGGTTGTGTCCCCCCAAAATTCCTATGTTGAAATTCTAACCCCTCAAGGTGATGGCATTAGGAGTTAAGGAGTTTAGGAGATGCTTATGTCATGAGGGTGAAGCCCTCATGAACAGGATTAGTGCCTTATAAAAATGACTCCAGAGAACTCCCTGGTCCCTTAGGCCATGTGAGGACACAGGGAGAATTCTGCATGCAACCCCGAAGAGAGCCAACCGTGCTGACAGCCTGACTTCCAACCTCTAGAACTATGAGAAATAAATTTCTGCTGTTTAAAAGCTACACAGTCTGTGATATTTTGTTATAGCAGCCAGAATGAACTAAGACATTAGTAAATGTGGAAAAACCAAACAGTGGGAGAAATTGCATACTGAAGTTTGATCAAATTTGGGAATTCTCAAAGTTCTCAGAGCATGAGACTTTGAATATT
Source organism: Rhinolophus sinicus (assembly GCF_057876585.1). Lineage (NCBI taxonomy): Eukaryota > Metazoa > Chordata > Mammalia > Chiroptera > Rhinolophidae > Rhinolophus > Rhinolophus sinicus. The sequence continues at coordinate 22,186,999 of NC_142507.1, read as the reverse complement.
AAGGGACTTTAGTGACCTTGTTAGACATGTGAATTGAGTCTTGTAGTATTCTCTTTTTAGAAATCTGTCTATCTAGGCCATCAAGATTGTGTTTTGACTGGCACATGTGACATAAGAATTTTACCTTAGAAATAATAGAACTTTTACAAAAATTCTATTCGGCAAAAACACCTAGACCTCAAAGCTGTTATTTTCTATCAGTCTCTGGGGATGTTTTATGTTTTCTCAGATCCTGGATAATTCTGTGTATTTATTTATTGTGCATATATAAAGAACAAGAGCTATGGTAGCCACAGAGAAATGCATATAAATAAGACAAGATCTCCAACTGTTGAAAAGAATATAATGGATAATAATTTGCAAAGAGGTCCCATGAAACATGTCCAGGAGACTCATTTTCTTTTCTTTTTCTTTTTTTTTGTAAAAATTCCCTTTATTTTAAAATTCATATTAATGATAAAAACCATCTCTTTCACAAACACTTAAAGATTAAATGATCTCTATCTTCTTGGAAATTTCTTTTCCATGCAAGTCAAAAGTTACAACAATGTTTTCCTTGTGCCTGTATAATTTTCCTAAAAATGTAGAAATAATTTGTTAAAAGAATGCTGTTAATATAGTTTCAGAAATGCAGACTTGGGTCTGGATTCATAGGAATTTACAGGACTGTATATTTAAGTTACAACTAGAATTAAATCTATAGAATACCTCTTGCAACTAACCTCCTTCTAAAGTTGTTTAGTAGGGTTTCACCAGAAATTCTCATTTATAATCTTACACATCTAGCATTAATAATGGAATCAGTTTGATTTGATTTATACTAATTTTACTTTCTAATTGTAAGAATTAAGTTTATCAGTAATTACTCATTTCTCTTAAAAGAAAAATGTACAGCTCTTTGAGAATATTTCATAGCGCAGAGTTAGCCCAAAGTAAACCTTGGTGATTAAAAGAAGCCAAATAGTAATAATAAGACCCCAAGTTGGAGTGCACCCTTTGCAAAAGTAGCCCAGTAGTGCAAAAGACCCAGCCCCATCAGTCCCCATCAATCCTGTTTAAAGTGGGGAGTATTTTGTTTTTTAATAGAGACACTGAATTCCTGATATAGCCCAAATGAGTTGATATCTGTAAAAGAGTAGACAGGGAGCTTCTGGTCAAGGTGGCAGAGCAGGTAAACACTGTGGTCACCTCCTCCCATGACCACGACAAAATTACAATAAAACAACAGAACAACTGTCATTGAGAATCATCTGAGGTCTAGTTGAACAAAAATCCTATAAATAAGGATATACAAGGTGTGATAAAAAGATATGGTGAATGTTTAAATAAAAAAAAATGTATTACAGTAAAACACATATTGGTCCTCTTACATGAGTGTCTTCTTCATCCTCTATGGTGACAATGCTCCATGTCACACATCACTTCCGATACGGCAATTTCTGTCCAATAAAATCATTATGGTGTGTCCTCATCCACCTTATTCACCAGATCTGGCACCGTGTGACTTCTGGCTCTTCCCCAAAGTCACAATGATCATGAAAGGTAAACATTTTGAATTGATTCAGGACTGCAAGGCAGCCATGACAGCATAACTGAAGACACTCACGAAAGAGGGCTTCCAGAACTGCTTCAGAAAGTGGCAAGAATGATGGGCTAAGTGTGTTCGAAGCAAGGGGAATGTTTTGAGAGGTATTAATGGCAATATGTCCTTTACTGTAATAATTTTTTAAAATTTAAACATTAACCATATTTTTTTTATCACACTCTGTACAGTAAGTAGTAACCTGAGACTTAGGAGGGCCAGAGATTCAGAACAGGCTGGCCTGACACCCATGTGTGGTGGTTAAAAATTGGGAAGGATATCTCAGCTGTGGAGATCTCCTCTTAGGAGCAAGTGATTACAGCCCCACACCAGTCTCCCCGGCCCAGGATTCCAGTGCCAGGAAGAGAACTCTGTCAGGGAAAACCAATGGAGATTGTAGCTGGGTGAGACTTAGAGTGTCTGGAGTCCCAGGTGTTCCTCTTAAAGAGCTTGCACATGGACTTGCTTGCTGATGGACTCACTTGTTCTGAACTGCAGTGCTGGGGCAGTAGCTTGTGAGGCACCAGGGACACAGGGCAAGGAACTGAATTGTCTGGCTTCAGGACCAGGGCTGGAGCTGCAACTTCCTCCCAGACTGTAGTGCTGGCAGAAGCCATTGTTCCTTTGTTGAGCCCTCCCACCATGCATCCTGCACAAGCAGGTAGGCTCCATAGCCATATCTGTATCTCCGTCAACCTAGCTAACACCATTTGCCCCACGCTGATGATTCCCTGAGACCCCCCACTCCACTGTCAAGTACATCACAGCTCAAGCCGCTTCTAGTGTCTTTTTTGTACAAGTCTTGGCTCATGCTGCAGACTTTCCTAAAATCCCTCAAAGGTTCACTAAACCCAAACAAGCATCATCTGGCTTTGACCTTATGGATGTGGGGTCAAATTACTAGAGTTTAAATCCTTGTCCACCAACTCCTAGATAGGTGACAAGGAAGTGATGATGCTTATTAATTGTGTGAAGTTGGGCATGTCACTTAAATTTGATAAGCCTCAATTTTCTCATTTGTAAAATGGCAGTAATAATAATACCTATTTATAGAGTTCTTGGAAGAGTTAAATGATATAATGCCAAATTAAAGTCCTTAATGCAGAATCTAGCTCATTTAGGTAAGTGTTCAATTAATGTCCATTATTTTTTATTCAACTAAAGTATATGGCGTACCATCTCTGCACTAGTTGATAGTATATACAAATCTCTTCTGTCATCCTGATTGGGAGCTAGAAATCTAAACACAGAATTGTAATTCAAAGTACATGTTTATATGCACAAGATTGGAATCTTAAACTATTCCCTTTGCTCTGTTAGGTCCCCAACACCTAAATTCATGAGTTAATTGAGATTTCAATGGAATTGTGACCACCCTGTTCAATTTATTTTACTTTTTCAGTGTTTTCCCTAAGAATAAGCATATCTAGATATATACCCAATAAAAGAGGGTAGATTCATCTGAAAAAGATAGAGCTTTACCTGTCAACTGACAATCTCTTTTTTAAAACTTATTTTCAAAGATGCAAATGTTCTGAAGCTTCTTAAAAAATGTTTGCTAAGGCACAACTGATGTATGAGTATTTGTATTTATCAGGATTTATGTTTCCTATTCATTATAAAGTCTCCTTTCTGTCACCATTGGATTAGACCATCATCTATGCTGAATTGGTATTAATTTGAATCCCATGTTAGGAAAAGGAGAGAGAATTAGAAATGGGTGGCCACACAGCCTAAAACTACACATAGAGGGCACTTATATCATATTTCAATTACTTAAAATAGGATTTCTTATTCCCTCAAGACTTTTGGGTGTTTTTATTACTTTCAATATTATTTTATATTAGTTCCAGGTGTACAATGTATTGGTTAGACATTTACATAATTTATGAAGCAATCCTCTGTTTAGTCTAGTTCCTGCCTGGCACTCTACATAGTTATTACAATATTATTGACTATATTCCTTATACTGTACTTTACATTACCATGACTATTTTGTAACTACAGATTTGTACTTCTTAATCCCTTCACCTACCCCCTACCCCCAAACTCCCTCCCATTTGCTAACCATCAGTTTGTTCTTTGTATCTATGAGCCTATTCCTGTTTTGTTTGTTTGTTTATTCTGTTCTTTAGATTCCATATAGTATTTGTCTCTCTCTGTCTGACTTATATATAAGAATAATATCCTCTAGGTCCATCCATCTTTTCATAAATGGTAATATTTCATTTTTATGGCTGAGTAATATTCCATTATATATATGTACCACTTCTTCTTTATCCATTCGTCTATTCCTGGGCATTTTGATTGCTACCATATCTTGGCTATTGTTAATAGCACTACAATGAACATAGGGGTGCATATATCTTACCTTTTCAAATTAGCGTTCTGGATTTCTTCAGATAAATACCCAGAAGTAGATTGCTGGGTCATAAGGTAGTTCTATTTTTAATTTTTTGAGGAACTTTCAAACTGTTTTCCGTAGTGGCTGCACCAATTTGCAGTTCCACCAAGAGTGCATGAGGGTTCCCTTTTCTCTACAGCATCACCAACACTTACTGTTTGTTGAATTTTTGATGATAGCCATTCTGACAGAAGGTGATATCTCGCTGTGGTTTTAATTTGCATTTCTGATAATTAGTGATGTTGAGCATCTTTTGTTAGTCAGAAAGGTATTCCTTAACAAAGATTAAAATTCCAGCTGTGAAAAGGATCATTTACTCCCTTGGCAAGAGAGACAAACCAAAGGAAACGTATTGCTAGACCTAATAAGTTCCAAATCTACAGAAAACATACTAGCTTTGACTTGTATCTGTATTTAGAACCTTTTGAAATGACTTTTTTATGAGACTGTGTTATAAATGTAAGCTGCCAAGATTCACTCTCCATGGTTGCTTGTGCACTTTCCATTTCTCAAAAATATGGAAGCAGAAGTGGAAGGCTGGAATGGCAGAGCTCAGAGCAAGAATCACTGTCAACCATTTTCTCACTGCATATAATTTTCTATGTCCAATGATCTAGGGGAAATAATTACTGGGCTTCAAAGACATGACATGAAATAAAAGGACAGCAATGCCTTGCCAAGTGGTCATAGGTTGAGGACAAGAAATTGTTTTTCAAAAATATGAGCTAGAAAAAGAAGTCCTTGTTTAATCCAACAATTCTTTATCACAATTTTCCAAAGCTTTCCCTAAATTCACCTGGTACTCTTTACAAATCTAGATTCCTAGGCTTTGTATTGTACTAATGAATCAAAATGTCCAGGAGATGGGCCTCTGAATTTATACTTTGAAGAAGAACTCAACTGATTTTTATGATCATTTAAGTAAAGGAGACACTGCTGTGTAGGCTTAGATAAAAAGCAAGAGAATAAATGTGTATGTAAAAAAATATACTTTTTGAAAGATACGATATGTCAAAACAGAAGGACTGGAGCCTTCAAATATTTTTCAACTAGGTTGTATTCTGCAACAACAGCAAAAAGAACTGAAAGCTGGAATCCAGAGTGACTTTGCTTTATGGAAGCACAAATGTGATACACAGTTTTAATAAATCTGAGAATTATTATTTTTGAAGGTATTAAAAATGCGGCTTTTTCAATCTTTGAAACAATATAATGTAGGACTAACCCTTTCCCTCTCTTTACCAGCACTTAACCTTATAAAGATTAGACTTGCTGATAATAACAAACTTTTTGTTTCTCTGTAAATGTGTTCCACTGAAATTGGAAAAATGGGGCTTTGGGATCAAAATCATTGTTATTTTTTAAGATTTTAAAAAAATATATAACCAATATATCATATTATTTTAGTTTCAGGTATACACCATAGTTATTCAACATTTATATACCTAAAGCAGTGATCACGTGATAAGACCAGTATCCATCCGAAAGCATAACATACTAACACAATATTATTGACTGTATTTCCTATGCTGTACATTATATCCCCATTATTTATTTGTTTTATTTGGACCTCTTATTCCCCTTCACCTTTCTCCCATTTTTAAAATTTTCAATTACAGTTCAATTCAGTATTATTTTATATTAATTTCAGGTGTACAGCATAGTGGTTAAATATTTACATAATTTAAGAAGTGATCCCCCTGACTAGTCTAGTACCCACCTGGTACTATACGTAGTTATTACCATATTACTGACTACATTCATTATACTTTAATTTACTTCCTCATAACTCTTTTGTAACTACAAGTTTGTACTTCTTAATCCATTCACCTTTGCATCATGACCCCCAACCTCCTCCCATCTACCACACCAATAAATCTGGTACCCACCTGACACCATACATAGTTATTACAATATTACTGACTATATTCCTTGTGCTATACCTTACATTCCCATGACTACTTTGTAAGAACAAATTTGTACTTCTTAATCTCTTCCATTATTCATCCACTTCCTCAACCCCCCTCCCATCTGGCAGCTATCAAAATGTCCTCTGTATCTATGAATTTGTTTCTGCTTTGTTTGTTTTGTTCTTTAGATTCCACATATAAATTAAAATCACATTGTATCTTTCTTTCTCTATCTGACATACTCATACTCCACATAGCAGAATACCCTCCAGGTCCATCCATGCCACCACATATGGGAAGAACCTATTCCCTTCCATGGCTAAGCAATATTTCATTGTATATATATATACCACCTCTTCTTTATCCATTCATCTATTGATGGACACCCAGGCCGCCTCCACATCTTGGCCATTGTAAATAATGCTTCAATGAACACATGGATGTACACATCCCCTCGAAGTAGTGTTTTGGGTTTTTCATGATAAATATCCAGAAATGGGATTAATTGGGTACTTTGCATCTTGTTATAGCCTTTGTATTGAAGTCTATTTTGTCTGATATAATTATTCCTACCCCTTCTTTTTGTTTGCATGGGTTTTTTTCCCATTTCCATGAAATATCTTTTTCCATCCCTGTACCTTCAGTCTGTATGTATCTTTCAATCTGAACTCAGTCTGAACTCAGGCAAGAGATGTAAGGGTCTTATTTTATTATCCATTCAGCCACCCTAGGTTTTTTTGATTGGAGCATTTAATCCATTAACATTGAAAGTAATTATTGTTAGATCTGTAGTTATGGCTATTTTATTGTTCATAATTTTGATTTTTTTCCATTTTAAAGAAGTCCTTCTAACATTCCTTATAGTACTGGTTCGATGGTGAAGAACTCCTTTAGCTTTTCCTGATCTGGGAATCTCTTTATCTGTCCTTCAATTTGGACTGGGTAGAGCAGTCTTGTTTATGGGTCCTTGCTTTTTATCGCTTTTAATATTTTATGCCAATCCCTTCTGGCCTGCAATATTTCTGTTGGGAAATTACTTGACAGTCTTATGAGAGCTTCCTTATAAGTTACTTGTTGCCTTTTTCTTGCTGCTTTTATTCCCTCTTTGTCTTTAATCTTTGTCATTTTAATTATAATGTGTCTTTGGTATGGGCCTGTTTAGGTTCATCTTGTTTGGGACTTTCTGTGCTTTCTGTGCTTGTATGTCTATTCCTTCTTCAGGTTAGGAAAGTTTTCAGTTATTATTTCTTCAAATAGATTCTCAGTCCCTTGCTTTCTCCCTTCTCCGTCTGGTACCCCTATCATGCAAATGTTGTTATGCTTAATGTTTTCCCAGGGCTCACTTAAACTTTCCTCGTTTAAAAAAATTTTTTTTTCCTTTTGGTCTTCTGATTGGGTTTATTCTGCTGCCTTGTCTTCCAAATTGCTAATTTGATCCTCTGCTTCATCTAGTCTGTTGGTGATTCCTTCTAGTGCATTTTTTATTTCAGTTGTTGTACTATTCACTTCTGACTGGTTCTTTATTATGGTTTCTTTGTCCTTTTTTATGTCTGCTATCTCTTTGTTGAAGTTCTCACTAAGTTCCTTGAGCACCCTTATAACCATTATTTTGGACTATATATCTTGCAGTTTGTTTGCCTCCATTTTGGTTCATTATTTTTCTAGAGTTTTCTCCTATTCTTTCATTTGGGACATATTTCCCCCCTATTTTAGCTGCCTTTTTGTGTTTGTTTCTATTTATTAGGTAGATCTGCTATGTCTCCGAGGCTTGCTGGGTAGCCTTATATAGTAGGTGCCCTGTGGGGCCGTGGCAGAGTCTCCCTGGTCATCTGCACTGGATGCTCCAGAAGTATCTCTTGGTTGGGTTGTGCATGCCCTTCTGCTATAATTGAACACTGATTGCTGTTGGCATGTGAGTGGGTGGGATAGAACCTAAAGCTAATTGGCTGTGGGGTTTGGCCACATCCATAGCTTATGGGCTACTGTACAGCTTACCTCATGGAGCTGGATTTATCCCTGCAGGTTCTAGTGCCTAGTTAGACCACCTTTTGAGTGTGCTACTGTGGGGCTTATTGGGTGGTGCTCTGTTGTGGTCCCAAGTGAACCTCCAGTATGTTTGTTCTGAGACCTCTTGGGAGGGGATCTGCTACAGGTCCAGGTCAGCCATTTCCTGTGATTGGCCAGGGACTACCTGGTAGGAGCTACAAAGTAACCTGTGTTTGGTACGGACTGTTTGGGACCTGGAGGTGCACGGGATGGCCACACTGGGAATCAAGGTCAGTTGCGACCAGCACTGGGTGTGGGGTAGCTCTGCAAAAAGCCAGGACACCCTGTGGCCTGCTGCCATCTGCCAACTCACAAAAGGTTTAGCTGCTGATAAAACCTGCTAAGGTACGTGAATTGGGTGAGCCAGGGTCTCAGGGAGTCACAAGAGTGGGATGAGTTGTGTTCACCAGTTTAATGTAGCTTCTGGTTTAGTGACTCTGCTGAGCCTGGAGGTACTCAGCAAAAGTCTCAGAGGATGCCAAGGCCAGCCCCTGCCTGCCTTGGGTCTGTGGACGCTTGATAGTTGTCCAAGAAGAGTACAATGTGGGCGGGGTTGGCTGTTTGCCAGAATGTGCCTTCAGCATTGGAGAGTTGGGTGGGACAGGGTCATGTGAGTCACTAGGGTGGATCAAGTGAAGCTCAGCAGACCAATTCAGATTCATATTTGGCCTTGAACATGGGGGGAGGGCTCAACACAGGAAAGATGAAGCCCACCTACCAGCTGAATGGGATGAGGATCCCATACAGAGAAAATGGCAACTGTTACTCCAGTCCTCACCCTGAGGCCACACAACTCAGTCTTTCCCCATATGTTTCCAAAGCCCCTCGAGTCATGTCCATCTGCTGGAAACCCAGAGTGAGTGTCTGCAAGCGAATGAGTCTGTGAGTGGGCCTTTTAAGAGGATGTCTGGGTTTCCTGCAGCCTTCTGTCTGACCCAGATGGTCAGAATTTCCACTGTTTCTCACAGCCAGATATTGTGAGGGCTTCTCTTCCTAGCACCACACTCTGGGCTGGGGTCTCATGCTCCTCTCGGGGGGGAGACCCTTGTGCCTGAGATATCCCTCCTGATTCTCAACCACCACATGGAGATTTAGGGCTGCCAGTTCTGCATCTCTGCCCCTCCTTCTAGTCTTATCTTGACTTCTTCTTTATATCCTTAATTATAAAACTTCTGTTCAGCTAGACTTCAGATGGTTCTCCAGTTGATTGTAATATAATTTAGTTGTAATTTAATGTGCTCATTACAGAAGGGAAGCATGGTATTTATCTACTCCACCATCTTGGATCTTTTTTCAAAATCATCTGTCATTTAAATGTCTTGCCTGAAAAAGCCTTATGGAAGTAAAATGAGGATGAATGATTGGGTTGACAAGGCTTTTCTGGTCTTTTCTAAGATTTGGAATGGAATTTTCCTAGTCAGTAGCTCTATGGAAAAACCCCCTTTGTCCTTTAAGCCTGAGTGAATAGGTAGGCTTTCGAGCAATAACACTGTGTCCTGTTTTGTGAGTTCTGATGAATCTCCCCCACAATGATCATTTTGTGAAGACCCTTGACCCCCTCCTCTTATCACCTCAGGTCCTGTTGTTGGCTTTGCCATCTTCTTGGATAGCTCTTCCCCACTCCTCAATCCTGTAACTGTCCTAGAAGACATTTTATAGAAAGGATGGTATAGTGGCCAACTTTCTGTATGTTTTAATGGTTGTTCAGTTTATACATACCGATTTTGTCACTTAGGTTTTATATAAAACCAGATCTCTGCGATTTGACCTTTGGACCTTCCATTGTCCAGGACCTGCCTTTTACCAAAGACCATTATCTGCTCTCCATGGATCTGCCCATTCTTTTCACAAGTATTTATTAAAAGAATATGGCTTTAATATCCAAGTAAGTGATTACTAATAATTCATTCTACTATTAGGCAAACACACACTGTGACACTTAGGATTAGGCCATGCTTCCATTTTTAGTGGTTTTTGTTTTTTGCTTGTTTTTTTAATATACAATTCTTACAAAGACCCTTAACTTCTTTGTTGAAATACCCATGCTATCCATTTCACAAATAATTATAGTCAGAAGTGACTTGTAACATAAAACCACTAAGTTAAATTAGGAGGGTTGTGGAGATATTTTATCAAAATACTTAAAAATGGTGACGTTAACACCAAATTGGGGGAAATTTTGAGGATTAGTAGTTTAATCAATTATTTAAAATGAATGTATATTCTTTGTTTCTTGAAATTTTATAAACTTGTATGTTGTGCCTTTAGGCAGAAAAAAATCAAACCTAGTAGATTGGAAGGAAAATCCAAAGGGTTTCACATTGGATTAAAATTAATCTGAAATAAAGAGACATGTGAATAACTAGAAACTGTTGGGTTATTGAGGCTTACCACAAGGTCGCTTTTTAGTTTTCTGTTGTCAGTCATAAAGCAACATAATAGCTGGTATTGTGCAAGTATGTTGTGCACATACAGAGGGTGCCAAAGAAATGTATACACATTTTAAGAAAGGAAAATAAATGTATTAAAATTGTAATACTTAATATATACCAATAATAAAAGATGAATACAAGTCATATATATGCATTATTTGGCTCCCCCAGTATAAAAGAATGCAGTAAATGCTCTGTTCATCTTTAATGGAGTCTTTATTCTAGTAAGACTGGTGGGGGCAAATAGGGGTAAGAACACACAACAACTAACAAGCCTGGTTGTCATAAGCTTCACTTGATGGAGGAAAACACATTCTATGGTTGGGTTTGGAGACTTCAGTTTGAGCAGTCATGGGGTTGAAAAGGGGCTGTGGGCATAGATGGGGAGCTTCAAATCCCCACCTGGTGAGTAAGCAACTCTGCTGAGCATGGCTAGCCCTGGCTCTGTGGCCCAGAGAGAGGCTGGCGGACATGGGACGGCCCCCACCCCGCCCCACAGAGGCCGTTTTTTAAATTTTGTTTTGTTTTGTTTTGTCTCTCCTTTCATCCTTCTCCTTTCCCCTTTGTACTACGACGAAAGGATGCAATGAGAATGGGAGTGATAGTATCAAAGGAGACTCTAGATTACCCTTGGGATGAAGAAATCTGAATATATTGGACAGGTTTAGAACTACACTCCTATTTTCACCCCATAAGTGATAAAACTGTGCTGCCTGAAGCAAAACCTACGATTTATTTATGCTTCTCTTTCTCCCTTTTAATTCTAATCATTCTATGATGATTACTCTTACAAATACTTTTTTAAATTTCTATACTTCTTGTTCCCCTTTCATGTCTTCTGTTTGTTTTGCTTTGTTTTTAGCTTTCTCCATATCCTCTTCTTTCACTAGGTCTGTCTGCCAACCCCACTGCATTTTTTCCCACTATCCAACTTTGAGAACTGCGAGGACACTTCCCACACACGGCAGACCCTCTGTGCCCTAACCTGTACACCATCTGAGGCTTGGTTCTCTTACTGAGGTACATCATCATAGCTGCAGCCTGGGGTCTCACTGTAGGCTCCTCATCTGCACTTCTGGGATCCACGCACCTATGTTCCCCTTCCTGGCCACACACCAAGGATCACATTACTATTGTGCTTCCCTGTAGTCACCAACAATCCTGCTTGTCTGCAGAAGCAGGAGTTCCCAGGCTAGAAAACACTGGAGGTGACGCAGAGCCCAAGAGCTCCCAGGTAAAACTGGAGCCCTCTGTGAGATTTTTTCAGCAGCTCAGGGCAGGAGGCCCCCTCAGGCCACCTGAGCTCAGGCTACCTGAAGCCCCAGGCAGGCCTCTGTGCTGTGCTGAGTAGTCCCCCTCCCGAGTTTGGGGGTTCTGGGTATGAGATCACTGAATGACAGATGCTGTGCTTCTGGTCAGGAATGCCAGCCACCTGACTGGCCACTGTCCCAACTCAAACAACAGCGGCCGAGAACAGGAGGCCCCCACAGGCTCCTTGCTGGCCTTGTGTCACCTTCCCCATGGGACCCTGCCATGGCCTTCCCTGACATTAAGCCCTAGGTCACAGACATCCCTGCTCAGGTCCCCACTTCAGCTACCTTTCATTTCACTCTGTGCCCTAGATACCCTGCAGCACTCACCTGTCTCATGGTCTGCGCCAGAGGGTTTGTGGCTTCCTTCAGAGTAACTAAGTAACTAAATGCCAGGTTGGATTTCCTGATGTCTCAGAAAGAATGGCTCTTTAATATCCCTTGAATGATCTGACTGTTCTGCACCTGAACAAACTGACAGTTTGGTGTCCCGGTAGCTACTGAAATGACAGGTCATTCAGTCCTGCGGTTCCTGGGTATTTTTAGTCAGCTCCTCATAAACCTTGATGACTGTGAAGTGCCACTCTCTCTGGATGCCCCAGAGAAAATTTTCCTCCTTGAGAAGAGACTTGGATAGAATGTAGAGTCTCAGCGCTGACAAACTCCGAGGACCTCACAAGCAAGATGGGTGACTGTCCCTTCTCCCCTGTGAGGATTCAGTGTTTGGCACCTTAAGCCCATATATATCTGTCCCCATTCTTTCCTTACCCACCCCATGGGCATCAATCTCTTGTAGAGTCTGTCTACAGATTTTAAGGCAGCAGTCTTTCTAAGGACATAAACATACCTTTGGAGAAGCATGGTAGTTTTCAACAGGTACACAGGCTCAGAGAGTTTTCATATCATCTGTTTCCCTCTGCATTGTCCTAAAATTAATTTACACTGCTCTCCCTTTCTATTATCCCATTCACAGTCAGGCTTTTTCAACTTTGGAAAAAAGACATACCCACTTGGAATCTTAATATGTTTCATAGCTCTGGGGCTCACGTACCTCCCAGGTGTAAAACAAACTGATAGCTCGAATACTGTTGTTGAAAGAAATCAGTGATATTAATGAATGGGTTACAATTATGGCTAACAAATCTTTTTATAAACTAGCTGGATTCCAAGTCTTTGCTTTCAACAAAATTGAAGGAGGACCTAAGAAAGTTGTCAGGTGATAGATGATTAGAAATTATATTTTATGAAAAATGACTGTATGATTTGGGACATACAATTTGGAAGGATACAATGAATTAAGTAGGTCATTATAAGGAAACTCCTTCCATTTTCCATCTATTTAGGTGAAAAAAGTGTCTTACCACTTAATTCTAAAGATAGAGGAAAAAAAGGAACAGAGTTAATATTGACCCTTGTCAATTCCAGCAATAAATTTTCACACACAAGTACATGAAAAAAAAGCATTATCCATCTCATTTCTAGATGCATTTACTGTCAAATTTGATTCTTAATGTTCACAATTATCTATCAAAACTAAATTTGTTTTTGATTATTGTATACTATCAATAATGTAATGAAAATAAAACAGCTTTTAGAAATATTGGAGAGCTGTATGGTCAGATAATTTTTTTGTTACCATTTATATACATAATTTTTGTTTCACAAAAGTAATAGCATGATCAATTAAATTTTCAAAATAAAAACATATTAGCTGAAAGTACTATAAGGGAATAAAAAGGAAAAGTAAAAATTTAAGGAGAAAAGGGAATTATAAAAAAGTCTAGTTGTTTAAAAAATGGTGTTTACATAATTTTAAGTTGGCAATTTTGGCTATCAACTTCCTCAGATATTTAGATTCCATTGCAAACATTTAAAATGATGATATAACAGTTAAAATTTTAAATGGCATAAATTTTGCAATTTTTAAAACTTGTAATGAAAAATCTTAGATTTCTACTTTTGAATGTCAGAGGAGGTGTCTAATTTTCAAAATTATTTTGAGTATACAAATATATTAAGACTACTGTGTAAGAAGCTGACCAAAGTTTCTAAATGAGGTTACCCATGAAACCACGTTCAGGTCGTTATTACATTTTACCAATAGCAAAGCTCCAGCCATGTCCCCAAACCTACCCAATCAGAATCTCAGGCCATGTGGCTTAGGAATTTATGGTTTCATGAATCATTGTGGGTGAGTCAGCTGAGTAGTTGGCCTGCTTTAGCTCTGCTTTGGCACCAATGGACAAAGCTCCAGCTTGTCCAGACCCTGCAGCAGAACTTCATTTCTCTAGCTCTCAGAGCTGAGGGCAGCGTCCTCATGCTGCTCTCAGATATCAGGACAGCAGCAGGTGAGGTAGAGAGCAGCCAGTTCTGAAGAGACCTGCACTTGCACGGGGCTCAGTCACTTGCTCATTGTGCAGCCTGACACAAAGCATATAACTTCTGTGGCACCAAAAGGCTTTCTTAGGCTGTTCAGAGGAGGGTATAGTGCTTCATAGGTAGTGATCTTTTTTTAAGAGGCAGTTTCCCCCTTACTCGTTTGTAGTAAATATAGTAACCCCCACATGAACTTGTGGTTGTGCTTTCTCTAAGAATTTTGAATTCATGTTTTCAAAGCTCGTAATTGAGCATCTTAAAAACATTGCATCATTTTCTTTTTTGTAAGATTTTTTATTAAAAAATATAGCTGACATACAACACTATATCAGTTTCAAGTGTACACCATAGTTGTTCAACATTTACATACCTAAAGAAGTGATCACCATAAGTCCAGCAGCTATCTGAGAACATAATATGCTATCACAATATTATTGACTATAGTCACTGTGCTGTATATTACAGCCCCATGACTTACTTGTTTTATACCTGGAAATTTTGACCACTTATTGCCCTTCAACTTTTCCACCTTTGAAAAATTTTTAATTACAGTTGACATTCAGTATTATTTTATGTTAATTTCAGGTGTATAGCATGGTGGTTAGACATTTGTATAATTTAAGAAATAATCCCCTGACTAGTCTAGTACCCACCTGACACTATACATAGTTATTACCATATTACTGACTATATTCCTTGTGCTTTATAACCCCATGACTATTTGTAACTACCAATTTGTACTTCTTAATCCATTCACCTTTTCAACTGGTCCCCTAACTCATCTCCCATCTATCACCTCAATAAATCTAGTACCCATCTGACACCATACATAGTTATTACAATATTATGCCTTACACTATACTGTACATCCCCATGACTACTGTGTAACAACCAATTTGTACTTCTTAATCCCTTCCCATTTTTCACTCACTCTTCAAACCCCCTCCCATCTGACAACCATCAAATTGTTCTCTGTATCTATGAGTGTGTTTCTGTTTTGTTTGTTTACTTATTTTGTTTTTCAGATTTCCACATATAAGCAAAGTCACATTGCATCTTTCTTTCTCTGTTTGACATACTCCAGTCAGTACAATAACCTCCAAGTCCATCCATGGCACTGCAGATGGCAAGAACCCATTCCCTTCCATGGATGAACAATACTCCATTGTATATATGTACCCCCTCCTCTTTATCCATTCATCCATCAATGGACACCCAGGCTGCCTCCACATCTTGGCCATTGTAAACAGTGCTGCAATGAACATATGGATGCACATGTCCCTTTGAAGTAGCGTTTTGGGTTTCTTTGGATAAAAATTCGGAAGTGGGATTACGGGGTCCTTCTTTGTCTCTTGTGATAGTCTTTGTTTTAAAGTCTATTTTGTTTGGTATAAGTATTGCTACCTCAGCTTTTTTGTTTGTTTTTTGTTTGTTTTTTTCATTTCCATTTTCATGAATTATCTTTTTCCATCCCTTTACTTTCAGTCTGTGTGTGTCTTTCAATCTGAAGTGAGTCTGTTGTAGGCAGCATATGTAAGGGTTTTGCTTTCTTATCCATTCAGCCATCCTGTGTTCTTCATTGGAGCATTTAATCCATTTATATGCAAAGTAGTTATTGATACATAATTAGTTATCGCCATTTCATTATTCATATATTTAATTTTTTTCCAACTTAAAGCTCCCTCTAACATTCCTTATAGTACTGATGATTTTGTGGTGATGAACTCCTTTAGCTTTTTTCTTTTCTGGGAAGCTCTTTATCTGTCCATTGACTTTAAATAATAGCCTTGTTGGGTAGAGTACTATTGGTTGTACGTCCTAGCTTTTCATCACTTTTGAATATTTCATGCCAATCCCTTCTGGCCTGCAAAGTTTCTGTTGAAAAATAAGCAGACAATATTATGGGAGCTTCCTTATAAATTATTATACTGGTTACCTTTTTCTTGCTGCTTTTAGGATTCTCTCTTTGTCTTTAACTTTTGACATTTTAATTATGATGTGTCTCGGTGTGGTCATATTTGGGTTCGTCTTGTTTGGGACTGTCGGCCTTCCTGGGCTTGTATACCTATTTCCTTCTCCAGGTTAGGAGAGTTTTCAGTTATTATTTCTTCAAACAGTTTCTCAATCTCTTGCTTACTCTCTTCTGCTTCTGGTACCACTATGATAAAAATGTTGTTATGCTTGATGTTGCCCCAGAGGTCTCTTAACTTATCCTCATTTTTTTTTCTGATTCTTTTTTCTTTTTGTTGTTCTGATTGGGTATTTTTTGCTACCCTGAATTCCAAATTGCTGATTTGATCCTCTGCTTCATGTAATCTGCTGGTGATTCCTTCTAGTGCATTCTTCATTTTAGTTATTGTATTCTTCACTTCTGACTGGTTCTTTTTTATGGTTTCTATGTCCTTTTTTATGCTTCCTATCTGTTTGTTGAAGTTCTCACTAAGTTCCTTGAGCATCCTTATAAGCATTGTTTTGAACTTTGTATCTGATATGTTGCTTCCCTTCATTTTGTTTAGATCTTTATTTCTAGAGTTTTCACTTGTTCTTTCATTTGGGATGCATTTCTTCATATCATCATTTTGGCTGCCTCTCTGTGTTTGTTTCTATGTATTAGGTAGATCTGCTATGTTTCCCAGTCTTGCCTAATGGCTTTTTGTAGGTTCCCTGTAGGGGCCCAGTGGCATAGTCTCCCTAGTCATCTGTGCTGGGTGCTCCAGGAGTGTCTCTTGTGTTTGTTGTGTGTGCCATACCATTATAGTTGAACCTTGGTTGCTATTGGTACATCAGTGGGTGGGATTGACCCTCAGGTTAACAGGCCATGGGGTTTGGCCATGTTCACAGCTTACAGGTTGCTGTTGGGGAGGGGGCTTACCCCATGGAGCGGGATTCACCCCAGTGGGCTCTGGTACCTGTAGAGATCACCCTTTGTGTGTGCCACTTGTGGGGCTAATTGGGTGGTGCTCTGCTGTGGTCTGAATCTAACCTCCAAGTATGTTGGTTCTAGGGCCTCTTGGAAGGAACTCCAGTTTAGACCCATGTCAGCCACTGCCTATGACTGGCCGGGGACTAGCTGCTAGGAGCTACAACACAATCCATTGTTATTTGCTTTCTGTGCTGGACCTGGAGGCATGTGGGAAATGCCATGCTGCGAACCAAGGATAGCTCCACTAGTACCAGGACTGGGGTAGCTCTGCAGAAAGCCAGGACACTCTGAGGTCTGCTGCCAGCTTCTGGTTCCCATCAGGTTCAGCCACTGATAAAGCCTTGTGCGGTATAGAAGTTGGATGAGGTGGGGTCTCAGTTAGTCATCATGGTGGAGCTTACCAGACCAATTCAGATTGAGATTTGTCCGTGGACATCAGGGGAGGGCCCAACACAGGAAAGATGGTGCCCACCTGCCTGCTGTACTGGTAGAGGACCCCACACAGGGAAATTGGCAATAGTTTCTCCAGTCCTTGCTCTGAGACCACAAAACTCAGTTTTTCCTCGTACGTCTTCGTTGCCCCCCAAGTCAGTGTCCCTGTGCTGGAACCCAGGGTGAATGCCTGTCAGTGAATAAGTCTGTGTGCAGACCCTTTAAGAGGACATCTGTGTTTCCTGCACCCTCCTGTCCCAACCAGACGGTGGGAATCCCCACTGTTTTTCACAGCCAGATGTAGTGGACTCTTTTCCAGGCACCAGTACCCCAGGCTGGGGAGTTTGGGGTGGGGCTGAAGTCCATTGCTCCCCTGGAGGAAACTTCTGTGGCTGAGCTATCCCTCCTGATTTTCAACCATTACAAGGAGGTGTGGGCCCAGCCCATTTTGTGTCTCTACTCCTCCTACCAGTCTCAGTGTGGCTTCTTTATATCCTTAGTAAAAAACGTCTGTTCAGCTAGACTTGAGATAATTCTCCAGGTTGATTGTTTTATAATTTAGTTGTAATTTTGATGTGTTCACAGGATGAGGCAATCACAGCATTCATCTACTCTACCATCTCGGATCTCTTCTTGCATTATTTTCTTACAACCTTAAAAACTCAATCAGATTATGGGTTTGAAAAAGCAAATACAATATGGGGATCTATACATGATTTATTTTACTAATTTAAGTGCTGGGAAACATTAGGAAACAATTTAATATTTTTATTAAAAAAAGAAACAAAAAATAACTGTGGTAATATGTAGATTTATACTAAAAAGACACAAATGAATTAGAAAGAGGGAGAATGAGTTAGAATCTTTAAGAAATCATAAGACGGAAGGAAAGAAGCAGAAGCATGGCCCTCTCTTTCTTTGGTGCTTCCCAGACATGCACACAATGGATGTTATGTATTGGACAGTAGAAGAGTTGGTGCAGAGTATCTCTAAAGTAAGATCAAAGTAAGACTTCCAGGATGCCTCATCTACAGCCATTCCTGGTATGACTAATGACACTGATGCTTTTGGGTAATAAACTTTAAAGCTGCCACACTCGTGATGATTCGGTTCAATCATTGTTTTATTCATTTTCATATATTTATAACCTAATGTTCTTTTGCTTTGTCCCTCTTTTAATGGGGTGTATCCATATACCTTCATATAAGGTAATACATTGCTAGTATATTAATAACATTTAGTAAAAAGTATCCTCAGCAACAACAATTGTTAATGAGCTTTTTGCAGAAAAAGAATTTTTGTTACTTTATGGACAAATGGCATTCATTTTGTGATAATTTTAATGTAATTAAATGAATGGATAAAATAAGCTCCTTATGAGATTTATATTTTAAACTTTCAAATGGAATATGTCCAACACCAAAGCACTGGTTTTAGCAAAATTTTGAAAAATGAAGATTTATGACTTACACCACTGATTAAAAGTACAGTAAGAATTTTTCACTAATGTGTTGCCTAATTTTATGGTGGTCTTAAGAATCCTGAGACTATCAGAAAAAATAAATGCCCAACCTAAAAGTATCTACTCTGGCCAAAAAAGTGCTTTTTTGTGTGTTTCTTTGTTTGTTTGTTGCCATCGATCCCAATATAGCAGCCGAAAATGTAAAGAGTAAAAATTCCCTTTATGTGATCTTAGATTATATTCTCTGTCTCTATAGCTTTCCTCAGTGGTCTCCTCAGCTCTGATTATCCCATGAACTGTATCCCCCAGGATGGAATTGTACTTGTATCAGGGTTTCTTTTATGTGTGACATTTTTGTCAACCCCATTACACTTTGAGTTCTGTCATAGCAAGTATCATTATTATTATCCTGTCATCTCCCATCCTTACTCCTTCCTCTATTGCTTCCTCCATTCTCCTCAAACACAAATTCACCCCACCCAACACACACACACACACACACACACACACACGCACGCACGCACGCACACAGCCTCTTGCCTCTATGGAATTCTTAGTATATGGGAACTTAATCCCTGCTTGTCTTCTCATAAGGTGAGGCCACACGAGAAAAGGAAACTTGGTAGAGGAAGAAGAAGAGGAGGGAAAGAACAAACCAATTTCACATCAGCAATGTGATTAGATTGAAGCAAACCAGTGGGTCAATCTTGGGGTTTACATCCCACCTCCAACCCCATCCTGCTCAGGCCCCAGGTTCCCCCAGCTCTCTGTCTTCTTTAACTCCCCCAATGAAAACTGCTTTGGAAAAAGACTTCATAAATGTACTCTTCCTGTTGCCTTCCCATTTTACCAGAATGGTGGAAACCTATAGTTTATAGAGATCCTCTAACTTGTTTTTTAGTTGAAGACCTTCAAGTTCATGGGAGTACATCAGCTTGCACGATGACACACATAGTTGTAGAGATATGATGAAAATTCCTCATATTCAGTTTTTTCCCCAATACACCTCTCAACCACTCAAAAAAAATTCCTAAAGGAGATAATTTCTAATTATGCTATAGAATGATTAAGTGGAGCAAAGCTGCTTGCTGCTATGGTTTGTTTTGTTTCATGAAAGGAATCTTAAAACCCTACCATGAGGGGACCCCTCATGCCATCCCCCCACGAGCCTGGCTGATACATGAGTAGACATGCTGTTCTTTTATCCCCAGCTAATAGGTAACATGATCATTCTGGTGGACAGATGCACATCACAGGTTGGATGTAGAAATGAAGAGAAGAGGGAAGTTTTGCCTTATCCGTAGTCTGTAACCTGGCACTGTGACTGGTTTTCTTATTTTCTTTTTTCTTTTAATCTCACGTTTTAAATTAATATCTTCCAAAAAGATCCACCCTTGGCTCACAGGAAGCCAAGTTTCTAGTCAATGCACTGCAGTAACCAGTGGGTAAACTCTGGAAAGTCAATTCGTTCCAGTGAATTTCAACTTTAACATTACCCAGTTCTATAAAGTGAATGTGCCCGATCATGATCCTTATTATAAATAGCTTATCAGCTAAACTTCCTTTCACTTAGAGTATTTTTAATTTGGGGAAAAGTGTCAGGAAAAGAGATAGAGAGCTCTGTTCATGTGTGTTTGTCATCTTTTACCGCTCCCCTCCCCCACCTCAAGGTGCAGGCACTGTGTTCAGTGCTTTTCATGTATTTACACACTTGGTCCATAAAAATACCCTTTAAGCATTGCCATCACCATTCCCATTTGACAGACAAGTGGGCTGAGCCCAGAGACATCAGCTCATCTGCTAGTCATTGAGGGTCTCATGCTAGCTAGTGGCACATCTGGAATTTGAGCCCAGGTAGTTGGACTCCGAGACCATGCTCTTAAAATCTACCTTGTGAAGCCTCTACCTGAACCTATTGAAAGATCCTTTTAAAGGTAATTTTGCAAGAAGGGTGGGGTAAAGGACAGCAATCCTGATTGCAGAATTTGCAAAGTTCTTTCACGTACCTGCTATGATGTGCTCAGCGACATGCTGATAGAGAAGCCAGGTTTATCTCAAGGTCCAAGTGTGGCCCAAAGTCCCACATATGGCTTTGAGGGTGATCTGGGCTGAACTACGTGGTGTGTGTTGATGGACACAGCTGCTGATTCTGCTCTGCAGGTCAGGAGGCATCCCTCTTGTCTTTACCTCACAACACACAACCCTCCCAGTGGCGCCCGTCAGCCACAGTGGACCCCTTTCCAGAGAGCCTATGAGTGGCTTGGGTTCCTGCTAGCCCTCCCAACTACAATTTAAATGGCAGGGCCAGTAATAGAACCCTTGTCTTTTTCTGATTTTAAGTCCACATTTCTTTCCCTAGACATGAGTCCAAGTGTTTTTGGTGCAAGACTATAGAATGTTTGGTAGCACTTGTTTTTTGCAGAACTAATTATGGAAAGATCCAATGACTGAGCCAAAAGTTGAACAATGAACTGGTATTGGAGGACAGGCCAAGAAATACAGTTATCATCTGTTTTGAAGTTTTGTGTCTTCACCCTTTCTGTTCTTTCGTTGTGATCTTGTAGCTACCATTTCTCTTCTTTGACAAATCTGGTACATGTAGGTGTGATCAAAATTAACTAATGTGGTGAATTTAAATCACTCTCAATGACAATCTTCAGAGCTTTTGCATATTTTTCATCCCTCTCCCATGAATGATATGACAGACGTATAAGTAATTATAACAAGAAGAAAAACTGAAAATTCTTGAGGGATTCAAATTGATTTCTTAACTTACTAATTGATCAGAGACAACTTCCTTAGAAGGTGGTCCTAAAACATCCAAACATCATTCACAGTATGTCTACATTTCTGAAGCTTTAAGAATATCTATTTTGTTATTTATATATATTTATTTCAAAGAAGAGAAGAAGTTGATTGTTCCCCCATATTTGATTTGGGATTTAAGATTAGTTAATTAGATTCATTAAGCCAACTACTTTGTCCAAATGAACATTGCACAGATCAAGATTTTATTTCATAGATCAAGATTTGGTATATAATCCTTTTGACAGGTGCCTACCAGGAATGTCCCAGGATAGGAAAGGAGTATTAATACTTCCCACCCAAGTTGGCTCTTTACCACAGTATGTTACTATATTAATTTCAAGTTTTTAAATAACTCTGTCTCTCTTTTAATTACTACTAAAACATTTTATTGGATAATTCCATGTGAAAGAATTTAGACATCTGTTTTCTATCTTCAACAGAGTTTGTGCTAATGTGTCAATTATATCTCAACAAAGCTGGAAGAAAAAAGTTTGTGCTTCCTCTTCCACTGAGGTCCAGTAACACCATGTACAGTTGTGCCTGAAGTATATCATACTCAATCAAATATTAACCTGTTGGTTTTAGGTATAGACTAAGAAAGATAGTTCTCCACAACTACCCCTAGTTGTTTTGGCTTTCGAAATTCAGAGGCTAATCTAGGTACTCTTCATGTAATTCAAACAGAAGGAAATCTCATTGAAGCAACATTCTGTAGGGGTAAGGTGTTCCTAGTTTTTCTCCATTCTGAGCAAATAGTCTTTTGATCAAATTGTTTGATCAGTTCTTGTATCAACATATATCAATAGCTTCAGTAATATTCTTATTAAAGAAGATTGAAATATTGAAATATACTTTGCTTAAAATGATTACACTGCAGGATAAGAATAATTTGTTATGTATTATACATTAAGTAAATATAAACATACATACAGAACAATAGTGAATATCCAATAAACTTTGGGTAGGAAATTTCTAGTTCTTTCTCAGTAGAAATTGAAAACTTTCTCAAGTTTTGCTGATTTTTTTTCTCCTGGGGGTTTTACCCAATTCTTGATCCCAAAGGCTGAGTTGAGATTTATCAAAGACCCTGACGTATCATTTTCTTATGTCAGGGTCTTTACTATGAGGAGATAGTTCTTTATGCTTGTATCTTTTAGGTAGTCATCGTCAGTTGATTCCTACTGAGATTTGCTCTTTTCATATTACTCTGCACAGTGCTGGCTGCCTGTCCTGCATATCACCCTGGAATGCCTGCTGTCTGCTTGTTTGGCTTCACTGTTCTCACTAATCCAAGTCCTCTTTAAGTGGCTGTCAGTCTTATGTATCCTCAGATATAAGCTCTGTCTTTCGTGACATTGTGTGTTCTACAAGATGTGGCAATGAAAGGACATTTTACACACATTTTGGTGGAGTCACTTCCTGATAGAGGTCCAAATTGATTAAAGTTTATCCATCTCTCCAATTCCTACCTTTCACTCAATAGTGAAATCAAGCCAGGAGAAGATTTCCCACATAACAGTGTCAAACATTTTCTCTGGCTACAGGGTCTTTGTTGGTGCAGGCTACCATTACACATTTATTTGCTGAGTCGCTGAACAAAGTTGAATCAATAAAAGTTTATTATTACTACAGGGTCTGCTCAGACAAAATAAAACAGAAAATTAAGTAACTAAAATATAATTCAGCAAATTTTTAAAAAGTTCTCGTATGCATATTGTGAATAAAAATGCCATACTGCAAATATGTTGAGGGCAATATTGTTTCTAAGGTTATCCAAAGCAATGAGGCTATCTTAACTTCATAATTTTCACAATATTTAATATGGTTCCTTGTACTTAAAGGTAATTAATAAATGCTTACTTAATGGAACATTTTATTTATGTTTCCTATAGAATACTTAGATCAATACCTTGACTATAGTAAGTATTTGATATATGCTGGTAAAGAATAAGTAAATGGATAAAAATGTAATTTGTCCTGAATGACCAGTTATCATTTATTGTATTCACACAAGCACATAGATATCACCAAAATTGAGGTGTGAGGTGTGGTGGTTTTTCATTTTAAAACACCTTAATATCATTTAGGCAATTCCCTCAATCTCATTGAACTTGAGGTTTTGCATGCCTGTAATAACCATAGTAATCTGTAGTGTAATTCTCAGGTCGTGGGAATGAAGTGAGCATGAAACCAGAGAGCAACCAAGTCAGGGGCTTGCGCTGTCTGCGCTGCTCAGCCAATAGACTGACACAGGAGTTGGGTTATTGAAAATAAGCATTTATTGTCAGAGTACCAGAGACCTGCGAAGCCAGCAATTTAACACCTTCAAAAACTGCCTTAACATTCTCAGACCAGCTTGGGGTATTTAAGGGAAAATCTGGACATTCTGCCAGAGGCTGTGACTCCATCAGAGGCTATGTGACGGTTTGGGGGTCTGCATGGAGCCTTCCCTCTGGCAACATAGCTTTCCAGTGCCGTCAGCAACCCAGGAACAATGATGGGAGTAGATTGTGATTAATACGTATAGGGGTATAAGTTTCAGGGTAATTTTCTAAAGCAGGGAACTGTGACGGGGGACATTCTGAGTTCAAGCCACCGGGGGACCATCTATTACTAAGCTGTATCAAGGAAAGATGAGGCTGGAAACATGACGAGGCTTCTACTAAGGGGGTTCCAACCAGGCTCTGCTTCAAGTAGGTTTGCACTGATGCTGAAGTTCCCTACTTCTTTGCGGATAATTGGATGGAGGAGTAAGGAGAACAGAAGTTACCTTTCCATTTCAATTTCTAAAGGCAGTTTATGCTTACATCTGGAACTGGTGGCAAGCACAACATTATTTATTGAATAAATTACCTATCATGATGTCAGGGAGAATTTTGATTTATAAAATGTATGTTTCAGAACTGTATACAAAAGAAGAAAATAGACCAGCAGTTATTCCTCTAGGCTTGTGTTTCTTTAGCAACATAGGATAGTAAAATGTGATTCTGCTGCCAGTTACTATTCTCTATATTGTGAATTCTAACATCTTTATCATATGCCTCTTAAACTGACTCTGGTTTAGAGTATGATATCAAAACAATTCCTAAAGCCTAGGCCAAGGTTATTTATTTTCCTCTTACCCTTCATTCAACTGGTGAAGAGTATTCCATCAACATGGGATAGGTCAAAACGCCTCATTCATCTCCCACTACATTAAAGGGAACCCCTTGGGGCTTATTATTGTCATAACTTGCCACAAAATTTATACACCACATAATTTAATCTGCTACAATGAAGTTCCTCAGGTGCATATAACATAATAAAGCTTGGATTAAACAGTTCAGAATTATTTCAATCATAAATTTTTCTGCAATAATAAAACAGAGAAAACTCCCTAATTTATTATATAATATTAATACTAGACAAGCTTAGTATGAAAAACAATTACTGACCAATCTTATTCATGATACAGATGTAAAATAACCCTACAAAATAGTAGCCAACTGAATAAAACCGTGATCAAACTGGATTCATCTTAAGAATGCAAGAATAATTTATTATTAGAAAATCTACAAATGTAATTCACTGTGATAATAGAGTCTAAAAACTACATAATCATCTTACTAGATGCATTAAAAAATTATAAAATTTAACACTTAATCATAATTTAAAAATATAAAGTCCTAAAAACTAGGATAAGAAGATTTTTCCTCAAATTGGTAAAGGCTATCTACCAAAAACTTATAACAAACATTATTTTTTTCCAGTGAGATGTTAGTATTTCCTTTAAAATCAAGAACAAGATCAAAATGCCCACTAATGGTCATTTTATTCAGGATTCTTTTTGAAATATTGACTAATGCAATAAAACAAGGAAAATAATTACGACAATTGAAGAGGAAGAAACCAAATTGTTTTCTTGTAAATGTCATGATTATCTACAATGCAAACATCCTCCCCAGCTCCCTAAAAAATTACTATTTACAGTAGAATCTAAACACATAAACTACTAAAGAAAAACATGTATAACAGAAAGAAGCAAGACCTTTGTAGAAAATTTTGATAAATTATTGAAAGTTTTTAAGTAGAGCTATATACCACTGTTCATGGATAGGAAGATTAAAAATCATGCATTGTCAATTAACTAAAAATTAATCTCTACATATTGATCAAGGAAAATCAAATCCAAGTCTGTAGAGTACTTTCATAGGAATTTAACAAAGTGATTCTAAGATGTGTATAGAAGGGCATAGGGGTAAGCATAGCCAAAACTCTCTTGAAGAAGTAATTAAGGTGGCACATATTCTACCTGGTATCAAGACTTACAATAAAGCTATAATACTCAGGAAAGTGTAGAATAGTCTTTTCTAGACTATGGAGCAGAATTGAGACCCCAGAACTAGACTTATGTATTTGTGGTCACTCGATTATGATATAGGTAGAATACTGGAGAGAACTAACTATTCAATAAATGGTGCTGAGTTGAATGTTTATTAATATGAAAAAGTTGAAGTTGGATCATACTTCACACCATACAAAAAATAAATTCTACATGGATTAAAGACTTAAATATTTAAGGCAATACTTTTAGAAGTCTATATAGAGGAATATTGTTATGAACCCAGGATAGGGAAAGGTATTTTTAAATAAGGCGATAAAAAGTGTTAGCCAAAAACATTTGATGAGTCCAATAACATTAAAATTAAAAATATCTGCTAGTAAAATTACCATAAATATAATGGAAGAACAAGCCTCAATCTGGAATAAGATATGTCCCATACATATAAACAAGAAAGTATTAGAATTACAAATAAATAATATTTTTAAGACAGTTCAAAAGAACCATACACAAAAGATATGCACAGTCCTTTCGCAGAATAGGTAAATGAATGGCTAATAAGCATATGAGAAATCCAAATTAAAACTACAAAATGATACCATTTTGTATCCTTTAGATTGGCAAAACATAAGAAATCTGGTACTACCAAAAACTAGAGGAGATTTGAAGCCATAAGATCTGCTACATCTCCTACATACTGGGAGTGTAAATTGGTACCACCATGTTAGAAAATAATTTGGCATCACCTTGTAATATTGAACACAAGAATAGTCTCTGACCTGGCACTTTCCTGAATCTATAACCTAGAAATACCCTTGTACTATGTGGTATACTCAAATGGTGGAATATTACTCAGAAATAAAAACGAATCATCTGTAACTATAAACAGATGAGTTGTAGATACAAGCCAGATACATAAGTCTATATAGGTACAATACTATTTTTTACATAGATCAAAAGTACATAGGGCAAAACCAGGAAGGATGGATGGATGGATGGATGGATGGATGGATGGATGGATGGATGATAGATAGATAGATAGATATATAATTAGATAGATAGATATCTAAATATAGGTAATATAGTCTCAGAAGACTGTTTGCAAAGACAATGAAATCATAAACTCAATTTTTAGGATAGTGGTTACCTCTGGTAGGAAAAAAGTAATGGGAGCAGAGATAAACACACGAGAATATCTATTCAATATTTGAATGACAAAAACAAATGAAAATCATAATCGATGATCTTTTCGAACTATTCCCGTGCCTCTCTCCCTTCATTTTTCCTAGATATTTTCAAAGTTTTCTCTCTCAAAAGGTAATAGGAGATGGAGAACGGGGCCTATGGGTCAGCACTCAACAAACATTCTTATTTACATCTCACAAGAACCAGTAAGCTACGTATTGCATTACTTACTCTAGAGATAAGAAAACTAAAGCAAAGAAAGTATAATTATCTGCACAATGTCACATTGCTCTAAATTGTTAGAGCTAAGTTCTGAATTCACATCTGTGTTATGAAAATCCATTTTTGTGACAAGTGATTCAATTATGTCATGTGATATGTGGTTATTACCCTTTAAAACCAAATGACATTTTCCCTAGGAAGATGAGGACTTTCAGTTTGCTTTTATCAAGAAACTAAACTCTTTTTGAAACATAGTATGAGGTAAAATAATCTAAAATTTAAGTGGGAGTTATCCATCTAGCAGAAGAATCTGAGACACCATCTCAAATGTATTTTTTCTGCATAGATTTTAAGTGATTAAAATGAACAAAAATCACCACCAAAATTAAAATTAAAGGGTAAAAACTGCTGTCAAAATTATTGCAACCAATCTCTTTGAAGTTATAAGAATAGGAATACTTTACATCTCTTTTGAAACCTGATTTTAAAAATAGTTCCAACATTTGTGGGTTTATTGATCTTATTTGTCTTCATGATATAAACTTTCCTATGGAACATTTCAGTTTTGAGTCACACGGTACCTTTGTAGCAAGTTACAATATTCTTTGAATTAGGCATACATTCAAACAAGCAAAGGTAATGATACCACAATTTTCAAGATGTTAAATTTCTGTAAAAAGGAGCATTTCTCTTATCTGCTCAGAATCATTACTTGGTTTATTGAGGAGACTGTTAGCATTCTGCAGGAATTGTTCTCACAGCTGAAACACTAGCTGTGAACAGTAGGCATTGGAACAGTAGGCATTCCAAACACCTCCAGGTTCAGAAAGATACATAATAGTCTTAAAGACAGTAAGATCCACCAACACCACATTCTAGAAGCCGTCTTTTTTTCTTTATATCTTCTTCTGGCACGAGCCCTGCAAAGAAGGGAAGCCATGTCTCTCTTGCTAGAGTTTGGACTTCTGTAAGATATTTTCCAAGCAATCAGGTGCTCAGTTCTCATCATCTCTAAATAATTACAGGAAATGAAAGAAATGTCTAAAGTACCTGTCAAAAGCATTGTTGTTTGCCAGGCCCTTAAATAGTAAATGATAGCAGATTCATTCATGGTCCTGCCATGGATATTTGTTCCTTCTCCCTTCAGAATAGCTCTTCCCACTTTACTGTGGATGTTTGTAGTTCATGCTGAGAGTAGCAATTCATTCTTGGCAAACGCTCCCTGATGGCTTGGCTTACACAGCTCCAGTCTAACTGTGCTCTGAGGTGAACATGGCAGGCTGAGAGGAGTGTTGAAAGTGGGCCTTAGTGGTTTTCAGACTGCTCAAGCTTTCTCAAAACTGATCTGCTTACCAAGGGTATCTGAAAACTAAAAGATCGCAGTTTTTTTGGCTGGACTCTGAAAAGGATGAGTACGTGTCTCTGCATAATGAACGATACTCTCTGTTTAGTCAATTTCTGATAAATCAGGAAGATACCCAGTCCCCAGGCCTTACAAACCAACAGCCCTGTCTCAGAAACCAAACCTAAGGCTTATAGGTATATAAGCTTTCCATAAACTTTGTCTTTATTATAACTTTCACTACTCCTTTGCTTTGGTGACTAGGGCATACAAATAAAGTTAAAAAGGAACTGCTAATTCTTCTCTTTCCTTAAAGCTCCCATAGAACAGGAAAAAATATATGTAAATATATATATATATATATATACTATATATAATAAATGAACTATATACGCACACACAAATTTGTATAAATTTATATATATTATATATAATAAATGGACTATACACGCACACATAAATTTATATAAATTTGTGTGTGCATGTATAGTCCATTTATTATATATAATACATATATTTATATATATATATTTTTTTCCTGTTCTATGGGAGCTTTAAGGAAAGAGAAGAATTAGAAGTTCCTTTTTCATTTCTCTTATTCATTTTTTTTTTTGAAAAATTGAGAAGTTTTTATTAAAGTCAAGAGGTAGGCAACTAATGGCAGTGTCTCAGGGAGATGGCTGCCCCATGCTCTAGACTAACTTTTTCTTATATAGAAATGGGTAGGTAAATTTTCTTACAGAAGGAGCTATGACATCCCTCTGAGGTCCTTTGATTGACATATGTTGGTTATATAACCAGTCTCTTTCTGTGCATGCTCTTACCCATAATGCATACAGAAAAGCCCATGGGGGGGGTGGGCAAGCCTTTATTTTAATTGTATTATAATGGGGCTAGAGTTCAAGTAATGGAAAGGATTTAGGGGTTTGTGCATGTGTGAGGAACCAGTTAGAACAAGTTTGGTCTTATCACCTCTTTTTAGAAGTGTTTGGACACCTTAGATTTATTTGTAGGGGATGAGCCTGGCCAGTTTCTAGGAAAGGTATATAGGCCTGGGCAGTCCCCCTTCAGGCTCACTTTTCTTTTTTTTTTTTAAAGTCCCCTTTATTTTTTTATTTTATTTTATTTATTTTTTAAAGATTTTATTGGGGAAGGGGAACAGGACTTTATTGGGCTTGTTTCCAGGACTTTTTTTCCCAAGTCAAGTTGTTGTCCTTCAATCTTAGTTGTGGAGGGTACCGTTCAGCTTCAAGTTGTTGTCCTTTCAGTCTTAGTTGTGGAGGGCGCAGCTCAGCTCCAGGTCCAGTTGCCATTTCTAGTTGCAGGGGACACAGCCCACCATCCCTGTGGGAATCGAACTGGAAACCTTGTGGTTGAGAGGACGCACTCCAACCAACTGAGCCATCCAGGAGCTCAGTGGCAGCTCAGCTCAAGGTGCCGTGTTCAATTTTAGTTGCAGGGGGCGCTGCCCACCATCCCTTGCGGGAGTTGAGGAATTGAACTGGCAACTTTGTTGTTGAGAGCCTGTGCTCCAACCAACTGAGCCATCCGGGAGGCAGCTCAGCTCAAGGTGCCGTGTTCAATCTTTGTTGCAGGGGGTGGAGCCCACCATCCCTTGTGTGACTCGAGGAATCTAACTGGCAAGCTTGTGGTTGAGAGCCCACTGGCCCATGTGGGAATCAAACCGGCAGCCTTTGGAGTTAGGAGCATGGAGCTCTAACTGGCTCCACCAGGCTGGCCCCAGGCTCACTTTTATTAACTCCTTTTTTGCCTCATTATTCTCCACTTTTAAGTGTCAGTTCTGTGGTATTACATTTACCTTGTTGTGCAACCATCACCACCATCCACCTCCTGAGCTTGGTGATGGGACCCAAGAAGGCCGGTGTAGGGCATGGGGAACAGCACTCCTCACACAATGGGGAGAGGTGTCCATTTCACTCACCTACCTCTCTGTGAGCCAGCCACGCCCCAGGGCATGGACACTGGAGGGCATGTAGTAGAGTGTCATGGTGCCCTAGGCGTTCCCAGCTTTGGGAGCCCCAGGGCCTGACCCACAGGAGGTCAGAGTGAATGAACAGGACTCCTTCACGAGGGACAGGAAGGCGGTCCTGCTGCAAGTGGCCCTGAGGGTGGTAGTGTTGGCCACAAAGCTCAGGGCAAAGGGCTCGAGAGGGGATGGCCTTTGACCACATGGGGTGTCCAGACAAAACTGGGCTCCTTACAGTGTCCTGACTCATGCAGATAAGATGTCACCTGGTGAGATTCGAGTTGTGCCCTCGCTATACTCACAGACTGGGAATTGAAGGACAAGCGACTCATGCAAATGACATGGTGGCCTAGGATGCCTCATCTGGGAATGGGAACCCATGGTCACACTGGTGACGGGGAACAAATATAACTTGTGAGTTGTATGGGTTTTCCATGTTAGAATGAGGGCAAGAGGGGTTGAACCTGTTACATAATAAGAGTATTTCCCCCTCGATTTTCTTTTCTTCTTCTGTTTTTAAAAATTAGTTTCAGGTATATAAAACAATGTAATAGACATTTCACCCCTCACAAAGTGATAACCCCCTCCCCCAATTTATTGTCCCTCTGACATCATATATATCTATTACAATTCCATTGATTTTACTCCATGTCCTGTGACTATATATATATATATATATATATATATATATATATATATATATAATTATAGTTGACATATATTATTATTCATTTCAGTTTCAGGTGTACAGTGCAATGGTCAGGCATCTACACTGTCCATGAAGTGGTCTCCCTAATAAGACATGTGCCTATCTGACACCCTACAAAATCTTTACAACATTATTGATTATATTCCCCAACCTGTCTTCATATCACTGTGGCAATATTATAATTACCAATTTGTGCTTTCTATTCCTCTCCCCTTCTCTCTCATCCCCACCTCCCTCCCATCCAGAAACCATCAGTTTTTCCTCTATATCTCTGAGACTATTTCTGATTACTTTGCTCACTTATTCAGATCTTTAGATTCCACATATAAGTGAGATCATATGGTATTTGTCTTTCTCTGACTGACTTCACTTAGCACAATATTCTCTAGGTCCATCCACATCACTGCAAATGGTAAGATTTCATTCTTCTTTATAGCTGAGTAATACTCCATTGTATAAATGTACCACAGTTTCTTAATCCAGTCATCTACCAATGAGCATTTCGGTTGTTTCCAAGTCTTGGCTATTGTGAATAGCACTGCAATAAACATAGAGGTGCATATATTTTTTTGAATTAGCGTCTTGGATTTCTCTGGATAGATACCTAAGAGTGGAATTGCTGGGTCATAAGGTGGTTCCATTTCCAGTTTTTTGAGATATCTCCATAGTGATATCCATAGTGGCTACACTGATCTGCGATCCCACCAACAGTGCACAAGGGATCCCTTTTCTCCACAACCTGGCCAGCACTTGTTTGTTGATTTATTGATGATAGCCATTCTGACCGGAGTGAGGTGGTATCTCACTGTGGTTTTTATTAGCATTTCTCTAATGATTAGTGAGGTTGTGCATATTCTTCATGTCTGTTGCCCATCTGTATATCCTCTTTAGAGAAATGTCTCTTCATGTCCTCTGCCAATTTTTTAATTGGGTTGTTGGGTTTTTTTGGTGTTGAGTTGAATGAATGTTTTATAAATTTGGGATATTAACCACTTATCAGATGTATTATTGATAAATATCTTCTCCCATTCAGTAGGCTGCCTTTTTGTTTTATTGATGGTTTCCTTTGCTGTGAACAAACTTTTTAGTTTGATGTAATTCCGTATCTTTATTTTTTCTTTTAATCCCCTTGTCCAAGGAGATATATCAGTAAAAATATTACTCAGAGTAATGTCGGCAAATTTACTCCCTATTTATTCTTTTAGGAGTTTTATGATTTCGGGTCTCACATTTCAGTAAAAATATTACTCAGGGTAATGTCCGCAAATTTACTCCCTATATATTCTTTTAGGAGTTTTATGATTTCGGGTCTCACATTTAAGTCTTTAGTCCATTTTGAATTTGTTCTCGTATATGGCATAAGGAGGTGATCCAGTTTCATTTTTTTGCATGTGTCAGTCCTATTTTCCCAGCACCATTTATTAAATAGACTGTCTTTACCCCAGTGTAAATTCTTGCTTCTATTGTCATAGATTAAATGACCATATAGGAATGGATTTATTTCTGGGCTTTCTATTCTGTTCCATTGATCTATGTGTCTGTTTTTATGCCAGTGCTATGCTTTTTGATTATCATAGCCTTGTAGTATGATTTGATGTCGGGTGCGTGGTACCATCCACTTTGTTCTTATTTCTCAAGATTGCCGTGACTAGTCAGGATTTTTTATTGTTCCATATAAATTTTAGGATTATATGTTCTATTTCTGAGAAAAATGTCATTGGTAGTTTAACTGGAATTGCATTGAATCTATATATTGCCTTAGGTAGTATGGACATTTTGACTTTATTAATTCTTCTTATCCATGAACATGGTATATGTTTCCATTTATTTGTATCTTCTTTGATTTCTCTCTTCAGTGTCTTATAATTTTCTGAGTACTGGTCATTCATTTCTTTGGTTAAATTTATTCCTAAGTATTTTATTATATTCAAAGCAATTGTAAATGGGATTGTTTTCTTGACTTCTCCTTTTGATAGTTTATTATTGCCATATACAAATGCAACACATTTCTGAATATTAATTTTGTATCCTGCTATTTAACTAAATTCATTTATCAGTTCTAATAGTTTTTTGGTGGAGTCTTTGGGGTTCTCTATATATAGTATCATGTCATCTGAATATAATGACAATTTTACTTCCTCCTTTCCAATTTGGATGCCTTTTATTTCTTTTTCTTGTCTGATTGCTGTGGCTACAACTTCCAGCACTATGCTGAATAGAAGTGGAGAAAGTGGGCAACCTTGCCTTGTTGTTGATCTTAAGGTGAATGGTTTTAGCTTTTCCCCATTGAGTATGATGTTAGCTGTGGGTTTATCATATATGGCCTTTATTATGTTGAGATATGATCCCTCTATTCCCACTTTGCTAAGAGTTTTTATCATAAATGGCTGCTGGATTTTGTCAAATGCTTTTTCTGCATCTATTGATATGACCATATGATTTTTATTTTTCATTTGGTTAATCTGGTGTATCACGTTAATTGATTTGCAGATATTGAACCAATCTTGCATATCAGGAATGAATCCCACTTGATTGTGGTGTATGATCTTTTTAATGTATTGCTGAATCCAGTTTGCTAGTATTTTGTTGAAAATTTTTGCTTCTCTCTTCATTAGGGATATCAGCCTCTAATTTTCTTTTTTTGTAACGTCTTTGTCTGGTTTTGGGATCAGAGTAATAGTGGCCTTGTAAAATGTGCTTGGGAGCCGTCCCTCCTTCTGGAATTTTTTGGAATAGTTTGAGGAAAACAGGTGTTAATTCTTTTTTGAATGTTTTCTAAAATTCACCCGTGAGGCCATCTGGTCCAGGACTTTTGTTTGTTGGGAACTTGTTGATTACTGATTCAATTTCTTTGGTAGTAATCGGTCTGTTCAGAGCTTGTGTTTCTTCTTGATTTAGTCTTGGAAGATTGTATATTTCTAGAAATTTATCCATTTCTTCCAGATTGTCTAATTTGTTGGCATATAGTTTCTCGTAGTATTTTCTTAAAAATTTTCTGTATTTCTGTGTTATCTGTTGTCACTTCTCCTTTTTCATTTCTGATTTTATTAATTTGGTCCTCTTTCTCTTTTTCTTGATGAGTCTGGCTAAGGGTTTGTCGATTTTTTTTATCTTTTCGTAAAACCAGCTCTTGGTTTCACTGATCTTTTGTATTTTTGTTTTGTTTTGTTTTGTTTCTATTTCATTTATTTCTGATCTGATCTTTATTGTTTTCTTCCTTGTACTCCCTTTGGGCTTATTTTGCTGTTCTTTTCCAGTTCCCTTAGGTTTAAAGATAGACTGTTAATTTGAGATTTTTCTTGTTTCTCTAGGTAGGCCTGCATTGCCATGAATTTCTCTTTTAGGACTGCTTTCACTGCATCCCACAGATTTTGGGTTGTTGCATTTTCATTTTCATTCATCTCGAAGTATCCTTTGACATCTTCCTTGATCTTATTGTTGACCCACTCGATATTTAGTAACATGTTATTCAGCCTCCATGTATTTTTGTATTTTCCAGATTTCTTCTTATAATTGATTTTTAATTTCATAGCACTGTGGTCAGAGAAGACACTTGATATGATTTCAGTCTTCTTAAATTTATTGAGACTTGTTTTGTGGCCTAGCATGTGGTCTGTCTTGGAAAATTTTCATGTACACTTGTGAAGAATGTATATTCTGCTGCTTTGAGGTGACATGTTCTAAAAATATCGATTAAATCCAACTGGTCTAAAGTGTCATTCAAGGCCACTGTTTCCGTGCTGATTTTCTGTCTGGAGGATCTGTCCACTGGTGACAATGGGGTGCTGAAGTCCCCTACTATGATATTGCTACTGTTGATCTCTGACTTTATGTCTGTCATTATTTGTTTTATATATTTAGGATATCCTATGTTTGACGCATAGATGTTTACTAGAGTTATGTCCTCTTGTTGGATTGATTCCTTTATTATTATGTAGTGTCCTTCTTTGTCTTTTATTGTAGTCTTTGTTTTAAAGTCTATTTTGTCTGAAATAAATATTGCTACTCCAGCTTTTTCTTATTTCCATTTGCATGAAATATCTTATTCCATCCCTTTACTTTCAGTCTGTGTGTGTCTTTTGATCTGAAGTGAGTCTCTTGTAAACAGCATATGCATGGGTCCTGTTTTCTCATCCACTCAGCTATTCAATGTCTTTTGATTAGAGCATTTAGTCCATTCACATTTAAAGTGATTATTTATAGGTACATATTTATTGCCATTTTGTTATTCATATTTCTGGTCTTCCTTTGTTAGTTTGTTTTCCACTTCCTTCTGCTTGAAAAATCCCTTTTAACATTTCCTGCCATGCTAGCTTGGTGGTAATGAATTCCTTTAGCTTATTCTTTTCTGGGAAGCTCTTTATCTCACTTTCAATTTTAAATGATAGCCTTGCTGGGTAGAGCAATCTTAGTTGTAGGCCTTTGTTTTTCATCACTTTGAATATTTCCTGTCACTTCTTTCTGGTGTGCAGCATTTCTGTAGAAAAGTCAGTTGGTAGTCTTATAGGAGTTCCGTTGTATGTAACCCACTGTCTTTCTCTTCCTGCTTTTAGGATTCTCTCTTTGTCTTTAACCTTTGCCATTTTAATTATGATGTGTCTTGGTGTGGGCCTGTTTGGGTTCATCTTGTTTGGAACTCTTTGTGCTTCCTGAGCTTGTATGTTGTTTTCCTTCACCAGTTTAGGGAAGTTTTTGGTCATTATTTCTTCAAATATGTTCCCAGTCCCTTGCCTCCTCTCTTCTTCTGGTATTCCTATGATGCGAATGTTGTTGTGCTTGATGTTGTCCCATACATCTCTTAAACTATTTTCATTGTTTTTTATTCTTTTTTCTTTTTGTTGTTCTGATTGGGTAATTTCTGCTATCTTGTCTTCTAAATCACTATTTGACCCTTTGCTTCATCTAATCTACTGGTGTTTCATTTGAGTGTGTTCTTCATTTCAATTATTATATTCTTTAATTCTGACTCGCTATTTTTTATTTTTTCTATATCCTTCTTTATGTTTGCTGTCTCTTTATCAAGCTTCTCACTAAGTTACTTAAACATTCTTATCATCAGTGTTCTAAACTCTGTCTCTGATAGCTTGGTTGCCTCTGTTTCATTTAGTTCTATTTCTGGAGGTTTCTTCTGATCTTTTATTTGGGGTGTATTTCTTTGTTTCCTCATTCTGGCTGTCGCTCTGTGATTGCTTTGATGTGTTGGGTAAATCACCTATGTCTCTCAGTCTTTGCTGGGTGGTCTTATGTAGTACATGTCTTATGTACTTGAATTGCACCGTCTCCCAATTCTCCTGTCCCTTGTGATCTAGAGGTGTCACTGCTGTTGAAGTTGATCTTTAATTGCTTTTGGCTTGTCAGAGGGTGGGATTGACCCTCAGGATGATTAGCTTGGAGAATTAACTCTGCTCACAGTGTATGAACTGCTGTATGAAGGTTGACCGTCAGAGAAGGATCGGCCACTGCGAGCTCTTGTGCCTATAGAGAATTTCCTTTGAGAGCACTGCTTGTAGTTTCAACCAGGTATCGCTCTGGTTTGGTCTGACGCTGGCCTCTGGGTGTGTTTATGGTATCTCTTGGGTGGGGCTCCCACTCAGGGTTGTTTCAGCCCTGTCTGTTACAGGCCCTTGGCTATCTGGTAGGTGCCTCTAAACAGTATGCAGCTGTCTGCTGCCCAAGCTGGGCCTAGAGACATGTGGCGGTTACCTCTCTGTGATCTGAGGCTGGCTGCCACCAATATTGGTCCTGAGGCAATTTAGCAAAAAGGCCCGGGGCCCCCTAGGGCCTGTTGTCTCCTGTTAGTTGCCTGTACAGCCCAACTGTTGAAAAGGCTCCTTAGGAGCATGTGTCTGCTAGTTAACCCAGTGTTTAGGGTGCCCTGAACACTAGCTGGGCAGGATGGAGTTCACGTGAGTCGTGAAATGAGACCAGTGGTTTTTTACAACGTTAATGCAGATTCAGATCTGGCCTGTGACCCTCTTGTACAGTGAAGGGCATTGCAGCCAACCTCTGCCTCAAGCTCACAAATTCCTGAGAGCTGCTCCCAAGTGGCTGTGGTACAAGTTTGGGGTCACTGAACACTACCAAGATGTCCCTGGGGCTCTGTGGACAATCTGCTGTTGTAAAAAAAAAACCTTTCCATACCTCAGTGGTGGTATGGGGGGGGGGGCAGTCACCCAGGCACCAAGAGTGCCCCTGGCAATGCAGCTGTAGGTGGGCGAGATGGTGTTACAGGTAGCTAAAGGCTGTGGTCAGTGGTTTGTACAAATTCAGTGTAGTCTCAGCTCCTGGACCAGTGCTGGGCCCAGGCTCACTTCACAAAATAGAAACAAAGCAAGGCAAACCAACAACACCAAAAAACAAATACACCCCCACAAAAACATGGCAAACAACGAACAAAGAGGAGAAACAAAAATACAGAAAAGAAACAAAAATAGAACAAGTCAGAAAAACAGTAACCAAAGCAATAAATAACAAGACAAACAAACCAGAGAAATAACAACAACAAAAAACAAAAAAGAAACAGAAAATAGATGAAAGGAAAAGAAGAAAAAGGACCAAAAAGATGACAGAAAAAGAAAAAAAACGAATAAAAAAGACAAAGACGGTAATGATAAAAAAAGTGGGGGGAGAGAAAAACAAAGAAAAAAGAAACGGGTCTCCGCCCGCTTTAATCTGCAGGTCAGTTACTCAGTAATAAAGACTCAGCACCAGCTGTGTGGAGGGCAAGGGCCCAGCGCGGTGTGGGCCTCCCTCCTGGGGTCGCAGGCTCCTGTGAGCTGCCGGAAGTTAGCTGTGGTAGATTCTAGGGCTGTCTCACCACCAAAACTCCCCACAGGTTGCTGCAGACTGTCTGCTGCTGTAAAAACTCTTGGTGGCCTGTGGATGTCCGGCCGGGCACCAGGGGCCCAGGGTGCCCCGGCAACGCAGCTCTAGGTGGGCAGGGCAGGCCCTCAGGGCACCACAGGGTGTGGTCAGTGGCATCCACAAAGTCAGAGCAGCGTGCACTCCTGCACCAGCAACCAGCCCTCGCAAACGTGCCATGAAAGCCTTGGCCAGATAGCGCCACCACACAGCTCTTGGCCCAACACTCTCTGGAAAACTTTCAGTCTCTGCCTGTCTCAACCTGTGGAGGAGAGCGCCTGACAGTCAGGCCTTTCCCTGGCAATGCTGCATAAGCAGTGTGACAGCGGAGACCCAAGGCAGCGTGTGTGCGCGCGCGCCCCCACATCTCAATCAGAAGCCTATGGACCAGGAGAGCGCCTGGCAGGCTTCTGCCTGGCAAGGCTGCACAGGCAGTGCGGAGAACCGAGACCCAAGACAGCACGTGCACGCCTGCGCCAATTCCGCCAGACCAATGCGGACCCGAACCTGACCCTCTGTGGGAGGGCTTAACCCCAAGAAAATGGCACCCTCCTGTACTTCACTTGTGTGCAGGCTCCACACAGGGGTAACAATGGTCCCAAAACCGCCAACTCCCACTACAAAGGCGTTCAGTTCAGTCCTTCCCCACAGTCTCCTGGGCACTCACCCTCCGTGCCACTCTCTCTGCCAGGGACTGGGTGAGTGCTTGCCAGTGAGAAAGTCTGTGTCTGGCTCCAAAGGAGGGCGACTGGGCCTCTAGCCGCCCTCCGCCCCACCAAGTTGAACAAAGAGAGACCTCACTGATTTCTACTGCCAGCTATGGTGGAACTCCCCTTCCAGCGGAGGAACTCTCGGCTGGGGAGCGCCATATGAGGTCGGAGGGTCTCTCCCCCAGCAGGGGAAGCCTCCGCCACTGAGGTATTTCTTCAGGCATTCACCCTCTCTCCATGGGCCTGGAATCAACCTGCCTCAGGTCTCCGCCCCTCCTACCAGTCTTGTCCTGGCCTCTTCTTTAAATCCTTAGCTTAGTTGTTCTGTTCAGCTAATGTTCAGATGAATCCCAGTGTTGAATGTTGTATAAATTATGTGTAATTTTGGTGTGACCCCGGGAGGCAGCTGGCACAGCGCCTGCCTATTGTGCTGTTTAGCTCCTTCCTCTGATTCATTTTTTACATATGTTTACCTTAGATCCCTATAAGACCATGAGCTCTCAAAGGTTGAGACCATATTTTCTTCTTTATATTTTCCTCATGTTGCCCCATGACCAGTGTGGGGCCAAACCCCAAAAAGCAGTTTCCAGGCTCTCGGCCTCACATAGACAGGTGCTGGCTCAGGTAGTAAATGGCCATCAACTGTGATGGGATGGCTATCAGCTGTGGCTAGTTGGCCGTCAGCTGTAACCAGTGAGCCATTGGCCACTAATATAACTGCTGTGGCTATGCTAGCAGAGAAGAGAGAAGGAAGATGGGGGCTAGCAAGAAGATGGTGGCTGGGCTGGCAAGTGTGGATGGCGGTTTGCGGACAGTGTGGATCCAGCCTCCAGTGAGAGTATAGTGCCGCCAGAGAGAATATAGTGGTATGACTCCCCTACTTATGGCTCCGTGGGTGTTCCTTTTTGGCCTCACCATATCCTGCGTTCTTATGTGGGGAGTGGGAGCAGAGACCTCGCAGGTCGCCGGGCACAACAAATGGCGCAGCGAGCAGGGTATGGTGCCGGCCAAAGCTCTCCAAAGAGTGGTGGAGCAGTTTGTGTGTATGAACACTGAGTCTCTGGAAGACCAGGAGGAGCAGCTGCCGGAGAGCTGGACCCCCGTGGAGGGGTGGGAGGACGTGGACGGTTCTCCCACCAGTACAGGAAAAGCCATGCAGCTGCTGGAGAGATGGAGCCCCGTGGAGAGGTGGAAAGATGTGGACGGTTCCCCAACCAGCACAGGCCGGAGAAAGCAAAGGTCGTTGCGGCCCTGTGGGCTGGGAAGTGCTTGCTGAGGCTGCCCGGATGCAGGACTTGTCCCAGAAGGAAGCACTTGCTGAGTCCTCCTTGAGAGATGAGGGTGAGGTCAAGGTTGTCCCTCACCCCCAGGACATCCCTGGCGAATGACTATGGACTATGGGGAATTGCCTTCCATCCCTAATTTAATGGACAGAATGACTGTTTGGGAACATACCACCATGTAGTGGAACTGGGGGATATTTGCTTTTGTGTCTTGACTGGCCGCCATTGAGAATATGTAAGCACCTTGATTGTGAGTCGCTGTTGTTCCAGCAGGGTACCCCGAGAGGCCCAGAGAGAGTGGCAGTGCCCTGAGAGCCCTGGCTGAGTCCAGGAAGTCTGGCTGAGCCCTGAAGATGCCCTGGCTGTGCCCAGGAAGTCGGGCTGTTCCCAGAGAGAGTGGCAGTGCCCTGAGAGCCCTGGCTGTGTCCAGGAAGTGTGGCTGTGCCCACAGAGAGTGGCAGTGTCCTGAGAGACCTGGCTGAGTCCAGGAAGTCTGGCTGAGTCCTGAAGATACCCTGGCTGTGCCCAGGAAGTCGGGCTGTTCCCAGAGAGAGAGTGGCAGTGCCCTGAGAAACCCTGGCTGTGTCCGGGAAGACAGGTGGTACCCTAAGAAGTCCAGGAAGTCTGGCTGTGCCCAGAAGCACTGGTGGTGCCCTGAGAAACCCTGGCTGTGTCCAGGAAGACAGGTGGTACCCTAAGAAGTCCAGGAAGTCTGGCCGTGCCCAGAAGCACTGGTGGTGCCCTGAGAAACCCTGGCTGTGTCCGGGAAGACAGGTGGTACCCTAAGAAGTCCAGGAAGTCTGGCCGTGCCCAGAAGTACTGGTGGTGCCCTGAGAAACCCTCGCTGTGCCCAGAGAGCCTGGCTGTGTCCAGGATATTGCATTCACCTCCAGGCTCCTCGCACAGGGCCCCTCGTGGAAAACGCTTGTCGCGTAGACTGTGAGGCGAGAGCCTGTAGGGGTGGAGTGTGGGGCCAAACCCCAAAAAGCAGTTTCCAGGCTCTCGGCCTCACATAGACAGGTGCTGGCGCAGGTAGTAAATGGCCATCAACTGTGATTGTATGGCCATCAGCTGTGGCTAGTTGGCCGTCAGCTGTAACCAGTGAGCCATTGGCCACTAATATAACTGCTGTGGCTACGCTAACAGAAGAGAAAGAATAGGGGCTGGCAAGAAGATGGTGGCTGGGCTGGCAAGTGTGGATGGCGGTTTGCGGACAGTGTGGATCCAGCCGCCAGAGAGAATATAGTGGTATGACTCCCCTACCTATGGCTCCGTGGGTGTTCCTTTTTGGCCTCACCATATCCTGCGTTCTTATGTGGGGAGCGGGAGCAGAGACCTCGTAGGTCGCCCGGCACGACACCAGCATATGATTGGTATTTAGCACATGTATTATAAGAGAAGGACTTAATAATGAATTGATTTATTACCTAGTTGCAATCTTACAACAAGTCTGTAAAGTAGGTCCTTGTAAAGTTACTGATAATTACAGAAACTAGAATCTTAAAGTTAGCATGGAAGCAACAAATAGATATTGCTGAAATTACAAATTCTCAAAAAATGTTGGAGCACCTCTTCCTATAAAATGCTGGTGTGTGTGCCCATAGCAAATCCATTGCTTAAATAGGAAGTTCTAGAAAAAAATGTATGCATCTAATTAACATCTATCTTGCCATCCAGATGACGAAGCTTTTAATGTTGTTAGATCAAAAATTTACGATAGTATTAAAAACTACAGATTTCAAATACTGGCTTGTATAATCAAATGAATAGAATGAATGAGTGATTTAGTGTAACAAAGGCAAATACTCTGAAAATGTTCAGTTATATGCCACAAGGGGAAGGAAGAGCATGAATCTTCTTGGACATTAAACATTCTATACAAATATTGCAATGCCAATGAAAGTGATCATAAGTATTTAATTGGGGGGGGGATAGAAAACAAATTTTTAAAAAATGCTTAAAAGGATACAGCTGTGTCTGTTACTCCAGCACGAGCTAGATTTATATACTGAAACCTGCAGTTCCTGAGCCAGTACCCATCAAGCCCAGCTCTTGGTGAAGTGGGGGAGGTTCCAGTATGACTGGGAAAAGCTCCATGGGCACAAGAATCTTCCACTGATCTCTATAATTTTCTCCCTAACCCCCAGCCAGTTTGGTTTGGGCTC
This sequence comes from Rhinolophus sinicus, assembly GCF_057876585.1. Lineage (NCBI taxonomy): Eukaryota > Metazoa > Chordata > Mammalia > Chiroptera > Rhinolophidae > Rhinolophus > Rhinolophus sinicus. The sequence continues at coordinate 22,144,529 of NC_142507.1, read as the reverse complement.
TCCAAATTGTAGGTCTTGCCATCACTTTTTCCAGGGACTGAGACCTCTATCCTTTACTGGATATCTGGTTCTAGCTTTATCACTTACTAACTAGCTGATCTTGAACTAGTTACTTAATGTCAACTTTATTCTTTAATCATATCTTTAAAATGAGGATGTTAATTTGTAGGACTGTTATGAAGATTAGATGTAAAGTACTTAATACAGTGCTTTGCATACAGTGCACTCTACATTAATGGTAGATACTATTACTACTAATTGTCCAATGTGGACAGACCTCTCCTTACCTGCAACTCATGTTCTATTATCACTTCTGCCAAGATATACCTATTGTTCCTTTCATCCCCTCACTGGCCTAGATATTTTGGGTGTCATTGCCAGCCAAGATGAGATTTGAATTGGCCTTTGAGCACTAGAATTTGCAAGACTGGCCAACCAAAATAGAGCCCAGCCCTGTTGGTTGGAGTCTTCCGGGTTTTTTTTCTTATTTTCCTTGCTTGTTAACCTGTGGATAAAACACTACAAAAATTATAGCAGATAAGCAGACAATGTGTTTTATGAACCTAGGTCACAGGTGAATTTTTTCAACCTAACTTCCATACAAGTATGAGAAAATACAAAGGGATAAAATGACAATAATGATAGTTTCTGGCTCTGAGAAAGCCAGTGAGACTATCTCCTTTTTTCCTGCAGAGTCCCAGCAGGTTTTACTCACTCTCCTCAGCAGCCTCTCCCAGTACCCTGGCAAATAGTGTGTGGTGGTGTCTCTGCCTCACACCCTGAAGGTCCTGGTTTGTTGCCCTGATGCTCCTGATGGTCACAAAGTGAGCATCACATCTGGGTTTATAGTTCTTTGGAGAAATTACTTTTTTTATTTCTGTGGTGCTCGCACTACTTCTTGGTGACCCTCTTTCCATTCTCATTCACATTCTTTTTGTTTTTGTTTTTGTTTGTTTGTTTTTCTGTTTTTGTTTTTGTTTTTTAATTTATTGGGGTGACAATTGTTAGTAACATTACATAGATTTCAGGTGTACAATTCTGTATTACATCATCTATAAATCCCATTGTGTGTTGACCACCCAGGGTCAGTTCTCCTTCCATCACCATATATTGTTTTTGTTTTTTAAAGATTTTATTGGGGATGGGGAACAGGACTTTATTGGGGAACAGTGTGTACTTCCGGGACTTTTTTCCAAGTCAAGTTGTTTCCTTTCAATCTTAGTTGTGGAGGGTGCCATTCAGCTTCAAGTTGTTGTCCTTTCAGTCTTAGTTGTGGAGGGTGCAGCTCAGCTCCAGGTCCAGTTGCCGTTGCCAGTTTCAGGGGGCTCAGACCTTGCAGGACTCGAGGAGTTGAACCAGCAATCTTGTGGTTGAGAGCCCACTGGCTCATGTGGAATCAAACCGGCAGCCTTGGGAGTTAGGAGCACAGAGCTCCAACCGCCTGAGCCACCGGGCCGGCCGTCATTCACATTCTTTAAGTGTGCTCAGGAAGTTCCCTCTCCCTTCAACCATAACTCTCCTTTCCAGTTTCCCCAAGTGGAGCCGGGTGAGGAGTGGGGATAAGGATGCTCTCCTTGGAGTGCTCTAGTGTCATAGTGCCTTTATTATACTTATTCATTCTTTTTTTTTTTTAATTTTATTAAATTTATTGAGGTGACAATTGTTGGTAAAATTACATAGATTTCAGGTGTACAAAGATGATGTAATACTTATTCATTCTTACAGACCCTTCTCCAGAGGATATCATATCTTTGGCCACTGGGGTTTGGAATAACACCAGAGGTCATAAATTGGCCCACTCCATCGTTCAGCTCCAGTGTGTTGAATTCACCTCTATCTTGCCAGACACAGAGTAACAGACACTGAGTAGACTTTTCACTCTGTATTTGTTGAAAGTAGCTTGAATAAATTCTTTCACCAACAATTAACCAGTGCCAGAGGCCAAATCTCTGAACTCTGCATTCTTCCCATCTCAGGGTGAGTTCCTTGCCCACCTTAAAATCCCTGAGATGCTTGGGGTATCCTCTGTTCCACCTGCCCATCCTTACTTAAGATTTTTGTCCTAATATTGTTAATTGTAGCATGTGTAATTATTGTCTTCTCAGAACTTTTTCATATCATGTTTTTAAAACTCCTGTGAACCATGAGCCATAGAAACAAGTTTCATTGAACATTTTTACTATGTGTGATGTCCTCTCATATTTCTATTCTACTCTATCTACTCTATGAAAAATAATGGCCACAATCCACTAAATCAAATTCTTAACCCATAAATAAGTCTCCTACAGTTTGAAAGATACCTTGTTCATATAAAGCTATTGAAATTCTGCCATGCCATGCCATAGTCTCTTTAGTGAGGACATTTCTGTCCACCTCACAAAGCCTTCTCTGATCATTTATTCTAAAGTAGATCATTAATATTACTTGTCATAGAACATTGTTAATTTCCTTCATAACATTAAAAACAATAGTATTCATTTGTTTATATCCTTATTTCTGTGTCCTTAAATAAAAGATCCACAAAGGCTGAACTTTGTCTTATTGCCATTCTATTCCCAGCACAAAGTCCCCGGTGCGACTTGGTTGAATTATTGAATTAATGACAGAAATCTTCACTACATGTTTATATATAAGGAAGTCTGGCTCTCAATGGCTTTATGCTTCTCTTTCAATTTCACTTACCCAATTCTGGTTGTTGTTTTTTAAGAAGGGACCTTTTTTTTTTTTTTTTTTTTTTTTTTTTTTTTAAATAAACATAAGGTCATTTATGCCATAGATATGGCAGAGGCCAGGCAGCTTCAGGGGTCAAAGTAGTGGATAGAGGGGACTGTCTCTTTAGGGCAAGATCATGAGATTAAATCATCTACAGTCAGTGTTCAAATTCCTAGCAGAGAGCATCTGATTGGCTGAACTTGTATCTCATGTCCTGCTCTTGATTAGAAGAGGGCAGAACACCTTAATGAAAGCGGAACTACATATAATACTTAGTTACTTAAACAAAAACTGTGATGCTGTTACCACAGATAAGATTAGAAAAACAAAACCAATGAATGTTCACTGAGAATATGCTTTTATGGCTACCATTTTTTCAAGAATTAACAATGATAGCCAAGGTGCAATGCTGGCTAAAGTAACAGATAATATTTCTTAGTCTAACAAACCTGTGACTTCTCCAAATCTATATATGACTAATAGGTCTCCTACAGAGGACTTCTGTTGTACTCTGATTTCATATTAACATTATTATTGATCAATTTATCCAAAAAGTATTTAAAATGCCATTTGTGTTCAGTAATAAATGAAGCACTGTGGAAATTTATAAGATGAAAATGAGGCAAAGTACTCCCCTCCAGCAGTGTACAGTCCAAATGGAAGTCAAGACATTGGCCACATTAAGAAAGTGATGTAAGAATGTTTCAAAATTTGTAAAGCAAATGATAGCATTTTATTTATTTATTTATTTTTGCATATCTAGAAAGCAGCTAAAATTCTCCTAAATTCTTTGGTGTAGTAAGAATGAAAAAATATAGTTGTTTACCTTCACTCCAAACCTCTTTAAACAATTGCTTGAGTTGTTAATTGATTCAATTCAGGAACAAGGGAGAGAACGATATTTAGCATGAAGGCTAGATTTCTGCCATGGGCATTGGGTATGCCTTTCTTTGAGGGTAACAGATTTGGCAGGGTGAAGGGAGATAGTTTGGTGTGGGACATGATAAGGTTAAGCTGCTTGCTCTTTCACCAAACTTCTCTTTATTCCTGTGCAAAATATACATAATATACATGCCTGCCAGTAGAAAAGGAAAGAAATCAAAGGAGAGAAAGATAACTCTAAAAGAAATGATTGAACTTGTAGACAAAAAAATTAGTTAAACTTATTTATATTTTATTTAGTGAAATAGAAAGAACGTTACTTCACTAAGTTTATATAAATTTATTTATCGTCTCCTTCCTTCAAATTTTTCTTTTTCCTCCTTTCTCTTCCTCTTCATGTTTACCTCCTTTCTCTAAGAATGTTATATCCTGTTCCCTCAAATACTGAGTATCGTATTTCTTTTTGTTTTGCTGTAGTCCTCATACACCCGGCAATATTAATTTTCTTACCTTCTAAAATTAGTTCCTATTAACTGAGTCCAATTTAGCAAGCCTTAGAATAGAGAATATGGATAATCTTCAAGTAATGAATGTGGATAATCATATTTGTATCTTGAAAGTTTATGTTTCTATAAGAAAATACATAAAATTCCCATAGTGCCAGTTGTAGAATTTTCAAACTAATATGTTGGGATATAAAAGTAAAAGGAAAGATACCTGGCTCTTGTGTAGTCTACAGAACAGACTCAATGATTGTGTCATGTGACTTTGTTCACTCTCAATTGTGTCATTTCCTTTTAATTATTCTTGACTTTCCACAATTGATTTGTGCTATAACATCATTTTAAAATAGCACTTCCCAAAGCATGTTATAAGGAACTCTAGTTTCATAAAAATTTAACGATCCGTATTGGACTAGGAAAGTACTGGGTTAAATAAACACACGTTTCACTTTTCAAGGGCATTTGAGAGTTATTGAAATAGGATGTCATATATGTCGCACTCCCTAAGCTTATTTAACTACATGTTCTTTTTCTTTTTTTTAGAATCATAAAGGTTTTTTATTTTCTGGTAAACATTTTGGAAAAATGCTAAGTTAGGTTATCTGAAAATTGCTTTATGGAATTTCTCATTCTGCAGAAATATTGTCTTCAAGTAATGACATGTACTGTATATGACTTCAAAGTACTGAAGGGCTATAAACTCACCTTTTTAAAAAAATGAGAATTAGGTGTTTTCTGATATTGGTGAGCTATCATTTGTGATATTAAGATCAATACACATACTAATGTCGGTATAAAGTATCATCAAATTAAATAAAAGGATTTTTATTTAATTTAGTGAATTAAATAAAATAATTTTTAAAATTAGTATGTTATATTTAGAATAAAACATGGTGTAAAACTTATTATACCCTTCACCCTTCTTGTTGAACTTTTCCTGTGCTTCCCTTAGTCTATTCAAGTGAGTGCATATGTTTCACTTAGTATTTATGCAACATACAGTCACGCTGTATGATTGTGCATATTCCAGATTTCACAAACTTGAATGACAATTTTGCTTCTGCATTTGGCTGTTTTTTTATTTCGGTAATGATGACTAACTCAACAAGTTAAGCAATTATTTACATATAAGCATATGTATTGTATAGCACAGTTACAATATTTAGAAATTTCACTTTAAGTGGCGTAGATTATATATTGAACTATTTGGTGTTCTTTGCCTGTTAGCCTTTTTGCATTTCCTACAACCAAAATGGGCTGTGTAATAGGATCACTGCTATCATTGACCTCTTCATGATGCTGTGACAAAGGGTCATACTAATGAAATTCTGTGCCTGGAAACATCTATGGGATTATTCTCTTCCTATGGAGACAGGTGATGGGTTTAACTGTGACCCACAATGCTAGCTCCTAGACTCATATTCAAAGGCTGAATTGTGCATGAAACCATCACATTCTTATCAAATGCGCCCCCATCAACATACGCACATCAGACTCATTCCAGTGTAGTGACTGGTTATTTTTAATAAATGACACTGCCCTGTATGGTGCTGACAATTGTCATTGTTTTCTAAATAATGTTAGGAACAGGCACCAACCAGCAAGTAAAAGTAGACAGTCCACATCAAATGTATTCTTATAATGTCTCAAGTGTTTTAGGTTATTTGCTGTTTTAAAGTAAGAAAGTTCATTTTCTTTCTTAAGAGGTGAAGCAATACATGAGGAATTTAGTGACCAGTGTTGACAAGAATAAAAATGGCCAAAGGCTTAGGACTCATGTCACCCTATGAACCAGATAATTCTGCTCTCTACCAGTGACTATGGTCCACATGGATGCTTGGGCCAAAACAATCCATGAAGTAGCATTTTAAAAAGTCCTTCAAAATATAACCAAGAACCTCAACATATCCTGATGAGGTTAGGTCAAATATCATCTTTACATACAAAGATTTGCAAAATATAATTTATTTAAGGACTCATGAAAGGAAACAAGAAAAGCAGGAAATGTGGTTGAAGGAATTTTAAAGTTAAGGCAGGAGTATAAATCTTTTTTTATTATACAGGAATTTTGTATTAATTCATGAAAGAGAGAAAATGCACACCCAGTAGGATGACTGAACATATAAATTAGACTGAAGAAATGTTAGGTGTAAAATGAAAAGAATGATAAAGGAGGGCTTTGCACAGTCTGTAACCTAAGAAGTGATTGTCTACTCACAGGATGAAACTTTTTTATTCCAAATGTCAAGAAGAATGGCAGCAGTGCTGGAGGTAGGGAATGAGTGGCACATCCTGTTGGGTGAAAAATACATTTTCCCACCTCATTTTTCAAAGATTCCTCCTAGATTCCATCCTCTTCCTTAGAACTCCTGATAGTCAATAAATCATCCAGTATGACCTGTCTTACTTCCTAAATAGTTCCCAGCATTACCTTCCTCTCCATCCCCCTGTATATTCACGTGTGGTCTTTATATTCATGACTCTCATTGGTTCTGTGCTCATCACGTAATACTATTGCTGTCTTTAGCATGCCTGTCGTGTGGGAATCGAGACAGTGAAAGCTAGGAGGCACAAGGCATACACATCTAAACATAGCAAGTTTTATAACACAGTCATTAAGTTCAATTTGCTATAAACATTAGATGTCAGAAAAAAATCACTTAAAGATAACTACTCTTCATCTACAGAAAACGATAACTTTTAAGGAAAGTCAACTTTTTACATAAACTCATTTGAGAATGTCTCTTATTTATTATGTATTATTTATTTCACTTATTATCAGTGCTCTCATTTCTCAGAAGCCTTGGACACATGTATGAAATATAAATGGAATAATTAAATCCAATAGTTAAAATCCCCACAAAGAAAAAACATCAATGTAATGTTATTGTTTACAATTTAATTGAAGAAATCATTTAAAATGTGTAACAACTTAAAAAATTTAATAAGGCCTTCACCCTCATCTACAAAATGAGGAGACTGAATCTAACTTCATGTAGGCCTCCTCCTGTTAGTCCTTATACAGTAGCACCATATCTGTTTTCTTCAGTGCTTACCACGTTGTAATTATTTTATTTGTTTCCATTTTGTGTGTTCCATTAAAGATTTGGTGAAATGTATGTATGTATATATATGCACATACACACACACATTTTTATTTCTGTCTCTAAACTGTGATTCTGGATCCAAAAATTTATTAAAAGTAAACATTGTCTCTAAACAACCCTGATCATTAGGGCTCCCTTCCACTTGACTGATGATTGTTTAAAAAAGAATCACTTCACTTCAGTCAGAAATTTCCCTTGTCATTAAAGCATTTTTTTTTCTTTCTAAAGAATTGAATAAAGCCTTTGCAAAGGAGCAGAGCAGCAGCAGCTGTCCCCAACTGGAAGCATGCCATCAGACATCCATGGCTGGTTCCCAAATAGAGCAGACATGCCCTGGATAAGGCTCCTAATGGTCTTTGCTTAAATTTATTCTGCCTGTAATGTAGGCAGCAGTGGAAGTCTGCCCTTCACTCTGAAAGGGTTAACAGCATTCATGGTCCACCTTGGTTGATTTTGGCTCAGCACTCTGACCGATGCTTCTGTGCAGGACCAGAGGTTGTGAAGCAAAAGAACATAGTAAAGGAAAAAGAGAGCTGGGAGTCACTGAGGTGATGGAGGTAAGGTACCTCCTCCACCTTGCACTCCACTCTTCACTAGAACCTGATAGTTTCCTCTAGTCATTTCAGCTTTCTCCATACCTAGACTTGACCTTTTGGCTTATCCAGAGCATAGTTCTGGGTCTGGAACATAGTGAATGCTCAATAAATAGTTGGATGGATGGATAGATATATAGGTAGATGAAAAAGAGGAAAGGAAAGAGGGAAGGAGAAAGAAAGGAAGGAATTGAACACTTTTTCCTTCATATTAAAATTCTCCTTTCTTCCTGGTTTCGTCTCTTGTGTTGATCTTCTGTCTCTATCACCATGTGCGTATCCTTCCCTCTGTAAAGGAAGTACGTATTACTCTCTCCAGGCCATGGTCCTGTTTTTGTTTATCCTTGTGACTATAACATTTGTGTGGGTTTCCCCATAGGATTCCCTTGGCCTCCCTACAGAGTCTTAGTCCTGCATTATCAAATTCCCTAGTTGGAAGGTCTCCATTATGCATCTACTACATCCTAAAACTAAATATAGCTATCATCAAATTAATTGGTGTTTGTTTTTTTTCTTTTAACTTTTCCAGGTTTTCCTGGTCCCTGTGTAAATCACTACCCTTTTGGAAACCTGGGTTTGAAATCTCCTAGTCATCTTTGCCTTTGCCTGCTCTTTTGTTTCAGCCTTTGCTACCCCCCTGCCAGCTCATTCCTCTTCCTCTATGCTGACTGTGATGCAATTGTTTTCTAGGCAGGCTTCCTGATTCTATTTCCTTCCCACTAAAGTTGATACTATTCACTGAAGAACAATTAATTTTCCCAAATTACTTATCTGTTCATGCTACTCTCTGGTTTAGAAATCTCCAGTGACTTGTTATGGTTTAAGGCAGTGGTTGCCCAGGATTTTAGATATGATAGAGTAGTAAATAGAACAATTAAAAAAAATCAAAACTAGAAAAAAATTACGGAGAGCAATCACTTATTTCTCTTAGAAAGATTTTTTTTTTTAAATTGCCATTTATGATAGCCATTATTACATTTAGGGAAAGACATTTTAATCCTAAAAGGTAGGAATCACAAACTCAGAATAGAAGACAAAAATGGGAAACAATGCTTTTATTAAAAAGCTCAAACCTTTGGTCACCTCTATCTCCTTGTTCCTTGGACTGATGACAACATCCCTGCAGCAGTGCTGTCCAGCTCTGTGGAGCCTCAGAAAACACTCTCAGTCCCTTCTTAGTTCATCTCTCCTCCTGCCAGCAGCCACTGAGTCTGATCTCATCTGAGCACTGGTTTTACTGAAGAGGCACATGACATGTTTCCTGGCCTATTTAGGTCTTTGTTTCCTCCTCTGAAAACGAAGATTTTAAAATTGATGAAAATGATTGGTTTGTTCCAGTCCTAAAGATTATATTGTTGAGTGATTGATTTACCTAATCAAAGATAATAGCTATGTTCATTTAAATCTGTTTTTCTGTTTGATAAACTCAAAATATTGAGAACTATAGGCAAGAACTTTCCTATCAGAAGGTGAGGAATCAAAATGAGTATTAAATGGAAACTATTCTTTATTAGCTTGGTTAGCTTGACATCTGTAAATTGTGAAAGCAGAGAACACCATGAGTAAAGTGGGATAGGATGATGAAAATACTCATTTCATACACATCATTCTAGTGTGAGAGGAAAACAAAATAAAGTCATCCTTGATACGATAAGAGACTATCTGGAGACGTCATCAAAATGGCGGCATGAGGTGAGCCTCTGTAAATCTCCCCTGGAATTTACAACAAATGGGACAACTATAACTCCACAAAGGACTCCGTGCACAGCAGACAGGCAAGACAAAGAGGCCCACTACTGAATTCACCTAAAGGTGGGCAAATCGCACGAGCAGGGGAGGAGGGAAGGGAGACGGGCGGAGATGGGGCCGCACGGGTAGAGGACACAGACCTAGCTCAGTGCTCCGACCTCACTGCATTCTGGAGCTACCGCAGCTGTGGGAGAGGGAAGAACTAGGACTGCTAGGGCTCCATTTATGGCCCACATGGCTGAATGGATAGCATATAACGCGGCTGAACCCAACACTCATGGCAGAGACATCGGATCAAAGACTGAGGGAAGAAGGTTGAAAACAGCGGTTTAAGCCCTCACTGCTGCAGAGAACGGAAACCGTAGGCACTGAGACTAGCCGCCCCCTCCCTACCTTCCCAGAGCTCGCCCCGCCCCGACCTGCATGGTGCTAGAAGCGGAACAGGAGCAGTGTCAGATCAAAAGAACAGAATATTTGCTGTTCTGAGAACTGTGGTCCGCAGACACAGATTCGCAGCCCAACTAGTTCCCGCAAAGGGGAGGGAGCTATGGAAGCAGAACCAGCTGTGGTGGTGGTCGCCGCCATTCCTCTGGGCCACCTCTCACAACTCACCCCGCCCCTGGCCCCACCTATCTGGGCAGATCCCTGCAAGAGTTAACAGGCCTGCTGAAGCATACAAGCTCTGAATCTAGTGCAGGAAGAGCTTTGGAACTTCAAAAGCTCTCCGCATACCCACACGGACACTGCGCCCTGTGACCCAGGCAAACTATTAACAGAGGAGAAGCCCGGCTCCCAGGGAATCTTCCCATTCTGTGAGAAGCTGGAATAGTGCAGAGAAAACAGCACTACTGTGTGAGAGAGAAAAAAACGCTGCAGTCGGAGAGAAAATAAAACATTCTACCAACAAATACTGGAAAACAAAAGAAAGACCTCTTCCTATCAACCTGTTGCAGAAGTCACTCCTGTAGATATCTAGGAAGAGAAATAATAAATCAGTAATTGTAATGAATAACCAAGGCAACAAGACAGTTCACAAAGAAAGTGAAAAGTCTCCAGAAAAGGAACTTAAAGATATGGAAATACGTGACTTAAATGACAGAGAATTCAAGATTCCAGTTCTGAAAAAACTTAACGAGATGCAAGAAAACACAGAAAGGCAGTTTAATGAACTCAGAAACACAATAGAAGAACAACATGTGCATTTTATGAAAGAAATTGAAATTTTAAGAAAGAACCAAATAGAATTTCTGAAAATTAAGAACTCAATATAAGATATTAAGAATGAAATAGCCAGCTTAGGTAGTACAGTTGACCAGATGGAGGAAAGAATCAGTGACATCGAAGATAGAAACCTGGAAATGACACGAATGGAAGAAGAAAGAGACGTGAGACTTAAAAGAAATGAAAGAACTCTACAAGAACTTTCTGACTCCATCAGAAAGAGCAATATAAGAATAATGGCCATACTAGAAGAAGAAGAAAGAGAGAAGGGAACAGAGAATATATTGAAACAAATCATCGATGAGAACTTCCCAAACTTGTGGAAAGAACTGGATCCTCGAATCCAAGAAGCAAATAGAACACCTAATTATCTCAATCCCAATAGGCCTTCTCCAAGGCACATTGTATTGAAGCTGTCTAAAATCAACAACAAAGAAAGAATCCTCAAGGCAGCCAGGGAAAAGAAGACAGTAACCTACAAAGGAAAGCCCATTGGATTACCACCAGCTTTTTCAGCAGAAACTCTACAATCCAGGAGGAAGTGGAACCAAATATTCAAACTATTGAAAGAGAGAAATTATGAGCCAAGAATAATATATACAGCAAAGATATCCTTTAGATATGAAGGAGGAATAGAGACATTTCCAGACATACAGAAGCTGAGGGAATTTTCTAATACACGACCTGCAGCACAAGAAATACTAAAGGAGGCTATTCGACTACCATCAACAGGGACAATTTGTGGCAACCAAAACATAAAACGGGGGAGATGAACTGGAATATGGGAATGTAGAAAGTAAGCGTGCTGAAGAAAATGGAATACTCTAAATATCAAACTTTCTTTTACATAAACTTAAGGGTAACCACTCCAAAAAAATCCAGAACTGAAATATATACTGTAATAAAAGAAGAAACAGAGGGAAACATTATAGAATACCACCACACAGAAATAATAGACAACAACAAAAAGGCAAAGAAACAATGGAGACACAGTCTTACCAGAAAACAAAAGATAGAATGACAGGAAATCCTCACATATCAATAATCATCCTAAATGTAAACGGACTGAACTCACCAATAAAAAGGCACAGAGTAGCAGATTGGATCAAAAAACTAAACCCAACCATATGCTGTCTCCAAGAGACACATCTCAGCTACAAGGACAAGCAGAGACTCAAAGTGAAAGGGTGGAAATTGACACTCCAAGCAAATGGTATCCAGAGAAAGTTAGGTGTAGCCATACTGATATCAGATGAAACAGACTTCAGGGTGAAAAAGGAAACAAGAGACAAAGATGGACATTTCATAATGGTAAAGGGGACTATACAACAAGAAGACATAACAGTCATCAATATTTATGCCCCCAATCAGGGAACACCGAAATATACCAAGCAACTACTAACAGAACTAAAGGGAGAAATTGAACAAAACACAATTATGCTAGGGGACTTAAATCCATCACTGACAGCTATTGATAGATCATCCAAACAAAATAAATAACGAAATAGCCGCCCTAAATGACACATTAGATGAAATGGACATAATTTCATCCTAAAACATCAGACTATACGTTTTTTTGTAGTAGAGACTATCTGCCCTCCCATTTCATTTAGCTATGAAGGAACCATTGATTTTACACTGTCATTTTTAATCCCTTTGATTTTGCTTTGTTTACCTCCAGCCACCCCCACCCCCCCCCATGTCCTTCCCATTCTGAGGAAGGCAGAGTTCAATTTCAGGTATCAAGACAAAAAAAGGAGGAGGGTCATCAAGCAGTCATACCAATTCAGATTTTTTTGACCAAAGGAATTGTGAGGCTTGTGATCCCTGATCTGGGCAGATAGGTGTGATCTCTTGAGTCCGTTTTGTAGACTTTCAGTGCTATGGGGGAAGAGCTGAGTGAAAAATGAGTTCAAAAGAATATGGACACAGTGTCTATAGTGGAAACCCCACCTGCTGAGTAGAAATACTTATCAACCCTAGGCATTCCACCCCATTTGAAATTTTCACTACCAGTGTGTGTAATATACTTAAGTGCAATATATTCATAAGCAGATTTCCAACCCTGAGTGCCAATTATCATTCCAGATCCATTTGGTGTAACTGGGGGTTTCATAAATTGTTCTTTGATGTTAACATGTGTATTAAAGTGATGAGTGGGCTAATAAAAAAAAACCACACGGTATTTTGTCTTTTCCAGTTTTATATCTCCCTGACAAGGCATTGTTGGTTGAAAATTGAATGCCTTCTCCATCTTTTCATTCCTCATCACAGATCGCATCTTGCCTCTCAAAAGTTATTTCCTATTATGCTGTACATCCAAGTCCCCTGGCTCTTGTGGCCAAATGGAGGGACCCCTGGATAGCTCTCTTCAGATATGAAAGTGGAATTATCACGTTTGGTGTGGGCAGCCAACTAACTGGTCATTAGTGATGCTTGACTGAGTGCCAGGAAGAGGCCATTAGCTGGCTGCACTGCTGGGAAGAGCCCATTAGCACCCAGCCGCCAGCTATGGTTTGGAATGTGGAGCAAGCTATATGTTCACAGCCTAGAAGTTGTGCTTCTCTCAGTACCTGCAGATGGTTTGGATAGCATGTAATGATGAATCATACTCCACAATCACTTTGATACTTTATCCCTAAGACATAAAAAAGACAGAAGAAAAATGAAAATTATGGTCAGTCCCCTGTTCATGAGGCTTCTATAGAAGCATCAGATGAACTTTTTTATCTTTATGAACATAAGAGGGTCATGTAGAAGTCTGAATTTTTCCCGTAATAGGATTTTGTTACATGCAAAACCCATACTTTAAAAATTACTCATGAGCTAATTAAAAATGATGTATCACAACCTTAGGATGATATTCTTAAGAGAGCATCTGTTTTGTCCTCCATGTCTCCCATCTCATTTTGGGGCATTTCCAAAAAGGACATAAGGTATTATATCACTCAGGGTTCTTCAGAGAATCAGAACCAATAAGGTATATATGGGAAAAGATTTATTATGGGAATTGGTTCATGTGATTATGGAGACTGAGAAGTCCCATGATCTGCTGTCTGCAAGCTGGAGACACAGTGTGGAAAAGTAGAGTTGGTCAGGCTTCCCTCCCCAGCCAACTGCTGACCCTGACTGGCCCACCAGTCCGATAAGATGGGGTGCTGCGCAGGCGCAGTCCATTCTAACATGTAAATGTAAATATCCTCCTGTAAGCACCTTTGGCTGTAAGCCACCTTTGTGTTGGTGGGATATAAAAAGATCCAGCGGTTTTGGGGCGGGAGCAACTGCTGAGCTGGACTGCTGTGTAATGCTGTGAGACAGGCTGGTGAAGCCTGTAAATAAAGTATGTCTACTTTGCCTTCGACTCCATGCATCTTCTTCCAGCTCCCCAAGACTCAGACACCTTACCCCCAGGACTCAACCCAATCAGACACCCAGGAAAGCTGGTGGTGTAAGTTCTAGTCCCATTCCAAAGACCTGCCCTGAGTCCAAGGGAACCAGTGGTGTAAATCTCAGTCCAAGAGCAGAAGATCAGCTCAAGTAGGCAGGCAAGAAGCAAAACGGGGGCAAATTCCCCCTTCCTTCACCTTTTTGTTCTATTCAAGCCCTCAGCAGATTGGATGATGCCCACCACACTGGGGCGGGCAAACCACTTTATTGAGTCAACTGATTCAGATGCTAATCTCATCTGAAAAACCCTCACAGACACACTCAGAAATCATGTTTAATGTGGGCACCTGTTGGCAGTCAAGTTGACTCATAAAATCAGCCATCAAAAGGCTCCAGCAGTGGGCATCAATGAGCTCTCCACAGCCCGAGTATCCTGATGGTCTTGGATCTCTCTGCCTTGTGTTCTGGCTCTGTGTGTCCCTTTGTCCTTCACAGACCTTTAGATGCCTGCATCCTTTTCAGGCTGTGTCCTTCTATGTCTTTTCTGCCCACTCTGAGTGGGGCCTGGACAGGAAGGAGGGGCAGTGTATCTGTGGGAGAAGAAGTGGGTACATGAAGGATGAGCAGACTAGTTTGGGGAAAGTTCTGTTTATGGGTCACTTTTTACTCTCTGTTTTGATCTAGGCAGTTGATTGGAATTAATTAGTCACTCAATTGGAAAGGGAAATTCATTTTAGGGGCACAGAAATGTCTCACAGGGTTGGCCTCAGAATGGACAGGAAGTAGAGCATGTTCATTGATTGCAGTTCCTGCATTTTACTCCAGTGTTCCACCATTAATGAAATTCATGTGTACTCCTTCGTGTCTACTGCTTTCTGTCTCTTTGCTTACTCAGTCTCTTATCCCATTCCCAATTCCCCATAGGAGAATCTGATTCAGCCCACCATTTTTTTCACCTGTCTAAAGTTGGAATGCTCACTTTCAGGTCAGGAAGTTCACTTGGTTCAGCAAGCTGTGCTGGGAGAAAGGCATACCCTCATGCCTGCACTCACTTCACAGGCACTGGAAGGAAGAGGATTCTTTGAAAAGGTGTACGCATGCCATGCGTGCAGAGCATGTTTATTACATGGCCAAGAGCCAGGACACTTGCCACAGCAAAGTAGACCTGATTTCCCAGTCACAGAGCTTATTTGTGGCAGGAGGTGGGGATGCCCCCAAAATATGCAAATGCCTGAACTGTGATTTTTAAGAGAAAACTGCAAAATTGCGAAGTTGAGCTTTTCCCACATTTGCTTTAGCCCCTTGTCTCCTTAACCCCATTGAGACACCCTCCTTTAATACTGGGTTAAGAAAATGTAACAAGAGTGTACCTATAGAAAAAAATACAGGAGCAGAAGACAGTATTTCAGAAACTATAATGATTACATTTGTAAATTTAGAGATGAAAGAAAAATTAGATAAGAAAATTTGTCCTAAATGGGAAACCCAGAAAATGTGTGTCAGAGCCAGAAGGAACTTATGGGTGAGTGACAGAGTCAATGCCATTATCGATCCCCTGAAGTCCAAATTAATATCACACAGAATTTAGGAAACTGTGGTCAAGAAAGATATTAACAAAATGTGATTCCTGTGGACCAAGAATGAAGAAGCCTTCATTACCCACATAGATACAGCTTTCAATTTCACACTGGTATAATTTTAATAGCCTAGAGCCCCTCAGTCCTGAAAATGCTGTCAATCTTGCACCCAACCTATAGATCTGGATATTCTTCTTTAAAAAAAAATGTTATTGCATTTAAAGCAATGCAGAGTCAGATTATTGGAAAAAATACTTTGTTTTCCATTCTTGTACATTTATAACTACCTTGAAAATACTTTTTATTAAAAACAAACATGAATTTTGAATTAAAAACAAAAGAGGCACAGATTTTTAGGTCACCCCAAATTAAATATGACGCGTGAGTCTTAAGACTGCCTCTGAACTTAAATGTATTCAGTCTGAACCAGACATTTTTAAATGTCTTCTACTCAAATCACTCCACATTGTACATATCACAAAACCTTATTATTTCCAAATTCAAACTCTTGTTAGAATTTGTATCACTCCAGTAGTTTTATATCAGTAAGAACACTTGCAATGTTGAGTGATTTTAAGGTAATTGGAGCCTATTTATTTTAACAGGCATTGTAATCTGGCAGCCAGTGAAGCAAACACAGGAATATCGTAGTAAATGGGGATATTTGTACCATGTTTCCCCGAAAATAAGACCTAGCCGGACAATCAGCTCTAATGCGTTTTTTGGAGCAGAAATGAATATAAGACCCGGTCTTATTTTACTATAATATAATACCCAGTCTTTATAATATAATATAATTAATATAATATAATATAATATAATATAATATAATATAATATAATATAATATAATATAATATAATATATAATATAATACTGGGTCATATATTCATTTTTGCTCCAAAAGACGCATTAGAGCTGATTGCCCGGCTAGGTCTTATTTTAGGGGAAACATGGTAGCAATGACTTATCACCAAGAACACAATAATCATATGCATTAAAGGTACAATGAAAACCAGGTGTGATGGCTCTAGGGAACCTCTCAGGACATCCACAGACTCCTTTGGCTATGGAGGCAGCACAGTAGAGTGATTAGGAATGCAGACTCTGTATTTACCCTCTGTGTGTCTTTAGGCAATAGCTTTAGTTGTTATATTAGTTTCCCATGGCTGCCATAACAAATTACATAAACTGGGTGGTTTTAAATAAAAGAAATTTATTCTCTCACATTTCAGGAGGCCAGAAGTATGAAATCAAGGTGTTGGAGGGTCAGTTTGGTTCTTCCTGGAGGCTTTGAAGGAGAATCGATTTCATGCCTCTTTCCTAGTTTCAGGTGGTGGCCAGAAGTCCTTGAGGTTCATTCTCTTGTAGTTGCATCGCTCTAATCTCTGTCTCTATCTTCATGTGGCCTCTCCTCTGTATCTCTGTGTGTCTTCTCCTTATAATGTTATCAGTCATTGGATTTAGGGTCCACCCTACTCCAGTATGTTCTCATCTCGATCCTTGCTTTCATTATATCTGCAAAGACCCAATTTCCAAATAAGGTTACATTCTGATCTTCCTGCTGGACATGAATTTTGGCGGGACACTATTTTACCCACTACAGTTGCCTCAACTACAAAGTGTAGGTGCTAAGAGTATCTGCTTCACGCCTTATCAGTTGTTATGATATATCAGCTAATGGAGATAGAGTGCTTAGAATAGTACTTCGTGTGTAATAAGCAGAGTATATATATTTTAGCTTACTTACAGTAATTACCTATAGTAATAAGTAAAAAGATCACACTAAATAAGTTCATTTTTGTTTGCCATAGACTCATTTGCAGGTACATTTATAAGTAAAGCACATCACCTTCCATCATAACACCATCTCCCTATCTCTCATCTCCTTTACCTAGAAATTGTCCATGTTTAAAGACAAACCTTGACACAAAATGCTGCCACAGAAAAAAGAAAGCCAAACCAATCCACAGCCGACCCTGGGTAACAAGAGGACAAAGAATCCATCAAAAAAGTGCATGGCTGCTGGTTGCCAAGTTACAAATTGGGCCTAGATAACTAACTCACTTTAATTAAATTGCCTCTGACTGAGCTTCGGGCTATGATTTTTCATATTGAGTTTGGCTCTGTGGTGAGCCGGCTCAGGTCTCTTGGAATAAAATTGTGGTCTGACCGAATTTCAAACCCAAAAGCTTGTCTCATTCCAGACCCGCTGAACCAGTATAGGCATCATACCTGGTCTGCACTGAAAAAATGTTCTCAGGATACAGGCTCAGGATGGCCTTTCCAGGACTCCGTGAGTCTGGCGTGTGGAGGGGCATACACACCAGCTTGTAACTGCCCAGGTGCAGGCAGGAATGAAGGGGGAGCGGGTATACAAGCGAAACAGAAAGCCGGAACTCAGTGCTTTGCTGTCTTTCCCCTCCTTCCCTTTGGGAAATGTTGTTGAGTTAGGGTCTATGGGTCTGCAGACAGCCCCCCACTGGCCAGGATTTCCAGTGATTTCTGCCCTTGTGTCTCCTGGACCACAAGAAGAAGCACTTCATATTAACTCGTATGATAATTTATTGAACATGACTCCAGTGCAATCCAGACAAGGCTGGAGATATTTCCAAATGCAGATGGGAAGGGAATCACCTGAGCCTGTTTAACCACGTGGGTAGCACATGGAGCTGGCCTTGGGTGGACTCTCTGTCAAAGCTGACTGACTCCATGACTCACAAATCAAGTCCTCATGTGGTAGATGACCAGCACACATTGGCAATGCAGTACCCTGGATGGACTCATGATTTATACCTGCCCCCACTCTGTGCCTCCATTTACCCTTCACACCACAGCTGCTCACCATTCCTTGAACACCAGGCCCTTTCCCCATCTTGATGTTTGCATCTGTTCTTCCCAACTTCCCATCTGGAAAATTTCTATTTGTCTTTAAAGCAGAAGCAAAGCCAGCTTTTCATAGAGGAGAGTGAGGGCTGTTGGGAAACCAAGCCACCCTGTAAGCACCTATCTTCCTGTCTCTGTCCCTTCCCAATGCTGTTTTCAATCCCTGCGTTTCCACTGCTTCTTTAATAATGACAGTCTTCAAAACCATCCTCATGGCAACCTATCACCTATTTATGGTTGAAAATTGTGTACTTATGATGGGGAATCAATTCTCTCCTTTCCCCTCCACCTTTAGTTACACTTCTGTTTTAACATCTAGTTCAAATGTCACTCTGATTTGAAGTCTTCATCCACACTCCAAGGCAGAGGTAGCTTTTCTCCTTCTCTGAGTCCATAGCACTTTATAGAAAACCTTGTACCCATTATTCCCTCCTTTAATGAGCTGAGTTCATTGCATGGGGGACAGAGAATGTATCTCAATCACTTTCACACATTGGTCATTAGCAGAGAATTTAACATATAGTTGCCTCAGTGATCAATATAAGGAGCGAGAGAATGAATACTGTTCAACGCATATCATATTTTTAAATTAATTTTATCCAGATGTCATATGTCAAAATCTTAGCCCAGAAATTCAAATGTGAAAGAAATAATCACTTTTTTTTTCTTTTTCATAAGTCAACTGGATTTGTAGCACTGACCCCCTCATGCTTCTGGGCTGGTGGAAAAATTAACCTGTCACACTCTGTGTCCCCTCTTCCTCCATCCCTGTGGTGGTATACTGCTCAAGTTTTGGGGTATCACCAAAGCACTGGCACAGGGTGCTGTGGGCCTCTGGTCCTGGGTAACTATTTGACACGAGCATCTGCTGAAACTTCCCTTTTCATGGTCTGAAGTGTTCTTTCAGGTCCAGCAGACTCCACTGCCCGTGACCACACTCTGGACATTGAACTCTTTTTGAGGTGTTATGGGTGCTGTCTGCCTTTTTTACTCTGGGGTCTTATTTCCTGCCCAGAGGGCTATAAGAAAATCAGGCCATAATGCCATGATCTTGGTTGCTTGATCTCTCCTCCTCCTTCAAGCCCAGGAGAAATATTTTTCAGTCTTGCCTGAGGGTGAGGAGAGGGGATCAAGAGCCTCATTCTTTTGCTGCTTTTCCAAGACATCTTTTTTCTACCAAAGAATCCCTTTCAGTTATTTTTGCTTCCTCTAAGTATCTCCCAAGTTCTAAGGAATTAAACTGTTGGAAAACAAAGGAAAACAAATTCTTGGTCACATATTTTCTCTGAGGCAATGATTCTATGAACTAATATGATTTGAGGGGAGCAAAGATGAAAATGAGAACTAATCAATAGGAGAACAATCACAAAATACTGTAGCTGAGATAAATAGAAGTTTATTTGTCTCTCTCATGAAACCATCTAAAAGTAGATAGGAGGGCCAGCCAGATGTACAGCTGAGCACCAGGAGGTCAATGGTACCATCCCCAAAATGCAGCTTCCATCTCTGGGTCCAAGGCTGCTGGTTCAGCTGCACTGTCTTCCAGCCAGCAGAAAGCAGGAAGCAGAATTCAGGACACGTGTGGCTGAGGTGATGACCTGGCGTTACACACACCACTTCTGCTCACTCTCTTTGCCCTAAAATAAGTATGTCCACACCTAGCTGCAAGATAGGAAGACATGGTCAGGAGCTGGCTGCCATGAGCTCAGCTAAAACCTTGATGGAAGGGGTGGTTCTATTATTAGAAGGAGAAAGAGAGAATTCATTCTGAAGACTAGTCAGCAGTCTGTCACATACAAGGAAAAATAAAAACAACATAAATTAAAACCTCAAATATTGTCCGATTATGTTGGCAACAAAGCTATTCTGATTCCACTTTATGGATAAATAAAAGAGGTTCAGAGGACATGGATAATTTACCCAGGTTCATATAGATATCAAATAAGTAAATGGTGGCGTTAACACTCGATCCTAAATCTGTACATAGGCTTCAAAATTTATACATTTCTCCTAAACTAATTATTGATTAATTTGTGTGAATAAATTTTAAGATTGTCTTTCAGTTTCAATGGTTAAATAGTATGTTTTATTTTTTCATATTAACCTATCTGAAAATTGTACTAATTTGGGTTGTTTCAATGTTCTTTGTTCTTTACAATTATAGAATTTATTGTTACAGTAATGTTTGAAATACCAATGGATTCTTAGGATATTGGAGCTTGAAAATACTGTTAGCTTCACTGCTTCGTGTTAGGTAGAGATGTCATGAATTTGTGTCACTTTATACATGAAGTATCTTGTTTGGTCATGAGTGATAGCTCAAATTGTGTTCGGATTGAAAAGGAAGGCAACAGATCAATATCAATAAACAATGCTCTACCATACGATGCTTTTTTATATGCAAAAGACGTATGCCTCAGCCCAGAGCAATTTAGAAATGCCTCTCTCCTTGAAAACCAAGCAGCATCTTTTCACTGATGTCCAGCCCCTGAGAACTGGAGCGTGTCTCTGTGGACTTTGCTTCCTGTGCTGTCCTTAGATTCTGTGTCACCTGCTCCTGCTCCTCCTCCCAGTTTCCACATCATTTATTGTGCTCTTCTTCCTCATTAGGCTTCTATATGTGGACACTCTTCTAATATTCTGCCCTGGAACTCTTCTTATGCTGGGTGTTCTCTTTTAGAAACCCATCCATTCCCATTTTTTCAACAATTTAGAAAATTGCCAAATTTATATATCTAGCCATGACCCCACCTAGCATACTACAACGATTTCCTGATATCCTGTCTCCAATTTTTCTATCCAAGCTCCCATTCCATCCTGCACCTTTCAAAAGCGGACTCTTTCACACAGGTTGCATGGCAGTTGGCACTTGAAAGAAGCTCCCAAGGGCAAAGATGCTTGGAAGTCACCCCAAAGTGCTTCCTAGTCACACTTGACCTAATGCTTTCTCCCCAGATCTCTGACGGCACCAGGTTAAATGAAACACCCTGCTTCTGCGAGCACAGAGATCGTGCTTGCATCTCTATCATTCACTTAGAACATCTTACTGAGCTTGCGGATGTCTCTGTGTCTCCTCTAAAGTGTAAGATCCTTAAGGCAGGCTTGTGCTCCCCTCCCTAGCATCTGATGCAGTGCCTGGCACATAGTTTTGTGCATGCAACTTTGAGCTGACTTAAACAGGCCCTTTCTCTCAGTGATTTCTCATAAGTCAGCTGGCCAGTAAGACCATATTTATTAGTACACACAATCGTAGGGTCATAAAGATTTTTAAAAGTAGTGTAAAAACATAGCTTAAAATATAAAAAAGAACATTTAACATTCAAAAATAGAAAAGCAAACAACTCAGCTAAAATTGGGCCAAAGACCTTAACAGACATCTCACCAAAGAAATACAGATGGCAAATAAGCATATGAAATGATGCTCCACATCGTATTTCACTCAGAAAATGCAAAGGAAAACAACAATGACACACAGGCATACCTCGCTTTATTGAGCTTTGCTTTATTGTGCTTCACAAATGGGACATGTTTTACAAACTGAAGACAAGACCTTTCACCAGCAAAAAGATTATAACTCACTTTATTGCGGCAGTCTGGACCTGAACCCACAACAGAGGTGTGCCTTGTTAGAATGGCCGACATCTGGAACACGAACAGCACCAAATGCTGGTGAGGATGTGGAGCAGCAGGAACTCTGATTCATTGCTGGTTAAAATGCAAAATGGTGCAGCCACTTTGGAAGACAGCTTGGTGGTTTTTTACAAAACTAAACATATTAACCATATGATCTAGTAGTGCATCTCCTTGCTATTTGCCCCCAAAGAGTTGAAAAAAAGAAAATGCACACAGATGTTTATGGCAACTTCACTCATAATTGTCAAAACTTGGAAACAACCAAAGGTCATTCAGTATGTGAATGGATAAATAAACTGTGATACATCAGATAATACGATATTATTCAGCACTAAAAAGAAATGAGTTATCAAGACGTGAAGGCACATGGAGGAAACTTAAATGTGTATTACTAAGTGAACAAAGCCAGTCTTAAAAGTCTACACACTGTATGATTCCAACTATCTGACATTCTTGAAAAGGCAAAATTATAAAGACAGTAAAAAGATCAGTGGTTGCCTGGGGTTAAGGAAAGGGTCGGATGAATAGACAAAGCATCGAGGATATTAGGGCAGTGAAAATACTCTGATTCTCTGTATGATATTATAATGGTGGCTATATGTCATTATACATTTGTCCAAACTCATAGAATATCTGACACTAAAAGTGAACCCTAAGTAAACTATGGACTTGCAATGATTATAATATATCAATATAGAGTCATCATTGGTAACCAATATACTGTCTTTTGAGGGATATTAATAATGGGGGAGGCTATGCATGTGGGGGGCCAGCGAGCATGAGAGTAATCGCTGTACCTTCCCCTCAATTTTGCTGTGAACTTAAAATTGTTCTCAAAAAAAACCCAAAAAAAACAAAAAACAGTCTTAACAAAATGAGAAGATAAATGGTAGACATTGGACACAAAACTTAACCTTCTACAAGTACTAAACATTCTGCATGATCCTAGACACATTAAAAAAGAAACAAAACTGTGCTTAAAGACTTGGAGCTGGAGGGCTTTATCTCTTATACTAATGAATCTTGGAGACCAGCATCCAAAGGAGAATGACATGACAGAAGGATGAGAAAGGTCCCAGAAGTTGGGAGGCTGTTTATATTAGGGGTAAAAAGGTTGCAAAGGGTAAGCCTGGGGCAATGGGGAAAAAATAGAGGTGAGAGAGAGAGTGAACATGATTAAATGGAATGGAAGATTAAAACTGTAGTTGGCCAGGAATTATTTGCGCTTCATCAAATTAAAAAGGGTAATAGGAAGAAAATAAATCCTCATTTTCCCCATAGGGAAACTGATCCCAGAAGGGAAGCCAATTTGAAAGCCAAATGTGATGAAAACAATTCCAATTTGAGAGAATTTCATATTTTCAGTGTTGTGCTCTGATTTATAGGAAAGGTAAGCAATTCTAAAAAACACTAGATCCTCTATCATAACAAATTATTTTACTTGCTAATCAGACTGAGTCTTTTGCCAGCATAGACCAAGCACAACCAGTCTTTTAAGAACAAAGACTTTTAACTGTGCTTATATTTACTTAAAGAAAAGCAATTTATTCAAAACTAGTGTATTTGACTTTGGTTTAACCTCAATGGGTAGACAATGGATTTTTCATATATGGTAGATTTTAGATTTTGGCTCTTAGCCCATGATATTTTTGCTATTAGAACTCCAAATCCATTCATTCATTTACTCAATCATTCATACTTTCAGCAAGAATTTACTGAACACTTTGTCCATTCCTATTTATATTTCCTGTATATTCTTATGTCTATCATTTGCATATTTCCTTCTATGCCCCTGTGCTCATGGCACTTACATACCAGCCCCCTCTACTTATGAATCTATTTTTTTTTTCCTGTTTTTCAAATTTCTCTTTATTTTTTTATTAGTTTCAGGTATACAAAACAATATAATAGTTAGACATTTCACCCCTCACAAAGTGATAACCCCTCTCCCCCAATCTATTGCCCCTCTGACATTGTATGTATCTATTACAATTCCATTGACTATTCCTTATGCTGTACTCCATATCCTGTGACTATATACATATATTAAATTATAGTCGACATATATTATTATTCAGCTTCAGCTTCAGGTATACAGTGCAGTGGTCAGGCATCTACACCATCAATGAAGTGGTCTCCCTAATAAGACATGTGTCCATCTGACACCCTACAAAATCTTTATAACATTATTGATTATATTCCCCAACCTGTCTTTCATATCGCTGTGGCAATATTGTAGTTACCAATTTGTGCTTTCTAATCCTCTCCCCTTCTCTCTCATCTCCACCCCCCTTCCATCCAACAACCATCAGTTTTTCCTCTATATCTCTGAGACTATTTCTGTTTACTTTGCTCACTTATTCAGATCTTTAGATTCCACATATAAGTGAGATCACATGGTATTTGTCTTTCTCCAACTAACTTATTTCACTTAGCATAATGTTCTCTAGGTCCATCCACATCATTGCAAATGGCGAGATTTCATTCTTCTTTGTAGCTGAGTAATATTCCATTGTATAAATGTACCACAGTTTCTTAATCCAGTCGTCTACCGATGAGCATTTCGGTTGTTTCCAAGTCTTGGCTATTGTGAATAGTGCTGCAATAAACATAGGGGTGCATATATTTTTTTTGAATTAACGTCTTTTTTGAATTTCTCTGGATAAATAACTAAGAGTGGAATTGCTGGATCATAAGGTAGTTCCATTTCCTGTTTTTTGAGATGCCTCCATACTGATTTCCATAGTGGCTGCACCAATCTGCAATCCCACCAACAATACACAAGGATTCCCTTTTCTCCACAACCTGGCCAGCACTTGTTATTTGTTGATTTATTGATGATAGCCATTCTTACCAGAGTGAGGTGGCATCTCATTGTGGTTTTTATTTGCATTTCTCTAATGATTAGTGAGGTTAAGCATTTTTTCATATGTCTGTTGGCCATCTGTATGTCCTCTTTAGAGAAATGTCTCTTCATGCAAGGGAAGTAAAAGAAAAAATAAACATAGGGGATTACATCAAACTAAAAAGTTTTTTCACAGCAAAGGAAAGTATCAATAAAACAAAAAGGCAGCCTACTGAATGGGAGAAATATTTGTCAATAATACATCTGATAAGGGGTTAATATCCAAAATTTGTAAAACATTCATTCAACTCAACACCAAAAAAACAAACAACCCAATTCAAAAATGGGCAGAGGACATGAAGAGACATTTCTCCATATGAATCTTTGAGCTGGGTCCTGAGATTCACACTCAATGGCATATTTTTCTGCCCTGCAGCAACCTTGGTTGTCCTTACATTGCCACTGTGCTCACTTCCCTCAAAGTTGCACAAGCACTTTAACCATGAATGAATAGAGTTCTTTCTTTTAAGCCCTTAGAAACTAGTCTTTCTATCTTCACTGCAATCCTTTTAACCCAGGAACACAGTTCCTTTGGGGATTGGCCTAGAAACTCCTGGGACAGCCAGTGTCCCTGGATATTTATTTTGTTTCCTACCTAAAGGGAATTTCTGGCCTTCCCAGAGGTTGGACTAGCTTCATATCCTCTTCTTAACAAAATTTTAATGACAGAATGTCAGAGTTCTGATCATTCAGCCTAGGTATCCTTCATTGTTTTTCATATTTGGCTTAAGGAACTCAATGTAAATACCTCTCTTCTTGCTTACCTTGATATTTCAGAGTTCCAGAGCTGGTTTGAATTAAATGAAAATTTTTAAAGTGCTTAATGTCGGAATTGTAGTAGATAATAAATGATAGCCATTATAGCTAATATATAATTATTATGACTAGTGTGTAGATTAAACGCTAAACATGATTCTAATTTCCTATCTACCGTGTTTCCCTGAAAATAAGACCTAGCTGGACAATCAGCTCTAATGTGTCTTTTGGAGCAAAAATTAATATAAGACCCAGTCTTTTATATTACATTATATTACTTACATATATATATAATATTACATTACATTACATTACCTTATATTATATTGTACTATAAAGACCTGGTCTCATATTGTAGTAAAGTAAGACCAGGTCTTATATTAATTTTTACTCCAAAAGATGCATTAGAGCTGATTATCTGGCTAGGTCTTATTTTCGGGGAAACGCAGTGTATAACAACAATAGCAATGCCAACTATACTAATAATAAATTGGCTATAAATGCATTTGAAAATCTGAAAGTCTTAAACTTTTAGTTTTATCTTTTTTAGAAACATTAATATTGAAAAAAATTCTTATGTTCTAAATGATTTATCAAGTGCCAAAAGATGAATGCAACTTATGTTCATTCATTTATTCACCTATTAAATACTTGCTTTGTTCTTGCTTTCTTTCATCTTCATTCCATCTGAATCTCTTTTCAGTCCCCCATAGGGTTCCATAGCTTTGCTCTTGTCCTAATGGAATGTGTTTCTTCAGAGACTCCACTTGAAATAGAAGTCAGCATCAGCACCTCCTGGGTGTCCTTCTTATATTATGTATAAGATTATGAGTACAAAGGGTCTGGTGGGAACCAGCCTACAATCGCCTTGCCCTAGTTCCATCCCTGCCACATCAGCATTAATTGTCTTGTAAGTCTCAAAGTCTCAGAGGGAAACAGGTTGGACCTCAGAACTTAGTGAATCATCTGTGAGAGAGGAAATGAGATGAGACATTTAATAAGACTTTGCAAGAAGTAAGAAGGGTAGTCATGATTCCTAGTCACTTGGACAGTTCAAAAGGGAATGGTATTTTAGAGTGAATAAAAATGTTTAAAAATAGTCATTAAAAATAGTAAAGAAAATGCAAATAGAATAATTGGTAAGACACCATTATCACTTTCAACGTGGTAATAATTTAAAAAATAATAACTCAGAATGTTAGTGAACATGAAAGAGGAGAGTGTGCCTACACTGAAACGTGACCCTGGGTTGTTCCCCTGGTCCTAGAGGACAGCTGGCAGTGAGTAGCCAAGGAAACATGCATGCGATTTTGGTTTGAGGAATTTATTCTATATACTTTATCAAAAATACATCCAAAGATTTCTATTTAAAGGTATCCATTACCTGAGGAAAATTACAATGATTGCTATGTTTGGGTGGCTTAAACAACAGAAATTTCTTTCTCGGTTTTGGAAGTTGGAAGTCTAAGGTTAAGGTGTGGCAAGGTAGATTTCATTCTGAGACCCTTTCTCTTGGCTTGTAGGCAGCCGCCATGTCTCTGTATGCTCACATAACCTCTTTTTGTGCATTTGCAGAGAGAGAGAGCAAGCTCTCTGGTGTCTCTTCTTTTAAATGCATTAATCCCATCATGAGGGCTCTACCCTCATGACCTTATCTAACCCTAATTACCTCCCAAAGACCCATCTCCAAATACCATCACATTTATTTAGAAAAATAAATATAAAAACACAGTTCATACATTGAAGAAATTAAATAAAAAGTATTAGATACTGCTTTAGTCCACTCTGGTCACTGTAACAAAATAGCATAAACTGAGGGCCTTAAACAACAGAAATTTATTTCTTACAGTTATAGAGGCCAGAAGTCTAAACTCAAGATGCCAGTGATTCACTTCCTGGTGAGCACATTCTTCCTGGCTTGCAGATGTCCACTTTCTGGCTGCGTCCTCACATGACCTTTCTTCTGTGGGCACACGTGAGAGCCCACACGTGCAAGCACACACACATACACACACACACACACACACAGAGCGATGGCTTTGGTGTCTCTTCTTATAACACACACACACACACATACACACACGCACACACACACACACGCACACTGCAATGGCTTTGGTATCTCTTCTTATAAGGACGTTAATCCTATCAGATCCTATTGGAGTCCCCGCCCTTATGGCCTCATTTGACCTTAATTACTTCCCAGAGGGTCCATCTCCAAATACAGCCAATACTAGGGATTAGGACTTCAATATATGAATTTTGAAGGGACACAAACATTCAGTCTAAAACGTTCCACCCCAACTGCCCAAAATTTATTCCTTTGCATGCAAAATACATTCATTCCATCCCAACAGCCCCCAAAGTCTTAACTCATTCCAGCATCAACTCTACATTCTAAAATCTCAACTCTCATCGAAGTATCACTTGAATTGATGTAGGTGAGAGCTAAAGGTATTCATTCTGAGGCAAAATTCCTCTCCAGCTGTGAACCTGTGAAACCAGATAGTTATGTGCTTCCAAAATATAATGATGGAACAGGCATAGGATAAACACCTCTATTCTAAAAAGGAGACGGAGAAAAGAAGTAAAGGGCGATGGGTCTCAAGCAAGTCCAAAACTTAGCAAGACAAAATTCATATAAGACTCCAGAATAATCCTCTTTGACTTGATGCTCTGCCCTCCAGGCCTACTGGAATGGCAGCATCACCCTTGTAGCTCTCTGTGAAACTCTCTTATTGTCATAATCGATGAACTCACAGTGACACATCATTATCATTCAAAGTCCGCAGCTTACA
This sequence comes from Rhinolophus sinicus, assembly GCF_057876585.1. NCBI lineage: Eukaryota > Metazoa > Chordata > Mammalia > Chiroptera > Rhinolophidae > Rhinolophus > Rhinolophus sinicus. The sequence continues at coordinate 22,115,821 of NC_142507.1, read as the reverse complement.
TTAAGGTCCACTCTTGGTGTTGTATTTACATTTTATAGGTTTTGACAAATGTATAGTAACATGTATCAAATATTATAGGGTCATACAGAATAATTTTACTGCCCTAAAACTCTCGTATTCCACCTATTAATCCTTCTCTCTCCCCCAAAACCCTGGCAACCACTGATCTCTTTACAGTCCCTACAGTTGTGCTTTTTCCAGAATGTCATACTGCTAGAATCATATAGCACGTGGCCTTTTCATATTGGCTTCTTTCGCCTAGTCATATACATTTAAGTTTTTTCCATATCTTTTCATTCGTTTCTTCCAAGTTTTGGCAATTACGCATGGAGCTGCTATAAACATCTGTGTGCAGGTTTTTACATAGACATAAGTTTTCAATTCACTTGGGTAAATACCAAGGAGCTTCACTGCTGGATCAGATGGCAAGAGTATGTTTAGCTTTGTAAGAAACCACCAAACTATCTTCCAAAGTGGCTGCACCGTTTTGCATTCCCACCAGCAATGAATGAGAGGTCTTGTTGCTTAATATTCACATTTTAATTTCTCCAAGGCTGGAGAGTGCAGTAGGCAAAGTCCAGGCTCTGGGATCAGAAAACCTGACTTTCAGTCACTTTTCTGCCAAGGGGACAACTCTAGGAGGAAGATGATCTCTCTGATACCTGACACGTAGTGGTGAGAATCAAGTGAGACAGTGCATGTAAGCGCACACACAGTGCCTGCCATGCACATGACAGGCACTCAATAAACAGTATAATAATTATGCATGCTCAGTGAGGAAAAAATATGCAATGGCTATAAACTGAATATTAAATATTCTGATTCTTATTTTTCTTTTTTTAGGTATTTTATGTTTTCCAAAAGAAAACCTTATTGTTTTGGAGTAAGGGAAAAAAACTCCTTTTATATAAAAAAGAAATCCTACAGTGTGGTAGAGCAACTTAAAATAAATGGCTTACATATCTCCCAGCTAATCAATCCCAGCTGTCCCTTGTTCTTTATGTCACTGATTGTTCCTCATGGTTTTTAGTTTATTTGTTTGTTTTTTCCTGACTCCATTTGTCTCGCTCTTGATGGCACCTCTACTTAGGTATCAAGCAGACCCATCCAGCTTGCCAAGTCCAAAACAAAACTCTTAAATTTTCTGCAGAAACATGCTGCCCCAAGAGTCTCTTCATTTCAATGAGGGACTGAAGATCCCTACTTGATCAGGCCATGACTTTTCATGTCCTCCTTGACAACTCTCTCTCTCTCTCACACATTCTACAGCCAATCTGTCATCAGCGCCAATTAGTTCTCTCTTAGAAATGCCACCGCTCCCCCACCCCCTAACTCGACCCAGCCACTTTTCACCATCTTGTCTCCAAATATCCATGTCTGAGTCACCATCATCTTTCACCCGGACTATCTGCACTAAGACTAGTATGCTTGTCCAAACAGTCACTTCTCTACCTGCAACTACAACATTTCTATGCAAGCCAGATCGTTTCACTCCTCTGCTCAAAACCATCCAGTGTGTGTGTGTGTGTGGGGGGGGGGGAGCTAAAACCACCTCTTAGTGCTTCCCATCTGAAATTTTATTTTCCCAAATGAAATTCAAAGTCATTACCATGGCTTATAGGGCCTTACATGATCTGCCCACCCTCCATGCAACCCGTGCTAGGACTTCCCCATCACTTTGCCCCTCCCTCATCATTCTGTCCACCACCTCTTCTCTAATGACACCCGTGTGCTTGCACTGCAGGAGTTTGACTTTTGCTACTCCCTCACCCAGAACACTCTGACTCCAGTCATTCACACAGCTCACTCCTTCATTTTCTCTGGTGTCCATTCAGCTCTCAACTTTCTTGACTATCCTTTCTAAAATAGTGCACATGTGAGCTCACACACAGAGAAACACACACACACACACACACACACACACACACACACACACACACACACCAGACCCTTCAATCCCTATTTCCTTTCTCCCCTTTGATAGCCTCTATCTTTTATATTTTTATTTGGGTATTGTGACTATTTTGTGTATTGTGGTGTCCCGAGCACCTAACAATATCTGGCATGTACTGCTGCATTGAGGAAATGGGTGAGGGCCTGAAAGAAGACTCAGAGCAAGGTTGGTGAAGACGAGAATCTCCCAATGCTCAATGCCTCAATGGATACAACCTGAGGCAGGTCATTAGGGCACAGAGAGTAAAGAGAGCTATCATAGCCCACCTCTCAGGGCTCCATGGAGATTCCTCCTTGTTCACTGTGCTCTGGATTTCTGGGAGGACAGTACCTTAGTGGTGAGCTCAGTGCAGATATGCAGAGAGAGAGATGAGACATCTTACTGTCTGGAGAAGAGTCACATAAAATCCAAGCCAAGAAGATGAGGGAAAGTCAGGGGTATCCTTTGGGAGACCAGAGCTATGGGAAATCACCCCAAGTATTGTTCCCTTTTCTTCCTCTTCCCCCATCAATATGTTTAAACCGAAGGGAAGAAACTGGGTTAATATGAATGCAAGGGGTGTTCTGAAAGTGAAAATGTGTCTCCAAATAGTAAATAGAGCCAGAAGTTCAAGCAGTGTGAGTGGGAAAGTCAAGGGGCTATGAGCTAGAAAAGGTCCTAGAATCATATGGGAAAGTGACCCCTTTTCCTGCCACTTAAGCTACTGACCAAACTGTCCAGCCCCAACCTTGTCCTAAGACTCCTCAAATAAATTTTTTAATAATGGATCTTATATAATACCAATTTAGAAAGTACTTTTACAACATTAGCTCTTTTGATTTTCAAAATTCCTTACTTAGAGCTTTTGCTTTGTCATTGTTATCCTCATTTTACTAGAGAAAGTAAATGGCTTTCGTGAGTCCATATGGCTAAAAAGTGATACAGTCAGATGGAAACTGAGTCCCTCCAATTCTAAATCCCATAATCTCAACATAGAAATGTCACTAAACACTCAGGGAGATAGTGCTAAAACTGCTCGGTCACTTTCATGACTCCATCTCCTTTGCATTTTCTGCCAGACTAAAGATCTCATTTCTTCTCCTGCAGTTCACAATTACAAGCATAGTGTTTTACCCATTCTATTATGTGTGACAGAGCCCTTCTGGGGTTACAGTTTGAGTAATCAGGATGGAAATACATTATTTTTTTCTTATTATTTACCCCTATGAAAGTTCCAATGGAGAGAGCCTGGAAGGTTCCTCCTGGAACACTTATTATTTTTCACATGAAGCCCAACATTTTTAATCTTGAAGTTTCCAACATTTTTTATATTCCCTTGTCATAGGCATACAGTGCTATATCTGCTTTCTAAATAGCTGATTCATCCCCCTGCAGGGCATTCATCCTCTGTTCTGTAATTTAATTTTTGTCATTTGATATTCATACATATATGTGATTGCTTCTACTAGCAACATAGCTCAGAATTACTAGACACGTCAGCCAAGTTTGAAAGTCAAATTACATTACACATAGCTCTTTCCCCCATGTCCCTCATTCAAAGATGAATATTTTATTGTATATCAAAATAATACACAAACGTAATAGTTCCTTGTGTTTATAAAGAGCCTTTCTGCTTCTCAAAGTACTCATGTATTCACTCTGCCTCCTTTATCCTCAGCTTTTTATATGTTTCATAGAGGCACCTGCATGTAAATAATTTAAGTGTTCTTATACAAGTAGATACATGTATCAGCATACTTTCAAACTTAATATTTTTTCACATAAGTTAAATTTTTTATTTCCTTTTTCTTCTGCTTTTCCCAGACTCTCCTCTGTCCCCGTCAATATGAAATATATATAAAGTGCTACAATGACCACGGTAGGCAGGCTAGAGTCTCAGAGCAGGTAGTCTAGAGCAATGTGTTCTCAGACTGACTTGTGAGCCAAACTGTTCCTTTCCATACTCCACTTCACTATCTTGTCTCAGTGGAGACTTAAAAAAAAGGGATTATTGGATTTTAAAGGTGTGGCTAGGACATTGAAGCATATGATGGTTAATTATGCCTGTGAAATCATGTAGCACCATTCCTGGAGCATAGGCACACACCAAATTTTGGTCAAATACGATTTTGATACACTTCGCTGGGACCATCTGTCTAAAACTTCTTCCTCTTTCCTTCTCATTTAAGTCCTACCCAGTATTCAAGGCCTTGCTCCACTTCTATCCTCACCATCTATCCTTCCCAGAGCCCTTTGGAAGAGTTTATATTTCTGTCTATGTAGTCAGTTCATTCAACCATCTTTGTTGATTGCTAAGTATGGTTCTTAAGTCATTGTCAAAACAGGCGATGTCCCTGCTTTCATGAAGTTCGTATTCTGGTCAGCAATTGTTTGGTTATAACACAATGAAACCCACTCAAGCTAATGAAAGAGGTTATGTCACGCAATTCAAGGACATGGATATAGTCAATATGCATGAAGAACCACATCTGTAATTTAGAAGTCATTGGAAATAAAGCAATGGCTCTTTCTCCCTTTGCCCCCTTTGCTGGAGCTTTGTGAGCTTTTGTCTCTCATTGTTGTTGTTCATGGCAACATCATTCTTCACCCTGTAGACTGGCTTTGTGTACTCAAGTTATACATAGTCAAAATGACTGCTTGGCCTGACTTCATGTGACCTCCCTATTGAATCTCTGAATTCCTTGTTCTCATGATTGGCCCTGTCCACCTAGTAGTCTAATAACTCCATTCCTGGGCCCAATGCACAATGCTGTTCATGTGGTTTATCTGTTGACAGTTTCTTTTTTTTTCTTTTTTTAAGATTTTATTGGGGAAGGGGAACAGGACTTTATTGGGGAACAGTGTGTACTTCCAGGACTTTTCCAAGTCAAGTTGTTGTCTTTTCAATCTTAATTGTGGAGGGCACAGCTCAGCTCCAGGTCCAGTTGCCATTGTTAGTTGTAGCCCACCATCCCTTGCTGGAATTGAACCAGCAACCTTGTGGTTGAGAGGACGCACTCCAGTCCAACCAACTGAGCCATCCAGGAACTCAGTGGCAGCTCAGCTCAAAGTGCCATATTCAATCTTAGTTGCGGGGGTGCACAGCCCACCATCCCTTGCGGGAATCGAACCAGCAACCTTGTGGTTGAGAGCCCGTGCTCCAACCAAGTGAGCCATCTGGCCACCAGGGAGCTGAGTGGCAGCTCTTTGACTTCATTCTAGTTGTGGAAGGCGCAGCTCGCTGGCCCATGTGGGAACGAACCAGCAGTCCCGTTGCCCAGAGCTCGAGCTCTAACCAACTGAGCCACCCATCCACCCCAGGTTGACAATTTCAAATGCCATTTGAGTTTTAAGCTTTAGGGACATGTATCAATAATAATGTTCTTTCTAACTGTTTAGGATCTCCATCGTACTAAGCGTCAGTTGAAGATACACCAAAAAATGCCCACAGAAACCTATTGAAAGGTGAAATAGATTTTGTTTAAAACAAGCCAATGATGTAGCCTCATGAAATTAAATGTCCTATTTAGATTTAATATTCTGTAAAATTAATGTGTCAACTTTTGTGATTCTTACTTTATATCCATATTTACTAGTTTCATTTGTATATAGAATTACACATCAATAAATACCATCATTTCCTTTGAGGTATTCTAACGTATAAGAATGTGAGTGGGAAATGAAAAACTTCAATAACCAAGGGACTACTTATTAATGCTTTTAAAATACCTTGTGGGTCAGAAAAATTATCTCAAAAGTTGTCTTTTTTTGTTTGTTTGTTTTTTGGCGTGAGCAGGTTGCATGAGCCTTTTCTCATCCATTAAAATCTTAATGGCATTTAAGTTAATACACATTTTTCAAGGCCATTTTAAAAATTCAAAATTCTTTCAGAGAAAGTGTCTTAAGTTTACAATGGTTTGACGAGAAAATTATTATAGGTATTTAAGAAGTATGAATTTTGAGACAGCTAAAGAATAGCAACATGTGAATCAAAGGACACTTTTTGTTTTTCAGAAAGGATGCAGCAGTTTGGTTTCCACACATGAAACCAAAATTATGTTTCTTCCAATAATAACATGACAGAATGACTCATATTTATTGTAAAGAAATCTATAAATCCTGAGGAATGTTTACAGAAACAAGTCATGCGAGTCTCCATTTTTTTATGTGCTTTTTCACATTCTGGCTCTGGATATTCCAATTCTGTATCTTTGGATGTCAAATTTAGAGCTTCATAAGAGACTTTTCCCAAAGAGCACTGGATGAGTTCCCTAATTCTCCCGAGGATACCTAGAATCACCTTGCAGGGGCCTGACCCACAATCATCATTTCGGTTCATCCAGTACAGCCTATCTGGCCCAATTAGCTATGAATTCTCCTAAATTAAAAATAATTTTAATAGGTATAATTTCATCATTTTTACTTTATAATATCTACTACATCCTTGTGACCATCTTGTTTGAAATGGAGAAAATGTAATATCAACTGTGAATGCCAATTTTAGAATGTTGAGTTAAAATAGAAATGAAGACAGGACTTAATACATATTCATACTAGGCAATCCATTTGCACTTTTTGAATAATTCAAATAATAAATGATCCTTACCTTAAAACAATGCAAACCTTGTTATTGTGCACTTTGACAGCAAATTGGTGTTATACCACTTTCTGTGGTCATCATAATTCATCCTTATTTCTGGGAGAACAATATAGTCATAGATTCCACAATATTTTTTGAGCATACAGTGGCAGTGCTCACAACAGGGAACCAGATATGCCCTCAAAGCTATAGAAATAGGAATAGGTACAGCTACGGGTATAAATTATCTATAGGTATAGGTATAAGTGTAGATATAGGTATAAGTATAGGTATAGATACCCTCCTTTTATTATACCTGCTCTCACCAACGTTATCACTTTCTGATGTTGTCCAGACTTCTGAAAATAACCCAGATCCATTTAAGGTTAAGATAAATGGAGTCAGAGACAGCCTTCAGCTGCTGAATCCTAAAGGGGATTTTGAATTTCAAATTGCATGTAAGTGGCAGCTTGCTCTTCTGCAAGGTCTATATGGAATATCGTCTTTGTTGCCACTGTCAACCTGTTAACTTTTTTTTAGATATAAATACCATTGAATGAGGAATATGTTATGGAGCTAGAAAACACAGCTTTGGGAGATAGTGAGTGGCTGTTTCTTATTAATGATTTGGAAACCTGATGAGTGAAAAATCCACAAAATTAAAAAAAAAAATCCAGCTCTAGATCTCTAAGCCATGTTTATTTGATTTTTAAAATAGTAGCCTAGGAAGATATGAATGAGCGTGAAATCATTGTTCTAGTGCTTTTGCCCCATATAACCTCTTCTCAAATATGTAATGAGTGTAACATTCCTTTTTCCTTTAGGGACCTCAAAAATATTTGGTTTAAACCACCAGTAAGAAAATATGTCAACATAGTGTACCAGTCTTTATATAATATAATATAATGTAATGTAATATAATATAACATAAAACAAAGATATTAGCTTTCTCATTCTCAAGCCTGCCTTACTCCTCTATCTGGTCAGTTTTTATATCATATATGCGTTGGTTTGTCATTATTGATCAGGATAGTCATTTCTTTTTCATAGCATATTGTACTCACTAGCAATCCCTTGGGTACCAGAGGCTTTGTATAGCTGTAGAAGTATCAGTTTCCTCCCAGATAACAAAATCTGTATGTGTCCCACATTGGATTAGAATGGATAAAACTTTGTGAAAATGTCATTCCTCTTCCAAAAGATTTAAATTGTGTACATTTAAACAAAATATCCCCAATTAAATTCAGTATGTCCCAGTGATTTAAGAAAGAGCTGTTCAGAGCAGCAGCAATTGCACACGAAGCATAAGAAGAGCAAACTGGTCCATGACTTCTTTTAGATTCTTGACATCAAGCTGGAGAAGTCTGCTAAAATTTCCTATTCAAAAAACAAAACGCAGATGTAGAACTGTACAAATGATTTCCCTCTGATTTTCCTGTTTTCCCCCAAATTGAAGGCTCTCAACCATGCACCCTGAAAAGCAGAGACTATTTTTATTTCATTATTGTATCTTAACTGCCTACGTTTGGAACAATGCAGGCATTTAAGTGTCTGCTGAATACATATGAGTAGTGACTGGGGAGAAGGGCTACAGCATGAAAGGCTGCACAATGAGGACTAATTTGCCACAGATGGAAAATCAGGAGTTGCTGCAAATAGTAGTCTAATATCTGTAAGATTTGTCAGTCCACAGTCTTAACACATAAATCGCTGAGAATTTGCCCTCACCAAATTGGGCCATTCCTGGGATGAGCTGCCTTAAGGGTCATATATAAGTAAGAACATGTGTTGGTTATGCCAGAAAGTGTGATAATTACTGTTTAACGATCTATTGGTCTATGGGAAAGCCTTCCTGGAAGGAAGAGACCCCTCTCAACGTCTCTGAGGTGATATGAAAAACGAGGAGCTGGAATTTAGCTCATTTATGTGTCCAGCTGGAGGGTCTAAAGCAGAAGATGTACTAGAGAATGAACATGAGTCAAAATAAGAAAGAGGACAGACCAAACGAGATACGCACAGGCTATTCCTGGAGCTCATGGCCTGCAGCCTGCCCTGTTTTGCGCTTTATTCAGATGGGGGATGGAAAGGAAAGAGTTACCCTAGTCTCTAGGTTTCCTAAAACCAGAGCAAGTAGAATGTGGCACAGGAAAGCACAAGGGAGAGGCAAAAACACAAGTCACATGAATCTGCCTGATTTTAACTACTTTGTTAAAAAGTTTTGTATGCAGAAATAATTTGCAAAAAAATGGTATATTTGGATGATCTGAAAATTTCAGTTGCTTTTCCTCCCTATGTAAATATTCTATTCCTTCCTCAACTCACTGTTAGTGAAAGTTACCACTAAATATCTATCCTCCATAGAAGCCACCTGCAAAGCAGTAGCAACATACCACCATGTTATTTTCCTGGGATTTATACCATTTATCACATAGATTCTGGTAGATAATTTACCAAAACACATAATTTTGGTAAATTTCATATTCAGTTTTTACTAGGTTTGTTTTTATAGCAACAACTAAAGTACCAATAGAACAATATTCAACCCCCTAATTTTTCAGACTAACCCTTATGAAAAATAAAAGGCCAGCAGAGTTCTATAGCATTTGCTCTTGGGCACTGCATAGACTGCATCTTGTTCCAAGAGTTTTATCTCAGAGATTTATGAAGAACTTTAATGCAGGCAGCAAGTCACTTTTTATTCAGAAAGATCAAAGCCAGAAGGAGAGAGGGTTATTGGCTTTGCAACACAGCATTGCGTTTGGCGAGCATCTCTCAAAAGTCACCTCATGTTCTCTTGTACACCTTGTCTTTTCTCTACCACTTTTGCTTGAACTTATCTTTCTCTTCAACAAGTGGAAGTGTTTCCTGTGGTGAAGCTGTTAAATTGATATAAATTTAATTTTTCAGTTGAGTCGTTTTCCTTTCTTCCTTCTGTCTGTGTTGTGCCAGAGAGAGAAAGAGAGAGAGAGCGAGAGAGAGGGAGACATGAGGTATGGTTTTTCTGCTCTCATAGCTCTTCTCTTTCTTTCCAAATATAAAATGTTATCATTCACTTGTACAGTACCTGTGAGAATGGGCCTGAAAGAATTTTAAACCCACTGGGACTGCTTGTTCCCACCAAATAATCAGTGTATGTAATCCTGTCACAACTGGTGTGTTCGTCTCCATTACACACAGATGTCACGGGTTGGGTTTATACCAGTTTAAAGAGCACAGGATAAAAAACAAGCTTTAAGTGCTTTTCTTTTCTCAGGTAAAATCTATAAATGGCCCTTTTTCAAAGCCTTTTGACAAATAATCTCATGGGAAAAAAAGGATCCTTTTTAAAATAAAAAGGAATGTTCAGGGTGGGGTGATGGACAGAAAATGGAGAAAGGGGTTAATAAGTACAAACTTCCAGTTTTAAAATAACTTCCAAGGATGTAACGTACAGCATAGGGAATACAGTCAATAATATCGTCATGACTGTGTCTGGTGATGGATGGTTACGAGATTTATTGTGATCACTTCGTAAGGTAGATAAATGTTGAATCTCTATGCTGTACATCTGAAACTCATATAATATTGTATGTCAAGTATAATTGAAAATTAAAGAAAAAAGCAAGGAATGTTCACACTTTGATAAAGACAACATCGATACCAGCAATGCCCCTAGACAATCTTGTCCCTGGTGCTAGAGAGGCATTGGGTAGGGTGTCAGGTTGTACTGGAACTTGGGAAAGGGATGTGCCGCACTTGTTCCCATGAGCCTGAGAATCACATGCTACCTAAAATCAGACAGTCATTTCACCTCCTAGTACCTTGTCCTCCCATCAGTCCCCAAGCTCTGACCCCTGCCCTGGGAAATGGGGTCCAGGCTCAAAGTGTTTCCCACAACTTTCTATTGCCTTATCTGAAACTTACAAACATCCTGACTATCAAGGACTCCTCTTAACTAATGCTTCTCACAGGCCCCCCAGTATTGAAAGATTTTATCCACTAATAAATTGTATTTCTGAAGTAATGATACACATTCTCTACTAGTCAACGTCATACATGACAGCCAAGTCGATCTTCCAGCATTGCCACACCCAGTTTGCAGAATTTAAGCTAAAATGAGCACAACTAATAGATTTGTAATTACTCTGCACAACTGTCTTGAGTATATATGCCACATTAGGTACCTGCATGTCTCCACTACTACATTCACCAGTTTTTAGAGAAACTCTGATCTACGCATATGTATGTTTTTGTTTCTGGTTCTGGGTAGTGACAGGTCTGCATTTTGAAATCTGAGAGACGTGGTTTTAAATTTCACTAGCTGTGCAGTCTTAGGCAAGTTATTTTACTTCTCAGTGCCTATAATAAGAACGGACGATAAAATATACAGACTACCTACAAGAGTGCCTGGTAAATAATGAGCATTTAATGAATGTAGCATTTTTCAAATGAGCTACTTATCAGTTATTAGCTACCATCATCATTTCCTCCACATTCCCAGCATATATCCCAACAACTTTTTATTTTCTCCAAATCACCAAATTAGTAAATAAATACTTTATGTAAACATCATGAGGGCAGGGACTAGGTCTTCTGTTTTGGGATTCTTAGCACTTATAGTGTTGTTGAAGCATTAAGTAAACAATTAGTACATGATGAATAAATGACTAAATGTAAAAAGTGATTTTTAATGGTAATAATAATGTACACACCTATTGATGTATAAGATCCACAGTTAAACATTAAAGTAAACCCTTTAACAAAGACTACACAGATAGGAGATATTTAACCTTAAGAGAGTAAGGAGTGTCCTATTTTTAAGTTTGTGAAATCATGAATTACATGAGCTACAATAGACAAGTTACCTGTAGTGGGAGCCAGAGACGTGAAAAATGAGTTTCATTACATACTAAGTACAATTCTAGGTGCTGGAGGTAGGAAGTGCATGAAGGGTGTGTTTCCTGCCCTAACAAGCTTACAGACAAATAGTAAGAGAGATCCATAGTCAGATAATTACAAGAGAGAGAAAAGTGCAGTGATAGAGCTGTGCCCGGGATGCCGTGGGCACATGAAGCAGGGAATGGGGAAGGAATAGTTTCCTGGAGGGGTTTCCTGGAGGCCAAGATGGAGTGTAAAAGTGTCAGGAGGTCAGGGATGTTAGAGGGTGACCTATGAGTGGGACAGGGCAGGGTAAAGATATCCCAGGAAAAGGATATTTTGCAAAATTAAATGGCAACCTCATGGAGCCTTGTGTGGCTAGAGCGTGAGTATGAAGCTGAGAGTGAGGGAAGTGGAGAGTGAAGACATGGGCCCTATGGAGTTAGTGCCCTGAAAAATTTTAAGCCGAGGAGTGGCATGGCCAGATTGCATTTCGAATGAATCCCCCTGGTGGCTCTGTAGAGAACGGATTTCAGGAAGACAGAACTGAGTTCTGGGCAACAGCTAAGAGACTGTTTGCTCTGAAAAACACAAAACCAGGGCTGTGCAGGTTGGGATGGAAAAGAGGTGGTAATTTGAGAAATGTTTAGGAAATAATATCAACAGAAATTGGTGACTGAGGGGATGTTGGAGTTGAATTGAGGGAAGAGTTTAAGACAGTTTGAGATTTTCAGCTTGCATGATTAGATGTAAGATTATTTTATCCACTAAGAGCAAGAATGCCAAAGGAGCAATGGGTTTTTAGAGGTAGAGGTGATGGACTGATTCTGAGGTGCCCGTTGGATGCTGGAGATGTTTGACGTTTAACCTCAGAGAAGAGATTTAGACTAGAAAGATGGGGTCGTTATTGCAGGATGGGGTCAATCCTGCAAGAAGAGCAGGATTTGACCTCTGAGGTAGTTCCTGGCATAAACCATGATTGGCTGATATGATTATGTAATGTAAGTAGGAAACTGATCCAGTGTGGGAATGGTGGGGAATCGAAGCCTATATATAACTACTTTAAATTTCCTAGAGCTTTCTTAAGAATAAGAGTCAGTCAACTCACAAATTTTAGAATAAAGAATGACATCAAAAGAGTTCATTCAATAAATATATATTCACAGTTTAATAAATAAAAATAAATTTTCTAAAGAAACAGAAAAGAATGGGCATTTTTAAAAGGAAGGAAGAGAGGAGAGTAAAGGAGAAAGACAATAAAGAGCAATTCAGAGGAAGGAAGAGAGGAAAGGAGAGAGAAAGAAAGAGAGAGTGCTCATGGGAAGAGAAAGAATTCCTGTTCATGAGAATGTGAAGATACTTCTGGCCATTTGTCTACAGAATGGACTAATAATCTTGTAGCAGTCCCTTTCTGTTCTACTTTAAGTGGGAAAATGTGAACTTTTATGCAAATATATGCAGAATCAATGTTATATGTGTACACCAAATATCCATGGGTTTCCGTTTTAAATTTTGAAGGGTGTGTTCAGGTATGTGATACTTTGTTAATATTGAATTGATAACAGTGACTACACAATCTCAAATACAGGGGAAATATTTCCAGGGCTTAGAAAGAGAAAAACGATCGGTTTTTGTAGTCTGATGTTTTCTTTCAGTCTCTCTGACTTTTAAAATGTTTCTCAGGTCATTCTTGTTTCCTCATACACAAACTCTATTCTCTCCTCTGAGGTGTCCTTGGCCACCTGGCTTCTTTCTGCCACCAGTGGACACCCTGCCAGAGCAGTATACAATGGGCATGGCCAGTGAAATGCTTCAAGCCACAGATTCTGAACAGGAGTAGACTGACCTGGTTCAAATCCCAGCACTGGGTCCTGAGCTGGTGACTTCAGGCAAGGCATCTAACAGCCTTGTCTCAGTTATATCAACTCCAAAGCAAATCCAATGTCATCATCTCCCTCTCAGAGATGTGGATATGCGAAAGGAGGAAAACACAGATAAAGCACTTTCTTAAGCCCAATGTCTGGTAATGAGTAAATAGCAAATATCGAGCAATCATTATTATTATTTAAATACATTCTATAGTTTATTTAATTAATAATAATCTTAATTTAATAATTCATTAGTGATTTGTATTTTATTATTATTTTAATGATCAAATCTTCACCCCTATGGGAAATGGGCCTTTAGAGTGTTTCTCAGTTCCTTTCTGTCCCCTATAAACTGCAATCTCAAATGACCAGGGACTGAGTGGGCTGGCTAGTAAGTAAATGTGCAGCCACCAGATTGGTTTAGGGTCTGCCCAAATTTAAGAAAACTGCCTTCTCTTGGCCAGATGGTAAGTTGAATGTCTTCCTCACAATGAGACTGAAATTTGAGGATACGGAATAAAGACTAACTTGCAATGCACTGGGATCCTCAGGTGTTACCTACGCTGTTCGTAGCTCTCACCAGAGGCCTTGATCCCTCTAGGCCATTCTGGTGCTGGTACTGGCCCAGGTGGACTGACCATAGAGGTCCTGCCCCACTGCCGAGTGTCCACAGAGTGTAGCTACACTTGGAACCTGGGAGCAATGCTCTGACCCCTAACATTACTTTTCCTGCGGCAAGATGATCTGTTCATATAAAATTAAATTACAATATTTTGGCCATGAAGAAATCCCCTTATAACACTGGCCTTATTCTGGACACAAAAGATAAGTTTCTCCCCATCCAACTTAGGGAGACATACAAGACATACACGTAACCTTTTTAAAAAGGATCTTCACCCAGGGCAGTTGTAGGTGTTAATCCATCCTCTCAGTGTAGTTGTGTCTGTATCGTTTTTTTTAAGTATTTCTTTAACTTGTCAATTATAGTTGACATATATCATTATATTAATTTCAGGTGTACAACATAATGATTAGACATTTATATACCATACGAAGTGATCACCCTGATAAATCTAGTACCCATCTGACACCGTACATAGTTATTACCATGTTATCAACAGTATTTCCTATGCTGTGCTTAACATCCCCATGACTATTTTTATAACTGGCAATTTGTACTTTTTTATCCCTTCTCCTTTTCCATCTATCCCCCAGTCCCCCTTCCACCTGGCAACCATCAATTTGTTCTCTGTATCTATGAGTTTGTTTTTTTCTGTTTTGTTTGTTCGTTAATTTTGGTTTAGAGTCCACATATAAGTGAGATCATGTGGTATTTGTCCTTCTCTAGCTGACTTATTTCACTTAGCATATTGCTCTCTAGGTCCATCCATGTTATCGGAAATGGCAACATTTCATTCTTGTTTATGGCTCAGTAATATTCCATTGTATATATGTATCACTCCTTCTTCATTCGTCTACTGATGGACACTTAGCTTGCTTCCATACCTTGGCTATACGGGAAAGGAATTTAGACTGTGGTTGACAGACCCTTGCGTAAAAACATTGTTATCTTTTGCATGGATTTCTGGGAGCAGAAAGTGATTTACCTGAGGGGCCCGAGGTTTCAGGCTCCATTTGAAGATTTTCCTAGGGATCTTCTGTACCTGGAATGTAAGGCACTGGTGGTGAGGGGGGGATGGCAGGTGGGAGCGTTATGTGGCTAAATAGTCCACGCCCTTTCCTCTGTCCTCCTCACTCTCCATCAGCCTGCCTGTCCCCCTCTCTCCTGCTTTTCTATTCCCTCTCTCTCTCCTTTTCCACCTTTTCTCCATCTTTTTGTACGGGAGCACCTTGCATTTATGTTTTGCTCATCAGAATGTTTGCTTTTAACTGAATTTTAGTAAATTCAACAACTCTCCTCACCCTTTCCACTCTGGATTTGGCAGGTGCGTTTTGGGTCACTCCAGACCTTGCTAGTCTTCTCCTCCATTGTTTTTCTGGATTATAGAAGAAGTGTCCCAAACATTGGACGCTCGTACATAGCATTGATTAGCTCAGCAAGCCCAAACATGCTTTTATTGGCATAAACTGCAGAGGCCAATGGAGAAGAATCAGGTCAGGTTAACGGCTTGGGTATTCCTTTTATAAGTGGCAGGTACTCACCAGCTTCTAGGAAGGGGTTAGTTCAGCAAGCACATATGGTCTGCTCATAAGGACACTGTCACATTTGGAAAATGCCTGAGAGTCTTTAAGCCACCATGTCCTACAACACAGTGCCTGAGATGGGAGGAGATGAAGTTAATGTTGATCAAGCACCTTCTGAGCTTGACCCTTTGAGAGCACCTACACCCCTAGCTAGAATGCCTGGGCAGGGACTGCAGCCCAGTGGTGAACCTCACTTGGGGCTTCCGATCCGTGATTCTAGGTTTGGGGGTTGGGGTATTTAAGAAAATTCTTTAACCATTCCAACCCTTAGCTTCCATGTTTGTGAAGTGATGATGATAATACCTGCTTTAATCAAGAGCATTAACTAATGTATATAAAGGGTGTAACATCATGTCTGGTACTTAATAAAAACTCTATGAGTGGTAGCAACTAATATTATGTTAATTGATTCATTTAGTCCTTAGTACTGTGTTGTGGGTGAGGACACTGATATAGAGAAATAGTGACATCTGCCCGAGGTTACAGAGCTGTTAGAGAAGTGGTGAGATGCGGTTGTTCTCAGGCATATCTGACTCCTGCCCTGCCTCTCCTGCCATCCAGGGCCCCGTAGAGACACCTGGGCTCTGAGGAAGCACAGTTGCCTTGAGTGGGTAGAGACCTTCACTTGATCCCCATGAGTGAAACACATTCAGAGAGTTGAGGGAACTGATTCATTTCTTCCAAGGTCCTTGCACTGTAATGTATAAATTATTAGCCTATTGATCCACCTATGTGGCCATTTTTATGGCACGTTTTAGTGTAGAATTTGAAGACTTATACTAATTAATAGTTCTGAACTCTAATAGACTATGCTACATCTAGAAATGATAAATTTTTATTAAGCTTTACTGAACCTGATTCTCTTCACACTTTTTTCGAGTAGCATCTCAGTGAGGCCTGCCCTAGCCAACTGTCTAAAATTTTACACAGCGCATGTGCACACACACACACCCTCAGCTGATATATGAAACTTCTATTGCCCTTCTTTCTTTGTGCCCTGTTTAGCACTTATCACTATCTGAGATTCTCTATATTTACTTACTTATCTGATTTGCTGTCTCTGTCTCTGACCAGAGTGTGAGCCTCCGTGGTTGGTGCTCAGTGCATACTTGTAGGATACATGGATAATCGCATCCCTATTGTCGTCCTTATTCCTGTCCACACTTCAGCCTGACTATTCCACAGAACCCAAATTCACCAGGATTCGGGCTACCTCTCCTCTTTCATATTTTGCTCCTAAAACTCGCCATGCTGTTTCAATTCTATTCCTTCACTTATTGCAACCTCAGTTAAACTAGCAAATAAATGGCAAGGCTTGTTTTTTCCCTTAGTGGTATTAAATTTATTTCTCTGAAAGGTAGGAAAAAGGTTATTTGGTATTTCTATCATCATACCTAGGGTGGTGAGGTTTTAGGGAAACCATATTATACTGAAGGGAAAAAAGGAGAGGAA
Source organism: Rhinolophus sinicus (assembly GCF_057876585.1). Classification (NCBI taxonomy): domain Eukaryota; kingdom Metazoa; phylum Chordata; class Mammalia; order Chiroptera; family Rhinolophidae; genus Rhinolophus; species Rhinolophus sinicus. The sequence goes on along the minus strand of NC_142507.1, from coordinate 22,098,927 downwards.
ACAAAAAGATATAAAGGAGAGGAGACTAGGAGTCAAGTTATCTGGGTTCTAACGCTAGCTATTACTGATCATATTACTTGGGGAAAGCATTGAATTTTTCTGGAACTTCGTTTCCCTAGAAAATGAGTAGGTTAGGCCAGATGACCTCGAAGGTCTCCAAGGTCTATCATTCTAGGTCTAACCATATTTATAGGCGTAACCAGCTCTTACACGCTATGATTCAAAAGAACTTAGAATATGTTTTCTGATGCCAGGGACACGTCTCAGGTTTTGCTTCTTTCTGTGTTGCTAAAGGAATTGTTTTACTTTCACAGGTGTAAGTATTTCTCCAACAAGGCTTAGCTTAAAGAGATTCTATTTTGACTTCCTTTGCACCAAAGCCAACCCTTCATTTTCTGAAGAGTAATAGAAACAAAATTGTCAAGATTTTCAAAATTGATGGAAGGTAGCCTTTGGAAACCTTTAAATTTGTTCTCTAGGCTCATGCAAAACATGCAAAATAACGCTTCAAGCTTTCTTTGAAAATAAAATTAGTTTGAAACCAATAGGGATTTGGAAACAGCCTAATTATGTAGGCAGCCTAACATATTTCCTTCTGTGTGTACACACACACACACACACACACACACACACACACACACTACGTTGACTCTTCATGGGGGATGGGAAATGAAATGAATTTAAAAGTAGGTTTTGGTCATTAACAGGCTAAAAGGTCACTCTTTTGGAATATGAGACATTTCTGATACCATTAAGTTCTTCCCAATGAAGAAGGGAACATTTGACTAAAGGAAAAAAAGTACATTCATATAAAGTATCTTCTTGTAGATTGTAATCAATTTTATCTATGTCCTTAAAAAGAGTTATTACTTTTAATTAAATGAGAGGTCATGAGAGCATTAATTTGGGGAACGTTGATCGACAAGGTCAAAACCAACTTTTCCCACAAGTCATCTGAAAACTGCCTTAGATAAATTTTAAAACGAGTTTGACTTTGAATAATATTAATGTAAAACATAACATGTAAATATTGTATGAACACTAATAAATAGGTAGTATGTTGATAAATAAATTCATTAATGAAACATATTCAGTAGAATGGCACTGACATTTATTGAGCACCTTCTCTGAATAAGTCCTTCATAAGTTGCCAAAATTAATCCATGCAACAAATATGTGAAGAGATATTATTTTCCCATTAAACTCACAGGGAAACAGGTTCAGAGAGGTTTGGTAACTTGCCTAAGACTAAATAGTTAATAAGTTGTTATGGACTGAAAGTTTATGTCCCCCCAAAATTCATATACTGAAGCTTTAATCCCCCATGTGATGGTACTAAGAGGTGGGGGCTTTGGCAGGTGATTAGGTTTAGATGGAGTCCTGAGGGTAAAACCCTTGTCATGGGATTAGTTTCCTTATAAGAAAAGTATGAGAGACCACAGCTTTCTACCACCCCCTCCCAAATTCGGATGCCTTTTATTTATTTCTCTTGCCTGATTGCTCTGGCAAGGACTTCCAATACTGTGTTGAAATGCAGAGGTGATAGGGGACAATCCTATCATGTTCCTGAACATAGAGCAAAGGGCTTCAGTTTTTCACCATTAATTATGATAGTAGCTGAGGGTTTGTCATATATGGCCTTTATTATGTTAAGGTATTTTCCTTCTATACCCATTTTATTAAGTGTTTTAGTTATAAATGGATGTTGTATCTTATCAAACACTTTTTCTGCATCTATTGATATAATCATATAATTTTTGTCCTTTCTTTTGTTCATGTGATGTATCACATTGATCAATTTGCATATGTTGAACCATCTTTGTGCCCCTGGGATGAACCCCACTTGGTCGTGATGTATAATCTTTTTAATGTATTGTTGCATTCGATTTGCTAGAATTTTGTTTAGGATTTTTGCATCTGTATTCATCAGAGATATTAGTCTGTAATTTTCTTTTTTTGTATTATCCTTAACAGATATTGGTGTCAGGGTAATGTTGGCCTCATCAAATGAGTTAGGGAGTGTTGTTTGAGTAGGACAGGTATAAAATCTTCTGAATGTTTGACAGAATTCACTAGTGAAGCCATCTGGTCCTGGACTTTTACTTTTGGGAAGGTTTCAGATGACTGATTCAATTTCCTTACTGTTGATTGGTCTATTTAGATTTTACAATTCTTCATGATTCATCCTAGGAAGGCTACATGTTTCTAAGAACATGTCCATTTCTTCTAGGTTATTGAATTTGGTGGCATATAGCCCTTCATAGTATTCTGGGATAATCCTTTGTATTTCTGTGGCATCCGTGGTAACTTCTCCTCTTTCATTTCTGATTTTGCTTAATTATGTCTTTCCTCTTTTTATCTTGGTGAGTCTAGCCAAAGGTTTGTCAATTTTATTAATCTTTTCAAAGAACTAGCTCTTTGTTGCATTAATATTTTCTGTTGTCGTTTTGTTCTCTATTTCGTTTAGTTCTGCTCTGATTTTTATTATTTGCTTCCTTCTGCTGACTTTGGTATTCATTTGTTTTTTCTTTTTCTAGTTCTTTAAAGTGTAACATGAGGTTATTTATCTGGGATTTTTCTTGTTTCTTCAGATAGGCCTGTAATGATATAAATTTCCCTCTTAAAACTGCTTTCACTACATCCCAAAAATATTTGTAGGATGTATTTTCATTATCATTTGTTTCTAAGTATCTTTTGATCTCTCATCTTATTTCTTCTTTGACCCAGTCATTCATCAAAAGTATGTTGTTTAATCTCCACATATTTGTGGTTTTTGCTGCTTTCTTTTTGCAGTTGATATCCAATTTCAAAACCTTGTGATCAGAGAATATGCTTGGAATGATTTCAGTCTTCTTAAATTTGCTGAGGCTAGTTTTATGTCCCAATATATGGTCTATCCTTGAGAATGTTCCATGTACACTAGGAAAGAATGTATAGCCTGATGTTCTAGGATGAACTGCTCTATAAATGTCAATTATGTACATTTCATCCAATGGGTCATTTAGGGCTGATATTTCATTATTTATTTTCTGTTTGGATGATCTATCCATAGCTATCAATGATATAGTTTGGTCCCCTATTATAATTGTGTTTTGGTCAATTTCTCCCTTTAGTTCTGTAAGTAGTTGCTTAGTATATTTCGGTGCTCCCTGATTGGGGGCATAAATATTGATGACTGTTATGTCTTCTTGTTGTATAGCCCCCTTTATCATTACGAAATGTCCATCTTTGTCTCTTGTTACCTTTTTTATCCTGAAGTCTGTTTCATCTGATATTAGTATGACTATACCTGCTTTTCTCTGAATACCATTTGCTTGGAGTCTCAATTTCCACCTTTCACTTCGAGTCTATATTTGTCCTTATAGCTGAGATGTGTCTCTTGGCAGCAGCATATAGTTGGGTTTAGTTTTTTGATCCAATCTGCTGCTGTGTGCTTTTTTATTGGTGAGCTCAGTCCATTTACATTTAGGGTGATTATTGATATATTGATATATGAGAATTTCCTATCATTCTATCTCTGGTTTTCTGATAGGATGGTGTCTCCATCGTTTCTTTACCTTTTTGTTGTTGTCTATTATTTCAGTGTGGTGGTATTCTATGATGTTTTCCTCTGTTTTTTCTTCTTTTATGTTATATATTTCAGTTCTGGATTTTTTTTTTTTTTTTTTTGAGTGGTTACCATTAAGTTTATGTAAAAGAAAGTTTCATATTTGAGTATTCCATTATCTTCAGTATGCTTGGTTTCTCCATTCCCCTGTGCTGGTTCAGACCTTTACTCTCTCCCCTTTTATGCTTTTTGATGTCACAAATTATCCCTATTTATGCTATGAGTTGATTTCTGCACTGCAGTAGCAAGTTGTCTTTTTCCTCTTTTTTTAAGTGTTTGTTTTGTTTGTTTTTTCCTTTCTTTACCCTGTATGTTTTGTTTAAGTGCCCTTTTTGGTGTAAGGGTTGCCACTTCCTGCTTCTGTTTGTTCATTATACTATTCATAGTATTGTATTCTTTTGTTTTTTTGTTTCAGGTCGAATAGCTTCGTTCATATGTTAGAAATTCCCTCAGCTTCTGTATGTCTGCGAAGGTCTTTATTTCTCCTTCATATCTAATGGATATTTTTGCTGGATATATATTCTTGGTTGATAATTTCTCTCTTTCAATAGTTTGAATATTTTAGTCCATGCCCTCCTGGCTTGTAGAGTTTCTGCCGAGAAATCTGGTGGTAATCCAATGGGCTTTCCTTTGTAGGTTACCGTCTTCTTTTCCCTGGCTGCCTTGAGGATTCTTTCTTTGTCGTTAATTTTTTACAGCTTCAATACAATGTACCTTGGAGAAGGCCCGTTGGGATTGAGGTAATTAGGTGTTCTATTTGCTTCTTGGATTCGAGGATCCAGTCTGTCCACATGTTTGGGAAGTTCTTGTCGACTATTTGTTTGAATATATTCTCTCTTCCCTTCTGTCTTTCTTCTCCTTCTGGTATGCCCATTATTCTTATATTGCTTTTTCTGATGAAGTCAGAAAGTTCTTGTAGAGTTCTTTCATTTCTTTTAACTCTCAAGTCTCTCTCTTCTTCCATCTGTGTCATTTTCAGATTTCTATCTTCAATGTCACTGAGTCTTTCCTCCATCTGGTAAAGTCTATTACCTAAGCTGGCTATTTCATTCTTCATTTCTTTTATTGAGTTCTTAATCTCCAGAAATTTTCTTTGGTTCTTTTTTAAAATTTCAATCTCTTTGGTAAAATGTTCATTTTGTTCTTTGATTGTATTTCTGAGTTCATGTCTGTGTTTCTTGCATATCATTGAGTTTTTTAAGAATTGCAATCTTGAAATCTCTGTCATTTAAGTCACATATTTCCATGTCTTTAAGTTCATTTTCTGGAAACTTTTCATTTTCTTTCTGAACTGCCTTGTTATGTTGGTTATTCATGGCAACTAATGGAGATGCTTCCTAGGCCTCTACAGGAGTGGCTTCTGCAACAGGTTGATGGGAAGAGGTCTTTCTTTTGGTTTCCAGTAGCTGTTGGTAGAATGCTTTATTTTCTTTCCAACTGCAGCCTTTTATTCTCTCTCACGATGCAGTGTTATATTTTCTCTGCACTATTCTGGCTTCTCACACGATGTGGGGGTTCCCTGGAAGGTGGGCTTCTCCTCTGTGAGCAGGTTGCCTGGGTCTCAGTGCACTGACTCTGTTGTGGGATATGGAGAGTTTCTGAATTTCCAAAGCTCTTCCTGCACCAGATTCAGGGCCTGTGTGTTTCAGGGGCCCTGTTTATCCTTGCAGGGATCCACTCAGATAGGTGGAGGTGGGGGCGAGGTGGGTTGTGAGAGGTGGCTGTGAGTAATGGTGGCAATCACCAGCACAGCCCGTCCTGCACCCAGGGCTCCCTGCCCTTCACGGAAACTATTTGTGCTGTGGGCCGCAGTTCTCAGAACTGCAAATATTCTGTTCTTTTGATCTGACACTGCTACCGCTCAGCTTCTGGCACTGGGAGGGTGAAAGGGGCAGCTAAGCTTTGTGCTTAAGTCTTCCATTCTCTGCTTGGCAGTGAGGGCTTAAACCACCATTTTCACCCTTCTTCCCTCAGTCTTTGCTCCGAGGTCTCTGTGGTGAGCGTTGGGTTCAGCCGTGTTATATGCTGATCCCTCAGGCAGGACTGTGGGCCATGAGGGGAGCATTGGCAGTCCAAATTCTTCCTTTTCCCGCCAGTGCTGTAGCTCCAGAATGCGAGGAGCTCCATCTGTGCTCCTGCACCAGTGCAGGCCCGCGTCTCCGCACTTCCTCCTTCCCCTAGAGCTTTCTTCTCCAAGAGTACATACAAACCAAGAAAGGCCACCCATGCACAGAGAAAGAAGGTGGCCACCTGCAAGCCAGAGAGAGTTCTACCAGGAACCAAGTCTGCTGGTACCTTGATCTTGGATTTCGCAGCCTCCAGAATGGTGAGAAATAAACTTCTGTTGTTTAAGCCGCCCAGGCTGTGGTACTTGTTATTATAGCCTAAGCTGATTAAGACAGTGGTAGAGCTGGCATTAGAAACCAACTCTGTCAGATTTCAAAGTCCATGCTGATAAGGACATGGGATCAAGAAGTTGTTGTGGGCAAGGGCGTCTTGCATAGGCTAGATGGATGCACCAAAGGATTTGGGATCACTGTGGTCCAAGGAGCTAGAGCCTAGTGGAGATTAACTCCTTTCTCACCGAAGTGGAAACCCAGAAAATGGGACATACCTTCGTAGGTTTCTTCTCCTTCCCCACAGGTGCCCTCACAGCATCAGTCTCTAAGCCCCACAACATCTGCCTCTGTACATGATTTCCAATCCATCCCTTCTGACCACCCCTGCTCTTCCTGCCTTAGTTTGGCACCTCCTGTCTCCCTTGGACTTCCTGCCTTCAGTCTTTCCCCTTCAGCCATCCTAACCCTGAAATGATCTCTTTAAAACTAAAAATGATTGATGTTGTTTTGCTGCTAAAATCCTTCAGTGGTACAAGGTGCAAAGGGCAAGCGACAGTGTCCCTCTGTAAAGAGATCAGCTGGGGTGGGCAATTGTGTGGCCCACAAGATCTCTGTGGGAAATACAACCCATCACAAGGTGATGCTGAGGGCTATGCCCTGTCCTGCCATGTCTCCTTTCCATGACCTGATGCCCTTCTTCTCAATCCCTCCCCCACTCTTCTCATGAGGGTGAGCCAGATCCAGTAAGCAGACATACTTTGCAAGGGATAAAGGCAGAAATAAATACAAAAATAGATGATTACAATTTTGAAATAAATTGTATGCAAATGTAAATAATGCATATTTAAAGTAATCACTGTAATGCTATTTATATAACACCTTTTCACCCAAAGATGGAAAAGCAGTTTATAGATTTCTCTCTCTAATCCTTGTCATTCTCCATTAAACTGTGCTATGGATGCTGTTTTGGATCATGGATTTATTTCTCCATTTCACCTTCCAAACCATCACTGGGTATTTTGTTGAGTTACTTAACATAGGCAGCTAGTTACTTAGCATAGATGCCACATTTGAGAATCAATGTCTTTTCTAGTGCAGACTGAAACACTGTGCTCAGCTGCAACAAACATTTGAGTAAGTACAATCATCAAGCCACACTCAGGTGTGCAGAAATGTTTCAAAAGCCCATTAGGGCAGCTTCTCATTTTCTTGATTGAAATTAGGAAACTAATAATTATCAGTGTGTTGAAGACCAGAGCAGCCTCCATACGTAAGTTGTTTTGTAAAAGCATGCTCCTTCTTGTCATCCAGAACAGGCACTATGGCTGAGGGTCCATTACTTCTGGACACTACATGATCTGCCTCCCAACTTTGCTTGCTATCTTTTATCACTCTCTTCCTTGCTCCTCTCATTCCTATTACTCTGGCCTCCTTCTGTTCTACAAGAACATGCTAGGATGCTCTGGCCTTAGGACCTTTGAAGTTGCTGTTCTCCTGGCTTTCCCAATATGGCATCCCAGCTCACGCCCTCACATTATTTGGGTCTAACACAGTATCCCTATACCATCCTTGATTCCCCTTACCCTACTTTATATTTCTTCCTTGCCTGGCAGATTTTATGATTCTTTGTTTATTGGGTTTTTTCTCTCTTTTTCGTAATACACTCACCTCCTGAGAGCAGGGACTTTGTTTTTTCCACTGTTGTTGTCCCCTAGTACCTGGAACTGTGCCCAAAACATAGAAGCCTTTATTAAATATTTGATGTGGAGCAGCCAGATGACTGAGTTGGTTAGAGCATGAGCTCTTAACAATAAGGTCACCAGTTCGATTCCCACATGGGCCAGTGAGCTGCGTCTCCACAACTAGATTGAAAACAACAGCTTGAGCTTGGAGCCGAGCTGCCGGTGAGCGACCAGTTGGCTCAGTGGTTAGAGTGCAGTACTCATACCACCAAGGCCGGTTTGATTCTCACATGGATCAGTGATCTCCGCCCTCCACAACTAGATTGAAGAAACGACTAGACACCCTGGAAAAAACACACTTCCCCAATATTCCTTAATAATAATAATAATAATAATAATTATTATTATTATTATTATTTGATGAATGACTAAAAAGGTGAATAAACAAATGCCCCCTAGCTGCTATCTGTGGTTTAATTGGAATGGTCAGTCAGTATATTTATTTACAGCTGTGTTTAGCTATCCTTAAGATAAACTGTTAAAGTCAAGATTTTAGCTACAGTTAGTACTTAGGTTATGGAACTCTTTGAATTTCTGTGAGAAACCATGTAAAGGGAAGGTATTTTGATGGTCTACAAGTTGTCATCAAAGCAAAAACTCTTGCATAAATGAGAAACTAGCCTGCAAATTGCAATGCATGAATGTGATCATTATTCATCACTCCTCTTCTGTGTATGAACGTTTCTGTCTGTACAGAATATGGCCTGCATTCTGCAGCTGCTTCTCTATTCAGCAGTATGTCACGTGGCCCTGCAAAGCCCTGACTTAAAGGTCCACAGTCATGGGCGTCATAGGTATCATCTATGAATAGGACAAGAGAGCAGAAAGGTAACAGTAGCACACCAAGAAAGGAGGAGCGTTCAGCTCTTTCAAAAGAAGTTAGAAATTCAATGCACCCTTGAAAAAGTTAAAGACCAGGGTCAGTTTCAACCAATATCGTAGACAGGGTATATGTAGAAAGAGAGGGAAAAGCAATTTACTCAAACACAAGATCAGAAATTAAAGGCTTTGTGATTTTCTGGATGATGTGGCCATGTATTGCTATTAAAGTATCAGGAAACTGAGATTCTCTGTCAGCGCAATGACTAGAACAACCATCAATTTTTCACACCCCCACCCCCACATCTTTATACCCCCATTACGCCCCACTCCACCCTGAACCAATGTGCTCCTCTTAAAGAGACATGGCATCTTTCTCTAAGCTTTTCTTATTCAAACCAGGTAGAAAGTACAGATAAAAAAGTTAATATGTCTAAAAATCAGCAGCATCACATACCTGTGAGATAAATTGCATGTTATATGTGTGGTAGAGCCCAAGAGAGAGAAATTATGGGATTCGTATGCACTAACAGTAATTATCAAGATGAATTTGCTACATTTTCTCCCATCAAGGATCAACTTCTCAAAGAGGAGTTGATATTTTAATAACTGTGGGAACAAAGGAGGATGGAGAACTTTGATGGGGATGGGGAGGGTAGCATTTTTCGTTTAGTACAACAAGAGCATGAGGATTGTTAAGATAGCAGGTGGGGATGGGAGGAAAGCAGGAGAGAAGCTGAAGATAAGTAGGGCTAATTTAGAGATACAGACAAAAGTAAAGTGTAATTGGAATTATCTGAACTAAAGAATAAAAATTTATGGATTACTATTTAGCAGGTGTCTTATGTATGAGGTGTTACAAATAAAATAAATAAAATTCAATCACAAAAGGAGATTAATATTGGTAACTAACATTTATATGACACTGTGCAAGTTATAAAGAACATCTGCATATAAGGTATATTTTGTTTTTCCCAACAACCATGTAGAATGGTATGGTATTATCAGTTGAGGAAGTGAGATCCAGAAGAATTTCAATGATAATCTCTAGGACACAGAACCTGTTGGGAAAAGCAACATATTTGAGGGAATGCACACCAGCTGCTGAAACAAACAATTCCCAAAGTGGCTTAATACACAGAAGCATATTTCTTGCAATAGATGAAGATAGATTAAATAGATAGATAAATAGATGACAGATAGATAGATAAATAGATAGTTAGATGATAGATAGATAGATAGATGATTGATAGATAGATAGATAGATAGATAGATAGATAGATAGATAGATAAAATTAGCTACAGCATAATTAAGAGATTTCAGGCATTACTGAATAGTTTGTAATTATGTGTAAACTGAGACAACCTTATTTCTGTTTTAAATGATATTAAGTTAGGAAAAAAAACCTGGCTGAGGAATAAAAAATGAGGCAAGGAAATGAATAGAAATGTGAGATTGAGAGACTACTTGGAGAAAAAAAGCAGTGCCATTTGGCTCTGCCATATATTAGATGTTCATTACCTCAACTAATGGATAATATATACCTATAAATAGACATTGTTAAAACAGTACACGAGTCTATTGATTTTGCCATCATGAGTATATTATACGCTCACCTTTGTGAGATTAAAATGAATGGAGTGAATAACAAGATTCTCCATAAATTAGAGTCATTCGTTTTCATGTTGAGAAAGGAAAATGTTATATTTTCAACCTTTTAATTGAGATCTAGCAGATGATAACTTTACAAGATAAGAATTTTCAAAGGAATTTATTTTTATCTTAACAGTAAATAAGTATAATAAGAGCAATGGCAGCCTCAAGGTAAAATGTTGATTTAGCACCAGAAAGGAAAGACAGTTTGCAACTGATGTTGATACTTTTAATTGTGCCATCATAGATACATTAATACGTGGTATGGACAATTAATATATTATATATTCTGGGTTTTTTTATTCAACAGATATGTATTACATACCTACCAAAAACAAGGCCTTGTCCTCATTAGTATAGGAAATAAAAAGAATTTTAGTATATGGTCCCTGCGTTTAAAAAAGGAAAAGATCTAATTAAGGAGGAAATACACATGCAACAACCAATATGACAATAAGAGCAATAACAACACCAACATTTGTTGAGCACTTACAATGTGCTTAGCACTGTACTAATTGTTTTTACCAGCATTAAATCATTAATCCCCACAATAACCCTGTAAGCGTGCCATATTTCTATGCCCATTTTATAGATGAGCAAAGGAAGGCTAAGAGTGTTTAGCTCTGTCAGAGAATAAGTAGTTCTACAAAAATAAATTTCCAGATACATGAATAAACATTCAAAGTGCCTACATTTGTTTTAAACATTTTGGATAAAGTTGGACTAAGCACGTAGTACATATTCGAAATTCTAGATCTCTTTCCTTGATAACTTAGGTGAGTCACGGTGAATTTCAGATGTTTTGTTTTAATTTGATTCTTTAGGGACTACAGCCCCTAAGGTGAGTGCTGTCAGACTGACAAGAACCAAAAATATTAGGTTGGTGCAAAAGTAATTGTGGTTTAAAAGGTTAAAAGTAATTGCCAAAACTGCAATAACTTTTGCACCAACCTAATGGTTGGAATTATGGGTACGATAAGAGTAAATGATCTCTAAATGAAGTTCAGATGAACTTGCTCTAAACAAAGTAAGACTTTTGAAACAAATTGTATATATTCTGGTGACTGTAGGACTTTTAGTTATTTGCTTGCTTGCATTTTGGTCTCTCTTCTGGCTCTAGACTATCATTAAAATAGTTAAGTTTTGCATACTCCACAAGAAGAAAACGTTAGTATTACTTTACTTTCTGTAATTTGTTTATAATCACTAAACCTTTAGCACAGTTTATAAATTGTTTAATCTGAACTCATCAGTATGGTTCCAAAAGCCTTCAACTTACACCTCCATGACAAAACGTACTTATGCACGCACGTGATGTTCCAGAGTTGTTGAAGGAGTGAATTGTCCTTCCCCAGAATACTGCATATGTCTGTGGACAAAGAATGAGGGGAGAAGGCATCAGAATGCGAGCTATCATCCAAAGGTTGTGTCTGATTAAAAACAGTCTGGCTCAGAGCCGGGAGAAGGGAAGCTGACCTTCCGTATAAAGCATCACCTGGTCAGAGCTACCACTAGCCTTCAAGAATCCATTTCTTTACAGTTGCCCAAGGGCACAGACCTAGTGGGCAAAAACTCAAAGGAATCCTGGAATATGGAGATTGCACACTCTGTCCATTGTGAGTTTTTGCATCTTTTCATGCTGATAACAGAGCTCAGGGACCCTACGCAAGTTGGTAAAGGAGTAAACTGCAGATCCCTATTATAGAAACAGCAGCAAATAAAAGTTCTGCACAAATCAGCCAGTGCAGAGGTTCACTATGGTGTGCTGCTGGTACAGTTGTGCTTCTTTTGGGGAAGTTATTTGGGAGTCATGGGCACTGCTGTCATTATCTTTCCCTTTTATTTATAACAGTTGGCCAGTCATTGTCACCTATGTCACTGGCTCCTTTGTCCTAACTTCATTATAAATGAAAGTGTCCTACACATAGGCATGTTCTGCAAAGGACAGACCCTTTCTTATGACAGTGAGTTCCCTGCACTGGGGTTGTTCCGCTGGAAGGAGGGGGACACATACCTAGGAAGATGTAGAGGGGGTTGAGCATCAGATAAGTGTTGGATTAAATCACCTCTGAAGTTCACCTGGCTTCTGTGCAGGTTCCTGCTCTGTGCCATGTCATGCTGGCCCAGCATTCATTCCATTTTTACCTTATTTTCCACTTCCTATTTTTGCCCCTGCTGAGATATTGCCTCCTTGGCAACCTTCTAATCATCCTTCAAGTGGCAGCTCAAATGCTTCCAACTCAGATCCCTCTTCACTCTTCCAGGAAGAGTTAGGTGTTCCCTCTGTGAACGTCCTCAGTGCTTTGGACCAATTCTGCTGGGGTGTTGATTATGTTGCATTGCTTGCCTCTGTGATCATTCCCACTGTGATCTTCTTGAAAGAGGCACTATGTCTTATCCAGCTTTATATTCCTAGAATCTAACAATGTCTGGAGCATCACAGGTACTCAAGTAGTATGGTCTGAGTTTAATCATACTCCTCTCAGAATATATGATTCAAACTTACCTATATTAGATAATGTAGGCTAAACTGCTTTAACAATAAGTCTCAAAATTATTTAGAGTGGTAGAGTGTGGAACAGGTAACAGATCAGGATAGGTGCTCCATTTTGCTGACAGCTCTCTTCATAAGGCCATTTGTTCCTTTTTCAACATATGGCACATGGCCATCTTGGCCAGGAACAGGGAGTGAAGAGGAAGTAGATCTCAGCCTTAAACATCTGGCCCAAAGTGGCCCACAGCACTTCTGCTCAATCCCATAAGTCAGAACATCATCCTCCGGCCATACCTAAAAGTAGGATTTCCAGGTGGTAATTTCCACCTGTTCTCAGGAATATTTTTGCTTTCCCATTCCCAAATCCCAAGATATAAACTGTTTTCTGTTCTCCACAATGAATCATTTCCACAAAGTGATGGCCGATACTACCAACCACCAGGGTTCAAGGAGTTGATTTTCCTCATTTCCCAACCAACTTTTCTCAGGATTTGGGACTGGGAAAGCAAAAAAAATTCCTGAGAACGGGTGGGATTTCCCACCTGGAAACCCTACCTAAGAACAAGGGAGGTTGGGACATGGGTTCTATTTGTGTGCTCAAGAAGAATGAACAGCATGCATTTTGGTAGACAGCTAGCATTCTCTGCCACAAGGCCCTTCCTCCAGACTGCCACTTTTTGCTTTCAAAGCATGGCAATATCCCCATCATTGGGTTTCTAAACATCACAGCCATCGTTGACTTCTAATTATTCTTTCTCACCCTTCCCATATAGAAAGTCATTAGGTTCTCATATATTCTTGACCTGTCAAGTCTCCTTTTATTCTGCACTGCTTCCTTCCTACTTCAAGAGAACACACAATATCAAGTTAATCATTAATACATGTAAAGCTAAGGGAATGAGGGAGTTGGAAAGCAGTAGCAACTATTACTAAATAAAGTAAATTTGGACCCTAAGGGGAAATAAAATCATGGAAGGAAAGGCTAAGTACACATATCTTTAATGGCTTGCTTTTGTTTTAAGGGCTCCAAAAAGTAACAATAAAGAGAGAAGGCAGAAAAGGGAAAGACTAGAAATAAATGGAGATCAAACAAATAAGAAAAGCAAAGACAATTTTGAGCTTGTTATAGCAAAAGGGTCAGCCAAGTTACATGCATTTTGACAGAGACTCAAAGGCAGGCAGAGGAGTGGGAAAGCTCAATGGTGGAAAAAAAAGAAGGCTTTTGGTGGGGGGAAGCTATATGTGCGCTAAATAGAAGTGGTGTATTCAGTGATTGGTAGGGGAGTATAGTTGGCTTTCTCTGGTCCTAAATTGGAAGCAGGGACAGAAATTAGAAAGGCTGTCAGTTATTAATTAACTCCTGGCCATTTGGGGCTGATTGTCACAGAAGTTATTGTTTAGCTTCCTGAACTGTCACTAGAGATAGCAAGCTGGCTTCCTGCAAGTCTGACTTACATCAACTCTCTTCCTGGGTTCTTTATCATTGATAAAGAGTTGGTTTCCTAGGCAGGTTGTAAGTCAAAGTTCTATTTTGTATATGTTATCTGATCATTGTCCATTTGTATATTCCATCTTAGTTCATCATCTGTGAACTAAGAATTTGCTGTTTCGTGTGTAAGCATGGTGGTGGCAGAGAATCGGGGAGACAGTTTGTTACAGAGGTGTTTAAGTGGAGATAGCTCCTAAGAAAAACAGTTGTTACCCCAGGAAGGAAGGAGTAATGATGTCATTCTCCATAAGACAAGCAGCTAATGAAATTCTGGGGGCATCGTCATACAAGAATACGTCAAATAGAGACGTCATCCAAGTGGCGGCAAGAGGTGAGCCTCTGTAAAGCTACCCTGGAATTTACAACTAATCGAACAACAAAAACTCCACAAAGGACTCCCTGCACAGCAGACAGGTAAGACAAAGAGGCCCACTACTGAATTCACCTAAAGGTGGGCGAATCACATGAGCAGGGGAGGAGGGAAGGGAGACATGCGGAGACGGAGCCACCCGTGGGCGCAGGATTCAGACCTAGCTCATGCTCCGAGCTCGCTGCATCCCGGAACTACCGCAGCTGCGAGAGAGGGAAGCACTCGGACTGCTAGGGCTCCGCTTATGGCCCACAGGACTGAGGGGGCACCATATAATACGGCTGAACCCAACACTCATGGCAGAGACCTCGGAGAAAACACTGAGGGAAGAAGGCTGAAAACGGTGGTTTAAGCCCTCACTGCCGAGCAGAGAATGGAAGCCTTAGGCACTGAGACTAGCCGTCCCCTCCCTCCCCTCCCAGAGCTCGCCCCGCCCCCACCTGCCCGGTTCTAGACGCATAACAGTAGCAGTGTCAAATCAAAAGAACAGAATATTTGCAGTTCTGAGAACTGTGGGCCTCAAACACAGATTTGCAGCCCAACTACTTCCCGCAAAGGGGAGGGAGCTGAGGAAGCAGGACCGGCTTTGGTGCTGGTCGCCGCCTTTGCTCTGGGCCACCTCTCACAACTCACCCCACCCCTGACCCCATCTATCTGGGCAGATCCCTGCAGGAGTAAACAGACCTGCTGAAACATATGGGCTCTGAATCTAGTGCAGGAAGAGCTTTGGAACTTCAAAAGCTCTTCCCATACCCACAGAGACACTGCGCCCTGTGACCCTTGTGAACTATTAATGGAGGAGAAGCCTGTCTCCCAGGGAATCCCCCCATTGTGTGAGAAGCTGCAATAGTGCAGAGAAAACATAGCACTACCATGTGAGAGAGAAAAAAAAGCTGCGGTTCGAGAGAAAATAAAACATTCTACCAACGAGTACTGGAAAACAAAAGAAAGACCTCTTCCTCTCAACCTGTTGTAGAAGCCACTCCTGTAGATGTCTAGGAAGAAAAATAGTAAATCAGTAATTGCCATGAATAACTAAGGCAACAAGACTGCTCAGAAAGAAAGTGAAAAGTCTCCAGAAACGGAACTTAAAGATATGGAAATATGTGACTTAAATGACAGAAAATTCAACATTACAGTTCTGAAAAAACTCAACAAGATAAAAGAAAACACAGAAAGGCAGTTTAATGAACTCAGAAACACAATAAAAGAACAACATGAGCATTTTACAAAAGAGATTGAAATTATAAAAAAGAACCAAATAGAATTTCTGGAGATTAAGAACTCAGTAGAAGAAATTAAGAATGAAATAACCAGCTTAGGTAGTAGAACTGACCAGATGGAGGAAAGAATCAGTGACATCGAAAATAGAAACCTGGACATTACACAGATGGAAGAAGAAAGAGACTTGAGACTTAAAAGAAATGAAAGAACTCTACATGAACTTTCTGACTCCATCAGAAAGAGCAATATAAGAATAATGGGCACACCAGAAGGAGAAGAAAGACAGAAGGGAAGAGAGAATATATTCAAACAAATTGTTGATGAGAATGTCCCAAACTTGTGGACAGAACTGGATCCTGGAATCCAAGAAGCAAATAGAATACCTAATTACCTCAATCCCAACAGGCCTTCTCCAAGGCACATTGTATTGAAGCTCTCTAAAATCAATGACAAAGAAAGAATCCTCAAGTCAGCCAGGGAAAAGAAGACGGTAACCTACAAAGGAAAGCCCATTGGATTACCACCAGATTTTTCAGCAGAAACTCTACAATCCAGGAGGGAGTGGAACCAAATATTCAAACTATTGAAAGAGAGAAATTATGAGCCAAGAATAATATATCCAGCAAAGATATCCTTCAGATATGAAGCAGGAATAAAGACATTTTCAGACATACAGAAGATGAGGGATATTTCTAATACAAGACCTGCACTACAAGAAATACTAAAGGAGGCTATTCAACCACCATCAACAGGGACAATTTGTGGCAACCAAAACATAAAAAGGGAGAGAGTAAAGGCCTGAACGGGAATGGAGAAAGTAAGCGTGCTGAAGAAAATGGAATACTCTAAATATCAAACTTTCTTTTACATAAACTTAAGGGTAACCATTCAAAAAAAAAATCCAGAACTGAAATGTATATGTAATAAAAGAACAAAAGGAGGGAAAAATAGTAGAATACCACCACACAAAACTAATAGACAACAAAAAGGCAAAGAAACAATGGAGACACAGTCTTACCAGAAAAACTAAAGATAGAATGAGAGGAAATCCTCACGTATCAATAATCACCCTAAATGTAAATGGACTGAACTCACCGATAAAAAGGCACAGAGTAGCAGATTGGATCATAAAACTAAACCCAACCACATGCTGTCTCCAAGAGACACATCTCAGCTACAAGGAAAAGCATAGACTCAAAGTGAAAGGGTGGAAATTGATACTCCAAGCAAATGGTACCCAGAGAAAATCAGGTGTAGCCATAATGATATCAGATGAAACAGACTTCAGGGTGAAAAAGATAACAAGAGACAAAGATGGACATTTCATAATGGTAAAGGGGACTATACAACAAGAAGACATAACAGTCATCAATATTTATGCCCCCAATCAGGGAGCACCGAAATATACCAAGCAACTACTAACAGAACTAAAGGGAGAAATTGACCAAAACAGAATTATACTAAGGGACTTAAATACATCACTGACAGCTATGGATAGACATCCAAACAGAAAATAAATAACGAAATAGCAGCCGAAAACGACACATTAGATGAAATGGATATAATTGACATATATAGAGCACGTCGTCCTAAAACATCAGACTACTCATTCTTTTCTAGTGTACACGGAACATTCTCAAGGATAGACCATATATTGGAACATAAAATCACCCTCAGCAAATTTAAGAAGATTGAAATCATACCAGCATATTCTTTGATCACAGGCTTTGAAACTGGATGTCAACTGCAAAAAGAAAGCAGGAAAAAACACAAATACATGGAGATTAATCAACATACTTTTAAGAATGACTGGGTCAAAGAAGAAATTAGAGGAGAGATCAAAAGATACATAGAAACAAATGACAATGAAAATACATCCTACCAAAATTGTTGGGATGCAGCGAAAGCAGTTTTAAGAGGGAAATTTATCTCATTACACGCCTATCTCAAGAAAAAAGAAAAATCCCAAATAAATAACCTCATGTTACACCTTAAAGAGCTGAGCGAAACAAGTCAGACAGAAAAAGCAGAGAACCATGTGATTTCACTGATATGTGGTATATAAAACAAAAACAACAAAAGAACAAGACAAACAAATGAGAAACAGAAACTCATAGACACAGACAATAGTTTAGTGGTTGCCAGAGGGTAAGGGGGGTGGGGGTTTGGGGGTGGGAGATGAGGGTAAGGGGGATCGAATATATGGTGATGGAAGGAGAACTGACTCTGGGTGATGAACACACAATGGCATTTATAGATGATGTAATACAGAATTGTACACCTGAAATCTATGTAATTTTACTAACAATTGTCACCCCAATAAATTTAATTTAAAAAAAAAAAGAACTAGAAAAAGAAGAACAAGTGAAACCCAAGGTCAGCAGAAGAAAGGAAATAACAAAAATCAGAGCAGAACTAAATGAAATAGAGAACAGAAAGACAATAGAAAAAATTAATGTGACAAAGGGATGGTTCTTTGAAAACATTAACAAAATTGACAAACCCTTGGCTAGACTCACTAAGATAAAAAGAGAGAAGACACTAATTAACAAAATCAGAAATGAAAAAGGGGAAGTTATCATGGACACCACAGAAATACAAAGAATCATCCAAGAATAGTATGAAGGACTATATGCCACCAAATTCAATAACCTAGAAGAAATGGACAAGTTCTTAGAAACATATAGCCTTCCAAGCCTGAACCATGAAGAACTGGAACATCTAAAGTGACCGATCACCAGTAACGAAATTGAATCAGTCATCCAAAACCTTCCCAAAAGCAAAAGTCTGGGACCAGATGGCTTCATTAGTGATTTCTACCAAACCTTCAAAGAGGATCTAATACCAATCCTGCTCCAGCTCTTCCAAAAAATTGAAGAAGAGACAGTACTCCCTAACTCATTTTATGAGGCCAACCTTACCCTGATACCAAAACCTGGTAAGGACAATACAAAAAAGGAAAACTACAGACCAATATCTCTGATGAATACAGATGCAAAAATCCTAAACAAAATTCTAGGAAATCGAAGACAACAATGCATTAAAAAGATTATTCATCACGACCAAGTGAGTTTCATCCCCGGGGCACAAGGATGGTTCAACATCCGCAAATCCATCAATGTGATACATCACATAAACAAAATAAAAGACAAAAATCACATGATTATATCAATTGATGCAGAAAAAGCATTTGACAAGATACAACATCCATTTATGATTAAAACACTTAATAAAATAGGTATAGAAAGAAAATACCTTAACATAATAAAGGCCATATATGACAAGCCCTCTGCTAATCTCATAATTAATGGTGAAAAACTGGAGCCCTTTCTTCTACGTTCAGGAACACGACAGGGCTGTCCCCTATCACCTCTGCTTTTCAACATAGTGTTGGAAGTCCTTGCCAGAGCAATCAGGCTAGAAAAAGAAATAAAAGGCATCCAAATTGGGAATGAAGAAGTTAAATTATCACTCTTTGCAGATGACATGATGCTATATATAGAAAACACTAAAACTCCAGCAAAAAGCTATTGGAAACAATCAACGAATACAGTAAAGTTTCTGGCTACAAAATCAACATACAAAAGTCCATTGCATTCCTATATACTAACAATGAAATCTCAGAAAAATAAATACAAAAAAACAATTCCTGTTGCAATTGCAGCAAAAAAGAATAAAATACCTAGGAATAAACTTAACCAAGGATGTGAAAGACCTATATGCTGAAAACTATCAGACATTTTTGAAAGAAATTGAAGAAGACAGAAAGACAGAAAGTTCTTTCATTTTTAAAAGAAATAGAACAAAAAATCATCAGATTTGTTTGGAACCACAAAAGACCCCCAATAGCCAAAGCAATCTTAAGAAAAAAGAACAGTACTGGAGGTATCACACACCCTGACTTTAGCTTGTACTGCAGGGCTACAATAATCAAAACAGCATGGTATTGGCAGAAAAACAGACACATAGACCAATGGAATAGAATTGAGAACCCAAATATAAACTCCCATAAATATGGACAGACAATTTTTGACAAAGAAGCAAAAAACATACAATGGAGAAAAGACAGCCTCTTCAATAAATGGTGCTGGGAGAATTTGATAGCCACGTGCAAAAGAATGAAACTGGTCTGCTATCTGTCACCATGTACCAAAATTAATTCAAAATGGATCAAAGACTTAAGCTTAAGGCCTGACACAATAAACTGCATAGAAGAAAACATAGGTACTAAACTTATGGACCTTGGGTTCAAAGAGCATTTTATGAATTTGATTCCAAAGGCAATGACAGTAAAAGCTAAAATAAACGAATGGGACTATATGAAACTTAAAAGCTTCTGCACAGCAAAAGAAACCATCAACAAAATAAAGAAGCAACCAACTGAATGATACAAGATTTTTGCAAACAGTGCCTCCAATAAGGGCTAATATCCAAAGTATACAAGGAACTCATGCAACTCAACAGCAAAAAAACAAACAAACCAATTGAAAAATGGGCAGACTACCTGAAGAGACATTTCTCCAAAGAGGACATACAAATGGCAAATAGACATATGAAAAAATGCACAACATCACTACTCATCAGAGAAATGCAAATAAAAACCACAATGAGATATCACCTCACCCCAGTCAGAATGGCTATCAACAAGACAAATAGGAACAAGTGTTGGAGAGGCTGTGGAGAAAAAGGAACCCTCATACACTGTTGGTGGGAATGCAGACTGGTGCAGCCATTATGGAAAGCAGTGTGGAGGTTCCTCAAAAAATTACGAATAGAATTAGCATATGACCCAGCAATCCCTCTCCTGGGTATCTACCCAAAAAATCTGAAAACATTTAGAGATAAAGACACGTGTGCTCCAATGTTCATTGCAGCTTTGTTTACGGTGGCCAAGACATGGAAACAACCAAAATGTCCTTCGATAGATGAATGGATAAAGAAGTTGTGGTATATATACACAATGGAATACTATTCAGCGGTAAGAAATGATGATATGGGAACATTTGTGACAACATGGATGGATCTTGAGAGTATGATGCTAAGCGAAATAAGTCGGACAGAAAAAGTAGAGAACCATGTGATTTCACTGATATGTGGTATATAAACAAAAAACAACAAAAGAACAAGACAAACAAGTGAGAAACAAAAACTCATAGACACAGACAGTTTTGTGGTTACCAGAGGGTAAGGGGGTTGGGGGTGGGAGTTGAGGGTAAGGGGGATCAAATATATGGTGATGGAAGGAGAACGGACTCTGGGTGGTGAACACACAATGGGATATATAGATGATGTAATACAGAATTGTACACCTGAAATCTATGTAATTTTACTAACAATTGTCACCCCAATAAATTAAAAAAAAAAGAATAGGTCAAGTATGACCACTATTAGAGCAAGTACACAATTGAAGTCTTTTGATCTTTAAAAAAAAAGGATTTAGACTAAATTAGTAACCCAAGATTAACAAGCAATTGGATAGCAAATAAAGTTTAGAACTGTGTGAGTAGTGCCCTAAACATGCTTCCAGGTAAAGCCACTGTATAACGGAATAGCTTATTAAGAACAGCCTTGGCAAAGGGGAAAGCATTCAACACTATTATGTGGCCCTCCATTTGCCACAGAGTTTATGACAATCACCAGTTTTAGTTTAAAGCCTGTTTCCTAGATTACAGCTTTGTAACATCTTAGAACTTCGTACCAGATTTCTGCTAACTTTCCATCTGCCAGCCTCAGCGATGCCTCTAGGATCTCTCACTGAATCTGTTTTCTGCACCTGCACAAGCTGATGTTGACCTGCCTCTCCCTTAGTTTCTGGCTCCAATACCTCCAAGTTATGCTAAATCAGCAAACATAACAAGTACTATGTTGTATTTAAATGTTCTTATTCCATTAAAATTGGCTGCAGATGACATCTCTATGTTTAGCTGCCATTACTGTAAATGGTATATTACTCTATTCTGTCCTTTAAAGAATTGGATTTTAGAGTAAATTTTAATTAGCTGTAGAATGACTTACTCTCCTCTATTAATCATGTCTGGAGATAGCTAAACTATTGGACATAAACTCCTAATAAATAATACCACTGCCCAGTTTGCGCCAGTTAACTGAATTTCAACAACAATGCCTAGAATGCCTCAGCCTCTCTAAGAGATCTGACAAGGTGATGGAATCACATTTAATAGGAGAAAGCATTACAGTATCTGTTAGCTTAATTTTTCCCACAAGTATAATAGGAACAGAATAGAATGAAGACAATATAGTATCCAGAAGAAAGGTGTGTATGTTTGTGTGTTGGTGTGTGTGTGTGTGTGTGTGTGTGTGTGTGTGTGTTTTGCCATGCCTAACTAATTAATTATGCCTTTCTCAGTTTCTACATAGTGAATAGATTTCTCACAGTTTTAGAGGCTGAAAGTCCAAAATCCTGCTGTCAACAGGGTTGGTTCCTTCTGAAGCCTCTCTCCTTGGCTTGTAGATGGCTGCTTTCTCCCTGTATCTTCACATTTATCGGGTGTGTGTCCTAATTTCCTCTTCTTCCAAGGACACCAGTCATATTTGATTAGGGCCCACCCTAACAACCTAATTTTAAATTAATCACCTCTTTAATGGTCCTAGTTTCAAATTCAGTCACATTCTCAGGTACTGGGAGTTAGAACTTCAACATATGAATTTTGGAGAGATACAACCCAGCTCATAACAAGTGCCTATTGCAGTAAAAGCGGGCTTCTTTACTGTGTGCTTGGGGTAAAAATAAGACTCCTGTATTGAAACTAATCTGGAATTACATCTTGTTTCGTAAGGAAATATTAGAATACTGGAATTCTAAAATCTTATTTTAAATTTTATAAGTTTATGTATTTTGCAGAAAATCTTTTCTATAAAATGAAATGCTGTATAAAATATTTGAAAGATAGATATGATTTTTATATTTTAAAATATTTCAATTTTGAAAGTAAAGGTATTAGTTATTTCATATTTCTATTTTAATACATGCTTAGAAAAAATATCTAAAAATAGTTTTTTAAGGCATGTAATTTTTAAATAGAACATTATCATAAGGCTATTTTATATGCTATTATGGTAGAAGATAGTGTGAATAGATTTTATAGTAATAAATGTAAAGAATAATTCAGCTTAACTATTTGAAGAAAAGGAAGATGATAATGAAATTAGAGTTTTAATTACATAGGGAAAGAAAATGTAAATCACATGGATATCTTTGACTTCTCCAAGATATTATGTAGTAAATATATTCATTTGGGGATGAACAACATAAACAGCATTGGTAGTTTGGACTTAATTAAGCTAGAGAATGTCCAGGAAGGATCTTAGTTACGTTAGACCCAGTGGTCTTTCTTTATAACCAGGTCATCCTAAGAAGAAATATATCACCCAGCACAGAATCTACATCTGCAGTATTGATGTTCTGTCACAAAATACCTTTTGGTATCTCATTAGAATGTTACTTATTACTACGTGTTCTCCTTGAGCAATTTGGTCAGCCAGAAAATTGTCACATGTCCACCAGTTATTGAGTTAACCCCAAGTTCATCTAGTTTATACAAGTTAGTCTAAATCACCTGGTATATAGGATTGATCCTAAGTAAAATTGTGAAGTGCTTTTCCTTTGCCAAATTTCCCTCAAAATACCTCATCCTCATTGGAGGACCATTGGCCAGAACCATCTACCTGGGCCAGCTTTACTAAGATGTCCTTCTCCAGATTCAACTTCATCTTGTTAGAATGTTAAAGGTTATTCATGTTAACATTTTGATGGCTCGTTTACATATTAATGCTTCCAAACCTCCCTTAACAGTGCTATCCATGGTTTTGCTTTCCATAGTTTGTTACCCACAGTCAACTATGGTCTGAAAATATTAAACGAAAAATTCCAGAAATAAACAATTCATAAGTTTTAAATTGCTCATGATTCTCAGTAGCATGATGAAATCTCGAGCAGTACCTCGCCATCCCGCCAAGGATGTGAATTATTTCTTTGTCCAGCATATCCACACTGTATATGCTCCTCACCCATCAGTCTCTTAGTAGCCATCTCAGTTATCAGATCAGCTGTTGGGGTATCACAGTGTTTGTATTCAAGTAACCCTTAAAGTAGCCTAACACTACATCACAATGTCTATGGTATTCACCTCTTTTCATCTCATCACAGAGGCATCCTATCATCTCACATCATCACAAAAAGGGTGAATATAGAACAGTAGAATATTTTGAGAGACCACATTCACATAACTTATTAAAGTATATTGTAATAATTGTTCTATTTTATTGTTACTTTACTGTCGTTAAGCCCTCACTGTTCTTAATTTATAAATTAAACTTTATCATAGGTATGTATGTATAGGAAAAAACAGTATATATAGGGTTTGGTACTATCCATGGTTTCAGGCATCCACTGTGGGGGTCTCGGAATGCATCCCCTGTGGATAAGGGAAATCTACTAGTAGTATTTTTAAGGCCTCTGGGAAATTGGTAAAAACAATTTCTTCTACTAGAAAGTCAAAAATCACTCCACACAGTGCAAACTTAGTGATTGAGCTACAGTTCATACAGTATTTAAAATGCCAATATTTTTCTGATTCTCTTAGATTGTATTTAACAGAATACCCACAAAGCTTAGTTTCTTTGAACACATTAGTTTGGTGATAAACAGTGGAAAGCTGAAGGTGCTTTTGTCTGCAGAAATCAAGCTTCTCAGCAATATACTTTACTTCCTCCAAAACAGCAGACTTGGAACGCAATTATGCCAGTGGTCTGACAAACGCACAAGAAGGTTGCTTGCCTTTTAAATTCCCTTTGCTCAAGTAGTCATAACATAGATAGCAAATATAACACTAGTAATAACCAGTGACTAACTTCATATAGAAATCAATAATCACTCATCTTCTAACTTTTTAAAAAGATAGTTTGAATACCAGGAAACCATAGTACAATGCTTCATATTAATTTGTAGATAGAGATGCACACATAAAAATCTAAATTAATTTCTACTTCCTATTCATTCCTTAGAACTCCACAATTTCTTATTTAGAAAACAGTTTTTTTTCTTAACTGTTTTCTAAATAAGTGATTACAGATAAATATGTTTATACTGCTTTAGTAAATATTGGACACATTAATTGCTGATTTTGAAATGTCAAGACAGGAACAAACCATTGACTGTTATTTCATTTTGCAAAAATTTTTTCAACAAGGCAATTTTATTTTTCTTGCAAATTCCAGAGATACATCAACATCCAGTATCTGAACTGGAACTGGAAAGAACAAAATAAATCCATTCAGACAAGAGAAAAAATAAATTACATTTTAGGCAAAACTGTGTAAATTACAGTACTAGCATGGAACATTTGTGTTTTTTTAACTATTTATGGAGGATTTAAATCAAAGGACTAGACTTCATCAGCCACCTCTGTATATAGGTGAGGTTGACTGTGCTTGGAGAAGCCAATTAAAAGAAAGTAGGATTATTAAGCAATGCTTGGTAGAATGCCGGCCTCCCAGGATTTATGTGCAGATCCTGCCCTTGAGCACACTCACTCCGCTCCCATGGAGGTCAATATGAGCAATGGCCATACAATCCTCCAAATGATTGCTGTTCAATTACATGCATCTCTCAGATATCATCATTTGTTTACTATACGCTATTTATAAATCTATGATGACAAGGTCCTACTAATAGAACAGTATATCCACTGATATACTCTTTGAAAATTATTTTGTAAGTATATGTACATACTTACACATACGAGTACATATCTTCTGAAATGTTTTCAGGCTATGGAGCAAGAATACAGATGGAGATTCATGTATCATGTCTAATTATTTAAAAATCATAAATGAATCTTACCAACTATTAAATGAAATATGTTCTATTTGTTCATCCTCCTATCTTGAAAAATATACCTTCAAAATGTCAAAATCAAAAAACTTATAAATGTTGTTTATATTGCTTATTATGTGACTGAAAGTCATCTAAATATCAATGATTGAGCTTAATTATTAATGCACAAGTCTTAAATATTAAACTAGGGATCGGCAGTATTTCGTACGTAACAAAATAAAGCATATATAATTCACAAATTATTATATATTTATTCCAGAATATTATTTTTATTTACGTTATTTAAATAATATCACTAAATATGTTGCTATAATCAATAACTTCACACAATTTTTGTTGTACAGGTAATAATGTCAAATTAGCAATTTTTCTTGGGTTATTATAGTTTTTAGGTTTTTTTTCATTGACTTCAATTTGTAGACACTTTATTCTATTAAGAAAGTACCATCTGGGATTGTCAATGAAATTTTTAAAGCAATTCTTAGATTCAGAAATCATGTTCACATCCAAATATTAAAATGGATCATGTATGATAAATTGTCATTATTCTACAATATGTTACAAAATATTTTAATTTCATTATATAAATTATCATCATAAAGCAGGATTTTTACCACCTCTGGAAGCAATAGCTGGATCCATATAGTTAAGTAAAGACTTGTCCTGGTACTTCTCTCATGTTACAGCTACACCTACATATACCGGAAGTGCCAAAAAAATGTATACACATGACTTCTATTCATCTTTTGTTATCGGTGTATATTGAGTATTACAATTTTAATACAGTTTTTTTCTTTCTTAAAATGTGTATACTTTTTTTGGCACCCACTATATACAAATTTAATTGTATAATGAGTTGTTTAATATTTCAAAATATTCTTCAGCTTCCATGGGCAACTCTTGAGATACTCTGCTACTTCATGAGTATGTCAGGAAACACAAATTGGAACATGAAGTGACACAAATAACAGAAATGGACTTTCAGTAGTTATTGGTTAATAATTCTCTATTATTCAACAATTTATTGTGCCCATGTCATCCAAGATAAAGGGCTCGAAGATTAATTCAGTTTTCCCCTTCCCAATTGATTCCACTGCTTCAATCCTCCCAATGCACCAAAGAGTATCAGCTTCGGCAGCAAAATAACACAAAACTTGAAGGCATTCAGCTGTGGTCTCCTTTTTTCTAGAGAGTATAGGCAAGACATGTAGAGAGGTAGCTCCCTAAGGTTTCAAAAACGTTCAGCACAAATGTGTTTGTGAAATGCAGAGCCCAGGGCATGCTCCTCTTGCCCACATTCTAAGGTACTGACTCTTCACCATTGATCTCTGCTATTGTGTCTGTATGTTTGCAAATGATGCTGAGGTGAGAACAATTCAGTGGCTCTACTCTCAGCTTGGCAGAACTCTCTTGAGTTGTTTCAATTGTGGTATCCCACTTTTTAAGTGGGCTAGCTGCTGTTAAGGGGAACCTGTTATCCTCTAGCCTATTTTGATGTATCAGTAGTGATAAGGGTGGCAAATTATGTAAGTTAGTAGACCAAATAAAGTTTCAATCCAACTGTCATGTTTCGCTGGTTTGAAAGTTGCCACTGTCTGAGAAGAGACTTTATTTTCTGATTGGGCCAAATCTTTAACTCCTAATAGAGTGAGTCAGAGTGATGTGCTAGGGACAGCTATTCCTTTCAACTCCGTCATCCAGTAGGAGCAAATCTTCATCATGGAGTCACTCATTTCCTCCAGAGTGGTGCCAATTGCTTGGGATATTGTTCCCTGAGACGCTTATCAGTTGCAGGCTGATTGAGAAATTACTAGATATAGGTGGAATAGATGCAAGCAGTTGTACTTTTTTCCAGATTAAAGCCATGTGTCGCTCTTGTTGCAAATGTGAAACAATAGTAATGACAGCATAAGGTGAAAAACAAGTTGACAAAACTTTCTCAATTGATTTTGGAGAGATGCATCAAATTTCTAAAGATAACAATGTCATTAATGATGGCCAAATTATTTCTCTTTGGCTTTGTAATGTACGAGTATTTTTGTGTTTCATTCAAACACAAGCTACTTATTACAGGATTGCCCACTTTTGAAATTTGAAAAAAGCCATTTTATTTGGTTTGTGTCAGGAGAGTGTACAAAAGCATTCCAATATCCCTGATCCAATGGTGCATTTTGAGTCTAACTAAGAATTAATGCAAGTGTTTTTATATTTGTCAGAATCATTTTTTCTCTTTCCTTTTGACACAATAGAGAGTTTGCTATGAAGGCACTGACTCATCAGACATGGATTGAGAGTCTTATTGCGATTTAGTAAATGTGCCAATGGGCAAACCCACTAGGTAGGCTTATGTTAGGTCAGGGTGTCCTGTTACTTAAACACAAATGTTTGCTTAACTCCCTGCCATTAATCATCTTATAAATAACCACATTATTACATAAGTAGAAAGCTTGCTTCCGGTAGCTCTCTAGTCATATGCACTATCTATTCCCCTAATTTTTCCATGACACTGAAAATGAGACCATGCAAATGAGAAGCAGAGCTTAAGCCTACACTTAGCTTGATTATTTCTATTTTTAAAAAAATGAATGCTTGTATAAGTGTATTAACTCTTTAGTTTGGCATGACCTTCCATAATTATTCTTAAAGGAATTACCATCACTTTGAAGTAGTAGGACATTTAGGAATTTTAAAAAAATATTTGATTTTGATATGAAAATAAAAAATATTCAGAGGCCATTTAATGATAATATGAGGTATCAGTGATTTTATTAAAATTAATAAGTTGGAAAAACAACAAAATTATGACCATGCTATACATTAAAATATTGTAATACGTATAGTTTTGAAGACAAAAAATGCATCCACTTCCTATTGAATGTCAAAGCAAAATCTCTTTAACAGTTTTAGATTGGTCTGAGAGGATTTTATTCTGAATTTAAACTAATAGTTTTATTAAAATGCACTAGATGAAGAACTGCATGTTCTACCACCTCCTGCTTTATATCTGGGACAAAAGACTGGTGATTCATGATGGTTCAGGTTTCAAATGAGAATATGTACCAATGGGAAAATAAAATACTGATATGCCTGTAGGAAAATCGTAGAACTTCTTTGGGTTTTAGTTTTTCTCTCTGTAGGATTTGGGCAATGACTTTCCTAAAAGAATTTTAATATTATTCTTAATTTTGGAAAAAAATTGCTAAGTTCATGATGATAATGGTGTACCCTGAATAATTATTCTCTCATCTCAGCTGGGTTGGCGGGCCAAAATAAGTAGCATGTCAAAAGCATATACTCATTCACTGAAACTGATTACCTTCTGCAAAGTTATTGGGTGCTTACCAACACAGATATTTTAGTTTATTTATAGGTAATATTTTCTCATTTATTAGGTAAAAAACATAGGAATTATAGCAATACATTTACTAAATGATATAATTTTAACCCTCATTAATATTTGTAAATGTTACTTTATTAAATTTTAATTATTCATTTGTGTTTGTAAACAACAATTTTTTTTTTTCATAATTCTACGGGTCAGACATTCAGGAGCACCTTAGCTGGGTAGCTCCAGTTCAAGCTCTCTCATTAGTTGGTTGCTGAGATCATGTTATGCAGGGTTGCATCATTTGAAAGCTTGATTGTGGCTGGAGGATCCACTTCCAGGATGGTTCAACTCACATAGCTGTTGACAAGAAGCCTCATCTCCTTATTGGCTTTTGGCAGGAGCTTCAGTTCCTCAGCATATTGTGCTCTCCCTGAGTCTGCTCAATTGTCCAGATGACATGGCAGCTGGCTTCTTCTAGAATGAGTGCTTGAGAGAGAGAGCGCGAGCCCAAGAAGGAAACTACAGCGCCTTTCATATCCTAGTCTTGTGAGGCACACATCATCACTTCCACTACTTTCCATTCATTTGAAGCAAGTCACTAAGTCCAGTCCACATTACAGGGGAAGGGAATTAGTCTCTACCCTCTGAGGAGAGATTGTAAGAGTGTGTGAACGTATTTTTAAACTATTGCATCAGCTTTACCTCTTTTCTTTCACTTAGAATCCACACCCAATTTATCAGGGAGTCCTGTTGACTATCTCTTCATAATAAATATAGACTTCAACCCTCTGATACTAATTTAAATGCTACTCTTGTCTAAGTCATTGTATTTTCTTGTTTCACTCCCCTCCAACCTTTAGGCTATTTTTCAATACCGCAATCAGATTGATCCTGTTAAAACACAAGTCAGATCACAACCCATCTCCCTTAGAGTAGAAGTCCAAGTTCTTACAGTAGTTGGAAAAGCCTGTGGCTCCTAGCTCCATCTTTGAACATATCTCCAACTTTCTCTCCCTCCGATCTTTCGATCTCAGCTACACTGGGTTGCCAAAATTTAGTACATCATATAGGCATACATAGCCGTGATTATCTAATTCTACAACATTATTGACTGCTCAGAAACATAGACATCACTTATCCTCCCATAAAGGAATTCATGTGACTAGGGGGAAGAGAAAGGAGAAATTCCTGAGGTCTTAGGTGGGAAGTGGGAAATTCCTGAAGTTAAAACATGAACAGGGAAAAAATTATTTCATTAAAAAAATGTAGTAACATACAGTTTTGAGTGAATGAATGAAGAATTGAATTAGCCTAGTTGGAGGGGTGTGTGTGTGTGTGTGTGTGTGTGTGTGTGTGTGTGTGTGTCTGAGAGAGAGAGAGAGAGAGAGAGAGAGAGAGAGAGAGAGAGAGAGAGAGAGAGAGAGAGAGAAAGCAAACAGTACAATTCAGAGCAGGGCTTATTGATTCCTCTTAAATGGAATAAAACAGGAAGGGAACCCACTCAAAGAGTTTTTCTGTCCTTTTATTCTATATTCCCTGTTACACTCATTGCTTCCACCTCTCCATCAGAGGTGGTTCCGATGTCAGATGTCCAAGCTGACACAGGTCACTTGGGTTTGGGAGCATGCAGATGGCTTTGCCTAGCTATAGCCAAGGTTTATGGGTACATGGGGACAATTGCTCTGAAACTTGTATCACCCCTGCAATAGCTGTCCTTGATGTCAGTCTATCACACCTCTCTTACATTATTCAAGGCAGTTGACTACGTCTTTAGGACACTGAGAAGCAAGCATGTGTTTATTTTCTAATAGAAGCAATAGGAGGCTTGCAGGAATTCTTCACCCATTGCATGGATTCTTCACTCATTGCATGGATAAATATATCTTCTGAGGGGGCTGCATGAAGCCCTGCAATACATGGCTTAAGAATAATAATCACATTTATTTCCCACAAGTAAAAAGACTTGTCATAGGTATTGTGAAATAAAAAAGATTTTTTCCAGGGTCTCCTATCTCAAGATGACAAGTGTGAAATGAGTGGTTCTGGTTCTGAAAATAAAATGACTGACAAACATAATGGAGTGACACCGCAAAGAGATTGTCTGGGGAAGTCAGATGATGGGGAGGCTGTGAAGGAAGACATGGAATTTATGAAAATGGGAAGAGAGAGAAGACACTCAGAGAAAGTGTTTTGTCTTCAGTGCTACTATTGGACATTAGGCTGTGTTTATTCTCCCATGTCCCTATTGTGAATGCTCAGAACAGATAGCTTTCAAAGGCATTATGCCACGTGACAGCCTCATTGCTTTGAGAGCGCTGGGTAGGAGGCCATGAGTTCTGGCTTCATAGGGATATGTTATTGTGAGGATTGTGCTTTGAGTGGGAGTCCACAGGGAGGCAAGAGTGAGGGAAAATCCTCCAACAGCAGCGTTGGCACAGGTCCCTGGGCATGAGGCCAGCAGCTAGTGTTGTCCAAGAAACAGATCCACAGGCCTTTCTGGCAATGTGCCTTCAGCTGAAAGCTGATGACATCTGGGAGGTTGTGCCCCATTCCTCTTTCCTGGGATCACAGAGCCTTTGAATTTATTCCTTCAGTGAACGTATATGATAGGAAACTACCTTAGATGAGATTAGTACTGTTAAACAAAAATGTTTAACTTTCACGACAAAGTCTTTTTGAAAGAAACGGCTTATTGGGCCATTGCTAGGGGATAAAAAAAGGAGGGGAGGAGGAAGAGGAGGAAGGGAGAGAGGAAGAGAAGCAGGAGAAGACTGGTTTGGGGGCATGGAGTCTAAACCAGTAGCAGCATGGCTTGGTAGGAAAGACATGTCCATTGTCTTGGGATTTGCAAGCATTTTTATACATAAAGTAGAGGAAAAGGGAAAGAAAGATGTAAGCCCTCTGAAAGAATCTGCATTAGCTATAGGCAAAGGGGTGGGAGAAGGGGAACCAAGGACAGCTCTGAGATAGGCACAAAACTGTCAAAAAGAAATGTCTGCTCGGTGGATTGGCTGTGGGCAGCAGTGAATAAACAAGCAGAGGCTCCTGGAATAAACAGCAGTGAATAAACAAGCAGAGGCCCATGAACAAACAAGCAGAGGCTCCTGGAATTAGATGGTGCCTGACTAAAGTAATCTGCGGAAATAGCCACCTGGAAATTAATCTAAAATTCCAACAGACATAGAAGGAATATGAGCAGTCTTGTTAGCTGACCCTCGTTCTGTCTCTTTCTCTCACTTTCTGGCAACTGCAATTTAATTTAGAACATCTCAGAGTTTTCTCCTTGTGAGTACCCACCTCACATCAAATAGGACAGCCCTTCTTCAAAAAACCAGAATTTAAAAATATTTAGAGCCAAATGTTAAAGGGTCTATAGTCTAAGGAAAGATACATGAAGTGACCTGACAGATTTTTGCTCAGGAGCAAATTAATGCCCTCCAAACAATTTGTTCTTAACCTATGTTTTGGGCCACAGAGTCATTTAGTGTAGGGGTTACCTCCCAAAACACAGCATAGTTCGTTGGTACTTCTTGATTTACATTGTTTTTCATTTTCAGAGTCCCTATTTTTCTTCCAATGCTTTACAGATTCTTCTGAAGGTAAATTAGTTCTCATTCTTCCCATACCTGTAATATGTGAAAAATAACCAAATCTAGTTGGTTAGAGGCTCTCCGTTTTTGACTTTTTGTAGAGTCCTAAAGCACAGAAAAGAAAGTTATACTTTGAGGTTGGAAATTAAAGTGTCAGATGAAGGTATTTCCAATGTTTCTTGGATAAAAACTTCAACAACCCAGGAAACATTTTAATTTAAAAAATACAAGAACAAATCACTAAACGTTTCAACCAATTTACATTTCTACAAAATCAAAATACAGTCAAATTAGAAGTGCCAAAAGTCAGAATACAATCTGTATACTAAGTGATCAGATACTGATCACTGGAGATTTCAAAAGGACAACCCAGTGTTGGTTAATTTCAAGGCCATATTTAGAAAATTAATTTAGATCTGAGCACATTTGCATGTTAGAGACTTCAGGTGCATCTCCTAAGCCTGAAGTGCTGGTGAAAATAGGCATAAGGAATCTCCAAATACTACTTCTCAGTATCCAAGATGCTTCAACCTCTCCTAAGAGGCCTTAAGATTCCAGTCAGGCAACCCAGAGCAAAACAAAATCTTTTCCATGATGGGGGATGGGGTGGGATGTTGGAAACGGATGCTGAAATGTGCTGTGTGCTTACCAGAAGCTGCTGTACTAACAAAGCCAGATATAGCTGTCTCCCCAATGGCTTTCTTTGCAGACTAACTGGTTGTTCGCCAGTTTGGGGGAGGGGATGAGCCAATCCGCCCTCCTTTCCCACCCCACACACCACCTTTGTCATCCTTCCCTAAGGGCCTCACACACAAGGCCATTCCTGAGAGGCTTTGCCAGTGGAAATCGGAAGCTCTGTTTGCAGAGAGGTGTATTGTTGCTAAAAACCTGCCAAGCTAAGATTTAAAAAGAGGATTTCTCTGAACACTAACTCAAGTTAGTAGGAAAAAAACGTAACTGACTATTAGAACCTGACTGAACTTCCTTTGCACAAAACATAGTCCTTTTCTCCTGTCATCTGAGAAGATTATGGGGAATTCTATCAGTTATCTGGGCAGTGTGTCCCCACCAGGAGGACATTCAGTATTCAGTCTCACACAAAAACTGCAACTCAGCTTTCAAGGACTTGGGAAAAAGCCCTGTTGTTTATAATGACTACAATACCTAGTGACTTAATTTTAGGCTTTGCTGTTTTGCAGTAATTAAAAAAATAATGGCTAAAGGTGTTGCCAAGAAAATTAAGGGATGTAAAATTCATTTAATACATTTAAGAATGTTATGCTTACAAACTTCAAAATAGTAGCTTCTACAATGGAGCCTCAGGTGCTTTCTGGAATGAAACTAGATATTATAATTCACATGTAAAAGTAATTTCAGTCTCATCTTCCTAGTGCACCAAATAATAATGAATTTTGTACTGGGAGAATATTTAAGCTCAGAACAGAGCAATTTTTTGTTGTTTTTTTTAAAGCAGGTGCTCATTGTGTCCTTCAACAGCTGTTTTTTTCTATTCATTTTTTTAATTCAGTTTTTATTTTGAGAAAATTGTAGATTGACAGGCAGTTGTAAGAAATAATACAGAGACAGGTCCTTGTACCCTTTAATTTCCCCCAATGGTAACATCTTACAAAACTTGAACACAATACCACAACCAGGATATTTAATTAACCAGGATGCGGTCAGGAACTTTTCCACCACCAGGGGACCCCTCCCATTGCCCTTTTATAGCCACACTTCTTTCCACTCCCACCCCTAATTTAAACTCTAGCAACCACTAATCTGTTCTCTTTTCAAGAATGTTATATTAATGCAATCATACAGTATGCAATGTTCTGGCATTGGCTTTTTTACATGGAGTGTAGTTACCTGGAGTGTCATCAAGCTGTTCCATGTATCCACAGCTTGTTCTTTTTTATTGCTGAGTGGTATTCCATGGCATGGATGTACCAGACAGTTTGTTTACCATTCACCTATTGAAAGATACTCCTAGATGTTTCCAATATTTCACTATTATGAGTAAAGCTGCTATAAAAATTTATAACACTTGTATAAACATGTTTTCATTTCCCTGGAATAAGTCCTCAAGACTGCAATTGCAGGGTCATATGGAAGTTGCATGTTTAGCTTTATAAGAAACTGCCAAATTATTTTCCAGAGTGGCCATGCATTTTACATTCCCACCTGTAATATATGACTGGTCCAGTTTCCTTGCATCCTCACCAGCATTTGGTGGTATTGCTCTTTTTATTTTAGCCATTCTGATGGCTAGGTATTTAGTGATATCACATTGTTTTAATTTGCATTTCCCTAATGGCTAATGATGCTGAACATCTTTTTATGAGCTTATTTGCCATTGTAATCCTCACTGGTGAAAAAATCTCATATTTTTGCCTAATTTTTAATTGGATTTTTTTTATTGTTGAGTTTGGAAAATTCTATATACATTTTAGATATTAGTCCTTTGTTAGATAATGTGATTTGTAAATATTTCCTCTGGGACCATAGCTTATCTTTTCATTCTTTTAACAAGGTCTTTTACAGAGCACGACTTTTTAATTTTTATGTAATTTATCAATCTTCCTTTATAGATCAAGATTTTGGTGTCAAATCATACTTTTAGTGTAAAATATAAGCCCCTATTGCCTAGCCCTAGATCCTGAAGATTTCCTGTCTTTCTAAGTATTTCCTATGTTTATTCTAAGAGATTTGTCATCTTAAGTTTTTAATTAGGGACCAGAATCCATTTTGTGTTAATCTGCATATAAAATGTGAGGTTTACAGTTAGTGTTGTTGTTTTTGTTTCCTTTGCCTTTAAATATCCAATTGTTCCAGCATCATTTCTTGAAAAGATTATCTTTCCTCCATTGAATTGCTTTAGCACCTTTGTCAAAAATCAGTTGGGCATATTTGTGTGGATCTATTGCTAGGTGCTGTATTGTTCCCTTAAGTTATGTGTCTATCCGTCTCCTATACCACACAATCTTGATTACTACAGCTATATAGTTAGTCTGGAAATTGGCTAGACTGATTCCTCTCACTTTATTGCTTTTGTTAAAATTGTTTTAGCTATTCTAGGTCCTTTGCCTTTCCATATAATCTTTAGAAAGATCTTGTCTATGTCTACAAGTAATATTCCTGTGATTTTTATGGACATTTTCTTAAACTTTATGTTAACTTTGAAAGTATTGACATCTCTTTATGCCGAGTCTCCCAATCCAATAACATAGTATATCACTCAGTTTATTTAGATATTTGAATTCTTCACTGGCATTTTGTAGTTTTCAGCATACAATTCTGTACATTGTGTTAGATTTACATCTAAGTATTTCATTTTTTGAATGATTGTAAGAGGTAATGATGTTAGTTTCAGTAGTATAGTTTTATTGCTACTATATAGAATTACAATTGAGTTTTGTGTATTATCTCATATCGTGTGATCTTGCTGAAATCAATTATTAGTTCTAGGATTTTTGTTGTTGTTGTTATTATGCTCTTTGCAATTTTCTATATAGGTGATGATGTTGTCTGCAAATATGAACAAATAGATTTTTAGGAGATACTTCTTATCAAGCTGAAGAAGTTATCCTCTATACCTATTTTTCTGAGGATTTTTTTTTTAAATCATGATTTAATGTTGAATTTTGTTAAGAATTTTCTGTGCATCATTTAATACGATCATGTGATTCTTCCTCCTTAGTCTGTTAAAGTGGATTATATTGATCAATTTTCAAATATTGAAATAATCTTGCATCTCTGAAATAAACTCCACTTCTCATGGTATGTAATTTTTAAATGTATTAATTCTGTTTGTCGATATTTTGTTAAGTATTTTTAGTTTATTTTTATGAGTGACATTAGCCGGTAGTTTTTATTTTTGTTTTTGTTTTTGCTTTTGTTTGGTGTGTGTGTGTGGGTGTGCGTGCGCGCGTGCGCTCACACATGCTCTCTGTCTGGGTTTGGTATCAAGGTAATAGTAGCTTTAAAAAATGAACTGGAAAAGTGTTTCTCCTCTTCTATATTTTGGAGAAGATTGTATAAAATTGACTTTAAATCTTTAAACCTTCCAGTGAAATCAGCTAGGTCTGGTGATTTCTTTTTGGGGGGAGCTTGTAAGTTATTAATTCAACGTCCTTCATAGTTATAGGGTTATTCTATTTATCTATTTCATATGGATATGTTATATTAGTTTATGTTTTTCAAAGAAGTGATCCATTTCATCTAATTTGTTGGATTTATGTATAGAATTGTACCATTCCCTCATATCCACTTGATACCTGTGAGGCATATATTCATATCACTAGTTTTATTCCTGATAAGAGTAATTTGTGCCTTGTCTTTTTTTTCTTGTCAGTCTTGATAGAGATTTGTCAATTTTATCAATCTTTTCAAAAAAATGTATTTTTCATTGATTTTCTCTATTGTTTTTCCATTTTAAATTTAATTGATATCTACTTTAATCTTTATTATTTCCTTCCTTCTGCTTTCCTTGGCTTCATATTACTTTTTATTTTTCCCTAGGTTCTTTAGGAAGCATAAATTATTGATTTGAGCTTCTTTTTCTTTTCTAATGTGAGGATTTTGTGCTATAAATTTTTGTTAGTGCTGCTTTAACTTAAATTTTGAAATATTGTATTTTCATTCTGTTCTTCATATTTTTTTAATTTCCTCTTGAAACTTCCTCTTTGATCTGTGGATTATTTAGCAGTGTGCTGTTTAGTTTTTATATGTTTGGTGATTTTCCTATCTTTCTGTTACTGATTTCTATTCACTTCCATTATGGTCAGAAAACATATTGACATAAACAAATGCCATTTTTTTCAATTGTATTTTTAAATCTAAATAGTTTACCATAAGCTCTTTTATAAGAAGAAGGAACAAATGTGAAATTATAAATGTTAGGTTGTAATAATTTTTTCAATAGTTTATTTAAGATATAATTAGTATAAGAAGTTCTTTTTTTGTACTGGATTAACAGGCTACATTCTGGGGAAGAAAATGTAAAAGAAGTCATGTAAATTTTATCTTTATACCTGCTTAAAATCTGAGCAGTTTCCACGTTATTAAAACAAACATTTTACATGTTTTGTTTATTAAAAAATATAGTATTCTAGTAAAGCTACACATTTTTATTTCCATCTTAAGAATAAACTGGTAAAACTTTACCCATTTTTTTGGAGAATATAATATTTTAAGCTGTTTCCCTAAAGAAATATTTTATGTACTAAATGTGTACTATTTTTACTTGTTTTGTTTTGTATAGATGGGCACTTATAGGATTGAATGAGAATTCTGAGCTTGGGATATTGATTTGATTCATTCTGCAAAATTAGCTTGATATGGCAAATCTAGACCAATAGTTGAGAAACACTCCGGAAAAATTATCAATCCATTCTTGATTTGTTCTTATCTGAATTTAAGCTCTCAATTCCAGTTATCATCAGATTAACTTCTTAAATGTTCCATCAACATCTAAG
The DNA here is from genome assembly GCF_057876585.1 of Rhinolophus sinicus. Taxonomy (NCBI): domain Eukaryota; kingdom Metazoa; phylum Chordata; class Mammalia; order Chiroptera; family Rhinolophidae; genus Rhinolophus; species Rhinolophus sinicus. Next base: position 22,060,941 of record NC_142507.1, on the reverse strand, counting down.
TTTGATTTCTCAAAACATTAACTCATTAAAATGTCCCATATGCAGAACAGTAGGAAATAGGAATATGGACATTTGAACACATATGGAATTGTTAAACCCTTATACCAACTTATTGTGTGTATCTTCAGTTTTATTTCTTATTATCCACCATCATCACTATTTCACAACACCAACCATGGTTTGCTCATTCCTGCTAGTTTGCTTCCCGTTCCAGGATTCTGTCCCAGGCATTTTCTACCATCTTCATAAAGACTTAACTTAAAATTCATCTCCTCTAAGACCCTCTTGAACAGGGAAAGGAATTCCCTGCAATCCTACCTTGATGGTAAATTTCAAATTAACTACTCCTATATTGGTCAAGTGCATGTTTTCCTTCATGCCATCATCACTCCAAGATGTCCATGTCCCCCCCCACCTCCCTAAAACACACACACACACACACACACACACACACACACACACACACACACACACATTTCTCCATTTTGGTTCATAAGTGGTGGTTTTACCTGGACTAGTTGGAAGGTTTGGGGTTCTGGGGCTCTGGGAAGAGCCTTGGACACAAATGAACATCTCTCCAACTAGAAAATTGATAGACAACATCTGATGACAGGTAATCTTCAATACCTGGCATCAAGAAGGACAATTCATTGTTGACTCTTCACTCCCACAACTTCCTGGAACGGTTTATTCTTTTTTGGGGGGGCCGGGGGGGATGATTTAGTCTGATCCCTTGCTTCCTCCTTTACTTGTTATCTCAGGATTTGGAAATTTTATTGTTCTAGTATTCCTTAGCATTATTCTGTCACTTGGACCACTTGCTTTGGTTGCTTATAGGTGAGTACTTGCAGCCTTCATTTTTGGTTTTGTCTTAATGCCATAGGGAGAAATGAAGCCCTCAGAACACCAGTGAGGAAATTTCTACAAAACCAGTTGAAAATGTTACCCCACCACATTTCCATAATGAACCTCATTTAATCTAGTATCCCTTCATTCCTTAAGAAATCAATACAAGAGTATTAAATTAATATATCTTTCTTATTTTCTTTCTGTTTATTATTCTCTCCCCATACCTAACCAAAAAAAACAACTTTAGATAATTTATGATAAAAATGTATTTACAAAATATGTGTATTTCATACTATGTATTAATATATGAATTAAAACTACTAATACTAAGTGTAAGACACTATGCAGGCCATACAAGGAATGGGGAGGTGATTTTGGCATAGGTTCATTCCTTCCATTGCTTTCAATCTCCACATAGGAGTGAAGAGGAGATATATATGGATTTTTTTTTTTTTTTAAGATTTTATTGGAGAAGGGTAACAGGACTTTATTGGGGAACAGTGTGTATTTCCAGGACTTTTTTCCAAGTCAAGTTGTTGTCCTTTCAATCTTAGTTGTGGAGGGCGCAGCTCAGCTCCAGGTTCAGTTGCCATTGCTAGTTGCAGGGGGCACAGCCCACTATCCCTTGCAGGAGTTGAACCGGCAACCTTGTAGGTGAGAGGACACGCTCCAACCAACTGAGCCATCTGGGATCTCAGTGGCAGCTCAGCTCAAGGTGCCATGTTCAATCTTTAGTTGCAGGGGGCGCTGCCCACCATCCCTTGCAGGACTCGAGGAGTTGAACCAGCAACCTTGTGGTTGAGAGCCCAATGGCCCATGTGGGAATCAAACCGGCAGCCCTCAGAGTTAGGAGCTCCAACCGCCTGCACCACCGGGCCGGCCAATGTATGGATTTCTTTGACAGAATGTGCTGATACATGACATGAGAGACAGAGAAAAGGTATTATAAGAAGTCAGAAAAAAAGAGATCTTTTCCAGCTAAGGACTTAAGTTATATTTCTTGGGCAGACTTTTGGAAATGGAGGATAAGTATATTGTGGTGAAAAAAATGTTTAACGATTCTTTCCATACATATTAATTGAGCATGTGCTACTAGCATGAACAAAGAAACAGCAGGAATATTTTAAGTGATTCTTGAATCAGACTGAAATAATTCAGTTTAGCTGGTGCAATACTTTGTGTGAATCAGTGGTAGGTAATAAGGGGTAAAAGCTGTGTATATGTAAAATAAGATCATTGAGAAAAGGATAAGTTACTTATTGATTTACAGGGTATGTTTGTTTGCTTGGTACTCACTGGATTTAAAGCTTCTTGGTTAGAATATTGTCTTCTAAGATTATTGCCAAAAAAATTAATAAAATGTTCAATAAAGCATAAATACTAATTACCTGTCTGTTCCTAATAGGTTATAAATGGGATAGATTTATTGATCATATGTATTTACTTTATGTTCAAGTGGTTTTAGTTAATGTTTATTCCATTTTTATTTTTTCATACTCTACAAATCTATTAAGACTTTGATTGACCAGCACTAAATGAAGATTGTATTTCATAGGCTTTCAGTTTGTCTGCTATAATAGAGAAATTCAGAATAATGGTGACATAGATAAGATAGAAGTTTATTTCTCTCTCATACAAAAGGACGATATATGGTCCAGGGCTGGTGTGGGAATGGACAATCATCAGGGATCCAGGCTCCTTAAATCTTGTTGCTCTCAAATCCTCGTTACACATTCTCCATCTGATGTTAAAGATGACCTCTCTGTCTACCCCCAACATACCAGGATTCCAGCCAGCACAAGGGGAAAGAGAGAAAAGTTGAGGGTACATTCTTTTCCTTTAAGAGAATGAACTAGGTATTGCACATATCACTTCCACTTTCATTCCATTGTTTAGAAATTAATCATATAGCTGCTATCATCTGCTACTGCTAGGGAGACTGCAAAGTGGAATCTTTGGCTAAATGTCCATAAGACCAGCTAAAATGTGGCATCTTGTTATTAAAAGAAAGTATGGATTGGATATTGTGCCATGGATAATAACTGCTGTCATAAATATTTGTTAAAATTATAAGCAAGTGATTTCATTGATGAAGGCCTTTGCTCCTTTATCTATCTGCCTTATTTATCACTATTTTTTTTTTCACCTATGGAGAAAACAAACAAAAATACCACACAGAAACTTATCATTGGAATCCAATTTCAATGAAAATTTAAGAGTTAATAAATAATAATGAGCCAGTTATGCATGCATAAAAGGTTATAATTGCACTCCTGTCAATATCAGAAGATAGAAGTAATAGATATAGATATTTAGAAATTGCCTACTTTAGGCACAATTAGAGGAGACGTTGAGATTGGGAAAATCAAGCTGGACTGCTGGGATAAAATCAGCAATTTTCACACTCACTACAGCTTTTGGTTTAGACCAAAGCATTTATATGTTTATGAACATATGTAGGTGTTCAAAAAAAAAGAAGAGAATTATATTATAAAAGAAAGAGCAATGTCTAGTAATGAAGAAGTCTGAGTTCTTATTACTGTCTGTATATATTTAGTTGTGTGGTCCTGAAAAAGATGTTTAACTGCCCAAGGTCTCCATTTCTTCATCTTAAAATAAGATTTATCAACAACAGAAAATACTATTTGAAAGCCTATTCTGTGCAACACAACATTCTAGACATGTAAATAAATGCTTCAAGGAGCTTATGACCCTTGGGTTGGGCCTGGGGGGCTTTGGCACAGACAAACAGGCCATTGCAATACAGTCTGGTAAATGCAATAACAAGAAGAAGGAATTAGGTGCTTGGGGAATACACTTAGAAGGGGCTCAAAATTCAGACTGGGACTATCAAATTTAATGAATGAGTAATACTGAACTATATTTTTATTAACTAAAACCAAGATTCAATACTGAATTAAAATTGAAAAATTAGAAGGGGAAGAAAATGTTCAATTGAGGCAAGATGGCTTAGAATGCTGCTATTTCTGCATAAAATATTTGTTAAAAATCAGTGTGTGTTGGGTATTCAACAAAGGTGGATATGGACATGGTCCCTATTCTCAAAAAGCCTATGACATACAACACTGGTATATAGGATCCAGAATTTAGGAGGATTTTGTGATTTGGCATAAGGTGTCTGTCATATAATCTGGTCATGATTTATTGTGATACAAAAGTACTTCCCTACAGGGCAAAGGCCAGGGTCGCCAATTTATTGGGAAAGAGGTAGAAATCAGGAAAAGAGACTTAGATAATTGTCATAATTTTTAAATCCATAAAATTTTTGTGAATACTTCTTTCTCTAAGGGAGTTAAAATTGCACTCCTTAGGTATGTAGACAATGTACATACCTACATGTCTACATACCTACATCTCAGGTGATCTTTCAAAGGAAGTCTCTGTCTAAATGGGCTTTACTCCAGACTCTATCAGCCAAGGCTTTGGGAGATAGAACCTATTTGCTTTCTTTTCTTTTTTTTATTCATTGTTAAAGCACCTTGGATTTATTTTCAATTTTATTAACTAATTTACAGTTATTGGCTGTATTAAATTAGAAAAAAATAAACAATAAGAATAAAAAAGATAAAATCATGTAAAATTTCATCTGCAATTCCATCACCCAATGATAATATTATTTTATACACACTCAGAATTTTTCCAAACATTACATATGATTAATTAGACTTACAGTCTATTCTTCTGGCTTTTACCTATTTTTAAGAGAATATTTTCTACTGTAAGAATTTCCATAACACATTTAATTTTAGCTCTAATATACCAAAAATAATGATGCAAACAAAATCTCTCACACTTGTTTGACAACAGCTACAAAATTGGAAATCAAAAATCCTAGAACTTCTTTTTAACTTTTTTTGGTAAAATAATTTCAAAGTAACAGAAAAGTTTCAAGAATAATACATAGATCTCCTATGCTTGTTACCCTAAAATCACCAAGTTTAACATATTGTTACATTTGTTTTATCTTTTTCTCCTCTTCCTTCATGTGTGTGAATATATATATATATATATATATATATATATATATATATATATATATATATGTATGTATGTATGTATATAACATGTATGTATTATACATATTAAACGTTAAAGCATGAGGGGAGAAGCAAACAGTGAAACTAGAGAGATAATTCTGAGTCAGGTGCTAAAGGGTTTAGAACGCGAACTTGATTATGTGGGTAATGAAGATCATTGGGGTATTTTAGTCAAGGACATAATTTTTGTTTCTTAGAAAGACAGTATTTTTAGGGCAATTTAGTGAATTGATCTAATTGAGAGTGCAGAAGAGGGGGTGAGATTTCTGTTAAAATTATTGTGATCTAGACTGTAGTAAAGTGGGGAATGAAAAGATGGAACACATTGAAAGAAATGTGGTAGAATACCTAGAAAACTTGGTGATTTGATGTAAAGAATGAAGACTAGGGAGGATCAGTGTAACAATTACTATTCTGTCGTGTGCACTGACAGTGTGGTAGTGTAATCCACTAAGATTGGGAACAGAAGAGGAAGCAGCTCTGTGGATGGAGGAAGTGGCTGGATACCATTTTGAGCATAGTACATTTGAGATGTCTGTGGGACATCCAAGTACAGCTGTCCTCCAGGACTCCAGTTGGAGAGATTTGTGTCAGAGATACAGATTCAGGCATCATCAACTCACAGACAGTTATTGAAACCATGGGCTGGAGGAGATCCTCTAGAGAATGAGTCCTGCCTGGAGAAGGGATGGAGAGCAATTAGGTAGCACAGTAAGACTATCTAGTATATTGATGGTCCCACTGAGGTTGGAGAACTGTGAATTCATAGACACCAACATGTTGATAGGGTGACTTCCAGCAGCATGTTATAGCTCAGGCATATGAAAGGTGAAGCAGGCTGTTCATTTGAACCAGGTGAGTATGAGTGTTAGAGAGAGCAATATTGGCAAATGAGCAATTGAAATGATAGATGACCCACTTTAAGCTGCATATTGAAGGACATAAACCTAAATGGAGGCTGAAAGATGAGTGTCGGGCCTAGAATTTGCTATAGGTCAAACAATCGATTCAGTAGTTGTAACTGACTAAAAAGAAAAGAGTTATATATAGGAGGTGGAAATCAGAGATTGGAATATTTCTGTTTCAGAGTTGCCTAAGTATACTTCTGAATGATGACCAAGCCGAGGATAGCTGACAGATAGTAGCTAAGGTAGCATGATGTTGGAAGTCCTTGAGGTGAAGATGATTGAGTAGGTAAGGCAATCAAGTCTTAGCTATATTGTCCTCATGAGTGACGTAAACATCTGAATGATAATGGCTCTTGGAATAAAAAGTAAACCTATAGACAAAGTACCAAAGACTTCAGTGAATTATGGAAATGAGAGGAGATAGAGAGTGGCATTACAGGAAGCAGGAAGAGGAGGTATGTAAATTCGTTGTAGGAAGAGGAGAGGATGCTGATCTGCATTTCAATGTGGTCTTATTAACTGTAGGGTGATAAGATTCTTCCACTTGAGGGGCCAAAAGTCAGAGTCAGGTTCGTTAAGGCAGGACAATGATCCCAACAAAGATGGCAACACCATTGGGAAAGAACTTCCTGGGGAATAGGGTTTTCAGGAGGCAAAATTTTGGTGGGAAGGAGGAAACAATGAAAAGCAGAGCATCATTAGGCTAAGAGTAAAGGAGGATTATATTTTAATTTAATAATGGTGATGAAGTAAGGTCCATCAGGATTTTTCACACTTTTCTCATCAGATGGAATAATGGAATATAATTCAGCCATTAAAAAGAATGAAATCTTACCATTTGCGACAACATGGATGTACCTAGAGAGTATTATGCTAAGTGAAATAAGTCAGGCTAAAAAGGACAAATACCATATGATCTTACTTATATGTGGAATCTAAAGAATAAAATAAACAAAACATCGAATTGCATCTTTTTTTTAATGTGAGAAAGCATGTACAATTTTTAGTAGAATGGGCTCTGGGTTCATACTTCTAAATTTCAAATCCCAGATCTTCCATGTACTAGGTTTGTGATCTTTGGCAAAGTTATTATCCCTTTTAAGTCTCAGTTTTCTGATATGTAAAGTGGCGAAGATAATACAGCCTATTTTATAGTTTATGGTGAGTCTCATATGAAATAATGCATATAAATTATTTAGCATAGTGCCTAACACATGGTAAGAACTCAATAAATATCAGCTCTATTATGGTTAAAATTGAAAGAACTGAAGGTTCTGGTTATTCTTTTCAAAGGAAGTAACAGAGTAAAGGGTGAATAATTTAGTGGAAGGAACACTGCTGTTATAATAGTAGACTTGCTCTGCCATTGGCTCACTGAGTAAGATTGTACAAATCACGTTTTTCTCTAATCCTCAATCCATAAAATAAGAAGAATAAAACTGTAATTTAGAGTGATTCTATGTCTGCATCGGTTATCCAGATGCATTAATTCACTTAATAAGCATTTATGGGGAATCCCTTAAGCTCTTGAGTTCCCCAGAAGTAAACCCTGAGCAGGGGATTTGTGAGAAAGGGTTTATTCTAGAGTACCCAGGAAAAACTTGGAGGTGGGGTGGGGAAGTGGGGCATAGAAGAGAAGGTTAAGTGAAGACCCACAAAGGGTGTCTTAGTGTCAATCCTGCAGAAAGCACTAGAGATGATGTAAATCACCCCCAGTATCATCTCCACCAGGGGCCAGGGAACTAGGTTGTTTATACCCCCGTACCAGGTGGTCATTACTTAATGCAGCCCACATTCATGTAAATTCCCAGGCACTGCCTGCTCTGTGCATGAGCCAGCACCGCAAATTCTAACTGCCTGAGGGCAGCCCTTTAGCAAAAAGATATAAGTGTTGGCCTTTAAAGGAGTGAAAGCACACAGGGAGCTGGTGCACCTGAAATTGAAAAAGGTATCCAAGGAGACATGGACAAAGTATTGACAGCATCTGCAAGGTAGAGCTTTTCTCTCTCTTAATGGCACTTAAAATGTGGTGGGGAAAGGTGACAAGTAGCCACACATTTATAAGGGGATAGATCCACACAGTGCGCTGAAGAACACAGAGGAAATGGCCTTAATTCAGCCTTGGGTGGCAGGGAGGGGTTTAGGGGGGTACTTTCAGGAGGAAATGAAGGAAGAAAAGGAATTAGCCAAGCAAAATAGAAAAGTGATGAGAGGTGAGCATGGTCCAATAAGCTAAAGAGAACATGACATGAGAGGAATTAAAATCAGCTCAGTGTACAGGACTCCCCCTTATCTGCAGAACATATGCCCAAGAGCCCCAGTGGATACTTGACACTGTAGATAGCACTGAACCCTAATTATCCTACATCTTTTCTTATACATACACACCTAAGATAAAGTTTAATTTATAAATTAGGCACAGTGAGAGATTAACAGCAATAACTAATAATAAAATAGAACAATTATAACAATATACTGTAATAAAAGTTATATGAATGTGGTCTCTCTCAAAATATCTTGCTGTACTGTATGTACAGCATGGAAATGTCCCCAGCAGGACGAAGCTGGACAGTGCAAAATTTCTTCATGATACCGAGCTAAGATCCGTTGCCTTACACTAGAAAGAGTTAAAAATTGAGAGACAAGGTTGGTGGAAAGAAAAGCAGATTTATTCAGAATGCAGGCATTCCAGGAAGGTGGCAGACTCCTGTCCAGAGGCCATCTCCTTGTTCCTAGAATGGGCAGAAGGTTTTATAGGTACAGTAAGAAGAAGAACAAAGGAAAGGGGTGTCAGTCAGGCAGGTCTGAGGGCTGACATTGCTTCCTGGAGTCAGTCTGTTTTAAGATAATGTTATCTCCAGATTCAGTCTCAGACTCGGCCATGGTGGCCTGGGGCTTTATGTGTCACCAGTAAAAACTGTAAGGGAGTTGCAAATTGGATTCCGGTGTCCAGGCACCTGAGGATTAAGAAATTGCTCTTTTTCAGGTTAGGATTCTGTTGATTGAATGGATTAACAAAGTATGTGTAGCCTGGAGAAAAGGAACAAAATAGTTTTTTAAGTCAAATGGGGAGGGGAGAAAGAGAAAACAGCTGAATATCAGGATGGATGTAACAGCAAATTACAAGTGGCTAGCTAGCAAGCTATATGGTGAGTCAAACTGCAGAGGAGCTAAGTCTAACTGTGTTATTGATTTCTGAATTTCACCTTTACAATCATGATACCCAGAATGGTGCACAATTTAATACTTATGAATTGTTTATTTCTGGAATTTTCCATTTAGTATTTTTGGATCATGGTTAACCACAGGTAACTGAAATTATGGGGAATGAAACTGCAGATGGGGAGACACTGCTGTAACTGAATTGAAGGAGAGAGGAATGACTGAAGATGAGGCTGGAGGGTGAGAAGCCCCTGAATTATGAAGTAAGTCACATGAGTTCATTTGTAGGGTCTTAGGGTTATACACAGTTTGAGAAAAGTATAAGCTAAGAAAGGGATCCAAATTTCTTCCTTTACAAAGGGTTGATAACCTGTAAACTGCATCCTATTTTCCTGTTAACATAAATGAATTATAGAGAAAGAAGTCACTGGGGACATGTGATCATTTTTAAAGAATTGAAGTTAGGTGGGTTTCAAATTCTTTTTATATCCTTTGCATACTGGAAGGCAAAAGAAAATTTATATACATCCTAGAACAACTAAAAATGTCTCTTTAATTCAACTTAAAAAAAAAAAAAACTAGCATAAGAAGAGCTTCCATGGTGATTATGTTAATAATGTCATGGATTGCCCCCATTTTGTGGTCCAGAGTACTCTATCATCTACTGAATTAAATCTGTAGATTCTCATTTAGATTTACTTTGAAACAGCCTGTTCTAGCACAATTTAATTTCATGGTCAAATGAGGATAATTATTCCAAAAAGCTTTTAGTGTCAGCCTCTTGTGATTTTTAGTCGCAAATTTAGGCACTTCCAAACCTGTTCTGTGGTTTTTAGGTGTGAATATAATAAAGATTTTGCCTGTGCCCACTCTAAGGTTTTGTTTTGTTTTATTTTGTTTTGTTTGATATGAAAAATCAGAGATTTTCATCTGAAAATAGGAAACCACTTTTGGGTATTTTTATTGATACAGATTATTAAACTATATCCTCAAGTTAGTTATGGGCAATACCAATAATTCACACCTTGTCAACCTACAATAAAATCTTTGTCTTTTTCAAGATTTATTACATGAGACTTCTAATTAATAAACTTGATGTTTGTTTCATTTAATTATATGATCAAAAACAACAGCATTATAATTACTTTGTATATTTAACAAGTTAATGAAAACCCCCAAATCATGATTATATCTGCCACCTCAGAGCTCCCTATTCTAGGATCACAGTTTTACACTTTTGGTAGGACTTGAACAATAAATCCTTAAATAGTCAAAACTTCCCACACTTTAGTGTATGATCATTAGAACTTAATGTAGATACCAGGATTCTTTCTGTTGGGACATTGATAGAACAATAGTCCATCATCAATGTAATTAATGCCCATCAGAATCTTGTTTAGCAGTATTCTCTTTTCATGAATTTCATGAGTATCTTTATTTATAATGAAGGTAATTTTTTTTCCTGTTTTGGAATTAATTTAAATTTTTCTGATAAACCTCTAGTCACTACAATCCAAAAGCCAGTTATAATCTAAGACCCCTCCTATCATCTTCAACTAATAGGTGGGATAAAGACATGAAAAAAGACACAAGACCCAGATTTGTGGTTGTTAGATGGGAATCTTTTAATCTCGTTCCTTAGGATAGTTTTGCACTTAGATTCTTTAAACAAGACAGAACATTTGTTAGTTTTTCTTAAAGAACTTCACATGACACAGTTGTTTGGTTACATTATTCTCTTTTCTTTCTCTGGGTGTATAGCATTTTAATTGCTGTTTTAAACTCGTGCTTTATATAAAGTATACATAATTCCCTTGGTGGATAGAACCCATGGAAGTAAAAAGTTATTATTATGCATTTCCCAGTCTGTTAGTGCTTTGATAGATTCCCTAATTCGCTCTTCAAAATAAAATCACTATATACATTGTGTTCTTTTTACAACATTCCTATCATGAGTAGGAGGAATATTTTAGGGTAGGATAAACAGTAATTGGCAAGGAGCTATAAGCTTGATTTGTACAAGCTTAGCATCCAACTCATTCTGAGGATGCTATTAGAGTAATGGGCGAAATAAAGGGAGTGTTAACTTGCTAAAATTTACTTCAGGAAAAGATCAAAGTGGCATTAGGTCTTTGGAAGCGGTACCCTTGGCAGTTTTCTGAACACTGTCTTGATCCAGTAGAAATAAGAGCACAAGCTACGTAACACCAGCATGATGTTTGGCCAGAAAAAAGGCCCAAGATTCTGAGAGAGAGCAGGGTGTTATTGAAGCCACTAGATGGATGGGGTGTCTACTTACTCAATCTGGTCAATACCCCATAAGCCAGCTGGCACAAAGAAATATGTGAGTGAATTCCATACTTGTTAATGCCTTTCCTCTACAGGAATATTAAAGTAATTGCTGAATATTATAGTAAGTTCAAGGCTGCTGTATCCACCTGCTGCCTCTAATGATTTGACTAGGGAAGAATCACCAGTTAGATCTTCTGATCCTTGGGGCTCCTCATTGAGAATGGCATTCCTCTGGGAAACAAACCAACGCACAATGACTAATTAGAATAGAAGTGAGGCATTTTGCTCAATTTTTCTCCAGAGTTATGAGTAATTCTGGTCTAGTTGTTTAAACCCTTGATGCCTGCAGTTTTCTATCTTTCCAATGAATAGACTAATCCTTTTCAGTGAGAGCCACCAAAATTGATGTTAACTTATAATTTATAGGTGAGCTCCAAATGTGGCCGGTCCTTCCATAAATGAATCCAAGGAGGAGCAGCAGCAGTAGTGGTAGTAAAATCAGGATTCAGCCAACAGCACATGGAAATTCCATCCTTTGGTTGGAATTCTTCTAAGACCTTGGCCAACCAATGAACTTGGCAGACACCATTATTACAGCAATTAAAATTTTTAAATGTGAGTGAAATTAAGGGCTAAGCTTTTGCCAAAAGCTGGCAAACAAATGACCTGAATTTAGGTCAGGGATGTTATCCCTGTACCAGAGGTAATTCAATTGCATTCCAGCCCCAGGCCTGGAGGTTCTGACCCCAGGAGACCTGGTAGTTGTAATAGGTCTTCTTTGGGCTAAAGATACCCTGGCATGCCCTTTCTGCCCCAAGCCCACATCTCTGGGGCACTGACCTTGAATAACAGCAGGCAGGCTCCATTTGTTCTGACATTCAACTCCTTGGGAAATTGTCATGCTGACACAAAATGACTTTGATGGCCAAATTTTCCTTGGCTTTGTTTTTTACCAAAAGATTACTAGAGGATTGCTTAGTATTGCTGATCAGATCTTGAAGTGGAAATGTTTTCTTTTAAGGAGTAGAATTTTTTGACCATAATATTTTCTTTTTAGCATTAAGTATTAAGTACTAATACTAATACTAATTATTATTATTGTTATTGTTACAATTTAGGTACTATGAGCATAATAAAAATTCATATATAGTCCAATCTCTCCACATCAATCTGTTAAAGAAAGATATTTTTATATGACAGCATATATGCAGACATGATGGTATTTATGAAGTGATATTAAGATAGAGTTAAAAATAAAATAATTTCAAGCCTGCATCTTTTTCTACTGAAAATTTTAAAGTAAATTTGCCCTCATTTTCCTCATGATTAGAGAAAAAAATATGTACTTTTGCAAAGTTCGCCTTTTCTGTTATCCTCACGTTCCACTCTCCCCACCCCCCAAAAAAAAGTAACAAAAAAAGATTTGACAGAGAGAGAGAGAGAAAAAGAGAGAGAGAACAATGGTAACAATCTGGGAGCCTAAGTCTGAGAGCTAATTCCCTCTCCCCCTACCTACCTGTTGGGAGAGTCATCTAATATTCTGAACCTCAGTTTTCTCATCCATAAGTTAGTGAGGATAAACTAGCTCAAGAGGGGAAGACAGTTCATCCACAATGACAGCTCAGTGTAAGGAAGACTCTGAGGTCCAAGAGGTCCACATGGAAGGAATGTCCTGATGTAACATCAATGTTGACTACAAGGGTAGCAGAAGAGAGAGAGCGAGCAAAAATGCCATGCGTTTGCCGTTCTTGAACTAGGTGATTATATGGCATCATGTTCATTACTAGTAATCTTTAAGACTAAAAATGCATTTCCTGAGTGTTCTAGTGAAAGAGTAATTCCAGGTTAGATCAATATGATAAGTTTATACTTATCTCCCTATGTTAAATGACAGGTTCTAATTTCATTAGTAATTAGCTTTAGCATTCATTCACGGACCAGCCGTCCTGTACCCAGCACTGTGCTGAGCTCCAAGGCCACAGAGCGGAGTAAGCCACGTGCTAACTGTCAGGAGTTTACAGTCCAATGGCTCCGGTGGAATTTTTGGAAATGCAATAAATGGTTGAGTTTTCTGTCCAGCCGTGGTCAGTGTCAGCGAGAAGCATTTTCTGGGCAATGTTGTAGAATAAATACACACAGCTTTGCAAACACAACTAACCAGCTCTCTGAAAGAGACCTTTTAGACCGGTCTGCTTCAGGTGACCTTACCCTTGAGCTGTGCCATTCCCAGGAAGGACCAGGAGCCCCTTCAAATCGAAAGAAGTGTTTATTCTAGAAAACCACCTCATCATGCCTTTAGTCCAGAAAATCCCCAAAATGTGTTTCACCAATATTCTATGAAAAGGAGAAAGTGGTTCTTCATGATTTAAAGAAACACGAATTTAAAGAAACACTGGAGTTTTTAGTGTACTTTCTCTGTTTAATGCTATTCACGAAGTAAAAGCGTTAACACAAGAACACTACAGCATCTCTCTGAAAATCCTAAAAATTGGGTTGACCCTCATGGTTTAGTGTGATTTGAACTAGAGGCATAAGCTCGTTGATGAACCTCATGAAGTCCTTGCTATCCTGGGATCTTAGACCTTGGCTCATGGCTACAGGAAGCCGAACAATCAGCTAGAAACTCAAGGAGTCATTCAAACTGGCTATTTGAATTAACGGTCTGTAAAACATAAGGATCTGACTGATTTCAGATGAACCATTCTACGGGGTCCTCCTCCAAAATAGCAATGATATCTCATGCTGTTTTACAATTTCTAAGGCATGTTCACATGCATTTTCTCTCATTTTTGTACATCTGTTGATGGAATTTCCCCACCCAAATACCAAATCGTCCCTGTCCTTACTCTTGTGACCAGCAGCACAGAATCTCAGGCTGTGAAGAAGGGATCAGTCACATGCTGGCCCCGGCCTCACGCAGTCCATCCCACACTGCTCGGCTCACATATCCTGCTATGTGGTCGTGCCAGGGACACAACACATTCCTTTGATTCAGGATTAAATTTATGACTTGTTCAGATAAACTTTTTCAAAGTTGATTATAGCTCAAGTCTATTTAAAACTGAAACTCTGCTAAGGAATTTTATCATTCATAGATGAACTTGAGAGAAAAAATCGCATTGATTTTAGTTTTTTCTAAACTTTAGTTTTTTCTAAACCATCTTTCTGATGGTTTACAAAATTCACCTGTTCTGTGTTGCTGCTAACCCACTCCAATATCCCATTCCTCTCTCTTTTCCTTTGTCCCTTCCTCTAGTCCTGCTCCACCTTATCCTTGTATGGCAACTAACCTATCTGAATACCCAGTTCCTCTTTCATTACTTTGTTTTGTCCTTTGGTCCTGCTCGACTCCACACATTCTCCACCTCAAGCCCCATGTGTATTTGATATGACTAAGAGGCACAGTGGTTTGCACTAAATTAAAAGAATGGAAGCATTAAAGATTTCTTATACTCTTTGTATCTAATGAATTTCTCTGGTGCAAATTCAATATTAAGGGCAGATTGCAGCTAAAATGGTTCTTAAGGGAATAACAAGGATATCGGATCTTAAGGGGACTGCTAATTGAAAGGAAGCGCTGACTGGGAAGCTTTTAATAAACATTTACTTCTATGGCTTAAAAAATAAGGCTGCTGGGTGGGTGTAGCCTTTGTTAAAAATAACCTGAGATTGATTAAATTTATATATATTAATAACAGTTAAGGACCTAACTTTCTTTTCTGAAGAAAAGAAAGGCACGTGATCAATTAAATCTGTAACCATACCTCCCATGAAATGATTGTTTCAGGAATACTTGAATCAGTGGTGGCCTGTGTTCAGTGCATAACCCAGAGCTCTCCAGAATTTTGTTTGTTTAAAGCACCTGTTTACTACATTACAATTTTTTTCAACTTTAAGAAGTGCTTATATTTTATCCTTACATCACTTTTCATTTTTCCTCTCCTTTTTATGTCCTTTTCTGGACCATTTTCCCATAAGACAAACTATCCTTCACATTTCTGACACTGAGTTGGTCCTGCAAAGAGTTCAGGACAATGAACATTTGATTTACTAGAAATGTGCTGTTTTGTCAACAAACCTTGACATAACTCCTCAAAGAGAGAGGGACTCATACATACCTATGTGAAAATGTCGAAATAACACAGTGGGCAGAGCACCTGCAAGAAGCTGCAGAGATCTGAATTCTAGTCCTGGGGTGCCTTGCTCTCACTTACCGGTCCTCAGTTTCTTCATGTGCCAAGTAAGGGGGTTGCCTGAACAAACTTTCTAAGGTCATCCTTAGAAAAATGTATGTGGCCTTATTGTGCCAGATTCTTTTACCCTAAAATAATTATTATTCCTATATTATGCAGAACAGAATAATGCAATACTGGAAGAGAATAAACATAACTCCATTTATTATATTTCAAAAAGAATTTTTATTTTCTCTCCCACTATTCTCCTCTCCCTCCTTTCACATGCACCCCCACCATTCCTGCTACCTCTACTTCCCTCTAAAATAATAAAAATCTTGTTTATGCCAGATACATGAAGACATCTCTTCTGGAAAGTTAGAAACTAGGAAAAAAACAAAATTAAGATAATCTTTAGCTTGCTCATTTCTAAAAGATTTTATAGTCAGTCATTTCAAATATTTATCTGAGTAACTTGGCATACTATCATAGTTGATGAGTGGCTAAAACAATTACTTACATCTAAAGTAGCATGGATTAGTCTGTTTTGCATCTAAATTTCTCTGAAACATTGAACACAGATAAATAAAAAACCCAACCTCCTCCCTCAAATTAGCCGTCATTTTTTAACCTCAGATGATTGTGTCTCTTTGATCTGGGGTATTAGTATAAGTTCCCTAAACAAGGCTTTGGTAAATTGAAATATCCCTCCATTATTTCATTTCTGTTAAGAAAAAAAGTTCATACCACATCTGAGAAAGCAGGATTCATATTATATAGTGTTTCCATGTTAACTATAAATATTGGCTCTGATATCTTTATGGGTATCATAAGCGATGGTATTATGAACTTTTCAGCTCATAATTTGTTGAGAGTCAGCCCAAGCCTTCCAGCCAGTGATTATGACAGACCTTGATCTCATTCACGCTCGGGCCAGACAGTGATGAAAGGCTCAACATATGGAGGTCACTCCCCTTTTGGGTGACAGAGACTGCTGTCTACAACCTGAGCAGCAGGTAGTCAGGAAAACACTATGGAAATCACTCAGCAGTACAGATTTGATTGTGGCAAAGTGGTCTATAAGAAAGAGCAGAGTAAGGGTCTACCGGATGGCTCAGGTGGTTGGAGCGCGAGCTCTGAACATCAGGGTTGCCAGTTTGATCCCCACATGGGCTGGTGAGCTGCGCCCTCCACTACTAGATTGAAGGCAATGAGCTGCTGCTGATCTGCCAGAAGGGAGGCTGGATGGCTCAATTGGTTAGAGCTCAAGCTCTCAACAACAAGGTTGCCAGTTCAAATCCCACATACATTGAAAACAGTGACTGGATTTGGAGCTGATCTGCGCCCTCCACAACTAGATTGAAGGACAACAACTTGGACCTGATGGGACCTGGAGAAGCACACTGTTCCCCAATATTTCCCAACAAAATTAAAAAAAAAAAAAGAGCAGAGCAAAGTCCTGGCCCCAGAGACTGATCTTCAGAACAGGACCTGAGCCCAAGAAGGTGACTACACCTGATATGCAGTTGAAGAATATAGAAAAAAGAAACAGATACGAAACCATTTCCTGAAAATGTAATTATCAGGATATAATTTATTCGCAGGGACCAAGTAATAATCCCATTTACTAGAACTAATGTTCAGGGTCAGACTACACCTAGTAAAAGTTGACCTGATGCTAAGTTGTCTCAATTTTGGGCTTGGGTTTGTTATGTCTCTGCTGACCCTGGATCATTTTAGGTTTGGAGCTAGGAGGATGATCTTCTGTTTTGCAAACATCTTCCTAAAAATTACCCGGACTAGCCTGAATCATTGGCCATCTTTTCTATCTTATTGAATCATGACAAATTTGTACAAAAAGAACAGATAATCCTGAGACTGCTGGAGCCAAAAGTGACATTGTAAATTTTTTGATCACCAATAAATGGTTATTTTCAAGTAAAGTAAAAATCCAATGTTTTCTTTTTATATTCATATCAACAAATGTTTTTTGAGCACCTATTATCAATTGGAAAAGTACAGGAGGTTATAATGGCATAAACAAAACCATTTTGACATCAGTGCTTCTCATCTGTTCTCTACCTCAAACAAAATCCAAAGGCTAGCTCTTCATTGCCTGGCCCCACACTAGGGAGTAGGCAAAATGCAATTTATCTTTTAATAAAATTAGAAATCTCAAAATTGGGAAATGGAATTTATGTTTGTCATCTGGAAATATTTATTGAGAACCTACTATGTGTTGAGCATCCATACTAGATTCTTGGGATGCAAAGATGAATACAGAATGGTTACTGGCTTGAAATAGTTTACAGTCTGAAAGCGAAGACACACACACAGACCATTTCCCTAAGAATGAACATGTCTGCTCTCATCAGACACCTAACCTCAACACCAGTACTTAATACAAGACAGTGCTTCCTGCTTTGCAGGAAAAGAGTTGTTATAAGTTCCTCTGTTATCAGATGTGACAGATGAACACATCGAGCAATATAGATCCACAGTAAGAAAGAGCATTTCGGAATAATAAAATTTGGTTTTAATATTAAAACGGGAGGACAAGAATTTGACATACTGTCAAAACATAAGATCAGTGTCTCCCAAGAAATTGTAAATTGTCTGATTTTTGTTCATGACTTTCCTTTTTGTGTCATTTTGCTCTCTCTGCATCTATTTTTTTTTCCCATGGAAAACTATTAAGGTCATTGTGACATCGTATGTTACAAAGTGAGAGGGAAAAGAAAGAAATACACTGGGAAAATTTATAATCAAGTCAGATCAAAGGAACTCATATTACCTATTTTTTCTGCAATTTTTTTTTCAAAGAAAAATTCAAAAGAAAAGTAAAACTTGGACTCATAAATTTGTACTTGATACTCAGAAGTAAAGTACATTTTGTGATTTGTGATTCTTTGGTAAATTTTAAATAGCTTTACTACAGAAAAGCAAAAGCATTATTCTTTAACTATTAACATAGCACATTATAAAATATAAGTATCTAAATTCATTTCACATATCAAATAAATCACTCTTCTGGTGCATGCACTGTTGGATACCAAAAGGGTAGTACCCTGAAGTTATTTGCCATACTCCTAAAGGTCATTCTGTTGTAAGATAAAAATGTAAAAATAATAATTCCCTAATTAATTCATGGGCAAGAAACTATTATATGTGCTGCTGGTAGACAGAATGAGTAAGTCAGGATCCCTTCTCTTAAGGAGCTTACAATCTACTGGAGAAGGCAAGTACTTAACTGTGAGAATCTCACACTTAACTGTGAGATTCAAGACATATCATGGTAAGCGCTCTAAAACACTTATAACAAAATATTGAAGACCTACACTGGGCTAAAGATATTTTGATCTCGTAATCTTTACAATACTAGGCAGTAACTTATTATTTTTATTTTAAAGATAAAGAAAGGTTACGTCAAAAACATGGAATGATTCCTCCTTGTTTTCCCACTTAGGCAGTGGTAAAAATGAAATTCATGTCTATATGATTGTGTGACCCATAATTGACACCTGTCAGTAAAGCAGTGTGATCAAGAGAAGGTAGCATTAATTGAAGAAGTAAAATGAAGGTGAGCCTTAATAGCAGTTATTATGATTTTTTCCCCAGTTTATTTCTGGAAAGGTGAAACTAACTTCTTCCTCTTTCCTCTCTCATTTCTGTACTTAATCTCCTTGTGCCATTTCTTGCAGAGCACAAGGGCTTAAAAACCTAGCAGCCAGCACATTGCAATGAGCTATGTCAAGCTAGGCAAGCTGGAAAATGTTATTATATATCCATCTGAAAAACAGTCATGAAAGGCAGTTTAACAGTGCAAAACAACAGACCTAAAAGTAGGTTCAAACAATGAATATTCTTAGTGAGAAACAAAAGCCAAGCCACTTGTTTGATTTTTATTTAACTTCAGTATCTCACCCTTTGGTCTCAGAACTTGCCCTTATAATATGCAGGAGTTAAAGTACTTACCTAGCCCTTAACTATCCAGAATGATGGAAGAGATCTAAGTTCGGTGTAGATTAGGTCACCCACCATAAATATCAGAAAATAACCAACTGGTACTGAACCAATGTGCAAATTTGGGATCAGCAGCTCTGAGTAGTAGAAGTTGGTTGTTTGGGGAAAGTGTAGAGGAAGGAGGGGTGTTCTGCTTTTTGCGTAAGTACTGTGAAACTCACAGAGGTTGGGCTTCTTTTCACAAAAGTAGAAATGTCTTATTTGGATTATACTTATGGGTACATTAATTATGTTACATTATGTCTGCTTAAAATCCTAATGTTATTTTGGGGGAGCATGTCGTCTTTTTCCATCTCCACTAAATCTTGCCTGATTCCATTACACCTTATTTTGGTAGTCTTCCTATGTAATAGATATCACATCATTTATCAAGACTCAACTCAAAGTTAACTCTTTCTGTAAAGTCAGAAGTGATCCTCTCACTGGCAGAGGACATGCCCTTCTTTCTGTCTTCCAGACCAGTTTCCTATCATAGTTGTTGATTTGTGTCTCTAAATTTAAGGTAGCCACAACCTCTTTGAATAAAAGGACCATCAATCAGTCTTCTCCTTTCTTCATGTTGACATAATACTCTTCCCAGGATCCTAAACTCCCAAGATCCTCTCTTTTCCTAGCACATGCATCTGGCAAAGTCCCAATCCTGGAAGAACCCAGCTGTTCAGCAGAACTAGAGCAGCTAAGCACCACTGAGTACTGCCACAATGGTCCCAACAACAAGACAGATTGTTGCCATTAGAAATTTATGATTACCCACCCCATGCTGTCCCCAATGTTACTTGATAACCCTACTCTTGCTCTCTGATTGACAACTCTCTGTATCCAAACAGGACTATTTCAAAACTTCACATTTTTCAAACCCAAGATATCCACCTCTTTATCTTCTCCCAACATCCTTCTTTACACAGAAAAGAAGAGTCAGACTGGATTTCCTTAGCTCCCCTCCATTAAATCTCCATCTTCATGTTTCCTTGCTTCCTTCTCTGCTGATAACCTTCCTTGTACCTAGGACAAATCCTTCCACCTGGCTTTGTTATTGATCATTGCTTCCTCTTGCTTTCTCATAAAACCTAACCCACCAACTACCCTCTTCTCTATTTGATAGGTCCAAATCCTCTTTCAATGAGATTCTTTCTTTTTAGTTTTAAACAGTTCATCTTTTTCATTAAAATACATAAAACAAAACTTTCCCTCAACAACCTATTTAATCTCTAGCTACTGAACTTTTCTCTGTTCTTCCTCATAACATAACTTCTTGAAAGTGTTGTCTATACTCATTGGTTCCATTATCTAACATTGACTTTCTAACTCAACCCACTCTACTCATTAATTACTTCATCGAAACTGTTCTGAGATCATCAGGGGTTCCATGACAGTGAACTCAATGGAAACTATTTTGTCCTCATTTTCTTGGCTTTTCAGCTGCATTTAAGACTGCTGACAATGACTTTCACTTCTGTGACATTACACTTTGTTTTTTTCACCTCTTGATCATTTCCATCTTCCTATACTCATTAATCCCTACCTTGCCATTAGATTTTTTTTACCTTAATTCCTATTAAGCGTTGAAAAGATAAAAAGAATATTTATAAATTAGGCAAATGGTATAAAACATGATTCAGCTTACATTTATTAAACCACCACATATTAAAAATACATGTATGTTTTCTATAATTTTTGAAAACCCCTATTGACTTTCCCCAATCCCTTGCCTCTCATTCCCTTCTCCTCAATGATAACCACTATTCTAAATTTTGTGTGCTTTATTCTTACACTCTTTTTTATAGTTTGCCACATAATTTTATCACTAAGCACTTGATTGCTTAATTTGGGATGTTTCTGAATTTTGTGTAAATAGAATCATATTACAAGTATTCTTAAGAAGGATCTCCTTCTTCCTTTTTTGCCCCAAAGAATGAACAACCTCAGCACTGTTGACATTTGGGGCCATATCCTTTTTTGGTATGGGGGGCAGGGTTGTGCAGGGTGATGTCTGACCTATGCATTGTAAGATGTTTAGCAGTCAACACTGTCCTCTACCCACTAGACACCAATAGTACTTCTCCCAATTGTGAAAACAAAACATCTTTAGACATTGACAAATGTCCCCTGGGTAGGGACTGAGAGGGCAAAATTATCTCCAGGTTGAGAACCACTGCTCCAAGTCCAAGTACAAATACAAAACTGTCTTCTTGACCTCTCTATTTGGATGGCTCAAAGGTTTCTCAGTCTCAATGTCTAAAACTCAACTCTTGACCTGCAGTGCCACAACACTTGCTAACCAATTTCCCATCTAAAATTCTGTCTTTCAGTGAAAGGCAACACCACTCCTCTAGTTGTTCAGATATGCAGGAGTCACACTGGATACTCCCCTCTCTCTCTCATCCCTTTCTATAACAAAACCACCACTTAAATATGACAATATTAAATATCTCTCAAATCTGTTTTCTTGTTTTCATTATCTAGCTTATCAGCCTATCTCCTCCTTCTAATGCTACAAAAGTATTTTCTTATCTCCTCTCATCTGCATTCACCCCTGAATTTGCATGGCTAAATCTATTTTTGTAGCAACTCCCCTTCATCCACTCTTCCAGATATAAAAGAATCTAGGAAGAACAAACTAGTCTCTAACTGAGACAAAAAACCAGAGTTCATAATATGAACTGTCAGTTATACCCAAATATAGGAAAGGTACATCTTTAAGAGCTCAGATCTTAATATCTCCCCTCTATTTACAAATCCAAATTCCCCAATGTCCCCACATTACTGCTCTTATCTACCCATTCTTATTGCCCATGGCTCTCTAGCCCAAATGTACACATACTCATTATTATACAAACATGCCAATTTCCTCTGACCTTGAAGGTTTGCTGTATGTTCTGCTAAGGGATTAGAATACCTTCCCCTTCATTTCTACTTAATCACATTTTACTACGGCTTAACTCAATGTAGGAAAAAACTGTCATTTATTGAGTTCCTGGTATGTGTAAGGCCTTGTGTTAGAAACAAATGGTCCAATGAACTGAATATGTTCACACCTGATTTACATAGGAGGAGGTTGAGACTAGAGGACAGAAAATAACTTTTCTAAGATCACATAACTAGTAAGAGTCAGCACCAGGATTCCGACTCTACAGAGTGTAATACAAAAACCTATTCTTTTATCACAACCTTTCACAACCTCATGAAGCCTTCCCTTACCATATCAAACTTTAAAAGCCTTTCATTTAGCCTCCTGTAGAAATATTTTACCACATTTCTTGGCATATGGTCTTATAGGCTCATTGACTAATATGTATATCTTATTTCTTCAATAAGAATAAAAGATTCTTGAGATTCAAAACTAAGTCTTCTATTTCTTTTATTTATCTCTTAAAATACATACCACGTCTTTTACGTACCATGGAATTTACATGCCACAAAACAGATGCTAAATAAATGCATATTAAATATATTTGAAAAAATAAAAAAAATTAAATAAAACCCACTCAAAGGAAAAGATATGAGGCACAATTTTAGCTATGTTTTGGCTAGCAGCCACAAACAGTAGTCCATTTGGAAGATGTTAATATGGCTGTGCTATAATCAGAAAACAAAAGTAGAGAAGAATGTGTTTTCTGTACACTTGTCTATATTTATTTTGAGTTTGATGGATTAGGTTTTATTATATAAACTGAACTTTATATTATATAACTTTATTATATAACCTTTGAATCTGCTTCCAGGATGTCCTGACCTCAAAAATTCTTTCCATTAGTCTCTCTGTTTTGAGTATCCAGATAGGAAGGAAGAAAGATCTGATTCTGATCCCAAACCTCCCACTGATATACTATGCAGGCATAAGTAAAAAATTTACTCTATGGGGTATTCAGTTTGTTTTAAGATGAAAAAAGTTTCTCCTCTGGACTTGAATATAAATAAAATGTATTAAAACCTAAAGAGTTTTAAAGACGTTATAAGAAAAGCTTTACGTAAACTTTAAATATTTTTTCTTTTCTAATTAATTTTAGAAGGATTCAAGAAGAGGTAACAAAACACAAAAGCACTGAAATATTGTTCACTTTACTCATCATTGTTATACATAATTGCCTGTCTTCCTGGCCTACAACCTTATCATTGTCAAGAACAATTTTTTACAAACTTTCTATGTAAGACACCCTACACAAATAGATTCTACATGGAAATATTTTTTAAAAAAGAATACACCTGGTAATTCCTCTCTAAGAAATTCATATACAGTTGGGGGGATAAGTCTAGTTCACAGAGAAAATAAATCTATTATACAAGCTGTAGTATAATAAATTGCAAATCAGAAGCATAAATGTGTCAGGGTTTAGAATAGAGATAAGGATGGACTGTGGATTGAATCAAATTGTGCAGCTTGTGATTGTGAATGCCAAATGAAATATTTTGGACTTGATCTTGTAGTCAACAGAAACCACACAAGATGTCTGAGTTGCAGAATGACCTGATGTGAGTGTTATTTAAGATAACTATGAAGCCTGGCAATTACATTTGCAAACTCATCCTGGAAGAAGTGCTACAGGCCTCATTGCTGAATATCACTAAGGTCACCTTCGAAGTACTCCCCTTGGGAAGCTATGCACTGTCGCCAGCGCCTAATCCACCCTTCAAAGCAATTTTGGAACTCTTTTTCCTTGAATGGCCGTCAGAGCTGTCATCCTATTACCCCTGATCTTCTGAATGTCATCAAAGTGTCTTCCTTTCAATATTTCCTTTATCTTTGGGTAAAGAAAGAAGTCATTGGGGGCCAGATCACGTGAGTAGGGAGGGTGTTCTAATACAGTTATTTGTTTATAGGCTAAAAACTCCCTCACAGACAGTGTCGTGTGAGCTGGTCCATGAATTGCTGGTGAAAAGTTCAGGTCGTCTAACTTTTTCACACAGACTTTTCAGCATTTCCAAATAATAAACTTGGTTAACTGTTTGTCCAGTTGGTACAAATTCATAATGAATAATCCCTCTGATATCAAAAATGGTTAGGAACATCGTTTTGACTCTTAATTTGGACTGATGGAACTTTTTTAATTGTGAACAATTGGCTGACTTTCATTGTGCACTTTGACACTTTGTTTCAGGGTCGTATTGGCACACCCATGTTTCATCACTAGTGAGAACATGGCCCCATGGCCCAAAACATCATCTTTCCTCTTGGCAAACTTTGACACCCCTTTGCTTGTGTTCATCAGTGAGCTCTTTCGGGGCCATTTTTACACACACCCTTCTCATGCCAAGATTTTTAGTTAAGATTTTTCCTCTTTCTCTATTGATGTTTACTATGCTTCTCACAGTCAGCCAATGATTTTGATGTGCAATTTGATGAATTATTGCAATGTTTTCCTCAGTCCTGCTCATTACTGGCCACCCTGACCTCTTCATCAGTGACACATTCTCTCTCCTCAGAAAAACGTTTAATCTGTTTGTATACTGCCATTTTCTTCATGGCATTATCCCCATAAACTTGGACTAACATGTCTCTGATTTCACTTCCACTCTGCTAAGTTTCACAAGAAATTTAATGTTTGTTCATTGCTCTAATTCAAGTTCAGACATTCTAGTGTCAACATACAAAAACATACAGCAACAATAATGAACGCCAGTCAGCAAGACACTTCCACATGTTGACACAAACACAGCTCTGAGACACTGATACACCAAGGTTATGAAACCTCACCAAGCTATTTGTACAGTGCTGCCAATGTAAGCACACTGTGGCAAGCTCATTAACTTAATTGCCAGACTTCATATAGAGAAAAGAAATTTAGAGTCAGACAGACCTACAAGGGGTATATTGCAGGAAACTGTATACACCTGGATGGGTATATTAGTGATAATAATGACCACCATTTGTTTAATATTTGCTGTCCCAGGCCTTGTCATGGGTGCTTAACAAACGTTACTTCCTATTCTTACAATAACCAAGCAAGATCTGTATTATTTTGTTCATGTTGCAGATGAAGAATTTCACAGTGATTATGTGATTTGTTTAATGAGATTTATAAATAAATTTTCTCTGGATCCTTAGATAATCCTGCACAATGTTACCCTGAACTGGTTTGGAAAATTGTGAAAGTTAGGTGGATTTGAATTATGGACATAGGCTGAAAGATTATATTTAAACGTAAGCCTAATTAATTTGCATTTACAAGGACACAGAGGCCTAAAGAGGCCAGAAAATGAATATGGTCAACCGTCAAATGTGGGACTATTGCACAAGATGATTTCAGAACAGTGAGGAAGCTCATCTCACATTCCAATTTCTATAGATTGAATTTTTTAAGTGTAGGCTACAAATAGAAGGCCCACGATGTTACTGGAACAGCACATGGTGAGTAGGAAACCTTCAAGTAGCCTACCTTCTCCAGAACATAATATCAATGTCCCAGAGAATGTCACCAATAATAAAATAACATTTGAATAGTGTTTCACATTTTCTAAATTGCCTTGGGATATAGTCCCTTACTGCTCACATTTAGTCATTTGGAAAATGGCATCAGCTTGGCATCCAGACTATGTCCCCAATCCATCTACTTCCTTTCAACCTCACTACTATCATCTTTTACCTGAAGAGCACAAAAACTTCTACCTGTACTCCCTGCAATTTAATCTCCACACAGTAGCACTTAGATGGCTTGTACAGAGAGCCAGAACTGAAGTTGCTCAGGGCTGCCTGCCCTGGCCCACCGCCCTCTCGCCACTTACCTGCCTTTGCTCATGGTAATCCCACCACATGGCCTTCTTTCTACTCTTTGAACATGCCAAGCCCATGCTTATCTTTGGGCCTCTGCACTTACCATTCTCTTGCCTGCAGCCCCCTCCCTGAATCTTCTCAGGTCTGGCACTGCCATTTTATTCAGATTTCAGCTCCAATAACCCCTCCAAAGAGAACCCTTCCCTAACTATGCAGTTGAATTGATCTACCACTACACACTTAGTCTGCTTTCTTTTCCTCATAAAAATTATTATTCTCTGAAATTATCTCATTCATGAATTTGTTCATGGTCTCTCTTACACAACCTTGTACACACCTGAGACCATGGTCTCTGACCCTCTGATTCACAGCTCTGTCTCCAGTGCTTAGATCAGTGCCTGCAATGAGACAGACCCTCAGTGACTATGTATAGAATCTTCAAATAATCCTGATTTAATGGTATGATATTTTCTCTTCAACCAGGAAAGTTTGTTTCTAAAATTTCTCATGCCTCTGGTCCTGTCCCTGCCTCTGCCCCAGGATGGTAGAAATCATAGTTGATATATTTAAAATCAGGGAGAAAAAAAGAATAGGCAAAGAGTTGAGGGACAGAAGGGTCTACAATCCCAAATTAACCTCTAGAGTTTATATGAATATTCTACATAGACAAAATCTAAGCAATAAACACAGTGCACTAAATAAAAATAATAAAACGTAATTTGAACATTTGAAGCATCTTAGAAACATTGAACATTTGAAGCATCTTAAGTTAGTAATTAGGGTTCTAAAGATTGAATTTCTGATTACTAGCCTGTGGTTCCTGGACTTTTTATAGGATCTCCTTCCCTTGCTCTTTCTCTACAGCACATTGAAGTTTCCCAACATTTTATACAAAAGGTAACTATAAAATGGTAAGACTTTTATAAATCCACTCACTAAGATAAATCCTCTTATTTTATCATCAAGAAAATTGCTTTGTGTTTCAATGTCTGGGCCAATTTCCAACCATCAAAAGCATACTCACCCCAATACATGAGACAACACGATATAATGGAAAATAAAAACATAGATACCTCATTGTTTTTATCAGTGACCGTACTGATGCTGAATATCAGTATGGTCAACTTTGAAGTACTCCCCTTGGGAAGCTATGCACTGACACCAGCGCCTAGTCCACCCTTCAAAGCAATTTTGGAACTCTTTTTCTGGAATGGCTATCAGAGCTGTCATCATATTACTCTTGGTATCCGGAATGTCATCAAAATGTCTTCCTTTCAATATTTCCTTTATCTTTGGGTAAAGGAAGAAGTCATTGGGGGCCAGATCAATTGAGTAGGGAGGGTGTTCCAATACAGTTATTTGTTTACTAGCTAAAAACTCCCTCACAGACAGTGCTGTGTGAACTTGTGCATTGTCATGATGCAGGAGCCATGAATTGTTGGCAAAAAGTTCAGGTCATCTAACTTTTTCATGCAGGCTTTTCAGCACTTCCATAGTAAACTTGGTTAACTGTTTGTCAAGTTGGTACAAATTCATAATGAATAATCCTTCTGATATTTTGTATGGCATGTGATAAACAGTCAATTATTATTTGCATAAAACTGAATTCTCTCAGAATAAAAAAATTGGAAAGACATACTCTTCTATAAAAAATATATATTGTAGTCCACAGTAAATTAAGTCCCATTTAAATCCTGTTAATATTATGCATTTAAAGTGTTGCTTCTACCTAAATTTATGCTCACTCTAAGCTTTTTACTGCAATTCTAAATTCTCTGAAATCTTCACCGAGTTGTCCATATCTAGGCATCTTCCAATGGTTTCCATGATAGGACTCATTATCTTCCTCAATAGGGATTAAGAGCATCCTCATCATAAAACACTTCTTCCTTCAATCACTCACCAACTATGTTTACTGGCCGAAGATGGCTGGGTGGGGTAAAGATTTCCGTGCTAGCTCATATATGAATGGCTAGGGAAATCTGCATTTTGTATAGGTTTTGAGTCCATGGGGGACAATTTGCCTGTTACATAGTATTTTTATTTTGGTAAAATACACATAACATAAAATTTTCTATTTTACTCATATTTAACTTTGCAGTTCAGTGGCATTAAGTGCATTCACATTGTTGTGCAACCATCACCACCATCCATCTTTCCATCATCCCAAACTGAAACTCTGTACCCATTAAACACTAACTCCTCATTCCCCCCTTCTTCCCACCCCTGAAAACCACCATTCTACTTCTGTCATTATAAATTTAACTTTAGGTTCCTCATATAAGTAAAAATCATACAGTATTTGTCCTTTTATGGCTGGCTCATTCCACTTAGCATAATTCTTTAACTTTCATCCATGATGTAACACATACCAACATTTCCTTACTTTTTAAGACTGAATAATATTCCATTGGATGTGTATATTGCCTTTTGTTTATCTGTTCACCCACTGATAGACTGTTGGGTTGCTTGTAATTTGGGGGTATACCCAAAAGTGGAATTACTGGATCATACGGTCATTCTATTTTTTTAATTTCTTGAGAAACTGTCATACTGTTTTCCATAGCATCTGCACCATTTTATATTCCCAACAGCAATGCACAAAGATTCTAATTTCTCCACTTGTTATTTTCTGTTGTTTTTCTTTTTTAATTATCGCCATCCTAATGAGTGTAAAATGGTATCTCGTGGTTCTGATTTACATTTTCCTAATGATTAATGATTATCAGCATATTTTCCTGTGTTTATTGGCCATTTGTATACCTTCTTTGGAGAAATATCTATTCAAGTCACTTGCTCGTTTTTTAATCATGTTTTTTGTTGTTGAGTTTTACAAGATCTTCATGTGTATATTCTGGATATTAAGCCCTTATCAGATGTATGATTTGCAAATAGTAGGTTGGTGCAAAAGTATTTGCAGTTTAAAAGGTTAAAAACAATTGTGAAAACTGCAATTACTTTTGCACCAACCAAATATTTGCTCCCATTCCATGGATTGCCTTTTTTTTCTTTTGATAGTATCTTTTGATGCACAAAAGTTTTTAATTTTGCTGAAGTTCTTTATTTTTTCTTTTGTTGCCTGTGCTTGTGGTGTCATATATAAGAAATCTTTGCTAAATCCAGTGCCATGCAGTTTTTCCTTTTGGTTTTCTTCTAAGAGCATTTTAGTTTCAGTTTCTTACATTAGATCTTTGATCCATTTTGAAGTAATTTGGTGTAAGGTAAGTGTTCAACTTCATTTTTTTGTATGTAAGTATTCAATTTTCCCAACACCATTTGTTGAAAATACTGTCCTTTCCCCATCAAATGGGTTCCTCGCCCTTGTTGAAAATCATTTGACCATATATGCAAGGCTTTTTCCTGAGTTATTCTATTTCATTTGTCTGTATATCTGCCTTGAATTCTTTTCAAGTGATTTTTCTGCATCAATTGAGATGATCATGTAGGTTTTTTTTTCCCTTCATTCTGTAATGTAGTGTATTACATTTTATCAATTTTCATATATCGAACCATTCTTGCATTATAGGATTAAATTCCACTTGGTCATGGTATATAATCTTTATAATATACTATTGAATTCAGTTTTCTATTATTTGAGTCTAGATTTTTGCATAATGTTAATCAGGGAAATTAGTGTGGTTTTCTTTTCTTACAGTATCTTTGTCTATTTGGGAGTGTGAGAGTAATGCTGGCCTCATAAAATGAGTTTTGAAGTGTTCCCTCCTCTTCAACTTTTTGGATGAGTTTCACATGGATTCTTTAAATGTTTGGTAGAATTCACCAGTGAAGCCATTAGGTCTCAGGCTTTTCTTTGTTGGGAGGTTTATTATTATTATTATTATTATTATTATTATTACTGATTCAATTTCCTTACTAGTAATTGGTCTGTTCAGATCTCCTATTCATGATTCAGTCTTGATAGGTTGTGTGTTTCTAGGAATTTATCCATTTCAATTCTATTTTCCAACTTGTTGGCATACAATTGTTCATAGAATTGTCTTATATGTATATATATTTTTTATTTCTGTAAAATCAATAGTCTCCCTTCTTTCATTTATGATTATAGTAATTTGAATCCTCTCCTTTTTTCTTAATCCATCTAGCTACGGGTTTGTCAGCTTTTTGATCTTTTCAAAAACCAGCTGTTGGTTTTACTGATTTTCACTATTGGTATTCTATTGTTTATTTTACTTATCTCTGCTCTAATCTTCATTATTTTTCTCCTTCTGCAAACCTAACTTTGGGTTTAGTTTGTTTTTTCTTTTTTGAGTTACTTAAGCTGTAAAGTTAAATTGTTGATTTGAGATCTTTTTAAATGTAAACATTTACAACTACACATTGTCTTAGCACTGCTTTTGCTGCCTCAAGTAAGTTTTAGTGTGTTGTGTTTTTATTTTTATTTGTCTGGAGAGATTTTCTGATTGTCCTTATGATTTCTTCATTGAACAATTGGTTAAGAGTGAGTTGTTTAAATTCCACATGCTTGTGGATTTCCAAGTTTTCATTCTGCTATTGATTTCTAGTTTTATTTCATTGTGATAAAAAAAGATACTTTGTATAATTTTAATCTTTTTAATTTTATTAAGACTTGTTTATAGCCTAACATATGGTTTATTCTGGAGAATATGTATTTAAGAAGAATGTGTATTCTGCTGTTTGGTGGAGTTCTATATAGGTATATATCTATTATCGTAATTGAGTTATACTATTGTTCAAGTCCTGTATTTTCTCATTAATCTTTTGTGCCTTGTGCTCTAGCCATTGGAAATGAGGTATCAAAGTTTCCAACTATTATTGTAGTACATCTATTTTTACTTTCCATTCTGTCAGTATTTCCTATATATACTTAAAAGCTCTCATGTTTGATGTATATATGTTTATGATTGTTTTATATATATATATATATATATATATATATATATATATATATGAATATATATACCATGTTTCCCCGAAAATAAGACCTAGCTGGACAATCAGCTCTAATGTGTCTTTTGGAGCAAAAATTAATATAAGACCTGGTATTATACATTATATTATATTATATTATATTATATTATATTATATTATATTATAGACCCAGTCTTATTTTACTACTTATTTACTTCTATTATAGTAGAATAAGACTGGGTCTTATATTAATTTTTGCTCCAAAAGACGCATTGGAGCTGATTGTCCGGCTAGGTGTTATTTTCAGGGAAACACAGTACATACAAATATAACTATATATAACAATTACATATGTAAATATATATGTGTGTATATATATATATTTTTTTTTTGGTGAATTGACCTTTTTATCATCATATAATATCCTTCTTTGACTCTTATAAAAGTTTTTTACTTAAAGTCCATCTGATATTATTTTCATCAACCCTTCTCTCTTGGTTACTATTTTCAAGGAATATTTTTCTTCATACTTTTACTTTCAACCTATCCTTATATGTAAAGTGAGTCCTTTGTAGACAGCATGTAGTTGAATCCTTTTATTTTTTTTAATCCACTCCACCAATCTATATCTTTTGCTTGGAGTTTAATCTGTTCACATATATAATAATTACTGATAAGGAAGGACTTATTATGGTCATTTTTGTTTTCTGTATGTCTTATAGCTTTTTTGTCCTTTATTTCCTCTATTTCTGACTCCCTTTGTATTTAGTTGATTTTTTTTTAGTGACATGTTTTGATTGGCTTCTTACTTCCTTTTGAATTTTTTGTATGTGGTTACCATGGGGATTACACACAGTACCCTAAAGTTATAACAATCTATTTTAAACTCATACCAACTTCAATTGCATACAAAAACTACTTTACAACTCCACCACCCACTTAATGTCACAAATTACATGATTATATATTTTGTACCTATTAACAAATATTTACATGTAGGTCTATGCTTTTGTATCTTAGATCTTATAGAACAAAAAATAGAGTTACAAACCAAATTACAATAATACTGGCTTTTACATTTGTCCACATATTTATCTTTACCAGAAACCTTTATATTTTCACATGACTTTATTCCATAATATTTTTTTTCATTTCTAGTAGCAAGACCAGCTTTTGTTTACCTGGGAATGTCTTAATTTCCATCTCATTTTTGAAGGACACTGTTTTTGAATGTGGAATTTTCAGTTGACAGGTTATTTTGTCAGTACTTTAAATATATTTGTCCACTGCCTTCTGGCCTGCAAGATCTCTTCTGAAAAATCTGATGGAAATCTTACTGAGAATCCATTGCACATAACGACTCACTATTTTCTTTCTGCTTCAAGATTTTCTCTTTGTGTTTGATTTTTGACAGTTTGATTATAGTGTGTATCAGCCTGGGTCTATTTGTATTTATCCTAGTTGGAGTATGTTGAGTTTCTTGTGTGTGTGTGTGTATGTGTGTGTGCACATATTTTTTTCTACAATTTGAGAAGTATTTGGCCATTGTTTTTTCAAATATTCTTTCTGCTCTTTTCTCTCTCTCTTCTTCTCTCTCTGGGACTCCCATAAGGCATATAATGGTCCACTTGATAATATCATTTAAGTCCCTCAGACTCTGTAAATGTTTCTTCATTCTTTTTTCTTTTTGATCCTTAGACTTGATAATTTCAAATGACCTTATTTCAAGTTTGCTCATTATTTCTTCTCCCTATTTGAGTCTGCTGTTGAATCTCTGTAGTGAATTTTTCATTTCAGTTGTTGTATTTTTCAGCTTCAGAATTTCTGTTTGGTTCTTTTGTGTGATTTCTGTCTCTTTCTTGATATTCTTATTTTGTTCGTGTATCATTTTTTTCTGATTTTCTTTAGTTCTTTGTCCATGTTTTCTTTTAGCTCTTTGAACATATATAAGACAGTTATTTTAAAGTCTTTGTCTAGTAGGCCCAGCACTTATGTTTCTTCATGGATGGTGTCTAGAGATTTATTTTGTTCCTTTGGATGGGCCAGATTTTTCTGTTTCTTTGTATGTCTTGTAATTTTTGTTGAAAACTTGGCATTTAAAAAACAACCACCTCTCCCTGTCTTTGCAGACTGGTTCCATGCAAGAGCCACTAATCAGAAACCTTTACTAATTAGCCCAATGGGAAGGCTTAAGGTCATCTCAGGCCCTCTCTGAGTATGTATATTCCCTGGGTGTCTCTGTGTGTGTGTGTGTGTGTGTGTGTGTGTGTGTGTGTGTGTGTGTGTGCTTTCTTCTGATTCTTCTGTATACATGACTTTTTTTAAATGTCTTAATTTCCCTAGGAATCTACCCTTGCTTCTTCTCAAGGCTTCAGCTGTTCTACTGTATTCCTTAAACAATAATCACTTGCTGCAAGTGTCTGTGGGTCTGTAGTCCCCTTGCAGTTTTCCTAAGCCATGACCATTGTCACCCATGGCTTCTGCTAGCCTGAAATCTGAGCTGTGCTGCCTTTAGCCATCTGTGCTCCAGCTTAAGTGACACAGAGAGCAATCCCTCTGGCTGCACCCAAACAGGTTAGAACATTGAAAATTTTGTCTGCTCTGTTCTCTCCAGTCTGTGGTAGGCACCTGGGGACC
The DNA here is from genome assembly GCF_057876585.1 of Rhinolophus sinicus. Classification (NCBI taxonomy): domain Eukaryota; kingdom Metazoa; phylum Chordata; class Mammalia; order Chiroptera; family Rhinolophidae; genus Rhinolophus; species Rhinolophus sinicus. The sequence continues at coordinate 22,027,241 of NC_142507.1, read as the reverse complement.
AGGCTGCTACTTCCCCCAAACTGTGCTGCATAGTGCTAGAAATAGGGTGGGGTAAGGGTAGGTAAATTGCCATGAAATATTCTGTTTTTAATGTGTTTTTTCTTGATTGATAGTTCATTTGGTTGCTGTAGATCTTGACTGATTTCCAGAGCTTCTATCATCTTATTTTAGCCAGTCTTATTGTTTATTTAATGTCTCCTTTAGGGAGCAAGGACCTGGGGTTTCCAAGATGGCTAGTTTGTTGATGTCACTCATTGTACAATTTTAGTATAGAAACAGAAAAGAATAACATTTCCTATTTAACCCTAATATATGAGCACAGAGGGCATTTCTTGAGGACTGGCTAAGAGGAGTGAATGGCCTGGAATGTTGAAGCTCAAGTGTTTGGTAATTGCTGTGAAGCAACTATGTAGGAAAACAGAAGTAGCTGCTGCCAGAAATGAAATATAGGGTAAATTACTTCACAAATACATTTATGGAGGTCCTCTGTGAGCCTGAAATATAAAAATTAAATCAGGAGGACTGGCACAAGTATATTAATCAAGCATAATTGTGAGCTCAGGGTTGGTCCTTGTCCCATTCCATCTACAGGAGAGATTCTCAACATTATCCAGCAGCATCAGCAAGTTCTTGTTTCCTATCTCTGATCAGAAACTGTATCAGAAACTGTGGGGGAAGGTCTCAGTATCTTATGTTTTAACCAGACCTCCAGGTAATTCTGATGCACGCTCAAATTTGAGCTGATCAAACTTGCAACAGTATTCCTAGGCCCCTCTATAATATCAACTCCCTGTAGTCACCAAAAATATCAGCTTCCTATACCTGTGCCTTCCAGAATTTTAAAGTATTTTTAATAAAACAACTGATGGCATGACGGCCTGAAATGTGGATGGGTATAAGTATAAATTTATGGGTAACCTGTGAGTCCTTCCTAGAATTACCCCCTTCTATGTGAGGAAGCTGCACAAAACAAAACAAAACACCAGGAATTTTTGTGTGTCTGAAGGACTAATTTTGTCTCTAGTCCTCCGTGAAAAGCTTGCTGCTCATTTGTCTGGACCCTTTGCTAATGAAGATACTGCTCCTGGATTACTTCATGCTATTTTTTATTCAGCCATAGACTTGGGATCAATAGATGCCAAGATCAGCTGTTTTGAGCTTGATAACAATCTACAGAAAGAGCCTGGGGCTATGGGGCTGCTCCATGCATGAATGATGAACTCTGCTGCTACGCACTTTGAAAAATTCTTAGGCAACATAGGCACTCTACTGTTTCCATGACCTGGGTCTAAACTTAGATTGTTGCTGTTAGTATCTGGTAATGTTTCCATCAATATATAAAACCATGAAACAAACCCAGAAGCAATAAAGATACACATTATATTAAGAAAACTCAATAAGTAGAAATCTAAATTCACTAAACAAATTATTTATGGGGTACATATATTTTCAAGAATTATTTGCTTTACAAAATGACTAATTACAGAATTCTTTGAAGTGAAAAGTTTCCTTGCAATACTATGCAGCAGTTAAAATAAATAACCTTTAAATGAATTAGATATACACATAACAATACCTATGGATCTTAAAAACATGGCAATGGGTGTACAGAAAGTAAAATATTTTTAACACAATGCCATTTAATAAACAAATGCATGCAAACAGAACAAATGCCAGTGTCTTAGAATGATACACCTGACATATGTCATGTGACCAGCAATTCCTCTTACAGTTACTTATTCTAGAGAAAGGAAACTTACACTTACAAAAAAATCTTGTATTTGAATATTTATAACAGTTATTCATAATCACCAAAACCTAGAGATAATCCAAATGTCCTTCAAAGAATAAATGGATAAGCAAATTGTGGTACATGTATACAGTGGAATACTACTGCGCAACAAAAAGAAATGAATGATTGATACATGCCACAACTTCGATGGCTCTCAGGAGTATTATGCTGAGTGAAAAAAAAATCTAATTTCAAAATGTTAAACACTGCATTATTCCCTTTTATATAACATCCTCAAAATGTCAAAAGTATAGTGATGGAGCATAGATCAGTGGTTGCCAGGGTTAGGGTTGGTGTCAGGTATAACTATAAATAGGTAGCACTATTTGGGATGATCTGTATTCTGATTGTGGTGATAGATGAATCTACACATGTGGTAAAATTGTATAGGACTATACACCAACAACAACAAAAAATGAGTGCTTGCAAAAACTTTTGAAAGCCAAAACAAGATATGCAGCTTAGTAAATAATATTGCACCAATATCACTGTCATTATCGTGGTTTGAGAATTGTACTATGTTTATGTAAGATGTTATCATTAAGGGAAGATTGCAGAAGGTCACATGGGAAATCGCCATACTATTTTTTCAATTTCTATAGGAGTCTAAAATTATTTCTAAATGAAAAGGTTTTTAAGAACAGATTCCAAATAAAAGAATGAAAAATTAAGCAAATTTTAATGACTACCTATGGGAAGAAGGGAATGGGGGCAGGTAGAGGAAGAGGAAGAAAGATATTAGAGAGTATATTTAAATATTTGATTTGTAATTTTCTGGGGAGTAAGTTATAGTTCTCTGTTACTAGATTATAAACACCATGAGGTCAAGAACTGTTTATTAGCCTTTTCTGGATCTCTCAGTGATTAGCATAGTGATGTGTATATATTAGGTGCACAATGAACATTCATTCTATTATTAAATAAATCAACTTTTACACATATCTATTTCATAGCCAAACTCCATAAAGTAAAAAATCCTAAATTTGCAAGTGTTTTTTTGGTGGAAATGTTGACATTTTCTGAATACATACTTTACATTACGTTGAGGTCTGATATAGTTCTCTGTGATGCAGTTACATCATGGCAAGCTCTTACCCAACAGTAGATGCAACTGCCATCAATACTTTCATGAATTCAGTGGGAAATAGCAAATGGGGAGCCAATATGGTCTCATCACTGAGGAGGGCCTTAGTATCTCTTGCCACCAACATTTACCTTTTAATGGAAAAGAAATGATAGTTCTTAGAAATGCCAATATGTGTTGTCTGGAACCCAAGCTGGATTCTTGAATTACAAGGCCTCATTTGTCAAATGACATTTTTCTTGTTTCACTAGTTTTTATACTTTCCTTATGTTCCTCTTTCACCCTAAGAGGGTTTGCATGTAACTTAATATTCCTTTATGGTATTTTATGAGTCAAGGCCATGTTTCTCAACTAGTAATTGCAGTCCTTAAATGTGTAATAAGGGCTCTTCAGAAACGCACCAGGCCATATTTTCTTACTCTTCATTGCCAGTTTGTGTTGAGGAAGAGTGAAAACATCTAAGAAGGGCATATCATATTAAATATTGATGTGGAGAAAAGACAAGCTAGAGAAAGGGAGCGAGGGAAAAGGGGAGGCGATGAGAAAGAGATTTGAAGGTGGGAAGGACAATGGTAAAATAAATGGGTATTTTAATAAATAGGTAGCTCTGAAGGGGACGGCTCTGAAAAATTCACATTATCTGAAAACGTCATTGAAATACCTTAGATGAAGTTTGTCTAAAGGGAGACCCTTTGGTAGCTTTCCTCAGCTCTGAATACAGTGGTCCGTCTGAGAATAAGATAAGTAGTTTTCTTATTTTTAACAGAAAAGGCAGGGTATTTTCCTCACTGTGTTATAAGAAAGTAAAACATGTAATGTTTGATTACCCTGCTGCCATATTCAATACAAAGTGTCATCCTTTTGCTATGAACAGCATGTCTCCTATATTGTCTCTTGCCTGAGCTACCTGGAAACACAAACTGAATACAGAAATAGGCTGGTTTGGCATGTCCTGTACGACAAAGTTAACAGAGCAATAACTTTGAAAATGTAAGGATTCTATCAGGCATTAAAAAAATTAAAAGTGAGAGAAATCTGCTCTTAAAATTAAAAAAAAAAAAAAGAGGACCTGTTTTTAAAAATGCTAATTGTTCTCCTAAGTTTTGTTTTCAAATTTGCGTCTTTAATTTGGGTGACTGTCACTGACGTAGTGCGCCCTCCTGAACAATCCTTGATGAGAGAAATAAAGCTCTAGATTCATTTATGGTAAACATCTTAGACTGAATCTACCAGAAAGCAAAGCCTGAGACAAGAAGGAGTGTGCATGTGGTTTATTTTGGGAGGTGATCCCAGGGAGCAGGAGTGGGAGGCAAAAAAAGAAGGCTCACTAGCCCAAGGTGCTTTGTCAATCTGGTTACCACTGTGGGCGCTGGGCACACCTGGATGAGGGAAGAGGGAAGCTCTTATCCAATGATTCCTCTCATCCTCCTTGGTCAAGGGTGGCCCGAAGGGTGAGTAGTCCTGGGGCAGAGATCAGGAGAAGACTGAAGCTTCCACAAGGTGCTGCCGTTAGTCCTGGGCAAAGCCAATGAACTCAGCAAGGGCTACAGTTGAACTGGAGGCTGGGAGGCAGGGCACAATGTAGTGAGGAGGTTCAAGCAAAATCTCTCCTCAATACTTGAAGTCTGGGATATCTAAAGCACGTCAAGCCTTAGGATATGGTGTTTGGATATTTTGGATTTATATAGACAATTTTTAAAATGCTCAAGAAAAATCATGCTTGTCTGTGGCCAGGTTAATCAATAATAAATTCAACCGTGTCGTGCAGTTGTTGACAAGCCAACTGGTTGGTATTAGGACCCATGATAGGAATCCCAGCCTAGGGTTCCAGAAACTCACACTTTGCAGGCTACTCTGAAGCACAATATATATCAGGTTCAACTCCCTATTAAGGGACCTAGTTATTATAGTTCTGACCCAAATACCATTCTAATATAAGATCAAGTGGCAATTCAATCATGGGTAGTGGACATATTTTCCTGGACTGGAAACCTGAGGTTATTTGATAACTTAGGATGCTATGGAAGTGGGTCTGGCTGTGTCTAGATAGCATGGATTTTGGAGTCCAAAAAAAAATTATATCTACAATCAGCTCAACTGCTCACTAATTGTGACCTTCCTAAATGACCAAAGTCTCTTATGATGAAGATTCCTCATGGTTCACATGGTATAAATAACACCACATTCATAAAGTATCTGAGAAGACTGACAGAGAAAACGTATATAATAAAGCACTTTATCCAGTACATGGGTATTTTAGGCAGAAAGTTATTGTTAATTCTCTTTGCCTGATCATGTGCATTCATTCCAGATGAGTGAATCACAGAAGCAAACCCTGAAATCACTCACATCCACTGGTATATCTCCCTGAGGCTAGTTCCAAGTAACTGCACCGCAGCCACCATTTAAAACCAAGTTGGAAGTTTGAGTCTGGGTGATATGGAATCTTCTTTATTATTATTATTTTTTTTAGTGTCAGCAATTTTAATTTTAATTCTGGGCAATGGCAAAACAACAGAAGGATGTAGGCAGTCTTCTGTTTTTTATGTTGCATGCTACATAAAACAGCATCTTAATTATGCGATAGACTATAAATTAAGAAAACCTGCCCTATAAATTTCAATTAAATCTTACATTTATTTTATTTTTTAAATAATTTTAATTACAGTTGGCATACACATTATTTTAGCTTTAGGTGTACAACATAATGATTAGACATTTATATAACTTACGAGATGATCACTCCGATAAATCTAGTACCCATCTGACACCACACATAGTCATTGTAATATTATTCACTATATTCCTTATGTTCTTCCTTACATCCCCATGACTATTTTGTAACTACCAATTTGTAATTCTTAATCCCTTCCCCTTTTTCACTCATATTCCCAACTCCCTCCTATCTTGCAACCCTCAAAATGTTCTCTGTATCTATCAGTCTGTTTCTGTTTGTTCATTTATTTTGTTTTTTAGATTCCACATATAAGTGAAATCATATGGCATTTCCCTTTGCCTATCTGACTCACTCCACTCAGCACAATACCCTCTAGGTCCATCTACGTTGTTGCAGATGGCAAGATTTCATTCTTTCTTATGGATGAGTAGTATTCCATTATATATATGTACCACCTCGTCATTATCCATTCATCCATTGATGAACACCCAGCTTGAACCCATGTCTTGGTTATTGCTAATAATGCTTCAATGAACATATTGGATGCACATGTCACCTCGAAGTAGTGTTTTGGGTTTCTTCAGATAAATAGCCAGAAGTGAGATTACTGGGTCCTGCTTTGTCTCTTGTTATAGCTTTTGTTTTAAAGTATATTTTTTCTGGTATAAGTATTACTCCCCCAGCTGTTTGTTTGCTTGTTTGTTTGTTTGTTTTTGCTTCCATTTTCATGAAATATCTTTTTCCATCCCATTACTTTCAGTCTGTGTGTCTTTCAATCTGAAGTGAGTCTCTTGTAGGTAGCAAATATCAGAGTCTTGTTTTCTTATACATCAAACACCCTATATTTTGATTGAAGCATTTAATCCATTTTCTTTTTTTTAAGTTTATTGGGGTGATGTTTGTTAGTAAAGTTACATAGATTTAAGGTGTACAATTCTGTATTACATCATCTATAAATCCCATTGTGTGTTCCCCACCCAGAGTTAGTTCTCCTTCCATCACCATATATTTGATCACCCTTTACCCTCATCTACCACTCCCCTCCCCCCTTACCTTCTGGTAACCACAGAACTATTGTCTCTGTCCATGAGTTTTTGTTTCTCATTTGTTTGTCTTGTTCTTTTGTTGTTTTTGGTTTATATACCACACATCAGTGAAATCATATGGTTCTCTGCTTTTTCTGTCTGACTTATTTCATTCAACATTATAATCTCAAAATCAATCCATGCTGCCACAAATGGTCCTATTTCATCTTTTCTTACCGCCGTATAGTATTCCATTGTGTATATATACCACCAATTCTTTATCCATTCATCTATAGAAGGACATTTTGGTTGTTTCCATGTCTTGGCCACCATAAATAAAGCTGCAATGAACATTGGAGCACACGTGTCTTTATAGATGAACGTTTTCAGATTTTCTGGGTAGATACCCAGGAGAGGGATTGCTGGGTCATATGCTAATTCTATTTGTAATTTTTTGAGGAACCTCCACACTGCCTTCCACAGCTGCTGCACCAGTCTGCATTTCCACCAACAGTGTATGAGGGTTCCTTTTTCTCCACAGCCTTTCCAACACTTGTTACTATTAGTCTTGTTGATGATAGCCATTCTAACTGGGGTGAGGTGGTATCTCTTTGTGGTTTTTATTTGTATTTCTCTGATGATTAGTGATATTGAGTAGTTTTTCATATGTCTATTTGCCATTTGTGTGTCCTCTTTGGAGAAATGTCTCTTCAGGTCCTCTGCCCATTTTTCAATTGGGTTGTTTGTTTGTTTTTGTTGTTGAGTTGCACGAGTTCCTTGTATATTTGGATATTAGCCCCTATTAGCATTATGTCATCTGGAAAGAGTGACAATTTAACTTCTTCATTCCCAATTTGGATGCCTTTTATTTCTTTCTCTTGCCTGATTGCTCTGGCGAGGATTTCCAAAACTATGTTGAAAAGCATAGGTGATAGGGGACAGCCCTGTTGTGTTCCTGAACATAGAGCAAAGGGCTTCAGTTTCTCACCATTAATTATGAGATTAGCTGAGGGTTTGTCATATTTGGCCTTTATAATGTTAAGGTATTTTCCTTCTATACCTATTTTACTAAGTGTTTTAATCAAAAATGGATGTTGTATCTTGTCAAATGCTTTTTCTGCATCAATTGATATAATCATATGATTTTTGTCCTTTATTTTGTTTATATGATGTATCACATTGATGGATTTGCATATGTTAAACCATTCTTGTGCCCCTGGGATGAACCCCACTTGGTCGTGATGAATAATCTTTTTAATGCACTGTTGCATTCAATTTGCTAGAATTTTGTTTAGGATTTTTGCATCTGTATTCATCAGAGATATTGGTCTGTAGTTCTCTTTTATTGTGTTGTCCTTACCAGGTTTTGGTATCAAGGTAATGTTGGCCTCATAAAATGAGTTAGGGAGTACTGTGTCTTCTTCAATTTTTTGGAAGAGTTTGAGCAGGATTGGTATTAAATCCTCTTTGAAGGTTTGGTACAATTCACTAGTGAAGACATCTGGACCCTGACTTTTGCTTTCGGGTAGGTTTTGGATGACTGATTCAATTTCATTACTGGTGATCGGCCTGTTTAGGTTTTTGCAGTTCTTCATGGTTCAGCCTAGGAAGTCTATGTGTTTCTAAGAACATGTCCATTTCTTCTAGGTTATTGAATTTCGTGGCATATAGTCCTTCATAATATTTTTGGCTGATCCTTTGTATTTCTGTGGCGTCCGTGATAACTTCCCCTTTTTCATTTCTGATTTTGTTTATTAGTATCTTCTCTCTTTTTATCTTAGTGAGCCTAGCCAGGGGTTTGTCAATTTTGTTAATCTTTTGAAAGAACAAGCTCTTTGTCACATTAATTTTTTCTATTGTCTTTTTGTACTCAATTTCATTTAGTTTTGCTTTGATTTTTATTATTTCCTTTCTTCTGCTGACCTTGGGTTTCATTTGTTCATCTTTTTCTAGTTCTTTAAGTGTAATCTGAGGTTATTTATTGCGGATTTTTCTTGTTTCTTGAGACAGGCCTGTAGTGATATATATTTCCCTCTTAAAACTGCTTTCGCTGCCTCCCAAAAATTTTGGTAGGATGTATTTTCATTGTCATTTGTTTATATGTATCTTTTGATCTCTCCTCTAATTTCTTCTTTGGCACGGTCGTTCTTTAAAAGTATGTTGTTTAATCTCCATGTAATTATGATTTTCCCTACTTTCCTTTGCAATTGATATCCAATTTCAAAGCCTTGTAAATAGAGAATATGCTTGGTATGATTTCAATCTTCTTAAATTTGCTGAGGTTAGTTTTATGTCCCAATATATGGTCTATCCATGAGAATGTTGCCTGTACATTAGAAAAAAAATATATAGTCTGATGTTTTAGGATGAAGTGCTCTATAAATGTCAGTTATGTCCATTTCATCTAATGTGTCATTTAGGGCTGCTATTTCATTATTTTCTGTTTGGAGGATCTATCCATAGCTGTCAATGACATATTTAGGTCCCCTAGTATAATTGTGTTTTGGTCAATTTCTCCCTTCACTTCTGTTAGTAGTTGCTTGGTATATTTCGGTGCGCCCTGATTGGGGGCATAAATATTGATGACTGTTATGTCTTCTCATTGTACAGTTCCCTTTACCATTATGAAATGTCCATCTTTGTCTCTTGTTACCTTTTTTCACCCTAAAGTCTGTTTCATCTGATATTAGTATAGCTACAGCTGATTTTCTCCGGATACCATTTGCTTGGAGTGTCAATTTCCACCCTTTCACTTTGAGTCTATGCTTGTCCTTGTCGCTGAGATGTGTCTCTTAGAGACAGCATATGATTGGGTATAGTTTATTGATCCAATCTGCTACTCGGTGCCTTTTCATTGGTGAGTTCAGTCCATTTACATTTAGGATTATTATAGATATGTGAGGATTTCCTATCATTCTGTCTTTAGTTTTCTGGTAAGACTGTGTCTCCATTGTTTCTTTGCCTTTTCATTGTCTATTATTTCTGTATGGTGGTATTCTATGGTGTTCCCCTTTGTTTCTTCTTTTATTACAGTATATATTTCAGTTCTGGATTTTTTTTGAGTGGTTACCCTTAAGTTTACATAAAAGAAAGTTTGATAGAGTATTTCATTTTCTTCAGCATGCCTACTTTCTCCATTCCCATATTCCGGTTCAGACCTTTACTCTCCCCCTTTTTATATTTCGGTTGCCACAAATTGTCCAGGTTGTTGGTGTTTGAATAGCCTCCTTTAGTCTTTCTTGGAGTGCAGGTCATGTATTAGAAAATTCCCTCAGCTTCTGTATGTCTGGAAAGGTCTTTATTCCTCCTTCATATCTAAAGGATATCTTTGATGGGTATATTATTCTTGGCTCATAATTTCTCTCTTTCAATAGTTTGAATATTTAGTTCTACTTCCTCCTGGCTTGTAGAGCTTCTGCTGAGAAATCTGATGATAATCTAATGGACTTTCTTTTGTAGGTTACCATCTTCTTTTCCCTGGCTGCCTTGAGGATTCTTTCTTTGTCGTTGATTTTTGACAGCTTCAATACAATGTGCCTTGGAGAAGGCCTGCTGGGGTTGAGGTAATTAGGTGTTCTATTTGCTTCTTGGATTCCAGGATCCAGTTCTTACCATAAGTTTGAGAAGTTCTCATCGACTGTTTGTTTGAATATACTCTCTGTTCCCTTCTCTCTTCTCCTTCTGGTATGTGCATTATTCTTATATTGCTCTTTCTGATGGAGTCAGAAAGTTCTTGTAGAGTTCTTCCATTTCTTTTAAGTCTCAAGTCTCTTTCTTCTTCCATCCATGTCATTCCCAGGTTTCTATCTTTGATGTCATTGATTCTTTCCTCCATCTGGTCAACTCTACTACCTAAGCTGGCTATTTCAGTCTTAATTTCTTCTATTGAGTTCTTAATCTCCAGAAATTCTATTTGTTTTTGTTTGTTTTTTTAATTTCAATCTCTTTTGTAAAATGCTCATGTTTTTCTTTGATTGTGTTTGTGAGTTCATTAAGCTGCCTTTCTGTGTTTTCTTGCATCTCGTTGACTTTTCAGTACTGCAATCTTGAATTCTCTGTCATTTAAGTCACATATTTCCATATCTTTATGTTCATATTCTGGAGACTTTTCACTTTCTTTCTGAGCTGTCTTGTTGCCTTGGTTATTCATGGCAATTAATGATTTATTATTTCTCTTCCTAGACATCCGCAGGAGTGGGATCTGCAATAGGTTGATAGTAAGACGTCTTTCTTTTGTTTTCCCGTATGTGTTTGTAGAATGTTTTATTTTCTCTCTGACTGCAGCCTTTTTTTCTCTCTCACACTGTAGTATTATGTTTTCTCTGCACTATTCCAGCTTCTCAAACAATGTGGGGATTCCCTGGAAGGTGAGCTTCTCCTCTGTTTACAGTTCGCCTGGGTCATAGGGCACCACTTCCCCGTTGGGATGCGGAGAGCTTTTGAAGTTCCAAAGCTTGTCCTGCACCAGATTCAGAGCCCATGTGTTTCAGCAGTTTTGTTTAGTCCTGCAAGGATCCACCCAGATAGGTGGGGACAGGGGCGGGGTGAGTTTTGAGAATTGGCCCAGAGCAATGGCAGCCACCACCACCACAACCATGTCTGCTTCCACAGCTCCCTCCCCTTTGGCGGAGCTAGTTGGGCTGTAAATCTGTGTCTTTGGACCACAGTTCTCAGAACTGCAAATATTCTGTTCTTTTGATCTGACACTGCTACTGTTCCATTTCTAACACTGGGCAAATGGGGGTGGGGTGAGCCTGGGAGGGTAAGGCGGGGGCGGCTAGTCTCAGTGCCTAAGGCTTCCGTTCTCTGCTCAGCAGTGAGGGCTTAAACCACTGTTTTCAGCCTTCTTCCCTCAGTCTTTTCTCCGAGATCTCTGCCGTGAGCGTTGGGTTCAGCCATGTTATATGCTGTCCCCTCAGCCCCATGGGCCATAAACAGAGCCCTAGCAGTCGGAGTTCTTCCCTCTCCTGCAGCTGCGGTGGTTCCAGGATGCAGCGAGCTCGGAGAACTGAGCTAGGTCTGCGTCCTGCTCCGTCTCCGCACTTCTCTCTTCCTTCTTCCCCCGCTCGTGCTATTTGCCCACCTTTAGGTGAATTCAGTAGTGAGACTTTTCGTCTTGCTTGTCTGCTGTGCAGGGAGTCCTTTGTGGAGTTATAGTTTTTCAATTTGTTGTAAATTCCATGGGAGATTTCCAGAGGCTCACCTCACGACGCCATTTTGATGATCTAATCCATTTCATTGAAAGTAATTGTGGATACACATGTAGTTATAATCATTTTATTATTCATATTTTTTGTCTTTTTTTCTTCTTTTAAATGATACCTTTGCTGGGTTGAGCAATCTTGGCTGTAGGTCCTAGCTTTTCATCACTTTGAAGATTTCATACCAATCCCTGTGGCCTGCAGAGTTTCTGTTGGTAAATCAACTGACAGTCTTATGAGTGCTCTCTTGTAGGTAACTAACTGCTTTTCTCTTACTGCTTTTAAAATTCTCTCTTTGTCTTTAAGCATTGGCAATTTAATTATGATATGTCTTTGTGTGGGCTTCTTGGAGTTCATGTTGTTTGGGACACTCTCTGCTTTCTGGCCTTTATGTTTATTTCCTTCTCCAGATTAGAGAAGTTTCCTATCAATATTTCTTCAAATAGGTTTTCAATTCCTTATTCTCGCTCTTCTCTTTGTGGTACCCCTATGATGCAAATATTGGTACACTTGATGTTGTCACAGAAGCCCCTTAAATGTCCTCATTCTTTTGGATTATTTTTTGTTTTCGTTATTCTGATTGGGTGTTTTCTGCTACCTTATCTTCTAAATTGATGATTCAGTCCTCTGCTTCATCTAATCTACTATTGATTTCCTTTAATGAAGACTTTATTTCATTTATTGTATTCTTTATTTCTGACTGGTTCCTTTTTAGGGCTCCTAAATTTGTTGAAGTTCTATGTGAGATAATTGAGTATCATAATATCCAGTGTTTGGAACTCTGCATCTGGTAGATTGCTTTTCTCCATTTTGTTTAGGTTTTTTTTTGTGTGTGTGTTTTTTTTGAGCTTTGGTTTGTTCTTTTATTTGGAACATGTTTCTTTGTCTCCCCATTTTGGCTGCCTTCCTCTGTTGTTTCTATGTATTAGGTAGGACTGCTATGCCTCCCAATCATAGTAAAGTGGCCTTATGTAGTAAGTGTCCTGTAGGACCCAGTGATGCAGTCTCCCTAATCATCAGAGGCAGGTGTTCCAGGTATGTCCCTTGTGTGCACTGTATGTATCCTCCTGTTGTAGTTGAGCCTTGGTTGCTGTTTATACATCAGTGGGAGGGTTTGACCCTCAAGCTGATTGGTCTAATCTGGCATCAAATCTCATTGGCCCTAACTTCCAAATAAATACCCAGAATCTACCTATTTCTCTGCTGCTACTATCCAGGTCCAAACAACCATCATCACTTCCAAGGTTGTTGCAATAACTTCCCTGATTCTACACTTGCTTCCCTTCATTCTATTCTCAGCACAACTGTCAGGGGATTCTCATGAAATGTTAACCAGATTGTGTCCCTTACCTATTCAAACCCTCAAATCACTTCCTCTCTCATTTGTACAGTCCATACAGAGCCCACCAGGCCCTTTGTGATCAGACTTCCCCATTTCCTCTCTAATATTATCTCTTACTACTACCCCCTTGCTCATACCTGTCTACCAGGTGCTCCTGGAATTGCCTAGGTCCCCACCCACTTCAGCATCTTGTACATTCTGTCCTTTCTGTCTGGAATGTTCTTCAGATTTTGAGCAAAAAGTGCTTGCTTCCTCTTACTACTTCGAAATTTGACCCAAATTTCATCCAGCCAGTGAATATCCCTGGCTGTAGGTCTAAATTGACCACATTTTATATCCTTCTTCCTGACTTGTTTTTTCCTTGGCACTTAACATGAGCTTACATATTTTATCTTGCATTTGTTTATCTTGCTGATGGCCCATCTTCACCCATTAGAATGTAAGTACATATATAATTTCCTGCTATGTTCCCAGAGTCAAGAAATGTGCCTATCTCCAAATAAGTACTCAATAAATACTTATTGAATGAATGAATGAATGAATGAATGAATGAATGAATAAGTAAAGGTATTCATTATATTAGGTAAAGGGGGCTTTCCTTTGAAAACACTGAACTCTCTGTTTGTAGGCACAATTCCAAGGGAACAATCTCTGTAGCTACCAGCTTGGTAGATAGTAGTCACATAAACTTTGCTGTCTTCCGGAACAGAACTGTATATTCTGTTAGACTATTTGGATGGCACATCAGCCCCCTGCCACATTTAGCACATTGTTTTTTCACATCCCGCTTGCCAAATTCTTACAGCCAATTGTGGTATGACATTTTTCCCTGGGGGAAATCATCTTAAGAACACAGATTACTGAACAAATAGGATAACAAATAATTCCATCTAAAGTGATGGAGCGAGGTCTTCCCCATTCCCTGTACTCAAATCCATGAACCGCTCAGTATTGTGTTACTTGTTAGCCACCCCCAGGAGGGAACATTCCAGTCTTAGGACAAGCACTGGCCATACCACAGGGAGCTCCTGTGATTTTCTCCTGCTGAATTCATACACAACCTCCAAAACTCTAGCCCCCAGAGCCTTTCAGCTCTCCGTTCTCAGAAATGAGGTGCTCAGGGTGAGATTCATAAACTACACACTAACCCAGCCAGTGTAAGCTTAGAGTAAGCCAATATTTAGAGTTTTTATCTTAGAATCTGGCTACGCAGGGTATCACTGATGGCCTTTGTGGAAAATGAATCCTGCCAGGCTTATGCCATAAACAGAGGGAAACCTTCTGCTCATGATAAAGCTCTCCTATTCACGGGCACTAAAATACTTTAGACTTCATCCATCCAAACCTCCAATTCTTTTGTTCCCCATGTTTCCACAGCACTATATTTTATGTTGCCTAATTCTGCCAAGATTTTGGAGAAATACAACTTGACTCTCTTCTTCTCTTAGAATAAATAAATGAATAATAAAATTATAATAAGACAATAACAGAAACAGTAATAAAGTGTCTTAAAGAGAATGCAAAATTATTGTAGTTAGACCTGAATTGCTCTAAGCATTCAGTGGTGCTGGTGAACTTGATCTCTGTAATATACATCTGCTTATGGACTCTTCAGGCAGGACCTAGAAACCCCAGAAACACAGCACACCCTGAGATATAATGAAGTGCACAAGTTCCACCCTCTCAGATTCTCCTCTCCACTTGACCACCAAATAGATGTGGTAGGTCAGATGTCTCAGGCCTCTGGATTTTTCGGTTAACTTTTAAAGCTATAGCTGTCCATATGTCTGCTAAAATCAAGGATTAAATAGCTACAAGGCAATATCTTGTCTTTTAAAAATAATAAAACACTACACACACACACACACACACACACTGTGTACACATTTGGAACTTTCCTCATTTGTCATTAATTCAATACAACACGGTTTAGGGTGAAGGTTCTGATTCTATCACAATCACAATTTCCTGAGTAATAAGAACAAATATTCTGTTTTTTTAAAATATGGTTAATAATTTCTGCCAGTAGTCTCGTAATTTAAGTTATACAATGTCAATATTATGTCACATAAGAGTCACTGCTATATTTGTTCCAAGTGACTATTTTAACACACATTTTACTATTAAAATACTAGTATATTAGAAATCTAAAGAAATACTTTGGAAAGAAATGCTTTCTCTCTCTCTCTCTCTCTCTCTCTCTCTCTCTCTCTCTCTCTCTGTCTCTCTCTGTCTCTCTGTCTCTCTCTCTGTCTCTCTGTCTCTCTCTCTCTCTCTCTCTCTCTCTCTCTCTCTCTCTCTCTCTCTCTCTCTTTCTCTCTCGGCTAGCTACCAGTTGCTATAAGATGTTAAGAGTGAAAAAAAGAATTTTTCTTTCAAGTTCAATAATTTTCTCACCTGTTTCAGTTGAACTTACCAAATTGTCCAAGAGACCCTGGCCATGCTACCCATTACAGGGGAAATTATTTAGTGGAGAACAAAAAAGCAATTCTACTATTCCCTACTCTTGAGGAAATACATGAAGAGTACCTATTTATGTAATAAGTATCTTTAGGAGAGGTATGTAATGTATGAAAATTAAACAAACCAAAAATAAGCATATCACATAGATAAATTTTATTTTCACAGAATAAAAATCAATAAAAAGAGAACTTTTCTCAAATACAATATACCAACTCATTATGATTTTACTTTGTATAAGCTTAGAATGCCATGTACCATAATATGTAGCTACTATAGCACTATTCTCTGAGGACTCAAATTAATTTTAATTATCTGAGCAGGAAATAGAGGTGACAGAAATCCAGCTCCTGGGTCAAATATACGCAGATAAAACCAAAGCCTCATTAGTTTGAGAAGCAATGCTGCCCTTAGGGGAAAAAAATAAAAGTGTGGTAAATGAGGAAAAGGTGTTCAGGTTTTTATCCCATTCAAGGATGTCTTGGGATATCCTAAATACAGTCCCTTGTCTCTCTTTTATTGCAAACACACAGTGAGAGGCGTACTGCAAACACCATATTGATTTGAGAGTGCTTTGGGGCTTCTGGTGAGAGGTGGCACACCTGGGGTGCTATGAGAGTGGAAAGTGGGGCAATGTGAGGAAGTGGGTCCCCAGTGCAGAGTGACAGCTCCCTCCAGTCCTCTCAGAACAATAAGAAGCCCAGACTGTCCTCTCATAGTTATGACCCCCAAAATGCTTGTGTCAAATGTTAGGTCACTCCATTCATCTGTTCCCTCTTGACACACAATTTTCCCCCTTTGGACGGTAGATGGGAAATAGAATCTAATTTTAAAATAATAGTCACTAGGAAAATTTTCCACCATAGAAATATAGGCCAAAATTTTTAGTCATTTTTACTTTTATTCATCATAAATGGAGACAGCAGAAGGTGTTGTTATTTCACTATCCAATCAAGAACTCCTTAAGATGACAAAGCATACAATTTTGTTATCAGTGCCCACTGATATAGAATGTTCTATATATATTTAGTGTAAAGCTTTGTCTGTAGACAAGCAACAGAAGGAAATAACACTTACTGACTTACTGAAATTACTGTTTATTGATGTTGTTTCTTTAAAGCTCTTCTACACAGATTTTTACTCTACATTTTTCAGATAGTAAAAATAACAGCTATTAACAAGTAAACTGTTTAATGTGCTATAAAATAAAGAAAATTCAATATTAAAATGTACACATAATATCCTCATAACTATTGATGATTTCTGATTTAGCCATTGATATAGCAGTAGTTAACATTTGATCAAATATGATTTAAGGACTGAGGTATTTATTATAAATATGGACTATCTGAAACATGAGTTATATACATCTCATTTCCCCACAGATAATGTAAAGATTGTCTCAATCACATTAAATTTTAGATTAAACACATACTAACTATATAAGGTTTGAGATACCAAGTGTTTGGAATTTTCCTCCCGAGTTGATTGCTTTTGCCACATTATGTTTAAGTCTGAAGTTGGTGATGTGGGAAGCTATGAGTTTAGTCCAGATTGCTCTTTTCACCTGGAATATAAAATATTAATGAAAAAGACTTGGGAATTTAAATACAATTTAAATCCTCAGAAAATCATTGGATTGTGTGTGTGTGCGTGTGTGTAGGGTACGGGCTACATGTCAGTGTGCACAGCGTAGTGGGAAATTATATAGGTGTGTTTGTGTGTACATCTTCATTAACACTGAGGAAATTATAAAATCAAGATATTGTTGGATTGAGATTATGTTGACAAAGTTGGTGTAGAATTTCTGGTAACCTTTTGTGATATAAGGAAAACTATATCTTCCATTATCACACTACCCAAGGCAATAAATAATAAGAATAACCCTATCAGAAAATGAGTCAGTCAGACAATAAGGATGGTAAATGTCTTCTGAATGTATTTACCTCAGAGGAGAGGCATAACACACTGATATTTCAGAGTGGGTTTTTACCAAGAACACGTCCCATTAGCTCTAATGAGAGCTGCGTATTTAAGCCACTGCTTTCTCATGTTCAGGGCATACTTCATGCTCAATGGTAAAGCTTTAAAACTTTTTTACTTCTTAAATTATGCTTTGGTAATTATGCTAAAATTTTAACTGTAAATACGGCTTTCTATGAATCCTCCCTGACATCTGTATGAATATCTAAGAAGAACAGAGGCTTTTCATAACTGGGAACTTCCTTAATCACCCATGCCCTCTTCAGAGCTATTTGCGTTCATCGACACAGCAAAGTAGAATCCTAAGCAGAGAAACCTTACTGAGCCTCTCCATCCCCCCACCTTCACTACCCACCCACACCCCAACCTGGATTCCTTTGATATTCAGGACTTCTAGCAATTGCTAGAAGTTGTTCTTCAGTAAAGTAGTGATCTTCATTTGCCCTTCTGGAAGATCAGGCAAAGGGTAAATCCGACATGATCAAAACACTCCTTAGAATAAAATGCCTAAAGAAAATGAGAAGAACTGAAGACATAAAAGCAACTTCAGTTATTAGAGTTGGCATCATGAGCCAGGCATGTCTGTGAAACACATCCTCTCATTTAATCTTCACAGCAGTCTGTGAAGGAAGTAGGGTTAGCTCTACCTTCAGATAAGGGAACTTGGCTCAGAAGCTAAGTGGCTATAGGAACGAGAGGGGAGAAAATACTTTCCAGTGAGATAATAATACAGATGCCCAAGAGAAAAGACTGCTTGGCCTTTGTCTTCAAGTATACAAAGTTATTTTCCAACAACAGGCGATCTCTGACTTCCCCTCCTCCAGTATCGCAGGAGACACGTGCTTATAACGCAATGTGAAGGGTCTGGATTAGGTTAGGAGGGAGGCTTACAACCATGAACTTCTTATCTCTATACCCAGTAGATTACTGCCAAGAACCATTCAAAAGCTAATCCGTGGTGTCACATGGATCAAGCTGTCCCCTTCTCAGTGACCAGAGCACACAGCTCTGCATCTCTGACAAGCATTCTAAGTTCCAGACTCCATTGGTGGGTTGGACGGAGCACGGTGGAAGCATTTGTCAGATCAACTGAGCGAATGTACAGAGGCAGTCACAGCAAGGGTCCTAATGGAGTGGCAAACGACAGAGGCTAACATTGCCATCACATCTGTCTATGACCAAGGGTAGAATTCAGAGCCTCTCAGGTTCCTTCTGTCCCTATTATGATTTCAAGTGATCTTATACCTCTGTCCCTGGTCAGGGGGGCCTCTTTGTAACCTAGGGTTTAGTTCCAGACCTGAGGGCTCACCTCTCACACATCATTGTCAGTTCTCACCAAAGGGATTATAATTCTTTACAGAAGATACCTCACTTTTAAAATCTCTTCTTTTTTTTGAAATTCAATTAAAGCCTAAGGATGCTTAACATAGGAAGTAACTCCAAGGTATCTATTTAAAAAAAACAAAAACACCTCTATGAAAGAGTAAACTTGACAATTTTGCTCTGTTTCAGAAATACAACTACTTTTTACTGGAACACAAGCAGTTCATGTCCTTCTAAATATCTATAGAAAAGGAACTATTGGGTCTGTTCTTCTATTTTATTTCTCAGTCTCCTATGCAGTTTATTAAATAAAAATAGTGCAAGTTTCCTACGTCTTTCTTTGTTTGTTAGAAATGAATGTCGAATACTACCAGTCTTTCTTTTCTTTCTACGTTGATGGTTTGTTTCTAGAACAGATGATATTGCCAATTAGTAGAGAGCTCTTTGGGCTCTTTGTTAACATGGACGCAATTTTCTGTTTTGAGAAGTTATTATGAAATCAGATCTCCCTGGAATCAAACCTCTTGGCATATGTGGGAGCACTGTGTGAAATTGCTTAATGGTTGTCAAATGTTGAACAAAAGCTGAAGACCTGAAGACATCTGCAGGGGGCTTGCTTTACAAATGGAAGGCAGGTGTCAGAGGAAAGAATGTAAGTTCAAATACAAATTTGTGTTTTTATCCCCAAGTGACCTGGGACAAGCTTTTCTTACCATGTTGTGATGAATAAATGGGAACTTGTGTGACACATAGTACATGTTTACAGTCATACTCATTGATTCTCTTCTAATTTAACCTTCCCTCTACCCTGTTTCCCCAAAAATAAGACCTAGCTGGACCATCAGCTCTAATGCTTCTTTTGGAGCAAAAATTAATATAAGACTGGGCATTATATTATATTATATTATATTATATTATATTATATTATATTATATTATTATATTATATTAAAGACCTGGTCTTATAGTAAAATAAGACTGGGTCTTATATTAATTTTTGCTCCAAAAGACGCATTAGAGCTGATTGTCCGGCTAGGTCTTATTTTCGGGGAAACACAGTAGCAGCAGATTAAGAATAAGTTAAAAAAATAATATGAACAAAGTGTTGTAAACTATTTATATATTGACAAGATGAAAGAAAGCCAGTTGTGATTGCAAACCTTTATTCTCACTGTTTTTTGGAGCACAAACTTGCGAAAAGCCTAGGCTAACATTTCTCCATGATGAAGTTATGGACATAACACTCCTGATGGCCATCACTACTGATTTAGAGAAAGCAGAAAAATATTCAGCTGGACCCAGGCAGCTGAAAAGAAAATCTAAAGTTTAGGATATCAGTGTTACTCTGGACTTTACTCTTGAAACAATTAAAACAACTTATTTCTAACTACTTCTAACATTTATTAACTGCGTATTTAGTTGAATAGCCTAAACCATTGTGTGCTTCCAACTGGAAGTAGATTTGATATGATGTAGGCTATTTATTGACCTCATGAAAATAACTAACTGAAGAAATACAATTTGAGGGTTTTTTTTATTCCCCATCTCAATTCAACACACTTTTGGTGTCCCTGCATGAACAAAAAATAGTGCTAAGTAGTATAGCTCCAATGATGAGTGGGCATACTCCAGCCTTGGAGGGCCCAGAATGGAAGCCATCAGGTAAATTAATGATCCCAAAGTGAGATACCTGCAGTATTGGAGGTACACACATAGTTCGGTGCAGAGGATCGTTGTTGGTTGGGGGTCAGAAAAGAAGGTCTTCTGAGGAGAGATGTATTAGCAGAGTTTTAAACCACAAATACAAATTTCCTTAGTGGAGAAAGGAGGGCAAGTCATTCTAAGAAAAGATATGAATGTGCAAAACACATTTCAGGCCAAGTAAACTATATATGCAAAAGCACTTATTATCAGAACCATGGGGCTTTTTTTCCCCCATCTTTGTGCCTTTATAGTTCCCTTGCCTAAACTTTCTGAAATTATTTGTATGTTCTGAATTTTTAAACTTCTAAAATCTTTTGCACATGAACTTCATGTGTACAGAGGGTGCCAAAAATATGTATAAACATTTTAAGAAAGGAAAAAACTATATTAAAATTATGTTGATGGTAACCACTTTGAACACCTCTTGTAATTGCAAAAGTCAAATGTGACATGTATTCATCTTTTGTTATTGTTATATATTTAATATTACAATTTTAATAGTTTTTTCCTTTCTTAAAATGTGTATACATTTTTGCACCCTGTGTGTGAGTGTGTGTGTACATACATACGCACATATGTAGTGCATGTATGTATGTGAACATACATACACACACATGCACTATGTAAGTTAAAGGTTTTTAAATAGTCCTATAAATTTATTCTTAGGACCAGTGTCTGGTCAATATTCTTTAAGCAGAAGGCAATGCTGATATTCAGTGATTTACTAGCATTAAACACGTAGCAGCAGCTCTGGTAGTACTCTTTACTTTCTCTACTGCCATTGCCCTGTGCCATAATACAATAATGGGAAAACAAAATCGCCTTTTATTTCTATCTCAGAATCAGAGTTTCAAATGTTATTCATCAAATGAATGAATGAAATGGAATTCAAAGGAAAATATACAAACCAATTTTACGTATATAAGTTAAAACTGTGGCAAAGCAGCATGGGACTGTTGACCTATGATAATCTTGATCCAAGACAATTATAGCAGATGAAAGCCTTTGCTCATAGTGAGGGAAAACATAACATAAATCCATATTATTTTTAGACGTAATTAAAATTCCAAATTCTGTGAAGGAGAAATTGATGTTATGCATGTTCAAAGAGTGGCCCGGGTGGCCGGGGGTGTGGGATGTTGTGGGAAGAATGACTGAGGAGCTGAGGACACCAGGACTTTCAGCAGAATGGGAGGAAAATGGAAATCTCTGGGACTCCAAGTTGTCTTCTAATATTTTAAAGATTGTGCAGAAAAGAGATTACATTCATTCTATATGGCCCTCAGTGAATGAAACAGAAGCAAATGATAGATGCTGTGGGAAGACCAATTTCAGAAACCTTCTCCCCATCAGAGCCAGCCTGTACTAAAGCCCAGGTTTTGAGAACTCATCAATATCCGTAAGGAATGAGGGTATCATATGACTCAAGGAACAAGAAAACAGAGTGTTAATTAGATCAAAGACGTGTCACTTTGCTTTCTTTGTATCCTCTTGTCTTTGTCTCTCCTGTGGGATAATTTGACTTCTTTTTTTGTGGTGTTAGAAAACAAACACAGGTTTGTCAGAATATAATGTGACAGCCAGTCAGAGACAGCACCTTTCACACTCAATAAGAAATAGCACTGGCTTTTAGGGTGGGTTACCCTAAAAGTATTCTCATACTTTTCCAAACACATTTGAAATATTAGCATGTAACAATTACTACTATCACATTGGTGCTTATTTATCAGGAAATTTTGTTCAAGCGGTGTTTTATTTGGTTTCTTTTTGGAAAGACTAACAAATGGATGGATTAATGGGTGAATGGATAGATGATAGATAAATGATAGATAAGAACAGTTTGATAGATGATGATGATAGATAGATAGATAGATAGATAGATAGATAGATAGATAGATAGATAGATAGATAGACACATAATGTTCATAGGCTTTGAGTTCTCTGAGATAAGGGGACCCTCACATATCTTTGAATCTCAAGACGACTTTGGATCCAGGCAGCTGAAAAGAAAATCTAAAGTTTAGGATATCAGTGTTACTCCGGACTTTACTCTTGAAACAATTAAAACAACTTATTTCTAACTACTTCTTTTCTACTACATGTATTAACTGCGTACTAGGTAACTTACATACAATATCTCATCTTATTTTCAATTATTTCATCTTTTTTACAGAAGGGAAACTTAAGGCTTAGAAAATAAGTAATTCCCCAGAGTCCTAGAACTAACAAAGCCAAGATTGGAGTTCTACTCTGACTCTAGAACTGAAAAAAATGAAAAACTAAAACTATATAGAAGACAAAAGAAATATAGTGAATTCTCTTTTTGTCTTTTTTTCCTTTTTTTTTTTTTTTTTTTTTTTTTTTTTTTTTTTTTTTGCCTGTGGTTAATTCCAGAATACTTAGAATGGGGGCAAATGTAATGAAAGGCTGAGAGACTTGGCATCAGAATGTCTAGGATTTTGGTCCAGTTGCCATTTCTCAGCCATGTAACCTTGGACCAGTGATCCCTAAGTTCTTCTCAGTTAGCACTTCCTGACTAGGCTATAATATCATAAATAAAATATGCAGGGGGATTTTGTCAATGATTTAGTTACTGTGGTCCATAAATTTTGAGAATCACAGCCTTAAAAATTAACACATAAAAACTGAAAGTAATTTACAGACAAATCACAAAATAATGACACCAAGTGACCAATAGAAATTAACAAATGCTTAACCTTAACAGGAATAAGAGTCACTAATTGAAACGTTATTTTTCATCCATAAAATTACGAAGATTTTTTTTTCTTTTAGTGATAATACATAAGGGTTTAAGAAAATAAGGACACTCATACGTTCTGTCTTTCTAAAGAGCAATTTTACAATACATGTCAAAAGATTTAAAATATTAAAGTCACATCACCACTTAAACTTTAGCTATGTAAAAGTTCATTACAACATTATTTATAAATTTCCAAAAAAAACAAAAATCAATGATCCATCATCTTATTCAGAGATCACCATTTTAATATTTTATCGTTAAGCTTTCTAATTTTATTCTGTACTCACACACACACACACACACACACACACACACATGTTTAAAATTACTAATTAGATCCTTTGCATATGCTGTTTTAACCTGCCTTTTGCCTTAACAATACACAATAAATAAATGCACTATAGTTTGTTTAATACCCTATTGTTGGACATTTGGGTTTTAACCAGTTTTAATATCATAAATAAAACTTTGCTGTATATCCTTGTAGCTTATATGTAAGGATTCTTTATACATATTCTTTGCCTATAGTTATTTTTAAAGAGCAAAAGTTTTACCAGGACACCAGCCTGGCAATCCACACAAATCACTCCTGCCCCATGCTTCCTAGTGGCAGGGCTTCCAGGCTAGTGGACAGATTTTTATTGTTGAATATTTTCCTATTTCAATTTTGTAATCCTGGACGCATTAAGGAGTTCTATCTTCTATATAAGTCTAGGGATTCATTCCACTTTCTCCATGTTTTCCTCCAAGAACACTCATATTGAGTCTCTGTACCCCCCTGGTCATGTCCTCTGGATCTGGAAGGGCAGTTTCCTCCTAAACAAAGATTCAGGCATTTTGAAACTCTAGAAATGAATGGATCCAGAAGGAAATTCAAATACATTGTACAACATGGATAAACTTTAAGGACAGTATACTAAGTAAAAATACGTAAATAAATAAAGTCAAAACAGACAACTACTATATAATTTCACTTATGTGAGGCACCTAGAATAGTCAAATTCATAGAGAGAGAATGGTTGCCAGGGTCTGGGGTGATGGGAATGGGGAGTGCTGTTTAATGGGTACAGAGTTTTGTTTGCAAGATGAAAAGAATCCTGGAGACTAATGGTGGTGATGGTTGCACAGCAATGTGAATATACTTAACACTACTAAATTATACACTTAAAATGGTTAAGATGCTAATGTTTATGTTATGTGTATTTTACCGCAATTAAAACAAAAAACAAACAAACAAACAAAACTCTTTTTTCAGGACCTGAAAATAGTTTTTCTTGCCATTCTTGGTGTTTAACTCTGCATGTGCATTATGGGAAAACTTCATTTTTTGTGTCTTATTATGTGAAACTCCGTGAGACCAGATACTTGTTTTATTCCTTGGGAAGAAACCCCTCACCAACATCAGGTTAACTGTGAGCTCTGGGTGTTACAAAAACAAGTGTTTCATTGCACCATAAGCGTTCAAGTCCTTTTGGACCACAGACCTGAGAGTACAGTTTGTAGCTTTTCAGCCCATGGCCACAGAGCTGAGGGTACGCATAACCTCCTCACAGGTGAAAACTAGAAATAAAGTAGCTTAGGGAGGCATTGTGAGAGCTGTGTTCTCTTTGCAAGGCCACGGAGCTCCTGGATTTGCAACTTCTGTGATAATCACAAGGAGGTTAAGCACTAATTCAGTGATTTGTTCACTCAACATGCAAAGGCTGGCAGCATTCTCGTCACAATATACCCGAATCTGATGCCTTCTCACCACCAATACTGCTGGCAGCTTAATCAAAGCCACCACCTTCTCTCACCCAGATTATTGCAAGTCTTGTAGACAATGTCCCTACTTCCCCTTTGCCCTGCTGCCCTCTATTTTCCACAGGATAACTAATTTTGTTAAAATGCAAGTCAAATTTCTCATCTTTCTGCTGCCATCCCCCATAGAAAACAATACAAAATTACAAATATTACATGTGCTCAATGTACTCATTAAATAAATAAAACAACAAAAGTTATTTGAACGCTTATTAATCATAAGAAACTGAATTAGAGTTGAGGGTACAAAGACAAATGACATTGTTTTTTCTCCAAGAGTTTATATTATGAAATGTGAGATGAACACATAAATGAATAAATACAAAAATATTATTTTTCCCTGGTCAATGTCTGAATACAGATAGTTTGGATATAAATAATGGAATGGCCAGTTCTACCTGGGTCAGGAGAGAGAGTGAGGGAAAGGTGATAATTGAGTCATAAAATAGAAATTCCAGGGTGATAAAGGTGTGGGGAGGCATTCTCTTTAGGCAAGAGAACCATAGGAGCAAAGGTAGGAGGTGTGAATTCATAGCCAAGGAGCAGCTAGTGATTTAATATGGTGGGGATATAAGGCATGGGGCAGGGAGTAGAAACCAAAGGTTAGAAAGGGTAAATTAAAAGCATTAAAGGTCTGTATTTGCATTGTTTGAGTTTATGCACATCTTCTATGCAGTGGGGAATCACTGAGGTTTTTAAGATGAGATTGTGTTCAATTTATTCATCTAGAAGTAAAAGAAAGAACCCATTAGAGAGTTCAAAGTTGATTAATAATAGGAACTAACATTTATTGAATGACTGCTATTTACCACACTCCATGCTAAATTTTTCACTTTCATTTGATTCTCAGATCAACCTATGCAGTCAGTTCTGTTATCTTTCTCCTGTAGAGAAGGAAGTGCTAAAGCAGAGACAAGTTAAGCCTAAGGTCATACTACAGTAGGTTACAGAACCAAAACAGAAACCGAGAATCAGACTTTAGAAGAGGAGAAAAAAATGCATTAAGGAGATAAAAATTTCAGAACATAGTCTGTAAAGAGTAAGGGAGGAATAAGAGCCCAGCATGCCCCCTAAGCTCCTAGCTTAAATGACTAAATATGGATTAACAGAGATGGGGCAGGTTTAGAAGCTAATAAGGTGTTTTGAATATGTTTGTTTTCATAAACCTGTGGGAAATCTAGAAAGCATATGGACATATGGGTAAACAGATGTACATACAGATTTGGATCTCAGATGAGGCTTGGAGTGGGAGATGCAGATTTGGAAATCATCAAACAGGGGAGGAGAAGTCATAGGATGAACAAAATCAAGCATTGATAGAAGACTATTATTGGTTGAATTGTGTCCCTTTAAAAGACATTGAAGTCCTAATATCCTGAGCCTGTGAATGTGACGTTAGTTAGAAACAGAATAGAGTCTTTGCAGATGATCAAGTTAAGATGAGATCATTAGGGTGGGTCCTAATCCAATATGACTGTGTGTTTATGGAGAGGAGAAATTTGGACACAGTCTCTGTCTCTGTCTCTCTCTCTGTCTCCCTCTCTCACTCTCTCTCTGTCTCTTTCTGTCTCTCTCACTCTCTCTCTGTCTCTTTCTGTCTCTCTCACTCTCTCTCTGTCTCTTTCTGTCTCTCTCTGTCTCTCTCTCTGTCTCTCTGTCTCTCTCTCTCTCTCTCTCTCTCTCTCTCTCTCTCTCTCTCTCTCTCTCTCTCACACACACACACACACACAGAACACCAAGTGAACGTAAAAGCAGGGATTGGGGTGATGCATCCACAATCCAAGGAATGCCAAAGATTGCCAGCAAACCACCGGGAACTAGGAGATAGCCTTCAGAAGGGACCAATCCTACCAACACCTCAATCTCAGATATCTAGTCTCCAGAACTGGGAGACAATAAATTTCTGTTGTTTAAGCTACCAGTTTGTGGTACTTTGTTAAAGCAGCCCTAGAAAACTAACACCAACAGGTAGAGAGGTAACTGCAAGGAAGAGTAAGTATTTATTGGTGATGATTGAACAGTTATTGTCAGTTCAAAACCGAGTTTGCCAGTCAAAGAAGCAGTAAAGGCTATCTAAGAAAAGAATGAGTTTGTGAAAAGGTCAGAAAAAAGGAAACACTAGCAGTTTGCCCTGGGCTAATCACAAGCTGCAGCTGTGGAGTGGAGGGAGAACCGTGATCTGTTCATGCAAGTCCCCGTAAAATGTACTATAGAACCCTTCATCTTATAATTGATAGAGCATAGTCAAAGACTGAAAGGAATGATTAAATCCGGTTTGTGTTTAAAATGCTACTGTTCTGTAAATATAGTGGTAGTGACAACATAGTTTTTGAATCTACCAAAAATGACCCCTTTAATATAGAGCAAAACTGAAGCCTCATGGACAATACCTGCAATAAAACTCAGTGATGAGATACCCCCATAATTACCTAGGGACAAATTAGTGACAACTTATACAAGCCATGTGATATCAAAAACTATTGAGAAAGAGGCAGAGGGAAGGCCTTGAGAACAGGAAATCCACAATAGGTACTCACTGGAAAATGCAGTGGGCTTATCTTAGAGGAGCAAGAGTGACTCAAAGTGTGTTCTCCAATGATCCAATGCAAGAGAGTGTCCAAAGGACCATAATGCAATAAGAATTGATGGTATTGGATTGGTCTCTTACTAACAAACTGAAGACCTTTCCAGAAAAGGATCCAGATTGAGAAGAGTCTGCTGAGAATAGATTTCAAATTGAACAGGACAGGGATAACCACAAGCAATGAAAGAGAAGGTCCAAATTAAAGGGAAGGGGGAAGGGAACAGAGACAGCTATCTCAAAGTTAGTAAATGATATTGTTTTTATCACTTTATGAGAACAACAGAGGAGTAAACTCTGGAACTGTGATACCAGTAAAGCTATCCTAGCCCACTTACTCCTCCTAAATATACATTAAAGCTAAATTAACTAATTTTTAAAATTTAGCAACAAGAAAAATATCAAAATTATTATAAGGAAAAGAGAATAAGAAAAATAGTGATGTTCCTACAGGCAATGAAAGCATACCAGAAAAACACATAAAACCATAAACAAAATGGATAACCATAGACAAAACCATAAACAAAACAGCAAACCATAGAAAACAGATAAAAACCATAAAGAAACATTCCAAAATGAGGTGAAAGAAATTAAGAGAATTATAAAAGCTATGAGAGAACAGTAAAAATCAGAATTAGAAAAAAATCAGAAAAAAAATGAGTAGAAAAAAGTAACATTTAAGAAGATGATATAACTCAATATAGAATTCTAATTTTTTAAAAAATTAGCTCAGAAGTGAAAACTCAATAGGAAGGGATATGACACTGTTCAAATACCATAATTAGAAAATAAAAAGAAAATGGAAAGGAGGAAAAAAATTTATATCAAAATCAGTTTGAGTATTCAGAGACGCTGAAAGAGATTGAAGATAAAACACAGCATAATTAAGTAAGAGACCCCAAAGAAGAAAACTGAAGCAATGAATTAGAAAACAATGCTAAATACTATAGTTTGAGAAGACTTGAAACTGCAAACTGAAACTTGAAACTACATAATGAAGAGGCATACCATATTCCTGAGAAACTGAAGCAGACCAACCAATATCAAGATACATTCTAATAAAACTACAGGTCTTTAAAAAGAAACAAAATATCCTTTGGACATCCAAGCAAAAAGAGAAAGAATATCAGATTTTTACCAGACTTTTCCATGACAATACTCCATGCTAATAAGCAATGAAGTAACAGATTTATTATGCTCAAATAAGTAAATTGCAGATCCAGGATTTTGCATGGCATATGCATGGAATTTACAGCATCCCACCTGACCCTCTAGTGAAAAGGGCTTTTCTCCTCTTGCACTTCCTTGCTATAGCCCTACTATCCTTCCCTCTTGGCATCTGAGAATCTTTGCATTGGGTAGGTGCAGTTCTTGCACAGATTCTAGAAATGAGCACCAATCTGCAACTGAAATTGTGAGACTTTAGGGTCTGCATAACAGAAGGAAACTTATCCTCACTCAAGGCAAAATTGATAACCACATACTGTTATAAATATGCAAGAACTCAGAGAATAGTGTCCCTATGCACCTTTTTAATAGGATCTACTAGAGAACAAGCTTCAGACAACCAAACATACTGTAGAGATCTTGACATAAGGACTGCAAAGTATTCTAGCCAATACAAAAAGAAGGGTGACAGACTCCGAATATCAGCATTTTTCAAACACTAACAAATGAGTGGATCTAGGAAACGATCATCAGTGGACATCATAAAAGAGAACATTAGTGCCTCCTCATGAAAGTACTCAACATAACCTGCTAAAAATGATCAAACGTGAATCTGATCAAAATTCTAACACTAACTACACAATTGAAGAAAACAAAAGGAACAGATATGTTAACCACACTACACAAGTGAAATCAAGATCGAAACAATGAAAAGTATGCAAGAAATGAAAACGAAATGGAGAGGGAATTCATGGTATAAAAAAGACAAGATACATATCAAATAATCACCATGTATAGGACTTGTTTGGATTGTATTTTAAACAAACTGTAAAAAAATATGATACAGGAAAATATGAACACTGAGTATTTGATAATGTTAACAAGCTATCCTTATTTGTAAGTGTAATAATAGTATTGCATTTGTGTTAGTAAATTATTTTAATAAAATATTTACAGATGAATAATATGATAACTGGGATTTGCTTCAAAATAATCTAGTGGCAGGGAGTAAGTGAGATAGAAATGAAAAAATGTTGGCAATGTATTGATAATTACTTAATCTCAGTGAAGGGTATATTGGTCAATACACTATGTTTTCTCCTTTTGCACATGTTTGAAATTTTCAATAAGTTGTTTTAAAAGACATCAGGAGGGTTTACAAGCATATACATTCTGGTATTTCAGATTTGCATCATGCCCCGGGAGAAATCCATCTCCTGAATACCTTTGAGCACATGGAGAAACTAACAAGAAAGTGTGTGTGTAGATTTTCAAAGTAGCAAATCGCTTCTACATCTGAGTTTCCAACGCATTTCACCTCACTGTTCACATTTCAATTCAATGGAATGCCTACAATGAGGACCAAAATTGCAATGACTTCTCAAAGTGAACATTTAGAATAAGGGAACTCTTAAACACCTAACTTTGGGCCTTAAATTACAAGCCTCTAGGGTAATTGTTTCTTGTGTGTGCTTGCATATGGTAGCTTGCAGAAAAGAAAAACAGCCCTGGTGTTTGAATTATAAATTATCACTCATCTTTTTCTTGTTCTCCATGTTTTTTTTCTAGATACTTCCACACAATATATTTAGGTATTCGAAGCCGTCAGAGTGGGGAGAATGACAGATGGAGGTTTTACTGGAAAATGGTGTATGAGTATGCAGATGTGAGTATGCTGCATTTGCTAGCCACCTTTCTGGAAAGTGCTCCACAGCTGGTCCTGCAGCTCTGCATTATCGTACAGACTCATAGCTTACAGGCCCTCCAAGGTAAGGGCTTGCAATTTGGTTTCTGAATTGGGGGAAAGACTGGCTACTTTTGTTACAATCCAAGGAACTGTCCTAATACCCTTTGTTGGCATAGGCCATGGTGCTCTTTGTTATATGTCAGCTGATTGGCACGTGAAGTTCTTTACCATCACTTGTCAGGGCTAATTTACAGAAAGACAAAAATAATTTTTCCCTCTCAAGTGGCCTCTGGGTAGGAAAAAAATCTTTTTTATTTTGCACTTGGTCAATATGAGAATAGAGTCAACTGATCCTTTCTGGTTTATATGCTAGAGTAATTTAAAAAAAATTGAAATAGAGCCATAGCTCTCGCTCTCTCCCTAATATTATATATATATATATATATATATATATATATATATATATATATATATAATAATTACTAATTCCTTTTGACATTAAGAAAGAGAGAGAGAGAGGTTAGAAGAAAATAGGGATTACCTTAATATTTTAAAAAGATCATATGGAAAAAAATTCAATATTTAACAATATATTGTTTATATACTACTGAGTTTTATAAGTCAAATATTATTATTAGGTTAATATTTTTGTGTTTTGCTGTCTTGTTTGATAATCTCATCAGTAAAACTATTCTGTTTTTTAATTGATCTGCCCTGATGTTTCCTTAGGGCCTGCTGCTCAAATCTTTTCTAGAAGCAGAAAGAAGTTTAAACAGACCGTGGGTAGATAGGTGAACAAAATGAGTAGATGGATGATAGATAGGTAGCAATTTTCTAAATAGAGTATTCTGGTAATTTGACAATCCTGGTAGTAAACAGATGTTATTAAACAGTTAATGTATTATAATGTGCTTGTTTTGTTTCATTTTCAGCAGAGTAGTGATGTGACTTCCTCTATGTACACACACATTGCTGTCATGTTCTGGGCCATGCTCTAACTTGAGACTTGATCGGTTGGTCTGGGGAATTCTACAATGTCCTTATAAGGTTTTATAGCAAGGAACACATTAGCTTAGGTTGAGTGCTTTAATTAGGGGTGGAGGTGGGGGAGGTATATTATAGGAAAATAAAGATGGAGGGTGTCTTGGTAGCCAGTGACCCATGTATTTATGAATTCCTGGTCCAACCCTGGCTTCATGCTAAAATAGTTTTGGTCCAAGAAATTTAAGAAAAGAGCCAAAGAGATGCATAGGGTGTGATTCTCAAATGATAGAAAGCAAATTAGAAGAAAAAGAAAGTGGGGTGTTTGAACAGAAACAGAAGTGAAAAGCTTGAAGAAGGCAAGGCATATAAATTAGTTGTGGGTAACTATGCTTAGCAGTGAAAGCTGCACAGGGAGGTCTTAGCTGTGATTATCTCACTTTCCTACTGTGAGACTTTGTGCAAGTAAATTACTTAATCTCTGGGCCCCAGTTTCTCAAATGTAAAGGTCACAAACTGAACTAGATGATCTCCAAACTCCTTGACCACTCTATTCCATCTTTGCATCAATGACTGCCCAGTAAACTTATAGGGCCAGATATATGCACTAGGAAATGTCTGTAAATGAGCCTACAAATTGAAAGGCAACATCAAACAAAATCTCTGTCAAAGAATCTAATAGTCATCTCCAGAACAACTTGGCCACTCCTTAGTATAGTTACACAAGGAAAACTCAAGCACAGACATGGAGGGATGCAAGCCACCTTCCTGTGGCCCAAGATTACTGAGTGTCTCTTCTAATTTTCTAAAAGATTTAGAAAATCATAGATAAGTTTTTATCCTAAAGATGATGGAGATAGAGGAGCAAAGGTGAGAGAGGGCTGAAGAAAATGAGATCACCTTTTCAGTTTGAGAGTTTTGTGTAAAATGTTATAGAAAACAAAACAAAAAGAAAAGGTGAAAATCTTAGTCTTTATCAAACTATTCAACCTGAACACAAGAATCAAAATTTGTGTTCCTTAGAGTCGTGGCTGTTCCCTGGCACCTGGTGTCCTCAACTTACCTACTAAGCTCATGTTTATATCAGGTTTGCTATGGACTTTGGGAGGCAGACCTCATCCTTGGCCAAGGCATTTGCTGTCAAAACCAGAAAACCATAGGGAAAATGTGTTCTGTATCACTCCCAAGGTGGTGAGACAAGTTGATACAAAGATCACTAGAATGAATGCCAGTCATGGAGCACAAGATAAGGAATAATCCCACTAGGTTGATCTTATTGCTGCCATTTATTAACAAGAAAGGTAGGCAGAAAGTTGTGTTAAAAACCAGAGTGGAAACCTGACTGCAAACAACAACCACACAACCTCCAGCAAATGAAAACCAGCTCAGGCAACCCTATCTAAAAAAAGGATTTAGCATACCATATTTCCCTGAAAATAACACCTATTTTCCAGCTTAACCGGAAAATAAGCCCTGACATGATTTTTCAGGATTCTCGTAATATAAGCTCTACCCCAAAAATAAGCCCCAGTTAAGATCGTCAGCCAGATGGATGCATTTAGTACGTCCGTTGCAATACATGATGGATGTATTGAATTATAAAACAATCATATTAATATATAATTAAATATAAATACATAATATTATTGACATTAATATTTAAAATAAATGATAATGATAATATAAATTATACTTAAGTATTTGTAAATACCCAAGGAGGCACCTTTGGACGAGAGGTAAATGTCTATGTGAACAGATGAACTCGAGACTTCTTGCTGAATGACCAATCGGAATACAGACACAATGCACAAACATGCACACTTGATAACGAACAGAGATGGTTGTGTCTAATATGAATCTTCATAATTCAATATGTCGTGTGTTGTAACAGGCGTACTTAATGCACTCGTGTGAAATAAAGAAATGTTTTCTGAATTTTGGTGCCCGCAATTTTTCATCGCTTTTCTGTGGACCATCATTCTTAACTGTCATCATTTTTGTTGCCACTCCTGTCTCATAAGTCTTCAATTAACACTTGATTTAATGGTAGATTTAAAGGGAATAATATTTTGACCCCCAACAAGATGAGTGCAAAAAGAAAGAGCTATTGTGTGGAGTACAAGAAAGGAATCATGGAGGACTTCTGGGGAAAGAATCTTACGGCTTTCTGCAAAGAGAAGAAGTTGGATCTCCAAATGGTGAGCAGAATATTATAACCTCAGTCAACAGGTAGACGAAGGAAATGCTAAGAAGCACAAGTGTGGATCCGGTCAGCAACCATTATTTCCTGAGCTGGAAGACATCATCTGTGAATGGATTGCTGACAGGAGAGCAAAGCCTTTGGTTGTGCACAGGGCTGATAGTCAAGCATTTGCCCTTGCAATGGCACCACAGTTAGAAATATCCCCAGAAGAATTCAAAGCATCACAACACTAGCTGGATGGCTTCCTTCAGCGATATGAACTGTCTCTAAGATCGGCAACACTGTTCAAGCTGGAAGATACTGAAGTTGTCAAACCTGTACTTGCATTCAAGTTCTTTGTTGATGGCATCAACAAATCAATTCTCCACCATGATTGCTATGGATGAAACTGCAGTGTTTATGAGCCAAGGATCTCAAATGACAATTAATCAGAGGGGCACCTCGTCAATCTACATTCCCTCTACTGGTTACGAAAGTGCACGTGTTACTTGTATTTTGGCAATTCATCTGGATGGAAAGAAAGCCCCACCTCTAATCATCACTAAGGGCAAGAAAGATAAGGTTGAACGTGTTTCAGGCATTTATGTTCTTGAAACCAAAAAAGCCTGGTGCACAAAAGCAGTTATAAGGAAGTGGCTCAATTTAATGCTGCTACTTGTTTTGCGAGGTGACCAAAGAGGTCTGCTAGTCTGGGATTCAGCCAGCACTAACCACACTAAAGACATGAAGAACTTCCTTGCAGAGAGAAAAATAGATCAAACAATGATTCCCGCAGGAATGTCTGCCTATCTGCTGACTCTTGATATTGCAATAAACAAGCCATTCAAGGACCATTTGCCCATAGAAATCAATAAGTACATTGAAAATAGAATGGACAGAAATCAGCATGGAAACTTTGTGAAGCCTAGCCTGCAAGAGGTCGTGACTTGGGTGAAGAATTCATGGGATAAAATCACTGACAGCTGTGTTGCCAATGCACTACGAGCAGGCTACATGGACAAGAAATGCTCATTTAAGGAGAGCTCTATTGCTGGACATGAGAGATTGAGGCGAATGGTACTACAGGAAATAGAGTTGCAAGAAATTCAAGCCAGAATTCAGGGTTTGGAGAGTTATAATGATGTTCCAGAAGAAGATGACATGACTGTATTTGAATAAATGTAGATTTTTGTACATGAATAAATGTAGATTGTTGTACATGAAAAAAATAAGACATCCCCTGAAAATAAGCCCTAATGTGTCTTTTGGATCAAAAATTAATATAAGACCCAGTCTTGTTTTCAGAGAAATATGGTAGCATTTAGATAGCATTTTGAAAAGATACCTATCTTCAGAAAAAGTTTCTAAGTTCAACCCTCTTCTGACAGATGATCCCACTGAATAAAGAACCAGGTTATAAATTAAATTGATGTGAATTACAAAAAACAGAGCTTTTTCCACCTAAGGAAATAAAAATAAATGTGATAGAACCTAGTCCAACATATATTTTCATATGTATTTATGGCAAAAGATTCTTGGGATTTGTATGTAAAAACACAACTTTAGCAATAAATACAAATAATCAATGACATGAAACCTGTGAAGTGTTTACAAATAGCTCAGAATTAAATATTTAAAATATTCTTATTTAGTATATAGAGAGCCATCTTAAGTTTGCAAGTCATTTCCATGCATGGCTATGTCTAAAATTATTTTTTAGAATAGGAAAAAGATTCCTTTTTTAACCAACTTTAACCATCTACCAATCTCTGAAAGACACGCTTTAAAAACCAATAAGAAAATAAAACAAGAAATATGATATTTATAAACTAATGCATAAAAATTGTATTCTCCTTATGGAAATTGATGTAGCCCGAAAACACTGTTAGCTATGAAAATCCTTTCTCGGTTCTCCTTAATTATTGAGTAATTAAATCAGAGACACCTCATTGTGCTGGAGGCTGACAGGCTCAGTTGAGAACTGTTTCTGTTTGTACTGCATAATTGTTTCTCAGCTTGTACTGTCCCAGGAAGGACAGTTTGGCTCCTGTTCAGGGACCAGGAATCAGAGCAGAGTTGAACCTTTAACACAAACATCCAGTGCTTTTCACTCCACACTGTCACCTTAGACATAACTTCTGCTCTTCTTTGGATCTGCAATTTCCTTAGGAATATCTGTCACTGGAGTATAACAAATACTCAAGGACATCCAATTGTATACACGTAGCTAAAATGGCACATAGTCGACGAGACAACACCTAATACAGTAGTCTGTGCAAAGAGAGAGAGAGAGAGAGAGAGAGAGAGAGAGAGAGAGAGAGAGAGAGAGAGAGAGAGAAGCAGGAAGGAAAGAGATGGAGAAAGAAAGAGAGGAAGAAAAACTGCCTGGTGAGCAGAGATGGACAACAGCACTGCTATTAGTCTCCATGTAGAGGATTCATCTACAGGAAGATGTGGTCTAAGGCCTGCCAGTCCCAGTTTCAAGCAATGTCTCAATTCAGGACCTTTGATTCTACCTAAATGGTGCAAGCAGAGGTAGAAAGTTAACTGTCCACCTTCTGTAGACAGAAGATACCCCACCTGGACTTTTGCATGACCCTTAAAATTTGTAAAATGAGCGGGCTGGACTAAAGGGTCTCTAAAGTCACTTTTAGTTTTGTGAGTGTGACTCTCTGAACCCTCAGTTTTGGTTGCGGAGACACAGCCTCCCATAGTTGGCAGCGAAGATACTAACTGATTTATAAACAATTGTACACAGGCTTTCCCTAGCAACATAGCATCTCTCAGTGTGTGCTGCACATGAACAAAGGGCATTCTCCACAGAGCAGTTCAGGGAGTATTGTGCAGGACCACAACAGACCATTCAATCTTCACAATAAATATGTGCGAAGCACAGCCCAGGCTGCATGCAGCAGTCACCTGGCTCCAATGGACAGGTGTGCATGCCCACTCAGTGGAGCCATCATGCAGAAATGCTCCCTTACAGAGGAACCATCTAGATAAAACAAATGAAATCAAACCTTCACTAGATGTGAGTGGGTATCAATCTACCAACCCAAAGATTTCCACTTTTCCTGATGGCTTTAGTTCTTCATTTCCAATCTCCGCCTTTACTTATCATTATTGGAAAATCTCATTCCACACTCTAAGTGTATTTAGCTGTGCAAGAAGTGTTTGCTGAATAGGAAAAACACCTACACCTACATTTATTCTGATTTCTTCATATTGTAAAAACCCCATGTGTTGCCCATTTTGCCAACAGCGTACTATGAATACTTTGTAAAAGAGGGTTGAAAGAAGTTTCTAACTAGTCTTTTCCTCTCTCTTATCCCATGAGATTACTGAAACAGTCAGAAAGAAGTTAAGGGTTGTCCTCATTCATATGGCAAACACAGTCCCCATCTCACTAGGGTAACTAAGACATCACTGAAGTGTGAAAACCACTTCATCTATCGTATCCTGATGAGGACTTTCAAAGACCTAAATCACGGGAGTTTGAGTTGCTCAGCTTCATAGTAAAGCAGGTGGAGCCACGCCCAGGTACCTTTATGTGGCTCAGGGTAGAGAAGAAACCCAGCTACCTTCTGGCCTAAGTCCTTCCTCCTCTGCCAATTGCCTCATCTCTGCAAGTGCTTGGCTCCACCTCTGGATTTCTTCAAAGGAGGGAGGAAAAGTGCAGGTGAGAGTGCCAGTCTGTGAGTGGGAATGTGTCCCATGTCCTTTTAAATCTGTTTGCTTTGCAGTTGCTATTTTCATTAGTTAATTAACACATTTACTGACTGTCTATTGTGCGTGAAGCTCTGCAAAATTTGTCCTAAAAAAGTTCAGTTTTTATTAAAAGTTTATGTGACATTATAAACAACACGACAAAACATATTTAGAAACACCAAATTTATCTGGGTGTGTTCCAGAATGAGCTCTTCCATTTTCTAGGTGGATAATATAAAATGAGAGGAATCCTTATGGCGTATCTAGCTCACCCTCTCCCACAAAGGGCCACACAACCCCTGCTTGAACGGTTCATTATGGGGCAGTTCTGACTGAATCACAGACTCTGTGTTGGAAGGAACCTTAAAGGGCATCTAGCCCATCACTCTACTTGTCACATGAGTCTCTGATCAATTATGCCTTCACTCCCACATTCAACCACAGGGCCCACCACCTCATCGGGAAGCCTGCTCACTATCATCAGACAGATATGGTAAAAGCTCCCCCCAAAATATTGTACTGTTAACACTTCTACATATTTGGAATTTTTTAAATATTAACTTTTTATTCTTTATTGTACCTGCTATTGAAGATAAAATAGAAAGAACAAATATGCACAAAGGTGAAAATAAAAATTACCTTCCTGGCACTCAGAAATAATAATACTCTTGCCACTGAGAAATAGAGATTATATTTTATTGCTTACCTTTATAAACTTCTTTCATGTTTTAATATATATTATATTAAAATATGCATACTATTTTGTGACTTCCTTTTTTGACAACACATCATGAACTTACACCTGTGACAATATACATAATTCTACATCATTTCTAATGACTGCATAATATATCAACATATAGATTATCCTTTTGTTTTCCATTAAGTCCCTGCTTTTGAAATAATTTCATCATATTTGCTATAATAAGTAATTCTAAAACAAATGCATTAAGAACTAAATCTTTGCAGATTACCTTAATCATTTCTCAAAGATAAATACCTAAAAGTGAAATTGCTAGATTCAAGGACAAGTAAGAAGTCAAGCCTTTTAATAAATAATGTCAAAATGGCAATTTTGTAGTACGTTTCTTAAGAAGAACTCTGCAATGTCTCACATTTCTTGTGCAAAGTCAGTGAGGGCAATAAGTGTGCTAAGGACTGAGATTGGGGCAAGTCCCTTGAGATTTGGTAAAGTACTCATAATAGTACACATTCGAATATGAAGGGCCCTAATTTCTTCTCTTGTAACTTCATTGTATCCACCTTTACAAACTTTTTAAGATCTATTCTATTATGCAACAGCTGATTAAATAAAATTTTAAGTACAGCTTCACCAGAGATTTATGATTTGAACCAAAATGTAAGGAAAGCAGATGTAAGTTCCTCAAAACTCTTGACAAAAACCTGACAATAGCAAACTTGCAAAGTGCTAAACCATACAAAAATTACGAAACAACAGCCTCTACAGGGGACAGTTGTGGTTTCTTTGGCTTTATAAGCATATTAAATTTATCCATTAACATTTAGCGCAAAGCCCTACCAGGGATGAAAGAAAGACAGCATGTCCTCCCTCCCAGGTGCTGATAAATTCCGTAGAGGCTGCACAAACAAGAGTGATGCTAGTGCTATGCTAGCACTCAAAGGCTATTACACATTCTTTCCTGGAAGCAAGGAACCACCACACTTGGTACATAGTAGGCAATCAATGAATATTTGTTGAATGCAAGGAAGAAGCCTGCTATGTGACAAAGCCCGAGGTTAGGTGTGATTCATACAAAAACAAATGGCATATCTCCTGCTCTCAATTCAATTTAATGGAAAAGAAAGACCAAAAAACGTATTATAAGTCAATGTGCTATATCCTATTGGTGGCCATGTTAAGGCCTGCTGGTGACACAGAATGATCTCTTATGGAAAATGATACAAAGGAAGTAGAAATGCCATGCATTTTGAAAGGAGAGGATGTCAGGGAATGTTGGTAGAATCAGGGAAGTTTTCATGAAAAGGGTAGCTTTTGGGCTGGGTCATAAATGAAGCCTAACTATACTATGTACTATAAGGAAAAGATAGCAACATAAACCAACCAGAAGGAGGAGGCCATTGTCTGGTCAGCAATAGCCCCTGAGTCACAGTATCACCCCAAGTTATATTTTGAAGAACAGAGAGGCGCTTCATTTGCTTATCATTGATTCAAGCGCTTGAAATCAACTCTGTATAGATCAGCCCTCAGCACAGCTGTGAATAGTTTTGAATTTGAATCATTTTGAACATAATATGAAATAAGGGCCTGACTATTTTTAGGTTAGGCTTAATTATCTTGAATAATCAAGCACAAATCTTGGTATTTTTCCACTCAGTATTCTTCCTCTGTCCCGCTCTCTCCTTCCCGGTGAGATGTGAGTGAGCCCATATGCATGTTCAAGCATAGGGTGATAAACTGGGTTGTGGGTGTGAGTGAACAGATAGTCTGATTAACTGCACGTACACGGCTGTGGAGAGAAGAGAGCTGGTGAAAAGGTGCAGGGTGGTTGCTACAACCCTGTTCAGAGCAGAGAAGCAAACATAAATACAGGGCTGTCTACAGTAAATAGTGTCCTCAAACACTCACTGTTCCTTTGCCTTTCTCATGGCTTCTTTGTTTGCCAACCTCCAATCTCCGCAGATTTCAGTAGTTTTTCAGCACTTCTCACCTTCAAGGAAACGGAAGCCCACATTTATTTTCCATTTACCTGACCTTTAGCCCAGATCCAGAGCAGGTATTTACTTTGATGGAATATCGACATATTGCGATTATTGTTTCTAAATATTAAAAATAGCTACCTTGAATAATCAAAATGCTTACTGAGCAGAGATAAAGTGAGGTCAATTTAATAAAAAATTTTAAATGGCTTACTGTGATATTTTCCCGAACAACTTTTTTCTAGGAAGCCACCGACAGTTATGTGATCAGGATTTCCTGATCCAATTCTGACGGGTAGGTGGATTTAAAAAGTTCCCACAACCACTTAAATAGTTTTCACTATGAAACTATGAAACCTGTTCTCTATAGACAAACTTTTGTCATTCTAAAGCGTACATTTCTTTCTAGAAATCTATTTTGCATTTATTTGGCAGATTGGAGTTAGATTGAGTTCTAAAGCATTCCTTACACATGTAATCTAATGTTTTCTTGATGACTCAGCAGGAATAAAGAACTGGGATCATCATTTCCTATTGAATAATTCAAGAAAGACTCTTTTTTTTTTACTGTTTTGCTCATGCATAGAAGCGTATATGTATGCAACAGATCTAGAGCCCTGCAAACTGCCAATGCCAGATGTAAGCAGGAGGGGGGAAGAAAGAACTGATTCAATTGGTTTGTAAACGTTCCTTAGAATAAAACCACATGGAGATTCACTCCTCAAAGCTCACAATGAGCCACTGATTGCTGAAGGACAGGGCCTGCTGAGCGCTGCCTGTCTAAAGTTTTGTCAGCACTTCCATTGTGATCCTAAATTTCCACAGCTTTCCATTCAACCCGTAGAAAAAGTGTGAGAGACTGTGTGACTAAGGAGACTCCAAAACTTTTTAAACATCCACAATATTATTATCCGTTCAAACACGTGGGCAGTTAATTCCATAGGGCATGAAGGTCTCTATTGTAGAATTGAAATCTAGGAGTTTTCAGTGTGTAGGATTCTATGAAGGCAGGTACTTCCAGATTTTTGTTAGCTAATAACACTGAGTTAAAGTTCAAATTTTAAAAAATCTAAAACACATCTCTTCTGATGTAAATAAAAAGTATTATTAATATAGACTATTATAATTAATAATTATAGTATTATTGATATAGACTAAATGACAATAAATAAATGCACAGATTTTAAAAATCACAGATTTGAAAAATCAACATCAAAAAGTGAAGTAGCTACAGGAACCATTTAAAATAAATTTTATTTTTGAAATGTTTTATGAACACAGAAGGAGATATTTATTTCAAATTCAGTAATGCTAGGAAATTTTGTGAAAGAGAAAATCGTGGACCTTGTAGAATGAGTGAAATGGATTTAAATGAAGAAATGCTTGTGACACAGATCTGCAGAGCACTGAGGAGGAAGTCAGCGCATGAGGCACATGTGTTTGTAAGTGCCATCTCCAAGAAACAGGAGAGGAATAGCATGAACTCGATCCTGAAGCTTGAGGATCCTCAAAATCACTCTGTTCTTAATGTCCCGCAACACATCTCCCAACAATAGGCTACAATGTCTTAACTAGGACCTAAAGGAAATCTTCATTTATTATTACATTATTTACTGAATAAACATTTATTGAGCACATATCCATGGCACGCACTGATTTGGATACTAGAAAAATGAAGGGAAGATGATTTACCCTTGGAGGGCTTCCAACCTAGTAATGGTAAGCAACGTATGAATGAGTAAGTGCAAAATGTTCATAGGAGTAGATGCAAAGGTCAGTGGACACCCAAAGAAGGAAGTGACCCACTCTATTTGGAGAGGGATGGGAAAGGCTTCTTAAACATTTTAGCTTGAGTTAAGTTGAAAGTGTAAACACTAAAAATAGAAGTTATCACCTAGGGCGAGCTCAAAAAAAGGAGGAAAAAAAGGCCAGGGACAGAATCATTGGGGCACTACTTTTAAGAGTCTAGGGTAGGGCCAGCCCGGTGGCTCAGGTGGTTGGAGTGCCCAGCTCCTAACGCCGAGTTCACCAGTTCGATTCCCACATGGGCCAGTGAGTTGAGCCCTCTACAGCTAAGATTGTGAACAACAGCTCTCCCTGGAGCTGGGCTGCCGTGAGCAGCCGGAGGTTGGCGAGAACTGCTGAGTGCTGCCGCAGGCTGCTGTATGCTGCCATGGGCTACTGTGTGCTGCCATGAGTGGCCAGCAGACAGCGTGAGCTGCTGTGCGTTCCCATGAGTGGTCGGCAGGCAACGTGGGCTGCTGTGGGCTGCTGTGGGCTACTGTGTGTTGCCATGAGTGGCCAACAGCCAGCGTGAGCTGCTGTGTGCTGCCTTGGGCTGCCGTGGGCTGCTGTGAACAGCCAACCCAAGACCAGCGACTGATTGCCTCAGCGTGGGACGGAGTGCAAGGCTCATAATACCAGCATGAGCCAGGGAGCTGTGTCCTGCACAACTAGACTGAGAAACAACAGCTTGAACCGGAGTAGGGGTGGGGCGAAGCGGAAGAAGGGGAGAAAAAAAGAGTCTAGGATGGAAGAGCCAGTGAAACAGAAAGAAACAGGAGAGAAGTGGGAAGATCAAAAAAACACAGTGATAAGGTAGCCAAGGCAGTGTTTCAAAGAAATGCCCATGAAAGATCAGTTAATATAGTTTGTTAGACTGACAATTATGACATCACTATGACACACACCAGAACATACCAGTGCAAAGCTTGGGGAAAAAGGAAAAAAATGTAAATTAGAGGAGAAAAAAGTAGTGGTAGGAAGGGTAAATTTTCTAGACCATA
The DNA here is from genome assembly GCF_057876585.1 of Rhinolophus sinicus. NCBI lineage: Eukaryota > Metazoa > Chordata > Mammalia > Chiroptera > Rhinolophidae > Rhinolophus > Rhinolophus sinicus. Next base: position 21,984,319 of record NC_142507.1, on the reverse strand, counting down.
AACGGAAGAATAAAATGAGTGAAGTGGCTAAGAGCACAAACTGCAGGAGAGAAACATAAAGTAGACTGTGATGAAGGAACCATTAAAGGATGGACTTGAGAAACGGAGCTTTCTCTAATCCAATTCCTGCTCCACTACCCTAGTAGGTAACAAAGGTAAGTGTGAGTTAACAAAGGTGACACCACAACAACAGGTGGAGCTGGGACAGGGTCCGATGTTCCAGGTTTCATCCCATCTGTAAAGAACCTCAAAGTGGAGAAATTCACCATGAATAATCTATGTTTTCACTCACCTTATAGTCTTAACTGTGTGACTTAATGGCACTTAGCATTCACTTCACTTACTGGAAAAGAATTTAAATTGCAGTGTTGTGTTAGAGTCAAATAAAATAAGCAAAGTAAAGAACCTAAACCTCCTGTCTGGCAGGAGGATGCTCAGTGGTCCACCTGTGTCATCTTTTTGTTTCCTTCCTTCCTGTTTTAAATGGAGAAGGGTGAGAGCGCCCTCAGCATGTTTCTAAATTTGCTAAGAAATGAGGTTTTGTAATTCACATTTTATTTTTCTTTTAAATAGATATAGACCAATATGAACTCATTTTACTTAACCTTGAAGTTAAATATTAATTTGCTTCCCACTGAGAGTTCTCTGTCTGGCCTTAGGTTATTCAAGCCCTCCAGAGCCATTGCCTACGCTATTTGTTGTGCTTCTTGTCTCTTCATCTCAAAGTTATCCTAGAGGGTTTTGAAACCTCAGAAATCTTTTAGCAAATGCCACTTAGACTTTGCTCTGTCCACTGACCTATATTTTTAGCACAAAGTACTTCTAGCTTTGGTATCTTTTTTTTTTTTTTTTTTTTTTTTTTTTTTTTAGCAGGTCTTTGTTGGGGAACAGTGTGTACTTCCAGGACTTTTTTTTCCCAAGTCAAGTTGTCCTTTCAATCTTAATTGTGGAGGGTGCCATTCAGCTTCAAGTTGTTGTCCTTTCAGTCTTAGTTGTGGAAGGCGCAGCTTAGCTCCAGGTCCAGTTGCCGTTGCTAGTTGCAAGGGGGCAGAGCCCACCATCCCTTGTGGGACTCGAGGAGTTGAACCGGCAACCTTGTATTTGAGAGCCCACTGGCCCATGAGGGAATTGAACCGGCAGCCTTCGGAGCTAGGAGCATGGAGCTCTAACCACCTGAGCCACCGGGCGGCCCCAAGCCTTGATTTCTTTTGAAAGAATGTACATTTATGAGAAAAAAGTTTTGTATTTTCATTAAAGTTTTTAAGCATATCATCTTCTCTCTGTCAGACATCAAAATTAATGTTTTTCCCATAAGCTCATTAGCATTCATATCATAAGTGTTGAGATTTTCTACAGTCTTAGGGAAGTATACAATTCCTAAAATTAGTGGCCACATTTTCTTCATTTTTAAAAACAGACTTTATTTTATAGAGCAATTAGATGAACAGTACAATTGAGTGGAAAGTATAAAGATTTCCTATATACTCCCTGCCCACACACATGCACAGCCTCCCCTTTTACCAACATTCCCCACCAGAGAGTACATTTGTTACAACTGACAAACCAAAATTGACACATCGTTATCATCACCCAAGATCCATAGTGTACATTAGGGTTCACTCTTGGTGTTGTACATTCTATGGGTTTGGGCTAATTTATATTGCCATCCAGCCACCATTATCACACAGAGTATCATACAGAGTAGTTTCACTGCCCTAAAAATTCTCTGTCCTACCCCTGTTTATCCCTCCCTCTCCCCAAACTCTGGCAACCACTAATCTTTTTTACTGTCTCCGTAGTTTTGCCTTTTCCAGAATGTCATATAGTTGGAATCATACATTGTAGCCTTTTCAGACTGCCTTCTTTCAGTTAGTTTCTTCCACGTCTTTTCAAAACACAATAGCTTTTCTGTTTTTAGAACTGAATAATATTTCGGTGTATGGATTTACCACAGTTTATTTATCTATTCACGTACTAAAGGACTTTTTGTTGCTTTGAAGTTTAGGTAATTACAAATACAGCTGCTATAAACATCTGTGTGCAGATTTTTGCGTGAACATAAGTTTTCAGTTCCTTTGTGTAAATACCAAGGGATGCAATTGCTGGATTGTATGGTAAGAGTATGTTTAGTTTTGTAATAAACCACCGAATTGTCTTCCAAAGTGGCTGTACTATTTTGCGTTTTCACCAGCAATGAATGAGAGTTCCTCACAGCATTTGATGTTGCCAATATTTTGGATTTTAGTCATTCTGATAGTTGTGTGGTTTAAAACAACTCATTGTTTTAATCTGCATTTGCCTGGTGACATATGGTGTAGAGCATCTTTTCGTATGCTTATTAGCCAACGATATATCTTCTTCAGTGAGGTGTCTATGCAGGTGTATGGCCCATTTCTTAGCTGAATTGCTTATTTTCCTGTTGTTAAGTTTTAAGATTTATTTGTATATTTTAGCTAATATTCCTTTATCAGACACATCTTTTGCAAATATTTTATCCCAGTCTGTGGCTTGTCATTTTGTTCTCTTAACAGTGTTTCTCACAGAGAAGAAATTTTTAATTTAAAAAAGTCCATCTTACCCAATTTTTTTTTTAATGGATCTTGCCTTTGTGTTGCATCTAAAAAGTCATCACCAAACTCAAGGTCATCTAAATTTCCTCCTGTGTTATCTTCTAGGAGTTTTATAGTTTTGCATTTTACATTTAGTTCTGTAATCCATTTTCCTTATTTTTTGTGACAGGTATAAGGTCTGTATCTAGATTTATTTATTTATTTATTTATTTATTTATTTATTTATTTATTTATTTTTGCACATGGATGTCTAGTTGTTCTAGCACCATTTGTTGAATAGACTATTTTTGCTCCTTTGCATTGATTTTGCTCCTTTGTCAAAAATCAGTTGATTATATTTGTGTGGGTCTATTTCTGGGCTCTCTTATTCTGTTCCACTGATCTATTTGTCAATTTATTTATTTATTTATTTTGTCAGTACCACACTGTCTTGATTGCTGTAGCTTTATAAGTTTTGAAGTTGGTAGTGTCAGTTCTCCATCGTTGTTCTCCTCCTTTAATATTATATTGGCTCTCTGAGTATTTTGCTTATCCAAATAAACTTTAGAATCAATTTGTCAATGTTCAAAAAATTACTTGCTTGGATTTTGATTGGATTGCATTGAATCTATAGATGAAGTTGGGAAGAAATGACATCTTTACAATATCGAGTCTTCCCACCCAGGAACAAGGACTATCTTTCCATTTATTGAGTTCTTTGATTTCTTTCATTATAGTTTTATAGTTTTCCTCATGTAGATTTTGCACATATTTTATTAGATTTATACCTAAGTATTTTATTTTGGGGGGTTACTAATGTAAATGGTACTGTGTTTTTAGTTTCAAATTCCATTTTTTTATCGCTGGTATATAGGAAAGCAATTGACTTGAATATTAACCTTGTATCCTACAGCCTTTCGATTATCACTGATTAGTTTAGATTTTTTTTGTCAATTCTTTTAGATTTTCTACACAGAAAATCATGTCATCTGTGAACAAAAATAGTTTTATTTTTTCTTTCCCAATCTATACACTTTTTATTTCTTTTTCTGCCATATAGTCTTTTTTTTTTTTTGCTTTTTAAATAAATTTTATTGTGAAGTATAATTAATAGCTTAAGAAAGCATAAAACATAAATACATAGCTGGATGAGGGACAATAGATTGGAGGAGGGGGATTATCACTTTGTGAGGGGTGGGATATCTAATTGCATTTTTTGTACATGTAAAACTAATAAAACATTACTGAGAGAATTTAAAGAAAGTCAAAACAAGTGAAGATCTATACATGGTTTTGGATTGGAACACTAAATATTAAGAACTAAATACGTCAATTCTCCCTAAATTAATTTATGGATTCAGGGCAATCCCAGTAAAAATCCTAGCTGGTTATTTTTCGGTAATTGAGAAGATGATTCTGAAATTTGCATGGAAATTCAAATGCTTTGAATAGGCAAGGCAATTCTGAATAAGAGCAAATTTGGAGAACTTACACTATCTGATTTGAAGATTTACTAAAAAGCTATAGTAATTAAGACAGTCTGGTAGTAGAATAAGAATAATAGACAAATAGACGGATAGAAGAGAAAGGAGAGTCCAGAAACTGTCCTCACATATATGGTACTTTCTCTCCACTATGCTCCTTGAAGAGGCAGTCTGCATCATTGTCATTAGGCATTATGACTTTCAAATATTTTGTTATAGTTTGAGAAGTAATCTGTGCCTAAAACCACAGGTATGCTTGTGTGTGTTCGTGTGTGTGTGTGTGTGTGAGAGAGAGAGAGAGAGAGAGAGAGAGAGAGAGAGAGAGAGAGAGAGAAGGGTAAGAGATGAGGAAATGGAAAGAAATATAATCACTTATGATGATTCATTTATTGGATTAATGCTATTCTCTGACCCCAGATTGCCTCTAACATCTAGACTATATGCCTATATGGAAGAAAGGGGGATATGAAAGATAGTTTGTGGAATATAATCAACAATGTTGTAAAGATTTTGTAGGGTGTCATATATATATGTATATATATAGTCACGGGATATGGAGTATAGCATATGGAATAGAGTCAATGGAATTGTGATAGATATATGCAATGAAGAGGTTTTAGCACATTTTTTGATCCTCAGTACACACAGCAGAGAGCTACAGGAACTAGTGCCTAAAGAGGGACAAGGAGAAGGCGAGTAAATCATTTAATCAAGTGTAAAGAGAACCACTGAAACACTCTCAATTTAGGCATTTTAAACATTTGGAAAAGCAGGAATTTTTGGTTTGGGTTTTTAACTTTTTGGTATGACTGATTTTTTTAAGGTGAATTGGTACTTCAATTTGGAATTTGCTAAGATTAGTATTAGTTAATATTTTTAAATGATTCCTATTGTCCTGTTAATTAGAATGATGTTCTAATTGTTAATGTATTAATTTCATTAATCCACCCAGCAACTTTTAAAGTTCTAGTATTATCTCAATTTTACATAAAAGTATGCTGAGATTGGGTAGGTGCTTTATTACTCCAATGTCATTTAAAAGAAAACAGAGGTGCCGAAAAATAGCTTGTCTAAGGTCATAAGAAGAAAAAAAGGACAAATTTAGGCAATCTGGTTGTAGAGACAGCACGTGTACTCACTCCACTATACTGCAAACCACATTTACCCATAAGTCACCTCGCATTCTGTCTTATATTTTAACATATATTTAGTAAGGAGAGGAGTCAAATGAGAATTCTGAAAGTTCAGAGTCAAAGAGACCTTGTTGTAAATCTTGGCTCCACCTCTTAATAACTTTGACCTGTGGTGAATTTCTTTACCCCTCTACATCTGTTTTTTGCATCAGAGGATTGGGGGAAGCAAGCCCTACATCATAGGGCAGGCATTTCAGGAAGAATTTGCTGAGACAACATGAAGGGCAAAAAAAGTCCTGTATCAGACCTAGTATATGGCAGGTACTCAAGAAGCATCCTCTTCTATCTTATGGGGAATTCTTAACTCTGGTGTGTCCGTACAGACAGCAAATAGCAGACCATTTATAACCAAGGTATCAACCTTATACCAAGACTGCACTATCAAAGAAATTCAGGGAATTAGTTAGGAATACATCATTACTTCTTCTCTCAAGGAAAGGAGGAAGGAAAGAAGGTGGAAAGAGGAAGGAAAGGGGAAAACTCAACAACCTGACTATCACACATCAAAAAACAAAACAAAACAAAACAAAAAACAAAAAACAAAAAAACACCAGAACTCCATGAGTTAATTGTGCCTGAATGCACTGGTGCTGCCTAATTCTCCACTTACTTGATGCTTCTGGAATATCTATGTGCTGCACTTGCACCTGTGGATACAGGAAAAAATATGAAACAGTAATTTGATATTATCAGACCCCAGAAATGCACCTCTGGAAACACAAATTAGATTTTCTTCAGCCTTTTTTAATTTAGTGAGTTCTAGGAGAAGATCACACCTCTCCTAACACTTATAAAAAGAGTTTGTGAGCAAGATTGTGTGTGAGTAATACCTATTCGATGCTCAAGGCTACATGTTGCCATGGTATCAGCCAGATATTGTCTTGATCAGGGAATAGAAATTAAAACTGACAACGTTTGCAGTGTTAATGCTTGGAAAGAAAAGAGGCCTGGCTTTGTTGTTGTTTGCTGGTTTTGAAACAATAGTACATTAAAATGAGTAGGATATAAAATAGTGCAATGAGTTTAGAGAAACAGAATCCTCCAAAGGATCTCATTATCCTTATAAATTTACATTATCAAAGGATGTGGAAATGCCAAAAAGCGATGTCTTGGTGGTTAGAAGCGATGGTGTCATCTTGAGCCAAAGAGAGTGAGTCGGTGACTAATGGGGTGCAAGTTCGAGATTGATGTGGAAGCCTAATTGGCTATTTTTATGGCTTTAAAATTCTGGACTTATATTAGAGCTATAAAATATCCATTGTGCTTCAGGAAACATTTGTGCATTTGGCTCTCATAATAAAAGAAATATTATAAATCAAAAGAAGTAATCTGCCGTGAAGAAAAACAAGATAATGATTACCTTGAATTCAGGAAAGTGGTTGCCCACGGGGATGAGGTGGAGGGAGGAAGGGGCTTCATCGATATTGGTAATATTTAATTTCTTAAGTTCAAGGGTACTTTATTTTTCCTCTTGGAACTCCACATAGACATTGCACACACTCACGATAAAACTTAAAGAGGTAGAGAAAGAGAGAATAGAGCACGGTTAGTAAATTGACTGGGGACAGTGGATTCAAGTCTTGTGTCTCCTACTATTAGACTCGACTAGCAATCTCACTCCTACCTAAGTGATTAGCATGTCACCTTGGCTGAGACTCAGTTTTCTCATCTGTAAAATAAGGCCTGCTAAGTTGTCACTACATTTTTTTCCAGCTTGAAAACAATCCAACTCTGTTTATCACATGGAATACAATATTGCTGAATTATTCATGTTGGGGAAATACTGTCTTTTCATCATGTAAAACAAAATATCCTACAGTTACTATCCAGTCATTCACTCCATCTGACTAGCAGAATATGTTATTTTCTTATCCCAGGTGAACACCTGTAAATAACCCTGCTCTTTCTTGAGCACAGTTTTGGAGGGTCTTTATAAGGCATGATATTATGAAGTCAGAGATGGCTTACAATGTGAGAGTCAGAGGTCCTGTCTGACACCAACACTCCACACTTTTGTCTATCAATTCGTCTTGTCATTCAGGGCCTCTCTGAATGTAAAATAGCAATATAATGAATTCAAGAGGCATCTGATTATTTCAGTTCATCAAGAGCAATCAGGTGCTTTATGTTCCCCCTCCCCCAAATTACCAAAAAAGTAACTATGCTTTTCAGGACTGGGCTAACCACCATACCAAAAGGGGTTCAAAGAAATGCTCACTTTTGGTTTGCAAAATCAAGAAGACAGAAACATACTCTTTCCTCATTCTTTCCACAAGTGTTTACAGAGTGCCAACTGTGGGCCAAGTCCTATGCTTCCTGCTGGTCCCTACATCATTTTTCAGAACACGGATAGGAGACGTGATTACTACAAATGTGGTCTAGGGCGTTGTAGCAAATTTCCCAGGCTCTGATGTTCACTCATACTGTTTTGGATTTGTATGTCAAATAAGAATAGATAACTTTGGGCTCCTGTCTTCCAATTCTGATTGTGTCAAAGTGATTTTTGTGTCAACTGAATCAGGACATACTTTTGTTGGCTCTGACCAGCTCCTGAGTCTCCATCCTGACAGCAGGCTGCCTATATATCCTTGATGTTTCCCCACATAAAACCCCACAGAGGCCTGTAGGAGAATCGACTACCCAGACTCTGAAGTTGAGCACCAAGCTCTGAACACTGGGGCAAATGTCTTAACCTCTGGAAGGTTCAATTTATTCCCTCTGAAATGGGGAACTACTTCAAGTATTAAAATGAGCACTGTAAACACTATTATGGTATAACACGTGTAAGGCACTAAGCTCAAGGCCTGGCACTTAATATTAACTAAAAAAAAAAAAAATGATGTGGGCTTCCTCTTAATGTTCTAACATAATTAAATACACAGTCATGTTTCAAAGGGAAATCTTTTGTCCTCAGAAGAACTGCCTGCTGTCTTCCTGCTCTGTTGGTTATGATGAGAACCCCGCTGAGGGAAAACTGGCAGCCTCCAATTGTCTCAAATATGTCCAAGCATCCTTGAGGAATAATCAAATTTAAATTTAAACACACATTTAAATTAAGGGGAGTGATGCTGGACACCAAATATGACATCTTGGGAAGCAATCAAAACACTGATGTCATCGAGAGACTACTTTGAAGGTGATTTGGCTACTTTCCTTCTACAACCCCTTTCAATAAGAGTTTAGTGTAAGGATTAATAAGAAAAGTTTGCAAAATGTCTGTGATAACATGTAAAAGAGTACAAGTTATTCCTTTGATAATCAAAATTATCAAGAAAAGATACATTCACTGTAAATATTTAAAGGAAAACGAAACCCCTGCAATTAAATTAAATCTGAGCCCTGTGACATTCTTTGGGTTAGGCAAATATCCCAGGTAGTAACAAAAACACACAATTTATGTGAACTTTCAACTGTTGGATTTTTCTTCTTTCATTCATTCCTGGTTATTTTTAATGTTTTCAATTTATTCAGAGAACTAGTAGGTGATTTACTATAGGATACTAGATAGTGTTTAAACACATATGCAAACAGAGAAACCGAGCTTTATCCATTACATCACCAAAAGGAAAACCCAGGTCTCTAACAACCCACCCATGTGCTTCCAGGACTTCCTTCTATGGAGTTCACAGCTCTATTGAGTTCATGTCTCTAGCAAGGGCCTTGTGCTTTGCACTTACTGTTTGTTAACATGGTAGATCCACAACAGAATACTGCACAGGTGACTGATGCATTTGATGAAAGAACCACACTAGGTCATCTCTAAATCTAAGATTCAAATTAAGTAAAAGAATGTTTATTTCAGTCAAAAAAAATTTACTATACTCATATTCTTTTGTGGGTTTAATGTGAAGGTAACAATTATCCTTTAAAACCATTTCACACCTAACAATAAATTAAATGCTGATGTATTGAACATCCATTACAAGTGACATACCAATACATATAGTATATATAGTTAACAATAAAGCCAGATATTTAAAAATCCAAATTTATTAGACATGTTGAAAAAATGTGATTCATTTTATTTCAAAAAGAAAAAAATTAAAACTACTCTTCATATGATGTATTTCAGTTCTCGACTTTTATATTTTATCATGTTATTATTAATTTCAAATTACTTTCTTTTGCCTATTTCTCTTAACTGAGAAAGATTTTATTCTTATTGCCAAAGCAAAGGAAAATAATTTAGAATCAATAATAATGTGTCTTAATTTCTAAAATGACTTATTTTGTGGTTATTTAACAGATTTCCAAATTAATTAGAAATTCCCATGATAAACATTTTTATGGAATCATTTCATCAAAGTATTTCTACTCCATCATGCTTTTTCCTCTTCTTACACATGGAATCTGTATTCTTATTCCCATTTTCCAAATGGGGAACTGAGTATTAACCTAGAAGGTTAAACAGTACAACTAAGGGGAGAGGTCAAATCAAGGTCAGAAAGAGACCTGTGTTTTGTCTTTCAGTTATGCTGTGTTTCTATTCTACAGCTCCTCATAAAGTTAATTATACAAATTCTAAATACTACTATTAAAGGAAAGACTTATTCTTTAAATCTTTTTAACATTATAATTAGAGATGTCTTTGTCAACTTTTCTCATCCTAAATGGTCAAGAAAGGCAATAATTATGTGTCTGATGCTGAGGTTTGATATTTTAGTAGAAGAATCCAGAGTATGACTTGTATTTAACTCTATTCCAACAGGAATATGCAATAATGAATGGAAGTGGTCATTGACCTGGAACAAGATCACTTTGAACATGACACTATTACATAAAGTGGCAGCATTTATTTTCAGATAACCACTTTTTAAAAGCAGTTGTGAATATATTCCAAAGAATAAAATGCTAGCTACTAGATTTTGAGAAGCAGAATAAAATATGATACTGACTTACTGAGGGATAATTATATTTTGGCTGTTATGGCTGAGGTGGTTTGTTTTAGAGTTTATAGCAGTAAAGGTAATCAGGTGATTCTTAATGTTGCCGAAAGTACTACAGTGAAGACATTAAAGGAAGGAGAAAGGGAGGGCATTTGGAAGGTCAGAAATTCGATTCTGGGATATTTCAATTAGCTATTGATTTCATTGACACTTATAGCATCCTAAAGGTGGAAAATTAGTCTATAAAAAATTGCCTTGTACAGAAGGTTGGGTGGATGCCCAACTAATACCAAGCTTTACCAGCTTGTATTCTACAGGGAAATTCCATTTATTAACACTTGATACTTTTTATCATCTCTTTTTTTTTTTATCACTCAGTATTTTAGCTACGTAGTGTCATTAATTCCCAAAATATTGCAGTGGATAGGCAGAATGGTGGGGAGAGTCAGATATGTATATGTATATACCACAGGATAAATGCTGAGTAAATAAATGTGCAAATGCTCAAACCAAAATAGACTGAAAGAGCAACTGTATTCATCCAGACTTTGATCTACTTAATCACAACTCTGACCCGAAGAGGTTTTATACATATTTTAAGTTTCTGGCACATTTTTTGATCCTCAGTACACACAGCAGAGAGCTACGGGAACTATTTAAGTGCCTAAAGAGGGATAAGGAGAAGGCAAGTAAATCATTTAATCAAGTGTAAAGGGAACCACTGAAACACTCTCAATTTAGGCATTTTAAACATTTGGAAAAGCAGGAATTTTTGGTTTGGGTTTTTAACTTTTTGGTTTGACTGATTTTTTAAGGTGAATTGGTACTTCAATTTGGAATTTGCTAAGATTAGTATTAGTTAACATTTCTTAAATGATTTCTATTATCCTATTAATTAGAATGATGTTCTAATTGTTAATGTATTAATTTCATTAATCCACCCAGCGACTTTTAAAGTTCTAGTATTATCTCAATTTTACATAAAAGTATGCTGAGATTGGTAGGTGCTTTATTATTCCAATGTCATTTAAAAGAAAAGAGAGGTGCCGAAAAATAGCTTGTCTAAAGTCATAAGAAGAAAAAAAGGACAAATTTAGGCAATCTGGTTGTAGAGACAGCATGTGTACTCACTCCACTATACTGCAAACCACATTTACCCATAAGTCACCTCACATTCTGTCTTATATTTTAACATATATTTAGTAAGGGGAGGAGAAAAGTGAGAATTCTGAGCCCTAATCCACAAATCTCCCTCACAAATCATCTTTGGTGTTACCGTAGTGTTTTTTGATATGCAGAACTATGCAGAACGCAGCTACCAGAAGTGTAACATTAGAGGGGAGAACTTTTCAAGGGGAGTAAACAACACATGTGAAAGCACAGGACTGGAGGGCATGTTTCAGGAGTAGCAAATTGTTCTACATGCCTGGAGGTGTAGAAGAGGGTTGAGGATAGGAAGTGGTGGGCTAAATTTGGAAGAGAAAGTTGGAGTCTGATCTTCCTTCAGGCAGCAAAAAGCATGGGTAAAAACATTCAGGGAACATACTTTTCTGGAGGAAAGGTAAACGTATATTGGGGGAACTGTGTAAGAAATCAAGTGTGTTATTTATTTTACATTACTTTATTGGCTATATTTAATGTGTCAAATCATGGGTAAAGTAAGAATGGCTGCAAGGTCAGAACAAAACATGTTTTAGAAAGTAGCATTATAACTTACAATTTGAACTGTTGAAATATTTTTATAAGGGAGAAAATAATAGCTAAAAGATAGAAAAAGAAATGACAATTCTGGTGAGGACCTCGTGTGTTTTGATGTTCGGTTTTAACTGAACCATTATATAGAATGACTAAAGGCATTAAATTTATTCTGATTAGGCATAATGACAGTATGGGCTGTCAAGAAAACCAATTGAAGCCAGTAGCAGAGAGTAAATACAAGGTGCCTGTGAAAGCATCTATCAGCCTATACAAAGTGTGTTTATAATGTAACAGGTCTGATTCTTTAGCAAATAACCCGATGTACAGATTTCAAGAAAATTTTCATCACCTTCAAAACAGATTCCATGGATAAGCTTAGTGAGTTATTGTCATGGCTAAAAATACACCAGGTACTTTTTTTTTTGAGAATTGCCATCACGGCTGGTGACAATTCTTTTGAATGTTCTTAATACAACATAGTATTTGTTTTTTGTTTTTGTTTTTTGAGAGTAGGTGTGAGTTTTAGAAAATGTAAAAAAATTATAGAATTGTGTCTAGTAAGAATTATAGAATTATACTCTAAATTTGCAATATGAGCTAGGGTCCACCAGAAAATGTGATTATGAAGAAAGAGAGAGATGCTATTGACCGAAAGCCCTTCTAGCAGAAGCCCTGCCTACTGTCTGGCCTAGTCTTTCTTCACTTCCCATCATGCCTTACTTGAAAACAGCCTTCTTGAAGGCTAGCAAACAGGCTTCAGTACTCTAGGCCCATGTGAATTTTCATTTACTACTTATTGGGCCTCAACCCTCAATCCTTTCCATTTTAATCTGGCAAAATCCTTCCCTTTAAGAGTTTGTTCAGATATTACCTTCTTTGTATAAAGCAGACTTTGACCCTCACTAGAACTCTGCACACACCCACTGGCATGTATGTACCTTACTTTTCCCGTCCTCTCTAAGCTGTATGCTTTTTGAAGTCAAGAATCATGTTTTATTTGTCTTCGTAACTGTAGCTTTGACAGAATACCTAGTATATAATAAGTACTCAATAAATATTTGCTGAATAAGTGAATAAATTAAGCCAACTCCAGAAAATGTTAAACAAAGTAGCATCACAGAAGAGAGGATATAGAACAACCTTCTAAGAAAATTGCTTTGAAAAATCAATAAAGCTAACTTTGATGTGTACATTTTTGCATATTTGTTAAAAAGTTGATCCATCTTTAGTTTCACCTTTTAAAAGTACATTTCCTCACTCATGTACATATTGTGCTTAACCCATTAGAAAGAACCAAGAAGAGAGACATTCCACTGTACCAACAAAAAGGATCAAAAAAAAAATTGGTAATGAATGGGATAGAAACAAAAATATAACTGTGCCTTCAAATTCTGTGTGCTGCCTTTGATTTCTCTATTAATTGCTTAGATATTTCCATGTGTACAATATTTAAAATTCTCTTAAAATATTTTATCTAAAGTATAGACTCTGAATACAGAGCAACTGCTGTCTGAAATAGAATAACCCCAGCTTAATGAAATGTCAAGACATCAAAATGCTTATCCATTTTATAGGACTATGAAAGAACAAATAATCACCAACATGAGCAGAAACATCCATGATGCCAAATTTAGTAACATTCACATTCATAGGGACCCCTTCCTGGGATAAGGGTATGAGTGGTACCATCATGTTGTGAGTCCCCTGAGCCTCTTCTGAGCCTGCCCCCAGAAAACCCACTCCATTCATGACCTTCACACATGACGCGGGGAAGCCTGACAGTTTTTGCAAAGGAAGTTATGGTCCTGATCTTTCATTGTGGCTGCTTGTCTCCAGTAGCCAATTAGCATACCTCACAAAGCACCGATTAAAGACTTTTTTGTAAAAATCCCATCTAATGGCCTGTATATAGCTGAACCAAAAAGGCATTCGTTTAAATAATGACCAGGCAGATTGACATCTTTGCAATAAGTGTTCCCACTTTTCTAATTGCTGATTCAATAAGAAGTTTCTGTACTGTTGAAGTCCTACCCATTACTGCCTAAATGGAAATGAAGGTGATTCTGTTCATGTTGCCTCTATGGCAATTTGGTTTTACTATATCAGATGTAGTAGCAAAAAAGAAATAAGTATGCAACTGGATAAATAAAAAAAACCTCTGGTTCCCTGTATTTCATAATGGGAGGTAAACTTACAAATCAGTGGAATTAATGTACCTAATTTTAAATTAATAGGGTTCTCTCTTCTAACACACTTATTTGTTTTTAAATAATTTTTCAATTCTTTTCTAGGAAGACGCATTATTATAATATGTATTATATATTCTAGTTCCTTCGTTCTAAAAACTCCAGATCTAACACATATCATTTAGCAAATATCTTATTAACAGCATAATGTATTGCATAAAATACCAGATGAAGTTACAGCAACTTCAAATCTTGGTCTTAAAGCAGCAGTTTCAGTGTGGTTTTAACTGGGCTCAGTTTGTCTCTTTCCCTGACCTCCCCCATAAGCTTCTGCCTGATCTGCCTCTATTGGTATCATATCTGGCCATTAGCCTCCACTAATTACTAGCTGATTGCTCTATTATTTCTGACAATACCCTGGGGCATAAATTGCCCTTTAGTCTGATTAAAGTTTTACTCTTGTGCAGAGGCAGGACATTGCCAATCTTTGAGGCTGCTCTGACCCCTGGAGGGTTTTCAGCTGTCTCTTTCTTGGATTCTCTCTGTTAAACTTCTAGATGATCTACCTTTACACTCTTGCTGTAAGAGTCATAGATCACTTCCCCCCTTTTCCCTCCCACCCCCCCACCCCTTTCACTCTGGTTCAAGCCGTTGTTGCTCAGTCTAGTTGTAGGGCACAGCTCCCTGGCCCATGCTGGTATTACCATGTTTCCCCGAAAATAAGACCTAGCTGAACTATTAGCTCTTATGTGTCTTTTGGAGCAAAAATTAATATGAGACCCGATCTTATATTATATTATGTTGGATAAGACCCTGTCTTATATTATAGTAAAACAAGACCGGGTCTTATATTAATTTTTGCTCCAAAAGACACATCAGAGCTGATGGTCCGGCTAGGTCTTATTTTCGAGGAAACACAATGTGAGCTTTGCGCTACCCCCAGCTGAGGGAGTCGGTCGCTGGTCATTGGTTGGCCGCTCACAGCAGCTCACGGCAGCTCATCGCAGCTCTCACTGGCTGCTGGCCGCTCACACTGGCCACCGGCTGCTCATGGCAGCACACAGCAACCCGCATCAGCACACAGCAGCCCAGCTCCAGAAAGAGCTGTAGAGGGCGCAGCTCACTGGCCCATGTGGGAATCAAACTGGGGACCTTGGCATTAGGAGCAAGGCTTTCCAACCACCTGAGCCACCCGGGTTGCCCATAGATCACCTTTTTAGCGGCTCACCACCAATATCTCCATCGTTTTTTAACAATGCCCTTGGGCATGAACTTTCCCCATGCTCTGTTTCAAATAAAGTTAAAGGTAGTCTCTTTTAGGCAGACACACGGGAGTTCTTTGTTCGGAAGGCCTGCCTCTCCCATTAACCTAAAAATAAAAAGCCAAAATGAGAGGCAACAAGCATTTATTTGGGATCAAAAAGAATTGCAATTTGGGAAGCACAGATTCAGGCAGAAACCCAAATAGTGTCCTGATTACAGGGTGAAGTCAAGGTTTTTTTGTTTATGTTTTTGTTTTTTATGAGAATAGGAAGGGAATAATTACATGAATACAAGAAGGAAATTTCTATCGGTACCGACAAGCTGTTTCACTCTTTAGTTATACATGGCTGGTTAGTGATTCTCTCATCTGAAAGAATATCCATAATCATCAGTCCTTGTGTTAAGGAGTCTACTTTTTCTGTTGGCTTCACAAACAATTGTTTGTAAGACAATGTTGCTATGGCCCAGTCCAAAGCTTATTTTGCCCAGTGCAAACTTTCCAAAGGTTTAAGGAGTAAAATGTGTAAGGCAGTTCCCCAGGAATGGTTGCTCTGGTTCCATTTTAAAATGGCTCCACTTATGTCAACTTTTCACACACCCTAAGCAGAGTCTCTATGCCACTCCACCAGAGCTGGGGCTGGGGTCAGCAACCCAATTTACTCAGAACAATACCCCTGCTCTATTACTGGGGTTCTGGTTAGGGATAATAGACCCTTTTCTTCTCACCTTGCCCCTCTTAGCCTGGAACTCCTACCCTACAAGCAAGCAGGTGCAGGGGAGGCCAGGGCCCAGTATTTTCATCCAGCTATGTCTGGATTAGAGCATCACGCCTGCAAGTAGGGGACCAGTAGCGGAAGGAAGCTTCTGCAGTACAAAGCAGGAAGCTCAGGCGATGAGTGGTGCCACAGCCTGCCCCTCCTAGGGTGAAACTGTAGCTCTAGACTGAGAGATAGGAGGAGAGGAAGCCCCAACTCCTTGGCCACACCCACCCTGAATATAGCTTCTGCTACACTAAGCTGGAAGGAGGAGTGAATGTGAGCAGGTTGAGGCTCAAATGTAACAGTGTCTTGCTGTTTTTACAGAGATTCACTAGATGTTCTTGAATAGATGCTTCTTCATTTGATATAATCTCTTGGGACAATTTTCAGAGACCTTAAGTGTTTCTTTTTTTCAAATAAATTTAGCAGTTAAAAAGTTGTATCAGTGGAGAGAGGGTCAGCTGAGCTCCTAACTCTGCCACTTAGAAAGTCAGTCTCTCCTTACTGTAAAATTATCACAATAATGACAATATAAATCTTTACCTTCTTTTCATTGCAGGATCAGAAAACTTTCCTTTAATATTAGTCAATATGTTGCTTTATAAAGTCTAATGCATGTGTTCAGGTGTCACAATAAGATAATTTGCTTCAAGGCTAAGTATATATCTCTTATTTTTATTGAAGCACTCTCAGAAGCCTTCTTCTGAAATAAAAAGAACAATTCTTTACTGTTACATTTTCCATCTTGACAGGCTTCCTCAGCTACATCCACCTTACAAGACAAATGGAGGATAATGGGCTCTATTAATCCCGTTATAAGAGCTATCAGCCTAGGGTTGCACTCATGCATTTAATAGAAATTAATAGATTTCCACTGATGATCTCTACACTAAGATCTCTGCTATAAGTTTAATTGTGGCACCCCAAAATTCATATGTTGGCAAGCCCCTGTACCTCAGAATGTGATCTTATTTAAAAATAGTATCTTTGCAGATGTAATTAGTTAAGATAAGGTTTTGGACAGGACTTAATCCAATATTACTGGTCTACTTTTTAAAAGGGGAAATTTGGACACAGACACACACAGGGAGAATGTTATGTGAAGATTGGAGTTACGCTGCCACAAGCCAGAAGCTAGCAGAGAGGCCTGGAATAGGTCCTTTCCTAGCACTTTGAGAGGAAAATGGTCCTTCCCACATCTTTATCTCAGATTTCCAGAACTGTGATAGAATAGATTGTTGTTTAAGCCACTTAGTCTGTGGTACTCTGTTATGGCAGCCCTAACAAACTAATCCAGTCTTCATATTGATGGAAAATGATTTCCTGCTAGCTAGTGTGTCACTCCAAGTCACCGTAACTTACTCAGAATTTACATAATGTTCAGAAGGCCCAAGATTATTATAAAATTGACCCTTTAAAACAAAGAGCAATATAAGATGAAGACTATATAGTGGCTGATGGATACTGTTTGTCTCATGTAATACATCAAAAAATGTATTGGAAGAAGAGCATTTTGGTATGAAATTTCAAGGGAAAATGGAATAAATCAACTGGCAAGTAGTAAAGAAGGAAGATGAATACGCCGTACCTGTGAGAAAAATAAAGTCAGTGCGAGGTTTTATCTCCTGTGGACTCCAGGATTTCACAATCATTCACTCATTTTACAAATATTTATCGAGTGCTTCTAGTTTGCCAGGCTCATCTAGTCCTGGTGCTTCTTAAACATCTTTTGGAATAAAGTGAAGTTTAAGCCTATCTTTAAGTCCCTGGCAACCCACACCTCATCTCTGCTTAGTTACTGCTATTTTCAGTTACTTGGAAACACGTCCATGTCCTCAGGTTCCCAGTGCCTACTAGAATCCATACATCTAATATTTCTCTATTCCTCTGTCTGACCCAAGGCTCACAGTCAAAGTCCCTGCCAAGGGCTGGTGTCTATGTTCTAATCGTTATGTTCAAGTTGTACAGGGGCTTCTGCAGTAACACGTGATCCCAGGGGGAAATGCTAAGGGAAAGAACCAAATTTTGACAAATAGAAACTTGCCTCTGGTTACCTCAATTTCCAGTAAGGTTGTCCATAAGTCAAGAGATAAATTTAACTACTCATTTGTGAGCATGCGAGAGGCTTCAGGCTGAGGTATATTTAAAAACAAAAAGAAAATCTACTTCTTTCTTTAGATAACTTCTTGGCCTTAAGCTTCTAGTGATGTTTTTGTGAATCACACACACACACAAAAAAAAAAACTGAGGCTGTTAGGTTAATGGTGCCATTTGTCAATTTCAATCTAAAGTTTATGATTAGTAATATAAAGCCTTAATAATAATTATAATTTTAATACAAAAAACATATTAGTCTTTGTCCTTATCATTTGCTCTCACATTAGAGAATTCTGAAAAAGATTCTTCACAAAGTAAGCACTGCATTTTTGTTCCATCTACATACGTTATAGTTTAATCAAATGACTTTTTTTTTCCTTAACATATAGAAGATTCTGATGTTGTAATCACCTACAAAATTGAGTCTGGAATTTTCTCCTTCCATTAGAACCCATGTTTGAATAAGTTTAGGCTGTCGGGATGTGGGCAAGATTCTTATTTTACTAAAGCTCTGTGCTGTGCACCTGGGCTTAGTGTTTAAATCACTTTCTCACATAGTGAGTTGCAAAATGTTGTTTTGCTTTCTCTCTGCTGGTATTCTCCATTTAGGACAAACTTCTGGTCATAAACCCCCTGGAGCTGGTGGCTTCTCCAGGGCCATGGTGGTGGCCATGCTAATGAGGTGGCTGGGTTTCATTGCCAGCTGCACTGAGAGATTTAATTATTTGAGGGAGCCCCTTTATATATTATAGGGGGAAAAAAGGAATGTAGAAGCCATTTTCATCTTGTTTCTTTATCAGCTACCAAATTTTAAACCTAAAAATAAATTTGAATTCTCAAATTGGCAGATTACATGGTGAATTTGATTAAGTGCTTTACTGTAAAAAACCCCATACGCTTGACAACATTCTCTGTTGACATATGAAACATGCAAGAATGGTTTGCCTCCCTTACAATAAGAGCAACACCACTGAGATATCACATTTTTCCTATAGCATTGAAAAAAATCCAAATGTTTGACAATGTTCCTTGTTGAGGAGGCTGTGGAGAAACAAGAGCCCTCATGCGTGGATGACAGGGGCATGATGAACTCTACTGACCAGGACTGAGCAATATCTAACACAGCTGATCCTTGCGTTTGTCCTTGACCCAGCAACTCCACTTCTTAGAATCTACCCTGAAGTTAAATATAAAACAATATTTAACAAGTAAATTCATTACAGCATTGTAATGAATGCTGTAATAATATGTAACGAATGCTAAAAAAATAATGTAACTTTTAATAACAAAACTCAGAATCAGCCCAAATGTCCATCAATAAGAGACTTGGTTGAGTAAATTATGATATAGCTACACAATGAAGCATAATTCAGCTTTAAACAGAAAAGAAGAAGAAAAATAAATCTATGTTCTAATTGGAACAGTTTCCAAGATATATTGTCAAACCTAACTTTTTAAGGAAACATTTACAGTGTATAGTTGGTCATGTAAGGAAAAATTACATTACACACTTATTTTTACAAAAGGAAATCCTAGAAGGACAAACCAAAATTAATAAAAATAGGAAAGAGTAGGATGGAATGGACAGGAATGAAAGGAACTTCTCTAAATCCTTGTTATATAGATTTGACTTTGGAAATAACAAAATAACATAAAAATGCCAAAAATAAAAATAGAAAATGAATCTATGTGTAGGCCAAGTTAATAACATAACTACAAAGGAAAGATTTATTTTAAATGTCTTTAAAACAGTATCTTGGCAGCACAACTCAGTGGATCACAATTTAAAAAAAAATGGAGCTGCCAAGAAATCTGAACCTGAAGTAGTCAAATTTATAGTTGTAGTATTAGTACTAATCATTTTTTAAACTATCCTATATGTGGTGAACAATGATGAAAAGAGTAATTATAATTATGTTAATATTAGGAACCAAGATTATCACTGTAAAATAAAAAGAATTATAAGTATACAATGAAAGAAGATAAGTAAAAAGATGTTATTTCTAGTTCATATTTAACACAACAATGTGAGCTTATGATTTTTTTTCAAAAATATATGTTTAATGTATATGTCCACTAAAAAGGAATAGAAGAAATGAAAAACTGCAGTTAACACACGAAGAACCCTGATTGTTAAGTCTAAATATCAATCCCTACTAAAAGGAAATTCTTTGAAGGAAAGTCTGAATCCCAGCCCAGGGGAGGAAATATACAAAATGAGCCTGGAATATCTTGTCCTAGAAAGCAGAGTTGCTACCAAAGGCTCATAGGTCACACTAAAAGGAAACCAAAGCCAACATGAAGGGACTTCCATTGGCAAAATGAAACAATTTTAATTAAAATAACAACGTATATAATTGATTGAAGTGCATTAATATAGTTTTAGAATGTTTGAATTGTTATTCAAAAAAAAATTTTAAAGCCCAAGAGGGAAAAAAGCTTATGAAACATTTTGGAAACAAGTAAGGTGCTAACTTCTTACTCCGAAAGTTGCCAATTAAATATAAGGAATTAAGTATTTACCTTGTCTTTCCAATAGCAACTGCATTTCAGAGTAACCAAGTTACCCCATTTGGTGAGGGGAAGTTCTTGTTCAAAAATAATTCCAGTTATTAAATCTGGAAAGAATGACAGAATTAGAAAACCCATCATTGTGAAATTTCAAAGGAAATAACAGATTCAGCAAGGATCAATAATGGATAAAGTCATGTGATAAAAGGTTGATGAAAAAAGTTATAATGTAGAAATCAGACTTTCTTAGCATCACAGGGAGTGGGACGAGACATTGTATATCTCCTAAAATGAAGCAATATGAAGGATACATCAACAGTTCCTCTCCAGAAAAGAACAAAAATGTAAATCAAGTTAAATAACACCATAATGAGTCAAGCAGAAAATTCTAAACTATGGGATTTCTAAAGCATAACTGGTCTTGTTTTTTCTTCGAAATAAGGATGGAATGACCAACGAATGGGATATACTTCTTAATGAAAAAATAAAAGAATGAAGGCAGGATAACAGATGAAGCAAATGTGGCAAAATATGAATAATGCTGAAGTTATGTGAATGATATATGGAGGCTTATTATACTAGTTTTTCCACTTGTGTTTTGTTTGAAACTTTTCTTAATAATTTTTTTTCACTATAATCAATCCATTTGCAGATGATACTGTACCTGACAAGGAAGTCATGCTTGGAAGTCAACAGGCTGGCTGCTAGTTTCAATGAAATTGCCAGAGCATAGAATCTGCTTTGGTAATAATAAGCATTCCTTTTAAAGAGATTGATCCATCTTAAAGCACTAATCATAAAACATAGATGACTCGTTTTTCTAGGTAAATAAATGAGAACTAGAATTTTTCTCTCTTTTCTCAAATCTTGAGATCATGACTGTGAACCTACTTGAATAATTCCCTTCTGCACAAGCAGGTTATTAGTCACCAACTGGAATTTCTACTGTCCTATTTACAGAACAATGCATTTCTGACACAGTGAGGATTCAAAAAAAAAATCCTGCTGTCTCAGTCCATTTGGGCTACTATAACAAAATAAGGCATAACATGTTTTGTTGTACTTTGCTTTATTGCACTTCACAGATATTTAGATATTGTGGTTTTCACAAATTGAAGGTTTGTGGCAACCCTGCATGGAGCCATTTTTCCGATAGCATTTGTTCATTTCGTGTCTCTGTGTCACATTTTGGAAATTCTGCAATATTTCAAACATTTATTTGTTACTGTGACATGTGATCAGTGATCTTTGATGTTATTATTGTAATTGTTTGGGGGCTTTATGAACCACACCCGTACAAGACAGTGAACATATTCAATAAATGTTGTGTGCGTTCTGACTGCTCCAGTGACTGGCCATTGCCCTGCCTCTCCTTCTCCTCAGGCCTCCCTATTCCCTAAGAGACAACAACGTTTAAATCAGGATGATTAATAACCCTACACAGGCCTCTGAGTGTTCAAGTAAAAGGAATAGTCATATATCTCTCACTTTAAATCAAAAGCTAGAAATGATTAAGCTCTGTGAGGAAGGCATATCGAAAGCCAAGATAGGTTGAAAGCTAGGCCTCTTATGCCAAACAGTTAGCCTGGTTGTGAATGCAAAAGAAATGTTCTTGAAGGAAATTAAAAGTGCCACTCCAGTGAACACACAATTGATAAGACAGCAAAACACCCTTATTGCTGATATGGAGAAACTTTTAGTGCTCTGGATAGAAGATCAAGCCAGCCACAGCCATCCTCGTGCTGTGATGCCCTGAGAGCACAAGATTCATGCCAGGGTGTAATCAAACAAGAGTCCAAGAAGGCAGGATGGGCCCAGCCCACAGGATGTATAGACGACAGAACTCATGTGGTAGGTAATTGGTAACCAGGGCTAGGCAGATACCTTACAAAAATTCTGTTGGGATAAAGGGCGAGGGGAAGGTCACTTGCAAGGGATGAACTCAACGTTGTGGAAAATTCAGAGTAATTGGGGGTCAGTTTGAGCGCACCGGCTGGCTAAGGGAAAGAGTGTGCTGTCACTAGAGCCCCAGAGGGGTGGGAGAGAACAAGGGCAGTACAGTAGAAGGGGCCTGAAGAAAGGTTTCACCTATTTCCCAGTTGTACATCAGGCCATCATCTCTCCCTCTTTTTTCTTCATTCCTCCCTCTTGGATACTGACTTTAAGATGGGAGAGTGAAGCAGAACTGACAACGTTTCGTTGTGATTTCTCTGAAGAAGAATATATCCTGAATGCACTTATGTCTGTTCACATTCCCATCCAGCCATGTTTGGCTTGTTTTGTTTTTTAATAAATTAGTGAGGTTTAACAACATATTAATAGCTAAAACTATGCTTTAAAGAATTTATATGTATTTACTTTGGACTTTCCAACTGTTATAGTGGCTGACTTGTATTTATGTCATTTATAAATAAAGCACAAAATCTACTGAGAAATCCCTGAAGATATTTCCCAACATCTGACAATAATCATTGCCCCCCTTTTATTTTGAGAGAGAAGTTTGTGCATTGCACCCATAAAACAGTATAAGATAAGGGAAATGTAGGTTGGTTTTCAAATTTTGTTGTGTGTTTTTTTTAAGGACTGATATTTCCCCATCATTTCTCTACAATTTACTTCCTAATTTTATGTCTGAACACATAAAGTGAGAAACAAGGCAGTATTCTAGATAACTCAGCACAAAATTAACTTTTTACCTCAGTGATTCTCTTTATTGCATTTGAAAATTTTTAAGAGGTAAATTGTGTGGACATTCACTTAAATTCTTCACCAGACACTGAATGTATATAAACCATGCTAGTCTTATTTAAACTTTCTCTTGCCACAATAATTCTTGACTCTGCTATATAATCTCAGTGGAAAGGGTTTCAGGAAATAATGCAAAGAAAGCCAGAGCTCTTCTCATCTGTATTCAGCAAGCTGTCACTTCCTGTCTCTGAGCGGTAACTAGCATCTGTCTGTGGTGGGTTAGCTTGGGTTTGGATACTTGCGACCTGAAAGTACAAGATGTTTGAGGGACACTGTCAGAAACAACCCTGACCAGTACCATACAGTTTGTGGGCTCTGACTTTACCATTACCAGAGCTGTGCTGTAGATGAAGCACAACCTTCTTTTTATCTCCTAGAAACTGCTTCCTGCTGTTCTACCCTACTCAACAAAAGTGTGCACACACTTACACACATGCACACATATACCATATCTACACCTAGACACACACACACACACACACACACACACACTCCCAAGCCAAGGGTACATTTTAAGTCCCATTATCACAGTCAGCTTATTCTCAACTAAGCCCCCGATTGATCATTGGTCTCCAGGCCTCACTGCACACCTTGAAAAACCCTAACACCTTGACTCAACCCTAGGTGTTTTGAGCAGTTAGCCGATCTGATTTGGGATTCTATGTAGGATTAGTGGGTCCTGCTGCTACTCATTTCAGTCACCACCCTAAGGGCATAGCACCCCTGAGAATGTGAACTCCCCTGAGGGACTCTGATCTAACCACTCCGTGATTTCCTCTTTGGGAGCCCCATGTATGTGCTGCAGCATCATTTGAGATCAGTCTGGCACAAACTATCTCCCAATTTTAGTGAAAACCTCTGCAGTTTTTCAAGTAAGATGATAAGCAATAGAAAACTATACATATTATATATATATATATATATATATATATATATATATATATATATATATATGTATATCACAGGAAGTATTGTGTACTTTGAAAGGATGGGAGAAATAGAACTTTCCCTCCCTCCTTGAAACCATTCTCTCTCTCTCTCTCTCTCTCTCTCTCTCTCTCTCTCTCCAAAATGGGTTTCTTGGAGCTGAAAGTGTTCCCCGAAAGTGATGTAACCCCAAGTGCAGCCAGCTACCCTACATCAGACCTGTTGCAGAAAGCGAGGTGATAATGACTTCAACAACAGACCACAACAAACCTCCCCTGCCCCTACCCTGACCAAATTAGGCAGCAAATGAAAATTTACCAGCGGCTGAAGCTCCTTATTTAGATATTGTTTAGATTTGGTCTGTGCTGTCATGCTACATCGTTTCACATCTTTAGAAATTTGCATATCAGCCAAAATAGCATGTTATGTAAAAATATATCAGAATAGATTTGATATTTATTGGTTGGGTTTTAAAAATTAAAGTGAAGCAGCATCCTGCAAAAAAAGAACACTCAGTGGAAGTGATGGGGGGTGGCGGTGTTAATCTTTGCTTGGATATTAACTGGATCTGTGGCCTAGGCAATCACTTCACCTCTCTGGACTTTCATCTTTAAAATGAAGACCTGAAAAAATAATCCAGCATCAGCTTCATAAGCATTTGCAGAAGACAAGCAGGAATTAGAAACCCGAAAAAGCAAACAAACAAACAACAGGATTGTAAGGAAATAGGGCTTGATGGAAATCTGAAGATATTTATATTTAAAATTTTAAAGCCAAATAAAACATTTGGCAAGTTTATTGCAAAGGCAGCCAGGATGACCTTTTCACAACAGGTTCTTTAAGCTTCGTGCTGCATTCAAATATTACGACCCGAAAAAATAATGTTTTGGTGTATTGGGGGCTTTATAGAAATGGTAACTGTTTTCTACAAAAGTTCACACACCTGTTTAATTTCATAATATTTCAAATTCAAAATTTTATTATGATGAATCATGGCAATATTTTATTACACAAAAGTACTGTATTTCCTGTTCCCTGTCTACCACAAAGATTTTCTAGAATGAGTAATTTATTGAGTCATTGTCTTGGTTTACTTCAAGGAAAAAGATTTATTCAGAGTGAGATTGAAATCTGTCTTCTGCCCCTGACTTCATAACAGGGAGTTCGGATTTCCCACATGTATCCTGACAGGACTGTATGGCGTAGCCTCTTCACACTCTCCAGGACTAGCATTTTTTTATAGTCATTATTGTCCACATGTGTAGAAGATAGATGTCTGACATGGAAGGGAGCAGAAAGAACCAAAAGAAAAAAGATGTAATTCATCCTAAAGTACACGCAGCATTTATAGCCACTTTTTCTCTGGAACAAGCCAGTAGCTAAACAATAGGTTTGTAAGTTAACTCCTTCGCAATGACAGCCCAGAACTTACACGTTCACTGTGTCAGCAGAATCATCTGTGTAATCTTGATTGCTACCTGATTTTATTAAACTTCTCTTAGTATTTATGCCTATCATTTAAAATACGTGTGCCTATTCCCATACCCACTCACTAAACATGTATAAATGCTCTAGAGAACTTGAGATCTTAATTAAGAGCACAGACAGGAATCAAAAGGTTTAAACCCAGTTGTCCTTGAGAAGGAAACTGTTTACACATCTTTTTGTCATGGGTTCTCTTGCCAGTCAAGCCACCAGAGAGGGCTAAGCTTAGCTGATTGACAGCCAGAGACCAGACAGTGGATCATGCCTCCTTCCTGGGCAGAAGGGCTGGGTGAGCAGAGTGAATGCAAGAACAGAAGAGAGAGGGAGAGCCCCACAGAGACACAGTGAGGCTGTGAGGAGGTAGCGCACAAGCTACCAAGACAGCGCAGCCCAGCATGCCAGGGACCCTGCCAGGTGCACTGAGAAGCTTCAGTGTCGCCAGTTTGCTTCTACACTGCTGGGTTTTCTCCACTGCCCCCAATATGCTAAGTATCTGCTACTCTTATTAAAAACACACACTCCAGGACAAATAAAATTTCATCAGTACCATGTCCTTCCTGGCACAGTTCAGACAGGCTGGAAGTCTCAAATATCTATAAACACTGAAGGAAAATTAAGAAAACATCAATTCACAGAATGTAGCCAACATATAAATCAGCTTTCCAAATGACAGGTTTCAGATCGCAAGGAAACCAATAGGAATTGCAAAGAACTTTACTAGACCTAAAATTCTCTAGCCTGTGACAAGCTGCCTCAAATTTCCTTCCTATTCTTTAGATTCACCCACCGCCATCTTACTTTCCTCCCCTATTGTGATTCTCTAGGAAATGCCAAAAAAATCTAGTTCAGATTTAGATTCCCCACACCTCCCCCAATTTCAGTATACAGTGTCCTATTCATAACTAAATTACAACTCACTGTACCCCCAAAACACTAATTCCTTCCTAGTCCTGGTTATCATCTATGTAGTGTTCTGGAAACTTCAATGAAATAAGACCCCACCCATAGGCTCAGGCAAGTGTGCCTTTAAATCAAGGTCACATATTGAAATATGTAATGACCATTATCAATGATTCTTAAATTGGGGCTATGTGAGAACCACCTTGGGGCCTTGCAAATGCAGCTCCCCCTTCTTCCCACCCTGATCATTCTTCTGCAGCCCATCTGAAGTAAGAATGTGTGCAATTACTAGAACACACTGGGGAAAATGCTGTCATAATGAAACAGGAACCATGAGAAACATTCAGTCCCTGTGGGATCGTTTTCTCTTTGAAGTCACGGGCCAAGGCGAGAGAAAGAAATGCTGTCAAGTCAGTCAGATGCACAGTCAATTCATTTTCTCCCCGTGCTTCCAAATCCATAGTCTAAGCCAAATTCCCAGAAGTTTCCATTCCAACAGTGAATCCAAAAATGTAGAGCTCTACCAGCCTGGTGAGCAATGGTTTCCTGAATCACATAGATTTGGACCTATTTACGTATTGCTTTCAAAATCTGGAGTAACTGTGCTTTGCTTTTCCTGTTCAACATTGTGTTCACAATTTTGCCTGCCTATAGGCTGTGCTGTTTCCTGAGAGTCTTGTAAGACACTGTCTCCTGAGTGAAGGCCTGAGAACCATGTGGAATCACCCAGAGAAAGACCTAAAGATTATAGTCTTAAAGACAGAGAGTGGGAGAAACAAGTGGGTGATGCATCAACTCAGTCTCACACACCTAGCACCCATCTGGCAGGCTTATGGCTGCCAGTGCCTTTCCAGACACATATGATTAGGTCAGTCCTGGTACCTGCTCCAGGGAAAGCACAGATCTAAGACAGCAGCCCAGGGCCAGCCACCAACTGGAGATAGATACACAGGAAGCATGATTTGTGTACTGACTCCCCACTTATCACAGATATAGGTCAGATGGCAAGTGTTCCACTTGCTTCACCTGTAACCTAGAGGGCATACCAGCTGAGCTGGCATTTATAGTGGTTGTCCTCAGGGCACCTCCCTTTGTGAATGAAATGGCCCATCTCCTACCATCTGGTGTCCCAAAGCACAGAGTGAGCAGAAGGCATTTTAATTATCATGAATCTTCAGGAGAGGACAGATGAAAAGGAAAAGAGAAAGAGCCTCATGACTGAGTGAATTAGGTCCTTGAAATTCACCAAAAGCAGCCTCCTCCTTGCGTCTGGATGAGGACAAAGGGGCAGATGCAGTCAGTTACCTCCCCAGCCAGCGGCTAAGGGACCTGAGGTGTGGCCTTGAGCACAGCAATGGACTGTCTGGTAGGACCACTGCTTTCCATGCCACATCACAGCTACTTTGCAGGATCTCCCTGGGGATTAGTACTATCATCCTTCCCAAAAGAAGTAAACTGAAGCGCAGGGAATGTGGGAAACTTGACAAAGTCCTTGGCACTTAGAGAGGAGTCTAGACTCAAGCCTGGGTCTATTTGACTCGAAAGCCGATGTATTTCAGCAGTTCACAGGGTAGCAGTTCACAAGCTTTTTGCGATCAGGACCTCTTCGCACTGTCTAAGGTTATTGAGGACCCCAGAATGCCTTTGTTTTTGTTGAGATATATATATATATATATATATATATATATATATATATATATATATATATATATATAATTATTATTTACCATCTTAGAAATTAAAACTGAAAAAATGTTTAAATATGCATTTATTAATTCATTTTTCCCCCTTCTACTGCTCCCCCCCCCCCATACTCTGGTTCAAGCCATTGTTTCTCAGTCTAGTTGTGTAGGACACAGCTCCCTGGCCCATGCTGATATTATGAGCTTTGCACTCCCCCCCGGCTGAGGCAATTGGCCACCAGTCAGTCGTCGGCTGCCGTCCACTCACACTGACTACTGGCTGCTCACGCTGGCTGCCAGCCACTCATGGAGGCACTCAGCAGCCCAGCTCCGGGGAGAGATGTTGTTCACAATCTTAGCTGTAGAGGGCCCATGTGGGAATCGAACCAGCAACCACAGTGTTAGGAGCTCAGTGCTCCAACCACCTGAGCCACTGGGCCAGCCCTATTAATTCATTTTAAATTAACATTACAGATTACAAAAATAATCTGTTTTATGAAAAATAACTTAGATTATTATGCTAAGAGAAAGAAGTCAGAGAAAGTCAAGACCTATATGACTTCACTCATATGTGAGTTAGAAAACTGAAAGCAACAAAGGAACAAGACAAACAAACAAAGAAACAAAATCTCATAGACATAGACAATAGTTTAGTGGTTACCAGAAGGTAAGGGGGGAGGAGGGTGGTAGGTGAGGGTAAAGGGGTCAAATAGATGGTGATGGAAGGAGAAGTGATTCTGGGTGGTGAACACACAATGGGATATATAAATGATGTATTACAGAATTATACTTTTGATATCTATGTAATTTTACTAACCACTGTCACCCCAATAAATTTAATAAAAAATAATAACTTTATTGTTCAAAACAAAGGAAAATAATGAGAGCAACATTGCTTTACAGTTTTGCAAATCTATTTACTATCTGGTTAATAGAGAATTCTTGCATCTACTTCTGTGTTCAATCTATTACAATATCATCATGTAGCCTCTAGAAAACTCCACTGGATAACTCATGAGAACAGTGAAAAATACCTCAGTGTTATTTTGAAAATAGTTTTTTCCTTGACCACCCCCTGCAAGAGTGTCAGGAATCCCAAGGTTCTCTAGACCACACTCCGAGAAGGGCTGCACTGTGGCACACAGCCTGCATGGGGAGGGGAGGTTGGGTCTGCCCTGGGCAGGTCCCCTGACATTGTTGACTCCAGAACCCCTTCACCAATGCAGGCCAGTCACTTAAACTATGAACCACTGTGCAGGTAGGTCTTAGAAACATTACTTTAAGGATCTCAGGGTTGAGGCTTTCTCTAAGGAGAGGATGTGGGCCCCAATGTGGGCCCCAAAGAGCAACCTTGTCACTCTTATGGTGACTGCGGGGCAGTGCTTCATAAAATGTGGGATTGCCACACCCTGGGAGGCCAGGCACGGCTCCTCCCCTACCAGCTGGTCCAGCCGGAGGCCCCACCTTCTGAGTATTACTTTCCACAACTTGTGTTCAAAATAATTAGAGGCGTTGATTACAACGTGCTGCTTTTAATTTTCATTGTGCAAGTATGGACCTTCACACACGGCGGGGCAAGCAGCCGGCACTGCCTGCTCGTCTTCAATGTGGTTGAGCACAGTCAGGGTAGTACTCAGGACACTGACCATCAAACAGAAGTTTCAAGCAAGGGAAGCAAGCGGGGCCCAGCGTCAGGTTAATAAACTGAAGCCGATGAATGGAGATGAGGACCCAGCAGGGAAATGCAGCAAATGGAAAGGGAGGCCAGACCCACCGGTCCGGGTCAGGCTGCCATGGTCAATAATACAGACGCCTGCCAACTCAGTTCAAGGTGAAGAGCATCACAAATCAAAATCAGAAAGGGCCAGGAGGGCCGGGGCTTGGCTCCCATCCTGAAATGCTCTGTGGGCAGCGAGAGGCTTCTTTGATCTCAAGGTCCTGGTTCACTGGTTGCTCCACCTCAGGCCATCTGGCGTCCTTACAGACTCTATCTGGCATCATTTCTATAATAGAATATTATGTACTTACAGTCAACTTTACCAGTAGTTAACTTAAATTTTGTTAATTTTTGAAAATAATATTTCATGTCAGCTTTGAGCATTTGAAGATATCTATGTACATCTTTCTAGAACTACAGTTTCCATTAACTTTACAAATTTTTCCTTTAGGTTCAAAGTGATCTGTTTCCTATTACTTGGGCTTTTAAGTAGTTTTCCTAACTTTTTAACATTTCCTCACTTTATAGCTAGGCTACTTATGTGGGAACAATTTATAATTTAAGTTAGAGAAGTAAGTTAGAAGTAACTTGTTTGAACCATAAACAACTGCCAGTGGAGGACAAATACAAAAGAAATACTTACTTCTAGCCACCTGTCATTCTATTGCAGACAAGCATAGCCTTTTGTCAGCGCAGTCAGCTGTCACTTTATGGCCATCAATTCAGTAATTAAAAGGTTGCATTTCCATTTGTCTCAGCACCAGGTGTTTATCTGGCAAGTCTGCATTGAGTGCCCATTAAAAGCAAAACCACGGAAAGTAAGTTGCTTTTTGAGACAGTTTAACATTGTCAGTCTTCTGAGGGGTCAAAACAGACTGTCAGAGCTTCCACCTAGCCTTTGTTCACCAACTTTCTTCTTTCTCTCTTTGTTCCCCTGCCTCTCCCTCATTCATTAAATAAACATTTAGTAAGCAGCTTTATGTAATTAGAAACTGTTTTCTCCCCAGTGCAAAGCTTTATGGTGTTCAGTGCTGAGACCTGGCAAGTAGCACATCTTAGAAGTTCATGGCCAGGGCACAGCTGGCTGCACGTCTTCCACCTTGACATTAACATCATCTTTTATTACTCATTCTTCTGGGTCCCCTTAATGCCCTCGACCAACCTGCTAGCCATCCTCAGGAAAAGGAAAGAGCAGAGAGCAGTTCCAGGAGTAGTTTCTGAGAGTACGTGAATCTGTGTTTATATGCGTGTATATACACATACGCGTAGTGTGTGTGTGTGTGCATATATCCTTGTGTACATATAAAAGTCTCACAAGTAAGTTCGCAAACTCATCCTAGAAAAACTGCTACATACCTCATTGCTGAATATCACTACAATCATCTTCAAAATAATCCCCTTGGGAAGCTATGAACCAACGACAGCGCCTAGTCCACCCTCAAAGCAATTTTGGAACTCCTTTTTCTTGAATGGCAATCAGACATATCGTCCTATTACCCTTGATGTCATGAATGTCATCAAAATGTCTTCTTTTCAATATTTCTTTTATCTTCAGGTAAAGAAAGAAGTCATTGGGGATCAGATATGATGAGTAGGGAGGGTGTTCTAATGCAGTTATTTGTTTACTAACTGAAAACTCCCTCACAGACAGTGCCGTGTGAGCTGGTGCATTGTCGTGATGCAAGAGCCATGAATTGCTGGAGGAAAGTTCAGGTCATCTAACTTTTTCATGCAACCTTGGCAGCATTTCCAAATAGTAGACTTGGTTAAGTGTTTGTCCAGTTGTTCCAAATTCATAATGAATAATCCCTCTGATATCAAAAAAGGTTAGCAACATCGTTTTGACTCTTGTATTGGACTGACAGAAATTTATTGGTCGTGGAGAATTGGCTGACTTCCACTATGCACTTTGACGCTTTGTTTCAGGGTTGTATTGGTACACCCACATTTCATCACCAGTGATAACATGGCCCAAAACATCATCTTGCCTCTTCAAAAGGTCTTGGCAAACTTCGACTCTTCTTTGCTTTTGTTCATTGGTGAGATCCTTCAGGACTATTTTTGCACACAATTTTCTCATGCTAAGATTTTCAGTTAAGATTTCCCTGTTTCTCTATTGATGTTTACTTGGTCTGCTATGCTTCTCACAGTTAGTTGACGATTTTGACACACAATTTGATGAATTTTTGCAATGTTTTCATCAGTTCTGCTCATTACTGACCACCCTGACCTCTCTTCATCAGTGATGCACTCTCTCCCTTCATAAAAATGTTTAATCCATGTGTACACTGCCATTTTCTTCATGGCATTATCCACAGAGATTTGGACTAACATGTCCTTAATTTCACTTTCACTTTTGTCAAGTTTCACAAGAAATGTAATGTTTGTTCATTGCTCTAATTCAAGCTCAGATATTCTCGTGACGGCACACAAAAACACACAATAATGACAGCAAGACACCGCCACACGTCTACATGAACACAGTTCTGAGACACTGATATACCAAGGTTATGAAACCTTACCAAGTTGTGCAGTGCTGCCAATGTAAGAGAACGGTGGCAAGTTTGAGAACTTAATTGTTGGACCTAGTATGTGTATATATATGCATATATGTGTATATATGTGTGTACATATATATAATTACCTTAAACTGTTTTATAGTATTCTTATATTATTTCAAAATATTAATGCTCTGTTTCTACTGGTATCTGTTAATATTAGGAAGGTTAAACAACGTGTGTGTGTGTGTGTGTGTGTAGAAACAGATAACATTGATGATAGATGATAGATAGAAAATAGATGATAGATAGATAGATAGATAGATAGATAGATAGATAGATAGATAGATAGATAGATGATAGATAGATAATTGATACATTTTTAGAGTACCATCCCTTCACTCCATGATTAGGAACCAGAAAACTTGACCTGAAGTCTTATTTAGCAGCCATCATGAGCAGCAAACCTTTCTGTCTTGCCTGAGTGTCCAGTCTGAAGAAAAATTAAGTAAGCAAACTTCCATTTCCATGCTGACTACAGAAATGCCTTTGTGTCCATTTATCATCCTAATCCTATTGTTGTTATTTTTATTTCTGTACGCAACACATAACAAGATCCACATGTCACATGCCTGAGCTGCTCAGTCCAAGCTTATATCATTTCTCAATAGTAAGACTTTGACCACAACTCTCAACATATTCAACTCTCTATTCCTGCATGTCTTGCTGGCTGCTTTGTAGATAAGAAAAAGAAAGTAGATATCTAGGGGGCAGAAGAATGACGATAACTCTTGCAAGGCATTCACGTGCCCATCATGACAGAGGCATAAGCATAAGCTGTGTTCAGGTCCACTTCATTCAAGCACTATATTTATACTTACTTGCCTTGCTGCCACATAGAGACAAGCACCAATTACATCTTTGATGTTGTGGTGTGCTGTGGCTTTATGTGACTTGACACCTTCCCCAAATCTCTGTCTCTCCACAATGGAAAAAAATGCCTGTTATAATTTGTTCAAAAATGTGATGCCTTAATACATTGGATGATTTAGACATTTCTTTTCAAGTGTTTCTCTGTTTGGTGAGAATGAAAAGTTGTTTGCCTGAAATGCCAGTGATATCCTACTTCTCCTAACACTCTTTGGACCAGAGGAGAAACCCTCTCCTCCTCTTTTGAAGTCAAGCTGTCAGTACTGTAACAGTCAGATTAGACATGTGTAACAAAGAATTAGGGCTGAAAGCCTAGATGGGCAAGCTGAGAGAGAGGCAAAAGAAAGCGCAAGGAAATCTAATAGCAGTAGACAATAAAGCCACTGCCCACATTGGGATTTTCTCCCTGAAAAACTTAAATTACAGTTATGATGGCAGCTGTCATTAGGAAAGCATAGCTAGTTGGCTTTATTATTTGCTTCCTGAAACTGCAAAAATCCCATCACCTTTTTTATGGTGAGGATAGCTAAGAGATGCCAGCTTGACAACAGCCCGTTGCTTCCACAGTTCTATTAGTTATATAGCAACAAGTTGAGAAAGAAAGACACTATAATTCATGAGTCGTATGGTATTTAACTCTGAGGACTCAGCTGGCCCTGATTAGCTAGTGAGGCATTGCATTCTACTGATGACACACACTCTTGATGCTTTTCAATTCCTGAATTCCTTTAATTTTGGAATATGATTATGACCAGGGTGTCTGAACAAGGAGTTAAACTCAGAACTATACTCTTAGTCCAAGAAAAGTGTGGCTTGCCCACAATCGAGTAGCTCTACAATAATAATTTCACTGCTGCCACTTCAGTGGTGTGTTCTGAGGGCTTCTGTTAAAGAACACATACAGTGACCCTAGTGACATTGAGGCAAGTGTCTTCTTTTCTAAGTGAGCCCTTCTGTTTGCACGCAGGACTGACCAGCATCGCTACCACACAGCAATGAATATAATCAAGGTCATGTGATGCTGAGCCATCATTAAAACACACCTAGATTTTATAATTTTAACTAATTTGCAATTTATCAGTCAACCCTGGGTTCAGCAGTGAGATGTCTCTTTTCCTCCTCAGCCTTTGGATGTAGAACATCTGGTTAGAACCAGGAACTTTGGATAAGAGTGATTTGACAGTAATAAGACTTGTAAAATTATCTAGTTAGTACTATAATAAGGACAATCAGGAATATTAATGGGAAAGTTTAACTTTGGTTTATCTAAGTTGATCTAACATACATAGACTGCCAGATGCTGGAGAAACCCAGAAGTTACTAACGAGATCAAGCACTGCACAGGCTGCTTCTTTTTCCTAAATAGTTCAGTTAAAAGATCTCTTGATTTTTGTTCCATGTTGGATTTTTAAATTAAATTTATTAGGGTGACAGTGGTTAATAAAATTATATAGGTTTTAAGTGTACAATTCTATAATACATATTGCATTGTATATTCACCACCCAAAGTCAATTCTCCTTCCATCACCATGTATTTGACCCCCTTTCCCTTCTTCTACCACCACCCTATCCCCTCTTACCCTCTGATAACCATTAAACTGTTGTTTTTGTCTGTGAGTTTTTCCTTGTTTGTTTGTCTTGTTCGTTTGTTGCTTTCAGTTTTATAACCCATATATGGGTGAAATCATATGGTTCCTGAGTTTTTCTCTCTGACTTATTTCGCTTAGCATGATAATCTCAAGAACCATCCATGTTGTCATAAATGGCAGTATTTTGTCTTTCTTTATGACTGAGTAATATTCCATTGTATATACGTACCACATCTTCTTTATCCAATCATCTATCAAAGGACATTTCAGTTGTTTCCGTGTCTTGGCCACCATGAATAATGCTTCAATTAACTTAGGGGTGCATATATCTTTACAGATAAATTTTTTCGGATATTTTGGGGTAGGTACCCAGAAGAGTGATTGCTGGGTCATATGGTAATTCTATTCTTAATTTTTTGAGGAACCTCCATACTGTTTTCCATAGTGGCTGCACCAATTGTCATTCCCACCAGCAGTGTATGAAGGTTCCTTTCCTCCACAGCCTCTCCAGCACTTATTATTACTTGTCTTGTTGATAATAGCCATTCTAACAGGTATGAGGGGGTATTGTGGTTTTGATCTGCATTTCCATCATAGCTAGTAAAGTTGAACATCTTTTCTTATATCTGTTGGCCACATGTATGTCTTCTTGGGAGAAGTGTCTGTTCAGGTCCTCTGCCCCAATTTTAATTGGATTGTTTGGTTTTTTTATTGTTGAGTTGTATGGGTTCTTTATATATTTTTTATATTGGGCCATACAGGAGTTTTGCTTTTATTTTTGCTTTTACACTTCTGTAAAGAAGTATCATCATGCCCATTCTTTATTGAAAGACAAAACGTAAGCAAAGAAAGGCTTTGGTGGGACTTTAAATATAGGACCAATTGATTCCATCTCATGATATTTTAATAGATGCCCATGTGTAGTTAACCTGAAGACATGATACCAACATTCAAAAGCAGGTCCATACTTACCCAGATTAATGGCATAGTAAGTAAAGTTATGAATAAGGAGCTACTTCAGTCGCAAACCAAGTTAGAGTTAGATTAATATTGCTGCACCAAAGCTTATCTACAAATGTATTGCTTAATCTTGATGTAAACTCCCTGTTACATTATTTACCACAGATAGAATGCAGGTAATTACAGAAAAAAGTATAAGTGGTAAAAAACAGAAGTCCTCAGTTGAGGTAAAACATTTTTTGAAGGCCAATTACATACTACAAACTCTTATATCTCATGTAATCCTCCTAGCAATCCTTGGAAGTTAATATTATTATTTCAACCAATGAAAATGATGTCCAGGGAAGTGGAAAATTTTGCCCAAATTCACACTCTAGGAAGTGGCGGACCCAGGTTATATAGGAAATAAAAGAGAAAGAAAGCATGAGTCACTGAAAAAAATGTTGGCTCAGAAGTTAGGAATCCTGGCTTTGCTACTTACTAATAATATCTCAGGATGAGGAAGATGAGGGATTGGGGGCAGGAACCAGGAACAGCCCCTCCGAGTGGGGTGGTGCAGGCCCTGAAGGAGCAAATACAGCCACAAAAGGAACCAGAAGTCCAGAGCATCAGGTGGAAGTATTTCCAAAGGATGTGGACACAATGGTCCTGAGACAGCCTTGAGGTCTCCTGGCAGGTGGGCAAAGTTTGGCAGCCAGGAAATGAGCAGTCCAAGCTCAGGGCCTATGGGAAGGTAGCAGGGTCCCAGATATGGCCAGAACTCAAAGATAGAGCTGCAGCCTCAGGAGGGAGTCTAAGTCAGGTCCTGGTGTCCAGGAAGGACTAAGATACTAGACATAGGACCAAGATGGAAACTGAGGCACAGAAACAAGGTATTCAATTACTCAAACTGGGATACTGGGGACCTACTCTTAGGAATGAGGCCAAAGCTGTGTGTCAAAGTGGTGTCAAAAAGATATCTCAGACCTGGAGTTTCTTAAATCTTTCCTGCCCAAGTGAAGTTTCACCCTAGGAATTGGGACTGAGCCTGAGGTGGGACAAGAAGAAACTTCAACTCAGCTGCAAAAGAAACTAAAACTTAAATACTTCTGTTGCAGCAGTTTCTGCCTTTAATCTCTTTAACTGACTGTCCCAGCCACAATGAAACATATCTTCATCTGTTTGAAATAAATTGTGT
Organism: Rhinolophus sinicus; assembly: GCF_057876585.1. NCBI lineage: Eukaryota > Metazoa > Chordata > Mammalia > Chiroptera > Rhinolophidae > Rhinolophus > Rhinolophus sinicus. The sequence goes on along the minus strand of NC_142507.1, from coordinate 21,947,081 downwards.
TGAACAATCTGACTGGAGCTGGGAGATGATGGAGAATTGCTTTATTTCTTCTGTGGGAGCTGTGGGTTTTTACAGGTGATGTCCAGAAATTTCTGACCACAGTATTTTGGGTTACATTTAGCCAGAGTGAGCTTCAATCAGTAAAAAGAAGACTTGGGACATGATGATTTCCACAGTACCTTCTAGTTTTAAGTCTCTGAGTTTGTAAGTGTCTTGAATCAACAAGAATAGATACTGAAATGTGATTTGTCTGGAGAGGTCAATGGAACATGAAACAAGGGTTTGGATTTTGTTTTGTGTTTTAAGCTGCCTTTGACTTTCATTTCCTCAGCTATAAATTGGCGATAGAGGGATGAGTTCTTTAGGCATCCTAAAGTAATTTAAACTAAATAAATAAAGCACTCCTTTGCTTGGGTGATACACATACTATAAATATTGAAAATAGTGGAAATCTATGACCCTAGGATCTCTTTCTAGAAAATACAAGGAGAAAAATAAAGTAATTGTTGATTTAAAAAAAAAATAGAAGGACGAGAGATAGCTTTCATTCAATTCCAACAGCCAGAAAGAACAGAGGGTTAGGAAGTTCTGATTGCTGAGAAGTGGTGAAAGCACAGCTGCAGAAGAAACTAAAACTTAAATACTTTTGTTGCAGTAGTTTCTGCCTTTAATCTCTTTAATTGACTGTCCCAGCCACACTGAAACACATCTTCATCTGTTTGAAATAAATTGTGTTGAACAATCTGACTGGAGCTGGGAGATGATGGAGAATTGCTTTATTTCTATTTGCCATGGCTACTTGATTTCTCTCTACAATCTAGCTTTTGAAAAATAAGGCCTTTGAAATGAAGACGAAAAAAGTTCTCTCTGTTGCTTGAAGTCCTCTCCTCCCGTTTCTTGACTCACCATCCTTCTCATTGTATCTTTCAGGCACCCCCACCCCAAGTCCTCTGCTGCTCCTGGGGGAAGGTGCTTGTGAGCCTATCGTTGTCTTCTTCACTCATTCTCCACTACCTTCCTCAACCATCCACTTACTGCATTTATACACTAATGATTCCAGCTTTGATGTCTTCCTGGGCTCCAAGCCCCCACTTTGGGCTCTCCTGGGAATTCTGACACATGCACAAGAACCAAGTCTGTCACAATCCTCAGCTCCGAAGCACCTCCCACAACCTTTCTTTCCTTGGACCACCCTGTCTTGGCCAGCAGCTTCTGCAGCCTTTCTGACACCCAGGCTGGTAATCTGAGCTCTATATCTTCCCCTCATGCGTGTAAGCTGTCACCAGGCTTTCCAGTTTATGTCTGTACTGCTCCTCATGTCTATCCCCACCTATCCCTGCTCTACCTCAACCTCTCCCACCTCTCACCTGGACCCTGACAGGTCTCCCAGCTCCTATCTCTCTAACCTGAATCTATTTACTGATATCAAAGTTACCTCCCTAAAACACAGGGTTCCTCACGACATTCTGCTCTAAAATTTAAAGTTGGTACCTCTTGAATACAGGATAAATTCCACATAATTGGTTTGGATTCAAACCCATCATGACTTTTCTTCCAAACTGTATTGCAAGCTGTTCCCTACCTTAGGCCACCATGGAGCACACACTTCCAGCATGCCCAGAACTACCCTTGTTGAGACACAGCACACACACACACAAACCCACCCCAACCCCAGGTTTTATGCCTTGGTCCAGTCTCTGTTTATGCCTCACCCAGCAGCACCCTGAGTTAGAACCAGCTTTTTCTCCCTTGTGCTCCTCCGTCACATTGCTTTGACTACTATTTAACAATTATTTAATTTTGTCTGACAATTACATTTGCAAACTTGCCACTGTGCACTTTCATTGGCAGCACTATACAAACAGCTCAGTGAGGTTTCATAACCCTGATATATCAGTATCTCACCGCTGTGTTCATGCCGATGTGTGGCAGTGTCTTGTTGAGTGACGTTCATTATTGTTGTTGAGTGTTTTGGGGTGCCACCATGAGAATGTTAGAGCTTGAATTAGAGCAATGAACAAACATTAAATTTCTTGTGAAACTTGGCAAGAGTGGAAATGAAATCAGGGACATATTAGCCCAAGTCTATTGGGATAATGCCATGAAGAAAATGGTAGTGCACAAATGGATTAAACAATTTTCTGAGGGTAGAGAATGTGTCACTGGTGAAGACAGGTCAGAGTGGCCAGTAACGAGCACAACTGAGGAAAACATTGGAAACATTCATTAAATTGTGTGTCAAAATCATCAGCTGACCGTGAGAAGCATAGCAGACCAAGTAAACATCAAAAGAGAAACAGGGAAATCTTAACTGAAAATTTTGGCATAAGAAAGGTGTGTGTAAAAATGGTCCCAAAAGAAGTCACCAGTGAAAAAAAGCAAAGGAGAGTTGAAGTTTGCCAAGACCTTTTGTGAGGTAGGACGATGTTTTGGTTATCATTGATGATGAAACATTATGACCCTGAAACAAAGTGTCAAAATGCACAATGAAAGTCAGCCAATTCTCCAGAAAAGTTCCATCAGTCCAAATCAAGAGTCAAAATGATGTTGCTAACCCTTTTTGATATTGAAGGGATTCTTCATGGTGAATTGGTACCAACTGGACAAACAGTTAACCAAGTTTACTATTTGGAAGTGCTGAAAGGCTATGTGAAAAAGTTAGACCTGAACTTTTCGCCAACAATTCATGACTCTTGCATCACAACAATGCACCAGCTCACATGGCACTGTCTGTGAGGGAGTTTTTAGCTAGTAAACAAATAACTGTATTAGAACACCGTCCCTACTCATCTGATCTGACCCCAGATGACTGTCTTTACCCAAAGATAAAGGAAATATTGAAAGAAAGATATTTTGATGAGATTCAGGACATCAAGGGTAATAGGACGACAGCTCTGATGGCCATTCCAGAAAAAGAGTTCCAAAACTGCTTTGAAGGATGGACTAGGCACTGTCATTGGTGCATAGTTTCCCAAGGGGAGTACTTCGAAGGTTACTATAGTGATATTCAGCAATGAGGTAGGTAGTACTTTTTCTAGGATGAGTTCACGAACTTCATTCTCAGACCTCGTACTAATGATAGTTATTTGCATGCCTACTGAGACTAGAAATTTCTTGAGTGCCATCTCCAAGGAAGCTACAAGTTTCTTGCATCCTTGATGGTAGTTAAGGGGCTGGGCCGTGGACAAGGACTCCTGGGACCTGAAACCTGAATCTACTACTAATGAGCTCTGGATTGTTGGGCAAGTGACATAATTATTTTCCCTTCACTTTCCTGATGTGTAAAATGAGGATCATAACTGATCCACCTCATCAGGTTTTAGTGAAAAGCACTCAGTGAATTTTCAAAATGGAATTCTTCCAAGAAAAATTTGTTAAATCCAGGGACTCGGTCACATGTAGACAATCCAAGAAGGATGTGAGGTTGGAATGTTTCTGCTAGTTCCTGGTCAATTGACCACTTGCCTATCTGATAGTGATGCCCAGGAAACAAAATGGAAAAGCAGACCAAAACTGAAAACCCAAACTCCTTGGCTCTGTGGGAATGAGACCAACCTCAGGAAGTAGGTCCGCATACTCCTCCTTTCTCCTGACAGTGCCTGTTCTCAAGCTGAGTGAAATGGAATTTGATAAAGGCTATTGGCACTTCATCACCAGTATAGGGCAATGGCCCAGGTGCAGTAATGATCAATCACAGTGGATGCCCAAGGCCCCCAGGCCCAGACCTGCCTGACAACTCCCAGGCTGTGCTCACTCATGAAGGACAGCAACAAGATACCTTGTCAGCTCATGGACATGGAAATGGCTTCCCTGAAAAGCCCACTTCCCTGGAAGATGCTCATCTAAGGAGATCCACATTTAGTCTCCCCAAATCATAGGGAGACTACTCAGGAAAACATTGGATCACGTTTCAACCTCTTTAAAGCAGTTCAAAATTGTTGAGGGCTCCGGAATGTAAGGAATTCTGAAATCTGTGGCTGGCAGTTGGAAAGGTGCAGAGGGTAGATGCTAATTCACGTGGAGTTATGCGTAAATCCCTTGACTAGTCACTGAGGGAAAGTAGAAAAGTTTATAGACCCACAGTTTATAGACTGAGTCCTAAACCAGATCTCCATAGGCTTTCATCAACCATGAAAATAAACATGTACTTGTCTCTAAATTTGAGGAGGGAGGAGACAACTGCATGATTTCCAAAGTTTTTTTTCAACTCCAATTTGTCATTCTATAAACTGTGATACTAATCAGTAGATCACAGATAAGTAGAGGGAAGTAATGACCTCTTTTATTGTAAAACATGCAAAATCCATGAAATTACAAGGGCAGAGCCAAGACTAACACCCAGGGCCCTGACTCCCGGTTCAATGTTCATTTATTTACAACATTTGTACCAGGTATCCTTGGCTTACCCAATGCCCACTGTCCCCTTCCTCCAGTCACAGAGGCCATATGACACAAATGAAACTGAAACATTTTGAGCCTTCAAAAATTCATTTATAAAAAGATATTTGGAACAATTGAAACCAAAGAGTCATCGAGTACCTTCTTGCTCATCAGTTTGATTTGAATTGGAGAATCTTGGCTCAGGAAGAATAAACCACGTTAAGGACATGAAAAATCTCAGGAATTGCCCTCACACTTCTATTCCCACCGTGCACACACAGACCTTGAAGAACTTGAACTGAAGTTGCCTGAAACAAATGATTTCCTGCCATTTTTGATGGACAACTGAAGGAGGAGAATCATTTGTCCTTTAAGGTGTCCTAGGAGGCAAAGAATAAATTTCTGAAGCTGTCCAATGTGGCTTTGATGAGAAAGTAATTAAAGCCACCAGCAGAATTGGCCTCATTGTGAGTCAGATAAGTCATTGGCAGTGATGGTCTATGCTGAAGGGAGGGAATCACAAGATAAATAAAACCAGATTCACCCTGGATTATTTAGTTGACATTTCCAGCTCCTTCAGTTACTAACATTTATTCCAAAAATCATATATATATATATATATATATATATATATATATATATATATATATATATATATATATGTATATGTATATGACAGTGTTTTACTGATTGTTTCCACTTTTTGCAGCTAAAGAAGTCAGTTGCTGTATTGGTCTTACGCCAATGACCTATCTTCACTTTCCTCTGACAGTCTTCAATTAATTAAAGTTTCTTTCCCTTATTACTTCCTTTAGTGATGACAGCAAAAGCACCCTTTAAATGTCCTTTAATATAAGCAATTTTTAAAACCTGTTTAAGTCCTTCAAAATTCAGTCTAATTTGTATCGATTTGTATAATAAGCAGAATGGCATGTTCTGTTACACAAGCAATGTTGGTGTATCTCAGGCCCACAGTTTCCACTTCTACAAGTTGATCTTGGTGACTTTTTTCTCCTTCTTGTACCAGTTATGTTTTCTGTTAAAAGATACAATAATAACAAACTAATATGGGACAAGAATATAAATTTTAAGTGAAAATATTGCTTTGATGCTTATTAGTAACGGTTCTGTGCATTATTGGTGAAGACAGGCTCATTTTCCATATACATTCAAGTTATTACTCATTTTTATATAAACCGTATCCTTTTGATAGCAGAAATACAGATTATGCTTTGATTTATGATTACATGTTATAAATTCCCTACATCATAAAGAAATAATGAAGACACGTCATTAACTCGATCTTTAATTGTGTCTTCTACAGTAGAAGAGAAATCTCATCAGAGATTATGTCTGCAAATCAGTTATTAATACATTAAGATGCATGAAGAATCAAGGAAATGATTAACAGATCAAATAGAAGCCTTGTCTAACATCAAGTTTCCCAGCTGCATCTTGGTCCTTAAAGGCAAGATTTATTCACATATTCACAAATCAGATATTTATTCAGCATTTGCAACACGCGAGCCTCATTTTTGGGACCGAGAGGAATTAAAACATCAGTAGCAGTGACTTTCTGTTCTCCAGAAGTTTGTAGACAAGCAGAAAAATGACACATATCTATAATATCAGTTAAAATTTGGTGAATGCCACAAGAGAATGCTAGTGTTTTATCACAAAGGACAGGGGCAAGAAACACAATTGGAGTTTAGTAGAGGGAAGGCTTTTGCATCTTTAATATTATATTAATTATTTATTGCTGCTCAGTAAATTATCCCAAAACTTAGAGGCTTAAAGCAACAAATATATATTTTTTATTAAAATTTATTAGGGTGACAATGGTCAACAAAACTACATAGGTTTCAAGTGTACAATTCTATAATATATCATCTATATATTGCATTATGTGTTCACCACCCAGAGTCAGTTCTCCTTCCATCGCCATATATTTGACCCCCTTTACTCTCTTCTACCATCCCTCCTACCCCTTTACCCATTGGTAACTACTAAACTATTGTCTGTGTCTATGAATTTTTGTTTCTTTATTTGCTTGTTTTGTTCCTTTGTTCCCTTCAGTTTTATATCCCACATATGAGTAAAGTCATATGGTTCTCAACTTTTTCTGTCTGACTTATTTCACTTAGTATAATGATCTCCATGTTGTTACAAAAACAACAAATATTTATTATAGCTACTGCCATACAGAAGTTGGGATATGGCTGAGCTGAGATCCTCTGTCTCAAGGTGTCTTATGATCTTACAGTCAAGCTGTCCGCTGTGGCTGCAGTCTCTTTCGAAGTTTCAACTGGGGTGGAGTGGGGAGGGGAGTATCTGCTTCCAAGCTCACTAATGTTGCTGTTGGCCAGCCTCAGTTCCTTGACCTATGAGCCTCTCCACAGAGCTGCCACATGATATGATAGTTGGCTCCCTCCATGGTAAGTGGTCTAAGAGAAGGGACCCAAAATGGAAGCCACAGTTTTTTAGAAACCTAATCTTGGATGTGTTGTATTCTATTTGTTAAGTCCAGCCCACGTTCAAGGATAGGGCATTACACAAGCACATGAGGACCACGAAGTAGTGATCACTGGGGGCCCTCTTAGAGGCTGCCTACCTTGTGGGAGAAATATACTATATTTCTCATTTAAATGCTAGCAAAGGACAACAAGATTCACTGTTGTGTCTAAAGTTACCCATCTAATTTTCTAAACCTACCTTGAATCAAAAGTCTAATAATAATGCTGGAAAGGGACAAACATGTTATTTGTCTCTTCCTCAGCCTTCTACATTATTAAAGAATCATAACATTTTTTTTCCAGGCATCTCAAGGTAGGGGTTAGAAAGTAATATTGTGTTTAAGTGTCTGCAGGACAGGAGACCTAGATGTGCAGGATAGCTTTACACAGCTCCTGTCTTTGTTTCTTGTTCAGAATGTTTAGTTCTATCAAAACAGGCAGAGCTCATCTTGCATAGCTAACAATAGTCTGTCATCATGCAAAAGAAAGAACGGAAATCTTAAAGACAGCTTAACAAAGAAGTGCTAGACAACAATATATACTGCTTTTTCAAAGTCATGATTTTATGTCAGATTATTCAGATCAGGAATAAGGGAAAAGTTTTACTCTTCAGAAATTCTGATTGCCCTGTTACTTTTGTGTGAATCAGGGAGGGAAGAGGCACCAAACTGGCACATGGAGGGCAAAGTCTACACATGGGGGGTAGGTTGGAAAAAAGAATGTATTAATCCATCAAAAAACCACAGTTGTAAAAAGTCATGATTACATCAGAAGCTAAATGCATAACAGCTGAGTTATCTTCCTGTTATGTGGGAAAAGAAATAGATTCTTCATCCTCATCTTGTATTCAACAAGCATTTATTGAATTCCTATTATGGGCCAGGTGCTGAATCTGTGGATGAAGAAAAGAAACAAATCTGAATATCCATCAACAATTTATTGCTACAGGAAACCAGTATCTGCTTTTGTATTTGGAAACAATTAGACTACCTCAAAGGGTACTATTACAGAAGAATTCCTGGTCCACAACATTTTTGTTTTCTAATTTTCAAACAATTAAAACCTCATTAGAAAATTGTTTTAAGGGCAGTGATTATGTGGCGAAAACGCATAAATTATGGAGTCAGATCTACTCATAGGCTTGAACATAGCCCTGCAAGTTAAAAATTGTGACCTTGTATTAGGTTGGTGCAAAAGTAATTGCAGTTCAGACCATGAATTTAAATCATTATAACTAGGCTCAAGCACATCTTTATTAATCAAAATAGGAAGGATTACAATCACCACATTTTTGCCAACAAGAAATAAGTTCATTTATTCCTGTAGTGCAAAAATCCGTGCTTTGGGATTCAATGAACTCTAAGAAAGCATTTTCTGCATCCTGCTGGTTGTGGAAGCATTTTCCCTGCAAAAAGTTGTCAAGATGCTTGAAGAAGTGGTAGTCGGTTGGCAAGAGGTCAGGTGAATATGGCAGATGAGGCAAAATTTTGTAGCCCAATTCGTTCAACTTTTGAAGTGTTGGGTGTGCAAAGTGCAGTCATGTGTTGTTGTGGAGAAGAATTTGGACCTTTCTGTTGACTAATGCCAGCGGCAGGCATTGCAGTTTTCAGTGCATCTCATTGATTTGCTGAGCATACTTCTCAGATGTAATGGTTTAGCCAGGATTCAGAAAGCTGTAGTGGATCAGACCGGCAGCAGACCACCAAACAGTGACCATGACCTTTTGTTGGTGCAAGTTTGGCTTTGGGAAGTGCTTTGGAGCTTCTTGTGGGTCCAACCACTGAGCTGGTCATCGCTGGTTGTCGTATAAAATCCACTTTTCGTCAGACATCACAATCTGATCGAGAAATGGTTTGTTGTTGCGTAGAATAAGAGAAGATGATACTTCAAAACGACAATTTTTTTTATTTTCGGTCAGCTCATGAGGCACCCACTTGTGGAGCTTTTTCACCTTTCTAATTTGCTTCAAATGCCAAATGACCATAGAATGGTCGTGGTTGAGTTCCTCCGCAACTTCTCATGTAGCTTTGATGATTGCTCTCAATTGGTCTCTCAGTTGGTCGTTGTCAACTTCCGATGGCTGGCCACCATGCTCTTCATCTTCAAGGCTCTTGTAGTCTTTACCAAACTTCTTTGTCTTTTTTTAAAAACATTTTATTGGAGAATACTGGGGAAGTGTGTTTCTCCAGGGCCCATCATCTCCAAGTCGTTGTCCTTCAACCTAGTTGTGGAGGGCGCCGCTCAGTTCCAAGTCCAGTTGCCATTTTCAATCTTAGTTGCAGGGGGCGCAGCCCACCAGCCCATGGGCTCGTGCTCTAACCAATTGAAACATCTGGTCTTCCCTCCTTTGCCAAACTTCTTGAACCACCACTGCACTGTGTGTTTATTAGCAGTTCCTGGGCCAAATGCATTGTTGATGTTGCGAGTTGTCTCCGCTGCTTTATGGCCCATTTTAGACTCAAATAAGAAAATTGCTTATATCACTTCCATAGTCTAAAATAAATATAATATAAACAGCAAGTAATAAGTCATTAGCAAAAAAACAAAAGTGAGAAATGTGCATTAAAATGATGCATAACATAACCACATTTATTTAAGAATGTATTCCAATATCTAACAGCAAATTTCAACAATGCAAAAAACCACAGTTACTGTTGCACCAACCTAATACATAAGGCTTAAATTCATAGAGTTATGAGGATTAAATGATACAACTCTTGAAAACCCTCTAGTGCAGTACTTGGCATAGAATAGCTGTAGAGTAACTGGAAGCCACCATTATTGTTAACAATAATCACACTGATAAAAATAACTATAAGCCCATGGCTTAGAGTAATGTGGGACTAAAGCTAATGCAATAGAAACAAAGGATGGCCTTAGGAGCAAGCATAGCACTAAGCAGTCTGAGGTTATTATCATTCCACTCCCACCATCATTTTTAAGTTTGTAATTAAATTCCTGGTCTGGAATCCTGCAAGTTAAATGAATGTGTAGAACTAGGAGAGCTCTCAAGAGGAATGCACTGAAAGTGATTAAAGGGCTGGAAAATTGGGCCAATGAGAAAAGCCCACAAGAAATGAAGCTACAGAGTATGGAAAAGAAAAAAAACTATGAAGGCTTCTAACTTAAGCTATATAAAGGATGGTTGTTACTCATTTCATTTAGATTTTTGCAGGAAAAGCTTCTGGGTTAACATAGGAAGTTTCAGAATCTCTTTCAGAAGTATTTTCATTATGGATTTGAATTACATGCCTCCCCTCTTAGTTACTGCTCATTTTTTAACCTGTATGAACCATAGCTTCACAATCTCATTTTCTGGGATTGTAGTAACTGGAGAGTACTCAAGGATCTGAGTGGAAATTATTTGGCTGAGATCAATTTTACTGATAGAAAATCAGTCAGCATTAATATGCTGAAAGTGATCTGGGACAAATTGTACTGGGCAGCAGGAAGAGCTTGGTTTATTCATGGCTGGCCCATGATCATGGCTGGAAGATCATGAACAAGGGATAACGGGAAGGGGATGGTGTCAGGGGGAGAGTCCGGATCACATCAAGCAATTTGCTTTCATCGGTTACTTTTAACCGTATTGTATCTGGTCAGAAGTTTTCCATCCAATTGTTTTTAGCCAAAATATATATTTTACATGACAGAGCAGTGACTCTCAATCTGGTCTACACATTACAATCACCTGGGGAAGTTTTAAATTTTAAAATATCCTGATGCTCAGGCCACACCCCAGACCAACTTCATCAGAATTTTTGGTGTTGGGACTCGGGCATCAGAGGTTTTTAAGCTCCCCAGATGATTCAATGAGCAGCTGAGGTTGAGAGCCACTGCTTTCTATCTAAGGTAGTAGTGAGACAAATAAAAGGGCCCCCATTGAATTACCAGCATGTGGTAAGCACTGAATGAACTCTAGTTTCCTTTTTTTCCCTAAATACAGCTTTTAGGAGTCACATGGGTTTTTCCCCCTAGTGGGCATTTTGAGAATGGACTGGATAATGCCTTGCAGTCCATTCTGCCCCCAGCACATGGCTTTACAAGAAATGTTTCTTTTATTTTCTTCACAGGCTGACTAAATGGCCAAACATTTCATAAATTTGGTTCACAGATCATTCCATTCAAAAGGATGCAGTCAAATCTAAAGCTCTCTAGTACAATGTAGACAAAAACAATTGCTTATCATTGCCTAGATTTTTCTCTTTTCAAAATTTGGATAGAACGCAGACCCAAAAGTAGAAACCTGAGGAAAAAACAATTAATTATAAGCTAGTCATCATACTAACAAACTTACTTGAAATTTCAAGAAAGCAGTCACTATAGGGTATTATGATTTTGCTAATATACGTAAATCACAAAGGAAAACAGACCTATCTGAATTTAATTTAAAACCATTGCTTTTCCTCTTAAGTTTCTTGTTTTAGTTTCTGCTCAGGGGCATCACAGTTATCTGTTAACCACAGAATAAATATTCAATATTTTATATTTTTTAGGCGCAAAATATAGAAATAAGCATAGTGCACTGGTGGACCTAATATAATCTAATTGGAGAGATAGTCATTATGGTTATTTGCAAAGCAGATACTGAGTGGAACTGAGTGGGATCAGCTACACCAAAAAGGAAGACATAATTTTTATTTGGCGGACCCACAAAAGGTATCTTAAGATAGGTCCCTTGAAAACATACTGAAATTTGGATGCAGACAGTTTACTGGGGTGTGCTCAGGAACCACACTATGAGGGTGAGGGAGCAGGACTGGGGTGAGGGAGGAGCTGATGATGATGTAGTTGACACAGAGGCCTGAGCCAATCCCGGGAGCTTTACAGTGGTTCCTCATTAAGGCACGTGAAAGAGACCTCCTATCCCCACCTCAAGTAGCCATTGAATTGGATCTAGGGTGCACTCCTGAGGGGAAGCCAGCGCCTTTCAGAGGGCAATGCCCAGAGAGGAATTCAGCTACAAGCCATCAGTACCAATAGCATTTCGCACCTAACAGGAGCTCCTGATAGTTCTCCCCAAACCTGTTAATTTTCACACTTCCCCATCTCAGTTAAAGGCAATTTCATTCTTCTAGTTGTTCAAGCTAAAAGTCTTGCTGCTATCCTCAACTCCACTGTTTTTTCACACTCACACCTCTTCTATGAGCAAATTCCTGTTGGTTTTACTTAAAAATAGATCCAGAATTCAACTGTATCTCACTCCCTCCACTGCCATTATTCTGATCCAATAACTTTGTCCGGATTCTTACAATAGCCTGAGAAACTGGTCTAATTTGTCACTCTTCTTCTGTCCTTGTCCTCTTGGTCTATTTTCAACACAGCAGCTAAACTGATCCTGTTAAATGGAAAGCAAGATCATCTCATTTCACTCTGTTTAAAAGCCTTTATCATCTTCCCAGGTCTTCTCAGGCCCTCCCTGACCCACACAAAGTCAAAATTCCAAATTTAGTGAAGGATATCCTTACCTCTAGCCAACCCCCGCACTCCTCTTGTCGCTCCAAGCCTCCACAGGGTCCTAACAGCGGCTGCTCCTTCTGCCTGGATGGCCCTTCCCAGCACCTCATGACTGACTCGTACACTTCTCAAGCTTTCACTCAAGTCACCTTCTCAGCAGGCCTGTGTCACCATACTTCCCTCTGATGTTTTGCCCCTCCAGTCCTTGCCCTACTTGTTTCTTATCACCACTTATTTTCATCAAACAGCACATTTTTTAGATGTGTTTATTGACTGTCTTCCCAATGGACTATAAGCTCCATTAGGGTGGACAGGAGCTTTGTCTATTGTGTTTACTGGGTATTGCCAAGCACCTAAAGCAGTGCCTGGCATAGGATCCAAGTTCAGTTAACCAGTACAAAAACCAGGAAGGCGACATCAAATTGCAAAACTCTGAGAATACCTCATTGATGGTGTTCCGATGTAGTGGACTTATTTTTTAAAACTGACCATTCTAGAGTCCATAATTCAATATATAATACTAGTTCTAACCATTTCCATTGTAGTGTTTTGTTATTACTACTATTGTATGCAAATATTTTTGATGCATGATGTCATTGAGCTTAGCTCCCTGAGGCCTCTAACAGGAATGATACATTCTTAAGTAGATAATGAATCGATAAAATGATCTCCTGATACCTAGTTTGAATCCTACTACTTAATACATTAATAATGGATTGATTTGTTCTCCAGTAATGTCCAAATTCTCATTCTCCTCTATAACTGACCATTTTCATCAAACGAAGCTTAAAGGAAGATTTTTTGTTTTGATTTGGTTTGATTGTTATTTCTTGCTTAGGATGCTTGAGAATTGGAAGAGTAGAATGGAGATTTTGAAACTATTCCTCTATTTTTCATCAGCTTTTTCTTCCAATTTCTTCTTCCTATATCCAGCTCTTACAATAACACAATGAAAACAACACGAAGTCCTTATAAAGTTAGAGTGAAATTCTTGCTATTTGATTTTTGAAATAAGAATCACTCTAATAATTTTAATAAAAAGTCTTGGTATTTTCAGTTGAGAATTACAATAAATGTAGAAAGCCCTTTTTTGTTTTGTTTTGGTGTGGTTTGGTTTTTGTTTTAGATTTGTGGTTGCTGTTGCCTTTTAGATTAAATCCTTCTCTCTAAGAATGCAAAAAGAGCAATGAACTGAGTCAAACTTTCACAATTTTAAAAGACTGTACATAAAAGGAAGCCATGCTATCTTTCTACTCTAGAGCAAGAAAAGTCCAGAAAGGTGTTTATAAGTATCTTTTTGCTGTTGTTGTTCAAATAGTATATTAAGGTACATTTTTCTTTTATATTTAATTATCTTTATAGATTATAAAGGTTAGTACTCATCATTCTTTGTGGTTTAATTATTAAATCTGACTAATAAAGGTGAAAAATAAAAAGCATTTATAAGTAGAGTTTCTGGGCAGGAATTCCCACCTGTTCTCAGGAATATTTTTTTGCTTTCCCGTTCCCGAATCCTGAGATACAAACTGTTTTCTGTTCTCCATGATGAATTGTTTCCACAAAGTGATGGCCAATACTACCAACCACCTGGGTTCAAGGAGTAAATTTTCCCGATTTCCCGACCAACTTTTCTCGAGATTCGGGAATGGGAAAGCAAAAAAATTCCCGAGAATGGGCAGGAATTCCTGCCCGGAAACTCTATTTATAAGTAATACTTCAGAATAATCTACCAAGCTCTTACCTTGGCTTTATTAAATCCTTCTCCCCCCCTTGCCCCCCCAAAAAACTAGCAGGTAAGTTAATTAGATTTTTAATTCAAACTTTTTAACAGAATTGAATTCAAAGACTTCCTTTATTTCCCTCTTTTAGTAATAATAACACTTCACTTTAGTGAAGCACTTTGAAGTTTAGAAGGTGATTTCTTATCAGTTATCCTATCTGATTCTCACAACAACTTTTTTAAAGATTAGATACCAAATTTCTAGTAGCTTAAGCAACTGTTCAAGGTCACAAAGCAATTACTGGTAGAGCTAAATGAAAAATAAAAACTTATCCTTGAAATTTAAATCCAGGGATTTTTCTATCACTATACCATACAGCCTACTTGCTGGAGGCAGGTCCATTGAAAAAAAGAAACTTTGGATCCAACCAGTGGGCTTCAGTGATGCTCTGCAAATATTAGTGCTTCTGATCACTTCTCTCTGAAGCCTAATACAACAGCAACAAAGAACAGTGTCACCAAGAGAGACCATCCAGACCATCTGCATACACACGGCTCTCTCCCTCTCTCCTCAGGGTCTGGTCAACAGGCAACAGGTCTGTGGGCAACAGCACCCGTTGAAAATTAGGTAATGTAGTTATTTAACAAATTTAGTCTACAAGAATAGACACTGAATAATTTGGGCTAATCATCTGGTTTTTAGACTTGCGCTTGAGTACCAACACAGGCTCAATTGTATTTCCTCACCTCAAGTTGCCGCAGCAACCATGTTCAATCATAATTAACATCTGTGTATAGTGAGAAAATACTGATTTTGGTAACAGAATTTACATTTAACTAGGTCTTCAGAAGGAAGAAAGACACACTAGGGAAGCAATTACAGGTGGTAAATGACAGGGCCCAGAACAGAAGGAACTTGGTTCCAATCCCATCTCTGTTCCCTGCTACCTTAGTGTGTTCTCCAGAAAGCCCTTCTACCTTTCTGTGCTTACATCAAGAAAGATGCTATATTGATACATGTATTGATGTCCCATGAGCCTTAGGGCATAAAATAAAATCATAAACATGAAACCATTTAAAAACTATAAGTGTTGTACATATACAAGATAAAAAAATGAATGGTTCCATGAATTGAAACCATACCAAATTCAGGTACATAAAATCAAGTCTTTTTCAACTCAAATAGAATTAGCAGTGAAAAAAATTTACTAGCTAGTAGAATTGATAGGCTTCAATGAATATTAATCACTTACACTGTGAAAAATCCTATATTAAAAGGTAGAAAAATGCAAAGTTGAGGAATATTAGCCCTTAACGTCAAGTACATCACAGTACATACACACATTACACTAATAAGGAATACTTTTACAAGTGAAATACAATAGATAGACACATGCTGGGGATTTAAAGGAAGGAGAAAATACAATAGTGGGAGTGAGGACGGTGGGGAGGACTTCACAATCAATGGAGCATTTGAGCTGGTCCATGAGTAGGTATTTTAACACGTACAGACTGGGAAAGTGCATTTGAAACTGAAGGATGTTATGAACAAAAGCTAAAGGAAACAGGAAAGGAGTACAACAAGCAGTCTATGTTGACACTCAAGGAGAAGAGTCGTGCAAGAGCAGCTGAGAAAGCTGGAATCAAATGAAAGGCTTTGAATTCCAGGCTAACATCTCAGGCTATGGGAATTCCATGAGAAACTGCAAGCACAGAAATGATTCGAATTAGAGTTGCATCTCAAGAAATTTAATTTTGCAGCAAAGCATAAAAGGAATTGAAGTGGGGGGAAAACATAAAATGTGACATTAAAGAAATCAGTGAAGCCAATATGGCACTAGTTCAGTAAGAGGTAACAAGAGCTAAATGAGAAATGACTATGGGAAGGAGAGGGGTAAATAGGAGATGGATTATCTCTCTGCAGCATTGACGCACATACAATTGTCTTTGAGGTCTATCAAACTGATAGATCATATGCTCATTTTAAAATAGCAGTAAGTCCAAGACAGTGCTCCAAATCAAGGTGTATTTTAATAATATCATCTATTAAATCAACAACAAATGCCTTGAAAATTATCTTTAAATGAAATCTTGACACATCATTGAGAAATGGTGACCAGTGGAGTCAAAAGACACTTTACCTAACTTTGTAATGTAATAAACACTCACTCCTGTTCCTCTTGGAGCTTTCATCATCTCTCCTTGTCTGGCTGATCCTGTTACTCAGTTTTTAATGTCAGTTTTTACATCACTTCCTTTGGGAAACCATTGCTTGTCCTTCAGATTGAGTGCTCCTCCTATGCGCTATCCTAGGAGCCTGAACTTATACTATTTCTTGCGTAAGAGCCTGCCTTCTTCATTAGACTATAACCTCCATGAAGGTTGGGAATTTGTCCATTTTTGTTCTCATACCCAACACCTGGCTCTGTTCCTGGCATATAGGAAATGTTTACTTATTATACACTGAAGTAAGAAATGCTTTATATTGCAAGACAGACTCTTTGATATGCATGATTCTTATCAGACCCGATCAAAATCACAGGTTCTGTCTCATGAGGTCAGCTGTACACCCTCACTAAAGAGGGTCAAGAACAGATTTTCTGTGAATCAGTTCACTTGAAAGACAAGAGCTGTCAGTTTGTGGTAGTGGGAGCAAGCCTCTCTTCCCCACTCTTGGCAACCCCATTGTCAAGAGCAACCCCCAGTCCCTACAGGATCCAAATACACATCTGTGCCCTCCCAGGAGCTCAGCACAGAGGACTCTTATTTGTGTTAGCATGTGCAACTGATTGGCAATTAATTTGATTTTGCACCTGCTTAGAATCACTTCAAGGCATTGTCCTATACTCCGGGAATCTATTTCTTTAAAGTAAAGCTTTCAAAAATGTAAGGTTGCCTCTCAAACGGCTGCTCACACTTCCATAGGCAAAAGTCACGTTTGCATTCTGTAAATCACTTGTTTCAGACACATGGGCAGGGTGTCATAATCATTACTACAGCTAAGCTTTTGCATAGTTAATATGAGCTTAACACTTTATAGACGTCATCTCACTTTATTCTTACAATAATTCTATAAGGTGATATTATTAATATGTACACTTCATAGGCAAGAAAACAGAAGCACAGATAATTCAAGAACTTTCCAGGGTCTGTTTCTAATAGCTGCAGAGCCAAATATGTGGCATTAAATAAGTGGCACAGCCCATCTGACACCAGCAGCCAAGTGCTGACCTGGCTCTGCCACCACAAACACTGAGGTTTTTTCAACCACATGTCAATATCAGAAAGAGAATAACCACAGAAGGAAAAAAAACTTTATATGTAATTCATTTTTCGTGATTTTGCCTCTTGTTCACCAACTAAATCCCTTGAACCTGGCACATATTAGGCACAAAATAAGCACTTATTGATGGAATGCATTCTCTGTGAATGGGATTCCACAACTTCATGACCCTCAGCACTGTTCTCGGTCATTCTAAGCCGAGTTGCCTATGGCAGACAGCGCGAAGTGGTAGACCACAGCCATTTTTGTTTTCCCCTGGGTCTCTGCATAGAGTTTTAAATTTTAATTAGCTGCCAAGATTGGAAAAGTGGAATATTCTACATAAAAATCTGGATTTCTTAATCCTCTTGAAAAACTGGAAGATCTGGCATCCTCCACCTGTATTCTGTCATGAAACAGCTGAAGTGAGTTGTTGCTGCCCAGTTTAGAAAGACACCCATTCTTTGATTTGCCCAATCCTGACCATGCCCTATTGTATTTAAATCAGTATTGAGGCCCTCAATAGTTGGCCATTTATTGTCTAACAACCAAGCAGCCTCTGACTGATGTTACTTGCCGGGCCCTTGGAGGCATACGGTAATCTCAGACCTAGAGTAACTAAGATTCCAGCCTAAAGTTAGGTCATCCATGATTTCAAAGAGTCACAGAAAGTAGCATCAATGTCAATTCTGGACTTCACGTGCTTCTCTAGAGATTGATTCCTTGCCCTTTGAGAATTTAATCATTCTTATAATCTCTGTCTGCCCAATTTCATTCCATTCACTGTCTTCTAACCTCTCTCACTATTATACTACCTAATGATTATCGGTTGGAGACCTCCAGTCTTGACCTTTCTCCTGTGCCTCTGGTTATTATATGCGTATATCATTTCCTTTACTATCTTGACCTTTATGCCTTGGAGACACCTCCAATTCAGCATGTCCAAACCTGAACATGCACCTTCTTCCATAATCTCTTCCCCTATAGTGTTCATGTGTTGGTGCCGTCCTCTTAGTCATCAACACCAGAAATCTGGGAAAATTTTCCCCTTCTCATCTCATCACATTCAGATACTGAGACCTGATAACTATATGTCTTAAATACTTCTCAAGCCTATTATCTCTTCTCCATCCACTCTGTTGCTTCCTTTTTTGAGCTTCATAGCTCTCAGATGATGCTCTGTAACAGCCATTCTTCTATCCAAGGCTTCCCCAAGGCTACCCGGCACAGAAACATCAGAGTGACCAAGCTAAAAATTAAAAGTAATTGGGTAACCCCAGCTGCTTAAAACCCATATGTGATTCTCCTTTTTCCTTCAGTCTATCACAGATCCTCAGTGTTCAGCACCCTCCACTCCCACCCCGTCTCCAGACTGATTCCCTTCCAATTTTACTTCCCTCTTGGTTCCTCAGCAACACCAACTGCGTTGAGTTCCTTGGGTAAATAATAGATAAGTGACTAGAGCTATCTCTGGGGTAATATAAATATAAATAGGTAGAGACTTTTGTAACTAAGACACTTGTTTATAAATATAGCAATGGAAGTCTATTACTTAGTGTAAAAGAACTTGACTTTTCGAAGTTAGGCACAGGTAGAGACAATTGCAGAGCTTACTTTGTTTCAGCAATTCTAACTCAATTCCTTTTCTCCTTCCAGCTTTGCCTGGCTAATTTTTTTTTCTCAGTCGTTAAGACTCTTTTCATGTAACTCCACCTGGAAGCCTTTTCTAAACTTGTAGCATCAGCCCCCACCCCCACCCCCCCACACAGGCTGGGTTTGGTGCCTTTAATGTATGTTCCCTTAAGTGCCTGTCCATATATTTACCATCAAACTTAATAAATCATATTTTTATTATATTTTTGCTTTTATAGCTTCTTTACTAAACTTGTAGATGCTTAAAGGCAAAGATTGTATGTTATTCTTCTTTGATCCCCAGAAGCAAGCAAAGTTGTTCAAAACTACTGAATGAATGAATCAGAAAACAAATAATGATACCAAAAAACTTAAACATGGATCAGACAATAAAAATGGAGTCTCACAATGGAATACTATTCGGCGGTAAGAGAAGATGATATAGGAACATTCGTGACAACATGGATGGATCTTGAGAGTGTAATGCTGAGCGAAATAAGTCAGACAGAAATAGCAGAGAACCATGTGATTTCACTGATATGTGGTATATAAACCAAAAACAATAAAGGAACAA
Organism: Rhinolophus sinicus; assembly: GCF_057876585.1. Lineage (NCBI taxonomy): Eukaryota > Metazoa > Chordata > Mammalia > Chiroptera > Rhinolophidae > Rhinolophus > Rhinolophus sinicus. Next base: position 21,927,543 of record NC_142507.1, on the reverse strand, counting down.
GACAAACAAATGAGAAACAGAAACTCATAAAAATGGAGTCTGAATATTCAGGGTAAATTGAGTTGGAGGCAACTCAAACTATCAGTTTGAAATCAGATGACGTTTTTACTAGTCTTAAATCATGAAACTAAACCAAATTGTGTTAAAGGGTTGAGCAGTTGGGTACAATTTCTTTTTGTCCTAAAGTCTTAGAATTTGTAGACAAAGGAATAGTGTTCTTCTATCATACAGATAAATTGATATTTTAAATAATGACTGACTTCCTGTAAATTCATATGATATAATAACATTTGTGGAATAATAATTTCCTACCACTGCCTACAGTTGCCATTCACAGAAAATTATTTATCAGAATTTCCAGGTAGTAAAAGAAAATTAGCTCAGTGTTGCATATAAAATATGGTAATTGTTAGTAACAGTCTCTTAGATTATCACTGTAATACTACACTTTGAATTTATATAAACATATAATTAGATAATAACAGCATTACTGAAGCTGATGTTCAACATTTACCTTGAAAAAATTATAAACAATGCTCCACTGTATATAGAATAGGCATCCAATTACTGGAAGAGATATGCTCAAAATAAAAGTACATTAGATATGTCTTTATGGTTAAATGTGGTACATAAAACTGAAAACAACAAAAGAACAAGACAAACAAATGAAGAAACAAAAATTCATATACACAGACAATAGTTTAGTGGTTACCAGAGGGTAAGGGAGGAGGGGGTGGTAGATGAGGGTAAAGGGGATCAAATATATGGTGATGGAAGGAGAACTGACTCTGGGTGGTGAACACACAATGTGATTGTGGGGACAGAGCCCCAGAGAGCAGTTTCCAGGCTTTTGGCCTCACAGAAAGTGCTGGCTCAGGTAGTAGAGGGTCATCAGCTGTGACTAGTTGGCCATTGGCTGTTAGCGGTTAGCCATTAGCCACTGATATAACTCCCACGGCTAAGCTAGCTAAGTGGTGGTGTAGTGCTGTGGTGTAGTGTTGTGGAGTGGTGGTGTGGAGTACTGGCGTGGTGTGACGTGCTGGAGTGTGGGTTACGGATTGCAGAGAAGCGGATTGCAGCTAGCAAGTGAGGTTGGTTGGCAGAGACAAGTGGACAGCAGTTTGCGGATCGTGTGGCTCCTGCCTCCTGTGTCTCCAACCCAGCCACCAGTGAGACTATAGTGGTATGACTCCCCTAACTATGGCTCCGTGGATGTTCCTTTTTGGCCTCACCATGTCCTGCATTCTTATGTGGGGAGCGGGACCAGAGACCCGCATGACACCTGGCATGACAGTGATATATATAGATGGTGTATTACAGAATTGTACACCTGAAATCTATGTAACTTTACTAACAATTGTCACCCCAATAAACTTTAATTTTTTTAAAAAAGTGCATTAAATGATTGTTACCAAAATGGTTACAAAATAAAAAGATGTGTTAACTCTAAAGTATCTATAGTTGGATATGAGCAAGTATATCAAAGTTGATATGTTATTAACTAGAATCAATTCTTATAAATTGAAATTTTGGTTACAGGCAAGTATACTACACAAGGAGGAAAATTATCTCCATTTCTCCATAAAATTAGCATGATAGAAAGGTCTATTCTTCATACACACTCTGTATAATAAACTCTGGAATTGTCCATATTTAATTTTAAAAAGACTAATTATTCCCAACTAAATAATAGTCTCTCTTAAACAAATGTTTTTGAACAAATGTTTTACCTCCAAAAGTCTCTATCTACTTAATGGTTATACCATCCCAGAGATGTCACTTGTTTATTCCTCCAATGAATGTTTATTAAGCCCTTAGTATATGTTCCAAGTTCACAATAGTGTAAAAGAGTTACGGTCCCTTCTCTTGCAGCCTAAAATCATTATCCTGATTCTGCAGATGACGTAACTGAAAGACCAAGACTCAGATTTTCATAATGAGGCTGCTACAGGCAGTGTCTAAGTGCAGATTATCATTTATATGGACTGAATTTTATTGAGACAAATAGAATGTTATATAATTTTTTCAGTCTGTGGAAAGTAGATGTGGTTTATATCATTTATTGTGCCTTAAAAATTTTTGTAGGACTTCTGCTTCTGGGAAGATGGAATATATGTCCATAGACCTATTCTCACTAGATACAACTGCACTGGACATTATATAAAATAAACATTAGAAAACTCTGAAAGGAATAGAGAATAGGTGAGACTTAATAGGGACCTTGGTACCCAATAAACAACATAGCAGTGAGTTCCCCAAGTTTTATTTGTACCTCATATATCTCAGATTTGAACTTTACGCCTGACAATCTGGAAATGCCAATGGGCACAGACAAAAAAGCTCCAAGAAAAAAACTGAGGTCTCTAACTGAAGACCAACAGAGGGTCTTGTATCCTAACAAGACAGATAGCTTTTAGATAATAACTGATCTATTCCAAATAGTAACACCGTCAGGGTAGTGTTAGTGAAGATGAGTAAGGAACCTGGACTTTTAGCCTCACCAGGCAGTAATCAGTTCCATTGTCTCAACCCCGCCCCATATCAGCAGAGACTACAGGTGGGACCTGGGCTTCCACCTCCTCCCAGCAGTAACAAAGCGACCCTCCTCCTTCAGTGTAAATCTAATAAAACATACTCATATACAGGACTTTGATACTGAAAATTACAGAACACTGATGAAAGAAAGCAAAGGGAATCTAAATAAATAATGTGATATTCTATGTCCATCAATTTTAAGACTCAACATTTATTGAAGAGATTTTCCATTCTCTATTGTATATTTTTGGCTTCTTTGTTGAAAATTAGTTGCCCATATACGAGTGGGCTCTCAATTCTATTCCATTCGGCTGTATGTCTATTTTTCTTCAAATGCCATACTGCTTTGATTACTGTAGTTTTGTAGTATAATTTGAAGTTAGGGAGTGTGATACTTCAACTTTGTTCTTTTTCCTTAGGATTCGTTTCACTATTCAGGCTCTTTTGTGGTTCCATACAACTTTGATATTTTTTTTGTTCTATTTCTTTGAAAAATGACTACACTGGGTAGTTAGCACACAATGCAATATAAACATGATGTATTCTCAACTTTGAAACTTATATAATGTTACTAACCAATGTAACCCCAGTACACTTAATTAAAAAAAAAAAAGATTCAACATTATAAAGATGTCAATTCTTCTCAAGTTGATATATGGGTTTAATGTAATTCCTACCAAAATCCCAGCAAGATTGTTTCTAGATAAAAACCAACTTATTCTAAAATTTATATGGAAAAGCAAAGAAAGTAGAATAGCTCAAATAATTTTGAAAATTAAGAACAAAGTGGGAGGAATCAGTCTGTGAATTTTTAAGAAATATTATACAACTATAGTAATCAAGACTTTAATATTGGCAAAGAGATAGGTACATAGATCAATTGAACTCATGTAGAATAGACACACAAATATAATCAACTAATTTTTGACAAAGATGCAAAATAATTTAAATAGATTAAAGACAGCCTTTTCAACAATGGTGTTGGAGCAACTAAACATCCATAGGAAAAAGAAATCAACCTAAATCAAAACTTATATGAAAGTTAACTCAAAATGGACCACAGACTTAAATGTGTAATACAAAACTACAAAACCTTTAGAAAAAAATACAGATAAAAATCTTTGACATCTAGAGTTAAGCAAAGAATTTTTAGACTTAACACTAGAAGCGAATCCATAAAAAGAAAAATTGACAAGTTAGACTCCATAAAAAGTTAAAACTTTTGTGCTCTGTGGAAGATCCTATTAAAAGGATAAAAAGACATGCTACAGACTGGGAGAAGATATTTGCAAACCACATATCTGACAAAGGACTAGTACCTAGGAAATATGAAGATCTTTCAAATCTCAACAGTAAAATGCAATTCAACTGAACCATGGGCAAAACACATAGACAGCATTTTACCAAAGATATATATAGATGGCAAATAAGCACATGAAAAGTCCAACATCATCAGCCATTAGGGAAATAAAACCACAATGAGATATTACTACATGCCTATCAGAATGGCTAAAATAAACAACAGTGATTACAGCAAATGTTTGTAAGGATAACAAGAAACTGGATCCCACATACATTGCCATTGGAAATTAAAACGGTAGTGTCACCCCACTATTTTCTTAAAAAGCTAATTAAGTAAATCCCATATGACCCAGCAATTGCACTCGGGCATTTATCCTAGGAAAAGGAAAACCTATGTTCACATAAAAAGCTATATAAAAGTGTTTATAACAGCTTTATTCATAAAAACTAGAAACAGCCCAGATTCCCTTCAACAAGTGAATGGCTAAACAAACATATGATCCATTTACACAACATTCTTGAAATAACAAGATCATACAAATGAAGTATGGTGGCCTGTGATTAAGAAAGGGGTAGAGACAGAGGGAAGAGAATATAACTATGAAAGGACCACATGAGGGAAACTAGTGTTGATGGAACCATTCTGCATCTTGATTATATCAATGTCAACAGCCTGGTTATGATTTTGTACTATAATTGGGGGAAACCGAGAAAAAGACATATACGAGTTCTATGTATTATTTCTTACAACTGTATGTGAACCTACTATTAACTCCAAATGAAAAGTTTAATTTAAAAAATACTCATAAAGGTGTTTGATTAAGTAATAAGTCAAATGTAGTGCAAGTGATTGGACCTTGTTTAAATGGAGAAGTAATTAAGTTACTCACATTAAAATTTAGTCTTCTTGACATAAAGCAAAATGTTTTTAGAAGAGAGAAAGAATATTTAAGTGTGTCTGTTTGTTTTATATATAGAAAGAATCTTTTTAATGATTTTAATTGATGAATTTCTTTTTTTTTAAGTATGTCTTTTTTTTTTTTAATTTATTGGGGTGACAATTGTTAGTAAAATTACATAGATTTCAGGTGTGCAATTCTGTATTACATCATCTATAAATCCCATTGTGTGTCCACCACCCAGAGTCAGTTCTCCTTCCATGACCATATATTTGATCCCCCTTACCCTCATCTCCCACCCCCCTCCCCCTTACCCTCTGGTAACCACTAAACTATTGTCTGTGTCTATGAGTTTTTGTTTCTCATTTGTTTGTCTTGTTCTTTTGTTGTTTTTGGTTTATATACCACATATCAGTGAAATCATACGTTTCTCTGCTTTTTCTGTCTGACTTATTTCGCTTAGCATTATACTCTCAAGATCCATCCATGTTGTCACAGATGTTCCTATTTCATCTTTTCTTACTGCCGAATAGTATTCCATGGTGTATATATACCACAACTTCTTTATCCAATTGACGAATTTCTTTAATCCCCAAAACATCATTGGACTTTGTAATTCTACATATAAATTGAATGCAAATTCATTTCAAGTTAAAAGGAATTCAGAATCAAATTTCAAAAATGCTCTTAAATTCCAATATTTAATAATATCAGTCACCACAACTAAAGATCGATTACCTTGGCCAGTTGAGATTTCAGGAATATAGGTTATTTTTTAGCTTGAGGATTCCTCATGTTGTATCTATTCTCTTGAGCATGAAGTGTGCATACCTTTATCTATACTGTCAAAATTAATCCTTTACTGGCATTTATTGAAAACATCTAATATATAAGTTGTGTGCAACTTCTCAACCCTATGAGCGTTTTTGAGTGCTATCGCCACTTAACAGTAATCTGAAATTGTACATTTCAGTTCCTGGCATAAATACTTTTTGTATTAAACTTTCATCATCATATACTTTCTTTGATAGTTTTTCTTAAAAACTGTATTCGTTGAGAAGCTAACAAACTATTTGAGGAAAACTCATATTATCAGATAAGATGCATTTCTTAGGATAGTTCAACTGAACTATTCTGGCATCTGATTCCTTCTTCATGGCCAGAAGAACAACCTCATTGATGGTTATTCCAATCACGTCCACAGAATATTACGGATTGTGGTATTTAGCTCTTTCTATGGTTTAAAATGCCATCTCTCTATGGTTATGAGGGATAAATTTTATCCAGAAGGAGGTTAACTGCAACCTAAACATTGATTTGTGTGTGAGGTGGGTGGTGGGGGCGAGAGGAAGGTTGTCTTTGCAAAGTGGTAAGAGCATGAGCTCTGGAGCCGACTGCATGGGTTGGAATCCTAGCTCTACCATTTATTTGCTGTGTGACCTAGGGCAGCTATTTTAATCTCTCTGTACCTCAGTTTTCTCATCTTTAAAATGAGAACTATTATAAATAGTACCTACCTCCTAGGGTTTGGCGAAGATTAAATATTTGTAAAGCTCTTAAAACCTGGCACACGTAAGCACTCTCTCTATACATGCATATTTTTTCACCCCTGAGCTGTTGTAAATCACCTATTCCTTGTATTATCCTGGTGTCCAGTCTGGCTTTGTCTCCAATTAGAAAAGAGCAGTAATGGTGGGGCAGTGGGTGGGGTTTTGGGGGGGACAGTACGAGGAAGCTGCATTGGTATTGGCAGTAATTTTTAATGTAAACTAAGTGGTGAGTAGTTGAACTTATATAAATTTATATATTGTTTTGTGAATATGAAAGTATTTGGGATGGGAAATCAGAGGTTCTCAGAAAATTCCATTTCTCAGAGAAACTGTGTTAATTACATCCTTCTTGTTCTTTTTCTGCCAGAAAACTTTCTTATCTAACTGCCTCCCTTGACAGTATTTTCACGAACTTTTCCATGAAAAGGCCATACTTGGCCCTTTAAAATCTAAGCTCCTTTCCTCCTTGAATTTATCTCCCTTCTAATATCAGAGAAGGGCAAAGAAAAAATGATCGTGGAATGCATGTTTCAATATGATCTTTCTGTGGTGTCTCCAAGGCCTCCCACAGTGAGATAGCTGATGGCTTCATCTACCTCCCCTCCTTCCTCACCATTAAATCATTGTTCCCTGCCTGCCCTCTGCGTGCAACCTTCAAGGAGACAAACTGGTTCTCAAAGAAACATTGCATTGTAGTTTACAAAATATTTTAAAATTTAAGTTTACAATACAAATTTACTTTTATAAGTATATGTGGTATTTTTCTCACAGTAGCAATGTTTTTCCCCAACCCAAGAATTATTTTTTCCCTTCAAAATATTGAGACAAAAATATCACAGAAAAAGCTAAACATCTGTAAGTGCAATTGGCTTATAATTTCTTAAATATTAGACAAGCTTTGCCTTGTGATTATAACACACCACAGAAGGAATTTATTTCATTATGGCATATAGTAATAGTGAATCTATACAAAATTTATTAAATGATAGCATTTTACAGTTATCTGCTTATAGAATCCCGGAGTTCCTTTTATTATAACTGTGACAACAATGGTTAATATAGGAACAGACAATAATAGAAAACCATTAACTTGAGTTTATTTACTTTTTATACTCTTATTTTAAGACTACTGATTTAAGTGAAGTTCTCCCTTCTTATGCATCTATTGATGGTCATTTGAAAATAAAGAGAAATTTGAGGGTCTATGAATCTGTATTTCACCTACGACAGAAAAGTATTTTCATGTCTCCAAAGGAAGAAAACATTCCTTAAAGGAATGAAATCTTTTTGAAAAGCAAGCATAATTAAACAAATTGAATAGGAGAGGAGGGAGCTAAATTTAGAGTAGACAGTCAATAAATGTTTGTTAAATGAAGAATGGAGAGATAGAAAGCAAGAATCTAGTTTTTAAAATTATTATCACCAAAGAAAAACCTAATAAGATAATGTGCTTCTCTTTTTATTTAAAACAGTTTACTTATACACACACACACACACACACACACACACACACACACGGAATATGATCAACTTAAATATACATTAGATAAATTTAACTGAACCACAGTATAAATCTACAGTATATTTTCTCTCTGTTCTCTAAAACTTGTAACATAATGAATTCAGCTGTGTAGGGGTCTTCCTAGTTTAACTTTTTGTAGATTTGGATAGTCTTACCAGTGGAAAATAATTGAATGCAGCTTTGAAAATATCTCATGAAAGAATTTAATGTAAATTTGAAAACCTTCATTTTGGTCATTTTTGCTTGATGCTAACTAAACTTGTGTCTGTAATCGTGTGTGTGTGTGTGTGTGTGTGTGTGTGTGTGTGTGTGTGTGTGTGTTATGAGCAAATGGCATTTAAGACTGTTTAGATATTAGTTAATTGGATAAAATCCAATCATAGTATACAAACCAGATTATAAATGAGATTCCATCATGGGATTGGTGGTATGAAGACAAAAGCTACACCTCATTACTGTCCTAAGATTTTAGTTTTATCATTATTATTCGTTATGCAATGTTTGCACACAGTCTCCTGTGGATGTATTGGACTTACATGTGTAAATCTGCTCATGGTAATGGGATTTCCACCCACTCAGGGTGGTGAAGATTAACCCCACTGTGTTCTACTTAACTGCTTTCTTATTTGCTCAGTGGAAGTACAGTTTAATTTGAATGTTTTTACACTGTGCCTGTTTATTTAAGCCCAGAACTGTCTTTGTCTGGCTTCAAAGGCTATAGGGGCCAAGACTACATGGCCAGCTTTCCCTTTCCAGATATGCAAAGTGGGGTTTATCCTGAAGCCCATCAGACAACTTATACCACAAAAACCAGAAGGAGTTCAATATGCACATACCTATGCATGCTGACAAGCACTTCTAAATGTTGAATGAATTGTCATACTTTTGAACACAGGGCCACTCTCACATACACAATGGTACCAGAAGTCTAGCTGGTCCAAACATGCCCCCATCAGTCTACCAGAGTATGTGCCAATCCCAACATTAGTATCACTTGCTCAGGACTTTCAGAAGATGTATGCATTTCATCTTGGTTAAAAAGTTCAGTCCACTTATAGGGATAATATTGGTTTGATGAGACATTAACTAAGATTACTTTGAATTATCAACTCAATATTACCCATTGCGCCCTAAACAGAGGAGGTGTCGCCTTCTTAGAATGGAGTGCCATACAGGAAAGCACCCATGATGAGAGAAAGGGAGACAAATTCGAAGTGTGGGGACTGAGCCCCAGAAAGCAGTTTCCAGGCTCTCGGCCTCACATAGACAGGTACTGGCTCAGGTAGTAAATGGCCATCAATGTGATTGGATGGCCATCAGCTGTGGCTAGTTGGCCGTCAGCTGTAACCAGTGAGCCATTGGCCACTAATATAATTGCTGTAGCTATGCTAGAGAAGAAGGGAGAGAATGGGGCTAGCAAGAAGATGGCGGCTGGGCTGGCAAGCACGGATGGCGGTTTGTGGACAGTGTGGATCCAGCCTCCAGTGAGAGTATAGTGCCGCCAGAGAGAATATAGTGGTATGACTCCCCTGCCTATGGCTCCATGGGTGTTCCTTTTTGGCCTCACCATACCCTGCGTTATGTGGGGAGCGGGACCAGAGACCCCTCCGGGTCCCCTGCACGACAAATGGCGCAGCGAGCAGGGTATGGTGCCGGCCAAGGCTCTCCTAAGAGTGGTGGAGCAGTTTGTGTGTATGAACACTCAGTCTCTGGAAGACCAGGAGGAGCAGCTGCCGGACAGCTGGACCCCCGTGGAGGGGTGGGAGGACGTAGACGGTTCTCCCACCAGTACAGGAAAAGCCATGCAGCTGCTGGAGAGATGGAGCCCCGTGGAGAGGTGGAAAGATGTGGACGGTTCCCCAACCAGCACAGGCCGGAGAAAGCAAAGGTCGTTGCGGCCCTGTGGGCCAGGAAGTGCTTGCTGAGGCTGCCCGGATGCGGGACTTGTCCCAGGAGGAAACACTCGCTGAGTCCTCCTTGGGAGATGAGGGTGAGGTCAAGGTCGTCCCTCAGCCCCAGGACAGCCCTGGTGAATGACTATGGACTATGGGGAATTGCCTTCCGTCCCTAATTTAATGGACAGCTTGACTGTTTATTTGGCAACATACCACCATGTAGTGGAACTGGGGGATATTTGCTTTTGTGTCTTGACTGGCTACCATTGAGAATATGTAAGCACCTTGATTTTGAGTCGCTGTTGTTCCAGCAGGGTACCCTGAGAGGCCCAGAGAGAGTGGCAGTGCCCTGAGAGCCCTGGCTGTGTCCAGGAAGTCTGGCTGTGCCCTGAAGATGCCCTGGCTGTGCCCAGGAAGTCGGGCTGTTCCTAGAGAGAGTGGCAGTGCCCTGAGAGACCTGGCTGAATCCAGGAAGTCTGGCTGTGCCCTGAAGATGCCCTGGCTGTGCCCAGGAAGTCGGGCTGTTCCTAGAGAGAGTGGCAGTGCCCTGAGAGACCTGGCTGAATCCAGGAAGTCTGGCTGAGCCCTGAGATGCCCTGGCTGTGCCCAGGAAGTCGGGCTGTTCCCAGAGAAGAGTGGCAGTGCCCTGAGAGACCTGGCTGAATCCAGGAAGTCTGGCTGTGCCCTGAAGATGCCCTGGCTGTGCCCAGGAAGTCGGGCTGTTCCTAGAGAGAGTGGCAGTGCCCTGAGAGCCCTGGCTGAGTCCAGGAATCTGGCTGTGCCCTGAAGATGCCCTGGCTGTGCCCAGGAAGTCGGGCTGTTCCCAGAGAGAGTGGCAGTGCCCTGAGAGCCCTGGCTGAGTCTAGGAATCTGGCTGTGCCCTGAAGATGCCCTGGCTGTGCCCAGGAAGTCGGGCTGTTCCCAGAGAGAGTGGCAGTGCCCTGAGAGCCCTGGCTGAATCCAGGAATCTGGCTGTGCCCTGAAGATGCCCTGGCTGTGCCCAGGAAGTCGGGCTGTTCCTAGAGAGAGTGGCTGTGCCCAGAGAGCCTGGCTATGTCCAGGATATTGCATTCACCTCCAGGCTCCTCGCACAGGGCCCCTCGCGGAAGACGCTTGTCGCGTAGATTGTGAGGCGAGAGCCTGTAGGGGTGGAGTGTGGGGACTGAGCCCCAGAAAGCAGTTTCCAGGCTCTCGGCCTCACATAGACAGGTGCTGGCTCAGGTAGTAAATGGCCATCAACTGTGATTGGATGGCCATCAGCTGTGGCTAGTTGGCCGTCAGCTGTAACCAGTGAGCCATTGGCCACTAATATAACTGCTGTGGCTACGCTAGCAGAAAGGAGAGAGGAGAAAGAATGGGGGCTAGCAAGAAGATGGCGGCTGGGCTGGCAAGTGTGGATGGCGGTTTGTGGACAGTGTGGATCCAGCCTCCAGTGAGAGTATAGTGCCGCCAGAGAGAATATAGTGGTATGACTCCCCTGCCTATGGCTCCGTGGGTGTTCCTTTTTGGCCTCACCATATCCTGCGTTATGTGGGGAGCGGGACCAGAGACCCCGCCGGGTCCCCTGCACGACACGAAGTGTAAGTCATTTCTTCAATCCTGTGAGCCCCTCAGGGTGGGGTGCAGAACAGCAGAAAGACTGCAGCAGAAGGAAATAAACTTCCAGGCAAATGTTGTCCATTTCATGATTTTCCCAATGGCTAAAACTAACAGGCATCCTAACTGTTTAATCCACTTAAAATATATACTTAGAGATAAATTAGCTGCCCCTGAAGCCCTCCAGCTGGTCTTCAAAGGGCTGCTAGCGTTCTGTTTGAGGACGAACAGACATCATTCTGTAAAAGTATCTAAACTCTGAGCTGCCCAAACAAGATGCCCTGCTACAAATCACTTTTCAGTGCAGCATATTTTTGTCACATGCTACATATTTATCAAGTACACAATTTTTCTTACATAAGCAAATTTATTATCTCTATGGTAATCTGTAATACACAAGACATTTTATGGATTGGATTTTTAAATGAACCATATAATATATTCAATCAGAAATATTTTTCTTATTAAGACAAATTAACAGGTTCTTCCTTCCCACAGAATACTTAGGTGCTTTACCTTACAGTGCTTCTATTTTAAATGACAATATTTAGTCAACCAAAATTTAACCATTGAGAACCCTTTATTACTGCAGTAAAGAAATGAGTGTGTCATTGATGTTGCAGCTCTGCTAAGAATAGTCCGCAGATGTGCTTTTAAGAGAGATTTAAAAATAAATGTATTTGACAAGTTGCTTATCAGAAGTCTATACTTAACCACAACCAAATTAGAATGATGTTACACAAAAGTTGAAGTTTATTGTGGAAAATTCCTGACATATGCTCGAATTTGACCTCAGAAGTCTTTTCCATTACTTTGGAAAGACATTTTGGCTTCTTTATGCCACACTTTTTCTTATAATTCAAAAAGGACTTTTGTCCCCATGGTCTTTCAACCTCCAACCTCACACATTCACAATTTATTGCCAAGTACGTGTGATCAGAAATGACCTGGTCCTTGACATTGTTCATATTTCTACCACTGCATATGATGTACGGAAACTTTTTTTTTCTAAAAGCTGAGTAGGTAACTCTACGTAATCATAAAACAATTTTTTTTCAAATAAGATTATGTAATAAGTTGCAGCACTACTAAAGTTGTATACATTATAATGGGTCAAATACTGCTGTTCTAGATTGCAGCAGTTATTCCAGATCTCTGTAATGGGGAACACTGTTAAAATTGCAGCACTAAGCAGGAGATCTCATTAAGACGGCCTCAGAGGAAATCCATGTTTCTGGCCTCCACTTAGGCTCCTTCTGAGTCTTCTGAACTGCAGACAACCGGGCACATGCTTCTTGCAAGTTGTCACTCACAGTCACATGATCAGAAATGTAGCCAACATTAGTCTCCAGTTTGGGGCTAAATCCTCTGTCTCTTGTAGTCTTCATCATGTAGGAGAAATAAGAAAATATGGATAGCACACTTAATGCGACAAATATAAATAATACACAGTTTGTTATGCTGTCACATTCAGTTGCAAAACTATTTATAAAAACAATCAAGTCAATTAAATGCCCTCTATTCTAAACCACACACACACACACACACACACACACACACACACACACACACAAGTACCTCATTCCTGTGCTTCTGTGATAAAAGGCATAGGGTTCAGGGGTGACCACCGTGCAAATTATTTCTCTTCTCTGACCCTCCATTTCTCTCTCTGCAAAGTAAAGGTGTTGGACTTGATTATCTCTATGGATCTTTCAAGATTCAAGAGTTGGTTGATCCAGATACCACAGAAGGTCTGGCTCCTAGGTCATTTGAGCCCAGGGTCTGTGCACTATGAAAAGGCTCTCACACACACATTTCTGTGTTCAAAATGTTTCATTACTTTCATTGCTATTTCTGCCATATCTAGCTTTCTAAACAAGGAAAATAAACCTATATTACAAAAGTTATGGTACTTGCTGTTTATGTTTAGAATTCAACACAGAGATTGCAGATTGAATATATGTTCTTCATAGTACAAAAAAGAAAATGTGTATAGGAAGTAAGTTGTGCATGAAGGTACTGACAGCAGGATTCTGATATCCAACCTAAATCAAGAAATGATTTTAGCAAGCAGCTTATTCAGTTTGCTATATTAAGGAGGGACGTTTCTCGCCCAAATCAGATTTAGAAGTTTACATGTGATTTTTGAAACAGGGTTAAGTAGCAATACAGCTGATGGTCTAGGGATTCTGATCTAATCTCTAGGGTTTATAACATGAGTTCAAAGCTTCCCTCATTGTTACTAGGTTCCCAGCTATATACATGGCCAATTTTAGAGACTTACTGTAAAGAAATCCCACCAGTCCCCCCAGATCATATGGATCTGAGAATGTGAATGATATAAGGAGAAGGAACAAGCACTTGTTGAGTTCCTGCTATGTGGCATGGACAATGCTAGTTAGTATACATACATTGTTTTATTTATTGGAAGTCTGTGTTTCATATTGGTAAAGATATGGGTTCTAAAATCAATTCGCTAAGTCAAATTCATTTAAAGCACTCAATAACAATTAGATGTAGCCATGTTAGTTAATCTGTACATGCTTCAACTTCCTTATCTACAAAATAGGGATTTAAAATAATATCTGCTTCTTGGGATACTTGGGAGGATTAAATGAGATAATACTGTACAGTGATTAAAGTAAGACCCAGCACATAAAAAATACCCAAGTAAAGTAAGCAAATAATAGGTCTCTGTTTATTAAAATGTATGACTGAGTAAGAATTATTTTGCATGTGGTTTACAGACTGACAATTTAGATGTGTCAACAGTAGGAATGAGAAATTTTTTAAAGGAAATTTTAAGTGAGTTACGAAAAGCAAAGAAGCAGAAATGTGAAGAATCATGGGACCTCCTTAAAGAAACTAGGCAAGGGCAGAAAAAAGATGAATGGTTTAAAACTGATTAAAACTAAAAAGGTCTTGGGTATAATCATGAGAGAAGATGTGATAGCTGGAGTAACTGAAGAGGGAGAAATGTTGGATCCAGAATGACTCAGTGAGTGGGACACTAGAGGCACATTACCAGATTTAAAAAATTAACTTAGGTCTGAACTCAATTCAAAGGAATACCTAGGCAGTAGAAGAAAAAAAAGGGAGTCAAGTATATGGTAATGGAAGGAGAACTGACTTGGTGGTGAACACACAATGCGATATATAGATGATGTATTTTAGAAATGTACACTTGAAACCTACATAATTTTACTAACCAATTTCACCCCAATAAATTTAATAAAAATTTTATAAAGAGGGAATACCTAAAGTAATGCACCAAAATAGCCTTGCATGTTCAGTGAGCAGTAACTCAGAACAGGCTCCTTTCTGGCCTGAAGGTGAATAAAATATTAAAATAGAAAGCAAAACACAAAAAGAGGATATAAAAGAGATTTATCAAAGAAGGTGCCAAGAAATGAGCCTGACCAAATCAATTTAAAGAAGGGATCAGTGGTCTTCTATGCCAAGTAATATGTCCTATTACATAGATAAAGAAACTCCTCTGGTGAAAAGCTCATAAAATGTTGGATAAAATATATTTTTTTAAATATTGAGACATAGCTGAATTGGCAGGAACATAAGAACAAGGGAGGTTACAAACAACAGGAAAGCATGATCCAGAGCAGTGAGTATAAAGCCAGTTTTTACTCTGAGTGCATCTGCTGATCCCCCGTGGCAGAGAAACTGACTTTTAATGTGCCCAAGTAGTGAAGAGGACAATCTGAGATCCCCATGTAAAGCCAGAACCTCAAAGTGTGGGAAAGTTAGAGCATAGAGGAGGTGGGATGTGGAGGAAATGATCATGAATAGGGGAACTTGCAGGGTTCAGCCTAGTCTTTGAGCAGAGAAGCAAGTAAGACTAAAATGTCTTCTATTAGAACTTCCTGATGGAAGGAGAACTGACTCTGGGTGGTGAACACACAATGGGATTTATAGATGATGTATTACAGAATTGTACACCTGAAATCTATGTAATTTTACTAACAATTGTCACCTCAATAAACTAAAAAAAATACTTCTAACTACTGCTCACTCTGAAATAAATGTGTGTCTTAAATTCACATTACCCATGGGATATAAAACTCCTCCAGCTAAAAATTTAATTGAAAGTGACAGGAATTGATTTTTTTCCTCCGAGCATTTGTTATAAAGAAACACAAATGCACTTTAAATCCATGCCTCAAATAATGCCCCATATAAAGTCCCAAGGAACATGAGCTTCCTCCAAAATTCACTAAACATATCATGTTTTCCCAAAAATAAGACCTAGCCAGACAACCAGCTCTAATGCAGCTTTTGGAGCAAAAATTAATATAAGACATGGTCTTACATTACATTATATTATATTATATTATATTATACCTGGTATTATATTATATTTATTATATTATATTATATTATATTATATTATATTATATTATATTATATTATATTATATTATATTATATTATATTATATTATATTATACCTGGTCTTATATTAAAATAAGACTGGGTCTTTTATTAATTTTTGCTCCAAAAGACACATTAGAGCTGATTGTCTGGCTGTCGCGTCCAGCACAACACAGGCAGTGAGAGAACTAGAAGGCGTAGTGAAGGGTTAAGAAAGAAACAGAAATCAAGAAAGTTTTGAAACAGGGGCCAAGGGTCTCACAGCCTCAAAGGACTGAGAGCCCTGAATCGGGCCACCTTGTGGCTTTTATTGATGCACATACAAGGAGGTAGCATTGTTTTTTCTAGGGTCTGTGAGTCTCATACACCATACCAGAAAACTAGTTCAAACCAATCACCCTTGCTTGCCAAAAGTCCCATGATGTATTAGTAATTGTTTTTTGTACCTCCCCAGGGGACAAAACCTTTATGCTGAAACTTGCTGAGATGGAGAACTGATGTTATCAGATCAAGACTCACTTCCCAAGCAGGTTGTGGGAAGGAATACAGCCACATAGGCAGACACTCTCCTTAAACAGGGGAAGCTGGGGGGCTGTCCCCACTTCTATTGACCCCATGAGTTATTCTGGTGGTCCCCACATGACTGTGCCTGTCTGAGGTCGTTCCTCTCTTGAGGAATCTTACCCGTCATTGACTAACCAGCCATCTTTTGGGGCCAAACAAAGAGACATAAGGTGTAAGCACAAAGGTGAAGCAAAGTCCCTGAAAGGATAAGTCTCACAGACTTTTCTTTCTTTTTAGGGGTAGGCATGAGGGGACAGATGGGCAGGCAGCTGTGTGACAACAGTCCGGCTAGGTCTTATTTTCGGGGAAACACAGTAGAAGGAAACAAGCCACCATGGGTGAGAGTCAGAAGTCCTCAGAAACAGACCTGCAAAGTGAGCAGCTATTGGACTTATCAGAGTCAAAATATAAAATGACTATTTTTAATATTTTCAAAGAAATAAAAGAATGGTGCATAAATAAGATACAATCAGGTAGAGTAGGTCCAAATAGAATGTCTAGAAGTGAAACATTGAAAATTAAAATTAAAATCTCAATGGACAGATTTAACAACAGTATAGATACAGCCCAAAGAATAATCGGTGAAATGGAAGAGAAATCTGAAGAAACACAGGACAAAGAAACAAAGACATAGGAAATATTTTTAAATGTTAAATTGTGTATAAGATGGAGTTAGTATATATTTAATTGCAGTTTCAAAAGAATAAACTAAAGAAAAAGTAAGGATAGGCAATATTCGGCGAGATAATGGCAGAGAATTTTCCAGAGTTGATTAAATATGCCTAAATTCATGTTCAAGAAGCCTAACCATTACTCTTAAGCAGAATAAATAAAAATAAATCCCCAAATAGAAATAATATTTGGTGAAGCTCCAGGACACCAAAGAAACAAAGTTAAATGGAGGAATATAAGGAACTGCGGGGCACGGGGATGAAAACGAAGACAGACTATTTACAGAGGAATTAGTTTTAGACTAACAGCTGCTCAAGCTCTCAACAGCAGAAATGGAAGCCAGATGATGTTAGAAAAAACTGTCGACTTAGAAGTGTATTTCCAGTAAAAGGTAAGTTTTAATACAGGGAACTTAATGAAGAATTTTCATAACAAAACAGAAAATTTAGTGTCAACAGACCTTCACCGAAGAAACTTATAAAATAGGTAGAACAAGAATGATTTCACAAAGAAGATGTAAGATGCATGAAGGAATGGTGACAAGGGGTGGAAAAGAGATCACTGTGTAGGTAAATCTAAGCAGTGTTGGTATTAAACAATAAAAAATAATGTCTAATTTAGGGTATTTTAGATTTTAAAATCCTGGAAAAATATTATCATATAATCTGGACAAGGTGATTCAAATTAAAAGAAGTCATGGTCTGAGAGTTATTTGAAAGGAGGGCAAAAATTCTGATTTAGCCTTTAAGTTAAATATGTATGTTAATATTCTAAGGCAACTTCCAAAAAAATAAAAATAGAGTATATGTAACTTTCAAACTAGTAGCAATAAAAATGGAATGATGGGGCAGATATTAATCAATCAAAATGATGGCAAGAAAAGCAGAAAATAAGAGACCAAAAGAGTAGGGCAAATAAACAGCATAAATTATATGGTAGAGATAAATATAAAGATTTTGAAAATAACAATAATTGTAAATAACCTATAATCATCATTTAAATCACAGAATTTTTAGATTCTTTCTACAAAAAAGATACTCCTAAAATCTAAAGACTCAAAAATATCAAAGGGAAAAAAAAGCTGCTGCTATTCCTGATAATAATTATCGGAAAAATAATAGAAGCTTTAAAGTTAAACACATAGCAATAGGTGATAATTACAATTAAAAAAATAAAGCACCAAAAACATATGATAGTTTTAAGCTTATAGAAATCTAATAATATGCTATAATACAAAAAGCAAATATTTTCAGATATATCAGGAGAAATTGATAAATCCAGCATCAAAGCAGACTTTAACACGTTCTCAATAAATAATAGATTGAGTAGACAAAAATGAGGAAGTCTATAGAATTTTGAAAAACACAATTAAAAATTTTTATTAAGTTTATTGGGGTAACATTGGTTAATCACATTGTATAATTTTCAGGTGCACAGCTTTATAATATGATATCTGGATACTCTATTGTGTGCTCACCATCTGAATTCTAGTCTCCTTCCATCACCATATATTTGACACCCTTTCCACTCTTTGTTCTCTCCCTTCCCCTCAGTAACCACCATTCTCTTGTCTGTATCTAAGTGTTTGTTTGTTTTGGTTGTTACTTTTTGTTTTATATTCCATGTATGAGTGAAATCATATGATTCTTGTTCTTTTCCATCTGCTTATTTCACTTAGCATAATACTCTAAAGATCCATTTATGTTGTCACAGATGGCACTATTTCATCTTTTTTATGGCTGAGTACTATTCCATTGTATATATGTACCCCATCTTCTTTATCCAATCATCCATCAAAGGACACTTAGGTTGTTTCCATGTCTTTGCTATTGTAATGTTGTGATGAACATAGGGGTACATGTATCTTTACTAATAAGTGTTTTCAATTTGTGGGGGTAAATACCCAGAAGAGGGATTGCCGGGTCATATGGTAGCTGTTCTTGATTTTTTGAGGAACCTTCATTACTATTTTTCATAGTGGCTGTGCCAATTTACATTCCCACCAGCTGTGTGAGAGGATTCACTTTTCTCCACATCCTCTACAACACTTCTTTCTTGTCTTATTAATAATTCTAACAGGTTTGAAGTGGCATCTCAGTGTGGTTTTGATTTACAATTACCTTATAATTAGTGATGTTGAGAATTTTTTCATATATCTGTTGGCCATCTGAGTGTCCTCCTTGGAAAATTGTCAATTCAGGTCCTCTACCCATTTTTTAATCAAATTGTTTTTTTTTGTTTTTTTTTTGAGTTGTGTAAGTTCTTTATACATTTTGGATATTAGCTCCTTATTGGAGTTATCATTTACAAATATCTATTCCCGTTCAGTTGGTTGCCTTTTTGTTTTGTTGTTGGTTTCTTTTGCTGTGCAGAAGCTTTGTAGTGTAATGTAGTCCCATTCATTTATTTTTGTTTTTACTTCCCTTGCCTTTGGGGTCAACTTCACAAAAACCCCTCTGAGACTAAGGTTCATAAGTTTAGTGCCTATGTTTTCGTCTATGCATTTTGTTGGAATGCATTTGGTCTTATAGTGAAGTCTTTAATACATTTTGAGTTAATTTTTCTGTATGATGTCAATGCAATTCTAGTTTTATTCTTTTGCATGTGTTTTTCCAATTTTCCCAATACAATTTATTGAAGAGGCTTTCCATTCTCTATTGTATGCTTTTAGCTCCTTGTTGAAAATTAATTGCCCATATGTGTGGGTTTATTTTAGGGCTGTGAATTCTGTTGCATTGGTTTGTGTGTGTGTGTTTCTGCTAATACCATACTGTTTTGATTACTATAGCTTTGTAGTATAGTTTGAAGTCAGGAGGTATGATGCCTCTGGCTTTTTTTTTTTTTTTTTCTCAGGATTGCTTTGGTTATCTGGGGTCTTTTTTTGGTTCCATATAAATTTGAAGATTTTTGTTCTATTTTTGGAAAAATGCCATTGGGATTTTTATAGGGATTGAATTAAATCTGTATATTGCTTTAGGTAATATGGCTATTTTAACAATGTTAGTTCTCTAATCCATGAACAAGAAATATCTTTCCATTTCTTTGTGTCTTCTTCAATTTTTTTTGACAATGTCTTATAGTTTTCAGTATACAGGTACTGCACCTCCTTTGTTTATTTCTAGGTATTTTATACATTTTGTTGCAATTGTGAATGGGATTTTTTTATTTCTCTTTCTGATATTTCATTGTTAGTATATGGGTATATAAGGAAAATATGAAAACACAATAAAGGCCATATACAACAAACCCTTAGCTAATATCATATTCAATGGTGAAAAACTAAAACTTTTCTTCTAACATCAGAAACAAGCCATGGATGCCTACTCTCACCACTATAATTCAACATAGTATTGGAAGTCCTAGTCAGAGCAATTAGACAAGAAAAAGAAATAAAGTCATCCAAATTGGGAATTAATAAGTAAAACCATCACTATTTGTAGATGATACAATTCTCTATACAGAAAATCCTAAAGACTCTACAAAAAATAAATAAATAAATAAATAATTAGAAATAAACAAATACAGTAAAGTTGTATGATAAAAAAATCAATATATACAAATTCATTGCCTTCCTATATGTTAACAACAAAATACACAATTTTAAAGCTTGATCTGATAATGGACATATTGCACTCAACTCAAGAATACATTTTTTTTAGAATATGCATGGATCACTTATGAAAATTAACCAAATTTGACACGATAAATCAGGTATCAATCTATTTCAAATAGTTTGTTTCACATGGATAACATTTCTGACTACAATCCAATAGAAATCAGTAAAAAACAAACAAACAAAAACACTGTATATTTGCAGATTTTACATTTAGAAAAACAAAAAAGTTTATGGGCAAATTATTAGAGTTATTCATAGTCCAGTAAAATTGATAAATATGACACAATATGCAAAATTCAACTTCCTCTCAGCAACAATAGAAAATGAAGTTCTCAAAAGGAAATAATATATTCAAAACAGCAGAAATATATCATACCTAAGAATAGAGCTAAAATATGGGTAAGAATTTTATCTAAAAATTATGAATTTGACTTCAGAAACATTAAAAGACTTTTAAAAGACAACTACAGATAAATCCATGTGAAAAGATGTGATATTGTAAAGATATTAGTTATCCCCATACAAATATACGAATATAATGTAACTTCCTACTGGGTTTTGTACATATGACAAGCTAACTCTGAAATTTATACTGAAACACAAAGGTTCAAGAATAGCCAAAACATGACCAGATAAGAAGACCAAGACTAAAACTGCAAAGCAATACTGAAGGTATAAATGAAGAGATTAATGAAACAAAATAAAAAGCCAAGAAATAGATTCATGCATATATGACAGGCTGGTACTTCATAGCAGTGAGAAAAGAAAATGTATTTCTGAGTTGGGGATTGAATATATTTATGAAAAAATTAAAATAGATTCCTACCTTATAAAATAAAAGCAACTCAGATGGAGACATAAAATATGAAAGACAAAATTTTAACCTTTATCAGAGAATATATAAGAAAACCTTTATAAAATGAAAAGCATAAATAAAATGACGCATAAATTCAACCTCACAAAAAGAATGGTAAGACAAATAGACAAGCAGTAAATATTTGCAAGACATACAACTGGCAAAGGATCAATAAATAACCTGAATATCTAAAGAACTCCTATAAATCAATAGAAAAAAATAAACCATTTGGGCATTTCACAGAAAAGAAAATATAAATTCCTAATAAACTTTGCAAAAGATCCTTACACATGGAAATACCATATTCAGAAAGTGATAAAAATTTAAGTTACACAGTATTAAGTGTTGTCGAGGACGTGGCGTGATAGGGACTCTCATAGATGCAAACAGCAATATACACCATACTACCACTTAGGAATGTGCTACCATACTAGCTATTAAAGTTTAATATACATACAACCCAGTGCCTCAGCAATTCCACTACTATGCATATACACTAAAGAAATTCTTACACACATATTAAGAGATAAGTACAAGATTATTTATATCAGCATTATCTGTATGACTAAAGAACCTAAATGTCCATTGATTATAAAGTGGGAAAATTAAAATTGTGATGTAATTGTATCATGCAATCTTGTACTGCTATGAAAATGAATAAAACACAACTATATTAATATGGATAAATTTTTAAAATATAGTATTTAGTGGAGTAGGAGAAGCAAATCACAGAAGAGTGCTTATACTCTGATTCTTTACATACATTTAATTTTATATAAAGTGACTACATGAATATATCTGCCCCATTTGTATGAGACCCTCACTGAACTAATAAGGAAGGCTTCTTTAAATATTTCTTCCCTAAAAGAAAAGGGCGTAGAAGTCATGGATTCAACTTTTGGGCTGAAATTACATCTTCTGTGGTGCATTTTGGACCATGAACAGAAAGAAAGTGGTTTCTCATGGCGTGTGCTGGCTGAGGAGGAGGATTAGAATGCGATGATTTCCTATTTAGCCTGTGGCTCAGGCATAATTGCCCCTAGTCAAATAAGAAGCTACGATCTGTTCCTCCCCCAACTCACACCAAAGCCTTTGATGGAACGAGAAAAACAATTATTAGAGTAACTCTTCCAACAGTAAGAGTAGCAACAATGTTATTCCACGTATTCTTACCCCCGTGCACAGATGCTCAATACCAACCTTTGCCACATACGCTGCCATCCTGTGTCTGCAGTGCCAGTTGCATAAGCCCAGGTCTCCTAATAGACAACGCTTCCAAATGCATGCCCAAGGAAATCGTCTTCCAAAGAATAGTCTCCTGGCACAAACTGGGGCTCTGACACATTTCGGTGTGAAGGGCTGACTGACCCAGTGAGCCAGCAGCAGATTGCTGTCCTCCAACTGCAACCTCAGCGTCTGGACTTTGTCCTCCTGCCTCCTCACACTCCAATGCCTGGCTCGGCCCCTACCTCAAATCTACAGCTTTATTCCTAGGAATGCAGACGAAAGGTATGCTGAAAATCAAACTTATCCATCGCATGGAGATACCTGACCCAGCGCAAACTGATCTTGGGGCTCATGGCTAGATGCTACAGTGGTTTGGTGGGACCTGACCTTGGCAGGCTCAGCAGTTCCTCCAGAATTTTGACAATGGGAGATTATCCAAGAGCTAGACTGAAACAAATCTATCTGCTTTAACTCACTAACTTCAGCAGGGGATCGATAGTAATTCCATTGCAATGAGCTTGTGCAATAAAGTTGTGGGGACAGTGGCTTCATGTAACCACCATCAAAGAAATGCCTATTCAGTGACAACAAAGCTTTTTGCCAGGCAGTGCCTTCTGGAAAAGATTTCTCCAACTATCCAAGGAAATGGACACTTGCTTGAATCAGTCAACACCTACAAAGTGAGGGGACAGTTAGTCTCCAGGGAGCAGACCCTTACAGAAAAGTATACTGTTCTCCCCATTTATAGGTTATTGTCAAAGAAAAACAAAAACAAAAACCAAAAAACCACAATCCCTCTTTTGTGAAAAAAATGAATAGGAAAAATTCTAATTTCCATTAACCCCAAAGAAGATACTTAGGCTTATATCTCACCTAACTTTTTTAAAAAGATGATATAGCTTGTCTGATGGGGGAAAAAATGAAGCCAGTATTAAAAGAGGGAATAAAATGCCTAACTATAAAAATGCACAGATGTGGACCATTTTTCTTTAAATGATCTGTATGATCTGCCAGTTATGAGACGATCAAAACAAAATCTAAGAATGTGCTAATAGTTAAAAGTCCAGAGAGCACAAGAGAATATTAGAAATCATTTTTGTGGCAAGTGTAGAAAGAGGATATGACCTAAATCAGATACACAGTGAAAACCCTGATCTGTGCATCATTTCAAGGTTGAAATGATGAAAAATCATTTCAAAAGATGGTGCACTTTTCCCCCAGTGCTCCTGTCCTGGGTGGAGAGGGGAGGAAGTGAAATTAGCAAATGCAGACTAGTTTTCCAAGAAAGTTGGCCAAGAAGAAAAGAAAGAAAGGACCAGGGTAACCGCAGGGGGTGGAAGCAAAGACTTCGCTCCAAAAGTCCTTTGACACTACTTTTACTGCTATGTTATTATCGCTGTCTACCATTATCATTATTCTTTCAATGAGACTGTGTTGAGTGTGATGAAATAGCATCCATCCTCCACTATCTAAAAGACAACCTCATAGGACTCCTTTTACAGAAAAGAAACGCTCATCACCAGCAGTCATTATATAGTTTGCAATAAAATTCAGGGAAGATTTTTCTTTTCTTGAGACCTTTTCTAACCTGTAGGATTTTAAGGGACATCCAATAATAAGCTCCTTATATTGCCATCTGTATTTCTGTCTAGCAGAAGAATTGGGAATCTGAGAGTGGGGACTTTGAGACTTTCTTAACTCTGTTTTGATGCTTGGTTTATTAAACTATTCATTTTGAAGGAGGGTAACATTGACCTCTCACAGTAAATGGTGCCTGTCTGTCAAATACTCTTGGTAGGATATTAGTCAGCAAGTAAACGAGACTGAGCTGCCACCCTCACTCCTGAGATTGAGTCAACTGTGGGTACAGAGCTCCCTGGCAGGCAAGCGGCCCATCAATTTTGCTAAAAAGAAGAGTAAAAGTAGGAACAGCCAAGCTTGTACAATTTTTCAGTTTCTTTCTTGTTCCAGTGTATTATTAGGTTGGAAGAAATAGGTTTCCTTTTTTATGCTTTATATGTTCCTATTCATAAGCCTGTCATGACCACAACTTATTAAACTTCATTTTATTCATATAAAATAGTCACTGTTCTGGAAAAGAGTGACTCAATAAAGTGCTCATTTTCCCATACATCTGGACTTCCAGCCAGAGAACGAGATACAGTGTGTCCAATGAACAATCAATGACTTGAAAACGATTTTGTGTAAAATAAAACTTAGTCTTGAAAATCTAAACATTTCTTTCACAAGTCACTGATTGAAAAGATCTTTGCAATCAAAACGAATCTAGGCAAACCTATGTTACCAGAATTTGATTAAGTAAACCAAAATCTACTCATCTCGTTTAGCTCATAAGTGAGACGTTTTTAATCAGTAGATAGATTGTGATTTGGAGGAAAGTCTCCAGATGGGGTTTGCTAGCCAGAACATATTATTTTTCTCTTCTTAGGATTCTGTTCTTTAATAAGATGATTACAATTCTTTGTTTTCTGGTTTCTTGCTCACCATTTATCTCCAGCACTAAAGATCTCCATGTGGCCTACACAACAATCATCAACTGAAATGTAATGTGGTCGACTTAGTTTTCTGGAGCTTTGCTTCATGGAACAGGAAGAGGCTAGAGACCAAACATGCACATTACGTATTGCTCAGAGCATTATAAAGAAACATGGTGAAGCAGACATGATAGCCATGTATACAGATGAAAAAATCAGAGAGTGGCAGCAGAAGGAAATGCAACTACTTGTGGCTCTGTGATCAAGGGTCTTACAAACCCTAAACAGTGCTTTTCATTGGACTTTTCCAGTAGCCCTAATATAAACAATAGATGACTTGAAATTCTAGCCATGGTGATCTTAAGATGTCAGCAAATCCTCTGAGAAAAAGAAAAAAAAAAGAAAAAGTATAAAACTAGAAAAAAAAATGCCAAAACAACATTTTAAGACCCTGGAAATTGACTAAAGGCAGACAACAAATTGAGATGCATTTATGCTTAAAGCTTTTGTAGAGCTTCAGGTAAGGGCAGTGGGAGTCTGTGACCTTCTTCAGGGACCACTTCCATCCTTCCTCCCAGTTCAGTCAGTGAGAACAGTAGTTTTACGAGCCTTAGGTTGGACGTGGAAACCATCAACTTTGGTACCAAAGGGGGATTCAATTGGGGGATTATCAAAATCCCATGACTTTGTCCACTAAAAGTGGCAAACTCAATAGGAAACAAAAGAAGAAACCTGTAGCTTTGCCTGCCTGAGGGTGTAATCCTAGTCGGAACAAGCTACAGAACAATGGAAAATTGAACAGAGAAACCTTGGATATGAGAGATCCATAGAAGGACTAGATAAGTTGTACACACATTCCTGGCCTGCTGGGAACCTATGCATACGTGTAGTGAAGACTTAAGAGAGACTGATGGGAAATTAAAGCAAAGGCAGAGATGAGAATGATAGAATTCTGAATGTGCTTTCTGATCCACACAAAGACTGATTAGCAGAGAGTGGAAGCCTTATAAGCTCAAAATGTTTAAGAAAAATTTCTGCCAAAATCTTGACTGACCACTAAGCTATGGCAACACAGGATTAACCACAGTAGTTGCATGTCATGGGGAAGAAATGTTATACAGTTTAAGTCCATGGAAGTTACTTAAACAGAAACAACAAAATCCTCAGAAAAATAAGTCATAATTCAGAGTTGTTACAAATAACTTATTTATTAGTTGAAATTTCAATTTTCAAAAAAACAATTAGTAAACATGCAAGGAATCAGGAAAGTGTGATCTGTACTCAAGAAAAAAAGTCAATAGACACTGATTTTGAGTAGACTCAAATGAAGTAGTTATCAAAGTTAGACTGTAAGGCAGCTATTATAAATATATTCAAAAAATTAAAGGAAACCACGTTCAAAGAATTATACAAAAATATTATGACAGTGACTTGACCAAAAGAGATTCTCAATAGAGAAACAGAAACTATGATAAAGAACCAAATGGAAATTCTAGAGTTGAAAAGTGCAGTAATCAATATGAAAAATTCATTTGTTATATTTAACAGAAGATTTGAGAGAGAAAGAATCAGTGAACTGAAAGATAAAATTAATAGAAATGTTCCAGTCTGAAAAATAAATAAGATTAAAAATAAATAAATACAGCCTCAGAGATGTGTGGGACGATGTTAAGTGTACCAACATATATGAAATGATTGTACCAGAAAGAAAGGAGAGAAAGGAAGGGGGGGAAACACATATGTGGAGAAATAATAGCTAAAATCTTCCCAAATTTGACAAGAAATAGTCTACAAATCTTAGAAATTCCACATATAACAAATAGGATACAAAACAGAATTCACACTTGGACTTTTATCATAGTCAAACCACTGGAACAAAGATGAAGAGAAAATCTTGAAAACACCAAGAGATAAATGTCTCATTGTGTACAGAGAAACAACAATATGATTGATGGCGAATATCACTGGAAACAACAAAGGCCAGAAGGCAGTAGAATGACATATTCAAGTGCTGAATTGAAAACAAAACAAAACAAAACAACAACAAAAACCCTATCAACCAAGAATTCTGAATCCAAAAACAAACCAAAACAAAAACTATTCTTCAAAAATGAAAGTAAAATGAACATATTCCCAAGAAAACAAAAACAGAGAGAATATATTACTAGCAGACCTGTCCTACAAGAAGTACTAAAGGCTTAAAACAGTGTTCCCAGACACCGACCAAAATCCATAGGGAGAAATAAAGAGCATTGGAAATGGGAAATATGTAAGGAAATTAAAACTCTTCTTAATTTTCTTAAAAATATAATTTTTAAATAATAATTGTAAAACTTTATTGCTGAATATGTTATTTATATATATATATATACATATATATGTATATATATATATGTATATATATGTAATAGCACAATTATATATATATATATATATATATATATATATATATATATATATATATGTAATGTATATTTACATAGCTATAAAGTTGCTATGTTTTACTGGAATTAAGTCAGCATAAACCTGAAGTAGACTTACATACTTCATTCCTTAGGTAACTAGTAAGAAAATAACTAAAATAACTTCAAAAAGTTAATAGAGGAATTAATATAACACAGAAAAATATTTGTTTAACACAAAAGAGGATAACACAGAAGAAATAGAGAAATAAAAAATATACACGACATAGAAAACAAATACTAAAATGGCAGGTAGAAATCCAATCACATCACTAATTTACATTACCGTATTTTGCCATGTATAATGCTAAGGGGGGAGGGGGATAATAGATGAGGATAAAGGCGATCAAATATACAGTGATAGAAGGAAAATTGACTCTGGGTGGTGAACACACCATGGGATTTATAGATGATGTAATACAGAATTGTACACCTGAAATCTATGTAACTTTGCGAACAATTGTCACCCCAATAAACTTTAATTTAAAAGAAAAATCTTTCTTTTTAATTTTTTACTTCAAAGTTTTATTTGTTTACATTTAGCTTACTTGTTTTTTGTATTAGAAAGGAATTTTAGCATGTATTTTTTAACATATTATGGTACAATAAATTTTATGTAACAAATAATTACAAAACACAAGAACAGATACAAGATACAAGAAATTTTATGTACCGGTAACAACTTTATGATGTTTACACATCATAGAAGACCAATAACTTAGTTGTTGCAAGTTCGTTATAAGTTCAACAAAATCAATTATCATATTCCAGGGTACAATTTTGCATACAGATATCATTATCGATTTTTAGAGTTACACTTTTAAGTCATAAGCATAAATAAAAGAATTAACAACATTTATATAGATACAGAATTAGTACTACCCATGTATAATGCACATCCTTATTTTTTCCTTCACAAATTTGGGCTGACAAGTGCGCATTATACACAGCAAAATATGGTAAATGTTAATAGAATAGATGCTTTATTCGTAGGGGAGAGATTGTTAGACTGGATAAAAGAGCAAGATCCCACTATAATCTGTCTAATAAGAGACACCCTTTAGGTTCAAAGACACAAATAAACTGAAGGTAAAAATGATATTTAAAAAAGACCACACAAGTAGTAACCATTAGAGAGTAGAATGCTATATTAACATCACACAATATATTCTTTAAGGCAATGAAATATTAACAGACATCAAGAGGGATATTTCATAATGATAAAAGAATTAATTAATCAAGAAGATATAATAATTATTAATTTATTTGCAACTAACAACAGAGACGAAAAATAAGCAAAATCAACCTAATTGAAAGGAGAAATGAAATTCAATAATTATAGTTGGACTGCAATAGTCTTCTCTCAGTAACTGATGAAAAAACAAGATAGCAAATTAATAATGATATACAAGACTTGAACTGACTTAACGTGACTTAATATATAAAATCTTGCACCCAAAACATCAGAATACACATTCTTTTCAAGAACATGAGGAACATTTTCCATAATACGTTATATGATAGACCATAAAACAAGTCTCCATAAATGTAAAGGGTTGAAATCAAACAAAATACGTTCAACCACAGTTAAATTAAATTAGAAATTAACCACAGTAAGAAATGTGGGAAATCTCAAAATATTTGGAAATTCAGTAGCACACTTCCATATAATAGGTAAGTTAAAGAAAAATATCATAAAAGAACTTAGAAAACATCTTGAATGAAAATCAAAACACAACATATCAAAGTTTCTGGGATGCATCTCTAAAGCATTGATTAGAGGAAATTTGCAGCTTTAAATATTAACATTAGAAGACTATCTAAATTTTGTAATCTAAGTTTCTATTTTTAGAAGCTAGGAAAAAAATGAAATGAAAATCAAATTAAGCAAAAGAAAGTAAATAATAAAGATCAGAGGAGAAATCAATGAAATAGAAATCAGAAACACACACAAAATATCAATTAATCCAAATGCTGTTTCTTTGAAATGTCAACAAAATTGATAAGTCAAGACTTACAAGGAAAAGGGAAGATACAAATTGCCAAAATCTGGAATAAAAGAAAGAATACTGGTATAGACCATACCAGAGATTATAAGGAAATATTATACACAGTTTATAACAAAAATTAGACAACTTACGTAAAATGGAAAAATTCCTAAACAGGCACAAATTAATAAATCTCTCTCAAGAAGAAATAGCAAACCTGAATATATCTATGTATCAAGTTTATTAATTTTATTTTGCTATGTAACTAATTACCACAAAATTGGCATTTTAAAACAACACACATTTATTACCTCAGTTTCTGTAGGTCAGGAGTCTGGATACAGTTTAGCTGGGTTCTCTGCTGAGTCTCACAAGGCTGAAATCAAGGTGGCAGCTGGACTGTGTTTTTATCTGGAGGTCTGACTGGGAAAAGATATGCTGCCAAGCTCACTAAGGTGGTTGGAAGAATTAATTTCCTTGCTACTTTATGACTGAGGACCCCAGTTTCTTGCTGGCTGTCAGCTAGAAGTTGCCTTTAGGTCCTAAAGGCAGCCTGAAGTCCCCTACCATATGGTTCTGTCACCAATTCTCTCACAACATGGCAGCTTACTTCTTGAAAGCCAGCAAAAGAATTTCTCTTCAGTAAGGGCCCAGTCCCTCTTCTAAGGGCTTTCACCTATTAATACCTGCTTACCTTTTTAAAACTCTGAATCAACTCACTTGAGATAACCTAAGGGATATCCCCAACATTCCTTCACCTTTGCCTTTGTACAACATAACCTACTCACAGGAATGCCATCCAATCAGATTCACAGTTGGCCCCTCAGCACCCAAGGGCAGGGTATATACGTTACGGAGCAGGAATTTGGAGCCGTTTCCTAATTCTTCCTACCACATCACATAAAGAAATTGAATTAGGTGTATACAAGTACTGAGTTATAATGTCGTACACCTGAAACTTATATAAAGTTATACACCAATTTTACCTCAATAAAAAAAAAGGAAATTGAGTTAGTATTTTAAAGTCTTCCCACAAATAAAAGGACAGGTTCTGATGGACTCTCTGGTGACATTTGAGAAAGAAATAATACCAACGCTACAAAAATGCTTTCAAAAAAGCTAGAGGAAGAGGTAATACATTGAACTTATTTTATCAGGTCAGTATTACTCTAGTATTAAACCCAGACAAAAACATCACAAGAAAGCTATAGAATAATAGCACATGAATATAGATACGAAACTCCTTAAGACAATACTAGCAAACCAATAGGGATTATGCACAACGAATAAATGAGGTTTACCCTTGGAAAGGAAGACTGATCATTTCAATATATGTAGAGAAAGTCTTTGTTAATAGCCAATACTCAGTCCAAATAAAGTCTCTGTACGTAGGTTAATAGTATTGCACCAGCATCAGTTTTCTTATTTTGATAATGTGTTATGGCTATGAAAAATATAATCTGAGGAAATTTGATGAAAGGTGAACAAGACTCTCTCAGAATGTGTTTAATTGATCCACTATTGCTGGATTTTTAAGTTGTTTCTAGTCTTTCACCAACAAATAATGCTAAAATAAACATCTTTACATATTTTCTTTTCTTGAGTGTCTGATTATTCCATCAGGATAAGTTCCCAAAGTTAGACCTACTCAGTCAAAGGATGTCTTACTTTTCTATTGCTATGAAACAAATCACATGAACTTTGCAGCTTCAAACAACACACATTTATTATGTCTCAGTTTCCGTGCATCAGAGATCTGGGCAGGGCTTAGCAGGATTTTCTGCTCTGGGTCTCAGCAGGTTGCATGCAAGGTGTCAGCCAAGGCTATGATCTCATCTGGGTAGAGGGTCCTCCAAGCTCAATGTTGCTGGCAGAATTCTGTTCCTTGTGGTTATATGACCATCCCTCAGCTTCTAGAGGCCACCCACCATTCTCTGCCACGTGGCCAGGTTCATAGCATGATAGTTTGCTTCATCAAAGCCAACAGCATGTTGCTTTGCTGCTGTTTCTTCTCACTTATCCCTGAACCCTTTTTTAAAGGACTCACCTGATTAGGTCAGGCCTATTGAGGATAATCTCCTTTTTGGTTAACTCAGAGTCAACTGATTGACAACCTCATTGTATCTGCAAAATCTCTTCACCTTTGTCATATACTATAACCTAATCACAGGTGTGCTATCCCATAATATTCACAGTCCCACCCTCACTCAAGGGGAGATTATACAGATATGTACACCAGGAGGCAGGAAAATTGGACACTCTTAGAAGTCTGCCTATCACAAAGAATTTGCACATTTGTTAAGATTATGATTCAAATTGACAAATTTTTTGAAGAACATTTATACCCCCACCAGCAGAGTGCTGGTTTCCCCAGCACAGGATATTATCATTATTTTTAATCTTTCCCAAAGACAAGCAAGTATTACTGGCTTGAAACTATTGTACAAGGGTGTGGCAATGAGAGAATAAGTGTTGCATTTCTTTCTTAACACAGTCATGAGCCACTTAACAACGAGGATACTTTCTGAGAAATGTATTATTCGGAGATGTGCGAACATCATAGAGCGCATTTACACAAACTTATATGGTACAGCTTACTGCTTCTAGGCTTCAAGCCTATACAGCATGTTACTCTACCAAACAACAGGAGATTAAATCAAGCAAAAGGGATAATGATGGTAAATACAAGATACATGAGACTGCTGCCAGCATAACACAGCATACTGTTTTACAGGAAACTTTTTTATCAGTAGAAAGATTACACTCTAAAATAATGATAAAAAGTATAGTAAACATATAAACAAGTAACAAAGTCATTTATTATCATTATCAAGTATTATATACTGTACAAAATTGTATGTGCTGTACTTTTATACTACTGGCAGCACAGTAGGTTTGTTTACATCAACATTACCACAAACACAAAAACAGTGCATTTCACTACGACATTACAATGGCTACAATGTCATTAGACAATAGGAATTTCTCAGTTCCATTGTAATCTATGGGACCACCATCATATGTGCAGTCTGTTGATGACCAAATGTTGTTATGACGCTCATTATTATATTAAGAGTCTTTGACAAATTTTATTTTTCCTTTGCAAAATGTTTATCCATTTATTTGATTGTTTTTCTCTAGGGGCAATTTTCTAACACTTGTTGCTTCATAATCTCATTTTAAATGTTAAGAATATTAACTAGTAATGGTACATATGGCAAGTATTTTCTCTCTCTTTTTTAAGGGGAACAGTACTTTATTGGGGAACAGTATGTACTTCCAGGACTTTTTCCAAGTTGTGGGGACAGAACCAGGAGCAGTTTCCAGGCTCTCAGCCTCATGTGGAAAGGTGCTGGCTCAGGTAGTAAATGGCCATCAACTGTGATTGGATGGCCATCAGCTGTGGCTAGTTGGCCATCAGCTGTAACCAGTGAGCCATTGGCCACTAATATAACTGCCGTGACTACGCTAGCAATGAATGGGGGCTAGCAAGAAGATGGTGGTTGAGCATGCAAGCGGCGCAGTGAGGGTTGCGAACAGTGTGGCTCCTGCGTCCTGTGTCTCCAACCCAGCCGCCAGCAAGACTATAGTTGTGTGACTCCCCTATCTATGGCTTCGTGGGTGTTCCTTTTTGGCCTCACCATGTCCTGCGTTCTTACGTGGGGAGCGGGACCAGAGACCCCACAGGTCACCCCACACGACACAAGTCAAGCTGTTGTCCTTTCAATCTTAGTTGTGGAGGGTGCAGCTCAGCTCCAGGTCCAGTTGCTGTTGTTAGTTGCAGCGGGTGCAGCCCACCATCCCTTGTGGGGGGTCGAGGAATCAAACTGGCAACCTTGTGGTTGAGAGCCCACGCTCCAATCACCTGAGCCATCCAGCAGCTCAGCGGCAGCACAGCTCAAGGTGCTATGTTCAATCTTAGTTGCAGGGGGCAGGGCCCACCATCCCTTGCAGGAGTCAAGGAGTCCAACTGGCAACCTAGTAGTTGAGAGCTGGTGCTCCAACCAACTGAGCCATCTGACACTGGCCCCTGTGGGAATCGAACAGGCAGCCTTCGGCGTTAGGAGCACAGAGCTGCAACCGCCTGAGCCACCTGGTAGGCCCGCAAGTATTTTCTCTTAATATATTTTCTCTTTAACTTCGTTACGGTGGCTTGTACAATGTAAAACATTTTAGCATTCATAATGAGACCTACTAACCTTCATATGTTCTTTTCTTTGTTTGTTTTTTTTGTGTGTGTTCTATGTTTTCCTCAGCTGTTTATTTATTTACTTATTTAGCTTTTTATTTCTAAAAAGAGAGAAGTAATGGAATCAGATGGAATATCAATTTCTATCTCTAGTGACAGGCAGGAACTTTAGACTGGCGGAATAGTGTACAATGCTGAAGTTTATGATAATGCCGCACCCATTAGTTTTCTAATTGTTATGTAAACCAATTCTTAACCTAAGGTGTCCAGCCAGAGAGATGAATGCATCATTCCTTCTAATGGCTTGGCTAAGGAAAATATACCACATTATTCTGTTAACAGTTCAAGACACTGGGTGTCAGTTCCTTTTTTTTTTTTCTTTTCTTATCTTTAGGCTATCAAATTACAGCTCTGAGTATTTGAAAACAAACAGAAAGATGAGATCAGGTTTTCTCTAAAGCACGTAGCGTTAGAGACAGCTTGAGTTTTATCCTCATGTCTGAGCACTAATTCCATATTGTATTTAATATTTCCATTTTAATCTGGGACCTACAACTAGTTTTATTTTTAAAAAATAAAATAAAACCCATCAAATTATGAAGAAAAATATACCTTTTAGGCAAGATAACTTCTTTCTGCTGGATTAAAAGAAATAACGATGAAATATTTCCTGGGCAAAAACAAAATCACTTTATGATTTATCTTAAAAAGTAGCCTCAAATCCCTTCTTCATTTATAGGTGAGTAAATCATAATATAAGGATATAAGTTAGTCCTTAAGCCTTCCTTGAAGTCTTGAAGATTAAATTTCCTTTTCTATAAAATGAGAAAGTTAAATTAGCTGATCTCTGAGTTCCTACTCAAAATCTAACATTCTGATTCTATTTGATATTCAACTCAAGGTTTTCTGCTTAATTTCTTTCTTTTGTTCTTTCAAATGCCCAGTCCTAAGTCTCACCTTCAGGTTCTGCCTCTTTTAATTTGCAAATATCTACTATGCATTCTTGCAAAACATGCCATTATCATGTCGAAGTCAATATATCCAAAACCAAACTCTGCCATCTGTCAAATTTCTTGGTTTCCATATTCCTGAGATTTGTACCTCTCCTTCTCAGAATACAGACATGAAGCAAGGGATCATTTTCTCATCATCTCTTCCCGTATTTAATCAGTACCCAAGGCCAGAGTACTTGTTCACTGCGATATTTGTCTTCTTAACTTTCTTTCAATTTTTACTAACAGATTAGTTCAGGCTCTTAGTATGTCACTCCAGAACTCAATATTGAAAATTCTTTATCATCTTTATCTTTCCTGACATGATTAATCCAAAACAGTGTAACTAGGTTGATGTCCCTATAGTTCCCTATTGTCCCTTGACTATGCAACCCCTTTGCAATCTTCCCAGCCTTGCTTTCTAAACATTTCTCTGTCTTCTCCCACACTATGTCCGGTGTCTTCGCCACCCAAGGTATTTGCTATTTCTTGATTATATCCTGTATTTTGCTATTTCTTTGTCTTTTTTGTTTGACTTTGAATTCTTTTATTCAGTGTTGAAAGTATCTGTAAATGTTTGGGATATTTACTTTAGCTAAAACAAGGGGGGGGGGGGGGAAGTAAGTAATAATCTTAAATCTTTATCCTAATTTAGAAAACTCATTTCTTTTTCTTGGAACAAAAAAGTATGTTACATACCCATGAAATACAGCAGTACTTTAAAATAAAAAGTCTATGCAGAAGACACTGAGAGCTGAGTGTGTTAGAGCTGGATGGCCTTTTGAGAGTCTCTACTCTGACACCCTCGGTAAAAGTCCAACAAGATAATCAGCTTACTAAGGTCACATAGCTACCGTGTTTCCCCCAAAATAAGACCTAGCCAGACCATCAGCTCTAATGCATCTTTTGGAGTAAAACTTAATATAAGACCCAGTATCAGAGTATATCATATTATATTATATTATATTATATTATATTATATTATAATATATTATATTATATGATGTTATATTATATTATATGACCTGGTCTCATATTATATTAAAATAAGACCAGGTCTTATATTAATTTTTGCGCCAAAAGACGTATTAGAGTTGATGGTCCAGCTAGGTCTTATTTTGAGGGAAATACGGTACTCAGAAACAAATCTTAGACCAAAAATTTGAACAGTTTTCTATAGCTCAAGGGAATATCAAAACCTACATTTTCATAGGACCAGGCCCATCATTCTCTCAATAAATAGATATTTAGTGCCTGTAACATGTGATATACTGGGTCCTGGAAAAACGAAATTGAAAAATGGCCTTCTTTCCAGAAACATAGTCTAGGAGGAGGAGACACATGTGCCAAGATAAATGTGATAAAAGGTGATAGGTGCTGTGATAGAAATTGTGTACTGTTCAGACAAAACAAAAGGAGGTAGTTAGCTCTACCCGATATGACGATATGATGGGAGAAAGCAGAAGGATTTCATAGATGAAGTAACCCCTTGGGCTTGAGATAAAAAGAAAAGTTGTGTTCACCAGGTTGACCAACAAGGAACAAACACAACCAATGGCATAGAGGATAAATTAGATGGAGACATTTGGGGGGAAAATGCAAACAATTTATAAAGTCTGGGTTAAGGCACAAGACAAGACATATCAAATTTAAATTGGAAAGCAAAGCACATTCCACATTGTGAAGGGAATTGTCTTACAAAGGAGTTTGGAATAATTATTATTGTTACTATCATTTTTATTAATGATTATCAGTTTCTCATTAAAATTAATTAGTTCCTTTTATTGATCATTTGCTATGATCACAATAAGTGATTTACATTACCAGACAAGGAAATTGAGATTCAAAGGTTAACCACTCGCCTAAAGCAAGGTAGCTATTAAGTAGTAGAGACAATATTTGAATCAGGCCCACCTGCTTTGAAAGCTGAAAGTGGATTACAGTATAATCCATCTTTAGTGTGTGGACAATGTGGAGTCATCAGAATATTGTAAACAAAGAAATATGAATGGATTCTTGTCTTAGAATAATCTGGCAACAGTATGTCATTGCACTGTTCAATACAGTAGCCACTACTACCTACATTGAAAATTAAATAATAATTTAATAATTAAAAATTCAGTTCCTCAGTTGCAGTAGCCACATTTCAAGTTCTCAATAGCCTCACGTAACTAATGGCTACTGTATTGGACAGCACAAAATGAACATTTCTATCATTACAGGTAGTTCTGTTGGACAACACTGGTATAGGGGATGCACTGGAGTTTTGTGAGATGAGAAAGGGAGAGTAAAGAGACCATTACCTAGGACAAGTGAGAAAGAATTAGAGAAAAAAATAACACACTAACAGTAGAGACTTAAACTAGTAATTACCAAAGTGTGATTTGCCCACTCCTCAATCAGCAGCATCAAATCACTTGGGAACCTGTCAGAAATGTAAATTCTAAACTGTAACCCAGACACACTGGATCAGAAACTCTGAGAATAGGACTCAGCCTTTTATGTTGTAAAAAGCCCTGCAGGAGATTATAATGCTCACTGAGGTGTGAAAACCATAGATTTAGAGCAAGGGACAACTTTGTAAAGAATGGTACAGAAACACAAGCAACTGTTGTGGCCAAATGTGGTGTATATAGAGGAAAAATGAACCTAGGATAACTCCAGGTAGATTGGTGAATCTAGAAAGAGAAACATATTCAAGGGGAAAAGATAATAAGTTTGAGTTCCTGAGGAACACCCTAGTATTGTGATCTTATTGGAAGTGTTAGTCTATAAATCAGGAGAAAGTTCTGGAATGGTGATACAGATTTAGAGTCATCAGAATTTAGGTGGTAAATTAACCAGGAATGGATTAGCTCTCATTGTTTTTCCTCTACAAAAAAATGATATTTACATATGTGTCTAGAAATACTGAGGGGTCTTTCTAGATTTAGGAGCAATTCTCCACACGCTGGGTTCTTTTTTCTCCTATTCAAGGAATCATCTCAAAATGCAAATTTGGTCTGTTAGATATGAACATGTTCTATTTTTTAAAATAAATAATTAACCTACACTGTTGTTCTGAGTATTATTAGTACATATAACTTGTCAAAAAGAATACACAGAATCCTAAATTGTGTATAGTGAAAAGAGGACAGGTATAAGGGCTGTCTCCCTTTCTTTCCAATCCTGGTGTGTGAGCTGCAGCAGAGGAACCAGCAAGAGGGCAGGAGAAATGGTCAGGGAGGAACCAGCAAGAGGAAAGGAGAAATAAATGGTCAGGGAGGTACTAGAAGAATACCACAAGGCAAGAGAAAAGCATTTCTAGGAGCAAGTGATGAACACAGCTGTATTCCAGAGAAACCACTAAGAAAGACCTTGGACTTTGCTCTTAGGCAGTCATTGTGGAATTTTCTCAAAGTCATTGTAGAGCAGCTGAGGTCAATTTGACCTACCAACTAAGAAGAGTGAAGTGATTGAAACAAAAATAGGTGAGAAAATGGAAGCAGCAAGGGTAGATTTATGCTTTGCACCGTTCCTAGGTTACAAAAGAGTCACCTTACATTCTCAGTATCTTACAGAAATTTCAGTGAAACCACTCTTCTGAATTTTATACTTTCTCTCCCCAGGGCCCTAGCATAAGTATGCCATGAAAGTGCTAGCATACTATAAATAAAATCATCCCACCCACTGATATGATCCATTGATCCTACACAATGATTGAGTTCACTTTAATCCTCTCTTCACCTAGGATGGGTTCCTTTCTAGGATTCTTCTTGTCCTTCACAGTGTTGCTTGGCCTGCCCCATATACCCTAATGACATGTCTGAATTGTCAGAGTAAATATAGCACAGGCTTTAAAACGGGGACTGTCTCTAAAAAAATACCATTTGTATTGTTCCTTACAATTGATCTGACCTAAATTAGTCCTCACAGCTATCCTGTGAAGTAGATAGGAAAGTATTACTGTGCTTATTTTGCAGATGACAATTGAGGTGGTAAGGCTTGTCTAATATCTCCCCTTTCTAAATCACAAAGCAAATATCTTATTTTATTTATTTTATTAATATATTAATTCCACATTTTTCCATGACATATTCTAGGTAGGGACATCTGAAAAATAATAAGAGTAGAATGTCAAAACTAGATGATAAAAGAACATAGATATTCAGCTGTTAAATCTACATAGGTGGTGTAGCTCAGCTTTATATTTAGCTCTTAAGTTTTTTGGCAACCAAACAAAAAGGCAAACACTGTCAATTATGCAGTTCCTATTTTTGTAAAGAAATAAGTGTGCAAGTTTCTCCGAGGACCCAAAGTACCTCCTTCCCTGCCTACATTCTAAAAGAAACTTCAAATCCCCATCTTCACATAAAGGGCATTTCTAAAAACAAGGGTAGTGAAACATTTCAGATGGTGGCTTCTAGTAATTTCCTTTAGTAAATCTTCATTTAAATATTAAGTTAAACACTAACGTACAACACAAACACATGTACTAATTTTTCTGATCATTGGTGATGAGCAGATATCACGAGGATATGACACATTATATGTTGGGCTATATCTCAGTTTTCATCATTGTGGCTAAATGTTATGCACTAACTAGCACATATTAGACAAATACGCTCTCTCTTCATCAGAGTTAAAAATCGGGAAGCCTTGCTAAGTGTTCACACTCTTGTATAGACACTGCATACACACACACACACACACACACACTACCATTTTAATATTAAAAATATATATAAAGTTCTTCTAAAGAAGAAGAAACAAGTGTTCTTGGGTCTTTAGAAAATGCTAATTGGCTTAAGTGAAATGTCATCTATTAATCTAAGATATTTCTGGACTAACTATACTTTGAGGTAACTAGAATATAGGCTTTTTTTTGTACGTAAGTTATAATTAGAAGACATGCTGAATAACAATCTCCCCTGACTCTTAGGAACTGATGATCACTAACATTTTTAATTACAAATCCTTCCTGGATGCTAATAAGGTTATACCAAAATGACTGACGCCTTCCCTCTCATAAGGTGTCAAATGAGCCATGAATCTAACGCTGTATTTGTGTATCCTGTTAGGTAATCTATACATGCATCCAGTCACTGCATTACCGTAGACCTCCCACGGCATATTTGTCCTTCTAAAACTGAATATGTGTATGTAGAAAACCAGTCTGTTAAAATGCATCTAATATTCAGCTGCTGGCCTTAGAGTTCTGAGCAAGGCACTGGTCTAGAGTATTAAAGAAACAAGCCATACTCTCTGTCCTCAAGGAGTTTAAAATATGGTCTGGGAAGTAAAATATATACACGAGTTATGCAACTAAAAACAATAACCTAAGAACACATGCAAAACACAAGGGTACAATACATAATCAATGATACTTAACAGTATACAGATATCAAGGCAGTAGGTATGGATGATGACTAGTGATAGAATAAAGAGTGAAGTAGTGACCTCTGTCCTCACCAGCTGATACAAAAGTAATATAAATTGGCACCCAGATTCAGAGAGCAATATTAAATAGAACATACTATATCTAATGCCCAGGGATGTGGGCAGATAAGCCAAATTCTGCTCTATAGAGACAAATTCCATACTTGAGAATATGGATTGTCTTGTTTCAAACCAGTAACTTATATATTTTAATGAGCTCTGACTTTACTTAGAGTGCTTTTTTAAAAAGCAGATTTCAGGATCACTTTTGTACATTCTGATTCTGTGGCTAAGGGTAAAGTCTGGAAAACTGCATTTTCACAAGTCACGTAAGGATAGAGTGAGTTCAGAAACCGCCACTGCCAATGGTGCTCACTCAAGACAAACGCATGTGTGACACAGGGGAAGAGTCAGTAACAAAGCTCACAGTGTCCCCTACCATTGTTAAAACGCTGTACAATGAAAAGGATAGGAATTCTCAAATGATCCCTCCAAAGGTCCAAATGTCTCTCAAAACAAGAGATAGGTAGCATTTTAAATGGTGAAATCTCATGTTAGAAATTATAAACACGTCAAACTTACAAAAAAAAAGTACTATTCTACGGTTCATTTACTAACCAGTAGATTTTACTGGATGATTATGTGTTGATTTTGTAAAAAATTATTTAATTAAATTCTTTGAACTGAGAAGGGAGTACAATATAAATTCAAAGGGTTATAATAAAATGGAATTGTTTGCATTGAATTTGCTACCCAATAATTTTCACTGAATGTATTTTGGTTTCCAAAAAGAATTTTTTATTCTTCACTATTTAATAGGCCTCAATTAAATGTATTTGTTCTCTCAGATTAAATACTGTAATAATATTCTGAAACCTCATGCCATGCTGTTATTAATTATGTATGTAAAACATTTTTTTGCAGATAGGAGATATTCTTACCCTAGGCATTTTGCGAGTGAATCATTATTAGCCATGTTCAATAGAAACTTAGAAAACAAGAGGAATTTACTCAAATTCTCAGAGCAAATGAAGTGGGAAATTGACAAAAGAGTCATTCATTCAGATAGCACAGGCATTCATCATACACTCTCAAGGCATGGTATTCTGTATTTGGAAACAAATTAGATATATGGTTAGGAACCCAAACTCTGAACACTAATCTGATCATTCTTTTTAGGCTATATCATTTCCCTCAGAATCATCACTCTATTACATTCCCATAATTTCAACTACAATGTTTTTCTAAACTAAGAAATAGAATAGCCTTATGTTGACTTTGTAACCATTATTTGGGAAACTAAAAGAAAACCTGATTATAAAAGAATCCTAAATATAAGCAAAAATGTAAAGCCAGGGAGGACCAAAGTAATACTCAGAGAGTGGTTTGGAACATTAAGTTAGGCTGGAAATAGAGTTTCTGTTGCAAGCAATAATAGGAAATGGGGCTCTAATAGATTGAGCCAAATTGTGGAGGATTTAAAAGCCAAGCTGATCCTGTCACTCTTGCATTGCCAGTGGAGGCCAAGTGGAAACATCTGGAAACTGAACAACACACTTCAAAATGGGTCAAAGATGAAATCTCAGGGGAAATTTTTAAACAATACATTAACTGAACTTCAGAACAAGAGGCAGCCTTTCAGAGCAGGTTAGAAATCCCATCATAGAAGAAACCCAACATTAAGTAGAAGTGTGATGCAACTCTTGGAAAGAGAAGCTGCCCAGTATACTTGGAGCACACCACATGGAGGAACAGGAAAATGAGACAGACTAGCTGGCATCTGAGAGGTAGAAAATCTAGAGAATGTAAATTTAGGGGAGTGGACAACAGTGGGGAAAATTCTAGGAAGTAGTGTAAGTGTTGATCATAGCAGGTTGGGAGTAGGAGATAAAATATTGAAAAAAAGTAGACATATTGGAGTTGATTACACAATTCTAGAAATGTAGCTGCAAAGAAAGGAAATAGCATAGATAGATAGATAGATAGATAGATAGATAGATAGATAGATAGATAGATAGATAGATATGAGGCAGCAAGATCAAGTGAAGAAATTTGTTTAGTTGTTTTTTTTTTTTTTTAAAACACAAACAGGAAAGACCTGGCAAGTTTATTGGCAGGAGGAAAAGCATTTGTAAAGAAAGAAATTGAAGATGGTTGTAGGGGAGAGAATGCAATTAAAAACATGAAAAAACAGCATTTGTGAGAAGAAATAAATGAAACTTACCAGCAAGGATATCTCTTCCAAAAAAGAGGAAGGAAGAAAAGATAGAGAGAGGTTAGATCTTTTGCAGTAGCAGAGATGGAAAATGAAGATCTCATTTGACCCCTTTCCTTACTGCCTGGGAACCGGGGCTTGATTTTCAAAGTGGGATGCCAGGAATCCTGGGAGCACAGGGCATGGAGTGCTTAAAAGAAATTGATGTCTTGATCCTCTACTACCTCCTGACTTCCTGGAGAAAACCCCTGTGGATTGGTGCATCTCGCTGTTCTCTGTTCACTACCCCTCACAACCTCCTTTCCTTTACTTCAAAGGTAGGCTAATCTCTCATCCCTCCCATACATTGCCCAGGTTTAAAAACTCAGGTGCACAAAACAAGGAAACATTCGACAGTTCCTTTCATTAAGTAACAAGATACCCATTTCTATCTGTCTAATTAAGAAGAGTCCAATTAAGAGATTAATATGTTTGCTTAATAAATATTTCTCAAACTCTGCCACATATTTATATTTTGAACAACTCAGTACTTACCATATGATAATTTTCATGATAACCCAGTCCAGAAAAAAAGTATTTTAATGCATAGTCTTATAGTCATAGTAAATAAAAATGAATAAATATATTAAGTACATTAGCATTGTGCGGTATAGACATCTGATAGAGTTATGAATAAACTACATTAAGCGTAAAAGTACATTAGAATAAAATGTGGAAGAAGCAGAATGGAATATGAACTCAAGAAATAAAAGGAATAATATGAAATCTGTTTTTAAAAAGACTTGTTGGTGTATGTGTTTTTTTAATGGATAGCATACTCATTTTAAATGGATAACGCCAGGTGTCAATTACCATGGTATTTCTATTCTACTGGATTTATTTAAAGGAATGAGGCAAAACTTTTATTTTTAAACGTCAATATTA
Source organism: Rhinolophus sinicus (assembly GCF_057876585.1). Classification (NCBI taxonomy): domain Eukaryota; kingdom Metazoa; phylum Chordata; class Mammalia; order Chiroptera; family Rhinolophidae; genus Rhinolophus; species Rhinolophus sinicus. The sequence goes on along the minus strand of NC_142507.1, from coordinate 21,884,241 downwards.
CAATATTCCAGAAAGTACATAGTTTTAAGTATTTAAACGTTTGCTGAAAACTTTGTGTATGTCCGTTTAAAAGTGTGTGTACATAGATTTTCAGTATTATTTTAGGATATACACCAGTTTAGAAGATCATTGTGGTCTTCTAGGGAGACAAAAGAAAAAACATGAGTAATGGGATTGATGAGCAAACGCATGCCCAATTCAAGTTAAGATGACGTGTAGTAGATCAGGTTGGCAAAATTCCAGCATTTTCTTTGGCAATGATCTATAGCCTGGAAGCAGCAATGAGAATGAATGATATAAAATGATAGCAAATTGGGCACAGCAAGATACTAGGAAGGTCTGGAATATTGATGAAGACAACTTAAAAATATCTGACCATAGTACCTAAATTGGACAAGGTAGTAAGTGAGACCAGAAGCAGGTTACTGAAGAGTATAGGTTGGTTGGGTCCCAATAGTTAATGGCTGAATTAGGGTCACAGAAAAGGAAAGAGTGTGAGAAGAGCATGACAATTCCAAGCTTTTGAAAACAGAGTAGTATCATGTAACAATAAAGTTATTACTCTGTGGTTGCTATTTGGAGATAGAGATTGCCATGACAAGGTCAAGAAATCGTGAGGCTAGCGGCAGGAACAAAGGGCCAACATATATACAGAAATATATTGAAATGTCTAGAAATGCTGTCAGGGAATGAGATAAAGGTACATAAACAGATTCTTACCTCATGGCTGGTATTGGACATGATGTCCTGGCAGCAAAGTTAGGGAAAGTAGGCTGTAATTGGGCAGTATGGACTTTAAGAATCAAAGAGTTTCATGTTCCAGAAGTGACACAGGGACTTGTATAGAAGATACAAAATCTTACACTTTTCATCACTTGTGCACAGTGGAACTTTATTTTACCCATCTTAACTTACTGAAGAGCTTTGATTTACACAGAAGGCAGGGAAAAGGGAAACAAAACAACCTTAATCCCACTCCTTCATTGTAACTCAGCTCCTCCTATTTTACAACTTTGTCTATTTGGGATACATATTAGGTCAAATTTAGAAATCTCCCAGGAGGTGATCTAAGTTTCTAGGGTTAATACCTACAAGTACTATTATTCAGTTATCAGGGAAGAGGCATCTATTCAGGTAGTTAATTACAGCATCTTTCACTTCATCTCTAAGCATTTGCTATTAATTGATCCAAGCCAGGAGCCTTAGTGGCTCTCCCTACTCACAGCTTCTGAGGCTTAGAAGCTGAAACTGATAACACAATCTAGAGTCTAGCCACCACGTGGCCATGTGTACTCCCCTGTGGCTACCCTGGGACATGGTCTCTTTCCCTAGTTTTAGGCAGGAAACAAAGCACTAAACCCTTATAGATGCCCTGGGAGTGTTTTGCTGCCTTCTCATATGCCGCATCTTCCCTCTTTGAGATGTAAAGTCTATGGTCAGTCAATAGATTTCAGGATCATCTGAACCAAAGCCCCTTGAAAATTCGAATTAAATTATCTCTCTCTCATATACCATCTTGCAGCTGAAAATCAGATTTCCCAGACCATATTTAAGAATTTAAAGCCAAGAATCTCTTCGTGTAAAACCAAGTCTCTCCCCTGAGAACAGTGCTGATAGAAAGCTTTTGTTTCCTGAATGTCAGAGACTTAAAAGTGGTCCTGGAATGCCAAGGAAGAGAAGTTTTTTTGTTTTTTTGGTTTTCTTTTTTAATCTCTGAATGCTGTCTTGCTACTTTTGAAGAGGAGGCCATTAATGGCAGTGTGAGGAGGCCTCCAAGAGAGACAGTGACATGAACTGCAGTGACTTTAGGAGGAACTAAACTTCCATGAGCACTGGGAAAGAAGGTAAAAAGAAAAACAAACAAATAAACAAACGCATGAGCCAAACACTTTCTCCTGAGTTTAGTGTGCTGTATCCAACTGGATGGCCAAAGGTGGCCTCTCTTCATGAGCCCCAAGGGGACTCAAATCCGAAAAGTACAGAACTGAACTCATCTTTCTCTTAAAACTGTGTCTTCAATACGAAAGGTACCACCTATAAAAGAAATAATTGGTAAGCTGTACTTCATCAAAATTTAAAACATCTGCTCTACGGAAAAAAATAAAAATGTCAAAAGAATGAGAAGACAAGCCACATACTCAGAGAAAACATTTGAAAAGACACATACAGTAGTACCTCGGTTTTCGAACATCTCCGTTGACAAACAATTCAGTTTACGAACGCCATAGACCCGGAAGTAAACGCTTCGGTTTTCAAACACGCCTTGGAAGTCGAACATTTCACGCGGCTTCCGCTGAGTGCAAGATCCTGAGACCTAGCTGTCGGCTGTTTTCGAACGTTTCAGAACTCAGTCTTCCAGAACGGATTACATTAAAAAACCTAGGTACCACTGTATATGATAAAGGACTGTTCTCTAAATTACATAAACAACTCTTAAAACTCAACGATAGGAAAACAAACAACCTGATTAAAAATAGGCAAAATATCTGAACAAACACTTCACCAAAGAAGACATACAGGTGGCAAATAAGCATGTGAGAAGATGCTCCACGTCATATGTCATCAGGGAATTGCAAATTAAAATGACAATGAGAAACTACTACAGACATATTAGAATGGCCAAAACCCAGAACACGGACAGCACCAAGTACTGGTGAGGATGTGGATCGTCAGGAACTCTCATCCATTCCTGGTGAAAATGCAAAATGGTGCAGCCACTTTGGAAGACAGTTTGGTAGTTTCTTACCAAACCCAACACTCTTACCATACAATCCAATAATAGCATTCCTTGATATTTACCCAAACTTGTTGCAAAACTTACGTTCACACAAAAACCTGCACACAAATAGCAGCTTTATTGATCATTGCCAGAACTTGGAAACAATTAAGATGTCCTTCAGTAGGTGAATGGATAAATAAACTGTGGTACATCCAGACAACGTAATATGATTCAGTGCTAAAAAGAAATGAGTTATCAAGCCATGAAAAGACATGAAGGTACTTTAAGTGCATATTACTAAGTGAAAGAAGTCAATCTGGAAAAGTTACATGCTATGTGATTCCAACTATATGACACCCTGGAAAAGGCAGAACTGTGGAGACAGTAAAAAGATCAATGGTTGGGGGTAAGAAGAGACAAGTAAGTAGATGAAACACAAAGCATTTTCAGGACAGTGAACCTATTCTGTATGATACTGTAATGGTAGATGCTTGTCATTATACATTGTCCAAACTCATAGATACAACAGCAAGAGTGAATCCTAATGTAAACTGTGGGCCTTGTGTGATAATGATGTGTCAGTGTAGGTTCATCAACTATAACAAATGTACCACTGTGGTGAGAAATGTGGATAGTTGGGGTGTTGTGTGTGTGTGTGGAAACAGGAATTCTCTGTACAGTCCTCTCAATTTTGCTGTCAACCTAAAACCGCTCTAAAAAATTAAGTTTATTAATTTAAAAACAAACACACACACACACACACACACACACACACACACACACACCTCGGGTGCCCCAGTGGCCCAGGCGGTTGGAGCGCTGTGCTCCTAACCTCGAAGGCTGCCAGTTCAATTCCCACATGGGCCAATGGGGTGCACCCTCTACAGCTAAAGCTGTGAACAACAGCTCTCCCTGGAACTGGACTGTCGTGAGCAGCCCGAGGTCGGTGTGAGCTGCTGTGTGCTGATGTGTGCTACCTACCATGAGCAGCCGGTGGCCGGGCTGGCTGGCAGCCGGCATGAGTGGCTGACAGCCATCGTGAGTGGCCAGCAGCCTCATGAGTGGCCCACAGCCTATGAGAGCTGCTGTGAGCAGCCGACCAATGACTGGTGACCAACTGCCTCAGACGGTTGGAGCACAAGGCTCATAATACCAGATGGGCTAGGGAGCTGGGCCCCACAACTAGACTGAGAAACAATGGCTTAAAAAAAATGGGGGGGATCAAAAAAAAACAAACAACCATCTCCCTCATTTAGCACCGTTGTCCACTCAATTGCTCAACTAAAAAATACAAGCAATGTATTCAGTTCCTCTCTCCTAACAACAAATTAATCACCGAGGGCACCAGTTCATTTTCAGTGTCTCTGGAACCTATCACCTCCTATCCATTCTTCTGCCTTTATACTAATTTGTACTTCTCTTCCCTGGCTTACTGAACCACCTTAAATGTTCTTATTTTACATCAATCTACTTTCTATAGTAATTCTTTCCAAAACATGAACACAGTCATGTCACTGCTCTACTCCTTCAATTGTTTCCCATACCTTTCACGGTAAAGCCCAAATAGCATTGTTTACTACACTCTACACCCTGGGCCTCATATTCCCCCACCCTCGGTACTCTTCTCCTGCACTCTCTGATCTGACCACACTGAACTTCTTTCAGGTTCTTAACATTCTTGTTCCCTGCCTTTCCCACAAACAGTTCCCTTTCCTGGTACATTCTCCCCTTCCCACCTATTTACCCCTCTTTATCTTTTAGGTCTCAACTTCGTCATTTTTCTCTCCAGGAACTGTTTCCTAGATCATCACCACTTCCAGTTAGGAACTGAAAGCAGTACTCTCCATGCTCTTGAAGCATGACTTCTGCCCACAGGAGCTACTAACGCTTTTCATCATCATCATTAATTTACCCCTTTGGTCCTCCCCACTAGCTGGCAAGCCCTGTGAGGGCAAGAATTAACATCAGTCTTGTGTGCTGTTAGCACCTAACACACTGTCTTCCATAAAGCAGAAGTCCCACGCTTGTTAAATTAATGAATGAATCAACAAATGAAGGGAAATGCCAGATTAAGATAATGAACAAAGAGACCCTCCTCACTATGATGGAGAGGGAGGAGAGGTGAAGAGAAGAATTGATACAGAACTGGAAAATCAGAAAAGAACTGCGGAGAGTAAGAATTGTGTGGAGTAAGAAATAGAACAGGAATGCTGTAAAGGATGAGTATGTGTCTAGTTCATTAAACACAAATTATGTGCACACAAGGATTAGTGTAAGCAAATGGTTTATTTAGCCTGAAGAAAATGGGTTCAGAAGGCAGAGCTGAAAGGGTGTTCAAGAGTAGAGGAAGGGAACATCTCTGGAGTCTTTTAAGCCAGTGGGGGAGGGGGTCTGATAGAACCCCCAAAGGCCCCCCTCTACTCTGTGCAACCCCCAGTTATATCCTTCCAGGTGTGCAGGACACAGTGATGCTTACCAGCCAACAAGAGAATCTGAATGAAGCTAAGAAGCCTTAATAGAATAACAGAATTAGAGAGTATATCTGCACCCATGTATCCTATGAAAGTTTGCCTTTGTGGGGTGAAACAAAACAACCAAGATGTTTAAAATTTATTAGCTAAAGCTGTGAAAAATATTTCTTTTCCCATTGGTTATAGAACTGGCCACTGAATTCTCTATGGTTTTTCTCTCCACTTGAATGGTCAGCCAGCCCCTGGAGTACAGGGAAGAGGCTGGCTGCTACGGTGGAGTACAGGAGCTGAGCAGAAAGAAGCATTGGGTGGGAAAAACAAACTGCTGTCCTGATCTGAAATGGGTGCCATTTCACCTTACGGTGGTCAAGCTAAGAAAACAGGTCAAAGCCTGTGAGATGCTGCAGAGAGAAAAGGTGGAAATGGCCTATTTTCTAAATGTACACAACCCCATCTGGCTAAAAAGATCTGTGCCAAGCTGGTCTGAATGGAGAGAAGAGGCATTTTCAGGTGACCATCCGGCTGCCTTGTAACACCCCATTTCTCCAAGACCAAGTGACCTCAGCTCTCGCTAAGAATAACCTTACCAGCACAGAGTTATTGGATCTTTCCTTTCAATTTCTACTCTTCTCCTACAATAATCCCGCTTCTGGGCAGTGGAGCAGAATTTACTAACCTGAGTTAAGAACTCAGGAATATGATCCTATCACATGTTTTGTAACATCTAAGTAAATAATATTTAAAAAGCCATGTAAAACAATGAGTTACCACAACATATCTCTTATAATAGCCAAATCCAGAACACTGACACCACCAAATGCTGGCAAGGATGTGGAGCAGCAGGAACTCACATTCATTGCTGAAGGAATGCAAAATGGTACAGCCACTTTGAAGGAGTTTGGCCGTTTATTACAAAGTTAAACATAGTCTTATCAAATGATCCAGAAATCACATTCCTAGGTATTTACCCAAATGGTTTGAAAATTTATGTCCACACAAAAACCTGTACATGAATGTTTACAGCAGCTTTACTCATAATCGCCAAAAGTTGGAAGCAAACAATGTGCCTTTCAGTAGGTAAATGGATAAACAAACTGTGGTATGTCCAAACAATGGAATATTATTCAATGCTACAAAGAGATGAGCTATCAAGCCCTAAAAAGACATGGAGAAACTTTAAATACATATTATTAAGTGAAGGAGGCCAGCCTGAAATGGCATACTGTGTGATTTTAATCATATGACATTCTGGAAAAGGCAAAATTATGGTGACAGTAAAAATATCAGCAGTTGCTAGGAGTTGGGGATGGGGATTAATAAGCAGAGCAGAGGGGATTTTTAGAGCAGTGAAACTATTCTGTCTCATACTATAGTGATGAATACATGTCATTATACATTTATCACAACTCATAGAATGTGCATCAAGAGTGAACCATATGTAAATTATGGACTTTAGTTAATAATAATGTATCAATATTGGCTCATCAATTGTAACAAATATCCATACTACTAGGAGATGTTAATAACAAAGGAAATTTGTGGGTGGAGTTGTTTATGGAAACTCCCTGTACTTTCCACTCAATTTTTCTATAAACCTGAAATTGCTCTAAAAATAAAATACATTAATTTTTTTAAATATATAACAACATTCATAGTGCCACCCTCATACTGGCTTTCCCACAAAAGAGGGTTTTGGGTACTAATTATCTGTTAAGAACAACTTTTATAATAAAGAGATGGAGATATTTTTGCAAAATAAAAAACCATGGAGAGTTGTGTTTAAAAATAGAACTAGGAGTAAAAATATGAAGTCTTGGCTCTTCATATTGTGTTACTTTAGGTAAGTCAGTTAACCTCTCTAAACCTGTCTAAACTTTTTTAAAAAGAAAAAAAGATAAAGATGATGCATCAAATATTTTAACTGGATCTATGCATTTAACATAACTAATTTCTTTTTTGAGTACATTGGTTTGACATATTCAAAAAATTTCAAATAATTACTAGAAATATATCACTTATAAATACAAAAATCTGTTATTTTAAATTGCATGAACAGTAAATTTTCAACATAAAAACCAGGTCAAAATCAATAACATTAAATTTGTCACATACACATCTTTAACTTATCATCATCTACCTTCAAATCACTTTATGCCATCCATGCATAAAAGCTTACAATAATGTACTTCCATTTACCCCTCCCAGTCTTTGTGCTATTGTCATCATACATTTACTTCTACATAAACCCCACAATATATTGTAATCATTTTTGCCTAAACAGTTGGTTATCTTTAAATAAATTTAAGATGAGAAGTATTTTACATTTACACAAATATTTACCATTTCTGGTACTCTTTATTACTTTTTGTAGATCTAAGTTTACATCTGATATTATTTCCCTACAACCTAAACTTCCTTTAACATTTCTTTTAGTGTCATTCTAGTGGTAACAAGTTCTCTCAGCTTTATTTTGTTTGAAATATATTTATTTTGCCTTGATTTTGGAAGGACATTTTCTCTAGATATAGAATTATAGCTTGTCAGGTGATTTTTTTTTTTTCTTTCAGCACTTTAAAGATGCTGTTCCATTGTCCTCCTACTTGTGTTGTTTCCAATGTCAGCAGTCCTTCTTATCTCCATTCCTGTGCATATAACATGTCTTTTGTCTCTGCTTGCCTTTAAGATTTTTTTTCTTTATCACAGCTTTTTAGCAATTTAACTATGGTGCTTAGGGGAATGTATATGGTGTGTGTGTGTATGCACGTGCACGTGCACACACATACTTGCTTATGTGTTTATCACACCTTTGGTTTGTTGAGATTCATGTTTTACAGTTTAATCAAATTTGGAAATTTTCAGCTCTTATATTTTCCAATATCACCCCCTTATGACTCTCCAATTATATATATATGATAAATAGCTTTCTATTGTTTCATAAGTCACTGGGGCTCAAGTTTGTTGGTTTATTTGTTTTTCAGCCCTTTGTCTCTCTGTGTTTCAGTTTAGATGGTTTCTATTGCTATGTATTCAAGTTCACTAATTTTTATCTTCTGAGGCCTAATATTCTGTTAATCCTATTCACAGCATTTTTAATTTCTGACATTGTATTTTTTATCTCTAAAGTTCCATTTGAGTCTTTTTCATATTTTCCATTATTTTCTTTATCTTGTGCATGTTTTCTTCCACATTCTTGAGCAAATTTATAATAGCAGTTTTAAAGTTCTTGTCTGTTAATATCATCATCTTTGTCATTTCAGGTTCTGTTTCTATTGATTGGTTTTTCTTATTGTTATGGGTCACATTCTTCTGCATCTTTAAATGGCCAGCAATTTTTTATTGGATGTTAAATATTGTGAATCTGAATTTTGTTGTCCTCTTTTGAAAAATGTTGAATTTTGACCTGGCAAGTAATTAATTTACTTATAATGAGCTTCATGTTTTCAGGGCTTGTTTTTAAGCATTGTTAAGGGAAATCCAGAGTACCTGTTACTCTAAGGCTAGTTTAGCCCTACTTTTTAAGGTCTGGTCTTTCTAGGGTCTTTTCTGAATGCTCTAGGTGTTCAGTTGGGTCTTTTATTTCTAGCTTGTCAGAATGTACAGTCTCCCATGTAAGTCCTGGGAATTGTCGTGCTTACAGTGGTTGATTTTTTTCTCAGTTTATGCACATATGGCTTAGTATTCAGCAAAAAAAAAGCAAGGGGGTGCCTATGCAGATCTCTTGAGCTATTTCTCTACATCACTCCCTCTTCCCCACAACTTCCAGACATCTCAGCTTTCCTGAATACTTATATCTGTGCTTGAGAGCAGTGTTCTACATGATTTCCCTTTCTTGTGCCATAGTTTGGTAAGTGCCTCTAAAGTTCTGGTCAAGATGGCAGAGTACATAAATGCTGTGCTTGCCTCCTCTCACAATCACCTGAAAACTACAACTAAATTACAAACAACCATAATTGAGAATCACCTGAAATCCAGCTGAACAGAAGTTCTATAACTAAGGAGAATGAAGGATATACAGAAGAGGCCATGATGAGACTGGCAGGGGGCACAGATGTGGAACAGCCTGGTCCCACACCCTGGTGAGATGGTTAAAAATTGGAAGGGCTATCTCAAATGCAGAAGTTCCCCCTGAGGAGCAAGTGGTCTCAGCTCCACACCAGGTTCCCCAGCTCATGGTGCCAGTGACAGGAAGAGAAGTCCTCATAATTTCTGGCTATAAAAAACAGTAGAGATTATGGCTGAGTAAGAGGGAGGACTGATGGAGTCCCAGGCATTCATTTTAAAGGGACCTCACTTGGACTTACTCGAGGATGGAATCACTCCCTCTGAGTGGGGCAGCAACTCTAAAGGTACCAGAGACATATGGGGAGGAACTGAATTGTCTGGCTTCAAGGTGAGGGCTAGAGGGGCAGCTTTCTCCCAGATACAAGTGCTGGCAAAAGACATTGTTCCTTTGCTGAGATCTCCCCACATCCAATATGCAGATGCAAGAAGGCACCATATCTGAGTCTCCTTCAACCTGGCTAACACCTTTCACCCTGCCCTGGTGATTCCCTGAGACCCTGCCCCACCCAACTTGCAGGCCCAACCAAGTCACGTCCAGTGTCCTTTCCATACAAATGGTCTGTCTTGGCTCATGCAGCAACTTTCCTAAAATCTCTCAAATGTTCACAAACAATAAGCAAGCAGCATCTGGCCTTGGTGTGCCCCCTACCTCTTCTAAGCAGCCTGGCAGTAGTGGCAGCCAGCCTCCATTCACAGCCTAGCCTCTCCCGTGAACCTCCAAGCCCAGTAAAAGTGGCAAACATCCAGATCACTTTGTAGCTCATATCAAGTGGCTCTGGTCAGGGTACAAGCAGCAGCTGAACTTGGCCTGCGACAGAGCCCTCTCCAAGGAGCCCCAGAACCAATATACCAGGTGGCCAACTTCAGACTAAATCAGAGCACCTCCCAACCCCTTTCACAAATTACACACCCAAAGGATGGAATTGGCAGGCACTAGAGCCCTGCTGAAGTGAATATTGCTCCATAGGGTCAGCCCCTGCACAATAGCTCCACCAATGATGTTACAACCAGTCCTCACAACCAATCAGCCTGAGGACCAATCCTTCCTATTGGTGTGCAAACAACAACCAAGGCTCAACTACAATTGGAGGACACACAAAAACCACACAAGGGACACACCTGGAGCACCCAGCTCAGGTGACCAAGGAGACTGTGTCACTGGGCTCCACAGGACACTTACTACATAAAGCCACTTTACTAAGACTGGAAGACATAGCAGCTCTCCACAATACATGGAAATAAGCACAGGGAGGCAGCCAAAATGGGAAGACAAAGAAACATGTCCCAACTGAAAGAACAGAACAAAGCTCCAGTAAAAGAACTAAACAAAATGGAGACAAGCAATCTACCAGACTCAGAGTTCAAAATACTCGTTATAAGGATGCTCAATGATCTCAGTGAGAGCGTCAACAAAGAGATAGGAAACAAAAATAGAGATAGAAAATATTTAAAAAGAACCAATCAGAAATGAAGAATCCATTAGAGGGAAGCAACAGTAGATTAGAAAAAGCAGAGGACTGAATCAGCAATTTAGAAGATAAGGTAGCAGAAAACACCAAAACAGAACAGCAAAAACAAAAAGAATCCAAAAAAAGTGAGAAAATATAGTTAGCTTAAGGGGCCTATGGGACAACATCAAGTGTACCAACATTTATATCATAGGGATACCAGAAGGAGAAGAGAAAGAACAAGGAATTGAAAACGTATTTGAAGAAACAACAACAGAAAAGTTTCCTAACCTGGCAAAGGAAATAGACATACAAGCCCAGGAAGCACAGAGTCCCAAACACGATGAACTCAAAGAGGCCCACACCAAGACACATCATAATTAAAATGCCAAAGGTTAAAGGCAAAGAAAGAATCTTAAAAGCAGCAAGAGAAAAGCAGTTAGTTACCTACAAGGGAGCTCCCATAAAACTGCCAGCTAATTTCTTTACAGAAACTTTGCAGGCCAGAAAGGATTGGCACAAAATATTCTAAATGATGAAAAGCAATGACCTACAACCAAGATTATTCTACCCAACAAAGCTATCATTTAGAATTGGATAGAAAAAGAGCTTGCCAGACAAAAAAAAGCTAAAGGAGTTCATCACCACCAAACTAGTATTACAAGAAATATTAAAGGGACTTCTTTAAGAATAAGAAAAAAATATGAATAATAAAATGGCAATAACTTCATATCTATCAATTACTTTCAATGTAAATTAATTAAATGCTCCAATCAAAAGATCAAGTGGCTAAATGGGTAAGAAAACAAGACCCTTACACATGCTGCCTATGGAAGACTCACTTCAGATCAAAAGAAACATGCAGACTGAAAGTAAAAGGATGGATAAAGATATTTCATGAAAAAAGGGAAACTAAAAAGCTGGGGTAGCAACACTTATACCAGATAAAATAGACTTTAAAACAAAGACTTTAACAGAGACAAAAAAGAACCCAGTAATTCTACTTCTGGATATTTATCCAAAGAAACACAAATGCTACTTCGAGGGGACATGTGCATTCTTATGTTCACTGCAGCATTATTTACAATAGCCAAGGTATGGAGGCAACATAGGTGTCCATCAATAGATGAATGGATGAAGAACGGGTAATACATATACACAATGGGATATTACTCAGCCATAAAAAAGAATGAAATCTTGCCATCTGCAACAACGTGAATGAACCTAGAAGGCATTCTGCTAAGTGGAGTAAATCAAAGAAAGACAAATGTCATATGATTTAATTTACATGTGGAATCGAGAGAACAGGATAAATGAACATTCAAAACAGAAGCAAGCTCATAGATACAGAGAGCATTTTGATGATTACCAGGTTGGGTGGGGGCAGTGGAAGGATGGGTGAAGGGGAGAGGGGATTACAAATTGGTAATTACAAAATAGTTATGGGATGTATAGTATTGGGAATACAGTCAGTAGTATTGTAATAACTATGTATGGTGTCAGATGGGCACTGGATTTATCAGGGTGATAACTTTTTAAGATATATAATGTGTAATAGTTGTGTTGTACACCTGAAAATAATATAATATTGAATTTCAACTGTAATGAAAAATAAAAAAAAATATTTAAAAGAAAAAAAAAAATGTATCTCCAGATAAAAAGCCAGGGCAAATGTTGGTCTCACCTAAGTTTTTTCTTTCTTTTTAAGATATAGGTCTATGCTGCCTATTTTCCAGCATCTGAAAGTGTTATTTGATATATTTTGTCCAGGTTTCCAGTTGTTTATGGCAAGACGGAAATTCAACTATTGGGTAGTCTGTCAAAATGTTATAAATTTACCTAAGTTATAGGATTTTCTTTCTAACAGGTCATCTTATCTTAAAAACTACAAGTACATTAAACACTAATTATACACATAGCTCATCTCAACCTCAAAATACTAACGCCTTGATTTTACATGTCTTAACCATTGTTATACTTAATCCTGTTTGAAAGTCTCATCCATTGGCAAGAGAATTGCCTTTCCGGTTAACTGAACAGATCTTAACCAATACAGTGTGTTCCTCTTGGCAGTGCTGAGGAGACTCATGAGTCCTACATACAATTGCTATGTCAGTGACGCCATAAATCAAAAGAAGTGCCATTTGGCCCACATCCATGTATTCTAGATAAACACATTACCTAATTCTTCAGTCTATTCACGGAAGTCTGCCAGTCCTACTCAGGTTGGTCAGTTAATCAGAATTTGCACTTTTTCATTCCACAGATGAGAGAGAGAGAGAGAATATCTTTAAATTCTATGGAATTATGCATTTTTCAGCCTCAAGACTTACAGATGATATATTAATATTCAATTGAATTTTAGATATTTCCCACGGCTTTGTCAAACTTGTAGCTATAACATCTGAAGTCATTCTGTTGACACAGGGGTTCTATGAATCTGTGAGAATTGTGCCAATACAGCCTTAAAAAGCTGTGGTACAGATAGCACCATTGGGAGCCTCAGGAGCAGGACAATGGTGAATATGCCAACTTGAGACTAGAAAAAAGGTACTAGCTATCCACACTTAGACTGTGAGAAATGGGCTTGGGAAGATAATATAGGCTACATGGATGTGTTAGTGGTTCATTTGGGAAAATACAAACCCCTCTAGATATCTCCAACAGAAAGATATTCAAATTAGGGAATTAAGAGACAAAATCTGGGAACTGAAGGAGCAAAAGATGAGAAGGTTGGTGGTCCCCAAAGATCAGAAACTGCAGAAAACCATATCATCCTGGAGGAGGGAGTGCTTATGTGAGCCCAGACTCTGCCCTGCTGCAGCATGTAGGCTCCAGAAGGCCTGGTTTTGTGGGCAGTGCCTCTGCAGGAGTCCATGTTCATCTTCCAGTGGTACTCGAATGGCTGGCAACCACTGCAGTAGTCTGCAGTCACCCATACAGCCAGAAACAGGGCGGTTTCTATTTTCTTCCCACATTTAGTTAGTTACGAGTACCTTCCATTGCCTCTCATAGACCCCAGCTAAGCAGGGAGTCTGGAAAATGAAGGTTGCAGGTGTCCAACCACGCTTGTTTAGGGGAGAGTATAAAAAGGCCAAGTATGAGACTGTGGCAACAGGCAGCTTATAAGATCAGCTACTCTACCTACTAAGATTCAGTCTTCTCATCCATAAAATAGCAATAGTACTTACCTCATAGCGTTATTACAAGAATTAAAAGAGCTATAGTTTGCAAACCTCTTAGAAAAGTCTGGCACATAGGAAACTCACAATAAATGATGTGGTTTTTGTTATTATTAGTTAAGAAACAATAGAATGAAAAGCCAATCTATATCTGGGCTGAGCTTACAGAAACAGACTGTAAAGGTAACTGTGCCCTTTACCCAACAGTGCCACCCAGTCACACAATTCTCACTTTTTCATTCAGGGAGGGATAAAACAAGGACTATATTGATTTCCTGTTCACCTTGATGTTAATTTCTTATCCCAAAACACTGTGTAAATTAATAAACTTTGTGTCCATCCATTCACAGTAAAATAAGCTCTTCATCAAATACATATGTTCACATACCTCAAAAACACCATATGAGAAATATTTTGGAAAAATTACCTCAGGCATAACATCAAGGTCAAATTAACTTGAGAATATGAACTCAAGAATATTTGCTCATAAATTAATTCAGCCATTCATTCAAGGCTCCCCTGCTGGCCCTCTGGAAGCTTGACTATTGCTGGGACAGCTTTGATAATGCATTCTGTAAGGAACCCAAGACAACTGTAGTCATTTGATATATGGTAAGTAATAGTAATAAGGGCAATAAGTGAGTGGATGAAACTGTTCAGGTTAAGAAGAACCCTTCTAGGCTCTAATGCTTGATGGATAAAGATTAACACTGTGGAAACCTTTCTACATCCAATAGAATCACCACCTCTTATTCAGCATTTCAGCCAGTGCCCGAATCAGGAACTGGTAACATGAATATCTCTCTGAACAACAGTCAACCCCACGCACCTCATATTGTAGTTTTTAAGAAGTATTGCCTTTGAGCCGGCCAGAGAGCTGGGTTCAAATTCTGATTCTGTCTTCTCCAAGGAGTGGGTAGTCAGTACACGTAAAACAGCCAGCCTCCTGAGCCTCAGATGATTCATATAAAACTTAGGGGCATTGAAAATAAGGCTTCCAGGTAGCATAGTATTTCTCACATAAGTAATGCATATTTTTATTGTAAAACCAACCTGCAGTTACAGGCAATTCTGGATCAATTAGCTTCTTTAAAAAGTAAAGCAGAAAGCTAAATTCCAAAAAGCAGTCTATTTGGCTTTCGAATGTGATTTTATATTTGTATATCTATGTGTCATGCTTACTACGAGTACACCTCAAACAAAAAACTAAGTATCTAATTCTGGATGAAGTGGGAAATTAGTATTCCCAACATACTACCTCTCAAATGTTTGAAGTATTTTCATAAATTATAATCCTATTATAATAAAGTAGCATTTGATACATCAGGATTTATTCAACAGATTTTAATAGTTGGGGGGGGGGGGGGGGGGAGAGACAAATGTTTATGCCAGTCTACCCAATCTGTTCTTCCTTCAGTAGTGATCTCAGCCGGAAAAATGAAACCTGTAAGAGCTTGCCCAGGAAATTCCCCAATGCCATATCTAAAAGTCAAGTAATTTGTCCTATAGGAATCAGGATAAGGAAATTGACTTATGAATGCAGTTCCTCCATGAAATTGTCTCCCTTCTCTTCAGTGAGCAGTGAAAAATAATTTTGAGCGCTAAAATCAAAATTCTGAACAGAATTTCCCAGATGCCGGTTCTTCCAATTGCCATTTCCCCTATTATTTTCAGCACTTAATCAGAATCTGAGAGTCAAATCAGAGATTGATTATAAATTTGTATGTGCTAATCAAAATGTAATTATGAAGAAGGCTCTGGTAAGAACTCTACAAAACTGTTGTGGGTGGATTTTTTGTTTTTATTATTTTAATGTTTTTAAATGGACCATAGTAACAAATTTACCCAGTTTATTTATTCCACTAGATTTTTTTAATGTGCTGTAGCTTGGAGGAAATGTGCTGTAGTTTGTGCTATGTCAGTTCTAAACTTTTGCTTTACTGACTTCTTTACCCTCAAAACAATCCAAATAAGTAGGTCCCTTTATTATCTTTATTTTCATCCCAAGAAGATCACATCTCAGAAAATGTGCACTCCGTTCTTCTACTTGTTCAGGCCCAAAACTTTGGCATAATCCTTGATTCTTCTCAGTCACGCCCACCCTCACACCCGATCTTCAGCAAATGGCAAATTTGAAGTGATCCTTTTAAAATACAAGCCCGGTCGCGTCACCCACCCTCTGCTCAAGATCTTCCAATACCTTCCTGCCCCACACAGAGTGAACCCCAAAGTCCCACGCAGGCCCAAGAGACCCTGCAACCCCTGGCCGTTATTCTCTCCGACTGTCCCGTGCTCTGCTCTCACTCGGAAGAGCCCAGCTCGGGGTGTAACGCTCTGTGTCGCTGTCTGATATTATTAATAATTTTATCTGTGGATGTGTCTTTGGTACGCAAAGTCTATAGATCCTGCCGGCGGGGGTGGGGGAGCCGGAGGGGCCTGGACACCGATGGTCCCACCTGTGGCAATGAGCTCTCAGCTGTCACTGTGCCCCCGACTCCTGAGACCCTGTTTCCTCCTCCCCATTGGACCAACCAGGTCCCATCACCCATGGAATACCGCGCTCCACCGTCTCCCTCCGCTCTTGGGGACTTGGGCAGGGCGTGTATAGCTCTGGGGTGGCCGCGTGGCCCCAGCATCTCACAGCCACCTTGGCCGTGGCGCCAAGGTTGCAGTCCCCGGGACTCTCCCGTCTACTGGGAGATGTGGTTACCGCCGGCGGGAGGGGAAGTTCGCGGCTCCATCCAGGACTCCACCCTTTCATCTTGCGCTGCTCCCCCTGCCCCCGCCCCTGGTCTCCTCGCTGTTCTCTTAACACGCAGGCTGGCCCCATCCCAGAAATTTGCAATGACCGCTCCCTCTGTCTGCGACAGTCGCTCCCCAAATCCACACGGCTCATCTCGGACTTCTCTAGGGGCTTTGCCAAGTGCCATCCTATCAGGGGCTTGTCTCCCACCCTAGCCCCTGATAGGATGCGCCGGGTCCATCGTTCTCTGTCCTGTTTCCCCGCGCTTAATTTTCCTCAGAATGTGTTCTCCCCCACGGGCATTTGTTTATTGTTTCCTCCCTCTATAAAATGTCAGTTCTAGGACAACATGGACATTTGGGGTTTGCTCACTGCTACATCCCTAGCATTGGATATTTACAAGTAGAAATTCCTGAAAACTTGCTGAATAATCGAATCCTCATTTTCTGGGTGATGAAATTGAGACTCAGATGTGGAGT
This sequence comes from Rhinolophus sinicus, assembly GCF_057876585.1. Lineage (NCBI taxonomy): Eukaryota > Metazoa > Chordata > Mammalia > Chiroptera > Rhinolophidae > Rhinolophus > Rhinolophus sinicus. The sequence continues at coordinate 21,867,137 of NC_142507.1, read as the reverse complement.
GACTTGCCTAATGTCACAACACCTTGATTCACACCCAGGCAGAGTGCCTTGGAGACTTTACTTTGGACAAACTGGACTATTTAGGAGCCTTCTTAGGTGGCAAAGGTTGGAGTGAGAAAGAGGTCTTCACTGGCCATAAATAAAGCCTCCACAAATTTATCTGTTGGCATTTGAATCCAACATAAGCTAAAATGCCATTTTTAAAATTTCATCACCTTCTCCTTAGATGAGGAAACGTTACAAATATCTTCAGAATCCAGGAGTATTGACTGACTTCTAGACAGTAATCTTATGGAAACTGTAAGCACTAAAGTTAAACACTAAATGTGAAAAACATCAAACCATAGTCTGTACTATGGTAAGAATGTATGAAGAAACACTATGAAAATATTGTTACATTACTTGTGATCAAGGAATCATTATTGTTATTTTAAATGCCAAGAGTATAGGGGACCATTAAAGAAATGGGTTATTAACATGTTCCTAAATTAAATCAACTTTCTCTCTATATCACTCCTCCTGCCATTTGAAAAGCATTTCCCTACTACCACGTGACACACACTGGTTAGTCTTGGATGCTAGAAACAGAGCTGAAAGCTGCAGAAGACTCTATCTTTGAAGAAAATAATAACTGGTAAAATATCTTTTCTGGTATTATTTTCACAAATTTACAAGTGAAGGACTTGAAAAGTGTTCCAGAAGTGTGGCCAGTTAATAGGCAGAGAAAGCTTGCTCTCCACATCTGCAGTGGCCTATTGTGAGACCCATGGTGTTACCAGACAGTAGGCTCTTCTCGGTTCGGTGTCCAGGTTCCTGGTGTCTCCAGCAAAGAATTGAACAAGACACAGAAATAAAGTGGTGAAAGAGTAGTTTATTAGAAGAGATAGTACACTCCAAAGAAATAGAAGCAGACCCACGCAGCAGAGAATGGCCCAAGGGCTCATTATTAAAAGAAAAAGTACACTCCAAAGGAGCTGGCCCCTGAGCAAAAGCAAGGTTCACAAGGCTCAAAGGCTCGAGGGGCTCAAGGTGTCATTATTAGGAGAAAAAGTACACTCCAAAGGGTTTGGAGCAGGCCAGAGCAAAGGCAAGGCTCAAGAGGCTCAAAAGGGCCTGACTGGCAGGGACTTCGAGTTTTTATCCCTTTTTCTCTAGAATGGGCTCTTCCTTTCAGGAGTGGGACCACTTGATTGACACCTATGATTGACAAGAGGCTATTGCCTCATCTTTTTAGACTGAGCATGTTCCTTCCCAGAATTCAGTCTGTTGTAATGATATTAATGAACTTCTGGGAACACGTATATTATAATGATGGTACAATGAGGCCCAGGTATAATGAAGTTCATTGTGGCCTTTACTGCGCAGGTGTGAGTGGCCAGTTTAATCTAGTTGGGAATTTTGTACCCATTTGTTTTCTGATAAGGGTAGATAATCACAATGAAAAGAAGAAGTTTTGAGCAGAGAGGGGAGGTCCTCTGGGGTCGCATTCTGTGGGTTATGCAGGAATGCAGAGACCTGATGCCTGTCTCTAACTGCCTGCCTTGTTTTCCCCTTGAGAGACATGATCCCCATAAAATCTCTATGGGAAGTTGAGGGACAGAAGGTCTTTTCTTCTGTATCTGCTTCCTGCTGGACAGGGGCATAGAGCTGTCCCTGTCTATTGGGGGATTCATGGAACTCTCGCCCTATCTGATCTTAGATGAAAGGAAGGGGTCTCGAGATCCGCCTGGAAGACCGTGTTGGCTTCTTTGGTTGTGACTGGCAATCTTGCTGGGGTATCTTCTGTGTCACCAAGGCCCCTGAATGAGGAAAAAATAGATTTTAATTAATAAATCCGTTAGCTCTATAGAGACTGTGGCCATTCAGCCAGTCATTCAAGTGGCGTCAATTGTCCAGGAGCTGGGCCCAGAACGGGTAGGAGAGAACATTAGGCTTCAATGATTACAATCAAGAAGTATGAATCACAAGTTTTAGGGTAATTATCTAAAGCAGAGGAAGGAGCTGAAAAAAAAAAAACCTTTGGGAAAGGAGACTTAAGAAGAAGGAAACTTAAAATGTCTACAGGAAAAAAAACTTAAAAGTTTTCCAGTGGGGAGCGGGCTACTCTTTGGCCCTTATCAATGGGACCCATCAGGCCATGGAACTGAAACTTACAAGGATGATGAGGCAAATTCAAAGCAACTGATTGTAGCACTCTGGCAGGGAAAGCCACCATGCACTAGTCATACTAGTTTGGTCTCTGATTATTTATTTACACAATGGTCGGCTAAATATCCAGCTATTGCTCTGTCTTTAGTTCACAGTTCTTTCTGATTTTGTTTTTGTTTTGTTTGGGCTACAGCTGGATTTAGGATGGAGCCAAGAGATTTTTCTTCATTTTATGAATTTATCAATCCCTAGATGTGCCTTCTTCCTTTCTACGTGAAACAGAATATGAATATCTCTTAAAAGTAAAAGGGAAGAAAAATAATAGATGTGTCTGCTCACTCACAGGCCATGAAAGAATTCACTAGTCAGGTGAAAATATAGAAGGAAAAGGAAAGTTTATTAAAGTAAGAAAAGGGTGGGCTGGGCAGAGTCTGCTGGAAACTATTGAAAACTACTGCCTTCATTCTTTGTTTTGTCTCAAGTTTTATATTTTCTAATCAGGATGTAAATTGCTTTGGCCTGTAGTTGGGGTTGGGGGAAGGTGAGGTTAAGCTGGTTATTGCAACCTTTGCACATGTTATGTAGATTTAAGTTGGAGCCAAGAGAGTGGATCCCATACAGATGCAAAAGCTCCCCCAAGCCACAGGGCTAGCACTGGGCCTAAGTAAACAGAAACATTGAAACTGGTCTGCATAGTAAATTTACAGCAAGCAGAGCCAAAGAAAGCTTTCAAAAAGTGCCAAGCTAAATTACACTTATTAATTTGAATTATACCAGAGATCCAAATCTCAAAAATAGAAGATATACTGCCACCATCACAATCCCGTCTTAACAATAGATTTGATACCATTCATTTTCTTCTTTGATTTCTTGCATCCTACTGCTCTAGAGTTTGAAAGTAAAGGTGAGAGGAAGGACTGTTACAGCCCAAAATGTCTCCCCTTGGAAAGCTGTGTACTGCAGGGAGGGAAGGAGGGTTTAGGAGCAAGTTGATCAGAAGTTCTGGGAAAAACATCTACTCCTGCAAATAGGGCCAAAAAAAAAAAAAAAAAAAAAAAAAAAAACCTTAAAGAAATGAGAACATTGCAGTGAGAAGGAAAAAATAAATAGTAAGCTCATAATCCTTGAGTTCCTCTTTTTCTAGCTTTAATTTTTTTCCAGATTTCTGCCAACACAAGGTATTTTCACCAGTATTGAAAGCCACATTCTATTCCCAAAGGTCAGGATGACCTGTTTCTTTTGGGTTTTTCTTCCACACATTGTCATCAAAGTTAAGTGAAAACATCTTGATGCTTATTTTACCACATTGACAAAATTCAACCATTATTCTCTACACATTTATTAAATAGTACTTTGGACCCATTGATAAAAGACAAAAGACGACCAGTCGTCCTCTAGGATCTTACAGTGTAGCTCACCGCAGGAGACCAAAACCACTTTTCCCATCCTCCCCCACCACTAATCTATGCATATTGCATAGCCCTGTCACCATTCCCTTTCACAGGAGGACTGCTCACTGTTGGAGACAAAGAGAAGAAGGGAGCCCACGTTTGCTGAACCCTCTAGGTCTTGATGGCCCATGCTATGTGCTTTTGTATTTACAAATTCATCTAACCCTCCCTTCAACTCCACAATATTAATGTTGTTGGCCCTATTTTACAAATAAGAGAACTGAAGCTCCACGTGCATAGCAGGCCTGATGAGGGCAGAGCTAGCATTCAATTCTAGGTCTAAACTGAGGTCCAAAATCCAACCTACTGCCATTAGCCATACTTTTCTACAGGTAACCAAGCATAGCTATTCACCCAACAGATAAGTGGTGGAAAACTGATAGAAATAGGAGAGATCCAAAGTGGAGTTACATAAATTTCGAATCTAAATAATTTTGAGGCCCTGGCAGGTAACGAGTTAAGTGAAACAGACAAGGCATAATACCGTGTTTCCGCAAAAATAAGACCTAGCTGGACAATCAGCTCTAATGCATCTTTTGGAGCAAAAATTACTATAATATAAGACCAGGTCTTATATAATAATAACTAATGTAATATAATAATATAATATAATGTAATACCGGGTCTTATATTCATTTTTGCTCCAAAAGACGCATTGGAGCTGATTGTCCAGCTAGGTCTTATTTTTGGGGAAACACGGTGTATATATAGTAAGGGATTCTGGAGCTTATGGCTGATTGGAAGGACTTGTTAATTTAAAGCAACAAATGTAAATTTTTTTTTAATTATATAGAAACCTAAATATATGTGGTGCCAAATTTGATATGTGTATTAATGTGCAACTTCTGCACTATTAAGTTTAAGTAGGAAAAACACCTGATTGTTTTAATTGTGATAAAATACACAAAACATAACATTTACTGGCTTAATCATTTTTAAGTGTATGGTTGGTTCAGTGGCATTAAGTACAGTCACATTGAAAAGTGCAGTGATTATACTGGTTTGCTGCTTTTTAAATATTGTACCAGGACAAGTACTACTTGCTTATATTCATCAGTGAGAACTATTTAACATATTTATTATTTATTATTTATTTATTTATTTTACTTTAGCATCTTAGAAGCTCAGGTAAAAATTTCAGTTCTCAATTAGAATAATAATATCAGCCTAAGGCTTTGGTGTTACTCTGTTTTTCTTATTCGTTATTATCAATTTACTTAGATATGTTTATTTTATAATTATCTGCTTCAAATCTTTTTTGCAAGTTTATCATTCAGAATAAATGAATGGTAACTATTTGCTTAAGAATGGATATGTAATTGCCATGGATATTGAAAACTTGTATATCAGTTATCTCCAAATTCTATTGTTCCTTGTACTGTACTAATTAAAAGATTTGAGACATGTATAAACCCAGAGTTTTTGTTGAAAACTCAGACTTAAATTTCCCTTAATACAATCAAAATCACCCCTTTTTGTATTTAAAAAGCTTAATATAATTTATTCTGGTCAATTTTATAAGATTTGGAGAGAACTTTGAATCTGGAGTTGGTCATTTCCATTTAATGGTCTCTGTCTTGGGAAATTACTGTTCTTTTACTTGCTAGTGTACAAAATCCTAATTGAAAAAACCTTATGCCTGCTGACAGCATGCATTTAATTTACTTCTGCCCTATTAGGAACATGTCTTGGTCAGAGAAGTAATGCACATTGGAATCTTGATGATATGTTTTATACACTCTGTCCCTGAGGGTTAGCTCAGCCCCTGGACACTAATAAACAGTCCCAGATCCAGGTCATTTGTATATAGGCAAGAATGGCATCCAAGCAATACTTCAATTTAGAACCCCTCCAAGTGCAGTTCCGTTCAATTTAGTGCAGTTTATCAAGTAAATATCAAGTGTGTTAGGCATTTTGTGTGTCTCTGGAAGTATAGCAATGAACAGAACTCAATCCCTACTTTCACAGATTCCACAAAAAGAGAAAAGCTAACAAATAGCTCAAAAATTAAAATCAAGATGTATAAGAGGTGGTAAGGGAGCACAGAATAGGAGCTTCTGGCCAACAATGGGCAGAGGGCAGAGTAGGTTTTGCCAAAGGCATGACTCAAGCAAATATTACAGAGCAGTTAGCAGAGGAATGTGATGTAGCAGATGCAGGTCAAAAAACCAAAAGGTTCAAGAGAGGAGGAGGACTAGGGTCTCCCTGAGCGTCCCCAGCAGAGCCCCATGGCAGACCCAAGGTAGGTGGGGAAGGCGCCCAGTAAGTGTTTGTGGAATTGATCAAGTGAGTGTGAAGGAATAGAAAAAGAAGCACGTGAGTGTGAAAAGTGATTGTGAAGGGATGATTACTGCTTATTTATCGGGGTCTCTAAACGTGTTCCAAATTCAGGCTACATACCGGTTTAAAGTGGGGATACATGTATTTACCTGATTTTTGAGATGATGCTTAACATAAAGCAACCTTCCAGTTTTTCAACAAAAGAAGGGGGTATAAAATAGTTTTGAAGCCAACCTTCATATATAAATTTTGTGGGATGCAGATCAAATAGCTGAATGTCTATTCATACTATTTAACTCAATTTAGTCACATATATATAGCAAATAATATACAGATGAGAAATTTAATCTTTTTCCTGTGTTCCATTTTTTAGTCATTTGGACAATTTCAAGAGCACTGTCTCTCCCCTTTTCCTGCATTGTTTAAGACACTGCAGAGACCATGTCACCTGAAACAGGTTCTCACTTGCTGTTATTTTCATAACCACTTACTACATTGCTTTAAAAAGCTGATTTATAAAGGCTGTCGGAGAGGAAAAATAACTTTTCCTTTTATCCTTCTAAATTCTTGGCTAGAGCCCCTGTAACAATAGACAGATTAACAAAAGGAAAGCATACAAATTTATATATGTAAATTTTACATGACACATGAGCCATCATAAGGAAATGAAGACCCGAAGAAGCAAATAAACCTGAGCATTTTTGTGCTAGGTTTGATGCAGATGGGAAAGTTGTGGGGAAAAGTGATAAGACAAAAGGGATAGGAGCTCAGTGTAGTAAACTGTGGAAACTTAGCGAGGCCTGTTCATTCAGATTCTTCTCTGAGTCCCTCCCTCCTTGGAGATAAGGAAGCTCCTTTCTCCTCCAGGTATAGGGAAGGCACCTCTCACATGAGGGCCTTATGACCTGCTGCAGGGGCTGGTGAGAAAATCCTTTCTGTACCTGATGCTTTTCAAATTCTTTCAGAAATATTCGATGTGCCACGGTGTTGTATTTGGGAGTAGCATGTCCTGAACTCTGTCAGAGCCAAAACTTAATTGTGAACTCAGAATTGCAGGAATAATTCCTAAATTGAATTTTTTGACTGACTTTTTAGTAAATCTCTATAATCATGCCAAATTAGCAGTGATGTAGGTCATTTCACGTAAATGTGTCTTCCCAAACAGAATTTTGTGGTTCAAATATGTAATAACTAAGAAAGAACCTCAAAAATATAACAGTTCAGCTAAAGGCGGCTCCCTCTATTCTTAGGAGTAGGTGTGGTGAGGAACCTTGCCATAATCAAATATGGTACAGATAGAACTAGTTGATCTGAGCTGATGAAGGGCTTGTTTATTTAAAAAAGAAGGTTACACTAGAAAAGGTTGGTTGAATTTGTCTCAGTTTTCATGGACAGAGGACCTGGGAGCTGGTTATCACTCACAAGTGTTTGAGGACCCCCAAAGTTCCAGACATTTTGTCATTTAGGACTTCTAGAACAGAAGGACCCTTAACAGGTCTGATAGAATATCCTTTCAGAAAGGAAGGCATCTCTCACACCCAGATATTTATTAAAAGAAATTTCACAACGGTCCTCAGTAATCCAGACTGTGAGTTTCTTTTCTTTGGTTTTGATTTTTTGGATAATGGAGACAGCACCTAATAGGTGTAAAACTCTTCACAGTTTACAAAGCACATTCATAGCCACCTTCTCATACTCTTAGCCTCAGTCCTGGGAGTTAAAAGTTGAGCCTTCTTACATGTTGAAACTGAAGCACCCACGCCACCAACTGAATGGGTCTTCCCTTTGAGTCTTACATTGTGAGGGCGGGAGGTAGGGAGGCTGGGCACTGGCCAATTACCAGCGGTGATACATGCTACCAGAAGGCAGTACAGAGGGCTGTAGCCTCAGGAGGTGGTGGGGAGTAACCAGGCACCACCTGGAGCCAGGAGCCTGTGAACTGGGGACTCCAATGCATGGAGTCCACCAGGTAGGCTGGAGGCAGGGGACACAGAGTCCCAGCAAGACAGAGGAAGGGCTCTGAGGCTGATGCAGAAAGTGAGGGAGAATTGGAGGGTGTGAACAGGGCCAGTTGTGGAAGAGCTTGGTACCTCATTTATCCTACAGAGCAATAGGAAGCCCATGAAGGGTTATTAGCTGGGGAGAAATTTAATCAGAAGTCCACTGCAGCCAGGTCAAGTTAACCACAAAGTTAAAAAGCAATGGGAGCAGGGAGATGGAGACCAGAAGTCCAGGTAAGAGTCTGTGCCTGAAGCGGTCCTAATCTAGGGGAGGTGAGGAGAGGGGCAGGTGGGAATTCAAAGGAGTCAAATTGCCAAAAGCCCCGCAGTGCCCCATGCTAAGCCACCCTCGCCCCCACCCCTTCTGATGCTGAATCCTGGGCAGTGTCAGCTCGGAACCTGCTGCTGTTGCTGCCTGAAAAGAGCAGCTAGTTATCTCCTCTCTGAAGCAATATCCATCAGATTATCAGGTGTTCTCATAGCCTTTCTTCTCCTAGAAACACTCATCTCTCCTTTCTGAAAAGCATTGAGTGTCTCACAGAGTCAGCAGTGTGGACACCCCCCACCCCCATTCCCCAAGAAGGAAGGAGAAGAGACTCCAGGTCCCAGCAGGGGGAAGACAGAGTGAGGGGAAGGGTGGCTGAGAAGGCTGAACCTGGGCTCCCTAGCTTTGGGCCATTTGTGAACCCTTCTGGGTCCTGGCAGGGTAAGCTTTCTCTGAGCCAATCCAACTGTGAGAACAGATAATGCTACAAATCCATGTCCTTGAGGTACTGAGTCATTTTTTTGTAAATCACCTAGAAAGGCATTGCTAGGCTTGAAAGCACAATTTATTGTTGCGTTATTAAATAGTCCCAGCAGCCAGCTACATTCTTTTTATTGACAGAGTAAAAATGAGGCAACCCAAAGGTCAAGACACTGGAAAATGGGGCAGAAACTGAGGGTTTTAACCCCCACCCCCAAAATCGGCCTCTTTCTGGTCTCCTTGAACCCAGCAGGCCAGGGAGACAAATTAAACATTCGAAATCCTTAGAGAAAGCTACATTCTGTAAAAAGGAAGATCTTTTTAAAGGACATCCACTGCTGCCAGAAATTGTTTAAGAAATGAAGCCAGGAAACATAAGCAATCAAAAGCAGATAAATGAAGTGTCTGTTGCCCTTCCCAAGAACTTCAACATAGTTTGAGGGCAGCCATTCCATCTCCCTCACTGTTCCTCCAGCTAGCCCCCTTTCCCCTGCACCCTTCCTATCACCACTACCATTTTACCAGCCTTAGGGGGCACTCATCTGGGGTTCGAGGTCACCTCTGGGGTTCAAGGTCACCTGTGCTCTAAGCCAAGCCACGCCCTCCTTCAGGAACCCTCCTTTGTTGTATACAAATAGGAAAATCCTGTGGACCAACACTGTAGCTGTCACATGGGCTTTCCAAAGATCAGGCCACCGAAATCTGTACCTGCCTCATACTTTACTGCAAACCCTGAAAACATTTCTCCCACATCTTCTCCTTCTTTCCAATTGAGTGGTTTCTATTTTATTGGACTTTAATTGAAATAAAATGAAGTACATAGTCCACCTACACAAATAATGCCAACTATTTTTTCCTCCCACTTCAAGGTTATTTTTAGAAATAGTATCCTGTTAAAAGAATTTCTTTAATTTCTGCACAGAGAATAAAATATTCTTTACTCTGTACTTATTCTGTTCTTTCTCAGCCCTTTTATTCAGTTTAAGCCAACTTCCTCCAGTTAAAACTCCTTTCTGTAACAGCAATATATGATGTCAGAGGGGTAGTAGATTGGGGGTGGGGGGGATATTGATGCAGGTGATGTTGGATCTGCTGGCAGTTTCTGAGTGTGGGCCGTGATCTTGTCTCATGAAGCCGAAGAATGGAAACATGGACCAGGGGGAGGCAAAAAGTTTCAAAAAGAGTTGTGGGGACAGAGTCCCAGAGAGTAGTTTACAGGCTCTCGGCCTCACGTGGAAGGGTGCTGGCTCGGGTGGTGAATGGCCGTCGGCTGTGGCTGATTGGCCATCGGCTGTGGCCGGTTAGCCAATTGGCCGCTGGTATAACTGCTGCGGCTACGGAGGAGAGGGGAGGAGCCGAGCAGAGCCGAGGAGAGCGGAAGAGGAGGGCCGAGAGAGAGGAACAGAGTCGAGAGAGTGGAGGAGAGTCGTCGGTTGGTCGGTTGGCGGAAAGGCGGACGGCAGGTCGGCGTCCGGTGGGCCCAGCCTCCAGTGAGACCATAGTGGTATGACTCCCCTACCTATGGCTCCGTGGGTGTTCCTTTTTGGCCTCACCATATCCTGCGTTCTTGTGTGGGGAGCGGGAGCAGAGACCCCGCAGGCCGCCCCACCTGAAAGATGGCGCGGCGAGAAGGCCTCCGCGCCCGACAAATGGCGCAGCGAGCAGGGTCTCCCGCACGACAGAGGATAGTTTATTAGAGGCAGGAGAAGAGGTTGTGGGAGGGGGTCCCGAGCGGGAGGGAGTCCCGAATGGGGTGTGCCCCATGACTGAGGCAAAAGCTCTTAGTTTTATACCTTCCCTTTGTCTGTTTGGGGAAGGGGAGCTGTTTAGAGAAGGGAACTGTTTGAAGAAGGGAACTGGCACCTTCTAATGAAATTCATCTACCAGGTTTGTTCTGCTTGCCCATCCTAAAGGAATTAGCAAAGTAACCCACTCTTATCTATCAGATCAGCTCCGTTTGTCAGGCCAAAATGAATTTTATGATTAACCTCAAGGCCTTGTTACATTATGTCCTGGAGCGAAGGAGTGATTTCAAAACCTGAAGTTTTAGGATATGGCTGTCTTTGTTTATTCCACCAGGGACCTCCCTGTCTACCTAGGGACATGCTAGCTAACCTGTATCAATATCACTTTGTGAGGGTATAAATGTCTAACTATTACATTGTTTTGTACACCTGAAATTAATAAAAAAATATAGTAAAAAAAAAAAACTTCCTTTAAGTCTAGGCATGAAAGAGCTGCTAAGGGATAGAAGGGGGCAATATTAAGATGAAAGTTAGGATTTGGAATGACTGATATTTATATGGAAAGTTTTCTGCTCACAAAATACTTTAATGGACACTATTTCATTAATTCTCACTCAAACCTATGAAGACTAGGTAAAATCAAATGACTTGCTCAGAGTCACCCCCTACTATGAAGCCCCCTCACCCACCCACCTCACTGCTATCCCCCTTGGATGTATTGCAAAGCCTCCCACCTCTGCCTGGACCTTTCCCCCTTCTGGTCATCCTGCCACCTCAGGGTTCACACACCTTACCCCGAGGCTACTGTAGGTGCCATTGCCTGCAGGATGAGGCCCACGTCCAAGTCCTGTGTCTGGTACATTGTGTCCATGGTCCTCTGGCCGGCTCTCTGCTCCTCCTCGAACACCTCACTCTGGCCTCTGCCACACCCACATGCTTTGGCATTTGCCATCTCTTCCTGGGTTGCCTTCCCCTCCTAGACAGAAACTCGGTGCAAAAGCTGTTTCTCTTCTCTACACTCACTCACCAGGTTGTAAGTCTGTGTACTGCCAATGCATATCTGTTTCTTACACCACCTTTCAGTTCCTCTAGGGAACTGCCTTCGTGTCCTCAGTGCCTGACACTTAATAGGTGTTCGGTAAATGTTTGCGAGAGGGAAGAATTGGCGGAGGGACAGAGGGAAGAAGGGAAGGAGGGGAGGACCTGAGTTTGGGTCTTCGAGATGCGCAAAACCTTTGTCATTGGAAGATAGCACCAACCACACATCTCCACAAATGGGCGTGGCCACGTGTTCCCTCCATGGTCTCTCCTTTTGAAATGCTCCCATTGAGGTAGATGATGTTGGATCTGCCAGCAGTTTCTGAGTGTGGGCCGGGATCGTGTCTCGTGAAGCCAAAAATGGACACACAGATCAGGGAGAGGCAAGAAGTTTCAAAAAGAGGATAGTTTATTGGAGGAGAAGAGATTGCAGCTCCAGAGTGGGAGGATCATGAATGGAGATACCCACTGGCTAAGGCAAAAGGCTTTTACTTTTATACTTCCCCTGCCTGCTTGGGGACGGGGACTGGAGCCTTCTCATAGAATTCATCTATTAGGTTTTTTCCTGTTTGCTCATCCTGAAGGGATTAATGAACCAGCCCATTCCTATCTATCAGATCTGCTCCTTTGTCTGGCCAGAAGGGATTTGAGATTATCTATTAACCTTAAGGCATATTCCCATGTCTCTGTCCTGGAGTGAAGGAGACATTCCAGGACATGGAGTTTCAGGATATGGCTGCTTTTTTGTTTATTCCACCAGGGACCCCCCTGTCTACCTAGCAACATGCTAACTAACCTGTCTCACCATCATGGCCATTCTTTCTGTCTTTCTCTCTCAAGGTAGGTAGAGTCGCATTTCAACAGACTGTCCTACTAGAAAGGAGCTTTGGCTGTCGATGTCTGTAAGCACAAATATTTATGCCAGTTCGTGTCATCATGTACATCTCATGCCAGCGCCGACCGTCCAACAGAACCTTGGCTCTGGCTCCACCCCATGCCACCCACCCTATACCTGCCACCCCAAGTATGCCTCACTCTCTTTAGTTTTATTTCCCCAGGTCACATTTGGTCACCATTTCCCATCTTCTGGGACCCCATCCAAGTCCTCTAAGCATGAATAACTCTGAATGTGTGTGACTAGATAGTAGTTCTCATTAGAGTTAATACTTGATTATAAACCTTGCTAACCCAGATTCTGTCACTCTCCCATGGATGCCCTGAATTACAGACCCTGTAAATAGGCCGGTAACTATCAATGCTGGTGACCCTAGCTGGTGATTTGTGGCATGTGGGCCATTGAATTCACATGCATGGCAGACTACAAAGGCAACTTGGGAACATAAGGACGGAGAAACAACTAAAAATTCTGTCTTACACGCTTCTGCTGGTGTGTTTGGGGGCCAAGCCAGGTGCAGGAGTTGGCCTTTCCACAGGCAGGAACAGTACAAAGTGCAGGAGACCAGCCTGAGTCAGTGGGCCGTCTTGCCCTTCACTTTGCAAATACCTACCTGCTTTCCTTGAAATGATCAAGAAGTTTTTGAGGTGTGGCATTTGTGTTCCACATTAGGAAACTTAGGTGCAAAGAGACAATCTTTAAGAGGTTTCTTCCTGCCCAAACTCCATCCTGTGTGTAAGATACACTGACACCAAGAGGTTTCCTGTAGTTTTGTTTGTTCGTTTGGTTGGTAGATCACAGGGCCTCTGGCTTTAATTCAGACTACCATCACAGTACAACTACCTAACAAAGTGTTCCCAAAGTTACTAGGTTTCATGATTGGCCCAAAATGCTTCAATGAGTTTAGGGAAAAGTATAAGGACTTAAGTCAGAAAAATGTGGGTATAAATCCTGCTTGTTAAAAATGTGACCACAGGTTAGCTGAGGGGTCAGGAAACTAAGGCCTGTGGGTCCAATTCAGCCCCCTGCCTTTTTTCACCTATTTAAGCATTGTCTATGTCTGCTTTCTTGCTACAACAGCAAAGCTGAATGCTTGCGACAGAGACCGTATGGCCCAGAAAGTCCAAACGATTTACTATCGGGCCCCTTACAAAAAAAGTTTGCTACCTCCTGGCTAAAATTATTTCACCTTTCTAAGCTTCAGTTTCCTCATCTGTAAAATGGGCAAAATACTTACATTAAAGAAATGATGCTGTGAGAAATAAATGAGCTGATAAATGTGAAAAAAAATCACTCTTACAGCAATGGTTGATACATGTTGGGATCTTTAAAATTATTATTTTAATCTTGCCGTTGTCCAGCCATGTCCCTCTTTGACAAGCAAGAAAAGGACACAGCTTCTGTCTGCCTGTCTCTATTCCTGTTTCCCTATTTATTTCTCTTCATTTTGGCCCACTACACCCCCTACCATCCAAAGAAGAAAAACTTTAAAACAAAATGCTGTGATTGGGGGAAAAAAAAAAAAAGTATAGAAAATACATTTATTTTAAAGGAAAGTTTTATTCTATTGAGCATCTCAGGTTACTTATTTTATGTCTTTTGAGTAGTCATCTCTATCATCTTTTATTTTCAATATAAACCTATGTAATTTGTAATAGTTTACAAAAAAGAGTGACTGTTTGTCTTCTCCTATATGAAGAATTTTTTTCTAAAGAAAGCATTAGATATTTTAATAGTCCCACACACAAAATGTTTGTCTTCTTGGGAAGTTTTAATAAAGATCTAAAAATAATAAAACTAAGAATTAAGAAATGGGATGGAGTTATTTGAGATCACCTGAAATTTTTTTTCCAATCAGAAGGAAATAACTTTCCACATTCATTAAGAAGGAAGGGTGACACTTTGCCTCTCCCAACAATATTCTTCAACTATGTTCATATTAAAACACTTTTTAATTTCAATTCTGTGTTTCTCTTATCGACACCTTAGCAGCCTTACAATTTGCCTTGCAAAGAAGTTGAAATCCTCTGAATGGCTTACAAAAAAGAATGTGTATCTCTACCAAAACTAAACATATTAAAGTATATAAATATTTTTAGTCAGAACTATTACAAGCTTAAAACAGAGATAAAATGGATTCAATGCAAGAAGAGTCAGAACATCTTAGACCCAGTGGAGCTTGTCTGACTTATCTTACCTTCACCGCACTCAACACAGATGAGAGAATAGAGGGCTTTACATTTTTTTCAATTATGACATTCTTTGAACTAGGTGTATTTGATATGAGTCCAGCCAAGTGGATCCACTGCTTTTATATCTGTAACTAAGAGACAAGCTCTAAACATGCTAAAGAAAAGGAAAACCATTCTGGTTCTGCATATTTATTTTATGACCTGTTACTCTTAGATCATATAATCAATTCAAATTGAGCAACACTTTTCTTCAGGTAAATATCCAAGAAAACTAGGAGGGTTGTTTTAGTTCAGAAAACGTTAAGAAGAGAAAAGCATGGTTTTCCTCCCAGGTGTTTTACTTCTGATTCATTTTGTGAAAAGAATCCAAAATAGGATCCTTTGACTTGGGAAAAATTATGGTTGCTCTGAGACTAAAGGAGTAGGTATAATGGGAGCCCTTCTGGGGTCAAATGCCTGAACATTTGGAGATCAGATGCTAAAGGGGCGGTCCTATTCCAGGGTCATCTATATCCCACCATGACATTGTCTCATGAGTTCACATTGTGAGAGATTCGAGACCTCGTTGCACTTGTCTATGCCTCATCTCCTTGGTTGTTGATACAGATAACCAAAGCTGTCTGGACAGAGTGTAGAATCTGCGTAATCTGATGCCTGCATTCCTTGCAAATTACATAAACTTGGGCAAGTTATTTAACCTCTTTGGGTCTCCGTTTTCCTGAAGGCAGAACAGTACTTACCTCAAAGTATTATCAAGAAATTTAAATTGGACAAAGGATGTAGGTACCTAGCACATCACTGTGCACAAAACAAGAGCCCAACAAATGCTTGTTCCTTCTTTTGTCTGTGATTATGTGCCTCAAATTCACTAAGGAAACCATAAAGTTTTTGACTGTAAGAAGCCAATATTATATTGTCATCTAAAATTCAGTGTTTTGTTTGTTGGTTTTTTGTTTAGGGGATATGCTTTTAGGGAGGGTTTATGATGAAAAGCTTGCATGTATTACAAATGGTCATATGATATTCTGGCTTTCATAGTTGAGGAGGGTTATGTAGTGCATCATCTGTTCCTAAACTATTGGTGAGAAGATACTTTAAATTTCCTCCAAAAGTGTTGAAATTTACAGACAGACCAGAGAAATGGGGTGAAAGGAACAGGAGTCAAGATGTTTGCAATCAAGATAGTGGTCAGATAGGGAGACAATATGCCAGCAGCAACTGGATGAGAAATGTACTAATTTCAGAAATTGATACACAGGCAGAGTGACAGATGCTGGGACACAATGGTCAGTCAATGGATGCAGATCTGCCCTCCTGGGGAGACATGTCCATCACCACCAGCATGGGAAGATGATTGCAATTAGCTTTCAACACAACTCCTCTGTCTCAGTCAGTGCAGAGAAAGGAGCATTCAGGGAAGGGTAGATGCAGGAAGGTTGAGGAAGGACTGGATCCAGGGCTCCATCAAGAGGCATCCGCCTGCTGGCCAAAAGTCATGCTTCCCTTGTAATGAATTTCAGAACTCAGTAAGAGCCCGGTAATGGATTGTGATGAAGGGTACTATGTTGTATTATTCTACTTTTGTATGTGTTTGAAATTTTACATAATGATACATTTTTAAGTTAGAAAAGAAGGTTCTTTCTCACCAACTGCAATTCGATTGTAAACATGAACCACTGGCCAGGTGTTTCCCTGAGGCTGTAACCTTTGGCTGACCTGTTGTGGGGGAAGGGCTGTGGGTATGCCCTCCCTAAAGAGAAGGAAAGAGATGGGCTCATTCTGTTTGTGGAAGACTCAAAGAATTGGAGAACTTGATTCAATTCTCAGAACCTCCTACATCTAGGGAATTAGGCTATAAGTCCTATAAAGCATTCTCTGGGGATTTCCAGGAATTCTTGTTTACACCCAGACCACAGACAACACAAGAGGAGTACAGATTTTATTTCACAGTGTTTGGGCATTTGTGGTTCAGACTAAAATTGCAAAGAAGTAGAATAGGAGAGCAATGAAGAATTATGCAAATCTTTTGAATATCTCATTCTCTCTGTGGTTCTGAGTCTATATTTAAATTCCTTCTTTCTTTCCTCCCTTTTTTCTTTCCTTTCTTTCTTTCTAAATGCCAGTTCTTAATATACACCAAACACTGTGCAAGGCACTAGAGGACAGTAAGGTAAATACTTTACTGTTCTCTAGTGCTTAAAGGTCAACTCTAATAAGAAACAATAATTAAAGAAGCACAAAATGAAACATAATTATTAACTGGGATAAGTGGTCTGAAGGAAGGGGGTACTTGATAGGAAAACATATTCATGGAGAGAACTAATTACATTCAGGGGCCAGAAGTAACCCTTCCTAGTCTAGAGGATTCCAAATCAAAAAGTCTCTTGGATTATAATATTTCGAAGGATCCTATATACCATACTAACCCTTACCCATTATTTCCAAGAAGCGATAATGTTTGCTAATTTTTTGTTGTTGTTGTTATAGGAAATAATGTTTAAAATGAGATAATAGGCTTTCTCCCACAATCTCCTCCCACAGCACCCATCAACCATACTCTAAGCTACTTTCTATAACCCTAAATAAAATATAAAGAATTCTCTGTAGCTCTTATTAAGATTGCATTTAGATCCAAATTAGAGGAACGTTATAGGAAAGAAAGTTACATGTGTTGAAAAACAGAGGTTAGTGGTGATGAGTCCTTTGATGGGAGCCGTGGGAAGCTTTGAAAGCAAATCTGGATTTGGAGCACAGCCATATGATTCAGAGCAGAGGAGTGAAAAGAGTAGGCATAGCAGACCACTGACATTTAAAGTAACTTCCTTTCTTATCTTGAGTTTATTTGAGTTTTAGGAACAGTTGTGAGGTTAGATTTGGGCAATACCAGACGTTATTTCATTAATACAACTATTTAAAAAAAAATAATTCAGTTCCATTTTATGTTCAATGGGGGGAGCAGAGAATAGGGAAAAAAAAACAGAATGAATAGTAGAGTGGAGGCAAAGCAGGTGAGAAGAGACCATCTATAGGAGTAAAGAAGAGAGAGAAGGAAGAAAAGGACATGAAGAGAAACATCATAAGGGGAAAAGATATCCAGCCATAAGAAGCAAAGAGAAAAGAAGGAAGAAATCAAAACTTTGCTGTTCACTTGTGATATCACACATGATATCAATTTCTGTCCATTCCCTTTGAAATGCTGGTTAGCTAACTAGCTAGTATTAAACTTGTAACACTTACTCTTAAAAAAAAAAGAAAAGAAAAAAAAAGAAATCTTTATTCAAAATGGACAAATATCTTAGTCTTCCTCTGGGAAACTAGTCTGAGTTACTCAGCAGTACTTATAACAATTCAAATTCACAGATCTGAGAAGCTAGAAGTAGCCTCCTCCTAATTTAGAGATTTTAAAATAAAAATTCTTGGATTATAATATTCCCAAGGGTGTTATATCCTTTACCAATCCTTATCTGAAAATATATACATATATAAAATCAGCTCAAAATGATGGAATAAACTGTCATACACATTTTATGATCACTGAATTGTTTTATTCAAAGTCAGATCAATTGTTTGCACGTTAGTGCAGTGAGAAAGCAAAAACAACTGGAACAATTCAATGACAAAGGTTTTCTGGGAGGAAAACACTTTTCATGTACTTTATTAGGTTCAAATTAAACTGACAAAGAGATTAGCAAGACAAAAAGCAAATGTGATTATGTATATAAATATGTAAATTATGTATGCAATTACATATGTACCACACAGAAGTTCACAAAGAAACGTCAGTCAAAGAGGTGGTTAGAATTTGGGGATTATATACCCTCTGAACAGGGGATGGGGAGGGGCGCTTCTGGGAGAACAAATGAGTACTGAGAAGAGGAATAAGAGCATTTATGGCAAAACAAGTGACTTTTTGGAAAGATAAAGCATTTTCAGGAAAATAGATAGGAGATGTCATCATTTTGAGACTATGTCTGTTTGGGTATGGTACCGACTTCTCCCAAAGAACTGGAGTTGCTCCCAGGGAGAGCATTTATGACAACTGAGTTCTTTTGGGAGGCTCTGCTTTTAGGCAGATAAGGAATTTCGGGAACTCAAATGCCTTCAGCTCAAAATAATTTTTATGCCACAGTGGTTTATTCTGGATGCCTTTGATGTAATGCACCAAAATGTCACATTTTGTGAACACTCAGATTTGCAAAACGGTATTTCAGTCAAGCTGCACAGAAAACCATCTTCTTAGAACTGTGACAGCCTATCTGGAAACTCATGTTCCCTCTCATTCTGAGAAGGATATTATACCAGCAACCCGGGGCATATGAGAAGAACAATTGTCTTCTTTCCACCAAAAAGCAAAGGTTGTCATCTATAGCCAGATTGATTCCAAGTATTGAATAATGTGTACATCAAGCACATATAGACAGGAGGTGTGTGGGGTCTCAGATAAATAGTCAGACACCCAGCTGTGGGGTTGGAGATTTGGAGAAAATGGTCCAAGGCATGAGAGTGTGTGGCATCACCCAACAGAGGTTGAGTATGGAAGAGGACCGGGGCAGCACCACCAGCAGGGCTGATATCTCAAGGATAAGCAGATAAAATCAGGGAAGCAAGAAACAAAAAGTGGGAGAAACAACCAAAAAGAGACAAGTCTGAAAAAAAGGAGAAGAGATTAAACCCAGTGAAGGGCATTTCTTGGGATAAAAGGAGGTTTGTAATCATTGGGGAAGGAGCTCTTGGAGAAGGAGAGCTGGAATACACAGAGAGAGGGGATAGCTAAGGGGGGCCCTTTCTCTAGGAAGCAGAAGGGTTAATTTTGGAACGACAATTTTCATCAGAGACAAGTAGAGGGAAGAAGGGGAGATAAATCATTTAACCACAAAGTAAGACTCAGTTTCTTTTCTATAAAATGAGATCGTTGCACTAAGTAAGTTCTGAGGTCCTATTATCTATTTTAACATTTTAATAAATAATGTAATCCCACTGAGTCCTCTGTTGGTATTTTTGTAGTTTGATTTTACAGTGAAGTTTTCAGGAGTGATAGGCTATTCATTATTTTGAAAGAAAGAACTGGGAGACTCATTATATAGTTCTTGGGACTACTGAAGAAATCCTTATATTTTAGTATTTTAATGATGTGGGGAGGGAAAGTATTGTTTAGTGTTACTTACGTATTCCATCTTGGCGTGAGTAAGCTAAGTCTATGAGGAAACAACAGACAAACCCAAAAAGAGAAAGACTTTTTTTTTTTTTTTTAGGTACTGTACTGTTCAAAAAATGTCAATGTCATAAAAGGCAGAGAAAAAGTCTGTGGAAATATTCCAGATTAAAGAAAACTAAATTGATAAGACAATTAAATGCAATACCTAATTCTAGACAAAATTCTGTACCAGAGGGAAGTATCCTATAATGGACATTGTTAAAGTCAATTGGTTAAACTAGAATCTTAATGGTAGATTAGAAAAAAATACTATATCAATGTTAAATTGACTAAAGTTGATAAATTTACTGTGGTTATCTGAGAGTATCCACATAGGAAATAGACATTGATGTATTTTAGGGTAAAGGGCCATTGTCTTAGTCTGTTTGGGCTGCTATAACAAAATACCACAGACTGGGTAGCCTATAAACAACAGAAGTTCATTTCTCACAGTTCCGGAGGCTGGAAGTCCAAGATTAAGGTGCCAGCACGATCACATTCTGGTGAGGACCCTTTTCATGGTGGTTCATAACTAACACCTTCCTCATGTCCTCACAAGGTGGAAGGAGCTAAGAATCTCTCTGGAGCCTCTTTCATGAGTCACTAATCCCATTCATGAGGGCTTCACTCTCAAAACCTAAGCACCTCCTAAAGGCACCACCTACTAATACCATCACCTTTAGGGGGTAGGATTTTAACATGAATTTAGGGGGACACTAACATTCAGACCATAGCAGCCATAATTTATACAATTTACTCTTAAATGGTTCAGAGAGAGAGACAGAGGGAGGGGGGAAAGAGAGAGAAAGAGAGAGAGAGAGAGAGAGAGAGAGAGAGAGAGAGAGAGAGAGAGAGAGAACACCCAAAATGATAAAGCAAACGAGGCCAAATGACAATCTGGCAGAGAGTATATAGGTGTTCAGTTTACTATTTTTATCCTTGCAATTTTTTTATGAGTTTGAAATTATTTTCAAACTGAAAGTTAAAATGTGCATTGTTAGCTAAAGGAGTGTTTTAGAGTTCTGTGTTCCAGCCCTGTGCCACGTTGCATCAGAAGTTCCAGAGAATTCTACTCCAATAATAATGTGATGTCTTGCTGAGGGACTCTTTCTTGGCATTTGAAACAATTGAACTCGTATTATTTTTGTAAAGAGCAAAAGAGCTAAGCATGTTATGGTAGGTATAAATTTGTAATGAGGAGTAACTCTAAAATGGCCCCATATTTTCTGTTCAGGAATATATTTGTCTTATGAAAACTAATTGCTTAACAGAAGAAAAAGAAAATCATAATCAAATGAGCAAGGGAAATTCTAATTGTTGCTAAAGCAGAAAATTCATAAAGGCAGTGTTCATGATGGACATGAAATTTGCTTTTGGTATGGACTTATTAAATTGTAAGATATATACAGAGCAAGTCTGATGGGAAACCTTCACTTTTCTACTGCCAGAATAGTGTCTTAACAAGTTCCTGGAGTGTTAAATGCAGGGTGAACTACTTTTTTAAGATATGAAATAAAATGGATGAAAATTACAGGGGAATTTTGGACTAAGCTAATTTTCCAATTCTTTCAAATCTGACAACAGATAATTGTATGATGCTGTGTACATAAAATTGTTTTACTCTTTTTTACTGCTTTCAAAAACCGCCTTTAATAACATTTTCTTGTGCAAACTGGTACCCTGATATGACTACCTTGAGCCCGAGTCCACTCCCTCTTTCTTCGGTTTGCTGGGGCTTGACCAACAATGCAGTCATCTTCCTGAAGGTGGAGCTGTGCTTAAACGCTGCCCTAAAGTATGCTGGCATGTGAAAAAAGGAGGGGCATGCCAGTGGAAAACCAGCAATGGAATGGGTGCACAGCTTAAACATATAAGGAGAACACAACCTTATTCAGGAAGCAATCCGCACCATTGCTAATGGTACAGTTAAGGAGTGAGCTCATAAGCAGCTTCTGTGCCACACAAAGGTTTTGAAATTAAAATGTCACAACCTTTTGTCCTTATAGCCTAAACTGATAGTAAGTATATCGTTCGCATAGTCATAATTCCATCACCTTTTATTTCCCATCCACTCACCTTCTTTTTTCTGTTTGAAACATTTCCTCCTTCCGTCTCTTTTCACTCCTGAATTTGCTTTGTAATTGATGTAGGTGTTCCACCGCATAGAAATTATATTAATGTAAACTCCTTTGTGTAGTGGTCTCTAATTGCCATAATTGCCTGAGAGTTATGGTAATAAAAGATTTTTGTTCTAGCCAGAAAGAAAACTGAAGGTCCAGTGTAAGATGCTGGCATTTTACTGGGAGTAGATGTGAGAAGTGACCTTTGGAAAATATTTTCCTTATCAATAATTGCTTTTTGGAATTCATCTTAGTCAAGGAGAATGTGTAAGAAATGATTATTGAGGTTGAAGTTTTTTTCTATCAGTTAGTATGGCTCTCTCCCACAAGAGTCATTTTTTAAAATTCGTTTCTCAAGGACCATAGACAAGAGCTTTTCTATATCAAAATATAAAAAGCAAAGTGTGAATTCCATCATAGATTCTTAGAAATCCCTTCTATTATTTTCATGGGGTGGGGGCAAGACTGCGGCCTGTATGATTCAATAGAATCTGGTGAAGTAAAGCCAGCAAAACTTGAAAACACAAAAAAAAATTCTTAGTCTTGGTAAGTCTTGGTACAACTATGCAAACTTTTCAGTGACAAAGTGGGCCTCCCTAAAAAAATGTTCTCTTCTAAAAGAGGCCAGTGTGTTTTTAGTGAGCCCTGTCCATGTCTGGACCATTGAGGTGATGTCTCAGACACAGTAAGTGGAGCAGGAGTGGAGGGAAGCAATAAAAATAATTTGTACCTTTTGGAAACATACTCTGAGATGGAATACTAACCAAATGAGACTCATAAAATGATAAGAGCAGTGGTTGAGAAATGATTTCTGTACAATCTTCTAAGGAAAAGGCAGTAAGGAACATACAAAAGCTGTAGGAAGAGTATCGGATTATATTAGGACAAGCTGTGTACCAGGTATCACAATAAACACTGCCCAGACAGTTGTATGGACCATTTTCTTATTTTTAAGAAACAGTCAACTTTCTTTGCTGAATGAACTACATTCATTCTTTAGAAGCAGAAAAGTAAACCAGCTAGCCCCTCAAGTTTCCTGGGCTTATTTATCCCTTTCTACCACAGAATCTCAAAGCTGACAGGGAACCTTGGAGATCATCTACTTTATAAATGAGGACACCAGTTTAAATGACTGTCCAAAGTGCCATGCCAGTGTTAGATTAGTGGCAAAGTTGAAACACTAACCCAGTTCTGTCAAACTCCAATGCAGTGTTATATTTTCACTGCACAAAGGACCTCCTTAGTCTATTTCCACCAACTACACTGAAAGTTAAACTCCACCCCATTTCTAGACCCCACACCCCATGATGGTGTTAAATAGCATTCCCATTGGCTTCATGACTTCTCCGTATGGTCGGGCCCCATAGAGGGCAGATAGTAGGAGCATCATCTGAGTGTTTAGTCCAGCTAAAAACCAAAGAAATTACAAGCTTTGCTGAGGTCAAAGCTAGCCCATCTCAAGCCCCCAGGTCCACTTCAGTTATTTCCAGGAGGCAATAGTGTGTCTCACTTTTGACAGAAGGTCTTCCTATTTGCCTTGTAGGTTTCACAGCAGCAGCCTCCCTCGTGTCTTTGGCCTGGGCCTTGGCCTCTTACCAGAAGGCCCTCCGGGACTCTCGAGATGACAAAAAGCCCATCAGTTACATGGCTGTTGTCATCCAGTTCTGCTGGCACTTCTTCACCATCGCTGCCAGGGTCATCACCTTTGCCCTCTTTGCCTCAGTTTTCCAGCTCTACTTTGGGATCTTCATCGTCCTTCACTGGTGCATCATGACCTTCTGGATTGTCCACTGTGAGACAGAATTCTGTATCACTAAATGGGAAGAGATCGTCTTCGACATGGTGGTGGGTATCATTTACATCTTCAGCTGGTTCAATGTCAAAGAAGGCAGGACACGCTGCAGGCTCTTCATTTACTATTTTGTGATCCTTTTGGAAAATACAGCCCTGAGTGCCCTCTGGTACCTCTATAAGGCTCCGCAGATTGCAGATGCGTTTGCCATCCCAGCGCTGTGTGTGGTGTTCAGCAGCTTTTTAACTGGCGTTGTTTTTATGCTAATGTATTATGCCTTCTTTCACCCCAATGGACCCAGATTCGGGCAGTCACCAAGTTGTGCTTGTGAGGACCCAGTCGCTGCCTTCACTCTGCCTCCAGAAGTGGCCACAAGCACTCTACGGTCCATCTCCAACAACCGCAGTGTTGTCAGTGACCGTGACCAGAAATTTGCAGAGAGGGATGGGTGCGTACCTGTCTTTCAGGTGAGGCCCACAGCCCCATCCACCCCGTCATCTCGCCCACCACGGATTGAAGAATCTGTCATTAAAATTGACCTGTTCAGGAATAGGTACCCAGCATGGGAGAGACATGTTTTAGACCGAAGTCTCCGAAAGGCCATTTTAGCCTTTGAATGTTCCCCATCTCCTCCAAGGCTACAGTACAAGGACGATGCTCTTATTCAGGAGCGATTGGAGTATGAAACCACTTTATAAAACAAAAGGAATTGGAGGAGCCACAACCTCCAGATGTAGGGGTGACAACAGGGCTGTGGCAATAATGAAACTTCATCCTAGAGTAGGGCAACGAACTGTCATGCTCTTAGTCTGCGCATTGTCATGATTATTGTCTGACCCCCCATCAGCTGACTGTCTGCTGCTGGTCTCCTTTCAAAACAGCAGCCCCGAGAGTCCCCTGCTCCACCTGAAGGGAACATGGCAGCTGAGTAGACTCCTGGTTGCTACCAACTCCTCCTGCATTGTCTTTCAGTGACTGCACCAGAGGGTACTATGATTATGGAAAATGTTGCCTCTGATCAATAGGGTTTTGATGGAATTAACTGATCTTTGCATTAAAATATATCCAGTCATACACATACCCACACACGTACACATACACTAACACACACAACACCAGTCTTCTGTAAAAATAGCTTAGGTGATTTTTTCTTGATGCAAAGTGCTAATTCCCACAAGAATATAAAAACAAAGAGAGAGGCAATATATCCTTCAAGACTCCAGAAAAACAAACAGTACTGCTTAGAAAAAACTCACAAACCATTCTCATTTGGAAACCCATACCATGAGTGAAAAGCCTATCCAGTGGACAGCAAACTCAAGTGTGTTTACATGTGTATTAGAATTGATGAAATGGTTTGTTTTCAACACATTTCAGGATTGGTTTTTTTATTTAAAATTTTCAGTTGAGAATATCTTTTATGACAGAAATCCTATGCAGCACGTGTATAGCTTTTGGCAAGACCAAGGAGCTCCATAACTTAGTGATGTAAATTAAATGGTAATCATGATTCAGTATTCAATTGCAAAAATTTAATAAATACAGAAAGAGGAAATGGGGGAGAAAGGCAAAATGAGCATCTGATTTCCCGGCTGTGCAGCTCACATTGGAACGTAAAAGCAGAGCAGCAGGAGAGAATCAGCCTGTAACTGGATGCATTCAGGTCGCGGAATGTATGGTGGCTCTGTGATCGCAGGCAGGCGCATTTCCAGAACATGCCATGCCCCATATTTCTAATGCCAAACATCGTCCAACCACCGGATTGACATGGAAGCCCTGAACAACTAACTGAGAATGAATGGCGTGAGCCCCACAAAAGCAGAAGGTAGAATGAACAATCAAGTTCTCCACTGTGTACAGATTCCCCCATCACCGCCAATTCAAGGTCAAAGGCTTTTAGAGGCTTTGGGACACTTCTTAGTAAGTATGAGCAGACAAATGCAGTGAATATGCTATGAGAAAAACCCTTCTAAACTGAGTGAGGGCTTATCACTAGATCCAGCTAAGATTTGTATTTGAATCATTTGTAAAGTGCACTCTTACAATAAGCTTCTGGTTTTAAATACCTCCGTACAAGCAAGTAAACGTTCCCCTCTTTCTGTTCCCAGTGTCCTCGGTCATGGTGCTTTTTGTTGTATTAAAAGTGCCGGTCAAACTTTGATAGTATTTTTTTATAGTTGGTGCAGAGTGGAATAACTCATGGATTATTTCAATATTTTTGTAATAAAAAATATAGGGTATACATATAGACATCATCACTTTTTTATAGACCTGGAATTGTTTAAAATACTTTAAGAATCATAAATACTTGGGATGTCAGAAACTGGTCCACAAATTCTGTCAGCCTGCCTCAGCAGATTGAGAACACTTGTCTCTTGCAAGATCACCCCACTTTGCAATGTCGGTGCCCCCAGGAACCTGGCCAGGGGTGCTATCAAAACATCAGGTGATGAGAGAATCAGCTTAACTAGAAAGGGCTTGTCAAGACTGGCCATTGTTTCCCAGGAAATCAAAGATGTAAATGATTACTTTCATCCATCCATTATGACAAATCTGACCGCAGTGGAAGATGTCTTAAATTTCCTTCCCTGTTTTTATATTAACCCAACTGATATATTAAATATTAGTCAAGTCACCAAAAAAAAAAAAAAAAAAGAAGAAGGAAAGGAGTCAGTTAAACTTAATTATTCAGTTATTGGGACTGTCCGGTTCACTTAAAATAGTCAAGTTCTATAGCCACCACCTCTACTGGGTGTGTCATACAGAGACTGCTGTCCCCATGATGACATCCACAGGAAATGACAGAGCACTCAACCTAGGACTGCTTTTGATACAAAGCCCCAAATTGATGTTTAAAACATAGATGATTTTTATCGGTAGACATGCTTTCCTAGTACGCCATGATTTGATCCTCCAAGCAAGATTTTCACTAAAATATAATAATCTTTTGTTCGGATGTGAAAAGAGTACCTAGTCACCAGTAAAGGTCCAGGAAGACACTCTTCTTGTCAGCAATTGGTGAAAACATTCTACCCCCATTGTAGAAGGAAAAAATGATTGTACTGCCAAATTTTTCACTTTTGTGCATAACCATGAGTTATTAGCTTCATTATCTCTGAGACAATTTGTAACTGATGATCTTTGGAAATTGAGTTGCTCAGTTGAACTATACCTTTGATTCCATGAGCAAATAACAGCTAACAGTGTAATAGTGTCAATCAACACAAATGCAACAGGCCCTGTCACTCTTCAATCATGTAAGTCCTAAATTATTTCTCAATTTGATCCTTCATTTAACATGTTAAGAGTTAAAACGAGTGCTATGTGAATAAAAAATAATGTACTGTATTTTGTCTTGGAGGTGAGAATGCAGTCAGGAGGGTGTAAAAAGTTTTAATTTTTTAATGATTTCCCAAATACTGTAAATACTCTGTTATCCAACATACTCAAAGATTATGATGTTTTAATTAGTCAAAAAATCTTGTTAAGAAAATGACATCTCCAACATGTAATCAATTACAAATTTTCTCAAGATTATAAGAACAACAACAAAAATTACTTCCAAGGTAAATCATGACTTGATCTTGCTTTCGTGATTTAGCATGTACTGCACTGCCATTAGACTGCGTTGTGATAACAAATTATTAGTTTCTAGGTACGCAGATAACAGAGAGTTTAAAGTATTAGGATTTAAAGAAACATCGTCAATGTACAAAGAAACAAAGTTTGATTTTTGTATTTATATTTTAGTTCTTCCTAAGATTTTGTTTTCAATCTGCCTTTAAATCCTCCATAGAGAGTAACTGGGGATTCCAAAAAGAAGAAGCTGTGGTTAGCATGCAAACTGGAAATGCTGAATCGTTTTTCTCTGTGGGCTCCAACATGCTGCGCATGAGTTTATCGGATTCCTTTAAGAGAAGGAGTCTGCACTTAGTACTCACTTTGTGTAGGACCATGAAATTTTCTTTAAAAAAAAAATGATTTTTTTTCACTTTCTAATTAGCATTTCTAAATGAAACCATATTTAAGATTAAAGAACATATGTATCTTAACCACACCGCGACTAAGTATTTGTGTGGGGGAAAAAATTCTTTTTCATGTAAGTCAAAGTTTGGTGCCCCAAAATGACTATGTTCTTTAAATTCTCTTTACATATTTACATTGTCTTACTGAACTACTGTCTAGTTCAGTAACATTGACTTTGCAGGCACTCAGTTACTGTTCATTTATGACAATGCTGTGAATTCAACAAATAAAGTAACATCTCTTACTGACAAGGCAAGAATGTGCAGTTCAAGTATTAGCAAAATATAAAATATAAAGATAATCTGAAGATAAAGTATAATGAAGTATTTATGCTTAATTTCTAAATGCCCAATTTATTTTGCTCCATGAATAAATGAAGTGATAGCACTGACCAATTAAAAGTGAATGGGAATAATTGAAATCTTAATGACTGTTTTTTAAAAATATCATATATACGTGAAGTTAATTGTCATACCTCGTATGTTATATATCATACACACAATAAAGTAACAGATTAAAAGGTAAAGTATATGCTCCCTTTCATGCATATAAATTAGTATGTTATTGACACATGAACTTTTAGATAAAAAGTTTTTCCCTCCTCCTTTTTCAACATCAGCCCAAACGTACACCCCTGTCTATAAGACATCAACACACCTGTGAAAATCAGTTGGTAATACCTAGATATGATTTAGCACTTTAGCTTGAATAAGCTTTATCACTCCTTAAGGAGCTCATTTGTTAAGGCAACTGAAGAGAATAGTTTTGAGTCATTTCAGTTTCTTTCTCTGAATTGATTGAGCTGAGTAAAGAAAACCTCTGGTGTCCTTACTAGAACTATGTAAGGTTGCACATTGGCCTTTAAATGTACCGAATGCCATTTCAATGGAAAGAAATTCTGACACAATGTTTAGACAAGAATCCAGAGGTTATTTTTATCTAATGGACCATTTTCTAGATTAAATATGTGCTCCCCTGCATTCTCACACATCGTTCCCAAGCCATTTCTGTTTCTATATAAAGCTTGGAGGAGATGCCTGCATTTTTATGTTTCTGAGGAGAAGTCCTTAAAGCCTTTTAAAAATAGCTCAGACTGCCTTTCAGAAATATAGCTCAGAGGATGGTTGAAGTGCATGGTGAAAACACAGCAGGACTGAAGTTGTTTCTATAATTTCAGTGATGGATGCAGATCCACTCATGTTCATTTATCTTCAGCAATTCGATGTCACTTTTGAAAACAATCAAAATGATGGCTTCTGCCAGCTTGTGACTCATAACACCCCTTCTCCCCATCTAAAGTGGAAGCATTTCAAAATGGCTAAGGATGGGCCATTTCCCTGTACCAACAACCCCACCCCACCCCCACCACGATCCCCGTTTCCAAGTCTCTGGCCCTTACCTGTGTGGGGCTGTGAAATGATCTTACAGTTGGGCTGCTTCTCCTCTCCTCACTCAGGCAAACTGCACTGTCCACTGCAGTGTTCTCTCTATGGACAGGGGTCTTGTCCTGTTGCTATCCTAAAAATGGGCACATGGAAAGGCTCAATATATGCCTGAGTCAACAGCCTCAATAGTATAATTACTCATTCCGAAGTAAAACTCTGTGGAATGTGGGTAGAAATATATAAAAACACGATGAGCCATTTAATTTTGCCAATTGTAGCAATCCTGTTCTCACAGCAGGGAGAAGTGGCAAACAGCCATTTACCCACAGAAACAAGAGGTTCAGAAACTCTCCCTTGAGTATTTGAGGCATCACATTGTTTCACCATCCATCTGAAGCTCTGTCTCTAAATTCCACAAGAAAAAATTTTTTTTAAATCAGGCTTTTGTTATATTGTATGCAACAATCTAGCCCAGAAATATAAACCTTCAGTCAACCTTTAGTGACATATGTTCTGCTAAATAAGGAGTGGTTTAATGTTCCTGAAGTGTTTAATTGTTTTTGCTAAAATATTTTACTGATATAAATAACATACTGACATAACATGTCAGAACACTGGCTAAACCAAATTTTTGCTTTGGTTGTTTTTTTCCTCTTAGATTTTCTTACAGTTCAGTTCCCCACATAGAGAGAAGCTTTCCATGATGGAGGGCTTGTCATGTACCTAGTGCTGTGCTAAAGAGCTTTATGAATGTGATCTCATTTAACCCTTACAACCATCTATGAGCTAAGTGACATTTACAGATAACAAAAATTAAGCTCAGAGATATTAACAAATGCCAAAGTTCCCACAGCTAGAAAAATGTGGAGCTGAGTATCTTACACAACTTTTAACCATCACAAATTCTTCTAGAAGACCAAAGAATATTGTCCCATCAGAATCTATTCCTGATTTGGCAAGGTTTTAAGAGAAGCAAAATCATAATCTGACAATCAAATTTTTCCAAAAATATTTCATTTAAAAGTCAAAGATATCTTTTATTGAATGTCAACTGTAATTGAAAAATAAAAAAAGTCAAAAATGACTTTCAAAAATGAAAAGTTGAAAATAAAAAACCAATGATTAGAAATAGAAGACTCTATCAGCTGTAACTGAATTTTACTTTATCCCCTAAATTAGGGAATTAGTAAGCAGATAGAT
This sequence comes from Rhinolophus sinicus, assembly GCF_057876585.1. Lineage (NCBI taxonomy): Eukaryota > Metazoa > Chordata > Mammalia > Chiroptera > Rhinolophidae > Rhinolophus > Rhinolophus sinicus. The sequence goes on along the minus strand of NC_142507.1, from coordinate 21,836,926 downwards.
GCTACTCTTCTATCCCAGACAAATGTCCTTCTTCATGGCCCTATTCTATACTAAAATAAGTAATAAATATATATTAATGTGATCGGTTTTCTCTTGTATTCTATATACGTATGCTGTTGTCATCCAGTAAGGCAAACTGAAAAATAACTAAACGCCTCTACTTACTTTAACACTGACCAGAATGAGAAAGAGAGAGGAAGGAAAGGAAAGGAAGAAAAACAGGTCAACAAATCCTTGACGTGACATTATTTTATTTCATTGCCATGATTTTCCCCTAAATTTTATTGATTTAGTATCTTGCAGGTCACAAAATTTAATATTTAGGAAGATTTTTATGCCACTAGTTTGACCCATCATATAACTCTAGGAACCTTATCTTAGATTGAAAGGTTAGATGCAAAGAACGTAATATATGTTTGCCAAATATTTGTTGAATTGACTATAAAATGATGAGTAATCGCCCTCCTCACCTTCAATGTAACAAGTCTGTGTTCTACAGGAAGACAGACTTATAACCCATTCAATGATATTGTGTAGTAAGTTATGTGTGTTGTTGTTTGAACTGACGCTAAAAAGAAAGCCAAAAATAAACCAAAAATTTTCTCAACCCTGATGATGATCAATCTGAATTTAACATATTAAAAATACAAACAATCATCTGTCTTCTTATTTTGATAAGATTTAAGCAAATCTTTATTAAGTTATGACTCGTATTGATGGCCAATACACAGTCAAGTGCAAAAAGAATTTCACATTCCAGCAGCTCATACTTGGTTATTAGTAGCAGAATAAGAGTCTTCTGACTTCAACTCTACCTCTTTTCTTCTCTACCGCACTGCTTCTCTTTTTAATATCTACATTTAATTCTATACTAGAACAATAAAGAAGCATAAGCTTTTCCAAGATTGTATTATGTAAGCCTCACAATTAACAATTGCCAAACACAATGACAAACATAAGATAATGATATAAATCAAAGCTAAATCAACAATGGATGACTGCCTATAAAAAGTAATTTTATAAAAATTTTTTATGCTGTTCCAGCACTAGATATTTTTAAATCAAGGTCACAAAGCAATGACAACAACAACAAAAAATGAGAATACTCTCTTGCCCTACAGTATTTGACTCAAAAAAATCATCACTGAATAAATTTGGAGATATTCCTGAGAATTTCTTTTAAGAAGACGCATGAATTTAGGATGCCTCTAAAATGTCTGAAGACATTTCAAATAAGCTACTTCTCTGATATTCAGGAAACATCTTTCATTAACACATACAATGTCTCCAGTATAGCAGTTATTTAGGAATAACAAATTTCCAGGCATGAACCTCAGTTATTGTAACTTGAGAAGTTGAGCTTAAGCCATACTTCTGATTCCCAGAAGAGAAGCGCTGCGTTGCATTGCCATCAGGAGTTGAGACAACCAGACCCAACCTGCGTGGATACTCATGCTGCCATTATACCCAATCTGACTCTGTCCTACATTATGGCCCAGAGTGACTGGCTTCTCACAGATCTAAGGAGTTTATTGTTTAAGATAACTGTTGACTTGCATAACTAATTTTCTCTAAGGGAAATAATTCTGGTTAGGGAATGTGTAAGTCTGTAGGTCCTCTATGGTGGAGTAAAAGTAAAGAGAGAAAAAAACATATTAATTTTTACAAGCACAGAATAATTCAAAGAATTCCATAAATAAAACAATTGACCTAATAATGGTGCGAGGTCCCAGGCATGATTTCTAGGTTTATGCCACCATTAGTGGTTCACTACCCTGATTACTGCTAGTCTAGCCACTGCACCAGGCAAGAAGAATATAGTTACTAGTATGATGTTTCCAGAGCAAAGATCATGTTTAACAAAACAAATCAACATCAAAACTAATTAATCAACTTGATAAGCAAATATTACCAGCACAGTACCAACACAAAATGCTCTCTTTTGTTATTATTCAAGCCTGTCACCTACTCTGTTATTAAAATTTCAGAAAATGTAAGGTTTCATGTTTTTATTATATTTCCATCTACCAAATTAAACTGGTGGCCCCTTCTTTCTCTATTGCTTGATTTGCATTAAAATAGAACTAATCAAATTCTTATTTCATTTAGTACTACAAATATTAACAAATGGAGATGTTGTGTTTCAGCTTTTAATTGTTCTAGTAGCATTCTGGCATGGAGTTATTTACTACACTCTTAATTATTTCAAATCAACTCATTTATCAGTAAGTTCTAAAACACCCCTAAGTGTGCTGAAAATATATTTCAGGTTTTTATTATTTTAAGAAATTCCTATTTTGATTACAAACCAGTAGAACATGTCTTAAATCAACCCAAGCATTTCAATCCATTGTGATTCTGGAAAATTAGCACTTCTTTTTGGGTGTATTAGGCACTGCTACATTGAATCAGCAGTTAACCTGTGACCTGTGGCTTTCTGTCCAGCCCACTGTGAGTTCTTATTCTCTTCAAGTTTGGAGCAATAACACATCATCCTGTAACCAAAGGACTTCTGTCAGCTACTCAAAGAATTGTCATTTTATATCCTTCTTTCAAACAACTAAGATATTCAGTTTCCCTTATTAACCTTTCTAATGTATTGTACATATAAAAGGAAATAGATCTCTGAAGTATGTTTTGAAGCCTGGGGTGAAACATTTTCCTTGGTCTGAATCAGAGGCTTGGTGTTCTGTGAAAAGAAAGAAATCTCTTCCTGCCTTGAGAAAGGGGGAGGGGTGGGGAAGCAAACCAGTCACACTCAGAAAGCAAGCCTCGTCTGTCACAAAGCTGCATATTGCTGATGCCATTGATTCCCTTCTTTTTTTACAGAACCATCTTGGAACTTGTCAAGCTTTACTGAAGGTGATTTGCGTTAATTAATTCAACAGACCCTTTAATCTTGCAAATTCTTGACTTGTAATATTGTAGCCAAGCTACTGCAAGGGAAAATTAATCAGTTAGCGAAAAGGAGCACTTCGTTCCATGTCGTGCGGTGATGTGCCCAGGCCTGAAGAGAAAGACCCCCGTGAGGCAGAGCACTAATGAATTCATGCTACCTGCTTCCTCATCATTCATGCTATGAATATTCATCCACTTCATTAGTTTTGGCCAGTAAGCACTGCTTTGGAAAAAAAAGGAAAAAAGTCAATGGATTCCTGGGGGCTTGCATAGCTCAGAGAATGGGTACTGGGTCATAAGACTTACTTTAAAGGAATACAAATCTACTTGTGTTTGGAAATGAAAAAAAAAAATGTCATTGTCATCTGTTTAATGATTGATCTCTCTGAGTACAATTGCTGCCCTTCATTTCCTGAGAGTACCATCATCAGCACTGTAATAACAAGTTTAAAAAAGCTGAATTTATAATTCAATTTCAGAGGTAAAATCTGCATGGATGTAGCTATTGAGTAATTTGACTCCTGGCTTCCTAGGTGGTGACATTGCCAGTTTCAAACCGTAATTCATTTGTGTGTGGAATTGGGTCTCCTGTTGCTTCTCGGACCCTTGCAAAATCTTGGTTGCGAGCTCTAAAATCACCAATCTCACATTCTTAATGTACTTAAAAGTAAACAGGTAGTCTCATAATTAAAAATTATGGTTTTTTTTCCAATCGCTTCTCTGTTTAAAGAAATCTTTGAGCTGCAAGGTAAGAATGAATTTACTTCACGTAGAAGTATAGTTTCAGAGTTTGCAAGGAGTCAGGCATCCATATGTTATAAAGTTTTCTGTCTAACCTTTTGATATAACTATTCCAGAAGTTAACCCCAAATGAATGCGTGAAAGTCATCGGAGTTATCTAATCAGCAATCTAACAGAAAAATTAGAAGAACAAGCAAGGATCATTTTTCTTGTGTTTCAAAGATGTTTCTCCTTCCTAAGTTATCACCTTGGTGATTATCTCCAAGATGTACCAAGAGCTATTGAGCGACAGTTCCAGTACAGGTGCCAGTATTGTGCTGCATTCCCTACTCTGGCAAGTCATTTTTCAAAACTAGTTCTTGGCACAAGTACTGAAATGTAATGGTAAAAATGTGGCCTACCACCATGTGACTTATTTTCAATTGCAAGGCAAGGAAAACTAACAAGTTGAAGAAAGTGTTAATTTCCTGAACTCCCAAGCCAAAATTGGCACAAAGATACCCTGTAATGTACAGTGAGTTGGTTGACTGTGGGGACACAGGAGCAATAAGCAATCCTCTTAAAGTAGGCTCATGAGTAAGAGTGACTGTGAGTGGTATTGGGACAGAAGCTTTCTATTAATGTAGAGGTCCGGGTGTGGTGACTAAAGAGGAAACTTGTTAGTGGATCATCAGTAATATTTGCCTTTTTATAGAGCAGAGGTTCAAGGTAGCCCCTGCCATTTTATAACTATGACAATAGATGCATCTGTTTATGAAAGGCCAAGGCATGACTGAAGTGGAAAGATAGAGGAGATGTCAGTGGCTTCATCTCTGAGACTAACTCTGTCCTTAAGGGAATTTTCCCATGTGACAGTTCTCCTTAGTCATTGGGCCCAACACCACAAGCCAGCTCTGCATGCCAGGAGCTTCTGATGGATTATAAAATGAGTTATTTTAAGGAATTGTGAGTACTCTTGCTTGTAGAACATGAACCATTGAGTTATCCCTCATGTTAACAACGATGCGATTCAGGGTTACCATGGCCTTACTCATCACCCCATTTTAAATATGTCATGACATCACAAGAAGCTTTGTGTTCAAATCCACTGAAGTAGGTTTAAAGCATTAGCTGAATCATTTAAACGTTTTCGGAACCTGATCCTGCTATCACCTATTCTGTGCATCTGTCCCTAAACTGGAGAAATAATTCTTGTGAGAATAATTTTCAGAATAATAGAAGTGAAAAAGAGTGGACAGTTAAGCAATTTGTCAATGTAGACAAAACTACTAGACCATTGATAGTCCTAAAGCTCTGATTTTTCCTCATCACAGAGTTTCTTTTCATTGGGGGCTTTCAACATCTGAATTTTCCGGATGATTGCTAAACCATTTTCACTAAACTGCAGTAGACACTATGTTATTATTAAAAAATAAAGACTGTCCACGTGAATGCAAATATCCCAATGAAAAATGAAGAAGTAGGTCACTCAAGGAGCAAATTTGGTCTTTGTGATGTCCAACATTTGGATATTTGGGAAAATCCGGATGTTTGAATCAAGCAGTTTTCATCTGGTTGTCTGGTATTGTCTAGAGAGACAGAAAATACTCAGGTGTTGTAGGTAATATAATTTAACTTTCTTGTGCAGTAATCTATTGCTGGTGATATTCTGCTGCTAAAAATCTTTTTGTTGTGCAAAGAGAAATAAATAATGCAGAGCAAATGCTATTTGATTTTTATTTACTTTCAGCAAACACATGAATGGGAGAGGTTTGAGAGGCTGTCCTGGGTGTATTCAGATGTTTTTGCACCACAGACCTCCTTCAGAGTGACAGTCCTGGAGGCCTGTCACTTGACCCCTTCCTAGCAACGAACCTTTTAATTCAGCCCTTTTCTCATCTTTCATTATTTTATAATTGCCTCTCTGCTCTTCACATACTCTAAATCATTCACAAAGTTTACTTGACGGAATTGTTCAAGGGAAATACAAATTTGTTAACGTTTATACTTCAAATTGGAGTTTTAATTCTAATGATTTCTTATACCTTTAACCATAAAAACAGTTTAAACTGCTTGATGCAATTATTTCATGGAGAATTTCATGGTGTCTATAGAAGTAAAAGCTGTTTTTCCCAAATTAAAAAAAAATACACTTTTTTGGTTTAGTTTGGTTTGGTTTGTTGATGTCATTTTGATTGCCAAGGACTAACTGGCTATCACACATTGGAATATTAGTGTTTTCTTTGTAGTCACAGGAAAAAAAAAAAAAAAAAAAAGATGAAATCGAAGGGAAATAAATTCACTAACCAGAAGGGAAGTTTGAGATATTCATACAACTCTTGTATTTATGATTACTTGTGGACATTTCTTCCTTGTTTCATCTGATTTGGCTCTGGATTGATGAGTGTGTGTATTTCCTCAAATCGTGTGCTTACCTCACTTACTGTTCTGAAGCTGGGCAGAAAAACAGATGACCTTATTCAGGCCAATTTTCTTTTAAGTGCGCTTATGTTGCAGAACTTGCTCCGGGCACTGAAGACAGGCAGATACACAGAGCACTGGAAGGTGCTATGCAAAGATCATGAGAGGATTTCCAGAGAAAATTTGAGAGTTTGTAGGTTCTTAGGCAGTGTTTTGATTGTGTCAAATTCTACATTTGGTGCCAACCTAGAACGACTTCATGGAGCAGGCAGTCCCCTTCCTTGTAGGGTCCCTCCTCCCATCAGATGCAGAAGTTTTCCCTGGAATCAAAAAGATACTCCACCTTGTGTACCAAAGGCCTCCAGCCACTGGGTGTCATTGCTCTATGCTAATCGTGTTTTGTAAATTCTTTTGAGGGCAGGCCTTTTTGGCTTGTCATAGTCTACTAACGGGCTCCAGGAGACAGATCTGCTACTCCTAAATCCAATTTGGTTTTGTTTTTTCCTTGAGATTTTTACTTCACTAAATCCTTTTCCAAATCTTTTTACCTTCATGTTATTGACAGGCTGTTTAGTTCAATGTTTAGGTGAATTTGCAACCAAGAGGCAATCAGTTGGCAACTACAAAAACACTAGGTGTTTTTTTTCAGTTATCTATTATTATGTGATAATTTAATGGAATTTATGGTTTAATAGAAAACTAAAATCCCTGTGTTGAATATAAGGACTTTTAAATATACTTAAATATTTTCTATGACACAGTATCCTTTCTTTTTTTCTTTCTTTTTTTTTAACAGGACTTTATTGGGGAACAGTGTGTACTTCCAGGACTTTTTTCCAAGTCAAGTTGTTGTCCTTTCAGTCTTAGTTATGGAGGGTGCAGCTCAGCTCCAGGTCCAGTTGCCATTGTTAGTTTCAGGGGGCACAGCCCACCATCCCTTGCAGGACTCGAGGAATCGAACTGGCAACCTTGTGGTTGAGAGGATGCGCTCTAACCAACTGAGCCATCCGGGAGCTCAGCGGCAGCTCAGCTCAAGGTGCCGTGTTCAATCTTAGTTGCAGGGGGCAGAGCCCACCATCCCTTGTGGGACTCGAGGGATTGAACTGGCAACCTTGTGGTTGAGAGCCCACTGGCCCATGTGGAAATAGAACCAGCAGCCTTTGGAGTTAGGAGCACGGAGCTCTAACTTCCTGAGCCACCGGGCCGGCCCCGACACAGTATCCTTTTACACTATGGAATACATTTCTTTCTGGAGACAAAGGCATAGAGGGGTGTGGTCCAATGACGGGAACTGTGGGACTCTGAGCACTCAAGTCCTCATCCTTGGTCAGTCATATTAGCCTCAGAAACTCACCTTCTAGCTCATTTTTCCCATATGTAAAAGAGAGAGATATTTATCTACCTACCTCATAGGGACATTGTGAAGGTTAATTAGAGTTCTCAAAGTGTGCTGACACTTGGTAACTAGTAGTCCTAGCACAAAGGAGACCTGTGTATGGCCTTGGAATAGACTGTGGTGAAGGAGGTGGAGCCAACTGAGGAGCACAACAGCAATAACTCACCAAGCAAAGCATGTAATTACTCTTGATCGCTTAATGAAAGTGAAACTTTTTCTTCAAAGGTCTATGTAGAATTATTTTCTAATTATCAACTTTTTAATGAGAAAATTAACTCCTTTCATACTAACATTGAGAAACTTCATATAGAATGACAATTTTCCTCTTAGATAAACTAAATTTTACAAAATATTTCATTAAATGTGTCCAGAAAACTTGGCTCGTTCTGATGAATAAGGAGGTTGCATGCCTGATCCCAAGCTATATTTTTCAGAACGCATGCATGATACCAGAGTCCAGTACTAATGATTGCAAGGTGGTGTTCTGGAACACTCACTACCAGGAGGGAAAATTTTTAATAGATATTACTGAAGTTAGATTTTTGTGTTGTTTACAATGAGATCCTCTTTTAGCCCTAATATGACATACCTCGCCCTTTACAACCCAATTAAAGAATGTAAAGTTTTATTTCTACTTGGAACTCCTGAGTTGATTAATTTTTCAGATTATAAATATGCTTTAAATATTTCAGAGAAGTGTTTCCACAAGGGCTTCAGCTGCACATATGCATATATGCTTTCATGTACACAGACAGGAGTATGGCTACAGGACAAAGAGTGGGAAAAACACCACAAGACTATCCTGGAAAACTTCCCCGCAAAGTGACATGTTTTCTCTTGCTTTAATCTCTAATCCCGGTAATAACTAGTGCTAAATAACATGATTTGTCATTTTTGAGACATGGAGGCAATATTGTAAAGAAAGAATACATTCATGAACTATACTAACAGTGCAGATAATGTTTTAATGATGTGACTTCATGAAGCAAAGTTGTTGTACATAAATATTACCATTCTGTCCTTATTTAATAATTATATTCCTTTGCAAAACAAATGTGCATGCTCTTGAAAATATGAAATAAGTTTTCAGAAAGTTTATCTTGGTAAATGGGTTTAAAATCATGTCGTGCCTGGAGTTGACATAATGTATACATTCAACATAATCTTTTCGGGATTCCAAAATCTAGTTGCCAGTGGTATATCAAAGGCTTAAAATTTCAGATTGGTTAAACATTTCTAATGCATGGTATAAAGCTATCAGAAGCATGAATTTAAGCTAGGCAATTAATCTGATCCATTAAAAAAAATAATGTCATCACACCAGACTTAAGATAAGTATTATTTTTTTGGATTCAAAATATGAGTATAGTAAGTGAGTCAAAATAATTTGAACATCTCTGATTTTTTTTTCCAGTTCCTAGCATCAATGCTTTTCCAAACAAAAGCGCGGCAGAATATCCTTATTGCTATGTAGGGAAATATCCATGTCTTTCCTTTGTTTTTTGCACAAGAAAACTGAAGTTGACTAGAAGCAAGGACCTGGAAATAGGAAAAGGTGTGACAACTTTTCAGGTAGACTAAGCCAGGATTAAAGGAGGGCAGTGGATAGAATTTGTGGTTGTGAGATTTTACCACAAAGGAACAAAAACAAAACCTAAAAGTGTTAGAGCTGGACCATTTTTGAAATGACAGAATCTAAATTTTAGAGGAAAAATCAAGGGGAGACAACATGTTATTAGATATAAGCTATGCATCTAATTACTGGGGGAAAGGACATTTGAATGCCCCATACATTTTACTCTTTTTAAGGTTTTCCAGCCCACATGAAACTCTCCAGAGTCCTCCCTGAAAATAAGGGACTCTTAGAAAACTAGTTTTTAGCAAAGATAAATGTAATTATACAGCTGTGAACCAGTCATTATGTAATCATCATGTGTGTGATGCTTTTTAAAATGTAAGTTGTCAACTTTCATGACCACTTCCAGTTAATATTTTATCCCATAAACAAATAGTTTTAAAAAAAACATGGAAAATTCTCTTGCTCAAAAGGAATGTCTCCCCTTTCATATCTAAATGATATGAAATAGCTGAAAAATGGAGCTTTTTGTCAATTGCTTATTGAAGGTCCCACCTGACGCCTCTCTTTAGTAAAGGGCTCAGTCAGACAGGAAGTGAGAGGACCTTGATTGAGAACCTTGCCTCTATCAAATTGTTCCTGCTTTTCTTCTCAGTTACCAGGCAGCTCAGTGGCCTAGAGAAAGAGAGATAATGAAAATGAAGGATATGTAAGTTTGGTTTTTCCCATTCTCAGAACAAGGAGGGTGACCAATAAGCCAGAGGTTCCCTCCCCTTTTGAAGCCAAATATTGTAATGAATTTCGGGCTAAGACAAAAACATTGTAAAAGTAAGCACGAAATCATCCTTCTTATTGATTATTTTCTCAGTTTTTACTAAAATCTTCTTACAGTTTAGATCAGAAATTTCTGTTAATAATAACTAATGCCACTTTATATTATGGCTTCAATGAGGAAATGGTGAAAGCATGAGTTACAAACAAAATTACTGGGGATACAGGCTTCTTTTGTACGGACATCTTACCAAACAAATTGGAAACAAATACTACTACCGCTAATATTCTGGTTTAATTAATAATATCTAAAAGGAAAATAGTAGCATTTTGCTTAGCATTATACCAGTGTACAACATAAACCTGCTTCCAAATGACAAGGATTTTTGCTACTGATGTTTGTTCTTCATTCTCCAGTTATTTTAAGTAAGTAAGTTTCACATCTAACTACCTCAGCTACCGTTGTTTAATTTAGAAACATGAAATCATGCATTTTGTAACCAACAAGTTTTTCATTTAAAATTTCAAAAAGATACTTGGTGCAAAGCAATTTTCAAAAATTTGTATATGACATAATCAACTCAACCTCAGAGGTTGTACTTCATTTTGTTCATTTGTTTCTAAGTTCAATTTGGGGTGAAATCCTCATTTCCACTCAACACCAAGGGAAGCTGCTCTATATTTGCTTAATTTGCCTTAAACATTTTGTGCTCTTTTCCCTGTTCAATTTTTCTTTTTCTTTTTTTGTTTAAAATCTATCTCTGGAAAGAAAATGTAACAGGTTGCAGATGAACAGCAAACTGAAGAGAATGGACCAATCATTTCTCAGTTCCCTGTCGTCAACTCTCTGCATGACATTCTGATTGCGCGGGACTGCCATTCCTGTGTTTCTCTTTCCTGGACCATTACAGAAATAAGGTCTGAGAGACCCCGTGTGTGTGTTTAAGGAATGGTGTAGACATTTCCCCCAGTACGAGCACAGTGCCTGGACCCCAATGATAACTTTGGCAGTTCTTGTGCTTTTCCTTTGTGAACATTGTACAAATGTATTTGGAATTTTATTTGAAATGAAGAGTTAAACTAGTTATTAATCTTTTTTTACTTCTTGTAAATATATATATTCAAGTTCCACATATCCAAACATTCCTTTAGCATTCAGATTGTAAGAGTGTCTTTGTTGGCTGGAGACTGCTGTCTCTGGGCCACAGTCCCATGTGCTCTAGTGGAAAGCACAGTATGTGGAGTATTTGATGTACTACAGTACCATGGTTATTTTGGTCTGTTAAGTAAGTTGCAATTTGTGATGAAGTGGAAAGTAGTGCTTCATAATGAACAAATTTCCTTCGTTACATGATTTTTCTTGTAAAACTTTTAAAAAAAGAAAAAAACTTGAAATTTTATATATTTGGATTTTGTAGACTTTTTTTTATTTTATTGCAACACAAGGTACCAAAATCATTAAATAAAGTACACTGTGGTCATTTTAACAGAAGTCTGAGTCCCTGATTCTTTCTAAGTCTAGGAAGAGAGCAGGACATTGTTGGTCTAAAACGGGAAGATAGAAGGAGAAGGCATATTCAAAGGCATAGTCCCAAGACAATGTGATTTAAACCTTAAAATAAACAGAACTGAGGTTGTCAAATCTGAACTAAAGTTAAAATTAAATTATATAGATTTCTAGGGTATGTTTTATTTATTTATTTCTGAGAAGTGCTAAAGAATGTTTCTCTAGAACCATTATAAAAGCAAAGAGATGTTTCAGATCACAAAGAGGCCTAAAAATCCAAATAATTTATTTTAACACTAATAAAAGGAAAAAAATGTCAATGAACAAAAGTACTTTTAAAAAAATGATGTGTCTAAGTGCCTTATTCTTCTACAAAATTAAGATTTATGCTTTATATAATTGGTTTTCTTAAAATATTCTTTTTGTTTTGTTTTGGTTTTTGGTTTTACTGCTTTACAAAAGCTTTCCTTTTTAAATACTAAAAGGAAAGTATAGCATGAGCTCTGGCTATAAATGTAGAAACTACTATGGATAACAAATAGAAACAAATAAAACTATTACAAGGTGCAAAGAAATGAAAAAAATTCAAGGATTTACTTCTTTCTTTTTTAGAGTAATTTATAGAGTAATTTATTAGTTTTCTTTCTTCCTGACTATAATAGTAACACAAACTAAATGTAAAAATTACTTAAAGCTCACCATTTTGATATACTTCTTTCCAATCTTTTTTGTAAGCATTTATATTTTTTACATTGTGATTTTTAACAAACATTTTTTTTAAAATTACAACCATTTGACATGCATGGTATTGAGGTTATAACCATGAATAAAACACATTTTCTTCTGAAGGAATATAGTCAAGTAAGGAAATGAGTCCAGATACACTAATTGTTATATTATTTAGTGGAGAAAGCAAAATTGGAGATCTGTATGGACTATACTAGGAGCATCTGACAAAGCCTAAAAGAGAGTTGGGTGGGGAAAAGAGCCACACCATGGAAAGGTCCTTGAATGAGTAGATGGAGCTGAGTCCCCACACCACCCTGGCTGAACCAAAATGGACATGAGCCAAACATAAACTTCTACTGAGATAAGCTACTTACATTTTGGGGTATTTGTTGCAGCGTTAGCCTTTTCTGACTTTTAAAGGAGCATTTCAGGGACCGATGATGTGCAATTAGCTCAAAAAAAGAGTATGATTACCTCAACTCTCTCCACCTGAGGTCCAAAAACAAGGCGGAAAAGAAAAGCCTGTATTTTTGTATGTTCTCTACAATGAGTAGGTATTATTACTGTAATCTGAAGACAAATAGAATTTATATTTAAGGAGAACTTTTTTAAAAAGTGAAACATATCAATTCCTGAATTAGAATATTTAATTCAGAAATACAAAGGATCATCCAAGAATACTATGAAGGACTATATGCCACCAAATTCAATAACCTAGAAGAAATGGACAAGTCCTTAGAAACATATAGCCTTCCAAGGCTGAACCATGAAGAACTGGAGAATCTAAACAGACCGATCACCAGTAACGAAATTAAATCAGTCATCCAAAACCTTCCCAAAAGCAAAAGTCTGGGACCAGATGGCTTCACTAGTGAATTCTACCAAACATTCAAAGAGGACCTAATACCAATCCTGCTCACACTCTTCCAAAAAAATGAAGAAGAGACAGTACTCCCTAACTCATTTTATGAGGCCAACATTACCTTGATACCAAAACCTGGTAAGGACAACACAAAAAAAGAGAACTACAGACCAAAATCTCTGACGAATACAGATGCAAAAATCCCAAACAAAATTCTAGCAAATCGAATGCAACAATGAATTAAAAAGATTATTCATCATGACCAAGTGGTGTTCATCTCCGGGGCACAAGGATGGTTCAACATCCACAAATCCATCAATGTGATACATCACATAAACAAAATAAAGGACAAAAAAACATATGATTATATCAATTGATGCAGAAAGAGCATTTGACAAGATACAACATTCATTTATGATTAAAGAAAATACCTTAACATAATAAAGGCCATATATGACAAGCCCTCTGCTAATCTCATAATTAATGGTGAAAAACTGAAGCCCTTTGCTCTACATTCAGGAACACGACAGGGCTGTCCCCTAACACCTTTGCTTTTGAACATAGTGTTGGAAGTCCTCACCAGAGCAATCAGGCAAGAGAAAGAAATAAAAGTCATCCAAATCGGGAATGAAGAAGTTAAATTGTCACTCTTTGCAGATGACATGATCCTATATATAGAAAATGCTAAAGACTCCACCAAAAAGCTATTAGAAACAATCAACGAATACAGTAACGTTGCTGGCTACAAAATCAACGTACAAAAGTCCATTGCATTCCTATATACTAACAATGAAATCTCAGAAAAAGAAACAAGAGAAACAATTCCTTTTGCAATTGCAGCAAAAAGAATAAAATACCTAGGAATAAACTTAACCAAGGTAGTGAAAGACCTATATGCTGAAAAATATAAGACATTTTTAAAAGAAATTGAAGAAGACACAAAGAAATGGAAAGATATTCCGTGCTCATGGATTGGAAGAATCAACATAGTTAAAATGGCCGTATTACCCAAAGCAATATACAGATTTAATGCAATCCCAATGGCATTTTTTAAAGAAATAGAACAAAAAATCGTCAGATTTGTTTGGAACCACAAAATACCCCAAATAGCCAAAGCAATCTTAATAAAAAAAAATGCTGGAGGTATCATACTCCCTGACTTTAGCTTGTACTACAAGGCTACAATAATGAAAACAGCATGGTATTGGCAGGAAAACAGACACATAGACCAATGGAATAGAATTGAGAACCCAGAAATAAAACCACATAAATATGGACAGATAATTTTTGACAAAGAAGCAAAAAATATACAATGGAGAAAAGACAGTCTCTTCAATAAATGGTGCTGGCAGAATTGGAAAGCCATGTGCAAAAGAATGAAACTGGACTGCTATCTGTCACCATGTACCAAAATTAATTCAAAATGGATCAAAGACCTAAGCATAAGACCTGAAACAATAAACTGCATAGAAGAAAACATAGGTACTAAACTTATGGACCTTGGGTTCAAAGAGCATTTTATGAATTTGACTCCAAAGGCAATGGAAGTAAAAGCTAAAATAAACGAATGGGACTATATGAAACTTAAAAGCTCCTGCACAGCAAAAGAAACCATTGACAAAATAAAGAGGCAACCAACTGAAAGGGAGAAGATTTTTGCAAACAGTGCCTCCGATAAGGGGCTAGTATCCAGAATATACAAGGAACTCATGCAACTCAACAGCAAAAAAACAAACAACCCAATTGAAAAATGGGCAGAGGACCTGGAGCTACATTTCTCCAATGAGGACATACAAATGGCAAATAGACATACGAAAAAATGCTCAACATCACTAATCGTCAGAGAAATGCAAATAAAAACTACAATGAAATATCACCTCACCCCAGTCAGAATGGCTATCATCAACAAGACAAATAGTAACAAGTGTTGGAGAAGCTGTGGAGAAAAAGGAACACTCATACACTGTTGATGGGAATGCAGACTGGTGCAGCCGTTATGGAAGGCAGTGTGGAGGTTCCTCAAAAAATTACAAATAGAATTACCATATGACCCAGCAATCCCTCTCCTGGGCATCTACCCAAAAAATCTGAAAACATTTATCCATAAAGACAGGTGTGCTCCAATGTTCATTGCAGCTTTGTTTACGGTGGCCAAGACATGGAAACAACCAAAATGTCCTTCAATAGATGAATGGATAAAGAAGTTGTGGTATATGTACACAATGGAATACTATTCGGCAGTAAGAAAAGATGAAATAGGACCATTTGTGACAACATAGATGAATCTTGAGATTATAATGCTAAGCGAAATAAGTCAGACAGAAAAAGCAGAAAAACGTATGATTTCACTGATATGTGGTATATAAACCAAAAACAACAAAAGAACAAGACAAACAAATAAGAAACAAAAACTCATAGACACAGACAATAGTTTAGTGGTTACCAGAGGGTAACGGGGGTGGGGGGTGGGAGATGAGGGTAAGGGGGATCAAATATATGGTGATGGAAGGAGAACTGACTCTGGGTGGTGAACACACAATGGAATTTATAGATGATGTAATACAGAATTGTACACCTGAACTATGTAATTTTACTGACAATTGTCACCCCAATAAATATGAGAAAAAAAGATTTGGAAAAGAAAAAGAATATTTTCTCTATGATTGCATGATATCCTCTTTATGAAAACCCATAGAAGAAACGTCTTTCAGATCTTACTACTAAGGATAGTTATAACCTCATATAGCATTTCTATTGTGTGACTACTATGTAGCAAATGTTTCCTTCTTTGCATTGGCTCAAAGGAAACGCAGAGAAGTCTACCTTTAGCAAATATAAAAGTTCACACGTGTGTGTATACTTATGTAGTATGTGTATGCAACAGACTTGGGGTTTTTAAATCCTTACATTTTTGTTCTCCACTGCCAAGTCCACTCTGAGAATTTCTCAGTTTATGTTCTTTTTCTACAATTTTGTGATCTTTGGAAACTGTCTCAGGTTGGTTTATTTTGAAATTTGGAAGCATAAAAGCAAGCAAATAAATAAATAAAACTAAATTGATTGATAGTATTTATCTGTAGCCTTGATCAGTCTCCCTAACTATACACAGATAATTTTGACTGTTTACCCAACTTCATTACCCCAACATTCCATCAGAACCTGAAATTCAACATATAAAAAACTAAAGTCATTATCATGTACAGTTTCTCTTCATTCATTAAGCATCAGGGTAAATGGCGCATCAAGCTAAAAATCTGTGTTATCTTCAACTACTTCTACCCCTTCCTGCTCAATATCCAATCTGTCATCAAGTCCTATTGACTATAGCATTGAAATGTCTCAAATCTATCCCAACTGTTCTACTTTACATCTTTATCATTTCTCACCTTACACTACTAAATTTACTCATTTCTCTCTAGAACTACTGAATTGACTTTTATTTGCATTCCCTGACCTAACTATCTGCCCCACCCCAAAAGTTCAAATTCCTGGGTGGTTTAAAAATATCTTGCAGAGACCTTTCAAAAATACATGTAACCAAATATCTGGGCCTTCCCAATCTACGATTATGAAGTGAGTAAATAAATAGGTAAACAAAAAGCTAAGAGGTGAATTAAGCTGCTTTCCATCTTCTTATATGATAAAGACCTGAATCATGCCAGTCATAAAGCTCTCCAGAAACCCAACAGTCTACACAGCAAGGTGTGCAGATTGGCCATGGAGAAGCAAGTTCTGGGCAAGGGCAGGGTCCTGAGAGGTTCATAACAAATCCAGGACGTAGAATCAAAACTGGGTCAGAAAGAGGCACACCAGCATCAGGATATCAAGAGCAGAGAGAAAGACCGCACTCAGTAGGGTGACAGGAATCACACTGAATTAATGAGCTGAGAGCTTAAACAGACCAGAGGAGGAACACACATGCCATAAAGGAACCTCATTAGGACTGAGATCAGGCCAAGAGAATTGGTTAACCAGATGTTCTACAAAGACTTATCTCTTTATTTTCAATTCAATTCAAGGCAGTAAACAGTGAGTTGGAGCTTCTGGTATGTAAGTATTTGCTTAGTTTGACCACTCTGATTTTGCACAATAATGTTGGAATGACTTAAGTGAAGATCTATCAAAGACATCTTCTGCCCCAACCTCACCCCGACCTAAAAAAGTACTATGAGAAATACTATCAATCCACAGAATTCTCATTCTAGAAGTCCAGAAACATGGAGACATGATGTTTTTGGTATTTCCCCATATCATTCCCTCCCAACTATATACTATATATATCAAATGCGCAATGGTGTGTTCAGTGAATAGTACTCCAATGAAGAATGTCTCTCCCTGGTTGACTCAATGTCTGCAACTTCCATTTACTCTTTAGTCCACTTCAGTCTTGCCACCATGCCATTGGGATGGCTCTCACCAACATTTTCACAGACCGTTATTATGACAAAATCTAATGGATGCTTTGCTCCTCTACCTTATTTGATCTATCTTATCAGCATGTGATAGCCAGATGTCTTCCTTGACTCCTCCTTCTCCTCGCCTCCATCCAACACCCAGTCGATTACCAAAGTGAGTCTACCTCATGTACAGAGGGTGCCAAAAAAATGTATACACAATTTAAGGAAGGAAAAAATTATATTAAAATTGAAATACAATGAATGATGCTAACATTCATTTGATTAATGCCATCTTTTGAGCAAATGTCATACTACACATTGCCACCTTAATTAAATTCAACTTCACAAAGTAATATGTAGATAACATCTCTTAAAATGTGTACATTTTTTTGGCACCCCCGGTATATCTCTAAATTCTGCCCAATTCTGTTATCTCTCTTCTGGATTGTGACAACCTTTCCAGGTATTGAGTATCATTACTTCCTTTCTTGTTCTAGTCAAATCCACTTCATATAGAAATCAGAAAAATCTTTCTAAAACACAAATATGATCAAGTTTGTTTTCATTAAATTTCAGTGGTTCATCAGTGCCCTTAAAATGAACTTCAAATTCCTATGGCTAAGATCACAGTCTGGATATGGGTAACTCGTTGAGGTTCATGTCTCATGACACTCTTTCTTGACTTTGTGTTCTAGCCACAAAGAAATTCTTTCAGTGTCTCAAACAGTTCTCCACTGGGAATTCTTGCTGCCCTTTAAACTTCCCTGCTCCTGACCACCTGTAATCTCAGCTTCTCTACATATTCCTTCCAGGGGCTCCTGGAGCTCCAACTATATGCTGTCCTTCTGCCTTCAGAACACTTGTCATTATAATTGTCTATTTTTCTGTGATCTCCCCAACAACTATAGAAGTGCAATGATGTCAGGAACCACGTGTGTCTTGTTAACCATTACATGCCCAATGGCTCACAGAGGGCCAGGTACATGGAACACAGAGAAATTTCAATCCCAAGTTGCTGATTCATGGTGTAATTTTAATAACAGGATTACAACAACATGACAGCACAGATGGATTGGTCAGCATTTAGGTTTGCAATAATAAGGAATAGAGTCTGTTTTTACATGGACTGAATTCTATCCCCACAGTGAAGTTCAGGAAGCTTAGAACTGTGCAGCGCCCTCAAATATGATCATCATGTGTGAATATTTGCGTCTTCATCAGCTCAGGAAGCTTAGAACTGTGCAGCGCCCTCGAATATGAACATCATGTGTGAATTTGCGTCTTCATCAGCTCAGGAAGCTTAGAACTGTGCAGCGCCCTCGAATATGATCATCGTGTGAATTTGCGTCTTCATCAGCTCAGGCTGCTATAACAAAATCCCACAGACTGGGGAGCTTGAACAACAGATGTTTATGTCTCAAAATTCTGGAAGCTGAAAAGTCTAAGATCAAGGTGTTGGCAGATACAGGTCCTGGTTAGAACCTACTTTCTGGCTCATAGATGGCTGCTTTCTCAGTGTGTGCTCACATGTAGAGAGAGAGAAAGTGAGCTCTCTGGTCTCTTCTTAGAAGGGTACCAATCCCACCTTGAGAACTCCACCCTGATGACCTCATCTGACCTAATTCATCTCCCAAACGCCCCATCTCTAAATACCATCACATTAGGCGCTAGGATTTCAATATATGAATGTTGGGAGGATACAATTCAATCCATAAAAATGTGTTATAGCCCTCTATCTGAACACTGAAATTCTATTTTCTTTTAAGTGAACCTAATTAGATGCATAATATTTTTACAGAAGATTTTGGGATTAATACTTCCTTGAGAACACTGCAATGATGGGCAGTTGCTAAAAAATCTAAAGTCCTTGTTAATTTCTGAGATAATGGATTCAGTTGTTAAACCTGTCTTTAATAAAAAAAGAAATTTAGGGCAATTAGGAAGTAATAAAGCCTTTGCCAAAAGCAGCAAATATACATATATTTTTAAGGCAGGTAAAATAATGTCCTGGAAATGTCATAACAGGTACAGGTACTATATTTTGGAGCTGCTGATCCCAAAATATTTCAAACAATATCCACGTAAATATTTTTCTCTACTCCTTCCCACTCCCATAGCATATATGTTTTAGTATCTCAACAATTTAATGCAGCCACACTTGCCAAATAGCAGCTCCTTTATTTATAAATTGACTTGAGCAATAATTTTAAACACAACTAGATATTTAATGATATTTTAGGAAATATATTCAAATTGGACTTAAGAAGATAAACGCTGATTAGTGCCTTTCTCTATGCAAACCAAAATTGGAAGAAATATCAATGAGGTGGAAGAATAGGACCAGGGAGTTAGAAACCTAGTGGGATGCTACTGTCTGCTGTAGCCTTCATGTGTATGGTTGATCTCTAATGATAAAACATGCAGAGAAGTTTCTGAGATAATCCTTCACAGCACTTCATGAGAAGAGTCCCAAGACAATAGTGCAAAACCTTTGTGACAACAGCTGACCTCTATCAGAATAAAGCGTATGCCAGCTTCAACCCTGTCTTATCAAATCTTCTCATCTTGAGCGTGGCCAAACCTGGTCTATTAATGCCTGAGCTTAACCTAGAATTATGCTCTTCTCAGTAACTTTTATGCTGAGTTGCTCCAGATGCCACATCAGTTGGTAGGGTGAGTGGTGGTCTAAACAAGTTGAAGGTAGAGATGAGGTGGGGAAAGGGGTACAGCACAAGAAAGACACAAAATAATCAATGTCTGATTCAACTTTGTTTCTCTCCCTTCTTTCTTCATCCTCAAGAAACCATTGAGAACTCTGTGGTAGGTGTTACTACCAACTTCATTGATGGGTGTTATAGGCCAAATTGCATCCTCTCAAATGCATATGTTAAATCCTTAACCCCTAGTACCTCAGAATGTGACTGTATTTAGAGATAAGACATTTAAAGAGGTAATTAAGGGCTCTGGTGCAGGCCCAGGTCACCCACTGCCTATGAACTGCCAGGAACTACCTGGTAGGAGTTACAAAGAAATGCATGTTTGTTTGCTGCCTGTATTAAACCTGGAGGCACATGGGAGAGGCCACACTGCAAACCAAGGACGTCTGACACCAGTACCAGTCCTGGGGTATCTCCGCAAAAAGCCAGGACGTGCTGTGACAGGCTGCCACCTGCTAGCTTCCTTAAGGTTCAGCCGCTGATAAAGCCTTGTGTGGTATGCAAACTGGATGAAGCAGAATCTCAGGAAGTCACTAGAGTAGGAAAGGTTGTTGTTACCAGGTTAATGTAGATTCTGGTTTGGTGTCAATGCTGGGCTTGGAGCTACTCAGAGAAAGGCTCAGAGCAGACCAAGGCCAGTTGCCGCCCACTTGGAGCCCAGGGACTTGGACAATTTTCCAAGAAAGAGTGCAATATGGGCAGGGCTGGCTGCTCGAGAAAGTGCCTCTGGTGTTAGGGAAGGTGAGTGGGGCGGGTCCCAGCTGAGCTCATTAGACCAATTCAGATTCAGATTTGGCCATATGTGGGAGAGATCAACAGAGGAAAGATGGTGCCCACCTGCTGGCTATTCAGGACAACACAACACAGGGAAATAGGCAACTGTTCTGCAGTCTTTGCCCCACAGCCACACACTTCAGACTGTCCCCCATATGCCTCTGATGCCACCGGAGTCATCGTCCCTCAAACAGAGCACAGAATGAGTGCCTGTGAGTAAGAGAGTCTCTGCACAGGCCCTTTAAGATGACATCTGGGTTCCCCACAGACTTCTGTCCCACCCAGATTATCAGAATCCCCACTGTTTTTCACAGCCAGATGTAGTAGAGGCTCTTCTTCCCAGCACCAGTACTCTGGGCTGGGGAGCCTGGTGTGGGGCTGGGGTCCCTCACTCCTCTGAGGAGTGGGGGGAACCTCTGCAGTTGAGATATCCCTCCTGATTCTCAACCACTACACGGAGGTTTGGGGCCAGCTCTTTTCATGTCTCCACCCCTCCTACCAGGCTCAACGTCACTTCTTCTTTATAACCTTAGTTATAAAGCTTCAGTTTAGCTAGATTTCAGATGCTTCTCCAGGTTAATTGTTTTATAACTTAGCTGTAATTTTAATGTGCTCAGGTAAGAAAGCAGGCATAATGTTTATCTACTCTGCCATCTTGGATTTCCTCTTCCAAGAGGCCCCAAAATCTACATCCTTGGAGGTTTATGGCGGACCAGCCACCACAAGTCGATCAGTACCTAATTGGGGGAGTGGGAATGGATAAAAAGACACTCACACAAATGCTGATGCGGCCGGTCTTCAGTGATGCTGAAGCCCCGAGTTTATTTCCCATCACCAATATATACCGTTTGAGTACGTGCAGTTTAACAATGAAAATATGCATTACCTCAGCGAAAGTAAATCTTTAACTTTTACATAGATACTACAAAATCACCGAAACTCCCAAAAGTAATTATCCCATAACAGAATCTACCAATTATCCCGATAGCCATCAATCCTCTGTGTCCGGGAACTGGCCGCTCCCACCACATACCTCAGCAGCTTGTAAGCACCCTCCAGGTGTAGGCAGAGACAATGCCTTAGGGGCAGAAACAGGTTAAGCATAAACCGAGCCATTCTATAAGGCTCAGAGTTACCTGTAACCATGGCTCCCCACAGAGGTTGGCTTCAGATCACAGCAGAACACCACCCAATTAGCCCCACTAGCTGCACACAAAAAAAGGTGGTCTCAACAAGCACCAGAGACTGCTAGGGCAAATCCCACTGAGTGGCACAAGCCCCCTGTATAGTAGCCCAGAAGCTGTGGATGTGGCCAAACCCCACAGCCAATCAGCCTGAGGGTCAATCCCACTTACTGACATGCCAATAGCAATCAAGGCTCAGTATAGCATGAGGGCACACACAACCCAAACAAGGGACACTCTTGGAGCATCTGGAGCAGGTGACCAGGGAGATTGTGCCACTGAATCCCAAAGGGCACTTACTACATAAGGCCACCCAGCCAAGACTGGGAGATGTATCAGATTTACTTAATAGATAGAAATAAACACAGAGAGGCAGCCAAAATGTGGAAAAAAGGAAATATACCCCAAATGAAAGACCAGGAGAAAACTCCAGAAAAAGAACTAAACAAAATGGAGGCAAGCAATCTACCAGACACAGAGTTCAAATAAGGGTTATAAGGATGCTCAAGGAACTTAATGAGAACTTAAACAAAGAGATAGAAAGAATAAAAAAAGGACATAGAAACCATAAAAAAGAACCAGTCAGAAGTGAAGAATACAGTTACTGAAATGAAGAATACACTAGAAGGAATCACCAGCAGACTAGATGAAGCAGAGGATGGAATCAGAGATTTGGAAGACAAGGTAGCAGAAAACACCCAATTGGAACAGCAAAAAGAGAAAAGAATTTTTTAAAATGAGGAGAGTTTAAGAGACATCTGGGACAACATCAAGCATAACAACATTTGTATCATAGGGTAACTAGAAGGAAAAGAGAGAAAGTGAGGGATTAAGAACATATTTGAAGAAATAATAGCTGAAACCTTTCCTAACCTGGCAAAGGAAATAGACATACAAGTCCAGAAATTGCAGAGAGTCCCAAACAAGATGAGCACAAATAAATCCAAGACACATTATAATTAAAATGGCAAAGGTTAAAGAGAATCCTAAAAGCAGCAAGGGAAAGGCAACTAGTAACTTACAAGGGAGCTCCCATAAGATTGTCAGCTGATTCCTCAACAGGAATTTTGCAGGCCAGAGGGATTGGCACCAAATATTCAACATGTGCAAAGCAAGGACCTATAACCAAGATTACTCTACCCAGCAAAGACATCATTTAGAATTGAAGGACAAATGAAGAGCTTCTCAGAGAAGAAAAAGCTAAAGATGTTCACCACCAGCAAACCAGTATTACAAGGCATCTTACAGGGACTTCTTTAAGATGGAAAAAAAAGTTCAAAATTATGAATAATAAAATGGCAATAGCTACATATCTATCAATAATTGCTTTCAATGTAAATGGATTAAATGCTCCAATCAAAAGGCACATGACAGATGAATGGATAAGAAGACAAAACCCTTACATATGCTGCCTACAAGAGACTCACTTCAGATTGAAAGGCACAGAGACTGAAAGTAAAGGGATGGAAAAAAGATATTTCATGAAAATGGAAATGAAAACAACAACAACAAAAAAAGCTTTTGTTGACGTAGCAATACTTATACCAGACAAAACTGACTTCAAAACAAAGGCTATAACAAGAGACAAAGAAGGATCCAGTAATCCCACTTCTGGGTATTTATCTGAAGAAACCCAAAACACCACTTCGAGGGGATATATGCATCCATGTGTTCACTGCAGTATTGTTTACAGTGGCCTAGATGTGGAGGCAGCCTGTGTGTCCATCATCAGATGAATGGATGAAGAAGAAGTGGTAGA
The DNA here is from genome assembly GCF_057876585.1 of Rhinolophus sinicus. Taxonomy (NCBI): domain Eukaryota; kingdom Metazoa; phylum Chordata; class Mammalia; order Chiroptera; family Rhinolophidae; genus Rhinolophus; species Rhinolophus sinicus. Next base: position 21,813,215 of record NC_142507.1, on the reverse strand, counting down.
TATATACAGTGGAATATTGCTTGGCCACGGAAGAGAATGGGTTCTTGCCATCTGCAGTGGCATGAATAAACATGTAGGGTATTGTGCTGAGTGGAGTAAACCAGACAAAAGCAATGTGATTTTCCTTATATGTGAAGTCTAAAGAACAAAATAAACAAACAAAACAGAAACAAACTTATAGATACAGAGAACATTTTGATGGTTGCCAGATTGGGCGGGGGGAATGAAAAAGGGAAGGGATTAAGAAGTACAAATTGGTTGTTACAAAGTAGTCATGGGGATGTAGGGTATAGCATAAGGAATATAATCAGTAATATTGTAATAACTATGAATGGTGTCAGATGAGTACTAGATTTATTGGGGTGATAGATGGGAGGGGGGTTGTGGGACAGGTTGAAAAAGGTGAAGGGATTAAGAAGTACGAATTGGTTAGTACAAAATAGTTATGGGGATGTAAAGTAAAGCATAGGACATATAATCAATAATTTGGTAATAACGATGTATAGTACCAGGTGAGTACTAGACTAGTCAGGGGATCACTTCTTAAATTATATAAATGTCTAACCACTAGGCTTTATACGTGAAATTAACATAAAATTATGTTATGTCAACTCTAATTGCAAAATTGGAAAGGGGTGGGAGGTGAAGGGGAATAAGAGGTCCGACCTCCTGGCATAGTACGGTGTCAGACGATTGCTTGACTTATCATGCTGATCACTTCTTTAGGTAAATAAATGTTGAATAATTATTGTGTACACCTGAAACTAATATAATACTGTATGTTAGCTATATTTTAATAATTTTTTTTAAAAAAACTAAATAATAGGTAATTGTTCTTAAAGCTATATGAACAGCAATATAGTAGCATAAATGCAAGGTACAGGGTTTGTCTGACTACAGAGATTTTGAGCACCTAGACAAAGCACCTGTAGAAATTATTTCTCCAGTATGATTCAGTGAATTTCAGCCACTCATACTAATGCATGTCTACTTTGCCATTTGGATCTTAAATACCCTATGTCTTAATCCAAACTGTCAGCTTCAAAAGACAATTGATTATCAAGTCTTCCCAGTTTATGCTTCAATAAAAACTGAAACAAAGCCTAAAAATTATCATTATGTTGTTTTCCATACCAAAATAACAGTCTTTCCTTTCTCATGAATGGTTCTTGTGTTTCTTTCCAACTTTATCTGTATTTTCCAGCCATTTAGAAGAAAGGCACAGAGTCCTTATGCAAATAAGCATCTTAACTATCCAAGTTAGTAGATATGAGCTTTTAAGATACGTTATTCTCATTTTGTGTTTAATATTTTTGCACTTTATAAATAGAGAACTCTGTTCTTGGCTTGGGAACTTCACTAAGATTCTAACAATAAGCTACTTTTTAAGTTTTTTCTTTCCTAAGATTAAAAATCTTTTAATCTAGTGTCACCAAAATGTTTCATGTTCAGTCTCCACACTTTAAGTACCACGATATGTCTTCTCAAGGCCTGTATCTGCTGTTCTAAGAATCCTTGACACCAGTCAGTGGATGATAAACTGAGAGGAAGAGAAAGTGCAGGGTGGAGAAAAAGGTAATTCTATTTATGTTATTTAATTTAGTCTTCATTATAACCCTAAAGAGATGATATTATTATAACCATTTTGCAAATTGTGAAACTAAGATCCATATGGGTTCAGCAATTTGGCCAAGACCAGACAGATAAGAAGTGAAAGAGCCCAAGTTGAAATTCAGGGTTGTCTTATTCTAAAACCTACATTCAGTCTACTATACCTTCTGTCTTTCAAGCACCTCTCATTGGTCAAAAATTTGTAGAGCTGATTGCATCACCCAATCCATATGATATTGATTTGTGTGGGGAGGGGGAGGAACATAATCCTTGACAAAAATGCGAATCTCTTTCTCTTTTTTAAATTTTTTATTGTGGTAAAATACACACAGCACAAAATTTACCATCTTAACCATTTTTAAGTGTACAGTTCAGTGATATTAAGTACATTCAAGTACATTCACAATGCTGTGCAACCATCACCACAATCTACCTCCAGAACTCTATTCATCTTGCAAAACAGAAACTCTATATCCATTAAGCAATAACTCCCCATTTTCCCCTTCCCCCAGCTCCTGCCAACCACCATTCTGCTTTGTGTCTGTAGACTGCTCTACATACCTCATATAAGTGGATTCATACTCACATACTATTTGACATAGGAAAATCTCTCTTTTTAGTTAGGAGCCTTTTAGAGAACCAAATGAGCATCCTAAAAACTGCTTGTTGAGGGAATGGTTTTGGAATTAAAAAGGTGTTATGGCCTTGGACTTGATGCTCCTATACCTTATCTGAGTTCCCTCAATTAATGCTGAAGACACATTGCCCCAAACTTCTTCCTAACGTCTCTACTAGGAGTGTCTGACCCAGGGTCTGCTAAGTCTAAGAAAACCTGCTAATGGGGCAGCCTATTTGGACATGCTTGTGTCATGTAATAGTCTACCCATTCAAATTCCATTGGGTGAGAGACCTCCTCCTATATTGTTTCAGGTGCTTGCTTTTTGATAGTGATATGGTGTTGAATATGACCCACATGTTTTCTACCCATTGGCACTTGCAGTCTGATAGAACAGAGACAAGACACACCAAATGCTATAAAAATGCATGACTGAGAAATTTAATCTGCAGTTACCTAGTGTAAATGGATGACTTAGGTCAGTCTGTGCTAAATGGTCACAATGTGACCCCCAACGAATCCCTCCACGCGGGAATTCAGAAAAACAAACAAACATTTATTTAGGATTTCCTCTCTACAAGTCTCGATGCTGGAACAGGTGCAATGGGGGAATATGAAGATGAATGAGAACCCACCAGAGAGGCTCAGTCTTGTGCAAAAGACAAATTTGTGCACAAGCTAATCTAATGCGGGTCCTACCATAATATGTAGTATAATACAAATAGTAACAAATGCTACAAAAGGACTGGGAAGGAAGAAATTAATGATAACTAGGGGATCTGAGACATGCTCTTAATAGAGCTACATTTTGTGCAAGGCCATACGGGTAAGAAATATTTTTAAAAAGAGGAGTAGAATTTTGACAGATGGAAAAAAATGGCTTTTGGTGGTTCACTAATGTTTTAAACTAAAAAAAAAAAAAAAGAAGAAAAAAAAGCCCGTTTATTTCAGTGGCATTAGCATTGTTAAGACATTACCCATTGGTTCTTATTTACAGACTAGGCTCATAACTTCCAAAATCTGCTTGCTTAATTGCCAACGATGTGCTTGGTAATAGGATTTGGTTGATTTAAAATAATGGTTTTCGTTCTTTTTTTTCTTAGAGCCTTTTGTTCAAATAAAATTCTATTCAGATGCCAAAAACTTCTCTACATGAACATCTCTATATGAAAAAGTAGAGCCCCTTCCCCAGCTTCTTCCTCACACCCCACATTCTCCCTGCTGTAGCTCCCAAAGGGGCTTGTCCCAGCACAGTTTGAAAATCACTAATATTAAAAAACACTTACTGCACAGCTAGATGCTCAGACATGAACACTAACATTGTCTTAGATGTAGATAGAAACATTCCCCAAAGCTCATACCCTAACGTATTTCTAAAAACTGCATGTGTCACAGAAGGTGGCACACAGGCGGTGGGTGTCACTTGCCTAAGTAAAAATGAGCACTTCCTAAATGTGTATCTTGCATTCTGAGTAGGAGTTTTTACTTTGCTCATGGGACTGAATTTTGAGATAATTGGGGTCCCGGTGGCCTCTTCCCCCACCCATGTTGATCTAATAGGATTGGCCTGCATTCAACTACTGAGGCAGAGCTTCCCTTTGAGGCTGTCCTTTCAGAACAAAGTTCCTACTTAATTCTAACAATGGAATTATTGCAAGTTCCAGTGAATATAGAGAAGAAATGCAGCCAATGGAAGCCATCATAAGGATCTCTCTCAGAGCACATTAATAGAATCAGAGGCAATTTCAAGAAGGTTAAGCATGATTCTTGCCTACAAAGATACTCATGGAAAAATAAGTGCCTGGACTGCTGCCTGGGGCCGTTACGAAAGTGAGCAGAGCCTGAGGAGATGAAACCAGTCCCTTTCAGCTGCCCAGAGCTCCACCACAATAGTCCTTTGTACCATTGCCAAAACATTGGGGCTGCAGATAACAGTTCATCCCTCCTTTCTCCTCTAAAAGTACTTTACTTCACATTTACTGAGAATTTACATGTATGTATATCTTTTTAGTTAATATTCCTATCACATTCATTCGTACCAAGTCTTCCCCCAATTTGATGACTACGGTGGCCCTTTCACCGCTCCTTATTCCATCTTTTCCCCTCTCATTCCTGCTCCCAAATAAGAGGCAACTCTCCTTTATTCTTCCTTTGCACAGTTTCATTTCTGTTTGCCATCTCTAGAACTTTCTCCATTAAATTCCTCTATTGTGCATCCCAGATCTTTCCCCTATTAAACACTTTTCTAGTCTATTTCCTTCTTTTAAAAGTTCCCTTTAATCTTTCACATCCTCGATTTTGGCCACCCTGCCCAATAGCTGGTACTCTTTCCCTCTCTATCCCTCCTCTCTCAGACTTAATGAAAGAAAGTTGGTTTTTTTCACTTCTTTCCACCAGTGTGTTCCTGAGCCTTTACAGTCAGACTTCTGCCCACGTGACTTCCCTGAAAAGGCTCTCCCAGAAGTCACCAATGACCTCTCAGTCCTCAAACTCATTTGCCTCTTTCAGTGCTCATTGTCTTTGAGCCATGCACAAGTTGACACTGCTGATCTCTCCCTTTTCTCCTTTACATTGGGAGAAGCTATAGTCTCCTGGTACTTGTCTCTGGGAACTTGGTCTTGGTGTACAGTTTCTCATTCTCTTCCTAGACCCAGAATGTAGGTGTTTCCAGGATTTCTGTCTTTGGACATTCTTGTTAAAAAGTAACCCATCCAAATCATGACTTGACTATTTTCATCACAGAGATGGTTTCTGTATCAGGATTTTAAGGGCGATAAAACTGAATCAAAACTGACTTAAGCTAAAGAGGGGACTACTCGGCTCGTGTAACTGAACATACACTTCAGGCACAGTTTGACCCAGGGCTCTAAAAAAGTCTCTAGGACTTGATTTCTCTTTTTCCATATATTCTAGCTCCATCTTCTTATTATTTGCTCCATTCTATGACGTTCTCCCCTTGCAGCTGCTTAATAGCTATCAGCATCTCACAGCTCATTGTTCCAGGAAAAATTCAAGGAGTAGTATCCCAACCTTTCCAAATGAAATATGTATTATTGGTTCTGAATAGAGTGTGTGCTCTGAACCAGCCACTGGAGGTTAGGAGTGAAGGGGAGAAATTGGAGGATTGGCTTCCTTCTTCAACGTTCCACTTACACTCAGATATTACCTTACAATTCCCCACTACCTTGTCATCTCTTCAATGCTTTTAAGATATCATTTTAAGTATATTTTATCCAGTATAACTTATTATTTCCATAAGTAAGACTGGTCTGAATAACCTAGCCCACCATTATTGGAAATAAAATTTCACTTAATGCTCTTATTAATTTAAATTTTGTTTTATCATTATTTATTCATAGTTCATGTTTTCCATTATAGACTAATTTGAAGACAGGGATCTTATTCTCTTTAACTTTGCATTTCCCATAGTACTCAAAATAAAATACTACACATATTAGGTCCACAGTGAATACGGTGTAAATAAAAAATAAACTAGTGTGAACACTGTAATTAGTTCAGAGCTACTGCTCTAGTTTAGGAAAATCTAAGGAAAAATTTCAGATTCCCAACAGCAGTAGAAAATTAAAGAATAGCCAAAAATATATTATATTAGTAGTTCAGACTTTGGTTGTTAGCCAGCCTCTCCATAAGATGGAAAACTTTGTCATTTGGATAGAATGTAACTGGCAGAAACTCCACAAAGAGAAAACAGTTGGTCATGTTAGTGATTATGAGAAAAAACCCCTGAAGACTTTGGAAAAATAACCACCACTGTCCATCAAACTCCTTTCAAGATATACCCTTCTCCATGGAAGGTGCTTCCTCTGGGTTGGGTCTTCTCCTCAGTTGAGACCTAGATTAGTTTGCTGGGGCTGCCACCGACCAAGTGTTTTAAACAACAGAAATGTATTGTCTCACAGTTATGGAGGCTAGAAGTTCAAAATCAAAGTCTCAGCACAGTTAGTTCCTTCTGAGGGCTATGAGGGAGAATCTGTTCCATATTTCTCTCACAGCTTCTGAAGGTCGCTGAAACCTTTGGCATTCTTTGGATTCTGGGTGCATTATTTTCATCTCTGTCTTCATTTTCACATGATGTTCTCTGTCAGTGTGCACGTTTGTCTTCAAATTTCCCCTTCTTATAAGGACATTAGTCATTAGGGCCCACCCTTCTCTAGTATCACCTCTTCTTAAATAATTTCATCCACAATGACTCTATTGCCAAATAAGGTCACATTCTGAGGTGTATTAATCAGGGTTCTCCAGAGAAAAAGAACAGTATGTGTATATATATATATATATATATATATATATATATATATATATATATAGTTTATATATACATATATATATATACATATATATATGCAGAGGGTGTCAAAAAGTGTATACACATTTTAAGAAAGGAAAAAAGCTGTATTAAAATTACAGCAATGGTAACCACTTTCAGCACCTCTTGTAATTGCAGAAGTCAAATGTGACTTGTATTCATCTTTTGTTATCAGTGTATATCAAGTATTATAATTCTAATAATTTTTCCTTTCTTAAAATGTGTATACATTTTTTTGGCACCGTGTGTGTGTGTGTGTGTGTGTGTGTGTGTGTGTGTGTGTGTGTATATATATATATGGAGAGAGAGAGAGAGAGAGAGAGAGAGAGAGAGAGAGAGAGAGAGAGATTTATTATAGGAATTGGCTATGCAAATATGCAGCCCAAGAAGTCCCACAATTTGTCATCTGCAAGCTGGAGAACCCAGAAAGATGGTGGTATAATTCAGTGTGAGTCTGAAGGCCTGGAGAATCAGGGTGCCCGTGGTGTAATTCCCAGTCCAAAGGCAAAGGTCTGAGAGCCAGGAGCTCTGATGTCTGAGAGCAGAAGGAGATGGTTATCCCAGCTCAAAAAAAAGAGAGAGAATTTGCCTTTTAATTCACCTTTTTTGACCCATTTGGGCCGTCAATGAATTGGATGTTGCCTTCCCCCAGTGAGGGTGGATCTCTTTACTCATTCTACTAAATCACATCTCTTCTAGAAACATGCTCACAGACACAGCCAGAAATCGTCTTTACCAGTTATCTGGGCATCCCTTATCACAGTCAAGTTGACACATAAAATTAACCATCAAGGAGTTAGAACTTCAACATAAGCTTTTGGGTGGGGTATACAATACAACCCATAACAAGACCTAGTATATCTAGAAAAGACTTTTTAAAACCTATCTCAAGTATAGAACTTGAAACGTCTATTCTCACTACAGGACTTGCAAGCATTTAAACCCAGTAGTGTCTGGGGCTCAGAGAGGCCTGTAGTGTGTTTTGTCTGTGGGATCAATAGCCCCCTGAACACATGTGCAGGGACGCTATATGTATACATAGTTCCCAGACCTGCAGGCCCTCATGCCCTTGGCTCATCAGAAGACACTTCAAAGGAGCACTCCCACTGCTCTACTCCTTCAGTGACACTAGGAACCATTTCTTCACTATTTGCAGAAAATAAAAAAAGGATCCAATCTGGTTGCATCATATCAAAAGTTGATACACTAATGTACAGACTGCCCAACTTCTTTAGTGAACTGGGCTGCTCAGTGTGAGCCACAAAAGACCTGTTATAGTTTCTCTGCAATCACCAGATACAGGGCCCCAGGCCCAAATGTAAGAGGGACCCAAGGTCTAGAAGACAATAATTTCATCTCCTTGACTCATATCTAACTGGAAAGGAGGTACATTCTTCAGAAGACTGACCACAGTGTCGGATCAAATAGAAAGCACATTGGTAGCTAATTTTCTGCTTTGGGCATAATTTTGGTTTGAGACCTTTGGTTCTGTTATCGCAGAATCCAAGCATCACTTGGTGAGATACCAATGGCTCCAAATCTACAAATTAGAAAAGATAAATAATCAAAGCCAGTGATGCCACAGAGCCAGACTTGAAACACCTCTGATGGTATTATTTCTGATGCCTTCACACTGGAAGTTTAAGACCAGTTACAGCCTTATTCTCTCCCCTCAGGCACACATCTCCTCCATAGGACTCTCCCCATCCCTGACTAGGAGCTGCACTTTGACATGTCCATGCCTTTGCTCAAGTTGTTTACTCCCTAGAAGGCCCTCCACTCTTCTCCCAACGTCTCCACAGCTCTGCCTGACAGAACACTTCAGACTTATCTGTAAGGACAATCTTTCATATTCCACCGATGTAGATACTTCCCCAGGCCCCCCGTGCAGAATCATTGTTCTTCCTTTGAAATCCAAATAATTTGTTGAGTGGGATAATGGCACATAATTGCAAATGGTGCCATCTCACCAGATAGCCTATATATGAACAGAACTGGACAACCAGACAAAGCATCCTTTCTTACAGAACAGCTCACTCTACATGGGCTTCACGGGAAATTTCAAGGGCTAGTTCTGGTCTCTGCAACCCTAAATGGATTTTCAGCCCAACCACAAGGCCCTCACATCAACTCATATCACTAATATGCTGCAGTGCTTTATGCCAGGAGCTTGCCTTGTGTTTTTTTTTTTCGTAAAACTATCTATCCCGTGTTGTGCAGAGACCCAATCTACCTGTGATTTTCATTAAGGGCACCATTTTAATAATGTAATAAATGTCTCCTATTTTCCGTAGAAGTTTCTACAACAGCAGGTATTTTTTGCTCTTTAAATCCTTTTTAGAAAGAAGTGTGCTGACATTTCTCACTAATCAGCTACAATTGTTTTTAAGTATTCACTCACTATGTTTACAAGTTTGCAGCTGCAGTAAAACCTGCATGCTTTGGAATTTTTCCGATTGCTTCCCATATTTAATTATTCTGCAAGATATAGAAGCTGCACCTGGTTTTGGAATCGTAAATATCTTAGTGAATGTGATCTTAGGAGCAAGGGGAGAATATATTTGCGCTTAATGGAAGTACCTAGATGATATCATTACCTCAGATAAAACTGTCCTCAGTAAAGGGATCATAATTTCTCTGGAGTTGAAAGACCCTATAAAATTCTCCATGTCAGGGAAGGCTCCAGTACCATCTTTCCATAAAGACAAGTATGGACAGAGGGCTGACAAGGAAGGCCAGAGACCTGGATTTTAGTCCTGGCATCAGCATACGGTAGGAGCTGCATGATTTAGGCAGATGACACTCATCTGGGTCTAAAATTCCTCATAAACGAATCAGGAATTTGACTCTACAATCTGTAAGTTTATGTGATAGGGTCTGTTGGGAGATACCTAGGTTTAACTCAAAGAACTGGAAGGTAACCATTGAAAGCAAAGAAAGACAGAGAGATGACAACTATTTTTTCTAAATGTTAGCCATTAAAATTGAGCTATACATATTTACTTATACTTTGCTTTATTTTGGAATTTTTCTATTTTATAAAATTATTAATAAGGATATTAATCATCTGTTCTATTGTCATTGACAACTTTCCCATTACATTTTATTTTGAAACACAGTAGTTCCCCCTTATCTGTGGTTTCCATTTCTGCAGTTCCAGTTACCCATGGCCAACATCAGTCTAAAAATGTTAAAAGAAAAATTCCAGAAATAAACAATTCATAAGTTTTAAATTTCACACCCTTCAGATAGCATGATGAAATCTCGCACCGCTGAGTTCTGTCCCACCCCGAATATGAATCACCCCTTTGCCCAGCGTATTCACGCTGTATGCACTACCTGCCCATTGTTCACCCAGTAGCCATCTAGGTTATCAGAGAGAGAGAAAAAGAGAGACCACATTAATATAACTTTTACTACACCATATTACTGTAATTATTGTATCTTATTATTAATTATTGTTAACCTATTACTGTGCCTAATTTATAACTTAAACTCTATCATAGGTATATATGTATAGGAAGGAATATAGTATACATAGCGTTTGGTGCTATCCATGGTTTCAGGCATCCACGGGGGGTTTTAGAACATACCCCCCAAGGATAAGGAGAGACTACTGTATTGAACTTAATTATTAAAGTTGGGATGTGAAGGGATTAAAACTTTAATATATTTATAAATGCATTTTCTTGTTTATTCACTGAGAGGTTTGAACTTTATGACTGGAAAATACTTTCCCTTTATTTTAATATTATTAAAAATTTGTGGTTGATGCATAAATTTGTGCACTTTTTTTTTCAATCTTCTTTCCCTTACAACTGTTAAGTAGAGGTTAAATTTTGGACCTCCCTTTAGCTGACTCTTTCTTTAGCAATTTTCACTGACATTGCCTTGTGGGGATTCATCCAGCTGACAGTGACCATGAAAATTTTATAATAGCAGGCCTGGGCAGGTCATTTTTCCTGTGGAAGATCTATAGAAGTGAGGACAGCTATTTCTGTAACTAAATGTGTTAAAGATACAATTAAAAAGGGAGTTGACAGGCTTACTGCAGCCTTAGATAATATGATGACCAGTAATAATGATGAATCTACAGCCTTCCAATACAGAAAACCATTTTTTAATAGGTATTCAACTTGACTTTGGTTGTGTTATTGAATTTCCTTGGGAAATTTTCTCTAGATTATAGGACTATTATAGGACCATTTCCATTTCTTATGATAATAAACTATAGGAAACTTTTATAAAATGTAGGTGTAGTCAAGTATTCTTAATGAAAATTCTGGGATTAAAATTAATTATTCATATACCCTTGATCTCAAATTTAATTAGCTATGGATGATCTAAGATTAGGTATTCAAAAGAAAAAATCATATCTGCTTTGGATACTTCCTATACATTTTTCAGTCCTCTTTATGCATGTCTCAGGTGAAACAACTGTGTTTAAACACTCCTTGGGTGACACAGACCCCTGATGTTCTTACATACAGTGAAGAACCAGATGGACTGGAAAAAGCCATGACAAATGAACAAAAACTGTCCTGTCAGGGAAGATTCTTAATATTATAATAGTGTCATTATGAATCATTGCTAAGAGGGCTCTGAGCACTGAACAATAGTCTCAGCAGATTTTTCTGAAGCCAGATTATCTGTGTTCAAATCCTGGCTCTATCATTTATTCTCTGTGCAACCTTCAGCAAGTTATTTAACATCTCTGTATCACTCTTTCATCATCAGTTAATGGGGACATTAATTATCCTGACTTCACAGGATGTTTGGGGCTGAATTGTGTCCCCAAAGTTCTAACCCTCAATACCGCAGAATGTGGCTGTATTTGGATATAAGGCCTTTAAAGAGCTGATAATTTACAGCGCGGCTATCAGATGAGCCCTAATCCAATCTGACTGGTGTCTTTATAAGAGGAGGAAATGTGGACACACTGAGGGACACCAGGGATGAGCACACAGAGGAAAGGCCATGTGAGAACACAACAAGACGGCAGCTGCCTCCGGGGAGAGAGGCCTCAGGAGAAACCCACCCTGCCGGCACCTTGATCTTGGACCGCCAGCCTCCAGGATTGTAAGAAAATAAGCCTCTGCTGTTTAAGTCTCCCAGTCTACAATATTTTGTTATGACAGTTCTAGTAAACTAATATACAAGGTATCACAAGAGTTAATAAGGGTTTGTGAGTTTTACTATTACTACTTGGTTTATAAGACTTGTTATTTTTACTTCTCACTTATAGGTTCTAAATCTGTCGTAAGCATGGGGTAAAATTCTACTAATTAAATTATTCTATTCTACCAGAACTTGTGTACCCTCTGTAAGCCATTTACCATCTCTGAGTTTCAGTTTCCACATTCAAAAAACAGAGAGACATGCATTCTTTGATCTTTAAGAAAAACACGTCATCTAAAATTAGTGATTTAAAAATGGATTCAGGTTTGATGAAAGAAGCTACTCTAAGGACTATGGTGTGGTTCCAGCAACAAGCAGTTAGGCCTGGGCTGGAAAGAGGAGCAGAAAGAATGATTGTCCTCATGACTCGCCAGCTCAGAGAAAGGCCTCTGGCACCCTTTCGGAAACTCCAGTGCACCCTGGGACCAAGGGAGGCCAAGAAAAAAGGCTGCATGACATATTGCACTGAGCCAAAGAAGAGCAAAAACAATATGGGCTTGGGCAGAGTGAATGACATTTCATTAGACAATCCCTGAATGACATCAAATATCAAAAAGGAGCTCTAGCCAAAAATATAAATAAAACTTGGAAATTAATTAGGAGCCATAACTAGCATTTTAGGAAAAGAAGGACATAGAATAAGAGACAAGAGAATGTGAAGAACACATGGCAAAAATAGAGAATTATAAATAGCCACGATGTGCAACTCACAGACTGTTAATCAGTTTCTTCCTGGGATAAAATGTATTATTAGAAAATGGGGCATAAAAAAATTGTTTCAAATGAAGGAAAGCTGTACACATGTGGTTGACATTTTAGCACATTTTAAACTGCTGTTCACATAAATAGAAAATAATTAACAGATATGTATCATCAAAGTAATAAGCATAACATGCAGAGATTTTTTTTTTTTTTTTTTCAAATTTAACCCTGGAAGATTAACATGGGCTCTGAGCTGCTCACTCAGTTATTCTTCATCAATTTTAATTTAGGAGCTATCTGTCTCCTCTTAGCTGTCTGAAATATCATTCCAAATTTTTCTGTACAGTGAGTATACATTTGGGAGAGCTTGCTCCCCAAACAAACTCTAAGAGGGGTCCACTTGCAAACTCAGTTCCATCACTGTAGAGAAAAATATACAGTTATTTCTAAGGGTAGCAGTCATTAGCTGAGGAATTGACTACTCCAGAGACATTTCATTCTCCTTCCCTCACTGCCCAAAGCATAATTGCTGCTAAACGGAAATGAAGCCAAGCTCCAGCTCTCTCCAGATGGTTTAGGATATTTTATCAATGCAAAAAATGAAAAGCAGAGGTAAGGATGTGTGCAATTCATATAAAATGTATGAGTTGCCCTTACTGATTTGGGTAAACAAAAAAAATTCTAGAGTCTCATTTTTATGCTTCAACTCTTACTAACTTACTAAGTAGGTTTTAGGTGAAGAAAAAATCCAACAGAATTTTCAGATCTGGTACATTTTCTTTCAATATGGACATTTTGTGGAACAACATTTAAAGGGGAGGGACTAGAAGAAACTGAAGTCTCCCACATTTATTTCAAAAACACAAACCCCTTCTAGTGATTCTAGAGGGGGTGATACATCATGTAGTGAAAAGAATATTCAACTGAGAAAGGGAAGACTGGGGATCTCATCCTGATTTTGCCACCAATTAATTGTATGATCTTAGCCAAGTCACTTAAATTCCAAAAATTCAGTTTCCTCAACTATCAAGTCACAAGTTAGTTTCTGAAACCCCTTCCGACTCTAATATTCTTGATTCTCAGGCGACTGTGTATTGCTCCCCAACTATATGTATCTCTCCTTTCAAGTTTCCCCTTGGAAATTGTACCCAGTTAACCATGTGCCCTGAGCTCTGCACCAGACAGTGCAAAGCACAGCATCTTTTCTACCTATAAGCAGATTACAGTTTAAAGGCAGCGCATGGGCCCTTGTGACCAGAAACCCCAGTGAAGTTACCAATGTGTTTAATGTGTACACGTATATGTTATCTGTGTAAAGTTAAGCTTTAAGCAAGACCTGCAGAATAAACATGCAAAAAATGAGAGGAATATTCTCCTAAAAACAAAAACAATAGGGCAATCTAGACCTCCAAAGAGTTAATTATATTACCAAGCTACAAAATTAACAGTACAGTACTGGCACGTGGCTACATAGATTGAAACAGTCCAGAAGAGACAGTCCAGAAATAAATCCATATATAGATGAGCATTTAGTTAATAATTAGTGGTTTTTAGTGGCTTTGTATATCAGTAGGGAAAAGGTGGACATCTCTGGCAACAAATAGCTATCAGAGAAAAAATAATTTGGATCTATAACTCCCTCTTTATACCAAAATAAACTTCATCTATCCGAAAGATTTCAACTTTTTATTTTAAGCGAAGCTTTTATAAGAGGATTAAAAGGAATACTTGGGAGTCCGTTTTATTATCCCAAAGTGGAACGGGCTTTGAAATAAAAACTCAAAATCCAGATGCCATTTAAAAAGAGGAGAAGGGGAGTTGGCCCGGTAGCTCAGGCGGTTGGAGTTCCGTGCTCCTAACGCCGAAAGCTGCTGGTTCGATTCCCACATGGGCCAGTGGGCTCTCAATCGCAAGGTTGCCAGTTCGACCCCCACAAGACATGCTGGGCTGTGCCCCCTGCAACTAACAATGGCAACTGGTCCTGGAGCTGAGCTGCGCCCTCCACAACTAAGATTGAAAGGACAACAACTTGACTTGCAAAAAGTCCTGGAAATATACACTGTTCCCCAATAAAGTCCTGTTCCCCTTCCCCAATAAAATCTTTTTTTAAAAAAAAGAGAAGGGACTTGACTACGTTAAATTATTTTCCAATGTCTATATTGAAAAAAATCCAGAAAGCTAAAAATATATATTTCTGAGTCTATACTCTTAAGTAAGACAGAAACACCCTTGTCTTGTGGTATAACTGAGGCTCATGGAATTTAGCTCAGGATAGACCCAGGACTCTGCTACTTCTGAGCAAGCCTCAGTTTTCCCATCTATAAAATGGGGAGCTTGTTGTTGGGATAACATGCAGTCATACATGACAGAATGTTCATGACCACATGGAGTAATTAGTTGGAGCTCAGTACCCACAGGTTGTATTTCTTTCACCTGCCATATCACTACAGCACAAGGTGAGGCGCTATGAGAGTGGAGAAAAAGGAGAAATCACACCCAGCTGGGAAATTAAGAAAGGCTCCTGAGCACAAGCATGGGACTGACAATGAGAGAAAGAAACCGAAGGACTCAGGCAGGAGCAGGCCCACTACTGAACAAATCACATCTCCAAACAGGTGCCACGGGGCACAGTGCAAGCCATAGCAGGTTAGCTGTCAAAACAGCCCCCAGACCCACCACGTGGCACACCATCAGCATATCTCCATTTGTAAATGAGAAGTCTTTGCCTTTGCAGTGTATATTTGGTTTTTAAATTGTGCAAATTTGTAGACTCATCACAATAAGATCTGTGCCAACCCGATGCCAGCTATGCAGTCAGTTTTTTATAATCCCAGGATATTAGAGCTGGAATAATAAAGAATAATTACTGCCATTTATTTAGTACCTATTCTCTCCAGGCACTGTACCTGGCATTTCATATCCATATTCAATCAAATACTAGGTGGATGTTAGGATAGAAAACAGATGGGCAAGATTCAGTTAATCCTCACAGTAACGTTATGAAGTAACAATTATTCTTCCCATTTTACCCATGAGAAAACCAAGGCTTAGAGAGGTTAAGCTAAAAGTTCAAGATCACACAACAGACGATCAAACACAGAGTTAACATTCTTTCTGCTTTGCCATGCTGCAAATACTATTCCAGGCCCTTGGTTCAACCTCTTCCTCCAACTGGCAGGTACTGGAGGCTCTGGGAGGGCATATCACTCATCCATGATTGCACTAAGCAAGCTACTGGAAAGCAGACCTTCCCTGGAGCCTCAGTCTCCTAGTTCCCTCCAGAGACCATTTATCATGGGTGCTTTCTTCTGTAACAGAAGAGATGGGGCAGCAGTGGGCTGCCTGGAGGGTCAAGGCCATTCCTGGGAGTGGTCATGGATACTGGTGCAGCTTGGGGGGTGCTGGGACTCCCCAACCACATCTTCTCTCTAAGCACACTCCCATGCAGACATTCAATCATTCACTGACACAGTCTGAGTATCTCTATTAAATGGCTGGTGCTGATTCCAGTCTCCTGACAGCAGATGGCTCAGCATAAGGTCCCTCCTGCCAGGTTTCCTGTGAACTAGCTTCCCTGCTCCAACACACTAACAGCTAACAGCGCATCTGAAACAGTCTTCCTGGGCTGTAAGGCAAATGACATGTCTTTCTGTTTGCTCTTGGCCATGAAGAGGGGTGCAATTTAAGAACTAGAAGCTTTGGAATTGAACAGACTAGGCTCAACTGTTGGCTTCACCACCCCATCCCGCTGATCTTAGGCAAGTTCTTAAATTTAAGCAAGTTCCTAAAACGGACTAATATTTTTATATGGATTTTTAAGTATGCCTCATAGTGCCGCCCACATAGCAAGCATTCAATAAATGGTGGTTATTTTATTTATTTATTTTATTTTATTTTTAAAGATTTTATTGGGGAAAGGGAACAGGACTTTATTGGGGAAGAGTGTGTACTTCCAGGATTTTTCCAGGTGAAGTAGTTGTCCTGTCAATCATAGTTGTGGTGGGAGCAGTTCAGCTCCAGCTCCAGTTGCCGTTGTTAGTCGCAGGGGACTCAGTCCACTATCCCTTGCGGGAGTCAAGGAGTTGAACTGGCAACCTTGTGGTTGAGAGCCCACTGGCCCATGTGGGAATGGAACCAGCAGCCTTCTGCGTTAGTAGCATGGAGCTCCAACTGCCTGAGCCACCAGGCCGGCCCCTATTTTATTTATTAATCTATGCTATGCTCTTATGTGTAATACATTATTATACACTTAAGTACTTCAAATATTAACATTCTATCATTTTATATTGTTACATATATTACTACTTGTATTAGTTATGATAGAATTAACAGCTTTGAAAGGAAAAAGGCAGTCACAAAGGTCCTGAGGTGTAGGGGTGGGAGGGAAGAGGCTTGGCCCCCCCACCCCTCCTTGGCCTTGGTGTAGTGGGCCCAGAGGCTGAAGTTTGGTGCCAGGAAAGTCTAGGATATCTCCAGGCTGTCACCTTCCACAACCTGTTCTGTACGCGTCCCCACCTCGCAGGCCTCATTACTCAATGTTCTCAGTTCCACCTCTCAGCCAGTCCCTCTATGGGTGGATACCTCATCTTGCCTCCTCCCTGGTGAGACCACATTCTGGGACTATAGAAGCTCGGTCTGATTCTGCAAATCTCTCGTGCCGAGCGGTTCAATAGTGGGCTACACAGACACGCTCAATGGGCAGTCCCATGACCTCGCCAAGTTTCTACACGCTTTAGGCCTCTGTTTCCTCATCTATAAACAGGACTCATAATGACCTCACAAGATTGACGAGCACTAAACACAAAACTCCTAACGCCATTCTCCACACCTAGTGTGTATTCCACAAAGGTTAACTAGTCTTATTAGAGTATCTAATCTCGTTTAATAGCTTTGTACTTCAGAAGAACAGAGGCAGTGAGGTTTTGTTATGCATTTTTAAAACAGGAATAACTTCTTCTTGCTAATATTCTTTTCCTACCAAATGAAGCAAAGGAACTTTCACTCCATGTTAACACAACATAGACTGGAACTTTCTGCTTCTCATGACACCTAATAAATTTAGCCTCCACGTTCTAGCCTGCACCAGTGCACAGTGGCCTGGCAAGGTGTGCAGAGATAGAGGGCATGGTTCTCATCTCACCTCTGTTCCTAGCTAACAGATCTTAACTTTTCTGGGTCTCAGTTTAAGCCATCTTTTAATTGAGGTATGTGAGCTACAAATGGTTTCTCATATCAATAGAAGAGTCTTTCATTATAGACAACTGTAGAGATATGCAAGGCCATACAACCCTAACACGTAATGGTGGCTTCATAAATGCTTACTGAATAAACAAACGAGTCTCAATCTGTAGATTTAAAACACTGAGATGCAGAGAAATGAAATGATTTAGCCAAGATCAAAGACCTCTTCAGTAACAATGGCAGGACTAAAACTCATGATACAATAATTAGTTTCATATTTAGCCCTGTCTCTAACTAACTGTCTCTAATTGTTGGCTCTAAGACCCACAGTTGGAAGAAAATGCAAATGGGACAATGCATTTCCTTAGGCATTAATTGCTTTGTTATCTCTAAGCACTATTTAGTTCTGTTTCCACAGCTCCTGGAGAACACTGACTTTTTGATCTGAAATAGATTTTAATTCTCTCTGTCCCGTCTCTAAAACAAATGCAAAGTAACTATTTCATTGCTCTAGTATTTCTTTCATAATCTGAAATAAGCCCTTGAAAATGACTTTGATAAAGACATGCTATCTTATCTCTGTTCTGCTCAGTGATTTGAGAACGCCTGATGAAGAAAGCTTTTGCAATATTCATTTTTTATTTCTTTGAGCTCTTACTCATTCTCCCCTCTGCTCATAATTTTCATAACCGTCTCAGACCTCCTGTTTCACAGTTCTTTGTATTTCGTAAGCATCCCATGTGTGTCCTAAGTTGTTCTTTATTTCCCTTTTCCCAGATGGGTTTCCATAGTTCCTTTATACCGTTGTGATAAACACTGGTTTTATTTCTATAGTTGCAGTCTCTCTAACTCCTTTTATGTTTAGATGGATATGGTTTCACTCTGTCACCCTGAAATGATGAATGAACCAGGACCAGGTGATATTTCCCTAACAAGACAACTTACTCTTTTCTGGGATTAGTTGGAAATCCATGAACTATGTCCATGAAGCAATAAGAGAGAAATTGAATTAAGCATTTCCATTATTTGGGCAATTTTCCCCCCTTCTTCATATTTATTCTCATCTTCAAAGGCTTAAAAATTAAGTATTTACCTGTTACTGAAACTAAATTATTTTCCTGATTATACTAGATTCTTATTCTTTTTTGTGGGGGGAGGGAAGAAATTTTTTTCTTTTTTTATTTTAAATTAAATTTCTTGGGGTGACAATGATTCATAAAATTACATAGGTTTAAAGCATGCATTTCTAAAATACATCATCTATATGTCACATTGTGTGATCACCACCCAGAGTCAGTTCTCCTTCCATCACTACATATTTGACCCCCTTTACCCTCTTTCACCATCCCTCCTCCCTCCTTACTTTCTGGTAACCACTAAACTGTTATTTGTGTGTATAAGTTTTTGTTTCTTTATTTGTTTGTCTCGTTTCTTTGTTGCTTTTAGTTTTATATCCCACATATGAGTGAAGTCATATGGTTCTTGACTTTTTCTGTCTGACTTATTTTACTTAGCATATTAATCTCAAGATCTATCCATGTTGTTGCAAATGGCAGTATTTCATCTTTTCTCATGGCAGAGTAGCATTCCATTGTGTATACAAGTTCAGACAATTAAGTTCATGAATTTGTTGCAATGATGTTGCTAACTTTTTTTTGATGTCAGAGGGATTATTCATTATGAATTTGTACCAACTGGACAGTTAACCAAGTTTACCGGTTAACTGCTGTGTGAAAAATTTAGACAACCTGAACTTTTTGCTAATTCATGGCTCTTCCAATCATGACAATGCACCAACTCATACGGCACTGTCTGTGAGGGAGTTTTTAACCAGTAAACAAATAATTGTATTGGAACACCATCGCTACTCATCAAATCATTGTCCCAATGATTTCTTTTTTTACCCAAAGACAAAGGAAATATTGAAAGGAAGACATTTTGATGACATTCAGGACATCAAGTTTAATACGACGACAGCTCTGATGGCCATTCCAGAAAAAAAGTTCCAAAATTGTTTTTTGCCTAGGGTAGACTAGGCACCGGCATCGGTGCATAACTTCCCTAGGGTAATACTTCGAAGGTGACAGTAGTGATATTCAGCAATGAGGTATGTAGCACTTTTTCTAGGAGAGTTCGCGAACTTAATTGTCTGACCTCGTATAAAATTACATAGGTTTAAAGTGTGCATTTCTAAAATACATTATCTATATGTCACATTGTGTGATCATCTTCTTTATCTAATCATCTTCTTTATCTAATCATCTATTGAAGGACACGTTGGTTGTTTCCATGTCTTGGCCACCATAAAAAATCCTGCAATGAACATTGGAGTACATATATCTTTATAGATAAATGTTTTCAGATTTTTAGGGTAATTACCTGTTGATGCTCTCAGTCCTTTGGCCCCTAGTACATAAATCTCTCGATTTCTGTTTCTTTCTTAACCTTTCACGGCCCCTTCTCATTCTCTCACTGCCCGTGTTGCGCTGGATGCGACATCTGGCGCCCAGTGTGGGGCCCGATTCTGGGACTCAGTTGTGGGGCTTGAGGGGGGAAGGACGACTGTGAGTAGACATTAACCGGTGGAGCCACGGCAAGGGCTCCGGGCAACCGTCGTGCGACAACTACCTGGGAAGGAGGTAGGGAAGGTCCCGGAGAATTTAACCAAGGAAAAGGGGAATTGGATAAAACCTTACTAAACACTTTTACATGTGAGAGTGTGATTGTGTGAGTGATTGATCTTAGCTCCACGGCCTCAGATATGGAGCTTGTGTGGGCTCTAATCTGCCATTCTGTGGTCATGTCATAAGGCAAAACGGTGATTTGGCGCTTAGCCAACCAGGCTCGGGGCTTATACGAGTACACCTTAACTAAGACGGATCTTTAAGTCCCGCGAGGGACGCGCCCAGACTAGCATCAGAGTGAACTTGAAGTGAGAACTCCTTTCTTTTCTCTTTTCTTTTATTAACATGGGCAACGCTGAGAGTAAATATAGACCTTATATTTGCCTGCTTAAACAACTTCTTAAGAAGGGAAAACATAAAACCTCAGAAAAGAAAGTAGAGGAACTTCTTAAGGTGATTGAAACTCATTGTTCCTGGTTTCCAGACCTTGGAACATTTGATTTAGATAAATGGGAGGAAGTCGGATGAGACCTCTGTAAGTTACATTCCAGTGGGGTCTCTTTCACTGGTTCAATCTGGGAAACATGGGAACTAGTTCATTTAGTTTTGGAACCTCTTCAGACAGACTCGGAGGAGGAGAAGACAGAGGGAGAGATAGAAGACCAAATGGGGGAAAGGGAGGATAGAGAAGATGAAGACAAAGAGTCTGAGACAGCGCCAACAGTATCCCCAAAATCATTATATCCAAACAAGGGAGACTGTTTAAAGGACAATTGTCCCCCTCCCAAGTGCTTGTCTCATTTACCTTCACCACCACCTCCCTTTGGGGAACAGACATGGGGGCCTTCAAGATCAGTAGTTAAAAATAACAATTCTTTTCTCTCCAAAAGTGTACGTCCCCTGCTGAGGAAGGGCACTCACTCTTCATTATCAGCCATAGAGCGTGGCACACGCCAGGCCAGGCTGGAAAGGGATTCAGATGCCTTGGCCTTCCCTGTAGTTATTAGCGAAAGAGAGGCCCCTACTGAAGAACACCCTGATGGGGTTCATGAGGCAGTTCATGAACCTTTTTCTTTCAAATTACTCAAAGAATTAAAACAGGCAGTTTTGCAATTTGGACCTACCTCACCTTGTACTATAGGCCTCCTTAGTCAGCTGATTCCAATAGATTGGAATGCGTTGGCAAAAACCTGTCTGACCCCTTCTCAATTTTTACAGTTCAAAACCTGGTGGATTGATGGTGCAGAGACTCAGGGAAGATATAATCAGACTCTTAATCTTGATATCAATCAGGACCAATTATTAGGAAAAGGGGATTGATTGGGTAGATACACAGGATCAATTGGGGATGGAAGACCAAGCTATTGTCAATTAAAACGGATTTGCCTGATGGCATGGGAAAAGAGAGAGGTGGAAGTTAAAGCTTCAACTTCTTTCCAAAAGAGTTTACAAGGTCCCCAGGAAGCTTACTCAGATTTTATTGCTCGCTTACAGGAAGGTATTAACAAACAGGTGAATAATTCCCCAGCAGCAGATATAATTCTACAAATTATGGCTTATGATAATGCTAATGAGGATTGTAAAAGGGCTGTTGGAGCTCAGAAAGGAAAAACTGATGCCATGGGATACTTCGATTATGCCAAGGAGTAGGGACAGAACAATTCAAGGCCACTATGTTGGCTCAGGCAGTTACAGGATTTATAAAAGGAAAAAACAAGTTCACAGGCACCTGTTATAATTGTGGGAAAATAGGACATACTAAAAGAGAGTGCCGTAAGAAAAATAAAAACGGCTCTCAACCACAAAATTCCTCTGTTCCCCAGGGTCCTAAACAACCCAGGATCTGCCCTCGATGTAAGAAAGTAAATCATTGGGCATCAGAATGTAGATCAACATATCATAAAGATGGAACCCTCCTTCAGGGAAACGGGTGACAGGGCCAGCCCCAGGCCCAGACAATAACCGGGGCATATATGAGCCAGGCGATGCCTCAAAATTACCAGGCTGTGCCTCCTTCCCAAAATTATCAGTACACAATTAACTCCTGTCTCTGAGGGAAGTACTGCAGTAGACATCTGCACAATTCAAGATATTCTGCTGCTTCCAGGGGAATCCCCCCTTTGTGTGCCCATGAGAATATTTGCACCAATCCCTCCAAATACAGTCGGACTTCTCCTTGGTTGTTCAAGCTTAACATCAAAAGGAGTTACAGTCCACATTGGCATAATTGATCCAGACTATGAGGGAGAGATTCAAATTATAATGTCCTCTTCTGTTCCCTGGTCAGTGAAAAAGGGAGAATGAGTTGATAAACATCTTCTGATCCCCTATACACCCCCAGAAAAAAGGGAACACAAAAAAGAGGAACCGGAGGATTTGGAAGGACCAGTCTGGCAGGTATTTTTCTAGCAGAAAAGATATCAGGAATTCATTTGTCAAATTGAAACACAAGGTGAAAAATTTAAAGGTCTTTTAGGCACAGGAGCTGATGTTTCTATAATTAGCTCTCAGGAATGGCTAGCAAACTGGCAAGTCCAGGAGCCCAACATTAATATCGTTAGGGTGGGCCGAGGCTCAGGTTTGCGTCAAAGTGTTTGCATTCTTCCTTGCTTCAGATCTGAGAGACAAAAGGGATTTTTAAAACCTTATGTTGCTGACATTCCAGTGAATATATGGGGTCGAGATCTGCTCACTCAATGGGAGGCAGAAATCTGGATACCCCCTGGACAATATAATCCTCAAAGTCAAAATATGATGAGTCATATGGGCTATCAGCCAGGAAAAGGCTTAGGAAAATTTAATCAGGGAATCAAGCTATACAGCCCTCGTCTCAACAAGGACGTGAGGGACTAGGATTTAAATCAGAAAATCAGGAGCCTTTTATGTAGGGGCCACTGTTGCAGAGCTATGGATTCCTATAGCTCTTCAATGGATTAATGACAAGCCTCTTTGGATAGAACAGTGGCCCCTCTCAAAAGAAAAATTGGAGGCTTTGACAGAATTAGTACAGACCCAATTGGAACAAAACCATATAGAGCCCTCCACTAGTACATGGAATTTGCCAGTGTTTGTAATAAAGAAAAAATCAGAAAAATGGCGAATGCTCACTGATTTGTGAGCTATTAATGATCTAATCGAACCAATGGGTCCTTTACAGGCTGGACTCCTACAACCGTCCATGATTCCTAAAAATTGGCCATTAGCAGTAATAGACTTACAAGATTGTTTTTATACTATCCCCTTACATCCTCAAGACTGCCCTAGATTTTCATTTTCAATACCTTCTATAAATAATGAAGAACGTATCAAAAGATATCAATGGAAAGCTTTTCCACAAGGAATGCTTAATAGCCCCACAATTTGCCAGTTTTTGGTAGCTCGAGCTGTTTTGCCAGTTAGAGAAAAATTTCCAAATTGTTATATCCTTCACTACATGGATGACATTCTCTGTCCTGCATCATCTACAGAGATTTTAGCTAGTTGTTTTAAGTTACTCCAGGAACAGTTCGAGTCAGCAGGTCTCTGTATTGCTCCTGATAAGATACAAACTATCACCCCTATACAATATCTAGGAGCTATAGTAGATAGACAGACCATCCGGCCTCAAAAGGTACAAATTAGGAGAGATCAAATTTCTAAAAATCTTTAAATGATTTACAAAAATTATTGGGAGATATTAATTGGCTACGTCCAACTCTGGAAATTCCCACCTATGTTCTCAGTAATTTATTTGGTCTTTTACGGCCACCCCCCCTCAACTGGATAGCCCCCGCACCTTAACTCTTCAAGCCAACAAGGAGTTAGAATTAGTTGAAAAGAATATTCAGAATGTTCAATTTCAATGTGTTGATCCCTCTTTGCCTTTACAAATGCTAATTTTCCCCACTCCACATTTGCCTACCGCAGTCATTATTCAACAAAATCACCTGTTAGAGTGGCTTTTTTTGCATAACAACCTTGGTAAGTCACTCCCAAGTTATGTGGAATTAATTTCAGAACTCATATTACAAGCCCGTACCAGGATCTTACATCTAAATGGAAAAGAACCCAGTAAAATAGTAGTTCCTTTTAAGAAACAAAAAATAACACCTTTAAATATTCATTCTGAATATTGGCAAATTGCTATTTGTGAATTCTTTGGAGTAATTGACAATCATTATCCAAAAAACAAGTTATTCCAGTTTCTTCTAAAAACTAAATGTATCTTACCTAGGAAGCTCAGACAAACCCCTATTCCACAGGGTGTCACAGTCTTAGCTGACGGATCTAGTAATGATAAGGCAGCAATTGTCAGTGAAACGGACCAACAGTTCGTACAAACTAATTGTACCTCTGCACAAAGAACAGAATTGGTAGCTGTTCTAATCATTTTAAAAAATTTTACTGAGCCTTTAAATATTGTCTCTGATTCTGCCTATGTTGTACATACAGTATAAAATATTGAGACAGCATCTTTATCTTATAATTCAAACCTGTCTCTCCAACTTCTCTTTAATCAGCTCCAACAAGTTGTAAGAAACCATCAACATCCATTTTTTATTACACATATTCGCGCTCATACTCCTTTACCGGGACCATTGACACACACCAATACTATTGCTGATTCATTAGTAGCAAGTGCCAGGTTACCGAGGCAACCCATTTTCATTCTCTGACTCATGTGAACGTTGGTGGTCTCTGGGCCCGCTTTCCTGTTACTTGTAAACAGGCTCGACAGATTGTTCAAACCTGCCCAACTTGTCAAATTCTTAATGCCCCATAAGAGTGTCCTGAAGGGGTCAATCCCTGGGGCTTAGTCCCCAATACTATCTGGCAGACGGATGTAACTCATGTCCCCTCTTTTGGACCTTTGTCCTTTGTCCATGTTATGGTCAATACTGCCTCTGGCTTTCTCACCGCTACTGCGCAGACTGGTGAGACTTACTCACACTCCTGCTGCCATTTACTTATCTGTTTTTCAATCATGGGACTCCCTCAAGCATCCAAACAGACAATGGCCCTGCTTATAACAGTACAAAGTTTGCAAAGTTCTGTAAACTGTGGAAAATTAATCACACCACAGGAATCCCTTATAACCCACAAGGCCAAGCCATTGTTGAATGCGCTAATTGTACTTTGAAAAAACCACTACAAAAACAAAAAGGGGGAGACAGCAAGTATCCTTCGCAAGTACAGCTAGCTAAAGCCATGTTTACTTTAAATGTTTTGAATTCTTCTGGCTCTAGCACAGAACCACACCTTGGGCGCACAGCTGCGGAAACACATTTTAACAATCTCCATGGTCCTAAAGCCTTGAGAATGTACCCTTTTGGTGGAAAGATATTCAAACTAATCAATGGCAGTTAGGAACCTTGTTAACATGGGGGCGAGGTTATACTTGTGTTTTTCCAGGACCGGGAGAATGTCCTTCGTGGGTGCCCAGTAGGTGTATTAAACCATATCCTGAACAACCCACCGAAGACCAGCCTGACAGTCAACCGCAAGAAGAACCAAAAGATTTATTGGACTTTTAGTTGCAGCTATTATGGGAATAATTGCTATAGCCACTGTAGTTGCTGTTTCTGGAGTAGCTCTCCACCAAATGGTACAGACCACGGAATTTGTACAAAAATGGCATGAAAATGCTAATAAATCTTGGAATCAACAAGTTAAGATAGATCAAGAAATTAATGTTAGATTAGCTGATTTAGAAACTACTGTTGTATTTCTTGGTGATCAATTAGAAAATCTCTGTACTATGATTACTTTAAAATGTGATTGGAATGTATATACCTATTTTGTAACCCCTTTCTCCTATAATGAAACTTGTACCCCTTGGTCTGAGGCATGAGCCCATCTCCTGGGGCATACGGCCCAATCTCACTGTGGACATTTTACAACTACAAGAAGTTGATCAGATGTCTAACGCCCAGCTTCAACTCCTCCCTGGAGAGGAGACACTTTCTGCGACTACAGAAGGACTTTCTACTTTAAACCCTGTCAATTGGATAAAGACTTTAGGTGGAGGGTATGCTGGTGTTATTGCCATTCTGTTTATTGTTTCATATTTATTTTGTTTAGTCCTCAGAAGTGGACAAACAGCCCTCCGACAGGCAATGAAAGAAAAATCTGCAGGGGTCTGTGTTTTCCATATTTCAAAAACAAAAAGGGGGAGATGTTGATGCTTTCAGTCCTTTGAGGCTGTGAGACCCTGGGCCCCTAGTGCATAAATCTCTTGACTTCTGTTTCTTTCTTAACCCTTCACCGCCCCTTCTCGTTCACTCACTGCCCATGTTGTGCTGGACTCGACTATTACCCAGGTAATTACTCATTGTGGTGATCACACAATGTGATATATAAATGATGTATTTTAGAAATGCACACTTTAAACATGTAATTTTACTAATCATTGTCACCCCCAAGAAATTGCTGGGTCATATGGTAATTCTATTCTTAATTTTTTGAGGAACCTCCATACTGTTTTCCATAGCGGCTACACCAGTCTGCATTCCCACCAACAGTGTATGAGGGTTCCTTTTTCTCCACAGCCTCTCCAACACTTGTTATTATTTGTCTTGTTGATGATAGCCATTCTAATATGTGTGAGGTGATATCTCGTTGTGGTTTTGATTTGCATTACCCTAATAGCTAGTGAAGTTGAGCATTTTTTCATATATCTGTTGGCCGTTCGTATGTCTTCTTGGGAGAACTTTCTGTTCATGTCCTCTGCCCATTTTTAATTGGGTTATTTGTCTTTTTGTTGTTGAGTTGTATGAGTTCCTTATATACTTTGGATATTAGCCCCTTATCGGAGTCATTGTCTGCAAAAATCTTCTCCCATTCGGTTGGTTGCCTCTTTATTTTGTTGATGGTTTATTTTGCTGTGCAGAGCTTTTTAGTTTGATATAGTTCCATTCATTTATTTTACCTTTAACTTCCCTTGCCTTAAAGGTCAAATTCATAAAATCCTCTCTGAACCCAAGGTCCATAAGTTTAGTACCTATGCTTTCTTCTATTCAGTTTATTGCTTCAGGTCTTATGTTTAGGTCTTTGTTCCACTTTAAGTTATTATAATTTTGGTACACGATGACATATGCCAGTCTAGTTTCATTTTTTTGCACGTGGGTTTCCAGGTCTCCCAGCACAATTTATTGAAGAGGCTGTCTTTTCTCCATTGTATGTTTTTGGCTCCTTTGGCGAAATTATCTGCCCATATTTATGTGGGTTTATTTCTGGGTTTTCAGTTATATTCCATTGGTCTGTGTGTCTGTTTTTCTGGTAATATCATGCTGTTTGGGTTATTGTTGATCTATAATACAAGCTGAAATCAGGGAGTGTGAAACCTACAACCTTATTTTTTTTTCTCAGGATTACTTTGGCTATTCAAGGTCTTTTGTGATGCTATACACATCTGATGTCTTTTTTGTTTTATTTCTTTAAAAAATGCCATTGGGATTTTGATGGGGACTGCATTAAATCCGTATACTGCTTTGGGTAATATGGCCATTTTAACTATGTTGATTCTTTCAATCTATGAACACAGAATGTATTTCCATTTCTTTGTGTCATCTTCAAATTCTTCTGAAAATGTTTTATAGTTTTCAATGTATAGGTCCTTCACATCCTTTGTTAAGTTTATTCCTAGGTATTATTTTATTGTTTTTGCTGCAATTGCAAAAGAAATTTTTTTCATTTCTTTTTCTCAATTTTTATTGTTAGTAGATAGGAATGCAATGGCTTTTGTACATTGATTTTTGTAGCCAGCAACTTTACTGTATTCATTTATTATTTCTAGTAACTTTTTGGTGGAGTCTTCAGGATTCTCTATATAAAGAATCGTGTTATCTATAAGAAGTGACAATTTAACTTCTTCATTCCAAATTCAAATGCCTTTTGTTTCTTTCTATTGCCTAATTGCTCTGAGTGGGACTTTCAATACTATGTTAAATAACAGTGAAGATAGGGAGCATCCCTGTCTTGTTCCTTAATGTAGAGTAAAGCTTTTCACTGTAAATTTTGATATTAGCTGAGGGTTTGACATATATGGCCTTTACTATGTCAAGGTATTTTTCCTTCTATACTCATTAAGTGTTTTAATCATAAATGGATGTTGCATTAAATGCTTTTTCTGCATCTATTGATATAATCATATGATTAACTTTTGTTTATGTGGTGCATGACATTGATCGATTTGCCTATGTTGAACCATCCTTGTGCCCTGGGATGAACCCCGCTTGATTGTGATGTATAATCTTTTTAATATATTCAATTTGCTAGAATTTTGTTTAGAGTTTTTCCATCTCTATTCATCAGCGATATTGGTCTGTAATTTTCTTTTTTGTGTGTTATCCTTACTAGGTTTTGGTATCAGGGTAATGTTGGGCTCATAAAATGAATTAGGAAGTATGGCCTCTTCTTCAACTTTTTGGGAGAATTTGAGGAGGAGGGTGTTAGATCCTCTTAGAATGTTTGGTAAAATCCACTAGTGAAGCCATCCAGTCCTGGACTTTCGCTTTTGGGAAGGTTTTGGATGACTGATTCAATTTCCTTACTGTTGATCGGTCTATTTAGACTTTCCAATTCTGTGTGATTCAGCCTAGGAAGGCTACATGTTTCTAAGAACTTGTCCATTTCTTCTAGGTTATTGAATTTGGTGGCATATAGTCCTTCATAGTATTCTTGGATGATCCTTTGTATTTCTGTGGTGTCCATGATAACTTCCCCTTTTTCATTTCTGATTTTGTTTATTTGTATCTTTTCTCTTTTTATCTTAGTGAGTCTAGCTAAGGTTTGTCAACTTTATTAATCTTTTCAAAAACCAGCTCTTTGTTGCATTATTTTTTCTATTGTCTTTTTGTTCTCTATTTCATTGAGTTGTGCTCTGATTTTTATTATTTCCTTCCTTCTGCTGACTTTGGGTTTCATTTGTTCTTTTTCTAGTTCTTTAAGGTGAAATATTCTGTTATTTA
The DNA here is from genome assembly GCF_057876585.1 of Rhinolophus sinicus. Lineage (NCBI taxonomy): Eukaryota > Metazoa > Chordata > Mammalia > Chiroptera > Rhinolophidae > Rhinolophus > Rhinolophus sinicus. Next base: position 21,784,028 of record NC_142507.1, on the reverse strand, counting down.
TCTGGGATATTTCTTGTTTATTGAGATAGGCCTGTAAAGATATAAATTTCCCTCTTATTACTGCTTTCGCTGCATCCCAATAATTCTGATCAAATGTATTTTTATTCTTATTTGTTTCTATGTATCTTTTGATCTCTCCTTTTATTTCGTCTTGGACCCAGTTGTTCTTTAATAGCATGTTGTTTAATCTCCACATATTTGTGGATTTTCCCTGCTTTTGTTTTGTTTTGTTCTGTAGTTGACATCTAATTTCAAAGCTTTGTGATCAGAGAATATGGTTGGTATGATTTCAATCTTCTAAAATTTGCTGAGGCTAGTTTTATGTCCCCACCCCTGGTCTATCCTTGAGAATGTTCCATGTACACTAGAAAAGAATGTATATTCTGGTGTTCTAGGACAAAGTACTCTACTCTATAAATGTCAATTATGTCCATTTGGTCTAATGTGTCATTTAAGGCTGATATTTATTTATTTATTTTCTGTTTGGATGCTCCATCCGTAGCTGTCAATGATGTATTTAGGTCCCCTACTCTAATTGTGTTTTGGTCAATTTCTCCCTTTAGTTCTGTTAGTAGTTGCTTTGTATATTTCAGTGCTCCCTGATTGGGGGCATAAATATTGATGACTGTTATGTCTTCTTATTGTATAGTCCCGTGTATCATTATGAAATGTCCATCTTTGTCTCTTGTTACCTTTTTTATCCTGAAGTCTGTTTCATCTGATATAAGTAGGATTAAACCCGCTTTTCTCTGGGTACCATTAGCTTGGAGTATCCTTGTAGCTGAGATGTGTCTCTTGGAGGCAGCATATGGTTGGCTTTTGGTTTTCAATCCAATCTGCTACTCTGTGCCTTTTTCTTGGTAAGTTCAGTCCATTTACATTTATGGTGATTATTGATATATGAGGATTTCCTATATCCATTTTGTCTTTTGTTTTCTGGTATCTTGGTGTCTCCATTTTTCCTTTGCCTTTTTGCTGCTGTCTGTTATTTTAATGTGATGGTATTCTATGATTTTTCCTTCTGTTTCTTTTTATTTTTTTATGTTATATATCTCGGTTCTGGATTTTTTTTTGGGGGGGTGATTACCATTAAGTTATGTAAAAGAAAGTTTCATATACACAGTAGTCCTTTTTCTTTAGCATGCTTCCTGTCTCCATTCCCCTTTGCAGATTCAGACCTTTACTCTTTCCCCTTTTATGTTTTTGTTGTCACAAGTTATCTCTACTTATGCTGTGAGCTGATTTCTGAGTTGCAGTAGCAAGTTACTTTTTATTCTTTTTCCTTTAAAAAAAAATGTTTTTATTTTCTTTGCCCTTTATGTTAAGTGTATATAGTGCCCTATTTTGTGTAGGGCTTGCCATTTCCTGCTTCTGTCTTTCTGTTCATAATGTTTGTTTTGTATTCTTTTGGTTTTTGTTTCAGGTCAAATAGCCTCCTTCAGTATTTTCTGTAATGCACGTCGTGTGTTAGAAAATTCCCTCAGCTTCCATTATGTGTGGAAAGGTTTTTATTTCTCCTTCATATCTAAAGGATATCTTCACTGGATATGTTATTCTTGGCTCATAATTTCTCTCTTTCAATAGTTTGGAAATTTAATTCCTCTCTCTCCTGGCTTGTAGAGTTTCTGCTGAAAAGTCTGATGATAGTCTAATGGGCTTTCCCTTATAAGTTACTGCTTTTTTTCTCTGGCTGCCTTGAGAATTCTTTCTTTGTTATTAATTTTTGACAGCTTCAATACAATGTGCCTTGGAGAAAACCTGTTGGAATTGAGGTTTTCTGTTTGATTCTTGGATTCCGGGATCCAGTTCTTTCCACTGGTTTGGGAAGTTCTCAGTGACTATTTGTTTGAATATACTCTGTTTCCTTCTCCTTCTCTTCTCCTGTTGGTATACCCATTATTTTTATGTTGCTTTTCTAATGAAGTCAGAAAGTTCTTGTAGAGTTCTTTAATTTCTTTTAACTCTTAAGTGTCTCTCGTCTTCCACTTGTGTCATTTCCAGATTTCTATTTTCAATATCACTAATTCTTTCCTCCATCTGATCAGCTCCATTACCTAAGCTGCCTATGTTGTTCTTCATTTCTTTTATTGAGCTCTTCATCTCCAGAATTTCTATTTGGTTCTTTTTTAAAGTTTCAGTCTCTTTGGTAAAATATTAATTTTGTTCTTTGATTGTGTTTCTGAGTTCATTAAACTGCCTATCTCTGTTTTCTTGCATCTCATTGGGTTTTTTTCAGAACCGCAATCTTGAATTCTCTGTCATTTAAGTCATATATTTCCATGTTTTTAAGTTCATTTTCTGGAGAGATTTTATTTTCTTTCTAACGTGCCTTGTTATGTCAGTTATGCATGGCCGTTAATTAATTATTATTTCTCTTCCTGGACATCTACAAGAGTGGGTTCTACAGCAGGTTGATATGACGAGGTCTTCCTTTTGTTTTCCAATGGGTGTTGCTGGAATGTTTTATTTTCTCTACTGCTGCAGCCTTTTATTTTCTCTCATGCTGTAGCATTTTATTTTCTCTTGTGCTGTTCTGTATTATCACGCGATGGCGGGTTTTCTAGAAGGTGGGCTTCTCCTCTGTAAGCAGATCACCTTGTTCTCAGGGAGTGATAGAGTTCTGAGGTTGTGAAACCCCAATGCTGCCCCTGAAGCCCAATGCAGAGCCTGGGTGTCTCAGTGGCTCTGGTTGCCCCCTCAGGCATCTGTCCAGAAAGGTGGGGGCAGGGTGGGGTGTGAGAGGCAGACTGTGTTTTCATGGCTCTGAGCAATGGCTACTTTCACCCCACAGCCGTCTTGCCCCTATAGTTGTTTCCCTATCACAGGAATTAGTCGCACTCTGCGTCTGAGGCTTGGGACAGGTTCTCCATTTCTCAGAGCTATAGATATTCTGTTCTTTAATCTGACACTGGTACAATTTCTTCCGGAGCCTGCTTCTAGCACTGGGAGAATGGGGGGTGTAGGGGCGAGCTCTGGGAGGGTGGGAGTAGTCAGCCAGGCTTTGTGTCTTTGTTTTCTGTTTTCTGCGTGTCAGTGAGGGCTTAAACCACAGTTCTCAGCCTTCTGTATTCGGTCTTTACTGCGAGGTCTCTGTCCCAAACTGGGTTCGGCTGTATTATATGCTGATCCCTCAGGCAGGACTGTGGGCCAACGAAAGTGTGCCTGCAGCCTGAATTCTTCTCTCTCCCAAGATTGCAGTGAACTCCAGGTGACTGTGTCCTGCAGCCCGCAGTCCACGTCTCTGCACTTCACCCTTCCTTCCTCCCTTCCTCACCTGATTTGCCCACCTTCAGGTGGTTTGATGCACGAATCTCTCAGACATTCTTGTGTGTTTCTTAGGTTATCCTTTGTTGAATTATAGCTGTTCAGTTTCTTTTAACTTCCAGGGGATTTCAAGAAGCACTCCTCGTGCCACCTTTTTTGTGATATAATTTCCAGATTCCTTTTCATTTAATTATTTTGTTTTGAATCCTCAGGATCTTTCTTGAAGTAAACAGGTAGTGAGGTCCAAGCCTTGTAGCTGCAACTGCATAACACAGTCGATCAGGAGCTTCCACTCCCTCTCTGCCACCTGGGCACTCTAGGTAAGTACCTAACAGTAGAATTCTTGGATCATAGATAGAGTTATATCTAATTTTGTAAGAAATTGTTACAAGCTGTTCCAAAGCAGTTACATGATTGTATCCTCCTGCAGCAAAGTATGAAAATTCTAGTTGCTCCACAACGTTGTCAACACTTGGTATTGTCAGTTTTTTCATTTTAGTATCTTTTTGTGGTTTTACTTTGCATGTCCCTAATAACTAATGAAGTTGAGTATTTTTTAATGTGCTTATTGTACATTTGTAGTCTTCTTTTTCTATGTTTCTTTTCCAGTCTTTCACCTATTTTTTAAAATAATTGTTTATCTTCTTATTATTGAGTTCTGGACACAAGACATTTGTCAGATATATGTACTGTGAATGTTTTCTCCCAGTCTGTAACTTGCCTTTTCATTGTCTTCATGGTGTCTTTTGAAGAGAAGACATTTTTTATTTTGGTACACTCCAATTTGAGTTTTTTCTTTTATTGCTAGTGTTTTGTATCTAAGAAATATTTGTCTACCTCCAACATCATGAGGAGTTTCTCCTTTTTTTCCTCCTTGTTAGCTTCTACATTTAAGGTGATAATACATGTTAAATTAATTTTTAAATATAGAGTGAGATATGGGTTGCGGTACATTTTCTATCCAGATAAACCAGTGCCAGTTGTTGAAAAGATTATGTTTTCCACATTGAATGACTTTGGTACCATTGTTGAACATCAGCTGACCATATATGTGTGACTCTATTTCTGGACTCTATTCAGTACATGTATCCAATACTCATGTCTTGAGGTAAGTCTTGAAATCAGTAGTTTAGGTCCTTTAATTTTGTTCTATGTTTTCAAAATTATTTTGCATTTTCGTATAGATTTTAGAATCAGATTGTGGATTTCTACCCACCCTTCCAAACAAATACTGCTGGAATTTGTGTTTGTGTGTTGGGGGGTGGGAGGCATTGTGTTGAATCTATGAATCAACTTGTGAAGATTTAATATTTAGTCAATATTGATTTTCCAAAATATGAACATGGTATATCTCTCCACTTATATAGGCCTGTATACATTACTCATAGCAATGTTTTGTAATTTCAGACATTAGTGGCCTTGTACATGTAATGTACACTTACTTTTGAAAATGATCAATTGTATTATAAAACATGAAAATATTCATAGTTTGTAAAACATTGGCAAACATTTTTTAAGTGTTTTAAGTGTAGATAAGTTAGTAAGTAAAACCTTAGAGTAGACAATTCACAAAATGTTAAAATTAATAAAATATGTTCGGTAAAGATAAGGAGTTACAAAGTAGAGCATGTGTGTACTAAATGTAGGTAAAAAGAATGGAAGAAGCAAAAAATACCTAATATTTGTGCAACACCCAGATACTAAATATTCATTATACATTAAATACACTGTAAGTACTAAATATTCATGATATAGTCAATATGTCTGAGAAAAAATGGTGCTAAATATACAAGAAACTCAAAATGTTCAAGATATACTAAATATTCATGGGGACGCAATATTTAAGAAGCCTTAATTCACCACCCATTGGTCACATCCATTCTAGCCTCAAGAAAAACAAAACCTATGGCTGTTCAACAAGGTAATAGCTAGCTACACTATGGCCAAGTTTTACTGTGCCTACATCTCTATAATAGAGCAAGAGTGTGTAACTGGCCCAGGGTACCATCTGTCTGTGAGTTCTCTTGCTCAAACCTCAGTTCTTGTCCTTATAACCATATCATCACATCATAGTGGGGAAGGCTGATGAAGCAGAGGGAGAGACAGGACAGGGCTATGAATATATCATAGCCCAGAATTCAGAAAATGTTGGCCCTTCCACCTGCCTGCACCCTTTCCAAAGTGTGTTAAAACACTCCATGTCTTTTTCCTTGGTTTTTGTGCTTTGTGCTGTGAATTGATTAGATAAATCATATGATTTCTGAGATTTTTTTTCTTTTTTTCTTAATTGAGGTGTTTTTTTTTCTTTGTTTTGTTTTTTTTTTAAGAGCAGTTCTATGTTCACCAAAAAATTTAGGGGGAGGGACACAGCATACCCCAACACACGCATAGACTTCCCTATTGTCAATATCCCGCACCAGAGTGGTACATTTATTTCAGTTGATGAACCTATACTGACACATTATATTCACCCAAAGTCTATAGTTAACATTACAGTTCACTCTTGGTGTAGTATATTCTATACACTTGGACAAACGTATAGCAACCATGGCAACCTGGCAACCACTGATTTTTTACTGTCTCCATAGTTTTGCTTTACCAAATGTCATATAGTTGGAATCATACAGTATGTACCCTTTTCAGGTTGGCATCTTTAATTTAGTAATATGCATCTTTAATTTAGTAATAAGGTTCCTCCAGGTCTTTTTATGGCTTGATAGCTCATCTCTTTTTAACACTGATTAATATTCTATTGTATAACGTTGGTGTTACTATTTTTTTCTTTACTAACCGATAAACTTCCTCAGGTAAAGCACTGGGACTGGAATGCTCTTTATGGGAAGGTTTGTAATTAAAAATTCAATTTATTTAATAACTACAGAGCTAGTTAGCTTTTCTATTCCTTTTTGAGTGAGTTTTGTGTTTGTCAAAGTATTTGTCCATTTTATATAATTATTAAATTTACTGGCATAAAGCTTTTCTTAATATTTCCTTATATCCAATTAGTATCTGTAGGATCTGTAGTAGTATCCCCACCTTTCACATCTAACTTTGTTGATTTGTGTTCCTTATCTCTTTTCCTTATAAGTCTTGATTAGTTTATCAATTTTATTAATCTTTTCAAAGAAGTAATTTTGGTTCTTCAATAATCTCTTTTTTTTGGGGGGAAACTTATTTGATTTCAGATCTTTCTTATATAGGCCTTTAAAGCTATAAATTTCACACTAATCATTGCTTTAGATGCATCACAAATTTTGCTATGTATGTTTTCATTATCATTTAACTTTTTTCTAATTTCCCTGTGAGTCACTTAGAAATAACTAAATATTTAATATCCAATATGTAGGTGATTTTCTAGGTATTTTATTGCTATTGCCTTTGAATTTAATTTGATTATAGTCAGAAAATGTACTCTGAAATATTTCAGCTTTTTAAGATTTGTTTCATATTCTAGATAGCATATGATCTCTTGGTGAATATACCATGTTCACTTGAAAAAAATATCATTTTGTCATTGTTGCTTATTTAGTCTGTAAATAAAAATTGAGTCAACTTGATTGATATTTGCTTTCAGACATTTTAATTTCCTACTGACTTTTTTCTACTTCTAGAAGTGGTATTAAACTTCCCAATTATGATTGTGGATATGTCTATTTCTTCCTTTATTGCTGTCAGTTTTCTTCATATGTCCTAAAACTATTATTAGGTACATATACATTTAAGATTTGTGCGATTTTCTATTGAATTAACCCTTTTATCATTTAAAACATCTCTCTTCATCATGGGAAACACTCCTTGTCTTGAATTCTACCTTGTCTGATATGATTATAGCCACATCAGTTTTCTTAAGTTTACTGTTTCTGTGGTATATCTTTTTTTATCCTTTTATTTAGTTTATGTGTCTTTAATTTAAAGTTCTTCTCTTATAGACAGCTTTTAATTGGGTCTTTGTCATAGGCTGGATCTTCCAAAAACAGATGCTGAGTTGGAGTTTGCTGTACAGAATATTTGTTGGAATCAGTAACAGTAGAAAAGAAAGAGAGTAAGTAGGGTAAGGCAGAGGGAAAAGTCAAACTGCACTGAAGTCTTGACTGTGATTCAGCCCACCGCACAGGAAGTTCTGGTGCATATATGGCTTGTCAGAGTTGCCTCACATTGGACTGGTATGTCCAGGTCTTTATGCCCCTGCCTCAGTCAGTAACTGGATGCTGACCACAGTGAGGCCATATTTTGTGTGAGGCAGTTCTCAGCAGTGGCGAACCTTGAAGGAACTAACCGATGAAAATCTACTTCTGACAGCCTGGGCAATAAATTCTTCCTTGAAGTGAGTCTGGTAGAGCAGCTCCATGTCCACCGTAGTCTTGACTTTCAATCCAGTCTGTCTTTAAGTAGATTGTGTGGCTCATTTACATTTAATGTAATTATTGATATGGTTGGGTTTTAATCTATTTGTTTTCTATTATTTAATTTGATTTGTTTTGTTCCTGTTCCTCTCCCTGCTTTTATTTGGGTTAATAAATATTTTTTAATATTCCATTTTATTTCTTGTATTGGTTTCTTAGCTATGCTTCTTATAATTTTTTAAAATAGGTACATCCTTAACTAATCACTGATCACTGGCAAGCTTCAACATCTAGCCACAATGTACTAACATGCTTTGAATTTATTATCCCATCTGAAACAACTAAAAACCAGACAAAATATATGAAACAAGTTTTTAGACATTGGACACCAGTGCTGCCTATTGTCCAATGCTTGAAAAGACTTGCATCATTTATTGTGTCTGGTTTTAACAGATGTGTATAGTGGGAGAGCAAATCTCTTGATTGTTAAATTCTATCATTAATAATAATAGTATATTGAGAGAATACTTTCACATCATTTTTTATTATTCAATATTTATTGATTGAGTTGAGCAATTTGACTTGAATCATGTGATCTGACTCTTATATGGGGAATAGAAGTTCTTCAGGCTTATGAGGAGAGAGTGAAGAGCTTTTACACCCAAGGAGAACCTACTACATGTTCCAATCATCTTAGTTGAAATATTGCCATCTAATTCTTCACAACAATCCTGTGAGGACTATATTGTTGTCCACATCCATTAAATGAGGAAGTGGGACTCAGAGAAGTTGGGTGATTTGTCCAATGTTACTAGGCCAATGAGAAGTAAAATTTGGTGGTCAGGCTCAGAGACTAACTTTCTCCTCCAGTGACACCCTTACTCTCCACCAGCTTTATTGTCCCAGCAGGTTTCCGATGTTTAGGAGGGTTAACAACCTGAGCAAACTACCCAGGTAGTAAGTATTTGATCAAAGTTCTTTTGTCTTCAGATATGGGTGATATCAAAATGATTGATTATCAAATGAAGCCCACTCCACTACATACTCTGTAGTCAAAATAATTGTTTGGTTATAATTCAACTCATAAAAACATGTTCACAACTGTGACTGGAGAGAGATTTTAGAAACTCTTCACATCTATTGCCACTGATACATTATTAAAGCAAAATGGAGTGTTTTGCTAAGACACATTGTTAATATTATAGACGGGTAAAGTAATGCAGCTGATGTCATTTCAATTTTTTTCTTTGATTATTTATGATCATTCTGCTGGTTTAGTAACAAAGAACATAGTCTAGACAGCAGCTGCAAAACACACACACACACACACACACACACACACACACACACACCCCAGAACCCAGGGTTTGATTGAAGAAGCAGTCAGTGCTCATCAGCATTCATCATCCACTTATCACTATGACATATTCTAGGAAGGCGGGGGTTATACACCCTGCTCTCTCCATGTCCATTTTTCCAGAGACTTCTTACTAAGCACACTAACTGAAGAAATATTACAGAATTGTGAAAGGTCATATTCTGTCGAAGTATCAGGCTAGATGATTCCCTGCTGGGGGTGCAGGAAGAAAAATAAATAAAGATGAGAGGCATCTGAGTCTTCTCTTTTGGATTGTGAATACAACTGTCACTTGGTGATGAATTTGACTTCTCTGCTGCTGGGATGCTCCAAACAAAGAATGATTACTGAACGTCACTTGGCACTAAGTTTAAAGCAGACAGTAAACCTTGATTAACCAGAAACATAAATTTATCTGAATTTTTTTTTATTCTTAGTTTATGGCTTTGGGGGTAAAGCATGGATCGTAGGAAAACCAGATTATTTTAAGGTTTATTAAAAAAAAAAATACTGTGCCAGTCATGCCCTGGTTTCAGTGCAGACTTGGTTGTATTTCCTATGCATTTTCCAGAAGAAACCAGGACAGGCATCTGGATGTTATGAGGGCCTGAAGTATTACAATAGCTTTAACTTTCAAAGAAAGATTATAATTTGTTGAGAATGTTGCACTTACTAAGTTACTAAAATGGAGAGGTGAAAACACACATTTTGAACAGACTTTACAGCAACAAAGAGTGTGCAGGTTAACCCAGTAAGTAATGAGATAATTTCATCGAAACACCTCAGTCCCTTTATTTTCTGTCTATTATTTTCCAAAGCAAAGGAAAGTAAAATGACTACATGGATGAAAGATTAACAATCCTAAATGGATGACGGTCCTTATCTCCTTGTAGACAGGGCTTCTGCTGAGGAAGGCACTGTCTCCTCCTCTAGGTGCCATAGTGCATTGGGCTCTGCTATGATCACTGATTTAACATCAACATTTCTGATATTGCATTGGTAGAACTGTATTTATTATATATCATGCATTTATTTATTCATTTACAATGAAGATCTTTTGAGCCGGCACTCTGGAAATAGACAAATGAGTAAAACACAGGCTCATGGTCCAAATGAGGATCTATGTTTATAGTCAGATATACTTCAATTCACTGGGAAGGGCAAGTACAAAGAAATGTGGGTGCACAGAGATTGTGCAAACTAACCATGCCCTCAGAGCTGGGAATAAGGTGTCATGAGGCAAAATTTCATAGAAAATTATTTGGATTGGGTCTTGAACAACAGAAATTCATCAGACTTATGGGAAAGTGTCACTAGCCCTTACCTCAGCTCATTCCCACCAGGCAAAATCCTCCCATCTTTGTGTTCTCCTGTTTGTTACCCCAAGTAGATGGTGACAGGCTATTTACATGCATTGTCATCTTGGTGCGCATTTTACCTCTTCTCAATGGAAATATCCTTTTGGGATGGGAAGGATGAAGACCATAACCATTGCGAGACGGCTGTGGGTCTCCACAGCCATGGGGCCCCGTGCAGGCCACAGGCTCAGAACACAGCCATCGTATTCTGCTTTTGTTCAGACCCCCTGTAACCCAAAAGGAAGCCAAGAGGCTCGCAACGTTGCAGAGACCGCCCTGCAGGGAACAACACAGGCAAAGTAGCAACTCCTCATCTTTGCACAGAACTTAAGGTTGTTTAAGTAGACCTCACAGAATATTAGAACCAGGCATATCTTAGAGGTCTGTAAGCTGCACACGATTCACTGATAAAACACGGATCCTACCCCCAGGAGCCTGCCTTCTGGAAAAGCTCTATATTTTTAGTTTTCATGGATCCAAATAATAGTTCATATTATTTGTTAAGACCTCTGCTTTCTGGGTATTCAGTATGACTGGCTCTTTGGACTCTGACCCTTTGCGCTCATTGAGGGTTTCTACCAGATGGAATCTTTGGTTGAGATGTCACCAGAAGCTCTCGACAATGTCCAAGAGAGGACTTACCCCGCAGCAGTGGTGACTGGGATCTTGTCTCCGCTCAAGAAAGAGTTCAAGAGTGAAAAAGATGCAGGAAAGCAAAAGTACGCACTTGAGAGAAAAGTGTGGTTGCACTCAGAGAACTAGTTGCACTGATGATATAAGATGATCAGGGGTTTTTATCCCTCCTGGGGAGGGAATTGGTGACATTCCATTGACACAGTTCATTCATCTCCTCCCCCTGGGCAGGATCCTCCATTTCTTGCCTTTTCTTCCTTATTTGGTTCTCTGGAACTATCATGGCATCAGGTGCATGATGGGAGTTGTAGTAACTGCAATGAAAATGACATTATAATGACATTAAAAGTAGCTAAGGGTCAAGTCCCAGTCATAGGGATTAGCCTCACTGGATGAAACTGGCTCCTGTTTTACTCCAGCTGCAGGTGCTGGATACAGTCACTTGTTACTTGTGTAACCAGTGAGGCACCTCACTTGTACCCTGGAGGGGGTTGTCAATTTCCTAGGCTGTCTATCCTGCCTCAGATTTACATATGAAGACGAATGGAAACAAAGTATTGAGAGCATTGGTGTGAGACAGGATAGAGGTAAAAAGTGGAGGGATAGAGATTAGCATTATTCAGTCCGCAAGGTCCTTGCACTTACTCTTCCCATTACCTGTGGTGTTCATCCTCTCGGGGTCTCTTCAAGGCTGGCTCCTTCTCATCCTTGGTGTCATCTTAAATTGTACCTTCTCAGAAAAGCCTTTCTTGCCACCAGGACTCTCCCTATATCCAGAAATTATTCTTTCCTCCTCACCTTGTTTCAAACCGTATCATCATTTTATAATGATCTTGATTTTTGTAGTTTAAATTACTTTTGCTGTCTTCCATTAGATTATAAACTCCTAGAGGCAAAAATATTGTCTGTCTTCTTTACAGCTAAACACACAGTCCCTGGGAAAGTGTCTGGCACATAGTAGGGATACAGTTGATCCTTGACACATGGCCCAATTCAATGAAATAGGCATGGGCCTGGAGAGGGCGCCTGCCAAACACAGTGGAGCTGGCCTTGCAAGGTGAGGACAGTTCCTACACAAATGAATTTCTATCCCAGAGTTAACTCAGTGGCTGACTGCTCCTGATGCTCTGAAATAAAGGTTATATAAATATTAACCAAGAGGAGTAATTGGAGACATTGTTCCAACTGGTGTTTTGTGTTTTGAAGTGGAAGAGAAGCCCTTTCTTTATAACACATTTCATCTGGGTGGTATTACTGCTCTGTGGACTGATAGTTTTATTTTCGTAGAACATTTGAAGATAACCCGAGTCTGCCAAGTACAATATAATATGAAATTGCTTTATACTGAATCTAAGGGACAGGAGGATTATTATAATTTAAGAACCATGATAATATAACATGAACATGGCCTTAAAGTACTGTGACAGAAGTTACTTTAGAGAGAACACCACTGGAACTAATGAAGGTTAAACTTTAATTCTGTTGGAAGAACAACTTTTGAAACCCTGAAGCAAATACTTATCTATTAATGCACACATTGCCAAAGGGAATAAAATATGAGTTAAAAGGGTCTTCCTTTAGGAAAATACAAGTTTCACCCCACTCTTGAAAATAAGAGCTTCTAAACAGTTTCCTTTTAATAGTTTCCTCTCTGGTGTGAGGACTTGGCCCCTTTTTCGATAAATGAGCATAATATACATTAATCTGAAGGATGTATGTATCTCTGTGTGTCACCATTCTAGACAGTCTGCTTTTAAGTTGCCTTTTTTGAATGTTCACTTACAGATGAAATTTGGCATGTTAAGGGGAGGGGGAAGCAATATAATATATTCAGCTGATTCTTCAGCTTGGAAGTGATTAAGTGAACTGAAACTAATTCAGAGCTCTACTTTACATTTTTGGCAAATGAGCAAATATGCAGATTCATCCCAAACAGATGTGTCTGCCAGTTATCCTAGTAGCAGTTCCAGAAGCTGAGGTTCATCCAGCTAGTGCTCCAATTAGTGAGAATATCATAACAAGTATATAATTATTCTGGAACCTCTTGAGCTTTCATCTGCCATCAATTTTATTTCACTTAAGCCCAATGATCTTTTTGTTATTATTATTATTGGGGAAGGGGAATAGGACTTTATTGGGGGACAGTGTGTACTTCCAGGACTTTTTTTCAAGTCAAGTTGTTGTCCTTTCAATCTTAGTTGTGGAGGGTGCCCTTCAGCTTCAAGTTGTCCTTTCAGTCTTAGTTGTGGAGGCCGCAGCTCAGCTCCAGGTCCAGTTGCCAGTTGCTAGTTGCAGGGGGCACAGCCCACCATCTCTTGCGGGAGTGGAAACTGGCAATCTTGTGGTTGAGAGGACGCGCTCCAACCAACTGAGCCCTCCGGGAGCTCAGTGGCAGCTCAGCTCAAGGTGCCGTGTTCAATTTTAGTTGGAGGGGGCACTGCCCACCATCCCTTGCACGAGTTGAGGAATCAAACTGGCAACCTTGTGGTTGAGAGCCCACTGGCCCATGTGGGAATCAAACCAGCAGCCTTCGGAGTTAGGAGCATGGAGCTCTAACCGCCTGAGCCACCCAGCCCAAGCCCAATGATCTTAAAGTGAACTTTATCATTTAAACTAAAGATCTTAGATTGGCTCAACTTTTGTGTTTCACACGTGCTTTGAGGTTGTAGTCAGGAAATTGAAATGGCCACAATTTGTATTCAAATGGCTTCTCTGTAAATTGCTTCCAATGAAAAATGTGAATCCTAATGGGGAGATGGTAGGTAGCTTGATAGATATTTCATAATATTCAGCCCATTCATGCAGTTAACCAGTCACTCACAATATGCTGGGCACTGTACTGGGGACATAGAGATGCCAAGATGTGGTTTCTGTGGCTGTGAAACTCAGAAAAGGAGAGGAAGTAGAGTAATTTAGACAGATTACAGCATAGTGCTCCACAGTGGGCATTAGAGTGGAAGATGGAACTGGATAGTTTCACAGCAATATTGTGAAGATTCAGCAACCAATTACACCTGGAGAGGTCCAGGAAGGCTTCTTGGGGGGGGGGGGGGGGGGTTGGGATATTTGAGTGGAGTCTTGAAAGATTGTTGCCATCCAGCAGCCTACCCATCTGTCTCCTCGTATCTGCCCCTAAAGAAAGGAGAGTCTGTGAGATGGACCGTTTCATGGACTTTGCTTCACCTTTGTGCTTACACCTATGTCTCCCTGTTTGGCCCCAAAGGATGGATGGTTAGTCAATGACGGGTAAGATTCCCCATGGGGGGAACGACCTAAGCCAGACACAGTCGTGTGGGGACCATCTGGAGAACTCACGAGGTCGATAGAGGTGGGCACAGCCCCCCGTCTTCCCCCCGGCTAAGGAGGACCTCTGTGTCTGTGGCTACATTCCTTCCCACAACCTGTAGGGGAAGTGACTCAATGATTGATCTCCATGTACTCATATGCATAAAGGTTTTTGTCCCTTGGGGAGGTACATACATCCTGAGACTTACGGTTCCGCTGCCTGCAGGCAAGGGTGATTGGTTTGAATCAGTTTCCTAGTGTAACGTGTGTGATACACAACTTCTCAAACCTTCCAATTGGATGATCACCTCCATTTCTACATTGATTTTCACGTAGTACTTGCTTTGTATCTGCGCGCTGCCAAAATGCCAGCTTCACAAAGATGTTACTGTAGCAGAATGTATCACTATCTAACGATGAAACTGTAACCTATCCTTAACTAGCAGTACCTAGTTTTGAGTACCATGAATTTGAATTTTAAAATATTCCCGCAGCACCCCTAAGATTTTCTTGTGGTACCCAATGACACCTCAGCGCTCAGTTTGGGAAACATTGGGTATAGAGCATAGTTATGTTTTCTCAAAATTTACTCGATCAAGTCCTTCTTCAATTTTGTTGTAAGCCAAGAATCGGAAAGCACATCACTAGAGTCAGTCACTTTCTTAGTCCTACTTCAGTGCAAATGATCCCATCGCATGAAGGTTTTAACACTTCTGAGCAATATACTGTAGTAAAATTTGGGGAGGGGGAGGAAATATAAAGCAGGAATCACAAAAACACATATTGGATAATTTTTAAATTGTACCCCAAGGATTAAAAAATCATGGTGAACAGAGAATTGTATACCTCCTTGTCACATAATGAGATAAGAACAAGGAAAGTTAATATATAAAAATATATGCCATAATGAACTGCACAGTTAGTTATTAAAAGTGGGCCATGCATTTAATGTTGAATTGCCGAGTTACCAAAGGAAAATCATAAACATGATCAGTTACCACTTTCACATGGTCCATAAGATGGAACGAGTGTTGCTTACTTGAGAGGATACAGCTGTCAGTAGCAGCAAGCAGAAGTAAGGAAAATTATCCCAGGTACCCTGAATGATGAGCTGTGCATTGAGTGACACCATGGATGACATCCTAAAGAATATTTATACAATAGCTACAACAATGTTGCATCTCTATTTAAAGTAAAATAAAATTTTTAAAGTAAAAAAGGAACTGGAAACTTTTTCTAAGACCCAGTTGGAAAAAAATGGGGGATGAGTCCTGGCCAAAGAGGGGCATTAAGAATTCCTGTTGCTCCTACTCCAGGCAGGGAGCATCCACAATGATGGTGGAGAAGAGAGAGGGGTTGCAACAGCCGGGCTCCTCAGAAAACTGGATGCTTTCTCTACACGATGGCTTCATCCAAGATCTCTGAGGGCTTAATGCCAGAACATAATTTAGTAAAAATGATTCTGTGATCTGGCTTGGTCCCAAGTAGACTGAGAATGTGGAGAGCATGGGGTCTCAATTCAGACTGTAGCAGTTTGTTTAATTGCAGGCTTCTGTGCCCCATTCCAGAGATTCAGATTTCAGAGTGACAAGGTGAGGCCAGGGCCTTCGCATTTTTAAGGAGCTCCTCAGTGATTCCATGCTGAAGGCCCATGGACCACTTTATGAATACAAATCTGGGAAGGATCGATAAACTATACATCCTGCATTGAATTCTTCTTTCTCCCTGCAACGGAGCCATAGGGAGAAGTAGATTATGTTCAAGGTTATATTTGCTAACAAGAGCCCAGAGTACATATTCTTGGTGGAGGGTTTTAAAAGAGCTATATATTTTAATAGCTTTGAATCTCTTATAAAAGTCAAGAACATAATTAGACTTATGTCAGTCTAGATGATGGACAAGGAGGAATACTCCTAAGTTAGGGCCCAAATCCTTCAAAACAGAGTTCTGTGCCTCCTTCGGGGCTGTGTCCCAAAAGTTCACACTGGAGGACACCACAGAATTTTGGCCTGGAAAAAGTATGTAAGGCACTTATACATGCCTCGCTTTTGCCTTAAAAAATACACATCTCAATGACAGGATCATGAAACAGTTAATTTAAACAGTTTCCTGGTAAAACCTCCAGGGCAAAATTAGTTGGAAAATTTACCCCTGGTTATCAAAATGAATCGATCCAACTCCACATAACTGTTGACTATCAGCCAATTAAATTTAAGGGCATTTACCATCAATGTTGATCTAAAAGATTTTAAAGTAGTTGGCTTTAAACCATTCTTTCTGACAGTACTTACAAAGCAGGACCACTCTGGAGACCACTTCTACTTGTGACTATAAACCCACATCATTAGCATACAGAATCATAGGTGTATGAGCCTCATTTATCTAAAAGCAGTTCAAATCATGAACGTATAATTTTTATAAGAGGTGTGAAAGGAAAGGAAAATATATTCTTATTTTAAACTGCTTATACTGATCTGACCTCTCAGTAGACTGTCTTTCCTGCTGATTTTTGAATCTCAAAATCATATTCGTTTACAAGTTATGTGTACACATCAGTAACTGGAATATATAGTCTGTTCAAGTGACTTAATTCTGACTAGTTCCTGACCAAAATCAAAAGCAACAAAGACTGTGAACAATTTAGTTACCTATTTCTCCATAACAACAATCAATAATGGAATAAGTTCTCAAAGCCCACTTATTAGCCTGAGAAACAAAATGAGCAATTTATAAGGAAAAACTACTGTCTTTAGATGGAACATCCCAAATGGGCAAGTAATTTAGGGGAGTAAAGAATTTTACTGTTTAACTATGGGACAGTGTATTCATATGTACACTCATATGAAAGAGAAGGACCAGAAAGTTGGAATTCAGGAATTGCCCCACTGCTCCAGCCACAATAGCTCTTATTTTATCTGTTTTCTTTGGCTATTCTTCTAGATAAGAGTCTATCTGGGGAAAAAAGTTTTCTTGTAAAAGGTTTAACTATAACCTAGAAAAATTACCCTGAGTCCAAGCAGAGAGAACACTCCAACAGAGTTGTAATGAATAAACAAAATAACCATCAATTATAGCAGACCACAAAGAATTTGGGTGGCAGGAAGTACTCATCAGATGCTTCAAATAACTTTAGAGTCTGTATTAATGAGAAAGCATTATCAGATTACATAAAGGAGGTGTGTGCAAAGTTCACAGCACTTTGTACCCTGGTTATAAAACTAGGACAAGGAAGACTTTAAAGTGTCAATAAAAAGTTCTGCACTTTGCCAATTTCACTCACAAAATTATAGTATCTTTGTCCACCACTTTGCCATCAACCCAATTCAGATGCCCAACTTGGAGTCTCTTACATGAAATTTATTATACTTGGGTTTGGGAGAAAAGATGGGTTTAAAATAAAATTTGTGATGGCCTCTTCCAAATTCTACTTCATATGACACCTCATAATCTGATCAGCTTGAGCCTTTGTTTTGTCTCTTGCTTCTCTATTTTAAACCTAAGAGAAGGTCCTTGTCAAGCCAAAAATTTAGAGGGAAAATATTTAGTTCCCCTAGTCATGAAATTAATAAAGTCAGTTTAATTTGTCCACAGTTTGTTGAAAAGAAAGAAGAGAAACTTATCAAAGAAGTTGAGGCTTAGTTTCAAGATCTTCAAATAGCAAAAAGTCAGCAATAAAATTGGAAAGGTGCATTTCACCTCACTCTCCAAAAAAACGTAATTTACTGGTCAGATTTACAGGAGGGAGAGCTAGCAAATGGGACAAAATTGAGCACTCAAGCGAAGCCATATATCCCAGGGATGGGAAGAAGTAGGAAGAGACTGACTGTTTTGTCTTTAGCACTAACTTCAGTGTAGAAATGTGTAATCATAAGATTTATCGTTCTTTTTTCCAAAGAGATATCAACGCGATTGAAGAAAAATAATCAGTCATTTAAAATTGTGTTATATTTTGATAATAAAAGAATAATAATATACTAATAACATGCTATGAAGTATATACCGTCTAATATGGGAAACATAGGCTCAAAAAGGATTTTAAATTTACTTTGAATTTTTTTGTTTTCCAAATCGTAATGTCAATTTATTTTTTAATATTTTTTTAATTTTTAATTACAGTTAACATACAATATTATATTAGTTTCAGTTTTACAACATAGTAATTTGACCTCTATACAATTTGCAAAGTGATCACCCTGATAAATCTAGTATCCATCTGATACCATACATAGTTATTATAATATTGTTGACTATATTCCCTATGCTGTACTTTACATCCCTGTGACTATTTTGTAACTGTCAATTTGTACTTTTTAATTCCTTCCCCATTTCACCCATCTCCCCAATCCCCCTCACATCTGGCAACCATCAAAATATTCTCTGTATCTATGCATTTGTCTCTGTTTTGTTGTTCATTTATTTTGGTTGTTAGATTCCACATACAAGTGAAATCATGTGGCATTTGTCTTTCTCTGTCTGACTTATTTCACTCAGCACAATACCCTCTAGGTCTACCATTAAACAATTGTTTTCTTAATAGAGTTCATTACATTTATTCTGTTTAACTTTCCCTTATTTGTGTTAGTGATATATTTAAAGTGTCAAGATATTTTTAAAACTTGATATTGTGATCTAACATGTATACTATTCCAAGCTTTTTCATTTAAAATTTTGATATGCTTTCTACATATTTACCCAATTTGATAGTAAACTCATTGACAAGATCAGGGTGAATTATAGAATCTTTCTATATTGATTATCACTAACAAATAGTCTGTTTTAAATGTAAGTTTCATGATTATTCAGGTATGGTGAAGCCAACAGATCAGGACATAACCTCCATTGAAGAACTACTTTGTTATAGTAACAAACTCACAGTTCCCAAGAGGAGGGGGCACAGCACACCATGCAGGGCCACATAGGGAAGCATCAGGGTCAGTCAGGAGGCAGAAAGAGTAATGCAAAAGTGTGGACAAAGACTTTATTGTGGTTGTTAATGGAAGGAATGGGTAAAGTTGGGTAAGCAGCTAAGCAGGGTTCGGATTGCATAGTTTGAATAATTTCGGCAGGCTCTGGGCTACAGGGTCTTCCCTAGTTATCTGGTACCTGACCCTGAGGTGATTTAGGATAGGGGGTGGGTGGGAATATGGATTTGGGATTGGTTGGTTTACATATCAAAAATGAGCTTGCAGGCAAGTTGTTTGCTATTTCTAAGAATTAGCTGGCCCTGGGAGGGAGCCAATGGTCAGTTAGACCCAGATACCAGATCATCAAGAATACAGAAAATAAGATAATATACTTAATACTATGCTCAACTTGTCTGTAAAGACAATGCCCTGCTCTGACTTAACTATACCAGGCCTGTGGTATTCACTTAGCCATTGACCTGTGTTTTTTCTTCTTGTTAAAAAGCAGATTCCTAATACACACTCTAGATCTTCTGAAGTTAAGAAACTGCAGGAAGCAAGAAGGGAACAGTATGGAGGTGGAGGGATGGCAAACAAACCTATGTAGAAACCTTTAGCTTGAAGAACGACCAGGAAACACAGGCATTGTGGGAGCCCCCATGCCAGCAGGGACAGCCCTGCAGAAAGCCATATTTGCTAGTTCCTCAGGGAGAAGAATTTGACTTTCAATTGCCTGACTTTTCTTAGTAAAATCTTTCCTGACAAACTAGAATATCATGCTTTCAAGCCATAGCACTGGGGTAAGTTTTCTAGATTTTCAGGCAGAAATGTGAACAAAGAGAAGTGTCAACACTCTGAATATTCATCTGTGCTCTCAGAGCAACAGAACTGCTGACACAAGGGTTACAATCCAAATCATTTTGTCATAAGAATAAGGCTGACAGAGCCTGAAAGGACAAGACCTGCTTGGAACCCCTGCTGACATTCCAGTTTCTCTTCTCACTGACTCTTTCAACTACATGGATATCTCTGCAAAAAACACAGCCACAGGCAAGAAAGGATGGAGCTCAGATTATCTCCTTTTTCATCTCCTTTGAGTAAATTCCCTAAAATCTGGAAAAGCAGAAAAGAGTAGCCGGAATAAACACCATGATCACCCCCCCACCTGCAGCTTTCTTTAGACCTGATCCCTTGAGTTACTGGCCACTCTAAGAGAGCGAGGAGAGGCTGGGCTGCACACTAGTTCCCACAATATGGCTTCTGGGAAAGCTTAGCTGGTGTTTCCTGCCTGACTCTCTCACCTTCCACCTAAAATCCTGGTTGCACTGAGGCTCCAGGGAATATGCTGTCAAAATTTCTTTTTTCTTCCTAAACTCATAAACCTACATATCTGGAGTGAAGAATGCTCACTGGCAAGTCCTCATAAGATTTCCCTCCCTCTCAGCTCTCCCAAGTCCATATAGTTAAACTGGCAGTGAGATGCTTCAAATTGCAAAAGAACAAAATCCTATCCTAAGGTTTGGGGAAGGGTGGGGTGGAGGAGGTAAAAAAGTATAAGTGCATTTATTTACTAAGTCAACTCCTTTGCTTCCTCAGAGCCAAGGTAGATGTCACACTAGGAAATAGCATTGCATCTTTACGTGGCAGCTAAGCATATAGCTTTGCACTCAGACAGGCTGGGTTCAAATTCCATCTGATCTACTACTTGTGTGACTTTGCACAAGTTATTCATCTCTTATTTCCACATCTCAGGAGTTGGAACAAATAATATACCCACCTCAGAGGGTGATGTGAGGGATCCATGAAATCAGGTGTGTTAATGATGCACTTAGCAAAGTGTCTGGTGCACAAATTCCCCCTCATGTCAGATGGGACAAAGGAGACTTCTATGGCCTGCTCCGTGGGAAGTCCCAGGGCCCAGAGTACTCTCTGGACAGGTGCACGTGGGCCTGGAAGTTACCAGGAAATGATCCCCCTGCTACCCCTCTATTATGCACTCACATCCCAAAAAGTCTTGTGACAATAGTGGAGATGAAATCTGCAGTAAGAGAAACCCAAAAGGTTTGTGTCATCCAGCAGCTGTGCTGCATGAGACCAGATACCTTGCCTGTCATGTCAATACTGCAGCCCAGTGTTTTAGTGTTCAAATTGTCACTAGTCAGTGAGCCTAACTGTCCTAGTGTTTCAACCATGTCTTTTATTTTCTGTGTTCTGATGCTTAGACATCTGTCATCTTGCTCACTCTAGAGGGACTGCCCTTCCCAGGTTTAGCCATTTCCTAGAGAGAGTAAACAATTCACCTGCCAGTGCACTTCACAAATACAAACCAACAAATTCAGAGCCCATACGCCAACTGTGTCCTTCATCACACTCTCACACTCTGATCTACTCTCCATGTGCCCTAATGACCCCAGGGACAGGTAACAGACAACCAGGAACAGCCCCTCTGCCCCAAACCCCACTGAAATTATTGACACCAGTCAATCCTAAGCCTGCTATCTTGCCTCACCTGTTCCTCTCTGTGGAAACCACAATAAAGGCTCTTCTCCACAGTTCCTTTCCTGCTCCCTCTGCCTCCTGACTGACCCCAGTGCTTCTTCGTGTGGCCCTGGGGCATGGCATAGCCCTTCCTCTTGGGAATTGTGAGCAACAAACTATCTTTTCAATGACCATTATCTCCTGATCTGTTGGTCTCACCATACCTAAATAATAATCAAACCTATATTAAAACAGCTGGGCACTGAGAATTTAAATGAGAAAAAAACAGCTCCTCAGGACATTAAGCACTTGGCCAGCCAGTCAGCTACCCTGAGATAATTTCTAGAGGGCACATCAGCATTAATAAACTGACTCACAAGTGTACTGTGAGTCATCTCAGGATTCCCCACCTGGCAGAATGTAAACTTGCTTCACTTCCTCTAAAATAGACAAAACCCTCTAGTAGAGATGAGGGCTGGTCCACACAAGTTGAGGCTCACTGCCATGTGCACATGCTTACCACACAAAGCACTATGTTTGTGCGGCGATGGAGAGAGGCCAAAAGCAAAGACCTCAGAAATGTGCGTCAATGATGTGTTGTCTGGTGCTTTCTATGAGGATTAATGACTTTATTTTTCTATCTAATATTTAACCCTTCAATATGATGATCAAGAAGTCTTCCAGTTCAGAAAGATTGTGGAAAGAGAGAGTCAAAGAGAGACAGAGAGAAGAAGAAGGAGGAGGAAGAGGGAGGAAGAGGGAGGAAGAAAGGAAAAAGGAAGGGAGGAAGGCTAAAAGAAGAATTACGGAAGAGTAGGTAATTTGACAAATGAAATTGAGGGGAAATAACTTTAAAGCTTACATTGAACAAGATTGATTAATGTGATAGTTTGGTAGGGCTGCCATAACCAAATGCCACAGATTTGGTGGCTTAAAAAACAGAAATGTATTGTTTTACAGTTCTAGAGGCTAGAAGTCCAAGATGCAGAGTCAGCAGATTTGGTTTCTCCTGAGGCCTGTCTCTTTGTCTTGCAGATGACTTCCTTTTCGTTGTGTCCTTACATGGTCTTCTCTCAGTGTGCACATCCCTGGTTATCCCCTTATAAGGAGAAGGAATCTGTGTACAAAACTCCTCTGCTTATAAAGACATTACTCAGATTAGATTATGAGCCATTAAGTTAAAATGCCTCCTTTTAACTTAATCACCTCTTTAAAGGCCCTACTCTAAATATAGTAACATTCTGAAGTACTGGGGGTTAGAACTTAAAGATATGAATTTGGGGGGGACACAACCCAACCCATAACAATTAATAACTTTAACTTAGCAGGTCAGTATATTGGCAGAGGCCTGGGTTTGATTCCAACTTCATCCATTTATAAGATGTGTGACCTTTTGGCAATTTATTACCCTCTCATTGTTTCATTTTCCTCCTCTGTGTTGTTGTGAGGATAAAAAAGGCATGTACAGTAGTGACAGGGAATCATTACTATCATTATAAGTATTATTTTAATGGAATTTAGTCCTGCCCTTAGTGAGCTGGATCACTTATACTCACCAACTATGAGAAAAAGCAACACCAAAATGAAAGATAACTCCAAATAAGCTAAAATGTCAATTTATATCAGAAATGCATTATCTTATTTTGAGCATACAGAAAGATAAAATTTTAAGTAATACAAAATCAATTTGTCCTGCATTCACTAGATGTTGAACAACATGTAAAGATCATCAGCTTGAGATACAATATCTGGTTTGAGAATCCAACATGGCAGAGTAGATAAACACAGTGCCTGTCTCCTCCCAAGACCACATTAAAATTACAACTGAAATATAGAGCACTTAACGTGGAGAACCATCCGAAGTCCAGATGAACAGAAGTTTTATAACTAAGGATATAAAGAAGAAGCCACATTGAGACTGGTTGGACGGTGGGGACATGGAACAGGCAGTACCGCACTTACATATAGTGTTTGAAAATCAGGAGGGCTATCTCAGCCATGGAGGTCCCTACCAGAGGAGTGAGGGACACCAGTCCCACACTGGGCTTTCCAGCCCTGAGTATCAGAGCCAGGAAGAGGAGCCTCCACAACATCTGACTGTGAAAAACAGTGAGGATTCCCACCACCAGGTGGAGCAGAAGGCTGCAGGAAACCCACGCTTCTTCATAAAGGGCCCACATACAAACTCACTTGCATGCAGGCTCTCACCCTGCTCTCTCGCAGAGGAACAGTGACCCAGGAGGTGTCAGAGACATACAGGGAGAGACTGAGTTGTGTAGCTGAGGGTGAAAACTTGAGGGACTATCACCATTTTCCTTGCATGGGATCCTTCTCTTGTGTGGTCAGTGGGCAAGCACCATGTTCCCTGTGTTCAGCCTTCCCACCACGTCCATGGCAAAATCTGAATCTGCATTGGCCTGGCAAACTCTGTTCACTACAATTTGCTCCATCCTGGTGATTCCCTGGGGCCCTGCCATACCCAACTCACTCAATACCTGAGGCACTTTCTCAGGGAACAACCAGCACCACTCATATTGCAGTCTTTCTTAACCAAGTCTCAGGGGTCCATGGGCCCCGGGTGGGCAGCAGCTGACCTTGGTGTGCTCTGAGACTTTTGCTGAGTAGGCTCAACACTGGCACCAGACCAGAATCTACATTAACCTGGTGAGAACTCATCCCACCTTAGTGACTCCCTGAGACCTTACCCAACTCCTGTACTGCAGGAAGCTTTATCAGTGGCTGAGCCTCAGGGGAGCCAGCAGATGGCAGCAGACCTCAGGGTGTACTGGGCTTTTTGTGGAGCTATCCCAGGCCCGATCCTGGTGGCAGCAGTCCCCAGTTCACAGCGTGGTCTCTTCCACATTCCTCCTGGACCAGCACAGACAGCAACCAACTAGGAATTGTTTTGTAGCTCCTACCATGTAGTTGTCAGCCAGTCATGGGAAGTGGCTGACTGGGGCCTTCACAGCGGCCCCTCCCAAGAGATCCCAGAAAAAAATACATGGAGGTCAGATTCAGATTACAGCAGAGCACCACCCAATTAGCCCCACAAGTGGCACAGCCAAAAGGCATTATCAGCAGGCAACAGAGCCCACTAGAGTGAATTCCACTCCACACACACACAGCAGAGGTAATCCCCCCCACACAGCAGCCTGTAAGTAGATGACAAGGCCAAACACCACAGCCAGTCATACTGGGGGTCAGTCTGACTCACTGATATGCCAACAACAATCAAGGCTCAACAATAACAGGAGGGTACAAACAATGCATACAGGGGACACCCCTGAAGCACCCAGCACAGGTGACCAGGAAGACTGTGCCACTGGGTCTCAAGGGCACCTACTACATAAAACCACCAAGCCCAGATTGGGAGGTGTATCAGATCTACTTAATAGATAGACACAAACACAGAGAAGCAGTCAAAATGGGAAAACAAAGAAATATGCCCCAAATGAAGAACAGGAGAGAACTCTAGAAAAACAACTAAACAAAATGGAGGCAAGCCACCTACCAGATACAGAGTTCAAAAGAACGGTTATAAGGCTGCTCAAGAAATTGAGTGAGAACTTCAACAAAGAGAAAGCAAGCATAAAAAAAGATATAGAAACCATAAAAAAGAACCAGTCAGAAGTGACAAATACAATAACTGAAATGAAGAATGCATTAGAAGGAATCACCAGCAGACTAGATTATGCAGAGAATCAAATCAGCAATTTAGAAGACAAAGTAGCAGAAAACACTCAATTGGAACAGCAAAAAGGAAAAAAATACAAAAACTTAGGATACTTTAAGAAACCTCTGGGAAAAGATCAAGTGTAATAACATTTGTATCATAGGGGTACCAGAAGGAGAAGAGAGAGAGCAAGGGATTGAGAACCTATTTGAAGAAATAATGACTGAAAACTTTCATAACCTGACAAAGGAAATAGCCATACAAGTTTAGGAAGCACAAAGAGTTACAAACAAGATGAACCCAAACAGGCCCATAACAAGACACATTATAATTAAAATGGCAAAGGTTAAATACAAAGAGAGCATCCTCAAAGCAAGAAGAGAAAGGCAACTAGTAACTTACAAAGGAGGTCCCATAAGATTGTCAGCTGATTTCTCAACAGAAACTTTGCAGAAAAGAAAGGCTTGACACGAAATATTCAAAGTGATAAAAATCAATGACCTACAACCAAGACTACTCTACCCAGCAAGGCTATCATTTAAAATTGAAGGAGAGATAAAGAGCTTCCCAGACATGAAAAAGCAAAAGGAGTTCATCATCACAAAACCAGTATTACAAAAAATGTTAAAGGGACTTTTTTAAGAAGAAAAATGTGTGAGGAGAACATAAAGATGAATAATAAAATGGCAATAAGTATGTATCTATCAATAATCACTTTAAATGTAAATGGATTAAATGTTTCAATCAAAAGATATAGGGTAGCTGAATGGATAAGAAAAAAAGACCCATACATATGCTGTGTACCAGAGACCTACTTCAGATGAAAATACACGCAGAGTCTGAAAGTAAAGAGCTGGAAAAAGATAGTTTGTGTGAATGGAGACAAAAAAAAAAAAAAAAAAAAAAAAGCTGGGTTAGTATAATTATATCAGACAAAATAGACTTTAAAACAAAAGCTGTCATAAGAGATAAGAGGGACATTACATAATGATAAATGGATCAATCTAACAAGAGGATATAACCCTTGTAAATATTTATGCACCCAACATATGTAGGCATATATACATACATAAAGTATGTATTGATAGACATAAACGGAAAGATCAACAGTAACAGAAGAATAGTAGAGGACTTTAACACCTCATTGACACCAATGGACATATCTTCCTGACAATAAATCAGCAGAGAAACAGCAGCCTTAAATGACACACTAGACTAGAAGGATTTAATTGATATTTTTAGAACATTTCACCCCAAAGCAACAGAATATACATTCTTTAAATGCACATCAAACATTTTCCAAGATAGACCACATGTTAGACCACAACACAAGTTTCAGTAAATTTGAGAAGATTGAAATCATATCAAGCATCTTCTCTGACCACAATCGTATAAAACTGGAAATCAATTACAAGACAAAAAACTGAAAAGAACACTAACACATGGAAGCTAAATAACATGCTGCTAAATAATGAATGGGACAACAAAGAAATTAAGGAAGAAATCAAGATACCTTGAGTCAAATGAAAATGAAAACACAATAACCTAAAGTCTATGGGACACAGTGAAAGCAGTCCTAAGAGGGAAACTCATAGCAATACAGGCCTACCTCAAGACAACAAGAAAAATCTCAAATAAACAATCTAACCTTACACTTAAAGGAACTACAAAAAGAACAAGAAACACAGCCCAAAGTGAGTAGAAGGAAGGAAATAATTAAGATCAGAATGGAAATAAATGAAATAGAGCCTTAGAAAACAATTTTTTAAAAAGACAATGAAACCAAGAACTGGTTCTTTGGAAAGATAAACAAAATTGATAAATATTTAGCCAGACTCATCAAGAACAAAAGAGAGAGGACCCAAATAAATAAAATCAGAAACGAAAGAGGAGAAATGACACCACAGAAATACAAAGGATTATGAGAAAACATTATGAAGAATCATATGCCAACAAATTGAGCAAGCTGGAAGAAATGGATAAATTCCTAGAAACATACAATCTTCCAAGACTGAATCAAGAAGAAACAGAAAATCTGAATCAACCAATTACTACTGAAAAAATCAAATCAGTAATCAAAAAACTCCCAACAAACAAAAGTCCTGGACCAAATGACTTCACAGGTGAATTTTACCAGAGTCAAAGAAGATTTAACACCTATCCTCTTAAACCATTCCAAAGAATTCAAAATGAGATAAAGCCCTCAAGCTCATTTTACAAAGTCACCATTATCCTGAGTCCAAAACCAGACATGCACGCGCGCGCACACACAGTCTGACAATTAAGTTCACGAACTAGTTGTACCGATGTTGCTAAATTTTTTTGATATCAGAGTGATTATTCATTATGAATTTGTACCAACTGGACAAACAGTTAACCAAGTTTACTATTTGGAAGTGCTGAAAAGGCTGCATGAAAAAGTTAGAAGACCTGAACTTTTTGTCAACAATTCAAGGCTCTTGAATCATGACAATGCACCAGCTCACCTGGCACTGTCTGTGAGGGAGTTTTTAGCCAGTAAACAAATCACTGTGTTGGAACACCCTCCTTACCTGATCTGGCCCCCAATGACTTCTTTATTTACCCGAAGATAAAGGAAATATTGAAAGGATGATATTTTGATGACATTCAGTACATCACAAGTAATACAACAACTCCAATAGCCAATCCAGAAAAAGAGTCCCAAAATTGCTTTGAAGGGTGGACTAGGCTCCGGTATCAGTGCATAGCTTCCCAAGGGGAGTACTTCAAAGGTGACTGTAGTTATAATCAGCAATGAAGTATGTAGCACTTTTTCTAGGTTGAGTTCGTGAACTTAATTGTCTGACCTCGTGCGTGCACGCGCACGCACGTGCATGCGCACACACTAATATCCCTGAGGAACATAGATACAAAAATCCTCAACAAAATATTAGCAAAGTATAGCAATACATTTAAAAAATCATGCACCATGACAAAGTGAGATGTAAGGTGGATTCAATATCCACAAATCAATTAATGTGATACACCACATAAACAAAATGAAAGATAAAAACCATATGATTATATCAATAGATGCAGAAAAAGTGTTTGACAAAACCCAGCATCCATTTATGATAAAAACTCTCAGCACAGTGGGAATAGAGGGAAGATACCTCAAGATAATAAAGGCCATATACGACAAACACACAGTGTTGGCAAGGACAAGGAGAAAAGGGAACCCTCGCGCACTGTTGGTGGGACCGCAAATTAGTGCAGCCACTATGGAAAATAGTTTGGAGTTTCCTCAAAAAAATAAACATAGAACTACCTGATGACCCAGCAATTCTACTTCTGGGTATTTATCTAAAGAAATCCAAAACACTAATTCAAAAAGATACATGCACACTTATGTTCATCGCAGTAGTATATACAATAACTAAGATAGGGAAGCCACCCAAGTGCCCATCAACAGACATTGGGTAAGGAAGTTGTGGTACATAGATACCATGGAATATTACTTGGCTATAAAAAAGAATGAAATCTTACCATTTGCCACAACATGGATGGACCTAGAGGATATGCTAAGTGAAATAAGTCAGACAGAGAAAGACAGATACCATATGATCTCACTTATATGTGGAATCTAAAGATCAAAACAAACAAACAAACAAAATAGAAACAGACTTATAGACACAGAGAACAAACTAATGGTTGCCAGAGGGGACAGTGGTTGGGTAGCTGGGTGAAAAAGGTGAAAGGATTAAGAAATACAGATTAGTAGTTACAAAATCATCACGGGAATGTAAAGTACAGCATAGAGAATATAGTCAATAATGTTGCAACAACTATGTATAGTGCCAGGGGTGTACTAGACTAATTGGGTTATCACTGCATAAGTTATATAAATATCTAAACACTATGGTATACATCTGAAACTAATATAAAATAATATTGACTGTCAATAGTAACTGAAAAAGAAATAAATAATTTTTTAAAACCATACATTCAAATAATAAAGTATTAATCTTACAAAACAAAACAAAACAAAACAGAATATCACCTTGAGAGGAGCAATGTTTTTAGCCCTTAACGGGGTCTCACAGTCTCAGTTCAGTGAATACACGTAACTATTTTACCCAAAAGCTTGGGGACATTTACTAGTCCAACTAAGCAAGACTTTTGGCATAATATTGAGGAGGCTGGACTACAATGCATATGTAACTAACAAATTAATTGTACTGGACATAATTAGGAAAGCAATAGGATGCAAAAGAGGCGGGGGCAGTTAACATGCATCTTAGATAATAAGGGCATTTGAGAAAGAATTTGCAGGTCTTTATCCAGCATCATCAGCACAGATATTGAATCTGTGGACATAAGTCTCCCTATCACTAGGGAGCTCTGCTTTTCCTTGTAGGGCAAAGACTCTCATCTGATCTCCACCCAGGCGCAAAAGTGGCCCCAGTGTTTTCAGGACTTACGATCTTCAAAAAGATATTTAAATTCTCTATGTTTCAGTTTCTTCAACTTTAAAATAAAAATGATAATATCTTCTTTGCAAGGTTATTGTGAAAATTAACAAAAAGGTATAGAAAGCACTCAGCAATGACAGATATTTTTATCATTATTGTTATTATAATTACTATACACAGCTTACAAAACACAGATCCCCTGATGCAGAGCACACTGTACATCAGACATAAACATTCTGGTCTCTTTTGCAAATTGGGAACTTAGCTTTCTGGTGTATATCCTAGACTCTTGTGAATTTCGTTAGGTCAGTCAGTATGATAAGTTCTGAAACACTAGTAAAACTAAACTTAAATATATGTAAAATGGAGGATCAGATTCTGGAACGTCATCCTGTGGTACTGTCATCATCCTATGGCCACCAGGCTGCCCTGAGAGTACTGCCCTATCCTAGCCCACTACTTACAACATATGAAGGCTGGAAGGTCAAGGGTGTGAGGTAAAGCAGTTATGTTTTCATCCTGACTCATAACACTTAGAATATTTGGTGAGACCAGATGAAGGAAATTATTATAATTGCTTTCATTTGAAAATACTTGTAAGTGTAGCTCATCACTTAATTCTAGTATCAACTTTGTGGATGTAGAGGCAACACTGAATCACTGTCTTTTTTTAATAAAAATAAAAACTAAAATTTTGAGAAGTTAAAACTCTTGCCCCAAAAGATAAAAACATCCATTTATAAAATAAATAAGTCATGGGGATGTAATATACAGACAGTATGGTGATTATAAATAATAACACTGTATTGCATATTAAAGTTGTTAAGAGAGAAGATCTTAAAAGTTCTCATCACAAGGAAAAAAATTTTATAACTATGTATGTTGATAGATGTTAACTAGACTTATTGTGGTGATCATTTCCCAATATACACAAATATCAAATCGTTGTACACTTGAAACTAGTATAATGTTGTATGCTAATTATAACTTCAATAAAAAAAAAAAAAGAATAAATAAATAAATAAATAAATAAATAAATAAATAAATAAATAAAAGGCTTGCCCCAAATTATACAGTTTTTGTCAGGTGGAGTCAGATTTTATATAGATCATTGCACCATACCTCTTGCAAAATAATACAGGATTACATTTATACAAGACTTCACCAACGTTTTTAGTACTCCTGTTTTAGAGGAAATCTTTCCCTTGCAATTGTTTCTGATCATGCAGTAAAACATTTTAATGACCAATGAGACTTCATATTGTAAAAAAGAGTAGAGAGAGCAACATATATAATAGTAAATTGGAAAAATTAGGCTAACCCCTTGATCTTAAAAAGATGTCTGGCAATGGCTATATAGTTCTTAATGAACCAATCTTGCCACAAATAACAACTATAACCTCTGGATGAAATATAAAAACAACTACCAAGACACTAAAAAACAAACAAAAGCAGGA
Organism: Rhinolophus sinicus; assembly: GCF_057876585.1. Lineage (NCBI taxonomy): Eukaryota > Metazoa > Chordata > Mammalia > Chiroptera > Rhinolophidae > Rhinolophus > Rhinolophus sinicus. The sequence goes on along the minus strand of NC_142507.1, from coordinate 21,752,843 downwards.
AAATACTAGAAGGGGATTGACACAAGGAAGAAGGGAAGACAAATAGATAAGTCTCTCGTTTTTATGGTTTTTAAACTGAGGGGCGGTCCCAGTCTGTATCATGTGGCTAAACCTGGGATTAAAAAATTTTTTTGTTTTCAAGTCTTAGTGGTTTAAAGAGTAAGAGACTGAGATTGGGCAGAACTAGCAGCTGGAAAGTGAGGAGGAAATTCTCAAAAAGGAGAAAGTCAGAGACTGAATTCTGTGTATAAACATGTCTCAGACCCCTCACCAACCTCTGAATCATCCTTGTACAGCCAACTCCAGACTGGAGGGAAACAGGGAAGACAGACTTTGCAGATGAGGTTCAACAAGTTAACTGCCTGCCAAATCAAAACATCAATGCTTTTTGTAATAACAGCAGAATCCACAATCTATATAATATCTCACAATAGACAGGACACATTCCAAAATTATTTGACATACACAACAGGAAAGCTTTTAAACTTTAAATTATGTTGCATATTTAAAAGAAAAGACCATTAGCATATACTAACTCTGAGATGATCCAGAGGTTAGAATTCATAGACAAATATTTTAAAGCTACATTTGTGACTATGCTCCAAGACATAAAAGAAATAGGCTCATAATTAATACAAAGAGAGAGAATCTAGGCAGAAAGATAGAAACCACAGAAAAAAGAACCAAATGGAAATTCTATGACTGACAAAGATTGTACTTGGAATTATAAATTCACTGGATGAGTTTAGGAGCAGGTTAAGGATGTCAGGATAAAAAAAGATAAAAATAGAAATTATCCAATACGAAAAATATTTAATAGAATCCAATATAAAACATATTTTTTATAATATTTATTTTAAAATATTTTAAGAAATCAACAGAACCTCAGGGAACTAAGAGATCCAAAGTTGAAAGCAGGATTTACCAAGTCACAAATACTAGTGGTCATACATAGTTGTTCCGAGATGATCTGTTAGCCAATGCCCCCAAAATAGAATTATCCCCCATTCACGTGTAGACAAAAACTCTGAACGACTTTATTAAATATAATACATACAACCCCCAAATTTCCAGTAATGCTAAGAAATCAGGTCATAATGATAAGATAAGCTTGATAATGCAGACCGTGTGAAAGTAAAGAATATATTATTTCTTGGAAATACATGAAGCTTCAAGAATTAAAAGCCCCCTGAAGGACATGGACTTAAAAGTATTATTGCTGTAGAAGAAAAACTGAATTATAAATAGGGACTCAGCCTTTTTATAGAAGCGTGCATTTAAAACCTTGGACGGCACAATGGGTTCTGACTAAGAATCAATTGCGTGACAACCAGATTCTGCAACCTCAGCTAGTCTGAGGAGGTAGTCTTTTTCTGTTAGGTCTTATAAAACTCTCTGCATCTCTAGGAAGACACCCTCAGAAAAATATAAGAAATCAATCGATCTATGGCATTGGCACATTTGTAACTGGCATGAGTAAGGGTAATCAGTCTTGAAATTATTGCTATACTTTTGTGCATTTTTTCCCGCTTTTTAAGGTATTTGAAACATTAAATAAATGACATTTGTGATTTTATTTAATGCTTGGAAGTGTTTAAATAAGTTTAAAATTGATACTTAAGCATTGGGGTAATTTAATTTGTTGAATGTAAATTTTGATTTATTCATCTTAAGTAGCATGTAAATGCTTAGAGGAATATCAGTCATTTATGTTTAATGTTTGAAGTAATATTAATCATTTAAATAAATTATAACATTAAAGGATAAACATTAAATAAAAAAATAAGTAGTTGCTTGTGTTATTCTGTTTGTGGAGAAGAATCCAGTCAACAGTTTATTGTGAAGTTCTATAGCAAATGTGGACAAAACCTAGAAGGAAAAGGATATTTTATGCGTATTTCCATAATATCATATTGTAGATGACTCAAATTCCAATTTAAAATATTTTTAACTTTAGTGTTCTAAGTTCCATTTTCAACAGATCCAATTTAATCCAGTTTTGATGAGAGAATAACATAATATTGTCTCAACAACTAGAGCTACAGATCAAGGAAAAAGGTCATTTTTGCATTCCTGGCTGACATTCATGCCCCACAAGAAACACGTTTGATGTTCGATCATTTTTCTTTTGAATGGCCATATCTAAGCTCATCTGTCAGGTTGGCAAGGGGCCCACACACAAGGTAATAACCAAGTTTCAGTGAAAATAGATACCAAAACTAGAAGGCCAAAAAGACAGTTCCTTAAAACTGGCTGCAAATGTTATTTCTCCCTACACATATATATGTTTTTCATAATTCTTTTACCTTTATTTGCTCATTTCCAGAATACTGTAATCAGTTACTTGGTTCCTTAGCAGTATCCAAAAGTGACTGATAAGTGAGAAAGTTTTTAGTGTCAGAAACGTAAATTTTAAGATGACTTATTTACATGTATTAATTTACTGGAATCATTATTCTCTTTGATGGTCAAATTGCCCTCTATAGATGCCTCCTGCGTCTTTTGGAGATTACCTAGTGGTTTTTTTAATTGTGGTAAAGTATACATAGCATGAAATTTACCATTTTAACCATTTTTCAGTATACAGTTCAGTGGCATTAAATATGTCCACATTGTTGTGCAACCACCGCCATCACCCATCTCCAGAACACTTAATCTTTCCAAACTGAAACTATACCCATTAAACACTAACTGCTAACTCTCTACCCCCACTCCTCGCAGCCCCTGGCAACAATCATTCTACTCTGTCTCTGAATTTGACTACTGTAGCTACCTCATATAAGTAGAGTCATACCATATTTGTCTTTGTGGTATTGGATTATTTTATGTAGCATGCCTCCAGAGTTAACTCATGCTGCAGCATGTATCAGAATTCCACTGTTTTTGAAGCTGAATAATATTCCATTGTATGTATATACCACATTTTGTTTATCCATTCATTCATCAATGGATACTTGGATTGTTTGGTGGAAGACCTTTTAGCAACTGTGAATGATTTTGCTATGAACATGGTTGTACAAATATGTTTGAGTCCCTATGTCCAATTTTTTAAAGAATGAACCCAAAAGTAGAATTGCTGAATCATATGATAATTCTGTTTAATATTTTAAGGACTCACCATACTGTTTTCCATAGCAGCTATACCATTTTACATTCCCACCAGCAGTGCACAAGGGTTCCAATTTCCACATCCTCACCAGCATGTATTAATTTCTGGGTTTCTCTCTCCTTTTTTGTAATAATAGTCATCCTAAAAAGTGATTTTTGCATTCCTGGCTAAGATTCATTCCCCACAAGAAACATGTTTGATGTTCTATCATTTCTTTTGATTGTCCACATCTAAACTCATCTGTCAGACTAGCAAAGGGTCCCCTCATAAGGGAATGGGGACTACTTCATGAGTGTGGGATGTCCTTTTGTGGGGATGAAAAGTTCTTAGAACTAGTTCTTAGAACTTAATTGTATAGACCTCAAAATCAGACTGTTAAAAATAATAATAATAATAATAACAATAATAATAATCAGCAGGATGTCATTTTAGCATTTTATCAGATCCAGGTCACTTGTTTCATCCGCAATGCAGAACTGAACCCTAATGGCTTCCATGGCTAAAGTGAAAATTTCTCACTCAGAATTTGATCAGTGTTTCCCCTATCATGGAATCAAAGTAATTAAAAAATAATAAGTATAATTTTTGCCTAACAAACTAGCAAAATTTTAAAATTACTAATAGCCGGTATCGGTAACGTGTGGAGCAGCGTACTCTTGTGCCATGATGGTAATAGAACAAATAAGATCAGCTTCTCAGGGGGTAGTCGGCAATATGTAATCAGGTTTTTAATATGCATACCCTTTTACCCAACAATCTGACTTCTGTGAATTTATCTTAAGGAAATACCTGGAAAGGCATACAAAGTTATATGTACAAATATATTCATTATGATGTTATTCATAATAGTGAAAAAAATGGAAAGCATGTTTTCTCAATTCTCAATAGAGAATTCATTGAATAAATTAGAATACAGCCAAGCAATGGAATGTTGCTATGAAGATTTTAAAATAATCATAAAGATCAATATTCATTATAAAGTAAAAGGCCCATATATGTTACATTTAATAAAAAAGATTATAAAACAGCATGTATAACGTGATCACGTTTTTTACATATGCATGATAAAATATAGCAAGGTGCACATCAAAATGTTAATAAGATTTCTCTCTGGGTGGTGGTAATTTTCATTTTTATTTTACACCTTTTTATATTGTCCAGATTTATTTCTATTAATGTGGTATTTTTATTACAAGAAAAAATAAAGTTTTATTTTGAGAAACAGTCTATTAAAGAAAAATAAAAGTGAAAAAAAATTTTTTAACTTTCAGTACAAAGGTACCTAGGGACTTGGCTTGGGTTGGATGTCTAAGCTGAATTGATGGACTCTGGTCACTGGATTCCCACACTGTCAATCAAAACTCCTCTAGAGGAAGGGGGATTATTCATCATGAGCCAGGCAGCCACCCCAATTGTTGTCTATTATGCAACTTCAGCAAGTTTATCAACACAGTGAAGGCAACTCTTAGTCCTCTAGGTTTAGGCCAGGAGCACTAATCGTGGTTACACATTAATAACACTTTGAAGCTACAAAAAAATTCTACTACCACCACGCAACCCACCAAGATTCTGATTTAATTAGTTGGGAGTAAGGTCCAGACGTTTTATATTTTAAAGACTCCGGGTGATTCTAATATGCAACCAGGGTTGAGAATACTGGTCTAGGCCCAGAGTAAGACATTTTTGCTCTGGCATTAGCCTCTGTGTAATTGAGAACAGAGGTTCTCAAATATGGGGAACAAGTTAGAAATGCAAATTCCATGGCTTCAACCCACACATTCTGATTTAATAGGTTTGGGGTAGGGCTCAGGAATCTGAATTTTTAACAAGCACATCCCAGGTGATTCTGATAAAACTGATAGAAGACCTACTGGGATAGAAAAAGATCTTCTAACAAAGGATTGCACATCCAACAAGATACTTATAATAAAAGGTTTGGCATGCCTCGAATTAGATAGTCTCTAAAAAAGGACGAGGCCATCAGAAGTAGTTGTACCAAGAAACCTAATACTGAAAAGTATTTAGACTTCAAGAAGTTACTCCAACAGAGGTTATACCAACACTGGCCTTAGAATGATGCAGGATGGAAGTTTATTTTATTTCCTTTATTAAGCAAGTACGTAATTTAAGTCTACTAGAGTCCAACCCGAGCCAAAACTGTGTACAGTGTCAGATGGGTATTAAATTTATTGGTGGATCACTTCATAAATTATATAAATGTCTAGTCACTGCACTAATACAAAATAATATTGAATGTCAACTATAATTTTCAGGAACATAAAGTATAGCATAGGGAATATAGTCAATAATATTCTAACTATGTACAGTGTCAGATGGGTAACAGACTTATTGGGGTTATCACTTTGTGAGGTATGTAAATGTCTAATCATATGTTGTTTTGTACACCTGAAACTAATAAAAAAATAGTAAAATAAAGAAATATTTTTTTGAAAAAAGAAAAAAGAAAATTATGGGCCATTGCCTCACTAATATACTACATTCAAACAAACTCCTGTGAGGTCCCATCAAGAGACCCGAAGGAAGGAATGAATAAAGATGTGGTGAAAGAAGTAGGAAATCTGCAAAGCATGAAAAAAGTCCAGAAGATTTAGGATTGGTGAAGACCACAAAACTATATATATCCACATTTATTTACCAATAAATGGAACAGTAGGCCACATGGTAGAGCAATATTTCCCCTTTCGGCCCTCACCCTTGGGTATAAATATATCACAAAGCCAAACTGCAGAAAGTGAAGACCTAATGAAAGTAGGCTAGAAAGACATGTAGCTCTGATGCTTAGAGGAATTCTGGGCTTCTGGTCTCAAGACTTAGAGAAGACCATCCTCTTCAGCCAGATGCCTTTTGCTCAAGAAGCATCTCTGATGTGGCTGACCAGAGGTCAGACAAGGGCTAGAAGAAGGGAAGTCAGAAGAGAGCTTCTCAGAACTAGATACAGATCTTGTTCTGATGTGTCCACCCATTTTCCCAGAATAGCAAAAGATTAAAGCTTAGCACATGTTCTATGGAAGAACCTAAATTATGCATTTGTCTGGACTGCCCCTTGTGCAGTCTCTGTCTGAAAGCTAAGCATAGATTCAGGAGGAACTCATTGGATTTAAAGGGTGAGTATTTTAAAAGAATTTCTTTGAATCACATTTACTGGAAATATCTTCATTGTTCAAGTAATGGCCAAAGTTAAAGCGGTCAAGACGAGAATAAGGATTATGTGTTCTTCACTCACATATTTTTCCTTCCTAATTATCCCCAACATTTTGAAATAGAAAGCAAGGAAAAAATAATGTTTTTGCTTCACTCTTTCTCACCACCACACTCCCACGTCATCATTTGTTCTTCTACCTGAGATGAGACAGCATTCTGCAGAGGCTCTGAAACAGACTTTAGAACATGGATCAGTTTCTAGGTAAGTGCTCAGTATTGTTCTTTTACAGAACTTTCCTAAACCTTTGCTGATATAAGTCAGTCCCTTCCTTAGGGAAACACTTGACCACAAGTGCCATGAATCTTTTCTGTCTCAGAGCAGAGCAGAGCTTAGGATAAAAGGAATTCCTCAATGCTGTGCTAGTGTCCCTTCCTCCAAAGGAATGAGGTGCAAGAGGAATGTGTTTAGATTTAGTCCGTGTGTGTAGTCCTTCTATTCATCACTGCTCACTGCCACAAATGTTCTGTCCCCACTGCACTGCAACTCTGCAAGAGAAATTTAGCAGAATCACCTGCAACTCCAGAACTGTCTGATTTGCATTCCTCATAAACCAAGGGATTCAAGGACCAAATTTAAAAATACTCAAAATAATAGAAATCATCAGTGTAACACCGCACATCATGTGGGACCTTTTCCTGGTCTCCGGTTTGCTTTAGGGAAGTCATGATCAGTCCATGTGGGCTAACAATAAAGAAATGCGTCTTTCTGTCCAACGGGTGAGTCGCTCACAGTCCTGGATTCACATTCCAACTCTGGCACTGCCAGTGTGTGACCTTGGGAACATTGCTTATCCTCTAAATCTCAGGTGTCTCATCTGTAAAAGGGGACTGTGAACAGAATGCGTAGTTTCAATGTGAGGATTAAATAAAGTCACATGTATTAAACTGTTGTCATGGTACCTGGAACAATAAAACTGCTTGATAAATCATAGTTGTCGGTATATTATTACTGTTAGTTTATGATCAGCATTATTACTAGCCAGAGAATGGTATTTTCTAGAAAGAGTTGCCACAAAGAAGCATAGGGGGTGGGATCGATCTGCATCCCATCAAATCAAGTTCCCAACAGGAAATACATGATACATTCAAAAGGAGAATTGAAGAGAGACTAATGAAGAACCTATTTACCATGGTATGGACAGGGGTGAGGGTAACCAAAGGGGTAGAGCACTCCTGGGCTAGGAGCAAAAGCTACTACCACCTGTGTCCTGAAGGGGCCAGAGGAGAAAGGAACCCAGCTCTAAGAGAGGGCCGCCCAGCAGCAGCAGCTGTAGCTTGAGAGACACGCAGCCACTGTCAACTCAAGGCTGGACATGGAGGGCCCCACGGGCTGAATCAGCCAACCTGCCTCTCCTACCACTCCCAGTCTCAGTATCCTGCCAAAGTATTTTATTGGCCAAAACTCCACCAGAAGCCAGAGGGCTTCCCAGAGCAGAGTACCGGTAGGGAAGAGTGGAATGTGCGTCTGCAGGGACCAATGGAGGATCTTTGCAGAGGTGGGGGATTAGCCTTAACAGGAGGAAGGAACCTTCCTGTACTGAACTATGATGAGAGGAAGATGTCTGAGTAGAGATGGAGATGCTTGTGGGTGATGGGGTAGGAAGCTGAGTGAATTCTAGCATGATGTTTATTTTCTTGGGAAAGTTCATGGAGCTGCTAATTATGGGCAGAAGACAATATAGTGTAATTTTGAGAAATAAGAGGAAAGTTTGGAATCATTTTGGGATCATTTTGCAATAGTCACTAAGAAGTTATTTAAAGGATTGTCAGATAATGCTTAGGGTCTAATGATGTTAGCAACTACTGATCTTAATTTGTATGGAGTTTTCAATGTTTGGCAGGCTGGGGACATAAGCAGAGAAGTCAAATGATTGACTAGATAAGGAAATGCTTAAACAGAAAAAAACCAATAAGCTGGTAGGAAATGGAAAAATGAGGAACTTTGAGATCTTCACAAAGGAAAAATAAGAATTAGGAGAAAGTCTTTGTGATGGATGACAGGAGAGTGTGATCAGGGTATGAAAGAGTGTAATATAAGAGCCAATGACATTATATGTTTCCAATTATTGAGATAGAAAGTACACACCACACAAAAACCAATGTGAACAGGAAATGAAGGCAGCAGTGTCCATTTTGATTCCAAGGTCTGAGATGCTGTGTATCACCCAACAGGAACTCACACTCCATTTGTAAGAAATTGTGTTATTTAAGAATAAAATTAAAATAGTACTTTTTTATTTTGGTTTACATGGAATATTTTTTTGAATGGCTAAGTTGTTCAGGTATAAATACATATTAAGTTGTTTAGACCTAATTATTTGATAAATGGAATTGTTAGGTATTTCTTTTGGCCTAGGTGCACATAAAAAAATTTGTTGAGATGATAAGGGTGTCATGACCTGAGACAGTTTGGTAACCTCCGCGCTAACATCTTTTCAGTACATCTAAAAGAAAATCCTGCTCTTTTCAACAAATGGTGTTGGGGAAACTGAATAGCCACATGCAAAAGAAGAAGCTGGACCTATACCCTAGCCCATATGCAAAAATTAACTCAAAATGGATTAAAGACCTAAAGGTAAAAACTAAAATTATAGAACCTTTACAAAAAAACATAGGGGAAAACTTCATTTGGACATTGAATTTGGCAATGACTTCTTGAATATAACACCCAAAGCACAAGCAACAAATGAAAAATAAACTGAACTTTAAAATTAAAAACTACTGTGCATTAAAAGACACTCTCAAGAGAGTGAAAAGGCAACCCACAGAAAGTAAGAAAATCTTTGCAAATCATATATCTAATAAAGGATTAATATCTAGAATATATAAATAATTCTTAAAACTCAAAAACTATAAAACCAATTCAAAAATTGTCAAAGGGCTTGCCAGACATTTTTCCAAAAAAGATAGGAAAGTGGCCAACAAGCACATGAAAATATATTTATCATTAGTCATTAGGGAACTGCAAATCAAAATCACAATGAGATACCACTTCACAGTCATTAGGACAGCTACTATAAAAAAAAGCAAATAATTATTGGCAAAGATATGGAGAAACTAGAACCCTTGTGCATTGTTGATGGGAAAGTAAAATGGTACAGGCACTATGGAAAAATTATGGTGGTTCCCAAAAGTAAAACCTAGAATTATCACATGGGCCAGCAATTTCACTTCTAGGTATATACCCAAAAGAACGGAAAGCAGGGACTTGAATAGATACTTGTACAACCGTGTTCACTGCAGCATTATTCACAATAGCCAAAAGATGGAAACAACCCAAATGTCCATAGATGGGTGAATGAATAAACAAAATATGGTATATACACACAATAGAATATTACACAGCTTTAAAAGAGAATCAAATTCTGATGCTTGCTTCAACATGAATAAAACTTGATGACATTATGTTAAATGAAATAAGCAAGACACAAAAAGACAAATGTTACATGATTTCACTTATATGCAGCACTTATAACAGTCAAACTCATAGAGACAGAAGGTAGAACAGTGGTTGGTAAGGGTCGAAGGGTTGAGGGGAGGGGGAATGGGTAGTTAGTGTTTAATGGGTATAGAGTTTCAGTTTGGGATTATGGGAAAGTTCTAGAGATGGATGATGGTGATGGGTGCACAACAATGTGAATGTGCTCAATGCTACTGAACTGTACATGCAAGAAAGGTTAAAATGCTGTTTTATGTAATGTATATTCTACCACAATTTAAAAAAAAAAAACTTTTAAAAAAATCATAGAGTACACTATTGGCAACCATCACAGTAAGAAGTGATTTAGGAATCAATGGCTACTAACACTAGTGAGTAAAAGTTTAATGAAGAACCGGAGTATCAATGTACCTTCCTATAAGATACTTATTAATTATAGAAGGAAAACAGTGACTGTAGAGTGGAAAAACCAGGCAGATACCACCTTAACCAAGTGATTAATTTGACCTCACCAGTGTTAAAAGAAACGGACCCTCTGTGCCTCCTGATAGCTGCATGGAGAAGAACACAACTGCACTTCATTTCAGCAGCACTCCTGCCCCAAATGCACAACATACCTTCAATTATGAGCAAATATCAGGATAAAAAATATCACAGTTAAATAAAAGAGAAATTCCCGATTCAACTGGCTCATGAGAAGGGAGATCCCTTCTTTTACCACCATGTTGGGCAACTTCAACTTGATCTAATTTACCATTTCATCACTTGTTTCTGTTTCTGTACATTTTTCACTCTGCCATCCTCATCTTGTCAGTTTAGACCCACTATCGTTCCAAAACAATGGCTGTGGTTCCTGTGTTATGTTCCAGACACAACCATGGGCAAGGGAGATGAAGAACTATTTCTTGTGATATTTATCACTTTTAAGCATTGAGGAAAATGTTTCCTAGAAGGCCTCAATGGAGTTACCCTCCTGGGTCTTTGACCCAAACTTGGTCACATGCCCACCTCTAAACAAATCTCTGCAAAGGGAAGGGCACACCCTAGACTATTCAACAACTCTATGGGTACCATGTAGGGTAAGTGTGGTCACCCAAACCAAAGTGTGGCTCTTCAGCAAGGAAGAAACAGGAAAGGCTGTTTCAGGATGCACAGTGGACCACCTAGGTCAAGGCCAGCTGCAGTTTTCAATGTTAGATGATTAATTCAAAGAACATGATAGGGGATCCAGGGCCACAAAGAGGGGAGGTTTGGGCGAGGAGATTGTAAATTGCATCTGGAAATCAGTAGACAGCAGCAGCAAAGACACATAAATGATGTTGTAAGCACAAGATAAGAACTTGAAAAGAGGTTTTTGCTTTTGTTTGGTTAAAATGGGCAAATAATAGCCTCGAAGTAGTAACAGGCATGACAATGTTAAGTGCATAGAGAATCCTATCGGAGGTCAATCAAAATGGCGGCGTGAGGTGAACCTCTGTAAATCTCCACTGGATTTACAACTAATCAAACAACTATAACTCCACAAAGGACTCCCTGCACAGCAGACAGGCAAAACAAACAGGCCCACTACCTAATTCACCTAAAGGTGGGTGAATCGTGCCAACGGGGGAAGAGGGAAGGGAGAAGTGTGGAGACGGAGCCACACGAGCGCAGGACGCAGACCTATCTCAGGGCTCCGAGCTTGCTGCATCCCGGAACTACTGCAGATGTGGGAGAGGGAAGAGCTCGGACTGCTAGCGCTCCGCTTATGACCCACAGGGCTGAGGGGGCAGCATATAACACGGCTGAACCCAATGCTCACGGCAGAGACCTCGGAGAAAAGACTGAGAGAAGAAGGCTGAAAATGATGGTTTAAGCCCTCACTGCCGAGCAGAGAACAGAAGCCTTAGGCACTGAGACTAGCCGGCCCCTCCCTACCCTCCCAGAGCTCGCCCCGCCCCCACCTGCCCGTTGCTAGAAGTGGAACAGTAGCAGTGTCAAATCAAAAGAACAGAATATTTGCTGTTCTGAGAACAGTGGACCGCAGACACACATTCACAGCCCAACTAGTTCTGGCAAAGGGGAGGGAGCTGTGGAAGCAGGACTGGCTGTGGTGGTAGTCACTGCCATTGCTCTGGGCTACCTCTCACAACTCACCCCCCCACCCCGCCCCACCTATCTGGGCGGATTCCTGCAGTAGTAAACAGACCTGCTGAAACATACGGGCTCTGAATCTGGTGCAAGAGGAGTTTTGGAACTTCAAAAGCTCTCTGCATACACTGCGCCCTGTGACCCAGGTGAACTATTAACAGAGGAGAAGCATGTCTTCCAGGGAATCCCCCCATTGTGTGAGAAGCTGGAATAGTGCAGAGAAAACATAGCACTACCATGTGAGAGAGAAAAAAGGCTGCAGTTGGAGAGAAAGTCAAACATTCTACCAACAAGTACTGGAAAACAAAAGAAAGACCTCTTCCTATCAACCTGTTGCAGAAGCCACTCCTGTATATGTCTAGGAAGAGAAATAATAAATCAGACATTGTCATGAATAACCAAGGCAACAAACAGCTCAGAAAGAAAGTGAAAAGTCTCCAGAAAATGAACTTAAAGATATGAAAGTATGTCACTTAAATGACAGAGAATTCAAGATTTCAATTCTGAAAAAACTGGACGAGATGCAAGAAAACACAGATAGGCAATTTAATGAACTCAGAAACACAATCAAACAACAACATGAACATTTTACCAAAGAGATTGAAATTTTAAAAAAGAACGAAATAGAATTTCTGGAGATTAAGAACTCAATAGAAGAAATGAAGAATGAAATAGCCAGCTTAGATAGTAGAGTTGACCAGACAGAGGAAAGAATCAGTGATATCGAAGATAGAAACCTGAAAATGACACGGATGGAAGAAGAAAGAGACTTGAGACTTAAAAGAAACGAAAGACTTCTACAAAAACTTTCTCACTCCTTCAGAAAGAGCAATATAAGAATAATGGACATACCAGAAGGAGAAGAAAGAGAGAAGGGAACAGAGAATATATTCAAACAAATCGTCAATGAGAACTTCCCAAACTTGTGGACAGAACTGGATCCTCGAATCCAAGAAGCAAATAGAACACCTAATTACCTCAATCCCAACAGGCCTTCTCCAAGGCACATTGTATTGAAGCTGTCTAAAATCAACGACAAAGAAAGAATCCTCAAGGCAGCCAGGGAAAAGAAGACGGTAACCTACAAAGGAAAGCCCATTAGATTATCATCAGATTTTTCAGCAGAAACTCTACTAACCAGGAGAGAGTGGCACCAAATATTCAAACTATTGAAAGAGAGAAATTATGAGCCAGGAATACTATATCCAGTAAAGATATCCTTTTAGATCTGAAGGAGGAATAAAGACCTTTTCAGACATACAGAAGCTGAGGGAATTTTCTAATACATGACCCGTACTACAGAAATACTAAAGGAGTCTATTCGACCACCATTGACAGGGACAATTTGTGACAACAAATACATAAAAAGGGGGAGAGTAAAGGCCTGAACCAAAATATGGAATGGAGAAAGTAAGTGTGCTGAAGAAAATGGAATACTCTAAATATCAATCATTCTTTTACATAAACTTAAGGATAACCACTCAAAAAAAATCCAGAACTGAAATATATACTATAATAAAAGAAGAAACAGAGGGAAACATCATAGAATACCACCACAAGAAATAATAGACAACAAAAAGACAAAGAAACAATGGAGACACAGTCTTACCAGAAAACTAAAGATAGAATGACAGGACATCCTCACACAGCAATAATCACCCTAAATGTAAATGGACAGAAGTCACCAATAAAAAGGTACAGAGTAGCAGATTGGATCAAAAAACTAAACCCAACCATATGCTGTCTCCAAGAGACACATCTCAGCTACAAGGACAAGCATAGACTCAAAGTGAAAGGGTGGAAATTGACACTCCAAGCAAATGGTATCCAGAGAAACTCAGATGTAGTAATACTGATATCAGATGAAACAGACTTCAGGGTGAAAAAGATAACAAGAGACAAAGATGGACATTTCATAATAGTAAAGGGGACTATACAACAGGAAGACATAATAGTCATCAATATTTATGCCCCCAATCAGGGAGCACCAAAATATACCAAGCAACTACTAACAGAACTTAATGGAGAAATTGACCAAAATACAATTATACTAGGGGACCTAAATACATCATTGACAGCTATGGATAGATCATCCAAACAGAAAATAAATAATGAAACAGCAGCCCTAAATGACATATTAGATGAAATGGACATAATTGACATACATAGAGCACCTCAGTCTATACATTTTTTGTAGCGTACATGGAACATTCTCAAAGATGGACCATATATTGGGACATAAAACTAACCTCAGGAAATTTAAGAAGATTGAAATCATACCAGGCATATTTTCTGATCACAAGGCTTTGAAATTGGATATCAACTGCAAAAAGAAAGCAGGAAAAAACACAAATACATGGAGATTAAACAACATACATTTTTTTTTTTAATTTTATTTTATTAAATTTATTGGGGTGACAATTGTTAGTAAAATTACATAGATTTCAGGTGTACAATTCTGTATTACATCATCTATAAATCCCATTGTGTGTTCATCACCCAGAGTCAGTTCTCCTTCCATCACCGTATATTCGATCCCCCTTACCCTCATCTCCCACCCCCCACCCCCGCCCCCCTTACCCTCTATAAACCAAAAACAACAAAAGAACAAGACAAACAAATGAGAAACAGAAACTCATAGACACAGATAATAAACAACATACTTTTAAAGAACGACCAGGTCAAAGAAGAAATTAGAGGAGACATCTAAAAGATACATAGAAACAAATGAGAATGAAAATACATCCTACCAAAATTTGGGGGATGCAGCAAGAGAAGTTTTAAGAGGGAAATTTATATCATTACAGGCCTATCTCAAGAACCAAGAAAAATCCCAAATAAATAACCTCGCTTTACACCTTGAAGAACTAGAAAAAGAAGAAGAAATGAAACTCAAGGTCAGCAGAAGAAAGGAAATAACAAAAATCCGAGCAGAACTAAATGAAATAGAGAACAAAAAGACAATAGAAAAAATTAATGTGACGAAGAGCTGGTTCTTTGAAAAGATTAACAAAATTGACAAACCCTTGGCTAGGCTCACTAAGATAAAAAGAGAGAAGACACTAATTAATAAAATCAGAAATGAAAAAGGGGAAGTTATCACGGACACCTCAGAAATGCAAAGGATCATCCAAAAATACTATGAAGGACTATGTGCCACCAAATTCAATAACCTAGAAGAAATGGACAAGTTCTTAGAAACACACAGCCTTCCTAGCCTCAACCATGAAGAACTGGAAAATCTAAACAGACCGATCACCACTAACGAAATTGAATCCGTCGCCCAAAATCTTCCCAAAAGCAAAAGTCCAGGACCAGATGGCTTCACTAGTGAATTCTACCAAACCTTCAAAGAGGATCTAATACCAATCCTGCTCAAACTCTTCCAAAACATTGAAGAAGAGACAGTACTCCCTAACTCATTTTATGAGGCCAACATTACCCTGATACCAAAACCTGGTAAGGACAACACAGCAAAAGAGAACTACAGACCAATATCTCTGATGCATACAGATGCCAAAATCCTAAACAAAATTCTAGCAAATCGAATACAACAATGTATTAAAAAGATTATTCATCACGACCAAGTGGGGTTCATCCCCGGGGCACAAGGGTGGTTCAACATCCACAAATCCATCAATGTGATACATCATATAAACAAAATAAAGGACAAAAATCATATGATTATATCAATTGATGCAGAAAAGCATTTCACAAGATACAACATCCATTTATGATTAAAACACTTAATAAAATAGGTATAGAAGGAAAATACCTTAACATAATAAAGGCCATTATCACAAACCCTCAGCTAATCTCATAATTAATGTTGAAAAACTGAAGCCCTTTGCTCTACGTTCAGGAATACGACAGGGCTGTCCCCTATCATCTCTGCTTTTCAACATATTGTTGGAAGTCCTTGCCAGAACAATTAGGCAAGAAAAAGAAATAAAAGGCTTCCAAACTGGAAATGAAGAATTTAAATTTTCACTCTTTGCAGATGACATGATGCTATATATAGAAAACCCGAAAGACCACACCAAAACGCTATTAGAAGCAATCAACGAATACAGTAAAGTTGCTGGCTACAAAATCAACGTACAAAAGTCCATTGCCTTCCTATATACTAACAATGAAATCTCAGAAAAAGAAATACAAAAACAATTCCTTTTGCAATTGCAGCAGAAAGAATAAAATACTTTGGAATAAACTTAACGAAGGATGTGAAAGACCTATATGCTGAAAACTACCAGACATTTTTCAAAGAAATTGAAGAAGACACAAAGAAATGGAAAGACATTCCGTCCTCATGGATTGGAAGAATCAACAGAATTAAAATGGCCATATTACCCAAAGCAATATACAGATTTAATGCAATCCCCATCAAAATCCCAATGGCATTTTTCAAAGAAGTAGAACAAAAAATTATCAGACTTGTTTGGAACCACAAAAGACCCCGAATAGCCAAAGCAATCTTAAGAAAAAAGAACAATACTGGAGGTATCACACTCCCTGACTTTAGCTTGTACTACAGGGCTACAATAATTAAAACAGCATGGTGTTGGCAGAAAAACAGACACATAGACCAATGGAATAGAATTGAGAACCCAGAAATAAAACCACATAAATATGGACAGATAATTTTACAAAGAAGCTAAAAACATACAATGGAGAAAAGACAGTCTCTTCAATAAACGGTGCTGGGGGAATTGGATAACCACGTGCAAAAGAATGAAATTGGATAGCTATCTGTCACCATGTACCAAAATTAATTCAAAATGGATCAAAGACTTAAGCATAAGACCTGAAACAATAAACTGCATAGAAGAAAACATAGGTACTAAACTTATGGACCTTGGGTTCAAAGAGCATTTTATGAATTTGACTCCAAAGGCAAGGGAAGTAAAAGCTAAAATAAATGAGTGGGACTATATGAAACTTAAAAGCTTCTGCACAGCAAAAGAAACCATCGACAATATAAAAAGGCGACCAACTGAATGGGAGAAGATTTTTGCAAACAGTGCCTCCGATAAGGGGCTAATATCCAAAATATACAAGGAACTCATGCAACTCAACAACAAAAAAACAAACAACCTAATTGAAAAATGGGCAGAGGACCTGAAGAGACATTTCTCCAAAGAGGACATACAAATGGCAAATGGACATATGAAAAAATGCTCAACATCACTAATCATCAGAGAAATGCAAATAAAAACCACAATGAGATATCACCTCACCCCAGTCAGAATGGCTATCATCAACAAGACAAATAGTAACAAGTGTTGGAGAAGCCGTGGAGAAAAAGGAACCCTCATACACTGTTGGTGGGAATGCAGACTAGTGCAGCCACTATGGAAGGCCGTGTGGAGGTTCTGAAAAAATTATGAATAGAATTACCATATGACCCAGCAATCCCTCTCCTGAGCATCTACCCAAAAAATCTGAAAACATTTACCCATGAAGACACGTGTGCTCCAATGTTCATTGCAGCTTTGTTTACATTGGCCAAGACATGGAAACAACCAAAATGTCCTTCGATAGATGAATGGATAAAGAAGTTGTGGTATATATACACAATGGAATACTATTCGGCGGTAAGAAAAGATGATATCGGACCACTTGTGATAACATGGATGGATCTTGAGAGTATAATACTAAGCAAAATAAGTCAGACAGAAAAAGCAGAGAACCATATGATTTCACTGATATGTGGTATATAAACCAAAACCAACAAAAGAACAAGACAAACAAATGAGAAACAAAAACTCATAGACACAGACAATAGTTTAGTGGTTACCAGAGGGTAATGGGGCAGGGGATGGGAGATGAGGGTAAGGGGGGTCAAATATATGGTGATGGAAGGAGAACTGACTCTGGTTGGTGAACACACAATAGGATTTATAGATGATGTAATACAGAATTGTACACCTGAAATCTATGTAATTTTACTAACAGTTGTCACCCCAATAAATTAAAATTAAAGAATCCTATCATCCATCTTTTTCATAAAAACCAACAGCATGTTCAGTGTTAGTGAATAGGAAAGGGAAATAAGAGTATACATACTCAAATAATGTGACTCAGTGGATGAGAGAAAATAGTTTTACCAGGAAAAAACGGATGGAATATGACTTTATGTAGTATTATCCTCTCTCTCTCTTTTTTAACACTCTGGGATTCACAGTGTCCCTGTTTAGCCTATTAGAGTGCTTTATCACCTTGAGGCTCAAGAAACTTAGTCAATACCATGCTTGCCTAAATTTAAGGCCAATTGTTCTATTTTTGTCTTAAACACACATGAAATACAACTGTCTATTTCCAAAAGTTATTCCACCCAGATTGCACAAAATCTATTTAATTGTATCCTGGAACATTTAAAAGATACCTCTTTATAACATTTCATAATGGCAGTACCAATCAATAAAAATGAACAATTCCTAGATTCAATTTGCAGAAAACTCAATACAATACATTTTACAGAGAGGATCTCTTTATTATGTCTACATTTGAGGCTCAGTGTAGTCCTGAGCATTGATCTATAGGGGAATCAGTTGATTTGATTTATCAATAAAGGAAAACATTTTGAAACTGATTGTAATATCCTAGTGAGCAGAATGTGTTGCTTGGGAGTTAAATGCATTGGTGCATTTTTACAAATCAATTAAACTGCTTTTTTATGTAAACTCAGTCAAATGTTTTTTTTGTCACAAGAAAATGTTTTAATCTTTTCATACACTTTAATTTGTTTGTTCGTTTATTCAATAATTATTTATAACATGGCAAGTATCCTAGAAGGAACCAATGACACAACAGTCAGTGATATAAACTATGGCTGATTAATAATATTAACAGTATATGACATGTATCCAGTGTATACAGCAGCACTGTACCAAGTGAGTTATATCTGGTAATTTTTGCTTAAAGAAGTGACATGAGCTGCCCAAGCTATTACAACTAAGAAGTGGAAGAGGCAAGATTCAAACCCAGGTTGGCTATCTCTAGAACCGAAGCGCTTACCACGTGCCATAATGCTTCTAGCAGAACACGTATGTTAAGGAATTACAAGGGTGACAAATGAAATAGAAAGGAAATCTAAGGAAACCACCCAACCTTGCAGGGGGACAGAAAGACCAACTTGGACATAACATTTTAGCAGAACAATAGTTAACCAACAGAAGCTGGAGGCGTTGAGGTGATGGTGCAGCGAAGCCGAGGAAAAGTGTGGGTAAGGTGCACAGAAACTAAAAGAAAAAAAACCTGTATGGCTAAAATCGCATGGTGGGAGGAGGAAGAATGGGTGCATAGTAAGAAGCAGGCTGATGTGAAACTTGTTATTAACACGGGACTTTATCTAAATGCAAAGGCACATAATCCTATCATCTAAACATTGGTTTCCTATATTCTGTTTTCCTCCATATTTTGCCTTACTTTTAACTTAATGTTTCAATTGTTTAAGTTATAAATTGAATGTGGGTAAATAGGTTTTCTTCCATTTTTAACATATTAAAGAGAGACGTGTCTTGGGTTATTGGATGATTTTTTCAAATAAAAAGTCGTTTATTAGACATTTTCCACTTCTTGGTTAGTGTTCTTCATCATGAAGTTATCTTTTGACTAGTTTTGCAAAAACATTTGAATAAGAAGGAGATTCTAGCATTCCAGCTACTTG
The DNA here is from genome assembly GCF_057876585.1 of Rhinolophus sinicus. Lineage (NCBI taxonomy): Eukaryota > Metazoa > Chordata > Mammalia > Chiroptera > Rhinolophidae > Rhinolophus > Rhinolophus sinicus. The sequence continues at coordinate 21,733,274 of NC_142507.1, read as the reverse complement.
AAAGGCTATACCTTATCACGAATGGATACATTCTCCTTTATAAACTACACTTTGACAACTAGTTAGCAGGTTGGGGCCCAGATTCCGGCAGTAGCACCTAAAACAATAGTCCATCCATCTTTGCAGCCCATAGCCAGTGCTTCCACTATCAAGAGGTAAGTCCTTGAAGGCACTTGCATCTAATAGACATCTAATAGTATACAGATACAGGAGCAACCTTTTACATCAATAAAAAACAAAATGAAACAAAACGAACCACCTCCTGGAGAACACTCGCAGTTTCTTCATCATCGCTTGCAACCCCCCAGATATCTTAACTTTGAGGAAAGAATAGTGGTTCTTGAATCCACAAAAGCAGCCAATGTTCACTGAAGAAAGCATTTCTGCAGAATTTCAGCATTTTTCTTAAGTTTTTTGTGTTTGCTAAGTTTTGGGGGTTTTTTTAACTCAGGAAAAAGCTTGCCCTTGATCAACCCAAAATATTAGTGGGGAGGGGAGCACATATGAACCACGATGGCTTCCTGTTATATTGGCGCCGCTCCTTTTTGCCGGTTGTACGCGAGCCAATACGCACTGAGGAAACACATGCGGTGGTGGAACTGGCTGTGCCGACTTTATAGGTTGTTGTGAGTGATCAGCAGGTGTTGGCTGTTATTAAATCAGTATCCTCACTTATTTGCAAGGTTTAAAATGAAGGCTTGCTAGCACTGTCAGTTCACTAGGAGAGATTCCCTAGAAAGGGGCCTGGCACACGAGAGAAGGGCTAGCTGTCGGATAAAGCAGTGCTCACTGAGTGGCCAAAAGACAGTTATGAAGGAAGGAGTATGGTTAGGGGAGCCTGACACGCCTGTGGAGCAGGCCACGCTGTGGGGACCAGAGAGGAAGAGCCTTATGCTAGGATGGGGCTTGTGATTTTTAATGTATCTGCTTAAGCTCTATCCTGGAGGTATCACTTTTAGATGATTTTTATCCTCTTGACTAACAATACAGATTTCCACGCAGACCAAAAACACAGACCTGTCATTAATTAATTAATGCTTAGTTCGCTGTGAAGGTGGACATTTACTTCGGCAATACAATTGTCCTCTTTGGCGTTTTGGCAAAGTTCTTATAGTTCAAAATTTTTTATACTTATGCACCACCATATAATTAATATTTGCCCTTTGAAGCCTGGGTGGTATTTTCTCTTCAGTGGAATACTGGATCTTCAGGTCTTCAGTGGAATACTGGATCTTATCATGACTGTCCAATTAAGAGAGACGTAAGTGATGCTCATGTGTCTCAGGTCTGGCAAACTAACTTAGTACTTGGAGTTTATCTGCAAACCTCTCATGTAGAAATAAGATATTCTTACATCGTTGAGTTTCTAGTGAGTTTCTGAATGTCCAGCAGTAAAAATATGGTTTAACAAGATAAAGGGTATATATGTTATGGAATGTTATGCATCTCTTAGAAAAGAAGGATGTTCGGATACATGTTTTTGTCTTTTTAAAACAGGTTTCACGATAATGTTTATAATCAGATCCTATTTTGATAACACACACACGGATAGCATTCCCATCTACATGCATATACATTTGAATGTGTATGCACATGTGAGGAAGGAGAGGAAGGTGTTCTTTGCACACCAGGCAGTTGACAGTGCACACCACAGAAGCTCATGGAAATGTGTGGGGGGGTATGAGGGGGAAAATCCAGTTTTTTCTTTTTGGACGAATTAACTTATTACAAAGAATGTGGTTTACTTTTGTGTTTTAGAAATCTGTTAAATGGGATTTAAACAACAACAACAAAATGTTCTAACCAAAAATTTAAAACCCTTCCCTAAAGACTCTATTTTCCTATTATACCTCCATTATAAAACTTTTAAAAACATCTCAGAGGGGCCGGCCCAGTGGCTCAGGGAGTTGGAGCTCCGTGCTCCTAACGCCGAAGGCTGCCGGTTCGATTCCCGCATAGGCCAGTGGGCTCACCACAAGGTTGCCAGTTCAACTCCTCGAATCCCACAAGGGATGGTGGGCTGTGCCCCTTGCAACTAACAAGGGCAACTAGACCCGGAGCTGAGCTGCGCCGTCCACAACTAAGATTGAAAGGACAACAACTTGACTTGGAAAAAAGTCCTGGAAGTACACACTGTTCCCCAATAAAGTCCTGTTCCCTTTCCCCAGTAAAATATTAAAAAAAAAAAAAAAAAAAAAAATCTCAGAAAGAAGGGGGTGGAATCTAAACCATCTATGTGTATATCTAAACCATCTATGTGCATATTGCTTGATTCTTGCAAATGGTCTAACTTGGTCTGGCCCCCTGCTGAGTCCTCCCAGCTCCCAGGTCAGCACCTTCGTTTCTAGGCCTTCGTTTCTAGGACATGCTCCTTACCTCTTTCCCTCTTGAGCTCCACTGATAGCAGTTTCCTCATTCACCCTGTATTTCTCAATGGCCTCATGGTAACTGACTTTATCCCCAAACCTCTGGGTCCTGAATTAAGAACTATACCTGATTTGTTCAGTCGAACTTGTTCAGTTGAATCCAGGTCAGTTGTACCAGAACAAGTACCTTAGTTTATCAGTCTTCCCCCGAGCAAGTAAAATCTGTCATTTCTGGGGATTCCTTTCCTCAAAATTTCCAAACTGTGGGCCCCTCCTAAGGAGGAGTATTTGCCAGGAGAAGTGGAGCAAGGATGCAAGTCCACAGACAATGATATGCATTTTCATCTCATGTTCATCAAGGTGGCCATGGCAAGAGGTGCTTCCTGCATCCCAGTGTCTTTTCTTCTTCTTTAGGAATAGGAACTTTAGTTTGTAGCTGTGCCCATTGCCAACATCCTCTCTTCCAGTTAGGCGTAGCTGTATGAGTAAGCCTTGGCCACTGAGATGTAAGCTCAAGTGTGAAAATGTGAAAAATTCTAGGCAGTCTTCTAAGGGAGGGAGGCAGAGCTGTCTACCACCCACACTCCTTTCTGTGACCTGGAGTGCAGTATGTGGCTGGACCTCGAGCTACGTCATGGACCATGACCCAACTCAGAGAGCAGCGGGAGATAATGATTGGAGGATCCAAGGCACAGATTTCTGTTAAGTGAAAGAAAGATAAGCTTCTAGTGTTTTATAGCCACTGTTATTTGGGGTTTTCTGTCACTCGGTCATCTGCAGGCAAACTAGTCCATACTCGTATATTGAGGTTTCAAATTCTGTATAGTGATTTGTTGCTTATCTATTTTTTGCATAAGTTTTTAATCAGTAGGTGGTTGTTAAGCCTCTATTATGTGCCCAAGCATTGTTTTATGCCCTGAAGGACACAAAGGAAGCAAAAAGATAGAGTCACAGTCCCGAAAAGGTTTATTTTCTACTTAGGTAGCTACAACCAAATTGAAACAACAGAAGATGTCATCAAAATGGCGGAATGAGGTGAGCCTCTGGAAATCTCCCATAGAATTTACAACAAATTGAAAAACTATAACTCCACAAAGTACTCCCTGCACAGGAGAGAGGCAACACAAAGAGTCTCACTACTGAGTTGACCTAAAGGTGGGCAAATTGCATGAGAGGGAGAGGACGGAATGGAGAAGTGTGGGATGGAGCCACGCGGGTGTAGGAAGCAGACCTAGCTCAGTGCTCCAAGCTCGCTGCATACAGGAACTACTGCAGCTGCGGGAGAGGGAAGATCTAGGACTGCTAGGGCTCCGCTTATGGCCCACAGGGCTGAGGGGGCAGCATATAACACGGCTGAACCCAACGCTCATGGCAGAGACCTCGAAAAAAAGACTAAGGGAAGAAGGCTGAAAACGGTGGTTTAAGCCCTCACTGCCGAGCAGAGAATGGAAGCCTTAGGCACTGAGACTAGCCGCCCCTCCTTACCCTCCCAGAGTTCACCCCATCCCCACCTGGCAGTGCTAAAAGCAGAAAGTAGCAGTGTCAATCAAAAGAACAGAATATTTTCAGATCTAAGAACTGTGATCCACAGACACAGATTCGCAGCCCAACTGGTTCCAGCAAAGGGAAGGGAGCTATGGAAGCAGGACCAGCTGTGGTGGTGGTCGCTGCCATTGCTCTGGGCCATTTCTCACAACTCACCCTGCCCCTGTCCCCACCTATCTGGGCGGATCCCTGCAGGAGTAAACAAAACTGCTGAAACACTCGGGCTCTGAATCTAGTGCAGGAAGAGCTTTGGAACTTCAAAAACTCTCCACATACCCTCAGGGATGCGTTGCACTATGACCCAGGTGAACTATTAACAGAGGAGAAGCCTGCCTTCTAGGGAATCACCCCATGGTGTGAGAAGCTGGAATAGTGCAGAGAAAACAACACTACAGTGTGGGAGAGAAAAAAAGGCTGCAGTCAGAGAGAAAATAAAACATTCTACAAACACGTACTGGAAAACAAAATAAAGACGTCTTCGTATCAACCTGTTGCAGAACCACTCCTGTAGATGTCTAGGAAGAGAAATAATAAATCATTAGTTGCCATGAATACAAAAGCAACAAGTCAGCTCACGAAGAAAGTGAAAAGTCTCCAGAAAATGAACTTAAAGATACGGAAATATGTGACTTAAATGACAGAGAATTCAAGATTGCAGTTCTGAAAAAACTCAACGAGATGTAAGAAAACACAGAAAAGGCTGTTTAATGAACTCAAAAACACAATAAAAAACAACATGAACATTTTACCAAAGAGATTGAATTTTTAAAAAGAACCAAATAGAATTACTGGAGATAAAGAACTCAATAGAAAAAAAACGAAGAATGAAATAGCCAGCCTAGGTTGTAGAGTTGATCAGATGGAAGAAAGAATTAGTGACATCAAATATAGAAACCTGGAAATAACACGGATGGAAGAAGAGAGACTTGAGACTTAAAAGAAATAAAAGAACTCTACAAAAACTTTCTGACTCCATCAGAAAGAGCAATATAAGAATAATGGGCATACGAGAAGGAGAAGAAAGAGAGAAGGAAACAGAGAGTATATTCAAACAAATCGTCGATGAGAACTTCCCAAACTAGTGGAAAAAACTGGATACTCGAATCTGAGAAGCAAATGGAACACCTAATTACCTCAACCCCAATAGGCCTTCTCGAAGGCACATTGTATTGAAGCTGTCAAAAATCAATGACAAAGAAAGAATCCTCAAGGCAGCCAGGGAAAAGAAGACAAAGGAAAGCCCATTAGATTATCATCGGATTGCTCAGCAGAAACTCTACAAGCCAGGAGGGAGTGGCACCAAATTTTCAAACTATTGAAAGAGAAAAATTATGAACCAAGAATAATATACCCATCAAAGATATCCTTTAGATATGAAAGAGGAATAAAGACCTATCCAGACATACAGAAGCTGAGGGCATTTTCTAATACACGACCTGCACTACAAGAAATACTAAAGGAGGCTATTCAAACACCGTCAACCGGGACAATTTGTGGCGACCAAAATATAAAAAGGGGGCGAGTAAAGGCCTGAACCGGCATATGGGAATGGAGAAAGTAGGCATGCTGAACAAAATGGAGTACTCTAAATATCAAACGTTCTTTTACATAAACTTAAGGGTAACCACTCAAAAAAAATCCAGAACTGAAATATATACTGTAATAAAAGAAGAAACAAAAGGGAAACACCATAGAATACCACCACACAGAAATAATAGACAACAAAAAGGCAAAGAAACAATGGAGACACAGCCTTACCAGAAAACTAAAGATAGAATGATAGAAAATCCTCACATATCAATAATCACCCTAAATGTAAGTGGACTGAACTCACCAATAAAAAGGCACAAAGTAGCACATTGGATCAAAAAAACTAAACCCAACCATATGATATCTCCAAGAGACGCATCTCAGCTACAAGGACAAGCATAGACTCAAAGTGAAAGAGTAGAAATTGACATTCCAAGCAAATGGTATCCAGAGAAAATCAGGTGTAGCTATACTGATATCAGATGAAACAGACTTCAGGGTGAAAAAGATAACAAGAGACAAAGATGGACATTTCATAATGGTAAAGGGGACTATACAATAAGAAGACATAACAGTCATCAATATTTATGCCCCCAATCAGAGAGCACCAAAATATACCAAGCAGCTACTAACAGAAGTAAAGGGAGAAATTGACCAAAACACAATTATACTAGGGGACCTAAATACATTATTGACAGCTATGGATAGATCATCCAAACAGAAAATAAATAATGAAATAGCAGCCCTAAATGACACATTAGATGAAATGGACATAATTGACCTATATAGAGCAATTCATCCTAAAACATCAGACTATACATTTTTTTGTAGTGTACATGGAACCTTCTCAAGGATAGACCATATATTGGGACATAAAATTAGCCTCAGCAAATTTAAGAAGATTGAAATCATACCAAGCATATTCTCTGATCACAAGGCTTTGAAATTGGATATCAACTACAAAAAGAAAGCAGGAAAAAACACAAATACATGGAGATTAAACAACATACTTTTAAAGAACGACCAGGTCAAAGAAGAAATTAGAGGAGACATCTAAAAGATACATAGAAACAAATGACAATGAAAATACATCCTTCCAAAATTTTGGGGATGCAGTGAAAGCAGTTTTAAGAGGGAAATTTATATCATTACAGGCTTATCTCAAGAACCAAGAAAAATCCCAAATAAATAACCTCGCTTTACACCTTGAAGAACTAGAAAAAGAAGAAAAAATGAAACCCAAGGTCAGCAGAAGAAAGGAAATAACAAAAATCAGAGCAGAACTAAATGAAATAGAGAACAAAAAGACAATAGAAAATATTAATGTGACAAAGAGCTGGTTCTTTGAAAAGATTACAAAATTGACAAACCCTTGGCTAGACTCACTAAGATAAAAAGAGAGAAGACACTAATTAACAAAATCAGAAACAAAAAAGGGGACGTTATCACGGACACCACAGAAATACAAAGGATCATCCAAGAATACTATGAAGGACTGTATGCCATGAAATTCAATAACCTAGAAGAAATGGACAAGTTCTTAGAAACATATAGCCTTCCTAGCTGAACCATGAAAACTGGGAAAATCTAAACAGACCGATCACCAGTCACGAAATTGAATTATTCATCCAAAACCTTCCCAAAAGCAAAAGTCCGGGACCAGATGCCTTCACTAGTGAATTCTACCAAACCTTCAAAGAAGATCTAATACCAATCCTGCTCAAACTCTTCCAAAACATTGAAGAAGAGACAGTACTCCCCAACTCATTTTATGAGGGCAACGTTACCATGATACCAAAATCTGGTAAGGACAACACAAAAAAGAAAACTACAGACCAATATCTCTGATGAATACAGATGCAAAAAATCCTAAATAAAATTCTAGCAAATCGAATGCAACAATGCATTAAAAAGATTATTCATCATGACAAAGTGGGGTTCATCCCAGGGCACAAGGAAGGATCAACATTTGCAAATCCATCAATGCGATCCATCACATAACAAAATAAAGGACAAAAATCATATGATTATATCAATTGATGCAGAAAAAGCATTTCACAAGATACAACATCCATTTATGATTAAAACACTTAATAAAATAGGTATAGAAGGAAAATACCTTAACATAATAAAGGCCATATATGACAAGCCCTCTGCTAATCTCATAATTAATGGAGAAAAGCTGAAGCCCTTTGCTCTACGTTCAGGAATACGACAGGGATGTCCCCTATCACCTCTGCTTTTCAACATAGTGTTGGAAGTCCTTGCCAGAGCAATCAGGCAAGCGAAAGAAATAAAAGGCATCCAAACTGTAAATGAAGAAGTTTAATTGTCACTCTTTGCAGATGACATGATGCTATATATAGAAAACCTTAAAGACCACACCAAAAAGCTATTAGAAACAATCAATGAATACAGTAAAGTTGCTGGCTACAAAATCAACGTACAAAAGTCCATTGCATTCCTATATACTAACAATGAAATTTCAGAAAAAGAAATTAGAAAAAAAAAGCCAATTCCTTTTGCAATTGCAGCAGAAAGAATAAAATACTTTGGAATAAACTTAACGAAGGATGTGAAAGACCTATATGCTGAAAACTATGACATTTTAAAAAGAAATTGAAGAAGACACAAAGAAATGGAAAGACATTCCGTGCTTATGGATTGGAAGATTCAACATAGTTCAAATGGCCATATTACCCAAAGCAATATACAGGTTTAATGCAATCCCCATCAAAATCCCAATGGCGTTTTTTAAAGAAATAGAACAAGAAATCATCAGACTTGTTTGGAACCACAAAAGACCCTGAATAGCCAAAGCAATCTTAAGAAAAAAGAACAATACTGGAGGTATCACACTCCCTGACTTTAGCTTGTACTTCAGGGCAATAATAATCAAAACAGTATGGTATTGGCAGAAAAACAGACTCATAGACCAATGGAATAGAATTGAGAACCCACATAAATATGGACAGATAATTTTTGACAAAGAAGCAAAAAATATACAATGGAGAAATGACAGCCTCTTCAATAAATGGTGCTGGAAGAATTGGATAGCCACATGCAAAAGAGTGAAACTGGACTGCTATCTGTCACCATGTACCAAAATTAATTCAAAATGGATCAAAGACTTAAACATAAGACCTGAAACAATAAGCTGCATAGAAGAAAACATACGTACTAAACTTATGGACCTTGGGTTCAAAGAGTGTTTTATGAATTTGACTCCTAAGGCAAAGGAAGTAAAAGCTAAAATAAATGAATGGGACTATATAAAACTTAAAAGCTTCTGCACAGCAAAAGAAACCATCGACAAAATAAAGAGGCAACCAACTGAATGGGAGAAGATTTTTGCAAACAGTGCCTCCGATAAGGGGCTAATATCCAAAATGTACAAGGAACTCATGCAACTCAACAACAAAAAAACAAACAACCCAGTTGAAAAATGGGCAGAGGACCTGAAGAGACATTTCTCCAAAGAGGACATACAAATGGCAAATAGACATATGAAAAAATGCTCAGCATCCCTAATCATCAGAGAAATGCAAATAAAAAGCACAATGAGATATCACCTCACCCCAGTCAGAATGGCTATCATCAACAAGACAAATAGTAACAAGTGTTGGAGAGGCTGTGGAGAAAAAGGAACGCTTATACACTGTTGGTGGGAATGCAGACTGGTGCAGCTGCTATGGAAGGCAGTGTGGAGGTTCCTCAATAAATTGTGAATAGAATTACCATATGACCCAGCAATCCCTCTCCTGGGCATCTACCCAAAAAATCTGAAAACATTTATCCATAAAAACATGTGTGCTCCAATGTTCATTGCAGCTTTATTTACAGTGGCCAAGACATGGAAACAACCAAAATGTCCTTCGATAGATGAATGGATAAAGAAGTTGTGGTATATATACACAATGGAATACTATTCGGTGGTAACAAAAGTTGATATAGGACCATTTGTGACAACATGGATATATCTTGAGAGTATAATGCTAAGCGAAATAAGTCAGACAGAAAATTTGAGAACCACAGGATTTCACTTATATGTGGGATGTAAAACTGAAAGCAACAACGGAACAAGACAAACAAAGAAATAAAACCTCATAGACATAGACCATAGTTTAGTGGTTACCAGAGGTAACACGGGAGAGAGGTGGTAGATGAGGGTCAATGGGGTCAAATATATGGTGATGGAAGGAGAACTGACTCTAGGTGGTGAGCATACAATGTGATGCATAGATAGTGTATTATAGAATTGACACCTGAAATCTATGTAATTTTACTAACCATTGTCACACCCATAAATTTTAATTAAAAAAAAAGAAGTAATAAATTAAAAAAATAAACAAATAATAAAATAAATCAAGACATGCTAGAATAATAAAACCATTAACAGAATGCAGAATTATTGTACAAATGACAAGAAAAACCTGAGATGATTATTGTATAGATGTATAGAAAGTACCTTTCAGTTAGCCCATGTGAGTCTACAAAACTGCTTCAGTTTCCCAGAAGGAATGTGATGAGGATGGGAAAAGGGCAAGTCTCCTTGGGCTCGCTAGTTGCTGGTGCCCACATTAGAGTGCCTATCCATATTCCAGCCAGTTAACAGTCATTTATATTATTCTTTATCTATTTAATGTTACTAAATGCTATATTTTTTCCTGCTCTGACCTTTCCACTAGAAGTGAACTTTATGTGTCATTGCTGCCCAGATTTATAAATTTATACCATCAAGACCACATGCTCTGGAAGGGACTATTTGTTTGGAATCTCTGTTAGTAGCAAGAAACAAACTCTCTACTTCTTTCCTGGATTTCTAGAGTGGGATAGATATGGAAACGAGCCTTAGACTAGTCGTATTCAACAGATGTGGAAATAATAAGTAAACTGAGAGTTGTTGGCTTAAAATCTATGCCTTGCTTTTTGCCGTGATCCTCTAGAAAGCAGAGCCTGGGTCCTAAATTAAGAACTACACCTGATTTGTTCAGTTGAACCCCTTGTTCAGTTGAACCCAGGTCAGACTTGTACCAGATCGAGTGCCTTGGTTTACCAGTCTTCCTCAAAGCAAGTAAAATCTCTCATTTTTGAGGTTTCCCTTCCTCAAAGGGAATCCTTCCTGTGGCAAGGATTAAGATGCTAGTACTCTCTTTGGGAAATGCAAGTCCAGGGCAGTGAGGGTGAAGTGAAAAGAGAAGTGAGGCAAGCAGAGTTGTGATGCAGTGTAATGGGATGTGTTAGTGCAACTGCTACTATTAGTGTAACTATAGCTACTATTTTTCATTCAGTGACAACAAAAAACAGGTTGCTCAGCAGTATGTTTACTCATCACACATAATGTTCCAGAAGGATTACAGAAAGGAACTGCATCTCGGAGTAGCGCAGAGTAAAAGCGAGAAAGAGGATGCATGTGCCCTGTTTCCACTTAATCTCTCAGTTCCCCCTTAACAGTATTCACCTCAAAGGGAGCAAACTCCCTCCCTTGCCCAGGTATCATTATCTAGCCGTTTGGCAGCCACTCAGAAAAGCAATTACCACACTCCTCTGTGTAAAGTTTTAACAAAATTCAAAAGTGGAACAGTAACATGAAGCAGGTAGCCTGGCAACCAAGGAAGGGAGACAGAGGAAGCTGTTAAGGAGCAAGGTTTCCATACTGTTATAGAGCCACACGCAAACTTGGTATGCTTAAAACATCTGTGCTACTGCTCTGGGGTTTTATTTTCAGTTTCTAAAAATTATAAAGTAATTTTGGTTATGACATATTTGATACACTAAACAGGATTTTCCAAGTGATAGGCATTAGCTAACAAATCTGGTCAGTGTGAGTTCTGGTCAAGATAATCCTATGAGGTCACGCTTTATGTTTCCTCCTCAGTTCCAAACCAAGTGGTAATAGAGGTTAAAAATGTTAAGAAGACAAATTCATCTTCTATGGGACTAGACATAAAAAAGTAGCACCCAATCATCCCTACTGAAAAAAAAAAAAAAAAGATGACTAAAGAAACTATTTAGTGGCTACTGGATAAGCATGGCAACGTGAGGGGTCCCCTTGATCTCTCTCCCCTGGAACTTACAAGAAGTTGAACAGCTATAATTCAACAAAGGATCAGCAACACACAAACACATCTGAGAGATACACTCATTGAAACATCTGAAGGTGGGTGAATCAGGGCAAAAGGGAAGGGAGAAGGGAGAGGAACAGAGAGGGATGCTATAAATGCAGTCCGGAGCTCAGGGCTGGTTCTGAGAGCGAGGAGGATTCAGTCTGCAAGTGCACTCTCTGTGGTTCCAAGTATTCCTTCCTGAGTGATCAGCATATAATATGGCTGAACCCAGAGACTGGGTCAGACACCTTGAGGCAAAGACCAAATACAGAAGTGCGACAGCGGTGTTCTAGCAGCCGCCACTGCCAGACAGAAAAGAAAGTAACAGCCGGCCAACGCCTTCCACCCCCTCAGAGCTCACCTCCCCCCACCCTCCCAAAGCCAGCAGTGGGCCCCAGAAGAAATCACAGCAGTGAGTGTTGGTTTACAAAGCATAATATCTACATCTCAGAACTGGAGAGACAGTTCGGGAGTGGCAGATGCACATTGTGTCTAACTTCAATGACAAGGGTGGAGATAAAGAGGCAACGCAGCTGAGGTCTGGCAGTTGCCATTACTGGGAGGAGAACAAAGCCACAAAAACACCAGCAGCCTCTCCCAGCCCACCTCACTCCTGTGCTTCACAGCTGATCCCAGCAGAGGTAGCTGGGACACCTGAGGCAACACAGCACTGTGTCTGGCCGCAGGGGCAGCACTGGAACTTCAGGGACTCATCACCCCAACCCACCACATTCTCCTATGGAGGTGGTTCCCTGAGACTGAGGTGACCTATCACATAGGAAACACCTACCTTTCCAGGGAATAAAAGGCATTTTTCATCACTCAGCAGAGATCCAAGAAGCCTACCACGCAGTGCAAGAGAAAATAAAATGCTCCAGCGCCACCTACTGGAAAAACAAACGAAAAGCCCTTCTTAACCTGCTGCAGAGTTCACCTCCTATAATTGCACAGACAGAGAAATAATCCTTCAAATACCAACAACAACCAAGGTAACAAGGCAACTCAGAAAGAAAATGAAACATCTCCAGAAAATAAACTTAAAGACATGGAAATATGTGACAAATGACAGAGAATTGCAGCTCTGAAAAAACTCAACAAGATGCAAGAAAACTCAGATAGGCAGTTTAATTAACTCAGAAATAAAAACAACGAACAACATGAATACTTTACCAAAGAGATTGAAACTTTTTAAAAGAACCAAATAGAAATTCTGGAGCTGAAAAACTCAACAGAAGAGATTAAGAATGAAATAACCAGGCCAGCCCAGGGCTCAGGCGGTTAGAGCTCCATGCTCCTAACTCCGAAGGCTGCCGGTTCGATTCCCACATGGGTCAGTGGGCTCTCAACCACAAGGTTGCCAGTTCAATTCCTCGAGTCCCGCAAGGGATGGTGGTCAGCGCCCCCTGCAACTAAAATTGATCATGGCACCTTGAGCTGAGCTGCCACTGAGCTCCCGGATGGCTCAGTTGGTTAGAACGCGTCCTCTCAACCACAAGGTTGCCAGTTCGACTCCCACAAGGGATGGTGGGCTGCGCCCCCTGCAACTACTAACGGCAACTGGACCTGGAGCTGAGCTGCACCCTCCACAACTAAGACTGAAAGGACAACAACTTGAAGCTGAATGGCACCCTCCACAACTAAGATTGAAAGGACAACAACTTGACTTGGAAAAAAGTCCTGGAAGTACACACTGTTCCCCAATAAAGTCCTGTTTCCCTTCCCCAATAAAAAATCTTAAAAAGAAAAAAAAAGAATGAAATAGCCAGCTTAGGAAATAGAGATGACCAGAAGGAGGAAAGAATTAGTGGTATCAAAGATAAAAATCTGGAAATGACACAGATGGAAGAAGAGAGAAACTTGAGAGTTAAATAAATGAAAGAGTTCTACAAGAACTATCTCACTCCATCAGAAAGAACAGTATATGAATAATGGGTATACCAGAAGAAGAAGAGGGGGAGAAGGGAACAGAGAGCCTATTCAAACAGTCAACAACAACTTCCTAAACCTATGGAAAGAATTGGATTCTTGAATCCAAAAAGCAAACATAACACCCAATGATCTTAATCTAAAAAGGCCTTCTCCAAGGCACATTATATTAAAACTGTCAAAAATTACTGACAAAGAAAGAATTCTCAAGGTATCCAGGGAAAAGAAGATGGTAACCAATAAAGGAAAACCCACTAGATTATCATCAGATTTCTCAGCAGAAACTCTACAAGCAAGAAGGTAGTGGAATAAAATATTCAAACTATTAAAAGAGAAAAATTACCAGCCAAGAATAATATATCCAGCAGTTATCCTTTAGATATGAAGGAGTAAAAACGATCTTTCCAGACATACAGAAGCTGAAGGAATTTTCCACCATAAGGCCTGCATTACAGGAAAAACTGAAGAGGGTTATTCTACCTGAAACAAAAAGGCAAAACGATACAAAACTATGAGTAAGATGACTAACAGACAGACAGATCAGAAAATTGCAACCCTTATTCAGAATAGGGCACTATACACTTAAAATATACCATAAAGGTTAAAGGAGGTAAAAACATTAAAAAAATATAAAGAGAAGAAGACAAGAGGTATTGTAACTCAGAAATGAACTCACAGCATAAATATGATAATTTGTGACAACACAAAACATAAAAGAGAAGGGGGTAAAGAACTGAATTTGCAAAGGGAAATGGAGATAAGATGAATGCAAAAGAAATAGGATGTATATATGAAACTATCTTTTACATCAACTTAATGGTAAGCACACCAAAAAAATCCACAACTGAGACACATAACATAAAAAAGAAGAGAGAAAAAAACTCATAGAATACCACCACAGTAAAACAACAGACAAAAACACAAAGGCAAAGAAACAATGGAGACACCAAGCTACCAGAAAACAAAACAAAATGACTATAGGAAATCCTCATATATCAATAATCACCCTAAATGTAAATGCACTGAACTCACCAATAAAAAGGCACAAAGTAGCAGATTGGATCAAAAAACACAAACTAAGCATATGCTGCCTTCAAGAGACACATCTCAGCTACAAGGACAAGTATAGACAATACTCCAAGCAAATGGCATCCAAAGAAAAATGGGTATAGCTATACTTATAGCTGATGAAATAGACTTCAATACAAAAAAGGTAACAAGAGACAAAGACGGACACTTCATAATGATAAAAGGGACAATATATCAAGAAGACATAACACTAATTAACATATATGCTCCCAATTAGGGAGCACCAAAATATATAAAGCAACTACTAACAGAACTAAATGGAGAAACTGACAAAAACACCTTTATAGTCGAGGACTTAAATATGCCATTGACAGCTATGGATAGATCATCCAAACAGAAAATCAATAAGGGAATATCAGTCTTACAAGACACATTACACCAAGTGGACATAATCGACATTTACAGATCCGTTCATCCCAGAACACCAGATTATACATTCTTCTCTAGGGCACATGGAACATTCTCAAGGAGAGACCATATGTTGGGACACAAAACTAGCCTCAACAAATTTAAGAAGTTTGAAATCATACCACGCATGTTCTCTGACCACAATGTTTTGAAATTGCAGATCAACTGCAAAAAGAAAGCAGAAAAAAACACAAATATGAGGAGATTAAACATGCTACTAAAGAATGACAGGGTCAAAGAAGAAATAAAAGGAGACATCTAAATGTGCATAGAAACAAGTGAGAATGACAATAGGACATATCAAAACTTTTTGGGAGTGATGTCATAGAAATAGTGGCAGCGAGTTAGGCTTTTTGAGTTCTCCTCCAGAACTCACCACAAATTGAACATCTATAACCCATCAAAGGACTCTGCTCATCACACAGAACAGCTAAGAGACTCATATGAGGATTACTTGAAGGTGGGTAAACTGGGAAAGCAGTAGAAGAGAGAAGAGATCGGTGCGGAGACGTGGGGGGGCCCCAGGGCACAGAACAGAGATCACAAGAGCCATGTGGTATGCTCTTTCCCTGTGTCCCACAGCTGATCTCTCCTGCCAAGAGAGCAGCATATCCAGCGTTTGAGGCAATAACGTCAGCTGAGATCTCCAGCTGGGCCATAGGTCAGACAAAAAAGCAAAAGCCATACCTGAGCCCCTCCCCCATTCCCACAGTAATCCTACCCCCACCCTTCCAGAGTCTCAAGCTGGTTGCTGAACTGAGGAGTAGTGTCAGAATACAGAGGAGCTGTCGTGCTCAGGACTGGAAGAAGCCGGTTGCAGCTGTGACCTAGGAAGGAGGCCAGGCCAGGAGAAAGAAGGCACCGCCCTTCCCAGCCACCACCTTTTCTGGCCTGCCTGCAGCAGGGCAATTACAGCTGTGGAAAGACACCCAGTGGTCAGCAGCAAGTGACAGAGTCAGCTCTGGGCTTTCAGCAACTCAGAAATCTCACGCCTTCCACACCCCCTGATGGAAGAAATGCCCTAAGACTCAGGAGACCTGGGCACAGGAAATAAGCCCACCTCCCAGTGGCTGGCTGTGGTGCTCTAAATGCACATTTGTGCAGGTGAGAGCAGAAACTGCACTGACTTCGTAAAAACTACCAACCACACCACATAGCCCCACTCATCTAGAAATGTAGTGCCAGGGTCACTCTGGACACCAGGTGGCTGGCTCTACCTCCACAAGACATAGAGGAGTCTTTCTACAGCAGAGGACAGCTTGGAGGTAGTTTGGTGGGCTCAAGCCAAAACTGACGCTGCTTTTTTTTTTTTTTTTCATTTTTAGCATTATTATCATTTTCAGCATATATATATATATATACATATATATACACATAGATATATGTATATACATATGTATATGTATATATATATATATATATATATATATATATTCCCCTTTCTCTCTTTCTTTTTTTTCTCTTCCCTGCCCTACTTTTCCTCCCTTTTTCCACTTTTCTATATTGATTATTTTTCTTTCTTTCTTTCTTTCTTTCTTTCTTTCTTTCTTTCTTTCTTTCTTATTTTTTGGTTATATTTTTGATATTTTTGCCTGTGTTGAATGTTAGCTACCAGTTGTTTTTACACGTGACTGTAGTTGGTTTTTTTCTTTGTTGTTATTGTTGTGCTTGTTGATTTGTTTTGTTCTGAAATTGCCCTACACCAGGACCCAGCCCAAGAGGCACAAGATTCAACAGACCCAGAGGCCAACTCCAGACCAAACCACAGTATTACCGGGTGTGACCTACAAGTGACACACCCAGAAGGTATTCTCTACAGGTACAAGAGCCCATGGGGCCAAGGCTCATCTGCGTGGTCACCCTCACACAGCAGCTCATCCACTGTGGGCAGAGCCAATTCTCACAACTAGTAAGCCTAAGAGTCAATCCCACCTACTGTCAAACCAAAAGCAATTAAAGCTCAACTTTAACAGGAGACTACACACAACACAAGGGTCACCTTTGGAGCACACACACAGGAGAATGGGGAGGTGGTGGAAGTCAAACATAAAGGACACATACTACATAAGATCACCCAGCAAAGACTGAGAACCCTAGGGGATCTACCTAATATATTGAAGCAAACACAGAGTCAGCCAGAATGGGGAAACAAAGAAACATGTCCCAAATAAAAGAACAGAAGAAACCTCCAGAAATGGAACCAAATGAAGCAGAGGTAACCAACCTATCAGAGACAGAGTTCGGAACACTGATGATAAGAATGTTTAAGGAGCTTAATGACAACATAAAGTAGGAGAGAGAAATCATAAAGAACATCCAGTTAGAACTAAAGAATACAATAATTAAAATAAAGAACACACTTGAAGGAATTACCAGCAGGCTAGATGGGGCAGAGGATTGAATCAGTGATTTAGAAGACAAGTTAGCAGGAATCACCCAAGAGGAACAACAAAAAGAAAAAAGAATAAAAAACAATGAAAATGGTTTAAAAGACCTCTGGGATAACATCAAGTGCAACAACATGCGCATCATAGGAATACCAGAAGGTGAAGAGAGGGAGCAAGGGATCGAGAACATATTTGAAGTAATCATGACCAAAAACTTCCCTATCCTAGTGAAGGAAATTGACATAGAAGTCCAGGAAGTGCAGAGAGTTCCAACCAAGATGAACCAAAAAGACCCACACCAAGACACATTATAGTTAAAATGGCAAAGAGAGAATCCTAAAAGCAGCAAGAGAAAGACAGTGGGTTATATACAAGGGAACTCCTATAAGACTATCAAATGATTTTTCTACAGAAACTTTGCAGGCCAGAAGGGAGTGGCAGGAGGTATTCAAAGTGATGAAAAATGAAGGCCTATAACACAGATTGCTTTATCCAGCAAGGATATCATTTAAAATTGAAGAAGAGATTAAGAGTTTCTCAGAAAAGAATAAGCTAAAGCCAGCAATGCAGGAAATGTTAAAAGGGCTTCTGTAAACAGAAAAAAGATATAAACAATTAACTAATGAAGACCAGCTATACAAATAACAAAATGGCAATAACTATGTACTTATCAATAATCGCTTTGAATGTAAATAGATTAAATGCTCCAATCAAAAGACATAGGGTAGCTGAGTGGATAAGAAAGCAAGACCCTTGCATATACTGTATACAGCAGTCTCACTTCAGATCAAAAGACACACACAGGCTGAATGTGAAGGGTTGGAGTAAGATATTTCATGCAAATAGAAATGAGAAAAAATCTGGAGTAGCAATACTTATATCTGACAAAATAGACTTTAAAATGAAGAATATATTGAAAGACATAAAAATAAAGGAATCGATCCAACAAGAGGACATAACCCTACTACACATCTATGCACCCAATCTAAATATATAAAACAGATATTGACTGACATAAAGACAGAGATCATAGTAGCGGATTTCAACACACAACTGACAATGAGGGACAGGTCCTCCAGATGGAAAACAAATATGGAAATGGCAGCCTTGAATGACACATTGGACCAGTGGGATTTAGTCGATATTTTCAGAGCATTTCACCCCAAAGCTACAGAATACACATTCTTTTCAAGAGCACATGGAACATTTTCCAAGATAGACCACATGTTAGGCCACAAAACAAGTTTTGATGAATTTAAGAAAATTGAAATCATACCAATTGTCTTCTCTGACCACAGTGCTATGAAATTAGAAATCAACTACAGGAAAAAAAAAACTGGAAGACACACAAATACGTGGAGACTGAATAACATGCTACTAAATAATGAATGGGTCAACAATGAGATCAAGGAAGAAATCAAAAGATATCTTTAGACAAATGAAAATGAAAACACAATGACCCAAAACCCATGGGATGCAGCAAAAGCAGTCCTAAGAGGAAAATTCATAGCAATGGAGGCCTACCTAAAGAAACAAGAAAAATCACAAATAAACAGGTTATTCTTACACTTAAGGGATCCAGAAAAAGAACAGCAAAATAAGCCCAAAGGGAGTACAAGGAAGGAGATTGTCATGCAGAGTTTCACGCAGGGTCCCCTGTCCCGCTCCACACATAAGAATGCAGGACATGGTGAGGCCAAAAAGGAACACCCACAGAGCCATAGGTAGGGGAGCCATACTACTATACTCTCGCTGGCAGCTGGGTGGGAGACACAGGAAACAGGAGCAACACAATCCACAACCCACCATCCACTTGTCTCTGCCAGCCAACCTCACTTGCTAGCTGCAATCCGCCGTGATAACTGCAATCCCTTCTTGCTAGCTCAGCCACCATCTTCTTGTTAGTCCCAATTTTTCTGCTAGCATAGCCACAGCAGTTATATTAGTGGCCAATGGCTCACTGGTTACAGCTGACAGCCAACTAGCCACAGTTGGTGGTCATTTACTACCTGAGCCAGCACCATTCCACATGAGGCCGAGAGCCTGGAAACTGCACTCCTGGCACTGTCCCCACAGAGATAATAAAGATCAGAGCAGAAATAAATGAAATAGAGACTAAAATAAAATACAACAGATCAATCAATCCAAGAGCTGGTTAAAGATAAACAAAATCGACAAACCTTTAGCCAGACTCATGAAAAAAAAGAGAGAGAGGACCCAAATTAATAAAATCAGAAATGAAAGAGGAGACCACAACAGACACCATAAAAATACAACAATTTCAAGAACTTACTTTGAGCAACCATATGCCAACAAGTTAGACAATCTGGAAAAAATGGACAATTTTTTAGAAGCATACAACCTTCCAAGGCTAACTCAAGAAGAAACGGAAAACCTGAATAGACTGATTACTACCAGGAAAATTGAATCAGTAATCAACAAGCTCCCTACAAACAAAAGCCCTGGACCAAATGGCTTTACAGGTGAATTTTACAAAGCATTCAAAAAAGAATTATCATCTATTCTCCTCAAACAATTCCAAAAAATCCAGGAGGAAAGGCTCCCAAACACTTTTTATGAGGCCTCTATCACTCTGATCTCAAAATCAGACAAAGACATTACAATAAAGGAAAACTACAGGCTGATATCCCTAATGATCATAGATGTAAAAATCATCAACAAAATATTAGCAAACAGAATTCAGCAATACATTGAAAAGCTCATACACCATGATCAACTGGGGTTCATTCCTGGTGTGCAAGTTTGGTTCAACATTGGCAAATCAATTAATGTTGCGACCTGCACAACACAAGCCGTGGGAAGGCGAGGGAGGCGGCGAGGGTTAAACTATCTTAAAGAGACAGAGACTCAAATACAGTTAAATCACAGAGGACCGAGGGACTCGCAGCCTCAAGGGACTGGAGCCCCGAATCGGGTCGCCGTGGATATTATTGATTTCTTACAATAAGCATCACATGATTAGAGGCAGGGTCTGTGAAATTCTCACACCACACCATAAAAATTCTTCCAATTCCCAGATATCTGTCACAAAGCAATGCTCATTGTCCCCAGGTGACTAAGGTGGGTGTGTACAACCTCCTGGGGGAGCAAATCTCACAAAGTAAAACCATCCCATGAGCTAAGCAGGAAGAGCAATATCTTATCGCTCTAAGAAGTCCTTTGCACAGCAGGGTGCGGGAAAACAACTGGGGCATGCATTAGCAGCTTCCCATAATGGTGAGGAGGAGGGGTATGGCTACCTCCTGACTGTTATTATGTTAACTCACGGGGGTCTCAATGGGGTCCCGTCTGGCTTAAGTCGTTCCTCCCATGAGGAAACTTACTCGTCTTTGACTGCAGACCCTGCTTACAGGGACCAAATAGGGAGACTTAGGATCAATGAACTCAACCCCAAAGAGGGACAGTCCCGCAGAGTCTTCTTTCCCTAAGGAAAGATTGGAGGGGACAAACAGCTAGGCTGCTGTGTGACCACAAGTTAATGTGAGACACCACATTAACAAAATGAAAAATAAAAGTTATATGATCATATCAATAGATGCAGAAAAAGCATTTGACAAAATCCAGCAGATATTTATGATAAAAACTGTTAAGAAAGTGGGAATAGAGGGACCATATCTCAACATAATAAAGGCCATCTATGATAAACCCACAGCTAACATCATATTCAATGGGGAAAAGGTAAAACCATTCCCCTTAACATCAGGAACAAGGCAAGGTTGCCCACTTTCACCACTTCTATTCAACATAGTTCTGGAAGATCTAGCCACAGCAATCAGAAAAGAAAAAGAAACAAAAGGCATCCAAATTGGAAAGGAAGATGTAAAATTGTCATTATATGATGACATGACAATTGTCATCATTAGATGACATGATACTATATATAGAGAATCCAAAAGAATCCACCAAAAAACTATTAGAACTGATAAATGAATTTAGTAAGATAGCAGGGTACAAAATTAATATTCAGAAATTAGTTACATTTGATTATACAAATAATAAACTATCAGAAAGAGAAATTAAGACAACAGTTCTATTTACAATTGCTTCAAAGACTATGAAATACCTAGGAATAAATTTAACCAAAGAAGTAAAAGACCTGTACTCAGAAAATTATAAGACACTGAAGAGAGAAATTAAGAAGATACAAATAGATGGAAACTCATACTATGTTCATGGATAGGAAAAATTAATATCGAAAAAATTTATGCACCTCTATACACAATAGCCAAGACATGGAAACAACTGAAATGCCCATCGGTAGACAACTGGATTAAGAAACTGTGGTACATTTATACAATGGAGTATTACGCAGCCATAAAGAAAAATGAAGTCTTACCATTTGCAACAATGTGGATAGACATAGAGAACATTATGTTAAGTGAAATAAGTCAGACAAAGACAAATACCATATGATGTCACTTATATGTGGAATCTAAAGAAAAGGATAAATGAATGAACCAATCAGAAACAGTCTCAGAGACATAGAGGGAAAACTGAGGGTTGCTAGATGGGGAGGGGGATAAGGGGGAAGGTGAAGGGATTAGAAAGCACAATCAGCAACCACAAGATTACCACGGGGTTACGAAAGTCAATTTGGGGAATGTAATCAATAATGTTGTAAAGATTTTGTAGGGTATCTGATGGACCCTTGTCTCATTAGGGAGACCACCTCAGGGATGATGTAGGTGCCTGATCACTGCACTGTACACCTGAAGCTGAAGCTGAAGAATAATGAAAGTCAACTACAATTTTATATATATATATATATATATAGTCGTGGGGGGTGGCCTGCAGGGTCTCTGCTCCCGCTCCCCACATAAGAATGCAGGACTTGGTGAGGCCAAAAAGGAACACCCACGGAACCATAGGTAGGGGAGTCATACCACTATGGTCTCACTGGAGGCTGGGCCCACCGGATGCGCGACCTGCCGGCCGCCTTTCCACCAACCGAGCGACGACTCTCCTCCACTCTCCTCTGCTCTCCTCGGCTCTCCTCGGCTCCTCGGCAATCCTCGGCAATCCTCGGCAGTCCTCGGCTCTCCTCCGTAGTCGCAGCAGTTATACCAGCGGCCAATCGGCTAACCGGCCACAGCCCACGGCCAATCAGCCACAGCCGAGGGCCATCCACCACCCGAGCCAGCACCCTTCCACGTGAGGCCGAGAGCCTGTAAACTACTTTCTGGGGCTCTGTCCATATATATATACATACTTACAAGAAGTGGAGTACAGCATTAGGAATAGAGGCAGTGGAAGTGTAATGGCTGTATGCAGTGTCAGAGGGATATAAATGATAAATGTTTAACTAGTACATTGCTTTGTACACCTGAAACTAATAAAAAAAAGTTTTTAAAAAATAAAAGAAAGTTTTTAAAAAATAAAGTTAACAAATGATAAAAAATAATAAAAAATAAATAGACTGAAAAAAATAAATTAAATAAAGTAATAATAATAATTAAAAAAAAAAAAAAAAAAACAGTATGGTACTGGCATAAAAACAGACACATAGATCAATGGAACAGAATAGCAAGTCCAGAAATAAATCCATGCCTATATGGTCATTTAATCTACGACAATGGAAGCAAGATTTTACTTTGGGGTAAAGACAGTCTATTCAATAAATGGTGCTGGGAAACCTGGACAGACACATGCAAGAAAACCACCTCCTTACAAGCTGGACCACCTCCTTACACTATACACAAGAATAAATTCAAAATGGATTAAAGATTTAGATGTAAGATCTGAAACCATAAAACTCCTAGAAGAAAATATAGGAAGAAAGTTTACAGACATTACCTGGAGTAAGATTTTTTATTGATATATCCCCTCAGGCAATGGAAGTAAGAGAAAAAATAAACATATGGGAATACGTCAAACTAAAAAGTTTTTCACAGCAAAGGAAACCATCAATAAAACAATAAGGGATCCTACTGAATGGGGGAAGGTATTTGTCAATAATATATCAGATAAGGGGTTACTATCCAAAATTTATTTTTTTAAAATCTCATTCAACTCAACACCAAAAAAAAAAACAAAAAACAAGCAACCCAATTAAAAATGGACAGAGGACACGAAGAGACATTTTTCTAAAGGAGACATACAGATGGCAGACAGACATATGAAGAAATGCTCAACCTCACTAATCATTAGAGAAATGTGAATAAAAACCACAATGAGTTACCACCTCACCCCAGTCAAAATGGCTATCATCAACAAATCAACTAACAACAAGTGCTGGCGCGGATGTGGAGAAAAGGGATCTCTCATGCACTGCTGGTGGGATTGCAGATTGGTGCAGCTACTATAGAAATAAGTATGAAAGTTTCTCAAAAAACTGGAAATGGAACTACCTTATGACCCAGCAATTCCACTCCTAAGTATCTATCCAGAGAAATCCAAAACACTAATTCAAAAAAATTTATGCACCCCTATGTTTATTGCAGTGCTATTCACAATAGCCAAGACATGGAAACAACCGAAATGGCCATTGGTAGATGACTGGATTAAGAAACTGTGGTACATTTATACAATGGAGTATTATTCGGCCATAAAGAAGAATGAAATCTTACCATTTGCAATGATATGGATGGACCTAGAGAACATTATGCTAAGCGAAGTAAGTCAGACAGAGAAAGACAAATACCATATGATCTCACTTATATGTGGAATCTAAAGAATAGAATAAACGAACAAACTAATTAGAAATAGTCTCAGAAATATAAAGGAAAAACTGAGGGTTGCTAGATGGGAGCAGGGTTGGGGATGAGGGAGAAGGTGAGGGGATTAGAAATCACAATCAGTAACCACAAGATTGCCACAGGGATACGAAAGACAGTTTGGGGAATATAATCAATAATGTTGTAAAGATTTTGTAGGGTATCCGATGGACACCTGTCTTATTAGAGAGACCACTTCATGGATGGTGTAGATGCCTGATAACTGTGCTGTACACCTGAAGCAGAAGCTGAATAATAATGAATGCCAACTATAATTTTATATATATATATAGATAGATAGATACATATAGATATAGATATAGATATATAGATATATATTCATTAGAAGTGGAGTACAGCATAAGGAATAGAGACAGTGGAAATGTAATGGCTGTGTGCGATGTCAGAAGGGTAGTCGATTGGGGGAGGGTGTTATCACTTTGTGAGGGGTATAAATGATAAATGTGTAACTATTACATTGTGTTGTACACCTGAAACTAATAAAAAAAAGATTTTTGGATACTGCAAAAGTGGTAAAAGAGGGAAATTTATATCATTACAGGTCTATCTCAAGAAACAAGAAAAATCCCAAATAAATAACCTAACATTACATTTAAAGAACTAGAAAAAGAAGAACAAATAAAACCCAAAGTCAGCAGAAGAAAGGAAATAATAAAAATTAAAACAGAATGAAATGAGATAGAGAACAAAAAGACAATAGAAAAAATTAATGCAACAAAGGCTGGTTCTTTGAAAAGATTAATAAAATTGACAAACCCCTGGCTAGACTCGCTAAGGAAAAAAGAGAAAAGACACAAATAAACAAAATCAGAAATGAAAGAGGAGAAGTTAAGACAGATACACACAAATACAAACGATCAGATAAGAATACTGTGAAAGACTACATGTCACCAAATTCAATAACCTAGAAGAAATGGACAAGTTCTTAGAAATATATAACCTTCCTAGACTGAATCATGAAGAACTGGAAAATCTAAATAGAATGATCAACAGCAAGGAAAGTAAAATATAATTATCAAAAACCTCCCAAAAAAGCAAAAGTCCAGGACCAGATGGCTTCACTAGTGAATTCTACCAAACATTCAAAGAAGATCTAATACCTCTCCTCCTCAAACTCTTCCAAAAAATTGAAGAAGACGCAATACTTCCTAATACATTTTATACGGCCAAAATTACCTGATACCAAAACTTGGTAAGGATAACAAAATATAGAAAACTACAGACTAATATCTCTGATGAATGCAGATGCAAAAGTCCTAAACAAAATACTAGCAAATTGAATACAACAATATATTAAAAAGACTATACATCATGATGAAGTGGGATTCATTCTAGGGGTGCAAGAATATTTCGACATATGCAAATCAATCAATGTGTTACACCATAAACAAAATGAAGAATAAAAATCATATGATCTTATCAATAGATGCATAAAAAGCATTTGACAAGATACAACATCCGTTTATTATTAAAACAGTTAATAAAATGGGTATAAAAAGAAAGTACCTCAACATAATAAAGGTCATATATGACAAACCCTCAGCTAATATCACACTTAATTGTGCAAAACTCAAAATTTTTCCTCTAAGATCAGGAACAAAACAAAGATGTCCCCTCTCATCACTATTATTCAACATACTATTGGAAGTCCTAGCCAGAGCAATCAGGCAAGAAAAAGAAATAAAAGGCATCCAAATTGGGAATGAAGGAGTCAAATTATCACATTTTGTAGATTACCTGATTTTTTACATAGAAAATCCATAGATTCCACCAAGAAACAATTAGAAATAATAAACAAATATAGCAAAGTTTCAGGATACAAAAATCAGTATACAAAAATCCATTGTGTTCCTATATACTAAGAATGAAATTCAGAAAAAGATATGAAAAACAAAAAAACAATTCCCTTTTCAATTGCAAAAAAAAAAAAAAAAAAAAAAGAATAAAATACTTAGGAATAAACTTAAAGTACCTGAAGGACCAATACACTGAAAACTGCAAGACATTATTAACTAACTCACTGTGTTAATTGATTTCAAGGTTTTTTTCAAAATAAAAGAAATTGAAGAAGACACAAAGAAATGAAAAGATATTCTATGTGCATGGATTGGAAGAAAAAACATAGTTGAAATGGCCATATTTAAAAATGATCAAAGCAACATATAGGTTTAGTGCAATCCTTATCAAAATCCCAATGGCATTTTTTAAAGAAATGAACAAAAAATCATGAGATTTGCATGGAACAACAAAAGATCATAAATTAACCAAAGCAATCCTGAGAGAAAAAAGAACATACTCTCTGACTTCAAATTATACTACAAAATGACAATAATGAAAGCAGCATGATATTGGCAGAAAAATAGACACACAGACCAATAAAAAAGAATTGAGAACCCAGAAACAAACCCACATATATTTGGACAGATAACTTTAGACAAAGGAGCCAAAAATATACAATGGAGAAAAGAAAACCTCTTCAATAGTGGTGCTGGGAAAGTCAGAAAGCCAAATTGTGCAAAAGAATGAAACTAGACTGCTATCTATTTCAGTGTACCAAAATTAACTCAAAATTAACTAAATATAAGCCTCCTAGGTCAATAACATTTCCTTACTCCAAACTCTGATCTATTGAACACTGGCCCTTTGAAGTGCCAGATACACTGCTACAGAAATAGTTATTGTTCTTAAGGCACTAAAGACCTAAATAAAATGAATATGAAGTGTAACACAAATATGTCATTTTGACAAGTTGAAGTAAATGTGACATTAACATTTTCCCCTGATTTATTTTTCACTTCCCCTGTAGTAACTATTGTTTCCTTTTTTAATGAAACAGTGCACTTCGAAGAACTAAAGAAAACAAAGAGCTCAAAAGTAACAGAATAAAGAATGGAAGAGAGGAGACTTTATAAATCAGGAATATTCAAGTAGAGGATGAGAAGGAAAAAAAAAAACTCTCCCAAAATGGATAGAAAATGATACAATACGAAAACTTCTGCTAAGGATCTCATTTGACCAAGAAGAAACAAACAAAATGCAGTTTATAAATCCTGACTTGCCATAAAGTTAATTACATCCTACATTCAGGAGAGAACGGATTACAAAGAATTGTTATTCTAACTTAACTGTGAACAACACGGACTGGTTGGAAAGGTAAAAAGTAATATATTTAAAGCTAAGCAACGGAATTCTGAGTATAGACACTCTTGGCTTTAGATAAAAATAGGCACATTTCTGTATCTGGAGATTCTAAAAAAGCAAGGTGGCTTGACAAGAATGAGAGATCCAAAATATAAGTGTTACCCTACGAAAGGGGGGTTGTTTTTCTGCATGCATCAAAGCCAAATGAGACATGAACAGGAGTTTACAACAAAGGAAGTACAGATTTATTTAAAGACATGGTGCCAAGCCAGGAAACACAGGTGAGCTGGTGCTCAAAGACATGGCCCTAGGATGGCTTCTAGGGGATGGTTATATAGGGGAAGGGTCATCAGTCGTGGCAGCTCAGGAAGCTGGGGTCCTGTGCTGCCCTGAGCGGTCAGGGCCGGGGTAAGAGGCAGCTGATCATTGCCTCAGGTCCTGATGTCAGCCATGGTGTCCTGTCTTGTTTCAAGGGGATGTGGCTGGCAGGGTTGTTCCACCTTCTTGGGTCTGGAGCTGAAACACGACTGAGGTTGAAACAGCATAGGGACTTGGGACCAGGGCCTGAAGGAATACCAGGTGGCCAGGAAGAACACGGGATAAGCTGACCACAGCCGACCACAAAAATGCCACCCTTCCCTCACTCTCTACACAAAAGTACAAAAGTAGCTGATTATTATCTCCCTTCTAACTGCTTCCTTCCTTGCAGGTGTCGAAACCACCATTCCCCATGCACCATTGATCAAGGTTTGACTGCTATAAGACCTTCCTGGGGTGGAGATAATGAGCAGACTGCCATCTTGCCCCACAGTATAGGTGCAAACATAGTTACCAGGCGACACAGCTGAAAAAGCAAGCCTGCCTTTTTCAAAAAGCCTGCCATTTTCAAAAAACCTGTCTTTTTGTGCAAGCTGCCATTGTCCCCAGTTTGTAAAAGCTGCCAAACAGAGCCAGCCCTCAAATCGGCTTGGAGGACCTTTCTTTCCTCTTGTGCTCAAGCATAAGCTTGATAAAATTTATCTGGAAATTTTTCTGGGTTTCCTCTCTATTTCTCTCTTGGGGAACTCAAGAACCCCAATGCCAGTAACAAAGTAAAGATATTATCTTTAGTTTGACAGAAACTCTGTTTCTGTGATCAACCAACCTGAGGTTTTGTTCCAAAGACTGAATGCTGACCAGAATTTGAGGTCCTAAGGGCTTAATGACTAAGGGAGTGGTTGTGCCGTATGTGCAAACGCAGAAGGATAAGAAAAGAAGTGAGTCATAGGACTATTAGACTAGACAAGGCCAGTTTGATTCAGGGAGAAAGAAAAGAGAAAAAAGTCATTTTTTAAAAGTAAAGTTTCTGCACGGTTACATGAGTCCTCCCAATATCAGCACAAAGTATAAGGAAATGAAAGGGCATGTATCAAAACCTATGCAGTTATACAAATTGCCCTCTGGAAATCTCAAATTTTGATAGATCACTTATGAAAAATGGAAGAAATGACAAATGTCCAAGAGCAAATTCCAAAATGGCACAATGGAACTCTAAATCGGCAATCCAATCCTATTATCAATCAGGGTCCTCCAGTGAACAGAACCAACAGGAGATATATATGTATATAAAGAGATTTATTATTAGAAATTAGTTCCTACGATTACGGAGGCTGAGAAGGCCTGTGATCTGCCATCTGCCAGCTGGAGAATCAGGAAAGCCTGTGGTATAAATTCCAGGCCAAGTGTAGGAGAACACTGATGTCCCACCTTCAAAACAAGCAGCGGGAGTGAATTCTTCCTAACCCCATGTTTTGTTTATTCGGGCCTCCCAGAACTGGATGATGCCCGCCCACATTGGGGATGGCAATGGGCTTTATTCAGTCTCCCCATTCAAATGTTAATTTCATCCAAAAACACCCTCCCAGACATACCCAGAATAATGTTTAACCAAATATCTGGGCACCTGGTGGCCCGGTCAAGTTGACACAGAACTATCACAGACAATAGAAGACCCTTTTAAACAACAAGAAGAGGACAGAACCATGCTTGAGGCTGGTGGCCCAGGGAGGAGCAGTGTGTGGAAGTTGAAAGGGATTGGCTCTGGGGCAAACAGAGTGAGCTGAGGGATGGAGGGAGATTCTCCCCTCTTTTCATGACTGGTGACATGACCGTGGGCAAGTTCCTTAATCTCTGAGGACCTAAATTTCTGTTTCTCTATAGAAATGTGACCATTTCATATACTTTTTAATAGAGATTATAGTTTCTACCTCATAGGACTCTTAGAATTAAATCACATCTATAAAGAATTTAGCACGTGGCAGGTATCATGAAATAAGTGAGTACTGAACATTTCATGACAGAGCATTAAATAACAAACTAAAAACCTTTAATAACAAAGCTAAACATGTAATAGCAAGCAAAAACACTCACTTTTAATTTAGATTTGGTCTTCTTCATTAGAAAATATTGGAAAACTAGAAAAGTGTGAATAAGCTTTCTTCAAAAGAATTGATGCTTAGGATATTTGTAACATAGTAATTTTTAATTGTTTTTGATTTTTCAAATCTCCAGTTCCAGATGAATTAGAATTTACAGCTACTAATATACATGGAATTTTGGACCAAAATTCCCTGTATAAGGATAAAAGATTCCAGGGGGAACTTGAATGAATGTTTTCATTTTCAAAAGGGGGCAAAAGTGGATTCTGATAACATCAGAGTGATAAAGAAAGAAAATGCAGATATTGAAAGCTAAGTGAATTGTTTTAATGAAATAATTCTAGCTCTGTTGATCAAGCAGATGGTTAGTGATACTTAGAAAAGGAAGAGATGATCAGCTAAAACCAGCATCAATTTACTAAGAACTAGTTATGCCATACTAATCTTGATTCTTTTTTAGAGAAAGTTAATGTAACAAGAGATCTTGGAGAACCATATGTTAAATCTGGGAGCCTAGGAGCAAGCTATTCATGGCTCCAGCAGGAGGGTATGCAGAAAGTCCACAGGTACCTGGGGCTGAAGATGAGAACTGATGGAGGGATTTAGGGTTGAGGACTCCATGATCAGAACTAGGGTCTGAGGAACCTGGTCAGAGCTGCAAATGGAGCACATTCAGAACTGGACACACAGTGTGGTTGGTGTTTGAGACGGATATTAGCATGCATAGGGCTATGGTTTTTGGGCCATGAGAGAGTGAAAGAAATAGGACTGGCAGGAGGAGAAGTTACAAGAAACAGCTGTCAAGCTCATGGAGAAGTCTGGAGCTGGGGCAGCCCTTTAGAGACATCCTGAATTGAGTCTGGGGCCA
The DNA here is from genome assembly GCF_057876585.1 of Rhinolophus sinicus. Taxonomy (NCBI): domain Eukaryota; kingdom Metazoa; phylum Chordata; class Mammalia; order Chiroptera; family Rhinolophidae; genus Rhinolophus; species Rhinolophus sinicus. The sequence goes on along the minus strand of NC_142507.1, from coordinate 21,702,735 downwards.
GGCCTGTGTTCTGCCCCCATGTACCAGGAACTGGATGCGGGCTAGTGCCTGGGACTTAAGTAATATTGTAGCCCCTTCAGCAGAAGGCAATGCCAGGGGAGACACCCAGCTCTGAGCCTTCAGCAGCTGGGGGAAAGCACCTCTGTCCTGAAGGGGGATGAGTGGTATACATACTACACTTGGCCTGATGGTGGGTCTCTACACCACAGAAGATCACCTACAGCACACCTAGACCACGAGCATGACTGAAATTGGAGATAGTGGTGGTACTTATGGAAAAGTCAAAAACTTTTGCAGACAGATCAGCTCTTTGCTAACAAGTTATTTAATCCCTTTGAGTTTCCAGTTTCCTCTGTATTTGTACAACAGATAGGGTGAGGATTAAAAGGCGTAACATTTAAAGTACCTAGCACTAAGCCCAGCCTACAGTAGGTGCTAAGTGTTAGTTTTCTTCCCTCTTGGACTTTAGGATGGGTAGAGCTTACACGTGAGAATCAGGTGACTTGGACAATGGAGAGAAGTAGGATTTGGGGGCTTGAAATCAGGTTGGGTCAAAATAGCACTTAGAGAGCTCTGATGGCAGAACAAAGATTTACTAACAACTTGGATTTAGTTCAAGAGAAAACTGGCATATCAAATCCCTGGATGAATCAAAACTTAAATGTACATCTCAACAAAGCTGTTTGAATAAATAAACAAGCAAACAAATAAATAATAAATTTTTAAAAGAAAGAAATATCAGTATATCAGATGATAGAATCAGAGAGATCACTACACTTTGGAATGATGGGGTGCAATAAAGAATATAAAATTTAACAGGGATACATATGAAGTTTTAATATAGGTCCAACAGTTAAATTGCCCATAGACACAATGTACACTCAAGGAAAATTGATAATAATGGCAGATAATTACTGAATACCAAATGTCTAACCATGAGGCAGGCCCTATACTTTGTGCTTTATATATTATGCACCTGGATGCCACAAAGTGCTAAACCCTTTATAGGGGTGTTTTCCATTAATCCTCTCATCAAACCTGAAAGACAGGAGATTTTATTAGTCTTGCATTTTGTAGACGTGAACTTTGGTTTGGGCGGTAAGAATACTGTCCAATGTGACATAATTGTGACATGGCAGACCCAGGAAACTATCTAAGAATTTTGAAATCTAAAATCTTTCACATGACCACCATACAATGATATTTTCCAATGTCAGAGAGAAAGGAAACTAGCATATAACAAATTATATGTTATACCATTCCATCCACATATTAATCAATATATGTAAGTTGCAAGTAATAAAATAATTCAACTTAAATAGGTTTGAACAAGAGAGAACGTAATAACTGAAAGTTCAGAAGTAGAATGACATTGAGGGTTGACTTAATCTAATGGCTCCATCTCTATGTCCCTGCAAGTCTCTCTACTTGGCCTCCTCTGATGTTGGTTTTTCTCCACCCTGGGAGTGACAAGCTCACAGCATATCCAGGACTCTCACTCATGATCAATAAATCCAGACAAAGAGAGAAAGGATCATTTCCAGGAACTTACCCCCCAAAAATGAGAAATATTTTTCCTGAAATCTCAAGTCACCTCTAATTCCATCTCCCAGGTGAAAAATATTAACAAATCAAAGGCATGAGAATACCTATAGGTCAATTAGACCACTCCTGGAATTGCAAGTGAGGCCAGCATCCTCTAAGACATGCAGACTTCCTATAGAAGGGGTGGATACCTGAATAAAATTAGGTTTCTGTTAGGAAGAAGAAAGAAAGGAAAGAATGGATACTGGGTAGTTCAAAGCAATAAATTCTTATCTCATTCTCCTTTTGCCGATGACCTGTGGTTTTAAAACAGTTCTGGTAAAAATGATCTGTGATTTTTACATTGATTATAAATTTATATTGATTATGAGCCAAATGTATCAGATGGTTAATCCAACCTTGAGCCCATTAGTAAGAGTGCCCAGGTCAAAGGAAGGAGTAGTTTTGTTGCATTTGCTACCAGTTCAGTCATTTGGGAATTATGGTATCAACTCTAGATGTTACATTTTAAGAGGAATATTAAACAGAGATCATACAGGATGTGAAAGTATAGCATAGTCATGAAACTGGGGATTTAGTAGATTGAATTCTGCTAGTTTCCCTGTGTGTGATCTCCAGCAGGTTCTATAAACTCTAAGCTTCAGTTTCTTGTCTATAAAATGGGACTATTGATAATATTAATATTTACCTTGCAGAGTTGCTAGGAAGTTTTAGTAACAGCAAATTCTGCAAATTCCCAGGAGCACGACTACTTGGTTATTATGGTCTCTGGACTGTAGTTTCTGCTGAATTTGTTCAGTTCAAGAATTGCCTAGAAGGCCCCAGTGAGTTTGCTTCGCACCACCCTTAACCCACCTGGTCATAACTCTTGGTCCGTTTCCTTGATTTCCACAGAAAAGCAAACAATTCTCTCATCCTTAACCCCTAAAATCTCACTTACACCAGTCCCTTTAGTGGTCTTACTAAGGTTTTGGGGATGTGGACAGGATTTACTTCTATAGAACCTTAAACCTTAAAATAAAATATTGGGCATTCTTGTTTTCCTTTATTATAAAGTAAATGCATCATCATTACAGAAGGGCAGAAAGAAAAAGGTAAAAATTTCCCTCTCACCATTCCCATTCTCCAAAAGTAACCATTGTAAATAGGATATATATATTGCAGAAATGATGCATAACAAACAAGATTTCTTCCAGCCCTAGGTTGAATTGAACAGTTCATCTCTTTTCATCCTCAATGACCAAATTCCATAAGGTCAGGCCACGCTCTGCAAATCCAAGGTCTCAACTTAGAAACAGCAGCAGATAAAGGTCCCACGGACAAACTTCTCTGCTAAGAGCCAAGCCCTTCCTCAGATTTTGCTGGAGTTTAGGTGGGGTGGCAGCGTGGGGGAGGTGGAAGGACTTGAATTCTCCCTTACAGATGTGGGCCTGGACAGGATGGCCAACAGGACTTGGGGAACAGCTGGGTGGTACCAGTTCTTGGAAGGTGGGGGCAGAAAAGCCACCTGACGAGCCAGTGCTAGAAGCCCTGAGACCGTCTGCAAAAACTGGTCTACGCTTGTCTGGAGTGGCCCAAGCTCTCAGAGTGATCAGAGATGAACAAAAAGGGCCCGGCAGGGCCCAGACAGGAGCCAGAACAGGCCCAGAGGCAGGATCCAGCCCAAGGAGGAACATGTTGGTCCATGGGGCGAGTGGGTTGTCAGCATACCAATTAAGTGTTAACAGGGAAGCTAGAGCAGTGATGGAAGGAGAAAAAAAGGTTACAGTTTGTGGAAAGTAAACTACATTGAAAACATCTTCTGGAGCCCAAGACCCAGCTTGGTTCTGTTCTCAGGCCATTGGCGGGCAGAGGTGAGCCTGTCTAATGCATGAGAGGAGTGAGCCATGGGGCCTTTGATGAGCGGGACAAGTCAGGGTCACCTAAAGCAACCAAAATTGAAACTTGAAAATAAAAATAATAAACAAAACACACCTGCAGGTTGATGTGTCCTAAAGCAGCAACATGTACCCATGCTCCAGACTAACGGTCACCTTGGCCCAGCAGTAAGTGCTTCATAAATATTTATTGAACGAGTGCTAAAAGTGTCACCTAGATAGAATGGATTACCTTCACTCATCCTAAGCCCCTCAGCTGTCCTCTATGGACTTTCACCATTTGGCTTGCTCGAACACGATGGTCCTTTCTTAAAGGAGTCAGGGTTAGGAATGGTCAGCAGCTTTCTTCCACTGAATGTCACTTTCTGCTGGCAAATCTTGCTGCTGACTCTGCTGACTGCTGCCCCTATCCCATACCTTCTGTGTCCATTTCCCACCTTTCTCTGCCCTGGTCTGTACCCTAGGAAGGCCCCTGCTGATGGCTCCTGCAGGCTCCCTTCCATTGGTTGCCATTGAGTTGGGTCAGAAGAAGGGACCAGCAGGCAATTGGAGGATGGAGGAGAGAGAGTAGGTATTCTTTGCTTCCTCATTCCCTGCTTCTGTATCTTACTGGCCCTTCCAGTAGCCCATTCTCCAAAGTCCATCTCACCCTGGGTTTGGAAGCACCATGTATCACTGACCCACCCCCAGCCCTTCAGCCCTTAGGGTAGTGACAGGGCAGCAGGTGGTGCCTGGCAGTGTTGGTCTCAAACATCACCATGCCATTTGTTCCCATAACCTGACCCACAGATCTCTTCATGGAAGTCTCTGCTTTGGAATTATTGGCACTGAAATCTGTGTCCTGAGTAACCTTGAAAGATGCAGCTCCTCTTGTTACTTAAGGTACAAAGATCAAGGTCCCTGGATGAGGGGGTAAAGCCAGAGCAATTCACTGAAAAGATTGAGAACACCTTGAGCGTGGACTGGAAGTTAGTGATTTAAATCCTTTGCTTAAAATACAAGGATTTGTGTATAAAAGCCGATCAATTCTTTAATTTAAACTTACATCGATCCTGGGCCCTAAAATGGCGGCATGAGGTGAGCCTCTGTAAAGCTCCCCTGGAACTTACAAAGAATCGAATAACAAAAACTCCACAAAGGACTCCCTGCACAGCAGACAGGCAAGACGAAGAGGCCCACTACCGACTGAAATCACCTACAGGTGGGAGATTCGCACGAGTGGGGGGAGGAGGAAATGGAGAAGTGCGCGGAGACGGAGCCGCGCGGGCGGAGGACGCAGACCTAGCTCAGTGCGCCGAGCTCGCTGCTTCCCGGAACCACCGCAGCTGCGGGAGATCGGACTGCTAGGGCTCCGCCAGGGCTCCACAGGGCTGAGGGGACAGCATATAACACGGCTGAACCCAACGCTCACGGCAGAGACCTCGGAGAAAAGACTGAGGGAAAAAGGCTGAAAACGGTGGTTTAAGCCCGCACTGCCGAGCAGAGAACGGAGCCTTAGGCACTGAGACTAGCCGCCCCCTCCCTCCCCTCCCAGAGCTCGCCCCGCCCCCACCTGCCCGGTGCTAGAAGCGAAACAGTAGCAGTGTCAGATTAAAACAACAGAAAATTTGCTATTTTGAGAACTGTGGCCCACAGATACAAATTCACAGCCCAACTAGTTCCGGCAAAGGGGAGAGAGCTGTGGAAGCAGGACCGGCTGTGGTGGTGGTCGCTGTCATTGCTCTGGGCCACCTCTCACAACTCACCCTGCCACTGTCCCCACCTATCTGGGCGGATCCCTGCAGGAGTAAACAGAACTGCTGAAACATACGGGCTCTGAATCAGGAGCTGGAAGAGCTTTGGAACATTAAAAGCTCTCCGCATACCCACCAGGACACTGCGCCCTGTGACCTAGACGAACTATTAACAGAGGAGAAGCCCGTCTCCCAGGGAATCCCCCCAGTGTGTGAGAAGCTGGAATAGTGCAGAGAAAACATAGCACTACCTCGTGAGAGAGGGGAAAAAAAGCCTGCAGTCGGAGAAAAACTAAAACGTTCTACCAACAAGTACTGGAAAACAAAAGAAAGACCTCTTCCTATCAACTTGTTGCAGAAGTCACTCCTGTAGATGTCTAGGAAGAGAAATAGTAAATCAGTAATCGCCATGAATAACCAAGGCAACAAGATAGCTCAGAAAGAAAGTGAAAAATCTCCAGAAAAGGCACTTAAAGATACAGAAATATGTGACTTAAATGACAGAGAATTCAAGACTGCAGTTCTGAAAAAACTCAAGGAGATACAAGAAAACACAGATAGGCAGTTAAATGAACTCAGAAACTCAATTAAAGAACAGCATGAGCATTTTACAAAAGAGATTGAAATTTTGAAAAAGAACCAAATAGAATTTCTGGAGATTAAGAACTCAATAGAAGAAATTAAGAATGAAATAACCAGCTTAGGTAGTAGAGTTGACGAGATGGAGGAAAGAATCGGTGACATAGAAGATAGCAACCTGGAAATGACACAGATAGAAGAAGAAAGAGACTTGAGACTTAAAAGAAATGAAAGAACTCTACAAAAACTTTCAGACTCCATCAGAAAGAGCAATATAAGAATAATGGGCATACCAGAAGGAGAAGAAAGAGAGAAGGGAACAGAGAATATATTCAAACAAATTGTCGATGAGAACTTCCCAAATTTGTGGACAGAACTGGACCCTCGAATCCAAGAAGCAAATAGAACACCTAGTTACCTCAATCCCAATAGGCTTTCTCCAAGGCACATTGTATTGAAGCTGTCTAAAATCAACGACAAAGAAAGAATCCTCAAGGCAGCCAGGGAAAAGAAGACAGTAACTTACAAAGGAAAGCCCATTAGATTATCATCAGATTTTTTCAGCAGAAACTCTACAAGCCAGGAGGGAGTGGAACCAAATATTCAAACTATTGAAAGAAAGAAATGATGAGCCAAGAATAATATATCCAGCAAAGATATCCTTTAGATATGAAGGAGGAATAAAGACCTTTCCAGACATACAGAAGCTGAGGGAATTTTCTAATACACGACCTGCACTACAAGAAATACTAAAAGAGGCTATTCGACCACCATCAACAGGGACAATTTGTGGCAACCAAAACTCAAAAAGGGGGAGAGTAAAGGCCTGAACCGGAATATGGGAATGGAGAAAGTAAGCGTGCTGAAGATAATGGAATACTCTAAATATCAAACTTACTTTTACATAAACTTAAGGGTAACCACTCAAAAAAAATCCAGAACTGAAATATATACTGTAATAAAAGAAGAAACAGAGGGAAACATCATAGAATACCACCACACAGAAATAATAGACAACAACAAAAAGGCAAAGAAACAATGGAGACATAGACTTACCAGAAAACTAAAGATAGAATGACAGGAAATCCTCACATATCAATAATCACCCTAAATGTAAATGGACTGAACTCACCAATAAAAAGGCACAGAGTAGCAGATTGGATCAAAAAACTAAACCCAACCATATGCTGTCTCCAAGAGACACATCTCAGCTACAAGGACAAGCATAGACTCAAAGTGAAAGGGTGGAAATTGACACTCCAACAAATGGTGCCCAGAGAAAATCAGGTGTAGCCATAATGATATCAGATGAAACAGACTTCAAGGTGAAAAAGATAACAAGAGACAAAGATGGACATTTCATAATGGTGAAGGGGACTGTACAACAAGAAGACATAACAGTCATCAATATTTATGCCCCCAATCAGGGAGCACCGAAATACACCAAGCAACTACTAACAGAACTAAAGGGAGAAATTGACCAAAACACAATTATACTAGGGGACTTAAATACATCATTGACAGCTATGGATAGATCATCCAAACAGAAAATAAATAACGAAATAGTAGCCCTAAATGACACATTAGATGAAATGGACATAATTGACATTTATAGAACACTTCATCCTAAAACATCAGACTACACATTCTTTTCTAGTGTACATGGAACATTCTCAAGGATAGACCATATATTGGGACATAAAATCAGTCTCAACAAATTTAAGAAGATTGAAATCATACCAAGCATATTCTCTGATCACAAGGCTTTGAAATTGGATATCAACTGTAAAAAGAAAGCAGGAAAAAACACAAATACATGGAGATTAAACAACATACTTTTAAAGAAGGACTGGGTCAAAGAGGAAGTTAGAGGAGAGATCAAAAGATACATAGAAACAAATGACAATGAAAATACATCCTACCAAAATTTTGGGGATGCAGCGAAAGCCGTTTTAAGAGGGAAATTTATCTCATTACAGGCCTATCTCAAGAAACAAGAAAACTCCCAAATAAATAACCTCATGTTACACCTTAAAGAACTAGAAAAAGAAGAACAAGTAAAACCCAAGGTCAGCAGAAGAAAGGAAATAACAAAAATTAGAGCAGAAATAAATGAAATAGAGAACAAAAAGACAATAGAAAAAATTAATGTGACAAAGAGCTGGTTCTTTGAGAAGATTAACAAAATTGACAAACCCTTGGATAGACTCACTAAGATAAAAAGAGAGAAGACACTGATTAACAAAATCAGAAACGTAAAAGGGGAAGTTATCACGGACACCACAGAAATACAAAGGATCATCCAAGAATACTATGAAGGACTATATGCCACCAAATTCAACAACCTAGAAGAAATGGACAAGTTCTTAGAAACATATAGCCTTCCAAGGCTGAACCATGAAGAACTGGAAAATCTAAACAGACCGATCACCAATAACGAAATTGAATCAGTCATCCAAAACCTTCCCAAAAGCAAAAGTCCGGGACCAGGTGGCTTCACTAGTGAATTCTACCAAACCTTCAAAGAGGATCTAATACCAATTCTGCACAAACTCTTCCAAAAAATTGAAGAAGAAACAGTACTCCCCAACTCATTCTATGAGGCCAACATTACCCTGATACCAAAATCTGGTAAGGACAGCACAAAAAAAGAAAACTACAGACCAATATCTCTGATGAATACCGATGCAAAAATCCTAAATAAAATTCTAGCAAATCGAATACAACAATGCATTAAAAAGATTATTCATCACGACCAAGTGGGGTTCATCCCTGGGGTACAAGGATGGTTCAACATACGCAAATCCATCAATGTGATACATCATATAAACAAAATAAAGGACAAAAATCATATGATTATATCAATTGATGCAGAAAAAGCATTTGACAAGATACAACATCCATTTATGATTAAAACACTCAATAAAATAGGTATAGAAGGAAAATACCTTAACATAATAAAGGCCATATATGACAAGCCCTCTGCTAATCTCATAATTAATGGAGAAAAACTGAAGCCCTTTGCTCTACGTTCAGGAACACGACAGGGATGTCCCCTATCACCTCTGCTTTTCAACATCGTGTTGGAAGTCCTTGCCAGAGCAGTCAAGCAAGAGAAAGAAATAAAAGGCATCCAAATTGGGAATGAAGAAGTTAAATTATCACTCTTTGCAGATGACATGATGCTATATATAGAAAACCCTAAAGACTCCACCAAAAAGCTATTAGAAACAATCAATGAATACAGTAAAGTTGCTGGCTACAAAATCAACGCACAAAAGTCCATTGCCTTCCTATATACTAACAATGAAATCTCAGAAAAAGAAATACAAAAAACAATTCCTTTTGCAATTGCAACAAAAAGAATAAAATACCTAGGAATAAACTTAACCAAGGATGTGAAAGACCTATATGCTGAAAACTATAAGACTTTTTTGAAAGAAATTGAAGAAGACACAAAGAAATGGAAAGACATTCCGTGCTCATGGATTGGAAGAATCAACATAGTTAAAATGGCCATATTACCCAAAGCAATATACAGATTCAATGCAATCCCCATCAAAATCCCAATGGCATATTTTAAAGAAATAGAACAAAAAATTATCAGACTTGTTTGGAACCACAAAAGACCCCGAATAGCCAAAGCAATCTTAAGAAAAAAGAACTATAATGGAGGTATCACACTTCCTGACTTTGGCTTGTACTACTGGGCCACAATAATCAAAACAGCATGGTATTGGCAGAAAAACAGACACATAGACCAATGGAATAGAATTGAGAACCCAGAAATAAAACCACATAAATATGGACAGATAATTTTTGACAAAGAAGCTAAAAACATACAATGGAGCAAAGACAGCCTCTTCAATAAATGGTGCTGGGAGAACTGGATAGCCACGTGCAAATGAATGAAACTGGACTGCTATCTGTCACCATGTACCAAAGTTAATTCAAAATGGATCAAAGACTTAAGCATAAGACCTGACACAATAAACTGCATAGAAGAAAGCATAGGTACTAAACTTATGGACCTTGGGTTCAAAGAGCATTTTATGAATTTGACTCCAAAGGCAATGGAAGTAAAAGCTAAAATAAACGAATGGGACTATATGAAACTTAAAAGCTTCTGCACAGCAAAAGAAACCATTGACAAAATAAAGAGGCCACCAACTGAATGGGAGAAGATTTTTGCAAACAGTGCCTCCGATAAGGGGCTAGTATCCAGAATATACAAGGAACTCATGCAACTCAACAACAAAAAAACAAACAACCCAATTGAAAAATGGGCAGAGGACTTGAAGAGACATTTCTCCAAAGAGGACATACAAATGGCAAATAGACATATGAAAAAATGCCCAACATCACTAATCATCAGAGAAATGCAAATAAAAACCACAATGAGATATCACCTCACCCCAGTCAGAATGGCTATGATCAACAAGACAAATAGTAACAAATGTTGGAGAGGCTGTGGAGAAAAAGGAACCCTCATACACTGTTGGTGGGAATGCAGACTGGTGCAGCTGTTATGGAAGGCAGTGTGGAGGTTCCTCAAAAAATTACGAATAGAATTGCCATATGACCCAGCAATCCCTCTCCTGGGTATCTACCCAAAAAATCTGAAAACATTTAGAGATAAAGACACGTGTGCTCCAATGTTCATTGCAGCTTTGTTTACGGTGGCCAAGACATGGAAACAACCAAAATGTCCTTCGATAGATGAATGGATGAAGAAGTTGTGGTATATATACACAATGGAATACTATTCGGCGGTAAGAAAAGATGATATAGGAACATTTGTGACAACATGGATGGATCTTGAGAGAGTAATGCTGAGCGAAATAAGTCAGACAGAAAAAGCAGAGAACCATGTGATTTCACTGATATGTGGTATATAAACCAAAAGCAACAAAAGAACAAGACAAACAAATGAGAAACAGAAACTCATAGACACAGACAATGGTTTGGTGGTTGCCAGAGGGTAAGGGGGGTGGGGGTGGGGGGTGGGAGATGAGGGTAAGGGGGATCGAATATATGGTGATGGAAGGAGAACTGACTCTGGGTGATGAACACACAATGGGATTTATAGATGATGTAATACAGAATTGTACACCTGAAATCTATGTAATTTTACTAAGAATTGTCACCCCAATAAATTTAATAAAAAATAAAAAAATAAAATAAACTTACATCATAATTTTCCACACTAGAAGACCTTTATTTTTCATTTCCACATTTAAACAAGTAATTTATTTTAAAAGATCTTTAAGACTAAATGTAGTGACAAACATTGAATGTGCAGTGTGTCAAAATTCTTGTCTGAAACAAGTTCCATAAATTTCACATAATTTACCTCCTTTTCCTCTACTTTGTGTCTTCTGATTGTTTTATAGATCACACCTTATTTTCCCATTAACCTTTTGAGAAACAAATTATGAAAAAACACGTTTTCTCATCTACCAAGGAAGGGATTTGGGTTGGGAAATGTGGAGGCCCTGCTCAGATTCCAAAATTCAGGGTTTTTAATTCTGTAACTTTTATAATGTTTATTTTAAGATTTATGAGTGTGGTGATGGTAATAAGTTACACTATTTTTCTTAAAGACTCAATTATTATATTAACTCTGTGCTCCCTTAAAGCACAGGGATCTAGAAAGCATTCTCTTTTAGTTGCTACCATGATATTTATTCTAAAACTGAGTATTTTTCTTTGCCTTGAGCTCCTCTGAGCTTTGCTGTTTTATTTTTTCCTGTTCATCCACATGTCATTCCCCTTAACAGTTGCCTTGGCTTTTTATCCACTTGCACCTTCCCGTTATCAAGTTTATTTCCAGTCCTTTGGGAGAAATCAAAACATTTTTTCTATAATAGTTGTTACATTCTAAAACATCTTTTCTGGTCAAACCAGTAATAAAAGTAGAAGGGCATGAAAACAGTATGGTGGTTCCTCAAAAAATTAAACACAGAATTACTGAATGATCTAGCAATCCCACTTCTGTTTATATATATTCCAAAGAATTGGAAGCAGGTCTTGAAGAAATATTTGTACACCCATGTTCATAGTGGCATTATTCATAATCACCAAAATGTGAAAACAGCCCAAGTACCCATCAACAGATGAATGGATAAACATGTGGTATACGAGTTTACATATAATGGAATATTATTCAGCCTTAAAAAGTAAGGGAATTCTGACACATGGTACAATGTGGATGAACGTTGTGGACATCATGCCAAGTGAAATAAGCCAGCCACAAAAGGACAAATACTGTATGATTCCACTTATGTGAGATACCTAGAGAAGTCAATTTCATGGAGACAGAAAGTAGAATGGTGGTTGCCAGGGGCTGGAGGGAGGGCAGAATTAGGAGTCGTTATTTAATGGCTACAGAGCTTCAGTTTGGGAAAACGAAGAATTCTGAAGATGGGTTGTACAACAATGTGACGGCCCTTAACAGTATTGAACTGTACACTTAAAAATGGTTAAGGTGTAAATTTTATGTTGTGTATTTTACCACAATTTTTATTTAAAGAAAAAAAAAACGGAGGGTGGAAGAGAGTTCCCGGAAACTCAGTGACAAGGAAAAAGCATGAAGATTACTAAAAGGTTGCACTGAAGTAGGCGTGAGCCATTGCAGAAATATATTAGTCTGCTAACTTCCTTTCCCCTCTGCCGTTTCCTCCTGAAAGAAGAGAAGATTGCATGAGTGCCTGTCTCATGGTGTGCGGTCACCTTCTGTGATCTGCGACACTACCCTCATATGGTTTCTCTCCTGCTCTGTCTCCTTTCTATTTTGTCCCTAAACTATTGGTGTTTATGCTCTTCTCCTCCTATATCCTCTCCATAAATAACCTTATGTAAACCCCTACCTCTAATAGGCTGTCTCCAAATTTAAGTCTCTGGTTCAAAATGAACATTTATCCACCTGTGAAACTCTCCTCTGAGGGATTCACAGGTACCTGAAACTCAACACATGCGTGTGGATTCATGTTTCCCTGTTTTAACCATATCTTCTTATTTGCTGTATTCTGATGCTTTGACATCTTACAGCCTTGCTGATCCTGGAGGGTCAGCCCTTTCCAGGGTTAGACAATTTCTAAAAATAACAAACAACTAGCCTGGACCTCACCTTTCAAAGGCAAACCAGCCAATTCAGAACTCGCACCCTCAACCACCTCCTCAATTTAGCTCTCACATCAGAGTCACCATCCTACCTTAATTACCCAGACCCAGGTATTAGGCACTATGGATATTCCCTATGCCTCAGAGCCCACTGAAGTTATTCAATCCTGCTGACCCTGCCTTGTCTGTTCCTTCCTGAAGAAACCATACTAAGGGCTCTTACCCACAGTTTTCCCATCTTCCTCTGCCTCTGGTGCCTCCCCTTGTGGCCCTGCATGGGGGGTGTCTCTCTCCTCTTGGGATCTATGAGTCACAAACCATCTTTTCAATGGCAATTGTTTCAAGCAAATTGCCTCACCATACCTGAATAACAATAAAACTACAAAGTAAGAAAGTTGACCTAATTGACATACATAGAAGACTGCATTCCAGATTGAAAGAGTTAAACTTTTTTGAGTGTCCATACAACATTTAGCAAATATTGACCATGACCTGGACCATAAAGCAAATTTCAAATAACTGAATCATTCAAGTATGTTCACAGTAAAATTAAGCTAGCAATCAACTAAAAACAAACAACAACAACAACAACAAAAATCTTTAAATGTTTGGAAATTAAGCAATACACTTTTAAGTTACCAAGTAATGTACTTTTATGTTACCTTATTCTCAAAGAAGAAAATAAAGAAAACAAAGAAGAAACAATAAAAAATATTAGGTATATTTTGAAATTAATAATAAAAGAATGACATCAAAATTGAGAGGCAGTTAAAGTAGAGCTTAGAAAGAAATTTATGACTATTTTTTATTGAGGTGTAATTGGCATATAACATTATAGTTTCAGGTGTGCAACATAATGAATTGATATTTGTATACACTGCAAAATAATCACCACAATAACTCTAGTTATCATCCATCACCATATATAGTTAAAAAAGTTTTTCTTGTGATGAGAATGTTTAAGATTTACTCTTAAAAAAAAAAAAAGATTTACTCTTAGCAGCATTCAAATATAAATGCATATATTAGAAAATAAAAAAGTCTGAAAACTCAATGATTTAGGTATCCATCTCAAGAAGTTATAAAAACAATAAATTAAACCCAAAAAAGTGGAAAAAGGAAATAATGAAGATGTGAGCAAAAATTATTGAAAAAGAAAGTAAACATAAATGGGAAGAATATCAACAACTACAACAAGAAGACTTTGAACAGAACAATGAAATTGAATTTTCTATAGCAGGTGTTGGCAAAGTACATCTTGTGGGCCAAATCCAGCCCAACACCTATTTTAATATAGGCTATGAGCTAAGAATGGTTTTCACACTTTCTAATATTTGAGAAAAAAAATCAAAAGAAAAATAATATTTCGTGACATATGAAATTGAAATTTCAGTGTCCAAATAGTTTTATTGGAACATAACCATGCTCATATATTTACATACTGTCTATGGGTGCTTTCACAACAGAATGGCAGAGCTGAGTGGTCACAATAAGACTATCTGGGCTGCAAAATCTAAAATATTTTCTATCTGGCTCTTTACAGAAAAAGTTTTGTAGCCCCTGGCATATAGCAATGCTTGGGCACATATCAGACATTTTAAAACTACCTGCTGATTAAAAATTTGTAAGATAAATGAACAAATAACCAATCAATTTGCAGACTTTGAAACCTCATTATATTAGATAAGACAGTTTGTAGCATACATCATCAATATTTACACTTTTACAGAAGCTTGACAAGCTTATTCTATGGCATCAAGGCAAAAAGAGAGACAGAGAGATTAGGGAGTCAAAGGGATTTAGAGACACAACGACAGAGTGAGAAACTACAAATTATCAATAGCAAGAATGAAAAGGAGGATTATCCTACAAATCCTACAAGATATTATGAACAATTTCATGAAAATAATTTGAAATTTTAGGGAAATGGATAAATTCTTATATAAACATAACTTATCAAAATTTACTAAGAAGAAATAGAAAATCTTGCCAAGTAGAAAAACCGTATCTATTACAAAAAGTGAGTTTGGGTGTTAAAATCTTCTCATAAAGAAAACTCTAAGACCAGATGATCTCATTGGTGAATTCGAAGAAATAGCAATATTATAGAAATTCTTCCCGAGTCTAGAAAAGTTCAATTTTATAAGTTTTATTAGCCCAGTATAACTTTGATATGAAAATCTGACAAAAATTACAGGAAAAAAATTACAGGAAAATTTACATATGAGGCCTGACAAGTAAGTTCGAGAACTTACCACTGTGCACTTACATTGGCAGCACTGTATAAACAGCTCGGTAAAGTTTCATAACCTTGGTATATCAGTGTCTCAGAGCTCTGTTTGTGTCAATGTGTGCCCCGGTGTCTTGCTGAGTGGCATTCATTATTGTTGTTGCGTGTTTTTATGTGCTGATACGAGAATGTCTGAGCTTGAATTAGAGTAATGAACAAGCATTAAATTTCTTCTTAAACTGGGCAAGAATGGAAGTGAAATCAGGGACATGTTAGTACAAGTTTATGGGGATAATACCATGAAGAAAACGGCAGTGTACAAATGGATTAAACATTTTTCTGAGGGGGGAGAATGTGTCACTGATGAAGAGAGGTCAGGGCGGCCAGTAACGAGCAGAACTGACTAAAATATTGAGAACATTGAGAAAATTAATCAAATTATGCATCAAAATCATTGGCTGACTGTGAGAAGCATAGCAGACCAAGTAAATATTGATAGAGAAGCAGTTAGGAAAATCTTAACTGAAAATCTTGGAATGAAAAACGTGTGTGCAAAAATGGTCTGGAAGGAGCTCACTGATGAACAAAAGCAAAGGGAGTTTTTAGCCAGTAAACAAGTAACTGTATTGGAACACCCTCCCTGCTCACCTGACCTGGCCCCAATTACTTCTTTCTTTACCCGAAGAGAAAGGACATATTGAAAAGAAGACATTTTGATGACATTCAGGACATCAAGGTTAATATGGCAACAGCGCTGATGGCCATTCCAGAAAAAGAGTTCTATAATTGCTTTGAAGGGTGGTCTAGGCGCTGGTGGACTAGGTGCATAGCTTCCCAAGGGGAGTACTTTGAAGGTGACCATAGTGATATTCAGCAATGGGGTATGTAGCACTTTTTCTAGGATGAGTTCTCGAACTTAATTGTCAGACCTCATATACATTATAGTCACTTTTGGATAAATCATATGTTTAACAATTTAAAAATTTAAAGAATTAGGGAATTCCAACATGGCACAGTAGGTAAATGCTGTGCTTACCTTCTCTCAACCATCATTGAGAATCACCTAAAATCTTGCTGAATTGAGGCTCTACAACTAAAGACATGCAGAAGAAGCCAACTCAAGACTAGTAGGAGGGGCAGCGATGCTGAACAGGTTGGTCCCACACCTGCATGTGACCATTAAAGATTGGGAGTGATATTTTGGCTGTGGAGGTCCCCCCAAGCCTCCAGAGGAGCAAGAGATTCCAGCCCTACCCCAGCCCAGGGTTCCAGTGCTGGGGAAAGAAGTCCCCATAATTTCTGGTTATGAAAACCAGTGGAGATTGTCACTGAGACAGAGGGTGGCTACACTCCCAGGCGCTCCTCTTAAAGGGACCATGCATGGACTTACCCACCAACGGAGCCACTCGCTCTGAACTCCAGCACTGGGGCAGCAGCTGGAAAGGCGGCAGGGACTTATGGTGGGGAACTTAGTTTTCTGGGTAGGGATGGGGGCTGGAGAGGCGGCTTTCTCCTGGACAGAGGAGCTGGCAGAGGCCATTGTTTTTTTGTTGAGCCCTCCCCCTTCCTGGCATACTGACATAGGTGGCTGCCATATCTGAGTCTCCACCATTTGTTCACCGCCATGCCCTGGTTATTGGAGTCCTTGCCCCACCCAACTTTTGGGCACACCCAAGCCATTTCCAGTGGCTTTTTTGTACAAACCACCTGACTTAGCTCAAGCTGCAGACTTTCCTAGGGTCTCCAAAGGTTCGCAGAACCCAGAAACGTAGCATCTGGCTTGAGCGTGTCCTGTACCTCTGGCTGAACAGCCCTAAGCTCGGCACTAGCAGCAGCTAGCCTTAGTTCATGGCTTGGACTGTCATAGCACATCCAAGCACAGCACGGGTAGCAGTCATCTGCAGATTTCTTTGTGGCTACTGCCAGGTGGCCCCAGGTGGGGCCCAGGCTGTGCCTGAACTTGACCTATAACGGATCCCCTCCAAAGCGGTCCTGGGGCTGGTGCCTCAGTGGCCAGCTTCAAAATGAGCTGGAGCATCATACAACTGCCTTCAAGTATGATACACCCAAGGCGAAGATTGGGAAGGCACCAGAGCCCTGCTGAGGCCGATACTGCTCTGTAGGATCAGCCCCTGCACAACAACTCTTCCACTGTAGTCAAGGCCAGTCCTCACAACCAGTGAGCCAAAGGGTCAGTCCCTCTCATTGATGGGCAATTATCAACCAAGGCTCAACTACAAGAGGAGGGCACACACAACCCACACAAGGGACACACCTGGAGTTCATGGCTCAGGTGACCAGAAAGACTGTGTCACTGAGCCCCACAGCACACCTACTACATAAGGCCACTCTACTTAAACCAGAGGACATAGCAGCCCTACTTAATACATAGAAACAAACACAGAGAGGCAGCCCAAAATGGGGAATATGTCCCAAATAAAATAACAGAACAAAGCTCCAGAAAAAGAACTAAGTGAAATAGAGATAAACAATCTATCAGACACAGAGTTCCAAATACAGTTTATAAGGATGCTCAGTGATCTCAGGAAGAACTTTAACAAAGAGCTAGAAGACATAAAAATGGAGATAGAAATCATGAAAAAGAACCAATCAAAAATAAAGAATACAATAACGGAAATGAAGACTATATCACAGGGAATCATCAGATTAGACGAAGCAGAGGATCGAACCAGCGATGTAGAAAATAAGGTAGCAGAAAACACTCAACCAGAACACCAAAAAGAAAAAAGAATCCAAAAAACTGAGGACAGTTTAAGGGGCCTCTGGGACAACATCAAGCATACCAACATTCACATTATAGGGGTAACAGAGGAGAAGAGAGAGAGCAAGGAATTGAAAACCTATTTGAAGAAATAATGACAGAAAACATCCCTAACCTGGCGAGGGAAATAGACATACAAGTCCAGGAAGTGCAGAGAGTCCCAAACAAGATGAAGCCAAAGAGGCCCACACTGAGACACATCATAATGAAAATGCCAAAGGTTAAAGACAAAGAGAGAATCTTAAAAGCAGCAAACGAAAAGCAGTTATTTACCTACAAGGTAGCCCTCATAAGACTGGCAGCTGATTTCTCAACAGAAACTTTGCAGGCCAGAAAGGATTAGCAGGAAATATGAAATGGTGAAAAGCAAGGACCTACAACCAAGGTTATTCTACTCAGCATTTAAATTACTCTACCCGGTGACATTTAGAATTGAAGGAGAGATAAAGAGCTTCCCAGACAAGAAAAAGCTAAAGCAGTTCATCATCACCAAACCAGAATTACAAGGAATGTCAGGGGGACTTCTTTAAGATGGGAAGAGGTTAGGGATGGGTGAAAAGGGGAAGCGATTAAGAAGTACAAATTTGTTGTTACACAGTAGTCATGGGGATGTAGGGTATAGTGTAAGGAATATAGTCGATAATCTTGTAATATCTATGTATGGTGCCAGGTAGGTATTAGTTCTATCAGGGTTATAGATGGGAATGGGGTTGGAGGCAGGGTGAAAAAGGTGAAGGTATTAAGAAATATAAATTGGTAGTTACAAAATAGTCATGGGGATGTAAAGTACAGGGAATATAATCAACAATATGGTAAAAACTATGTATAGTACCAGGTGGTACTAGGTAGGGGGATCACTTCCTAAATAATAATACACTGTATAGAACTAGGTGGGTACTGTTGAATAATAATGATGTACACCTGAAACGAATATAAGATTGTATGCTAGCTGTACTTTAACAAAAATCTTTTTAAAAATTTACAGACCAAAAAACAAAAACAGAAAGCTAATTTCTTATAAATAAATACATACATTTTCAGATTAAAAGAAAGTCTCAAATACCTAGCTTAAAGAATGAAAAACTAAACAAGTAGCAAAAAATTTCAAGAGGCAGGATAAAATGAAACTACCAGAGAGAAAAGCAGATGCCATGTCAAGCACTCAGAATCAAAATGGCATCTTATGAGAAACAACGGATACTAGAAAATAATATAAAATGATTTTAAAATTCTGAAAATAATTTCCACTATAGAATTCTACGCCCAGGTAATTTGCCAAACAAGTATGAAGCTACTCAAAAGCTTAAACATATATCTCTTATGCAACCTTTCTCAGGAAACTATAAGACATGTCTCACCAAAAATGGACATAAACCAAGAAAAAGGAAGAATGGGATCCAGGAAGCAGGGATTCAAAGGAGAAAAGTCAAAAAAATTCCTAGAGTGACACAGCAGGGTTAGAGAAACTATGCCAGATTGCAACAGATGTACAGAAGGCTCCAGCAGAGTTAACACCAAGAAAAGAGTGGAACAAATAAAAACTGGCTGATGTACTTGATCATAAAATCTGTTTTGACTGTTTTCTACAGCTTTGTAGAAAAGCTTGGGTACAAAGTATTAAAACCCAAAGAAAAGTAACCAAATGAAAAATGAGATAATTACTAATTTAACAGGGGAATGGAGAAGGCTGTTCAGGAAAGGAAACTTAATCATAGTACACTAAATGATTCAGCTACAAACATATTTGCATAGCTGTAATAACACTGAATACTAACTTAACCCCAAATTGTGATAACTCAATTGGAATAATGGGAATAGGAGAGGCACAGTGAATAGTGGATGTAAATGAACTAAATCACTATCTTTCTTGGTAGGAAATCAGAAGGAAAATTAGCAAATAAATTTATAAATAGTAGTCTATAATATTATTTAGAGTTAATTATCAGAAGCAGCTAGAACTGAAAGTATTTGTCTGGAGTGTGTGTGGGGGAACAGGAAGGACAGAGGACTGCAACTTTTTATTATAAGCTTTATTCAGCCTATATTCTACTTTAATATATATTCTTGAAAAAGAATAAGAGTGTAGTTTTACTTTCACAAGTTAATGGATACCAGGATCAAGTCCAATTTCAATGACAGAGAATTATGGAATTTATATATATATATATATATATATATATATATATATATATATGTATGTATGTATGTATGTATGTATGTATGTATGTATGTAGATAGATAGATAGATAGATATATACATAGAATTATGGAATTTATATATATGTATATGTATGTGTGTATGTGTGTTTGTGTGTGTATATATATATATATATATATATATATATATATATATATATATATGTATATATAACTGAAAATCCTTTGCTACTAAACAAATAGCAAAAAATTTCAGGAGGGCCAGCCTGGTGACTCAGGCGGTTGGAGCTCCATGCTCCTAGCTCCGAAGGCTGCCGGTTTGATTCCCGCATGGGCCAGTAGGCCCTCAACCACAAGGTTGCCAGTTCAACTCCTCCAGTCCCGCAGGGGATGGTGGGCTCCGCCCCCTGCAACTAAGGTTGAACATGGCACCTTGAGCTGAGCTGCCTCCCAGATGGCTCAGTTGGTTGGAGCATGGGCTCTCAACCACAAGGTTGCCAGTTCAATTCCTCGACTCCCGCAAGGGATGGTGGGCCCCCTGCAACTAGCAACGGCAACTGGACCTGGAGCTGAGCTGCACCCTCCACAACTAAGACTGAAAGAACAACAACTTGAAGCTGAACAGCACCCTCCACAACTGAGATTGAAAGGACAACAACTTGGCTTGGAAAAAAGGCCTGGAAGTACACACTGTTCCCCAATAAAGTCCTGTTACCCTTCCCCAATGGAATCTTTAAAAAAAAAAAAAAATTCAGGAGACAGAATAAAACGAAACTACCAGAATATTGATCCAGAATAAGCCAGACAGCTTTATGTTAGAGAATTTTTTGAGGGGAGGCAAAGAGTAACACATAGCTCTGAGAAAATGGTGCCTTCTGATTTAGAGCTATAGAGTTTAGGGTCATTATTTTGATTTGTAGAAGATAATATATAGTCAATTTTTTAAAGTAAGAGTTTCTGCTTGGAATTTGATTGTGCCTACTAGGTTGATTAACGTGCTCTGTATTATCTATAGCACAGTAGTCCTAAATGGGAAAATAATGTTAAGTGTAGTGTTTGAACAAAAGTTCTGAATAAATAATGAGTGGCTTTCAACACCACAGATAACACATATTAGAGAAGAGGTTAAGTATAGGATAAGTAAATAGCTGCTTTGGGGTAAATTAAATGAGATGACCAAGACAGAAAAATGTTTCACAGACACTGAATTATGATCTAAAATAATACCATAAAGCCACCCAGCATGCCAAATAACCTTACTATCACAAACCAGCCTGATGTATATAATTTAACATGTGCAACATAGAAGAGATACATAAATTCATGTCTATTCTTTCAGTTACATTCACACAAACAGGCATCATCTTTTAACAGGAAAAATAATCATATAAAGACAACAATGCACACTTCAGCCACATCTATTCAACATAGTGTGAAAAGATCTATTAGACAAGAAAAAGAAATAAAAGATATCCAAATTAGAACAGAGGAAGCAAAATTATCTCGGTTCACAGATGACATGACCTTATGTATAGAAAACCCTAACATTCTACAAAAAAACCTATTAGAGCTAATGCATGAATTCAGCAAATTTGCTGTTACAAAATTAACACACAGAAATAATTTGTGTTTCTAAACACAAACAATTGAAAAGAAAATTAAGAAAATAATTCCATTTAAAATAGAATAAAAGAGAAAGAGATTAAATGTAACCAAGGATGCAAAAGACTTGCACACTAAAAACTATAAAATATTGCTCAAACAAACCTAAGACGATATGAATGAAAAGACATCTCACGTTTATGGATTGGATACTTAATATTGTTAAGATAACAATACTACCCAAGCAATCTACAGATTCAATACAATCTCTATCAAAATCCTTAGGTTGTTGTTGTTGTTGTTGTTGTTGTTGTTGTTGTTTTTATTTATTTATTTATTTATTTTTTTGACAAATAGGAAAACCCATTCTAAAATTCATATAGAATCTCAAAGGACTCCAAATAGCCAAAGAACCTTTAAAAAGAAGAACTAAGCTGGAATACTCACACTTCAATATTTCAAAACTTAGTACAAACTTACAGTAAAACAGTGTGGTTCTGGTATACAGGCAGACATATAGCCCAAGGGAACAAAATAGACAGCCCAGAAACAAACCCTTGCATTTATGGTTAGCTGATTTTTTTACAAGAATGCCAAGAACACACAATGGAAAGGACAGTGTCTTGAACAAATGGTTCTGGGGAAACTGGACATTTACGTAGAAAAGAATAAAGTTGAGCTTTTACTTTAAACCAGACGCAAAAAATATCTCAAAATGGATCAAAGGCCTAAACTTAAGAACTAAAATTATAAAACTCTGAAAAAAACATAGTGAAAAATCTTCATGTTACTGGATTTGGCAATGATTTCTTGCTACCAAAAGCACAAACAACAAAAGAAAAAATTGATAAATTAGATCTTATCAAAATTAAAAACTTTTGTGCATAAAAGGGCACTATCAAGAGAGTAAAAAGATACACCACCGAACATGACAAATTATTTTCAAATCATATATCTGATAAGGGACTAAGATCCAGTATATATAAGGAACTCTAAAACTCAACAATGACAACAACGAAACCTAATTCAAAATGGGCAAAGACTTGAATAGACATTTCTCCAAAGAAGATAAGCAAATGGCCACTAAGTACATGAAAAAATGTTTAGCACCAGTCATTAGGGAAATGCAAATCACAGCCACAAGAAGATATCACTTCACACCCATTAAGACAGTTATTATCAAAAAAATTGAAAATAACAAATGTTGGTGAGGATATGAAGAAATCTGAACTCTGGTGCATTGCTAGTGGGAATGTAAAATGGTGTATAGTCTCTGTGGAAAACAGTTTGGCGTTTCCCCAAAGTTAAACATAAAATTACCATAAAATCCAGTGATTCTACTTCTAGGTATATTCCCAAAAGAACTGAAAGCAAGGACTCAAATAAATGCTTATACACCAATGTTCACAGTAACATTATTTACAATAGCCACAAAGGGTAGAAACAATCCAAATGTTCATCAATTCATGAATGCATAAAACAAAATGTGATATATACACACAATGGAATATTTTTCAGCCTTAAAAAGGAATGAAATCCTGATACATGCTACATGAACAGCAACAAATATATATAATATATAATGGTAATCATATATACATATATGTATTATATAATACATATATATTTATATTCTAATATATAATATATAAATATATATACCAGGGGTGCCAAAAAAATGTGTACAAGTGGACACTTTTTTCAACGTTACTCAAGCAGTAGTTCGCCATAATCAGAAGTATCTGGACGCTGATGGTAACTCTGAGCACCTCTTGTAATTGCAGAAGTATGTATATAATATACAGGGGGTGCCAAAAAATATATACACATTTTAAGAAAGGAAAAACTATTAATATTGTAATACTCAACATACACCGATAACAAAAGATGAATACAAGTCAGGTGTATACTTTTTTTGGCACCCCCGGTATACATTTTAAGAGATGTTATCTATGTATTACTTTTCAAAGTTGATTTGAATTATGATAGCAATGTGTAGTATGACATTTGCTCAAAAGATGGTATTAATCAAATGAATGCTAGCGTCACCATGCGACAGGAAGGACAGTCAAAGAAAAGGGCAGAAGCAAAGAAAATGGCAGAAAATGGTTGTCATTGAAGGAGCGCAAGACCATTTTGAAGTGGTATTTGAAATTCGAGAATGTTGTGGAAGCAGAACGACAATGGAGGCGTGAGTATGCAAGAGAACCTCCAATACGCCTAACAATTGCACGTATTTGTTATAAGTTTGAGACGCTTGGTACTACGTGTGATGTGCACAGGGCAGATCCCGGAGGCCTCACACAGCAACAAGTCCTGCTTCTGCTGAGGTGTTGGAACAGTTTACACGCTTGCCACAGAAGTCTACCAAACAATGTTCGTCGTAATCAGAAGTGTGTGGACACTGATGGTAATCACTTTGAGCACCTCTTGTAATTGCAGAAGTCAAACATGACTTATATTTACCTTTTGTTATCGGTATACAATGAGTATTACAATTAAGTTTTTTCCTTTCTTAAAATGTGTATATATTTTAAGAATTAAGTTTTTTCCTTTCTTAAAATGTGTATACATTTTAAGAAAGGAAAAAACTATTAATATATTTATACATTATATAATATATAATATATGTAAGTATATATTATATAATACATATATTATATAATGTATATTATAGGTAACCTCCGTATAACACAGCACTTCTATATCACGGTTTCACTCTACCATGGTTTGAAAATTGGGGAAAACCCTCATACAATACAGCATCCTAGAACAGTTTCACTCTAACACGGTTTGAGAATTAGAGAAATCCCTGAACAACACAGAGCGTAACAAGAGCTTTTAAGAGCAAAAGATATCTCATTGTAAATTAGGGAAATCCCTGAACAACATGGAATGTAATAAAAGCTTAGTAGTGATGACGAAGAAAACATTATTTAATATATATTGGTATGTTATACTTTGGGTGAAAATTGCTTTAATAAAGATATTTCTCTTAATTATAAAAATATAATAGAATGGCTTTTAATTTTTGGAATCTAACCCCCTTTTTTGTACTAGTTCTTTGTTTCATATAACACGGATTTGCATAACATGGCATTTTTTAGGAACCTAACAACGTTATATGGGGGTTACCTGTATATATAATATATATACTTGTATATATATTATATAATATGTAAATATATGTATGTATATGTATATATAGACGTGCATGTGTGTGTATATATAGAGAGAGAGAGGGAGAGAGAGAGAGAATGGTCTTTGTTCCCAGTTCTTGGCACTACGCTCCTAAAACCTTGGATTTTCCTGAGTGATAGAAATGCCTCTTTTATGATAGTGAGATGACTCATTGGGGGAGGGAAAACTAGATAGCTTCAAGATGCAGGTTGGTTATCAGAAAAACTATGTGATTAGAACATTAGAAATTTCAGTCCCATCCCCAGGCTCCATGGAGGAGGGGTTAGAGACTGAGTTCAATCATCAGTGGCCAATGATTCAATGAATCGTGCCACGATGAGGTTTGGGGGAGATTGTGGGTTGACCACATCGATGTGATGGATAGCGCACCTACAGAGGACATGGAAGCTCGAACACCCCACCCCATACCTTGCCCTCTTCCATTTCACTGTTCGTGAGTTGTAGTCTTTATAATGAAACTGTAAGTATAGCACTTTCCTGAGTTTTGTGAATGGTTCTATTGAATTATCCAGTGGGGGTAGGGAGATGTCATGGGAACCTTCAAATTTGTAGTAGGCGAGGCAGAAGTGGGGGTAGCCTCAGGACCCCATTTACAACTGGCATCTGGAGTGGGGTAGTCTTGTGGGAATTGAGCCCCATTACCCTGTTGGGTCTGTGCTAACTCCAGTAATGTCAGAATTTAATGGAATTGTAGGACACAGAGTTGGTGTCAGAGAATTGGAGAACTGGCATTGGAACTGTCATTTGATGTCAGAAAGACATCAAATAATTATGCTAGTGAAATAAGCCAGACACAAAAGGGCAAATACTGTATGATTCCATTCATAAAAGATACATAGAATAGGCAAATTTACAGACACAGAAAGCAGAATGGTGGTTGCCAGGGGCTGGTGAAGTGGGGAATGAAGTTATTGTTTAGTAGATAGAGTTTCTGTTTGTGATGATGAAAAAGCTCTGGAAACGGATAGTGGTGATGGTTTCACAATATTGTGAATGTACTTAATGCCAGTGAATTGTACATTTATTTTACCACAATAAAAAAGTAACAAAAATATTTTTAAAATAGTAATTATATACACAGATACAAAAACTCACCCCGCTTTCCCCTGTAAACATCTATTTCAATAGTTCATAAATGTTTTAAACTCGTTTCATATTTAAATTACTTAAAAGTATATACACAATCCTTTAAACAAAATATGAATTTCACAGTCCATATTGATAATAAGTATGTCGGGAAGGGGGGTTGGGGGGATTGGAAAGTTCTTTCTTATAGAATGCCAACCAATAAATGTAGACTAGAGTTAAAAAAATCACACTTTTGAAACCCTCCTAGTAATATATTTTCAGGAATAGTGAATTCAAAGGATGCTAAAGATAATGGGTTTGTTTAGAAACAGATATTTATAGTCTGAAAGTAGCTGTCCATAAACTTATCCCTTACAAAGGAAAAAAAAAATGACAGAAACCTGGTGGGCACCATTTTAACCAAGTGATCAGTTACTACCATTACTAACGACACAAACCAACATTATGTGCCTCCTGATTTGACACACTGGAAAGAGCACAGCATCATTTATGTAGTATTTCTGAAATAATGCATAACCTGAATCAAACCATGATGAAATATAAAAACAAATTGAAGGTACCCTAAAAAATAGCTTGTCTTCTTCCAAAAAGAATTATTAAAGACGGAAGGGCTAGGGAATCGTTCCAGATTAACAGTGACTAAAGACAGGAAAACTAAACTCAATGTGTGATCCTGCTATGAACCATGGATCAAGAGGAGAAACTGATATGGGATATTATTGAGACAACTGAAATTTGAATCCAATCTTGAGGCCATATGATAGTATTTTATGGATGTTAAATTTCTTGATTTTGATCTTTGTTCTGTGGTGCTATTAATGGATGGCCTTACAGTTAAGGGGCATGTTATCTGCAACTTATAATCAGATAATTCAGAATAAAAACTGTACAAATATATATATATATATATATATATATATATATGTGGAGATAGGATAAGGGGTGTGTGAAGAGATTAAGACTAATGTGTCATAACAATTGGTGAAACAGGGTACAAAATATATGGGAGTACTATGTACTACTATTACAACTTTTCTGTAAATCTGAAATTGTTTCAAGATGAGTTTTTTAAAGGATATGAAAGATTTCTCATAAAAGTGTGCCATATTCTTCTTCTGGAGAGAGTCCTTAGTTTTCATCAGATTCTAACCTGTGAACACTCCATACAAAAAGGGTCAAGAACACTCCCTTTCCGTTATTACTTATATTTCTATATTTAGTCACATTCCCTCATTCTTCTACAAGGGGTTTAAATTCAAATAGCCAAGATAAAGATTTTATATCAAGCAAGACAGGAAGCCCTCCTCTTAATCTGAGTATCAGAAAACAACAGCAAACAACGTTTTAAATAAAGCAGTAAAGCTTAAATACTGTAAAAAAAAAAATAGCTTTAGCTACATTAGTAAAGAATGTTGTTTTCTTCAGTTTTTAAAACTGAAAAACATTATTCTGATTCATTTTATGATCATTTACTCATTAATTCTGGAAATATTTATTAATTTTAAACAAACATTGCTCACTGCTAGAAGGAAAGAAAGCTGCAAATAATCATTAATTGACTTCATTAAAACTAAAATTAAAATATAATTACATTGGAAAGTAAGGTTTATTCATTATGGCTGAAACACATGACTATGAATGGTAAAAAATAAATCAGTTTCAAATAAGAAAATGTCACATGCAATTTCACAAGACAATAAATTACAATCCAGTTTTATTTTTATGTTGCTTAATTTTATATACATTACATACATACACATTTGTTATACAAAAATATATACAAAAATTCAAGTACGTTAATATCTAAAAAAGGGAGAGGGAGATACTGCATTTGATTTCTGGTACTATTGTTTTTAAATAAATATTTTTAAGGAGACAGTAAGATTTCAAGAAGACAACAAATCAAAAGTCATTAATTTTTCAGAAAGCTTTGTGTCCACATATATTCATCATTCAAGTATATTTTTATTGAAACAATAAACCATTTGACTGGCTGCAAAGTCAAACTGAATACGCCATGATATTGAGCAAAAGCAGAGCTTTCTTTAACTCTGCTTTCATCAGCCTAGAATCAGCTTCTGACATGAAATGCAGAGCACGACAGTGATTTTTTAACCTTAAAGCACTATTAACGCCATGTTACAGGGCTGACAATGCACAGTACACACTATGCATTGTCTACAGATTCTCGTTAAAAATATAATATTAAAAATAATATTAAAAATTTTACTTTTCCTAATTTCTTTTTTATTCAATTTGAAAAACAGAACATCTTCATTGTGCTTGGCAACTTGACATCATACCTGAAGGAATAATTTAAACATCCAATGGACAAAATATATACATGAACTTATAAAAGATCTTGGTATTGTTTAATTAATTCAGTTATAATTTCAAGTCTACAGTTATCAATAGCAGCAAATATAAAGAATTTAAAATAATATTTTTCAACATAGTATTATGTTTTAAAAAAGTGAATTGTTGAGGCACAAAAACTTTACAGTGACTTGCCCAAGGTCATGCATGAAAGGAATGAGGGGCAGATAAAAGGACATTTTTTTTCTAACTTAAGCATCTGTACAAAACCCTAGGTTATATACCATCTTGCAAAATTAGCTAAGTAGAACAGATACAGAAATTAGATGCATTATTTAGGAATGTGTATTTAATTTAAATTGCTATTATTAATAAACTTAACTCTAGTACTCTACTATGTTTATCATACAATATTAGGAATTTATAAAAAGAAATGTGATTTTTCTGAATTATTAGGCATGTAATGAGTTAGTTTAAAATTTGACACAATTGATTGCAAACACAAAGTTGACAACACAATTTTCAGCAAGTTCAGTGAAAGATGCTTATTACCATGATTTTTACAAAAATACTAATTATAGAACCTACAAAATTTAGAAGACAGTATTAGACACAAATATATTAATATAAATGTATTAAATCTCTTCTAGTTGATCTTTTGGTTTTTATGAAAACGTTCTAACAAAGCACTCATAATGTTTCCCGGTATTCTTTGGTGCTTATCAATCAAAGCTTGAACAGCATTCTTCGTCTATTAAGAAAACAAAAGAAAAGCCATTATTCTTTTAGTTCTCAATATAGATCATTTCTTTTGTAAAGGTTTTAATGTACTACTACTTTCAAGAAGTCGTCCCTAATTTAGCACCCATCTCTTCTCAGAATTAATGATTGCATTCTCAGTACACCCATAGTACATCTCCTATATTCATTTTATTATGCTTGAATTACAGCATTGTCCACATAGATCTTTTCCACACCAGAATGTAAACTCTTTAAGATGCATCTTAGTATTTTTCCAGCATTGAGCACAGCAAGGCCTTGCACACAATAAACACTTTTTTAAAGAATAAAGAAAAAATCACAAGAAAAAAAGTAGGAAATTTTCTAGCAGGCAAATGGAAGTTTCACTCCTTTCTATTAATAAATAATAGATTTCTGTGCATTTTTCTTTCATCACCATACACACCAAACAATTATATCAGGCAATGCAAAAGGAAAAAGTGAGGAAAACTATGAATGAATGAGCTGACACAGTTTACTTTAGTTCATTACCTCAATTTCTAGACAGGAATTTAAATTAAGTCATAGCAATGGAAAAGCTAACTAGGCTATATCAGGAAATGTAAAACTATTTGTTTCCCATTAAATTCATGACAAATTTCAACACTTTTTTACTTTGAAATCAGCTGTGGCTATCTAAAACAATGTTTTATGCATGTACATGGTTCATGCATGCACATATATACATTACTTCCTTTTAGATGCTAACCTCTCAAAGAGCTTTATTTTTACAAATCTTGGAACTTCATCTCTTTAAAAATATAATTAATAAACCGTAGCCCAAAGATGTATTTAAAAACTATGCCTCTCTAAAGCATAAGTTTTCATATCAGTGAAATGAGAACTATTTCATACAGTTATTATGATTAAATGAAATTGAAATCATGCCTTCAGGTAGTTGGCACAGTTACAAACACATAGGTTGTGCTCTGTAAAGTATTTTTTTACATTTTATTCACTTACTCAAAAAATATTAGATGCTTTGGAAGCTGTAACATTAGAGAAACAAGTCTCAAATCTCTAGAAGCTCATAACTTAATAAGCATAATCAAGTACAAAGTAATTAAAATGCAAGATTATTTGTCAGATGTACCAGCTGAGACGTGAAAAGAAAGTATTTGGAAATTCAGACTTGTGATCCCCTTTGGTAGGCAATGACCATGGAAAGACACACGAACAGGGTACTGTTTGGTCTGGGTCTCCAAGGACCAGTAAAATTTCAATAACAGTGAAGGAAGAAGCATGAGGAAAAAGACCACAGAAAAATAACTTCAAAGGAATGGCGAGTTGGTGAGTTTGGCTGGAGTTTCAGGTATTTGTGTATAAGCTGGGTGGTATAAAGCATTAAAATTAGAATTCAGTGAAATCATGAAGGGAGTTAAATACCAAGTGAAAAAGTACGGACGTTGTTTAGTATGAATTGAGGTGTCAATGAAAGATTTTGGGGTGAAGAAAATGTCAGAGCTTTGCATTAAAGAAATACAACTATTGCAAAGATCCCCATTTTGTCACTAAATCCAATAGACAATCTTTTAATCTTACCTGACCTCTCAATCATCACTGATCTTGCCTCTGTAACGATCACAGTAGAGGAAAAGCTAGGTTTTCTTCTAACTTTCAGGCTGCTCCTTTCAATCTCCTTTGGCAGATTTATAATCCCCAAATCAGGCACTGACTTATTCTTCAAAGATTCAGTAATCTTATCCATTCCTACAGCTTTAATTACCACCCATTTGCTAATGACTCCCAAATTTATATCTCCAGCCCACTCAGTTTCAGACAGGAATGTTCAATATGACCCTCTGAATGTTTTAAAGGTACCTCAAACTCAACCTGCTTAATTTAAGACTAAACTAACATTCTTTCCCCTTATACTTTGCCCTGTCTTGAGCTCCCTCCCTATTTCAGCAAATGACACTACCATGAATCTACCCAAGTAAGACAAAACCAAGGCGTCATCCTAATAACTCCTGCTTCTCATTCAAAGTAGCCAATCCATTGGCAGCATCCATTAGTATCGCCCCATCTCTCCATCTTCTTTCCAACTTAATAATACATGTATATTACATATACATGTATATGTAAATAAATCTGTATATGCATAGGTGGATGTGTATATGAGAATGTAGACAGAGAGGCAAAGAGACAGAAACGGATATTGTAAACATGGAAACAGAGGTTAAGACTGAGAGAACTTGGAGGAAATATCCTGTGTCCTCTTCAGCATTAGTACAGTATATTTTAATTTAGATTGAGATAGTATTTACAAAATGGTTCTCCACAATCAAATGTCTGAACAGTCAGACTATCACCCATTTTTTAAATGAGGTTTCATTTCTACATTAATTTGGATGCTAGTAATTTTGAATTTGTGATCGTCCAGGGATCCTTATGCTGTAGTCTATGTTTGTATTAGTAACAAGGAAGATTGGAAAATCATAACAATGTATTCACAAAAGGAAAATTTCAAGTACTCTTTATTTCAAGTATACTTTAGTTCAATAATGACAACTTATGATAAAAAATATGGATATGGCAACTATATATTTAAATTCCCTCAAGAAATTCTACTAAACTATGCTTTTAGCAGACTGGTTCTATTACTGTAAGTATTGATAATGAAGTACATAAAGTAACTGGAGACAATAACTGAAGTATTTCAATGCTCCAGAAAGGCCTTTCCTTCCTTACTTGGTTTGAATTGGTAAGGTATACAAATATACATATGTATGTATATACACCATATGTACATACTGTGTTTTCCCAAAAATAAGACCTAGCCAGACAATCAGTTCTAATGCATCTTTTGGAGCAAAAATTAATATAAGACCCAGTCTTATTTTACTATAATTTAAGACCATAATATAATATAATATAATATAATATAATATAATATAATATTATAATACTGGGTCTTATATTAATTTTTTGCTCTAAAAGATGCATTAGAGCTGATTGTCCAGCTAGGTCTTCTTTTTGGGGATACACGGTATGTACATGAGTACATATACATACATATACATATAAACATATACATATAAACCTGTATATATACCTTTTTTAATATATAAAATATCTAACTCCACCAGTGATATGAGTATGAGTAAATATTAAAAGGTATCTCTCATGAAAAACTCGTATGAAAAATCAAATCACTGAAATTTATCAGTAATACGTTTTCCTTAACTAAGAAAAATAAGGGAAAATGATTCGTTTAATTTTAAACCTAGAAGAAACCTCTGATAAGCATGTCAGGCTTTTTTCCCCTCTCTCTCTCCATTACTTTCTTTTTTTGACCATAAAAAGAAGACAGTCTCTGTAAAAAAGTGTTCCTAACTAGCTCTGACCCACTTAAATCCTAATAGATAGGCAGGAAAAAAAAAAGTATAAAGAACACAACAGAATTTAGTTATATCCTAAAGGAGAATGTATCTGTTAGGGAGCAGCAAAGAAATGTGTTATATTAACAATAAAGTGTGCGTGGGCAAAAGCAATGTCACAGGGTGAGGTCCCAGTCTGGAGTAGAGCTCCTGCAGCCATCTCAGGAAGGCATTGCTGCAGGATGAGAGAAGAGTCGTGCTTTGTGGAGACCATGTCCTAATCCTAAAAATCAGTGTCATAGGATTTTACTATCAGGATAAAAGTGAGCAATAAACTATGAGTGTGCTTAAAGAACCACTAGAATAATTAGACGTAAGTTTTCTAAGAATGAAGTTCATAGACAAGGCACAAAATGTATCATTAATGTTTCCTTTGTGAAACTTATATATCAGCTGCTTGATTTGAATAGTGTCATCTAATATAACATTATAGCTGGTTCAGCGGCAGATCCTTTTCTAAGTGTCTGACCTTCCTGAGTCCCAGTATGGCAGTGTGTAGTCTAGTCATTCCTTCCCTCTGCCCACCAAGCCCCTCTTTTCTGGGCCATCCCTGTGCGAGAATTCAGGGCCGGCTCCACTAGAGTCCAGTGTGGCCGTGTGACTGCTTTGGCCAATAAAATATCAGTGGGAGTTAGTGAGCCACTTCCAAACAGAAGCTTTAAGGGCCATCTCATGGTTCCATTCCTGACCTTTTCCTTTGGTCATGCAAATGACAACGTCTCACACAGGGCTTTTTCAGTCCTAGATAAACAAGACATTGACCTCAGGAAAAACATAACATGAACAATAAGTAAGCTTTATTGTCTTAACCTTCTGAGATTCTGTGGTTGTTTCCTGCCACAGCATAACCCAGCAAAGCTGAATAAATCATCCAGTTTTCTCATTGATAAAACAGTGATATTAAGGTCTTGATGTAAGGATTAATTCAGACTATACATAGAAAAGAAGTAATATTATCTTTGTTTACAGATGATATGATTTTATATGTAGAAAACCCCAAAGATGTCATAAAAACCTGCTAGAACTAATAAATGAATTCAGCAAAGTTGCAGGATACAAAATCAACATACAAAAATCAGCGTGTTTTTATATACTAACAATGAACAACTTGAAAAAGAAAATGAGAGAACAATCCCAT
Organism: Rhinolophus sinicus; assembly: GCF_057876585.1. Classification (NCBI taxonomy): domain Eukaryota; kingdom Metazoa; phylum Chordata; class Mammalia; order Chiroptera; family Rhinolophidae; genus Rhinolophus; species Rhinolophus sinicus. The sequence goes on along the minus strand of NC_142507.1, from coordinate 21,669,204 downwards.
TTACGACAGCATCAAAAAATAAAATACTTAGGAATAAACTTAACCAAAGAAAAGAGTCTTATACATTGAAAACTGTAAAACATTGCTGAAAGAAATTAAAGAAGACACAAATAAATGGAAAGATATCCTGTGCTCATGGATTGGAAGATTTAATATTGTTAAGATGACCATACTGTCCAAAGTGATCTACACATTCAAGGAAATCCCTATCAAAATCCCAACAGAACTCTTTGCAAAAATAGGAAGAAACATCTAAAATTCATATGGAATTTCAAAGGACCCTGAATAGCCAAAATAATCTTGAATTGAAAAAGAAAATCAAAGTTGCAAGCTTCTTATTTCCTGATTTCAAAACATATTACAAAGCAACAGTAATCAAAAACTGGCATAAAGACAGACATATAGACCAATGGAACAAAATAACCCAGAAATAAACCTTTGCACATATAATCAAATGATCTTTGACATGGGTGCTAAGACCACACAATGGGGAAAGGGCAGTCTCCTCAACAAATGGTAGTGGGAAAACTGGATATCCACATGTAAAAGAATGATAAGCATAGGCAACAAAAGCAAAAATAGACAAATGGGACATCAAATTCCCAAACTTCTGCACATCAAAACAAACAATGAACAAGGTGAAAAGGAACCTAAGAAATGGGAGAAAATCTGAAAATCATATAACTAATGAGGGTTAATACCCAGAAATATAAAGAAATTCTACAATTCAACAAAAAACCCAAATTATACAATTTAAAAAATGGGCAAATGACTTGAACAGACAGTTCTCCAAAAAAGGTACACAAATGGACAACAAGCATATGAAAAGGTGCTCAACATCGTTAATCATTAGTGAAATGCAAATCAAAACTACAATGAAGATACTAGCTCATACCCATTAGTATGGTTACTATAAAAAAACAGTATTGGTGAGGATGCGGAGAAATTGGATCCCTTGTGCACTGTAGATGGGAATGTAAAATGGCATAGACACTATAGAAAACAGTATGGAGAAGATGCCTCAAAAAATTAAAAATAGAATTAGCATGTTATGAGATAATAGAAAATATAAATTGATATATATTGATCCCTGCCTTCGGTTTCTGGCACAGAGTGAGTTCCTGAAACCCTTGTAATTTCCTGGGTATTAGGGGCATCTTCTGTTATTGAGGCAATTCTGGATGGGCTCCTGGATGAGGGCTGGTCACTGGAAAGACTAAGTCATGATTAGAAGCTTGGAATTTTCAACTTTACTCCCCATTTTCCAGAGTGGGGAGAGGGGATAAAAATGGAGTTAACTGATAATGTTTATGTGAGGAAGCCTCCATACAATCGGTATAGTACAAGGTGAAAGGAGCTTCCAGGTTGGAGAACACATCCACACCTGGATGGTGACACACCCCAATTCCACGGGGACTGAAACTCCTACAATTGGGATCCTCCCAGACCTCGCCCTGTGTATCTCTGCATCTGGCTGTTCATCTGTATCCTTTGTCATATCCTTTAATAAACTGGTAAAGGTGTTTCCCTGAGTTCTGTGAGCTCCTTTAGCAAATTAATGAAACATGCGGAGGGGGCCATAGGAACCTACAATCTGTAGCCAAATCGGACAGAAATTGTGGGTAACCTAGGGACCTACTCTTTTGACTGGAATCTGAAGTGTGGTGGGAACAGTCTTAATCTGTGGGATCTGACACTATCTCCAGGTAAACAGTGTCAGAATTGAGTTAAATTGTAAGACTTCCAGCTGGTCTCAGAGAATTGCTTGGTGTGGAGGGGAAAACCTTCACACAGTTGGTGACCAGAAGTGTTCTGTGCAAAAGTAGACTCGCAGGTGAAAGAAAGACATAGTAGGGAAAAACAGGTTTTTCTCTACAAAGGAGGGAAAAACTGTAGTTTTTCCTTTGCACATATGATCCAGCAATCTCACTTCTAAGTATATATCCAAAGGAATTCAAAGCAGGGTCTTGGGACATTTGCATACCATGTTCACTGTAGCATTATACAAACAGCCAAGAAAATGGAAGCAAATCCAGATGTCCACCCATAAATGAATGGATGAATGAATAAATAAAATGTGGTATATGCATACAATGGAATAATTACTCAGCCTTATAAAAAAAAAAAGGAAATCCTGTCACATACTACAATATGATAAACCCTGACAACATTATGCTAAGTGAAATAAGCCCATCACAAAAAGACAAATACTATGATTCCACTCATATGTGGTTTCTAAAGTAGTCAAAAATAATAGTAACAAAATGTTGAATGGTGGTTGTCAAGGGTTTAGGGAAGGAATAAATGGGGAGTTGGTTGGTATATGATCTCACTTATATGTGGAATTTTAAAAAGCTGAATTCATACGAACAGAGAGCAGAATAGTAATTGCCAGAGGCTAAGGGGTGGGGGAATGGTGAGATGTTGGTCAAGGGGAACAAACTTCTAGTTATAAGACAAATAAGTTCTAATGTACGGTATGATGACTATAGCTAACAATACTGTATTATATATTTGAAAGTTGTTAAGAGTAGATCTTAAATATTCTCACCACACAAAAAAAGGTAAGGAGAGGTGATGGACGTGCTAACTAACCTTACTGTGCTAACCATTTTGCAATATATACACGTATCAAATCTTCATGCTGTATACCTTAAACTTACACAATATTATATGTCAATTATATCTCAATAAAGCCGGGGGAAAAAAGGAATCTTGCGTAGCCCATAATTAGGAACCAAAATAAAGTCTTGATGGATATATATGAAATAGAAGGAAGGAAAGAAGGAAGGAAGGAAGGAAGGAAGGAAGGAAGGAAGGAAGGAAGGAAGGAAGGAAGGAAGGAAGGAAAGAAGGAAAGAAGGAAAGAAGGAAGGAAGGGAGGGAAGGAGGGAAAGAAAGAAAAAGAAAGAAAAGAAAGAGAGAGAGAGGTAGTTGTACAGTGGGTAGAGAAATTCAGTTTTGCAGGATGAAGAGGTTCTAGAAACCAGTTGCACAACAATGTGAATATATTCAACATTACTGAACCATACATTTACACGGTTGATAAATTTTGTCAAGTGTTTTTACCACAATTTTAAAAACTTTAAAAAAAATCAGACTGTATACAAAAGGATGGTATAAAACTCATAACACATTCATCCCATTTTCTAGGTGATTCAATAACATGACATTTATTGCTTTTTCTGTAGTTTCATACCCTCTGGAAGTGTAATTGCAAGCTGAGTGGTCTTTTCTCATCTCATGTTCCTTGATGTCTTTGCAGGAACGAATATTACTGCTCATTGCTATTTTTTAAAAAACCTCACATGCTGAGTTCTCTCACACAAATTTACTTGTTCTCCTACCCTCTGCTACTTCCCTTTCAGTCAGCTTTGGTTGTTTTCCATGGCCCACTCCTTACATGTCACATCTCCTACAGTCTGTCCTCAGTCCCCTCCTTTTTCTCTCTAACCTGCCCTGTAAAGCTCATGGCTTCAGTAATTGTCTCAGCAAATGACTTCTAGAACTTCATCACCAATTCTGACTTCTCTCCCAAACTCCAGTAAAATATCTCCCAAAACCTATGTACATAAACATATATACATAGATATCCTGTAGGTAACTACCTATATAGAATTAGTTTTCAAGTCTAGTACATTCCATCCCTGTAAAGTCTCAAATCTGTACCTTGCTTTCCCTGTCAAGTAGATAAAGAAATCATTATCTAATTCATCCATTCATCAAACATGTATTGAGATCTAATTAAATATCTAACACTGCTGGGAACTGGAGACACAAAAATTCACAGCATAACCTCTGATCTTAAAGAACGCACATTTATTTCTTTGTATCTAAGCAATCACAATTGCTAGCATCATTTTCACAAACCACTGTAGATGAAGAGATTATATATCTACTTGCTTTGGTCAAAAAACTGTGAGTGGAAGAGATACTTCCACCTCCAAGCAGAGGCCTATCCTAATTGAAATATATTTGATAGACAAATTCCCTAGTCTGATATTTAAGGGCCTAAAAATGTAGCTGCTACTTACTTCTCCAGTTTCATTTACCAAACCGTACCCACTAAGGTAGTGACACCCCCCAAGTTTATTCTACCGCTGTTATTAAGCACTATACAAGGAAAAACAGGGAGGTGGTGCTTGTCAGCTGAGACTGGAAAATGCTCTTTGAAACAAAGGTAAATAGACCTCTTTATTACAGGGCTTCTTAGAATCCTTAAGATGTTAATGTGCTTTGCAAAATTCCTGGAGAATTTATTGGGCAGTCTTTCCCAGCCTTGCTGTTCCAATCACATCAGACAGCTCAACACTGCTGGTAAATGCAGTCAACTCAGTTCCTACCAGTGTCTTTGCTCATACTCTCCCTCCCGTCCCAAATCCACATGTCCAAGTCATGCCCATCTTTCAAGACCCACTACAAACGTCCTCATTCAGAAAGCTTTCCTATTTTCTCCCTCACAAAGTAGTCTCTTTCCCCTTTGAACTTCTATTGGTCTCACTCAAATTAGCCTCCATACCACTTCTCGTGATCTTTCTAAATACAAATCCATTACATCATTCACCTTCAATAGCTCTCCTGGATTTCAGTAAACAAAATCAATTACAAGCCATCATAGTCCAGCACCTTCCTAAGTTTGTAACCTCATTTCTTACAATATCCTGCCCAGCTATACCAGACTGCCCTCAGCTCCCCGAAGATTTCATGCTATTTCATGTTGTCATCCCGTTATGTATTCAGTTCCCTCTACCTCATTACTCTTTGTCCACCTAATCCCTTCTTGTCTTTCAAAATCAAATTCAAGCATTACCTCCCTCAAGGAAATGTCCCTAATCTAATCTAGATAGATACCTTTCCTTCGTGCTTCCGTAATGCCCTAACACAGCAGCTCTCAACCAGGGGAGATTTTGCACACCAGGCAACATATGGCAATGTCTAGAGACATTTTTAATTGTCACATTTTAGAATGAATAGCTCTTTGCTGTGGGGAGCTGTCCTGTACATCATAGGATGTTTACTACCATCTCTGGCCTCTGTTCACTAGATGCCAATAGCACTACCACCTCCCAAGTCCTGCCCATTGTGACAAGAAAAAATGTCTCCAGACATTGCCAAATATTCTATGGGGAAGAAATCACCACTGATCTAGAACATGCATGTAAAATAAGTAAATTAATTAATTTTTAATATAATAACTGAAAGTAAAAATCTATCCAAGGACTAAGAAAGAAACAATTTACCTTTTCAGCTAATTCTTCTGCTGTTATCTCTGGATCATATGGAATGGGATCACCTAAATAGGTGCGTAACTTCACTGGAAAACCTCCATACATTGGAGCAAATGGATAACGGAATTTTTCATAAAGCCATCTAAATAACCCTGTTTTAAAGTAAACAAAATCATTTTAATTGGTTAAATAATCTGAGCATGTAATTGTAAACTTTCAAATTAATTATGTAAGACTTAGAGGAAGGTGACATCTCCTGATAATTAGTATTTTTTTTTTAAATATGAGCTTTTCATCAATTGAAACAAATGAGCAATAAGTTAATAATAGAAGAAACTGGGGGGTGACGATGTATTTTCTGCTCAATTTTCCTGTAAACCTAAAAATGGTCAAAAATAAGGTCTATTAATTTTAAAAAAGATGAGCTTTTAAAAACATGAGAATTTTAAAAGGCAAACCAATTACTAGTATTGCAAAGGGTAAAGACTGAAACCAAAAACTAGAGCTAAAGTCAAGAAACTCACAAATATGTGACTTATATGGGGAAAAAAAGGAAAAAAATGGAAGTGCAAAAAAAAATTCACATAAACATGAGACTAAAATGCATTAATAAACTCAGTAAACACTAAAAATATTATTGCAAATTAGGAATAATGTAACAAAGACAAGAGTTACTAATGCAAGTGACCAGGTATAAAATTTAGCAAGATTAAAAGTGGTGATAATGTAAACTGATGGATTATATGACTAAGTTTTTAAAAAATGAATCCAAGAAAGGCAAGCAACATGGAATACATAAATCATGAATTGTACTGGGAGTTTAAAACACTGTTTACATATGGAATCACAGAATACACCATAAGACTCAAAGTAACGGTAAAAAAAAAATCACTGGACACTAAATTTTTGAGATAATCAACTATCAAAGTTAAAAGCAGTCAAAAACAATTTTAAAACCACTTTGCAATTAAAGAAACAAAATTAGGAATAATTTCAGTTTGCAACTTACAAATTCAGAAGAAACGATCTGACGGAAAATTGGAATAATTCCACAAGAAAAGTTAAACATCACATCAACCCACCTTTCCACTTTTTGAAAAAAAAAAAAAAAAAGAACAAAAGAAAGTAAGACCTAAAAACATAATGGAATACCAACAGTACACCAACATTGGACATAAAAGAAGCAAGAGAAGTTTTTTGGGAGAAGACTTGAATGTGGATAGAAAAACACTAATAAAACACTACGGACATAAAATATAATCAACCAAATATATAAAGCATAGGGTATAAAAATAAACTGATAATTTTAAAATAAAAAAACAACAGAGACATTGCAAAAAAAAAGCACATTTAAATGTTATCACCCCATAACTAGATTCAGAACTTATTTTGTTATCAATAAATTATAAGTCAGCAAAAAGAACTTTTCAATGTAAATGTATCACGGTTCAAAATATTTTAAAAACAAAAAACCTAACAGAAATAAACCAAGGGAAATTGTATCTCCTTAGGTTGTTCATTTTAATTCAATACCATATTGTCATCCATTTTTAAAGCTGTAACTTCAAGGGTGAGTTAGGAAGACAGCCTGGGTTATATGTAAATTTGTCCTAACCTTCAACAACATGTTTTAATATAGTAAATTAGATAATATTCTCTGTAATTTTAAAGAGCCCAAGAAATAAGCTTCAGTATGTATGAGACTTAATGAAAACCTATCATCTAAAAAATGTCATTACTTATAACCAGTTATCATTTAGACTTTAAATAGAAAAACATCTAAATAGAAAAACATCTAACTTTTGAACCCTTATAGAATTCAAAAGCCCATTTAAAATATTACATTGTAAATAATATATTATAATTAGAAAAACCATATGAACCAAAACTTACTTGTTCCTCCAAGTGATCTAAATCCTTCTCGAATATTTTGTGTAAACATAGGAATAATGGGCTAAAGAGAGAATTTGAATTAAAAAGTAAATATAATAATCCATTCAATGTCTCCATTGAGTCACTAATGTAAACTTTTAAGGACCTGTTTAAGATTATGAAAATAAGGTATTTTAAAAATAAGATACACTTTTATCACTAGTGTGATTTATCAGACTAGATCATTTGGAGAAATATAAACAGGAAACACTACCCTCTAGTGGTAATATATAATATTTCATTTACCAACGTTCTATCATTCCACATAAACCTTTGACACTCAAAGATTATAATCATTAATTTAATTAAATAAAATGAATGTGGGAAATTAAATTGGTTTTAGGGGCTACTAAATATCAGGTTGGTTCAAAAGTAATTGCAGTTTTTGCAATTATTTTTAACCTCACTGAAGGAAGTTATATGACAGAAATTCTACCTGGAACTTTGTATAAATTTAAATGACAAATTTTGGCAAGATGCTGTCATGAAATTAGCAAAATACCATTTTTTGGTGTGATCTTATTAAATCTAAAAATGTTCAACATCAATAAAAAGTATAAGACTCACCACAAAAAAAAGGAAAAGCATATATATGAAAATTCTTTCTATCAATCATTTTAGAGGATTTCTGCTCACAAGTTCATGGTTTTTATTTTTCATGAGTATCAATAATTAAGTATAAATTTAAAAATGAAGACCTTAACTAAATGTCATAAAACAATGAAGTAACAAAGGATCATGTAAAGAAGTTATACCATGATAGAACTTAAGTAGATTAAAAAATTGAGCACTTTAAAATATACACAAAATATACCAAAATAAACAGTGTTTTAGAATAGATAAAACTGGGAGGAGGGGGTGAGTGTCACTTTACTTACAATCTACCATCAGTATTTGCTTAATACAGAATGACCTGTCTCAGTGAACAGGGTTTGAGACATTTAAATAAGCTGACATTTAAAAAGCCATTCCTATTCAGCTTTGGAAAACAGTAAAATGTGGTGGACTGAAGAAAAGAGACTACACGTATAGCTTTCTTCATAAAACTTATTACCTCACATATAACTAACTGAGCATTTATTTATTGTATCCTCCCCGAGAAGGAAGACTCTTAACCACACAGACATTGTTTTGTTCACTGCTGTATCCCAACACCTAGAATACTGCCTGGAATAGACTAGATGCTAAAAGAAAGTGTGATAAAAGAATGAAGAAGGAATGAATAAACAGAAGAGAGAGACAATGCTTGTAATGAATTAGTTCGTATTCTCTGAACGCAAAGAGTCAGAAACAGGGAGTAGCAATCTTAAAACCAGTTAGGAAAAAGGTAAGTCGAAAGAGAAAAGCAGTCAGATGAATTTAAAATTTGATGGAGTTACTTCACAAAGCAAACAAATAAGACAAAATACACTGACACTTTCATTAAAAAATTCAGATTATGATCTAGGAAACCACCAGTTTTATAAAATAAAGTGATAGCTGAAATTCTAATGCTTTAAATAGTTACATCATTAAGATGTACTTCAAATGCCCAAGAAGGAACAGAAACCTTTCGGCTTTTGCCTTCTCTGACCAGTACTGCTGGATTTATGTCTACTAACTGGCATGAACTCCAAAGTTTGTGTTGAAGTATGCACTATATAAAGACTCTTCAGGTTACATATCATCCTTTAAATAGCTAGCTCTCCAGAAGCTGGACATTTCTAGAACCTACTAAACAGGAGAAAGCTTACCCTAGGAGGCTCAGCATTCTAGGCCATTTGCTTTCAAGCTGCAGCCTTAAAGCCACAAGCATTACTTTATCACAACTTGATGCTGTAGTACAATTATTCATTCCTTTCTTTGTGCACACTTTATATACAAGGTAGTTGCATAAGCCACCTAGAATTAAATTCTGTTTACATGTATACATGTGTCTCTGTATGTATGTGTGTGCACATGTGTGCAAGAGAGAATGTGTATTTTGTTAAAAACTATTCTTGGAGAATCGGCTTAACATGATCTCTGGAGTCTTAACTTTGCCACTAAAAAAGTGGGAACCACTGATAAGTTATTTACCATGTCTAAGTCTCAGTTTTTTCATGTTAAAATGGGGATAATTATCATATCTTGAAGGTTTTTTTTCTATAGATTGAGATAGTACATATAAACAACTTTATTGAAACAAATGTTATTTTATTTTACATCTGTTTTTTGTTTTTCAACTAAAGTATATAGGCTATTTCTTCCCCAAGTTATTTAGGTATGTTAGATAAGTTACCTAAAAAATTCTTATCAAAGTTTTTTAATTCTCAAGAACTCACAAAATAAGAATGATGTATATATATTACATCAAAAAGCTATAACTTTCATATGAACCTTAAATATTTTCTACCAATATTTTGTGAATTTGAATTGATGATCTTGATTTTTCACTCTAATTTGTTATGTCATAATTTAAATATAGTTAATCCTGAAACAACAGTCTTAAATCTTCACTCAAAGTTTACGATAATTCTGAGGCCTATAAAGCGGTTTTCCAGCTGGGATACTTGAGCCATTTACAACTATATCCATACTGACTGAACGCTTTCCCTCACATATCCAGAAGGCCCCTCTAATCTCAAGGTCAGCAGACTCACTGTGAAATGCAGTTAGTGATGGCAACAGCACCAGTTGCCTGCAGTCCTGAACTGTGTGCTCTGCTCTGCTTCTGCCTTGCTGTATGACCCGATCCCTCCAGCCCTTCATCTCTCTGTGCCTGAGTTTCCTCATCTGCAACATTGGAATAATTACGTATGTCACCTACTTACTGCACAGGAGTAGCAACATAAAGACTTTAAAAGACTACAAAAGGTTGGGGTGGTACGAGACTTATTAAACTCACAACGCTATGTTGTAAATCACCAATGTTAAAGATTTTTGTTTGTTCATAAAAGGCTGTTTATTAAATTTTCTCAAGTTTTGTAAAAAAAAAACACCTTAATTATATTATCTAGATTATCTTAATTATCTAGAAACTCTTTCAAGGATTGGAATAAGAGTTCCTTTCTCTCTGTAATTTTTTTCAGGCCTTCTTCCAGGCAATGTTCCTTAAAACTATAAACTTAAGGATGAGGAATTATAATCCTCAGGATCAATCTATGTAATTCCAAATCTATACTTGTCATTTTTATCTTAAACCTTAAAAAAAATAATTCTTTCAAAATATTTTTAAAAATTGAACTATCTTTGATTAGATTTTAGCTTTTATCATTGCTTTAATATACATTACATTGACTATCCTTAATTTTTGAACAACTGTGCATATACGCTTTTTTATTCCATATTATTAATATAGTCCCAAGGTTTTGTTTTCTATATCAGTACTTAAGACTTTTTGGAAAATAAAATGTGCACAAATTAATTTTCTATATAACTAATACTAGTAACATAACATTAAATTCAAAAGGCTCCTTTCTAGTAGTGTTTAACATTGTGTTAAAAAAAATCTAATACAACAAATACAAATAGCCTACTAAGTGCTAGTCATTGTACTAAGGACTCAGAATATAAAGAGATTGCCCTGTCCCCAGAGTTTATAATCCACTGTAGGACAGTAGTGTTTAAATTTTTATGTTGTCTATTATTAAGCATTTGGGCAAGTAATTTAACTCTTACACTAGGACAACAGTATTAAAGTGCTACAGCAATAACTTACTTCTAGGAGTTACATATACATACAGGAGAGAATAGAGCTCAATGCATTTTATTTTATTATAACTCTGCAATTAAAAAATTAAGAGAAAATTTCCATTCTTCTTCAAATACTGGTCTTGGATTAGAGTGAAACATCCACAATCTTTTCCTTTTTAATCATCAGTCTTATTTGCAAGATGAACAGGCAAGCTAAGGGTGAAGACTGGCCTCTTTATGTAGCAGCAGTGGGTACACAAAAAAACTGAAATGTCAAAGCACTGGCAGCTGTCTCTAATTGGCCTGGAAAAGAAAACCACCTTGTCAAAGGTACTACGGTTTCTTTTCCTGATAGACAATCTAAAATGCAAACAAAAAGAAAACAAAGAAGAAACATTCCATAAGTAATAAATAAGTGTTTCATAGGATAAAGTACAATATGGAGGCCAAAAAGCTGAGAAATACTTTCCAAAGCCAAAGAAAAGGATAAAATGGCATCCATGTTCTTCAGTCTACTAAGTACATTAATTAGAGTGAATCCCAAAGGAACATTTAATTTTATTGGCAAATTCACTTGTAAAGCCTTTTAAAAAGATCTAAATTATGCCCATATCTATTTCTCATCTTAATTCATATTATTAGATAGCTGATCACATTTGCTGATGAAAAATCATAGGAATCATATATTATTTGAGTTCTATTGTTATATAAATTGGTCACAAATAAAAGAATTGCAATGAAAACCAACAACCATCATTAAAATAGGCCAACTCAATCGTACAAAAGGATTAAAATACATAGAACTAGAGTGATTATTACTTATTTTAAAAAGTATAACTGAAGGAATACAAAGAATTTTACAAATCTGATTAAAAGAAACTGGATTTTGAAATGTAAAATAAAATTCTGCTGGATATTTGCCAAATTTCCAGACTGATTTTTTTTTTAGATGGCTTTTCATCCACAAGGAATTTCGTCTATTGTTATGTACACTGTTTTAAGAGTTATGTACACTAATTTTTAAAGTACTGCAATGACAGTATCTAAATTCCTATATACTTTGGCTCACTATTTAAACATTTATTATAAATTCAACCTAACTTTTACTTTAGTAAGTAGTTTTATACAACTTACCACTTTTGCATCAATTGCAACCTGAGCGAAGCCTTTACGATTACCCCATATGATGTTGTAGGTTTCATCACTAATTAGGGCTTCTCGAACTCCACCTGGTGAAATAGCTAACAAGTGACCACTCCTCAGAATTTCAACACATTTTTCTCTTGGTCCATGTAGAGCACAAAATACATCAAGTAATAAACTAAACCCTGTAAGAAACATTAGTATGAACATATCTTAAGTACTTCTTGCCCAATTCTTCAAAAGCAAATATCTTCACAACCTACATAATTTTCTCTCCATACGTAATCAGTAAATTCTTTTTTACTTTACAATCAACAAGAATTCTTAAGGTTAACGTAAGATGAACATTGCTGGTAAAGTAACAGCTATGTCTTATTGATCACCTACTATTGATCACCTCCATAGTGATCACCTACTACTCTGGCTACTTTACATGTTTAAACTCTTAATTAAAACTTACAAAAAACCTTGGAAAACAGGAATTCTTATCCTCATTTTACAGATGAGGAAAAGTTGGCTCAGAGATTAAGTAGCTTGCTCAAAGTCACACATTTAGCAAATGGCAGGGCAGAGATTCCAGTCCAGGTATGTCTAGTCCAAAATTCCTTCCACTGAGTCTCATGGCTGAACATTGTCTACAGTATTTACTAGAGCAATCAGAAATGATATCCCATCAGCATATGAACCCTATAAGAAAGAGAATCACTCAAGAGAATATGAATCTGACTATGCTTAGCCCTACCAAATTTGCAAGCCATAATCAAACCTACTGAAATTAAAAATTTCTCTCCACGATTAAATATTTTAAATCAATAATAATAGCAAAATTATTAAGAGTTTTTAATAAAGTGAGTGATTCAGAAGCAGCCAATTCCAGGTATTAATACTACACAGTTTTTCTAATTACAATTATTTGTGGATGAAAAAAATAATCCTACCAAGTAATTAAATATTTTAACCAAATCCTAAACAGGAACTTTAGAGCACTGATGTTGGTATACATTATTCCTTGATACTGGAAAATATGGAAATGGATAGTGAAAACTGTGCAGACTAACCAAATTCTCATAGGTTTAAGGATCTGAAGCAAGATTATAAGTATTAGTCAGATTGAAATAATTTTCATCCTACATTACATTAAAAGCTCACTGACTTAACTAAATGCATTTTCACAGTCAATGAATGAACAGGGGAGGTTTCATAAACTATAAGATCATAAATATCATAAAGGGGAAACTTTTTTTAAAAAGCCAAATGCTAAATATTCATATGCTATTATATATAAAAAGAAAAATGGCAGCAACCATTTCTCTTATGTTCCATAAGAGAAAACTAGGTAAGTAAATATTTTAGTCATATACTAAAACTATTGTTTACTAAAAAAAACCATTCTTCATAACACATGGTAAAATATTAATGCTAACATTAATTTTTTTAAAAAAGATCAAAATGGTTTGAATATGTGAACATACGCAAATTAAAAGGTTAGGTTAAGGTGGTAAAGTTATAATGACATTTTTTCTCTAGTTTCCAAGTTTATTATAAAGTGATCGTATTACTTTCTAAAGAAAAACCTTTTATAGCCAATTTAGTTTATACCCAAAGTACAAATGACGTCTTAATGACATTAGGATATCCAAAACATTAACCATGTCTATGAAAAAAGGCACGGAGTAGATTGTTATTAATTCACTGCTTGGGGTTTGTTTGTCTGGTTGAGTGGCTTTTGTTTTTATTATTCCAGAGAACAAACTGTAAACTTTTTGGCTTGTTTCTGGTCACTTAGTGACAGAAGAAAATAAGATTTAATCTCATTTAATCTCAATAAGTTTATTTTAAAATTATTTTTTTAAAAACTCTATCATGTTTGAAACGATTTGGTTAATTAATCTTTTTTAAAAGGTACACAGCTTTTATAAACAGATTAAAAAGATTAAGAGTCATAAGTCTACCAGGCAAATCAAGTATGATAAGAGACAAGACATTTTATACCAAAATATAAATTAATTGTTTGGCAAAAGTTATAATTTATTTTTTTTTAAAGTAAAAGTTCAGGACTCAACTTTGAAAAATAATGACTAAATACCTGTTAATAAAGAAAGAAATTAGATAACATTTGGGCCATTATGCTTTTATATTTAAATATAAAACCTATACAGGATAATTACATGCTCCCAAATTGGAGTTCCAAGTGTGTTACATAAAAAGGCAAAAAGCAGGCCAGATCAGTGGCTCAGATGGTTAGAGCGCCCTGTTCCTAACACCGAGGTCGCTGGTTCGATTCCCACATGGGCCAGTGAGCTGCACCCTCTACAGCTAAGATTGTGAACAATGGCTCTCCCTGGAGCTGGCCTGCTATGAGCAGCCGGAGGTTGGCGAGAGTAGCCCGCAGCTGGTGAGAGCTGCCGTGAGTTGCTGTGAGTGGCCGACCAAGGACTGGTGACCAACTGCCTTAGCCGGGGTGGGGTGGGGTGGGGTGGGGGTGCGGGAGTGCAAGGCTCATCATACCAGCATGGGCCAGGAAGCTGTGTCCTACACAACTAGACTGAGAAACAATGGCTTGAACAGGAGTGGGGGGCAGGGGGAGGCAGAAGAAGGGGGAAAAAAAGGCAAAAAGCTTTTCTAAATGATACTAGACAGCAAAGACATAGATTTCCACAAAATTTGATTGTGTTAATTAAAAATTTTTATATCATATCTACAGTGAAAGTTTACCTGGAATTTTAAAGACAAAGTGATCAGCTACTACTCGGCAAGTTCTGCCTTTATGGATAAAAATTTTAGCCATGAAGTAGTAAAAATCTATAGGAATAGCTCCATGATAAAAAATTATAAGTGCTGGTCCTTCTTCTGGTATTTTTTCCATTCCATGAACTTCATAACCTGTTAAAGACAAAATACAATACTTAAAATATATTTATTAGTTATTTATACTAAGGGATGGTCACTAACTCAGGAACTCAGTTTTTTCTTATAGAAGTATATGCGCCTTCCTGTTGCCCTTCCTTCCCTTCTGGAACAAATTGGCCCATAGCCATTAGGTGGGCCAGCGAAAAGTAGATACCTGTGTAGGGGGGTGGCCTGGAGTGAGTGTTGGAGCCCAGGCTGAGTGAGAATGGATTCCACATGGGGTGGCCCAGAGTAGGGAGTCAAAGCCCAAGCAGCCACAAGAGCATCCACACAGGAGAAGAGCCTAGAACAGGGTGCTGGGGCCTGAGTAGGAAAAGGAGAGGAGCCAAGGGCGGGGCATGCATGGGGGGTCAGAGGCTGAGTAAAATGAGAATGACATCCAGACGTGGAAGCGGCCTGGTACAGGGTATTACAGCCCGAGTGGGATAAGATGCTACCTGTGAGAGGAAGAGGATGGTGGCAGTGATGGCAGATTGTTTATTAACAGAGGGAACTGATCAAATTAGTCGACATATTAAGAATAATGTCAGCCAGGTTTCTCACTGTTAGAGAAGGTGGTTGCAACTACAGAACAAGAAAAAACTAGAATAAACTCTGCAGTTGTAAGCGAACTTTGCTTCCACCCTAAGAATGGGAAAGAGCAGCATGTCAGAAAACTGAGGTCACTCTCTCAATCAGGTGTACTGAGCTCCAAAAGGTGACAAGCCCCTCTGATGACAGAGAAAAAACTGAGTATGGGAGGAAGCAGTAGGTGCCATAAAAGTAGGTAAGAAAACAACTGAAATGTTAAATAATTAAAGGCCAAGCGTGGAAGAGTATTGAGTGTAGAATCCCTAGGCACCCCAGATACAAACAAGAGTCCACACTCACTCACCAACATTTCTCCACAGGCCTCAGTGGTTGCTCTCAAGAAAAATTAGGGGCAGGGCAGTCAAGGGACCCAAGAGAGCCCCTGCTAAGGGTACAGAGACCAAAACCCCACTTACTCCCTGGAAACTTCTCTTGTAAAAGCAAACCCTGACACCCCTTCTAAGGAAAAGGCATATGCAACTGATGCTGGAAGGGACAGTGCTGCTCCATTTTCCCCCTCCTCCTCTCTCGGGCCTCGCGCCACCATCCCAGTCTCAGGCAAAAATACACTATTACCAGGGAAGGGTAGAAGCCAAAGCATCTCCACTGGGCGGAATAGGGTAGGCCCATGGTCCTGACATGACACACAGAAGAGATCTGCTATCACCAGGAGGAAGGACAGGAAACTTGCTCCCAACCTCAAACCCTCATCTATACAAGGCAAAGTTTGCCTGCCACAGGAAAAAGTGAGAGGACCATTGAGAAAGGCCCAGGCCTACAGGGCCTGTGTAAGATTTTGGCTAAACCAGGAATATTAAGGAGTGCCCCCGCCACCCCCATCCTTACCGCAAGCCTCACATGGAGTTAAAAGTAAAGGCCACCTTTTCCTGGAGGAGAAGTAGCAGCATGAAGAGAGAGCCCTTCTGTGGCACAGGCATGTAGGATTCAGGGTGCAGTAGGAATATCGAGAAATACCCCTCTGGCACTCTAGGTTCTACATATGCACAAGGCAGCAGGAGGATTTTGAAGTGTGTGCTGAACTGAAGGTAACTATAGCTACCACAAACCCCAATCTCAGTTCAACTATTGAATAGATTGAATTAACCCCCACCCCACTCCCTAACGACCTGACAGAAAAAGGACAATTTTCAGTGACAAATACTATTTACCACATTCTCTACTGTTCTTGTTCAAACAATGCCCAGAATTCATTTAAAAAATTATGGGACATACAAAATGGCAAGGAAAAAAACCCATTGCCAAGAGATTGTTTAATCAAAAGAACCAGATCCAAATGTTTAAATTATCAGATAGTAACCTTAAAATAACTACGCTTAACATGTTAAAGAATCTAGCAGAAAAAGTGGGCATATAATCAGATTAGAAATTTCAACACGTAGAAGGGAATTGTAAAAAACAATGAATCTAGTGGAAAGGCTATCTCATTCAAATACTTGAATGAGATCTAAAGATTAGATGTTAAGAATATATCAATGTTCATTTCCTGATTTTAGTGATGTTAAATAGAACATTTTTGTTTGTAGGAAATGTACACTAACAGTATTAAAGAGAGGGCAATGTACGGACTTACAGTCAAATGATTTAAGAAAGTAAGTTCTTTGTACAATACCTGGAATATTAATTTTTTAAAAGTCTACAAATAAAATGAACAATCATATTGCCATCTATGGAAAAATAATGTAAAATCAGAGAATCATACACTCTGTAAGGTAAAAAGACCTTCAGGTTTCAACCTAACAAACAATATCAGAATTTAAGACTACTTTTGATTGCTAATCAAGGTTATCGGAGGAATCATACATCTCTGAAACATGAAGCACACTTCATTGAATCTGCAGGCTTATAAAGAACTGTGATGCTTGATATAGAGTAGTTACTAAAGAGTACAAGGAACATAAGAAGGGTGGGTGAAAAGGGTCAGGGTAGGAGACATCAAATAAGTTAAAACTTTCCTATGAGGTAACACAACCTAGAGTAAAATTTAACAGTCATTAAATAATTACTGATAAAAACAGGAAAAAACTCTTAACTAGTGACCCAATACAAAATAAACCACCATTTAAACTGTTAACATGTGAATAACTAAATAGCGGTGTAAATTTTTAAAACTTTTATTTAATTCATAAACATAAATTATTCTTCAGGAATTCCCATTTTATTCTTTAAAAACAAAAATAATATTATTGACTCTAACTACTACATTTGGGGGGAAAAACTGTGACCAAGAAAACTGGTAATACATTAGAGACTCTTGCCATTCTTTAGCTCCTCTTCCTGCCACATTATAAACCCTATTCTAAGTCACCATAAGCAGGAACAAGGGTTTCAGCAAGGAAAGCAAATGACAGGATGAAAAGGGTAATGGAGATGGGGAGGGGAATGATCTCTAGAGGCTTCCTTCTAACTTAACCTCAGTTCAAGGTTCAAGGTTCACTTCCTGGCAGTACCTTTTTTCTCCTACTCCAGCTAAAGAGATTAACCTGCTTACTGTCCTTCACACTGCTACCAAACACCAACATAGTTTTTTTACAGCAATCTGTGCTGCTGGTGAATTGCAGGGAATATAAAAGATTTAAGTAAGCTCCACCTATGTTTCAGAAGAAAAATACTCTGAGTACTTTATCACAGGAATTGGGAACTGATACTCTGAGGACCAGATGGAATGTGATCATGGCTCTAGTCATTAATACCTGCTTTTCTGTCTCATCTCACCACTGTCAGACCATTGCCTCACCTGATCCTGGCCAAAAGAAAAAACCCTATCGAACAACCAATGGGTGAATGAAAAAATCAAGAGAAATTTAAAAACAAAACAAAACCAAAAAAAAACCTTGACACAAAAGAAAATGGAAACACAACATACCAAAACTTATAGGATGGAACAAAAGCAGCTCTAAGAAGGAAATTCATAGCAATAAATGTCTATTCAAGAAACCAGAAAAATTTTGGAAAGATCCAAGATGACAGAGTGGATAAACATTCTGCTTAATCCTCCCATGACCACATTTAAATTACAACTAAATTATAGAATAATCAACCTGGAGAACCATCTGAAGTCTAGCTGAATAGAAGTTTTATAACTAAGACATAAAGAAGAAGCCATGTCAAGACTGGTAGGAGAGGTGGAGACCCAGACAAGCCAACATCAAACCTGTGTGGTGGTTGAGAATCAGGACGGATATCTGATTCCGTCTGAGAATCAGGACGGATATCTCAGTCATGGGGGTTGCACCCAGAGGAACGAGGGACCCCAGCCCCACACCCAGCTCCCCAGCTGTGAGTACTGGTGCTGGGAACAGAAGTCCCCACAACACCTGGCTGTGAAAAACAGTAGGGATCCTGACTGTTGGGTGGAAGACTGTGGGAAACCCAGACATCCTCTTAAAGGGCCCATGCACAGACTCACTTGCTCATTGACACTCACCCTAGGCTCCAGCAGGAGGACAGTGACTCGGTGGGCCTTGGAGATATACAGGGAGAAACTGAGTTGTGTGGCTTCAGAGTGAGGACTGGAGAGACAGTTGCATTTTTCCCTGTGTGGGGTCCCTCTTCCATGTGGCTGGCAGTCGCGTACCATCATTCCTATGTTGAGCACTCTCCCCAAGCCCACGGCCAAATTTGAATTTGAATTGGTATGGTAAGTTCCACTCGCTCCACCCTGGTGACTCCCTGGGTCCCTGCCCACCCAACTCTCCCAACTCTGGAAGCACTTTTTCAGCAAACAGCCAGCTCCACCCACACTATTTCTTCGACAACTATCAAAGGTCCATAGGCCCCAGATGGGCAGTGGCTAGCTTGGTGTGCTCTGAGACTTTTGCTGAGTAGCTCCAGGCTCAGCACTGGCACCAAACCACAATGCACATTAACCTGGTGAACACAACTCATCCCATCCAGGTGACTAGCTGAGACCCTGCCTTACCCAACTCATGTACCACACAAGGCTTTATGAGCAGCTGAACCTTACAGGAACTGGCAGATGGCAACAGGCCTCAGGATGTCCCGGCTTTTTGTGGAGCTATGTGCAAGCCATCCTCGGTTCACAGTGTGGCCTCTCTCACACATCTTCAGTTTTAGCACAGGCAACAACTGTGGAATGCCTTTATAGCTCCCACCAGGTAGTGCCTGGCTGGTCACAGGCAATGGGTGATCTGGGCCTGCACCACAGCCCCTCACAAGAGGCCCCAGAACCAACGTACTTGGAGGTTGTCTTCAAACCACAGCAGAGCATCACCCAAGTAGTCCCACAAGCAGCACACGTGAAGGGCAGTCTCAACAGGCACCAGAGCCTGCTGGGGCTAATCTTGCTCTATGGGGTAAGCCCCACACACAGCAGCCCATAAGCTGTGGACATGGCCAAACCCCACAGCCAGTCAGTCACCCTAAAAGTCAATCCCACCCACTGACGTGCCAACAGCAGTAAGACTCAACTATAACAGGCAGGCACACACAACCCACACGAGGAACACTCCTGGAGTACCCAGTACAGGTGACCAGGAAGATTGTGTCACTGGGGCCCACAGGGCACCTACTACATTAGACCACTTGGCCAAGACTGGGAGATGTAGCAGATCTACCTAATACATAGAAACAAACACAGAGAAGCAGCCAAAATGAGGAAACAAAGAAATACATCCCAAATGAAAGGACTGGAGGAAACTCCAGAAAAAGAACTAAACAAAATGGAGGCAAGCAACCTACCAGATACAGAGTTCAAAACACTGGTTATAAGGATGTTAAAGGAACTTAGTGAGAACTTCAACAGAGAGATAGCAAACATAAGAAAGAACAGAAACCATAAAAAATCTGTCAAAAGTGAATACAGTAACTGAAATGAAGAGTCCACTACAAGTATTCAACAGCCGACTAGATAAAGCAGAGGATCAGATCAAGGTAGACAGGTAGCAAAACACACCCCATCGGAATAGCAAAAAGAAAAAAGAATTTTTAAAATGGAGGCTAGTATAAGAGACCTCTGGGACAACATCAAGCGTTAACAACATTCACATCATAGGGGTACTAGAAGGACAGGAGCTACAGCAAGGGATTAAGAATCTATTTGAAGAAATAATGACTGCAAACTTTCCTAACCTGGTGAAGGAAATAGACACAAGTCCAGGAAGTGCAAACAGTTCCAAACAAAATGAACCAAAACAGTCCCACATCAAGACACATTATAATCAAAATGCCAAAGGTTAAAGATAAAGAGAGAATCCTAAAATTGGCAAGAGAAAGGCAACTAGTTACCTA
This sequence comes from Rhinolophus sinicus, assembly GCF_057876585.1. Classification (NCBI taxonomy): domain Eukaryota; kingdom Metazoa; phylum Chordata; class Mammalia; order Chiroptera; family Rhinolophidae; genus Rhinolophus; species Rhinolophus sinicus. The sequence continues at coordinate 21,648,499 of NC_142507.1, read as the reverse complement.
CAAGGGAGCTCCCATAAGATTGTCAGGTGTTTCTCAACAGAAACTTTGCAGGCTAGAGGGGATTGGCATGTAATATTCAAAGTGATGAAAACCAGGACCTAACTAAGAGTAGTCTACCCAGTAAGGCTATCATTTAAAATCGAAGGACAAATAAAGAGCTTCACAGACAAAAAAAAAAAAAGCTAAAGGAGTTAATCACCACCAAACCAATATTAAAAAGAAAGTTAGAAGGGCTTTTTTAAGACAAAAAACATAAAATAAAATAAAAAATATGAATAATAAAATGGCAGTAACTGCATATATCTATCAACAATTACTTTAAATGTAAATGTATTAAATGCTCCACTCAAGTAACATAGGGTGGCTGAATGGATAAGAAAACAAAACTCTTACATATGCTGCCTACGAGAAACTCACTTCAGACTGAAAGACACACAGACTGAAATTAAAGGGATGGAAAAAAATGTTTCATGAAAATGGAAACAAACAAACAAAAAAGCTGTAGCAGCAATACTTATACCGGACAAAATGGACTTTAAAACAAAGGCTATAAGAAGAGACAAAGAAAGACCCAGTAATCCCACTTCTGGGTTTTTATCCAAAGAAACCCAAAACGCCACTTTCAGGGGACATGTGCATCCATGTATTCACTGTAGCATTGTTTACAATGACCTAGATGTGGAGGCAGTCTGGGTGTTCATCGATGGATGAATGGATAAAGAGAAGTTATCTCCTTAACATGTGATTATATATATACTCGTATACAATGGAATATTGCTTATGGCCATGGAAGGGAATGGGTTCTTGCCATATGTGACAGCATGGATGGACCAGGAGGGTATTGTGCTGAGTGGAGTATGTTAGACTGAAAAAGATAGATGCAATGTGATTTCACTTATAGGTGGAATCTAAAGGACAAAATAAACAAACTCCTAGATACAGAGAACATTTTAATGGTTGTCAGATGGGAGGGGGATTGGGAGGTGTGGGTGAAAAAGGAGAAGGGATTAAGAAGTACAAATTGGTTGTTACAAAGTAGTCAGTGGGATGTAGGGTATAGCATAAGGAATATAGTGAATATTGTAATTATGTACGGTGTCAGATGGGTACTAGATTTATCAGGGTGATAAATGGGAAGGGCGTTGTGGGACCAGTGAAAAAGGTGAAGGGATTAAGAAGTACAAATTGGTAGTTACAAAATTGTCATGGGGATGTAAAATAAAGCATAGGAAGTATAGTAGTACCTTGGTTTTCGTCTCCATTGACGAACATTTCAGTTTACGAATGCCGTAAATTTTGTGGATCTATGGTATCATTAGATAGTAAAATTCATGCTAAATTTGCAGTTTCAGGGATTGATTTTAAAAGTCTGGAATGGATTAATCTATTTTGCATTATTTTCTATGGGGAAACTGTGCCTCGGTTTTCAAACGTTTCAGAACTCGAACGATCTTCTGGAATGGATTATGTTAGAAAACCGAGGTACCACTGTATAGTCAGTAATACTAGTCAGGGGGAATCACTTCTTAAATTATATAAATATCTAACCATTATGTTATGTGTTATATGTCAATTATACCTCAATTAAAAAATGAAAAAAAATTATAAATATATAAATTAAGATGTTTTTGTTACTATTTTTTAATGTCATAAATGAACCACCACCTCTGGTTTATACTCCATTGGGTTAAATATAATTATTTTGGAAGGCTTTCTCCAAAAAGGAAGGAAGAAAGGGAGGGTGGGAAAGGGAGGAAAGGAAGAAGGGAGGAAGGAACGAAGGAAGGAAAGAAAGGAAGGGAAGGAGTAAGGGAGAGAGAGAAAAAGAGAAAAAAGGAAGCATTCAGAGGCCAAGAGCAGAATTAAGCTCAAAGAAAGAAAAAAAAAAAGGTAAAAAGGAAATTTCCAGTGGCTATAGCAGAAAAGGAAAGGAAGTTCCTATAACCATACTGCCCCACACGCAACAGCTGTCCCAAGAAGGACTGACACACTCTTTGTAAGACACCAAAAGAAAGTCCAGAATATGGAAATCTGAAACTGTCAGTTTCTTTCCTTAAGTTTTTATCCCTCTTTGGTTTGCTAAGAAACAAGCATTCAAGTACTGGAAACATTTTAGTGTAAATTTTAGTGCAGGAAATTCATTTTTAAATTAGTGTATAATGTCTTTACCAAACAGATTAAGTGTGGTAACTGTGATTCTAGTGTTGAAAGAATAAACCACTTGGTAATATTTCAAATGGACTTAAGAGAATGTTTTTAAAAATTAAATTTAATGATATGTCAAGATTTTATGTATTTCTATACTTTTAAAATTTCTTTCCAATTACCTAATTCTAATCAAGTAATTCAATTTACTTTAAGCTCTACAGAACAATCACTGAGATTATCTGAAGTTACCAGAAGGATCAATTGTCCCATCAGATAAATTTTCTGAAAAATAAAGAATACTAGAGTATTTCTTTGGGGGATTCTATACAGAGTATTTCTGAGGTTCTCTCTTGCTTTCCAGAACATTAAAACAAAGAATTAAGAAATAATTGAACTACTTACATAATACCAAATCACCTGGTTGAAAGCAGAAAAATTCAATTAATCAATTCAATTATTGACAAAAACTGAAGTTTACCATAGCAACACTAAATATGAAGTCCAAATATTATTTAACTGTCACTCTCAGCGCATAGGTGTGATCATACCACTTCTTGCACAGAAAGCATTAGTGGATTATCACTTTAGTCCAACATTTTCAAGGCCTTTTAGATTCCAACTGCCCATCAAGTGATATTAGTCAGATTCTTTCATGAATCGCATGGACTAATGGTGACTTCCTAAATATACCTTCCCACCTTTGTGCTTCTGTTCATGTGATTACATCTAAATGAAGCACTTCCTGTCCAACGTTCCTCTATCTAGCAGAAGTAAAAATCTTAGGACACTTTAATTCCTCCTATCTCAGACTACATTCACCTGGTCACCAAGTTCTATACATTCTACCTCCAGAAACTGCCTTAAACCTATCACACCCTCTTCCCAATATAAGTTTCAAAGTGCAGCCCCATTATCTTCTGCCTACATATCACCAATCCTAAGGGTTTCTGATGAGCAAAAGAAGCTCAGAGAAAGCAATCACAAAGGTAATTATTGTCAATGTCCATCCAACCACTGTAAAGGGATGGGGAGCCTCAATATGCAAATTTTGAGTAGTCTGGGCTTTGTTAATAACAACATCCCTATTTTGTGATGATGCGGCTCTTATTTGATGCTATTAAGTACAAATTTATTTACCTCCCCTGCTCTGACCCCGTGCTACGCTCTCCTGATTTTTCGGCTTTCCATATAGCTTAGCCCATGGAGAGAGGATTTGACATTACAAGGAGCTCCAGTGGTCTCATCTCCACAGCAATGTTTATTATGTAAATGAGTTACTGCCTACTGGCTTTAGACATCAACAGCATGAATTCAGATAAGGATAATCTTCTCCTGAGATAGATCCCATCTCAACTTGTCATCGTAAACTCATTTTTAAGGCTATATTTGGAGGTCATCAAATATTTTCCTACGTCTTCTCCTGCTGATCTGGAAAACTACTTTGATCATTTACTAGATTCACGTGTTTCTGAACTTTTTAATGTTTGATGTATTTGTGATAATCCTTTCCCTGTACCAATACCATAATTTTAATCATTAAAAATGTTAATGTTTTTGATATGATAGGGAAAATACTTTTGTTTTTTTGAAAACTTGCCTCGGTTATTGCATGAAAAATCAGTTAGAATTGTATCGAATTAACAGATGAACTGGTAGTATGGGCTATAAAGTGTAAAGGGACATCTTCACTGTACTGAGATTCTTTATCCACTTCTTCAACTCTTTTTCGAATTCCACCTGTAAAGTATTTCACCATAAAGTTCTTACATGTTTTTTGTTAGCTTCAGTCTTTAACCAAATTTTTCCTTTCCATTTTTAAGAGAATTACTAGTGGTATATGAGTAGTTACTAATTTTATGGTGACCTTATGCACATTCTGCTTGCTAACCAGTCTTACTATAACTGATAAGTTTGTTAGTTGATTCACTTGGTTCTTTCAGGTGTATCTTCTTTTCTAATCTTTATACTTATTTCTAGGACCTCCAGGACAATGTTAAATAGTAGTGGTGAGAGCATCCTTGTCCTGGTCTGTACTGATTGCAATTGGTTTAATACTTCTTCAGTTCTCCATTATGGATCATGTTTGTTAAAGATTTCTGGTACAGTCCCTTTCTTAGTCAAATTAGTACTTTTTAGTCCTCACTTGCTAAGATTTTTTTAATCATATATATTGAATTTTCTAAAATTATTTTCTAAGACTGACCCAGAAATCTCCTTTTTGGGTGTGCTCTCCTTAGTTTTGATAGCAAAGTATACTAGTCTTGCAAAATAAACTATAGCGCCACATTTTCTTCTACACACTGAAACAGTTTCAGATGGGCATTATTTGTTGCTTAAAAGTTTGCTATAACTTGTGGATTCTCGACTTTTTGTTCCAACTAATTTTATGATTATTGGTCTGTTGTTTTTCTCTCTTCTTCTTGAACCAGTTTTGATCATTTCTACTTTCCTGCAAAACTGTCCATTTCATTTGGTTTTTAAATTTTAAATTTTTCTTACTCATTCTTCAAAGCCTTGTTCAAAAGCTACCTCCTTTCTGAATAGTGCTTTTTGTTTTTTTTGCCCTGCAGAAAACAGAATGACTATTTATTGAGTATTTACATGACAAGCACTGTATTGGGCCCATAACAACTGTTCTTATTTAGTCCTCACAGAAACCGGGAACTGAAGAGGAAACCTAAGTGAGAAAAGCCCAAAAAACTTACTCAAGGTCACACAGTGGTGGGGCTCCGGATGCAAAACCCACATTTGTCTAACACCAAAGTCTGAATTTTGCCCCATAGCACACGTCCTACTACAGTTATGTCCATGCTAACCTAGCTGTGATTTTTCAAATGCTGGTTGCACTCTATTAGTGACCTATGAAATCACTTCAGTGAGTTATGACAAACATTTTTCTTTGTAAAAAAAAAAGAGAGAGTAGACTAAAAATAGAGCAAATCACATGTACAAAGTATATTTACTTTTCATGAAACAGTATATACATGTGTGTATACTAGGTGGCAAAATGTATTTCTTACTAGGAGTAATAGTCAAAAATGTGATAGCCTAAAACTGTATCTTAAAATACTAGGGACCCTGAACATAGTAGGTAAGTTAAATTGAACTTAACAATGATCAACATACAGTGATGTATTTTAGTGTCTTCCAATTCAAGAAAGATGCCCTATATGATAGCTAACATTTACAGTCATCTGCCGCATAATGACATTTTGGTCAACAACAGGCCACACACAATGATGGTCCCACAAGATTATCATGGAGCTGAAAAATACCTGCCTAGTGACGCTGTAGCCATCATAATGTTGTAGCACAATGCATTATTCACATTTGTGGTAATGCTGGTGTAAACAAACATACTGCACTGCCAGTTATATAAAACTATAGCACATACAATTATGTACAGTACATAATACTTCATAATGTAATACATGACTATGTTACTGGTTTATGTTTTTACTGTAGTATATTTTTTATTATTTTAGAGTGTACTTTACTTATTTAAAAAAACTCTGCTATAAAAGAGTATGCCATGTTACTCTGGCAGCAGCCTCATATATCTCGTGTTTACTGTTTCTCTTGATTGCATCATTTTCTCTTGTGCATCATTTAATCTCATGCTGTTTTGTACAGTAACATGCTGTACAGATTTGTAGTCTAGGAGCAGTAGGCTATGCCATATAGATATATCCTAGGGGCGTAGTGGGCCCTTCCATCTAGGTCTGTGTAAGTACACTCCATGATGTTTACATGATGAAATCACCTAAGGATGCATTTCTCAGAATGTATATCCATCGTTAAGCAGCACATAACTATATTGAACATTTAGTATGTAATAGAAATTATGCTAAATACTTTACATGAAAGTTCACTAAATCCTTACAACAACCCATTTTAAAGAAGAGGAGAATGAGGTTCAGAAAAGTTAAGTATCTCATTTGAGGAGAAGGGCTATTTACATAGTTTTAAGGTAGTTCCAAGATATTTATCAGGAACAAAGTAAAAAGTAGCAACTTTATGGTGGAGAAACCTGGCAGACACCTCCTTAACATGTGATCAAAGTTAATGTCACCAATAATAAGACATGTCAACATCATGAACCTCTGATATAATGCACTGAGAAGAACACATCATCAATTTTGCGGTATTCTTGTCAAAAAAGCGTAACTTCAATCTAATTATGGAAAACATCAGCTCTAAATTGACAGTCTATAAAACAACTGAGCAGTACTCTCTAAAATAGTGAAGGCCATAAAAGACCAAAAAAAAGTAAAACCATCATAGATTGGAGGAGACATGACAACAAAATGCAGTATTCAGATCCTGGTAAAAGATATTGGTGAAAAACTGGTAAGATTTGAATAATATCTGTAGTTTAGTTAATATTACTGTACAATTGTTAATTTGATAATTGTACAAATGGTTATATAAGATGTTAACATTAGGGGAAGTTGGGTGAAAAATATACAGAAACCCTCAATACTATTTTAACTTTTCTAAGTCTTTTTCAAAATGAAATTTTAAAAAAATCATGATTGTTGCAAAAGGAAGGAAGAGAAAGGGAGAAGGGCGAAAGGAGAGAAGCAAAAGGAAAGGGAAAAAGACGAAAGAGGGAAAGAATGTTAGATAACTTGCCAAGGTCACCCAGCCAGAAATTGGGGAGAGCCTGGTTTTAAACTCTCGCGGTCTGGCTGAGGAGTCCTTCACTGCATTAAAGACAGAGGAGTTGAAAGGAAACTCTTATCTAAGGGAAATAGAGAGGTAATGTTCTCCTGATACCCCAATTTAATTTTCCCATAAAGACTTTGCTACATATAGTTTAATTCATATGATCCTTTTAGTAAATAAAATGTATCTATTTCTTTAAAAAATATAAAGTAAGGGGCCAGCCCGGTGGCTCAGGCGGTTAGAGCTCCATGCTCCTAACTCCGAAGACTACCGGTTCGATTCCCACATGGGCCAGTGGGCTCTCAACCACACCAGTTCAATTCCTCGAGTCTCGCAAGGGATGGTGGGCTCCGCCCCCTGCAACTAAGATTGAACACGGCACCTTGAGCTGAGCTGCCGCTGAGCTCCCGGATGGCTCAGTTGGTTGGAATGCGTCCTCTCAACCACAAGGTTGCCGGTTCAACTCCCGCAAAGGATGGTGGGCTGTGCCCCCTGCAACTAGAAAATGGCAACTGGACCTGGAGCTGAGCTGCGCCCTCCACAACTAAGATTGAAAGGACAACAACTTGAAGCTGAACGGCACCCTCCACAACTAAGCTTGAAAGGACAACAACTTGACTTGGAAAAAAAGTCCTGGAAGTACACACTGTTCCCCAATAAAGTCCTGTTCCCTTTCCCCAATAAAAAAAATCTTAAAAAAAAAAAGAAAAAGTAAAAGAAAATTGAGTTTGTGCTATTATAGTCCTTTTAAAAAAAAATCAGTCACTCATGTAATATAAATAATAACCCATATGATCAGACTACTTAATCAAACCTTTGCATTTTTCCAAAATTTTGTATTGGCAATGAATTGAATCAGTTCTATTAGTGTTAGGTAAGCATAAACACCATTTTCAGAGAACAAAGTATATTCTTTTGTATAATACACACACACACACACACACACACACACACACACACGATAAAACAAACAACTAAAAGCCCCCAAATAAAATATTACCTACTTCCCTAAACTAAAAGTCATGGACCTCATTATCTTTACAAACATCCTAAAATATAGTTTAAATTTTCTCAAAAACATCTAGGGCCAGCCCGGTGACTCAGGCGGTTGGAGCTCCGTGCTCCTAACACCAAAGGCTACAGGTTGGATTTTCACATGGGCCAGTGGGCTCTCAACCACAAGGTTGATGGTTCAACTCCCACAAGGGATGGGGGGTTGTGCCCCTGCAACTAACAACGGCAAAGGGACCTGGAGCTGAGCTGCGCCCGCCACAACTGCAATTGAAAGGACAACAACTTGACTTGGAAAAAAAAGATCCTGGAAGTACACACTGTTCCCAAATAAAGTCTTGTTCCCCTTCCCCAATATAAAAACAAAAACAAACAAAATCTAGGTATCTTATTGAAGACTCTTCCTCATCAAATTAATTTTCAGGGGAAATAATTAAATATTAAGAGTCTAGCTTTTTAAAATGTCATTCATACTTTCTAGGGAAATGTTTTTAAAAAATAACTCCAATTTTTGCAGTTTAAAGGCTGTAAGCAACTCGAGGATAAGGACCTCATTGACCCATCAACACCAAGCAAACTGCTTAGAAATATAGGTATTAAAGAAACATCAAACTAACGTTTCTTGATAGTGTAGGTATTATGTGGCACAGCACATAAGAATCAGAGAATTTTCTAAAAAATGTTCAGCACTTACAGTATATATAGTATGAGGGTAAAATTTTACTTCAAAACAGAAAACACTGGGTAGATTCTTGTACAGAGACACTTACATAAACAAATTATAAATAACTGAAAGTTCAATAGATAACTGACTAAATTAGTTTTAGGATTTATAGAGTTCCATGTAGTCATTAGAAGTCACTAAGAAGGCTGAGTGACATGAAAACCACTAGTCTGCCACACACATTAAAAATGATAAACGCAACACAATTTTAACAGAACTTAATGCATGGTAAATTTTAAGTAACTGTTATTTTCTTCTTTATTTTTTTTGACACATTCTTTACAATAAACATTCATAATAGTTAAAAAATTCCTTTGAAGATTCCTTTGAAAGCATGAATTAATAATACTGATTTGACACCAATACAAAATATAAATGTGCATACAAATGCCTTTTATATATGTCACTAAAGAACAGGATAAAGAAAATCATTTTTAAAAATACCACTTATGCTAATAAAATGTTATAATAAAACATTAAAACAGCCTAAGAACTATGTATGTCATAGTTCCTCTGAAGTCAAAAGTGCATATTTAAAATTACCTCAATAAATAAAATACCTCAAAATTATATATTCTGCTACAAAATAAGTTTAGCGCTTGAATTAAAATTCCTTACAATGTATGTTATTCTGAGAAATAAGGGATGCGTATGTGGGAGGGAGATATATATATTCCCAATGAGTATTGTAAACGATGCCACTGAATTTTTGTACCATTATTTTAAAGACAATGAATAACAGAAGTCTACATTGACACAGTCTCTACAGACATGCACACATGGAATGCTAAAGTATCATCTTGCCTCATGTAAAACAACCATGAGAGAGTATGTATGAGTGTTGTACTGACTGGCAAGAGCATTAGTATAAATGAGTAAATATTAAGAATTCAATACATCAAAACCCATGTTTGCTGAATACCACTTCTTTTGACCCTGAATCCCCAACAAATTTACCACACAGGACAGATTACAAAAGTACAGGCCTTGGAACCTGATATCTGAGGTTGCATTCTGGCTCTTTTTCCTAGCTTCCTGGTGTACCTTGGGCAAATAACAACCTCTCTGCTCCTGTTTTCTCATGGAAAACTGTAAAATGGAGGTAATACATAGAATCTGTCTGTCATGTTATAAGGTTTAAAAGAATTAATACATGCTAAGCATTTTACAGGGTATGGCATAGTTAAGCGCTCAGAAAAGATTTGTAAGAATGTAGTATGGACTATTAAAATGACAACACGTTAGCCTGACAAGCACATTACTAGTGATCTTTGCTAACAGCAGCCTTATATTTCAATCATATATATCCTTAAGTGGCTATTTTTTTATTAAAGTATAGTTGACATACATTATACTAGTTTCAGGTGTACAACAGTGATTCGGCATTTATATTCCTTATGATGTTATCACCAACTCACGTGTCTATTTCAAAATCTGTGCTTCCTTCCATGTCTTTCTGTGAGACCACTTTGATGCTCAACAACATGATATAGAAAGCACATCTTTGTTACAAGCCCATTGAATCCTCTGTACTTTTGTATAGTCCAAAACAAAAAGAGACCAACAAGTAAGGTAAAAATTAGTAGAGAAAAATACTAAGTCCTTGAAAGTAGGCCACTAGAGGGCAATTTTCATGATGGCCAAATGTACACCAATCATTAAATGTACAACATCACAGTCTAAAATAACAAAGAAAAGAATGAATATTCTGGAGAGAAACTTATTGCTACCTCATTTATTGAGAAAGATATAATGACCTCTGAAATAAATCATATCAAAATAAGGTAAATTTTGATATACAAATTATATTTCATATTCCTTTTTTAAAAATCTCTACACTGAGAAAGTCAAACTTATTTTGAACAAAATGGAAGTAAATGCTAAATAATTAAAGTATCTTCAAAACAGTCTTCTATACGGTTTTAAACTTGTATTCTTTCAGATGTCTTACATATAAATTTTAATATTTTAGCTTATGGTAATAGTCTATACTGTGATATAGTTCTTTCTTTAATGGACACTAATGTGCAGAAAAGCCCATTTTAAGAAAAACATGTATATGCACAATGCATGCAAATAAGTAACAAGAAATAGTAAATATACCTTCCATTATATTTTTCAGTATCTTCTCAATCAATAAATGAAATGATGATGTAGTTTTTGTGCCACACACATGAACAGCAACACAGCGATCAAAGTAACCTTGCTTACCATGCCAAACTGCTGCATGTCCATCCCACAGAGTTGCCACCGTCTTCCTTGCACCATCCCATAAATTATGAGAATAGGCTTCTTTTAATACATTCTTCCTTTTATAAATGTGTAAGAAAATAATAGTAAGGTAGAGAAGAAAGATAGTAAAGTAAGGAAGTATTAAAAGTATTAGTGGTGTAAAAACCCACAAGAGATAGTTTGCAAAATTCAAATAGTCCTCCAGTTGCTCCACACCAAACCATTCTTCAAATATGTGAATCAGACAAGTCACATAGGGCATAGAATCTTGTCCTATACCACAGGTTTGATTTTTGTCTATCATTTTTCTTCAGGTGAAAATGACAAATTCAGCCTCTTTCTTCATTGTCATCACAGGTCTTTAATTTTGCCACTAGAAGGGAAAAAGAATCCAATGTTATTCTCTTCACAGCTGAAAAGTGAAATTTTTATCTGCATAAATACTAGTCATTTCTTAATACCAAAAACGAGTAGATTGTAAATGGTTAACTTTGCTGCACATAGATATGTGAAAATTATAAACTTTCACTTGTCAACCCATGAAGTATTTCAAGGTTTAGCTTTTGAAAGAACTCACAAGCTATAACTGAAAGAGAAAAATAAAGCTGATGAAGAATGAAATTTCAGATTGATCTTATTAATTTGACTTATATCTTAAGTGGATCATACTGAACATTTGTGTCTTAAATAAGTTATACTGAGATATCTCTCTTCTTCACAAAAGAAAACATCAATATCTGATTCAATAAAAGTAACCCAAATCTTTAGGAAATGATGACATATATATTTTTGGATACTGTCTTTTATAAGCAGGTTTACAGAAAAGCTGTCTTTTGACATCATGTACTAATAAATATTTTATCAGTATCATTTTTATCTTCTAGTCACTAAAATTTCTCTTCAACCTTAAATGACTGAAAATACAGCCATACGATTATTTTGTTACTCTCTAAACAAGTCATTTAACTACCAGAAATTAGACAGATATCTTGTCCCAAGCTTCAATGTATATATTCTGGAAAACACAGTATACAAACGGAAAAAAGTATGATTAAAAACAGATAATCATTAATGCCTAGAATTAGAATTTCCATAAAATAGCAAGAGACATGCACAAATGTGTGACAAATATGAATACAGCCCCACACCACTGTATCAGAATTAAAAACTATACTCTATCAATGCTTTAGGACACCCCTATACACTCTTTAGTTGTACTATACAAAGTTCCACCTGAGACTATTTATTTTTAATTTAGAGATACAGAAAACAAAGCTTGCTTCTTCAGAGAAAAAGTATGGTGTTAATATGTGTAACTATGTCTCTTTTTAGTAACCTTGCCAGATAATAAATTGATGATCAAACATGAAATTCAATGATACAATTATATTAGCCCTTATGATCATGTTCTCCTACATAAGATTTCCTTTTTCCATTCTTCTTTTCTCTGGTTCTGATTCTATTCTTAGAGATATTTTACCTTTATGCCATACAACATAATCTTAATGAAAATGATCTCAAATCCTTTGTGGATGAGGCGGGAAATGAATGCATGAATGAAAGGCATGGGGGAGAGAGGGAAACAGAAATACAAAAGCAATTACATGTTATGTTTATGCCAAGATTATCTTGCTAACCGGCTTATTAGCAGGACATGCACTTTGATTTGTTCTTCCAGGGATGGAGGGTTTAGTCTAATTTTCTTGTAACTATTTACCTGTCAGCAATCTGGGCCTGTTATGCTAACAGAAGTGACTACAGTACACTTAAGCCTGGGCTTTGTCTACATCACATTCTGAGTCAAACCACTATAATTCACCAATGTTTGATCACTGAGAATGAAACAGAGCAAAACTTCTTACTTTTTACAGTGAGAGTTTTCCCCACTAGGATGGCTATTGTCAAGAAAGGAAGGAAGGGAGGTGTCCGGATGGCTCAGTTGATCAGAGCACGAGCTCTGAACAACAGGGTTGCCAGTTTGATTCCCACATGGGCCAGTGAGCTGCGCCCTCCACAACTAGGTTGAGGATAACAAGCTGCCCCTGAGCTGCCAGAGGGGCTGCCGGATGGCTCAGTTGGTTAGAGCACAAGCTCTTAACAACAAGGTTGCCGGTTCAATTACCACATGGGATGGGCCGCGCCCCCTGCCACTAAGATTGAAAATGGCGACCGGAATTGGAGCTGAGCTGCGCGCTCCACAACTAGATTGAAGAACAACAACTTGGAGCTGATGGGTCCTGGAAAAATACTGTTCCCCAATATTCCCCAATTAAAAAAATATTTTAAAAAAAAAGAAGGAAGGAAGAAGAAAAGAAACACAAGTGTTAATGAAGATGTGGAGAAATTAGAACCGTCACACATTGCTGGTGGGGATGCAAAATGGTGCAGCCACTGTGGAAATCAGTTCAGCAATTCTTCAAAAAGCTAAACATAGATAGGGTTATCATATGACCCAGCAATTCTACTCCTAGGTGTATACTCGTATATCTGAGAGGGCTGAAAACATATTCACACAAAAATTTGTATACGAATGTTGACCGCAGCATAATTCATAATAGCCAAAAAGTGGTAACAAACCAAATGTCCATCAACTGATGAATGGATAAACAAAAGTGCTATCTATACCATATAACAGATTACTCAGCCATGAAAATGAATGAAGTACTGGTTAATGCTACAATATTCAAGAACCTTGAAAACATTATACTAAGTCAAAACAAGTCAGGCACTCAGGGCCACATGTTTTATGATTACATTTATATGAAATACCCAGAATAGAGACAGAAAGATTAGTGGTTGCCAGGGACTGGGGGAGGGGCTGATGAGAAATGACTGCTGATGGAAACAGAGGTATTTTTGGGGGGTAATGAAAATGTGCCAGAATTAGATAGTAGTGATGGCTGTACACGTGGGAATATACTGAAAACCACTGAGTTGTACATTTTAAAGTAATAAATTGTTATGGTGAATTATATCTCAAAAAAAGAGCTGTTAAATATTGTTAATAAACTAAAATTTATAATAGTCTCTCAAATATGTTACAAGCTTTTTCTAGGCCTAAAAATCAATCATTTAGGTGATTTGACCCTTATTGCTTAATACAACTGTCCCCAGTAATCTAGCCTCATTTCTGATTTTTAACAGGATTATAAAACCTTGTGATTTTAAAACCTTCTTTAGTACCTCCTCCAATCCAATATGGTAATAGAACTACACCTCTTAGCCTGGAACACATTCTGATACATTAGTATACATCCTTAACACACACAGTGAGGGGAAAGGGACAGTGAGTGCATAGGCAGACAGCCAGTGAGCAAGGTTACACAGAAACCTTCCTGACATCTAGCAGTCCCTTACCAGTGCCCAGTGCTGCATGCAAGAACTTCCTCCACAAATGGTCATCCTTAATTTTGATTTAAACCATTCCAGAACAGAAAACTCAAAATGCGTCCCATTCAATTTTCAAAACCATCCATCAAACTACTAAAAAGATCTCCCTTATATGAACCTCGCTGTAACCATTTCCCACTGGATCTAGTTCTGTCCTGTAGAACCTCTTCCATTACACAACCTTGGAAGTTTTAGGACAGAGATCGTGAACTGCAAAATCCCCTTTTCTGGTCAGAATCTTTTTCTTTCAACCATTTCTCTGACCTTGATTTCATAACCTTTCACGACTGAGGTTACTCCCTGTGTTTGACTCCAGTTAACTGATATTAAGAGAAGCATGTACAGTAATCCAGATGTGCCATACAGAAAAACGTACAGCAGGGTAAGAAGAATAAAGAGATCTAAAGGAGGCAAGGGAGGAGTGAGGAGGGGGTCACTATGTCTGGGTAGGCTACATGTAAAAGTACATTTGAGCAGAGACCTGAGGAAGTAAGGAAGCAAACCATGTGAGTATCTGGAATGAATTCCAGGCTAAAAGGACAGCAAGTCCAAAGGCTGTATACTTGGTGTGGTCTGAGGAGCAGCAAGGTAGGCAGGCTGAGGAAGAGTGATAGGGAGAGCAGTAAGAAATGGGCAGAGAGAGGCAGCATTGTAGAATTTGTGGGCCAGCTTTTATCTACGGGAGATGAAGAAGGCATCAGAAGAGTGAGACTGCCCGAATTGGATTTTAAATGACTATGTTGAGAATTTACTGTACAGGGAACAAACAGGAAATTATTGCAACAATTGAAATAGTGAAGAAAGTGGCTCAGACAAGTGTGGCAGAATGAAGGTCATAAGAGATGATCAGTTTCTGGATATATTTTAAAGATAAAACCAACAGGATCTGCTGATGAGTGGATGTAGAATGTGAGTGAGAGAAGTCTGGGATGACGACAGTTTTTTGGCAACGTGGGTTTGTATCCTGGGAGGCTCTGCCACTTACTGTTTGACCTACGCAAGTTACTTAATACCTCTCTGCCTCAGTTTCTCCATCTATGAAATGGGGTAATAACAGTACCTACCTAATAAGACTGTTGTGAACATTTTATATAAAAAAAAGCTTAGAAGTGTGCCTCCCACTATGCAAACACTAAATATTGCTATCACTATCGTCATCATCATCATCATCATCATTACCTGCTTGCTTGTGAAAAGATGGAGTTTCAGGAAGAACAGGTTTGGGGATGGGATGAAGATCATGAATTCAGTTTTGAACATGTTAAGTTTCTATTGGACATCCAAGTGAAGACGTTAAATATACAGCTGGACGTCAGCAGAGTTTAGCAGGAAGATCAGGGCTAGAGAAATATATGTAGGAACTGGTGACATATATAGACAGTATCCAAAACCACGAAACTAAATAAGGTCCCTCTAGGGTAGGAGTGTCCAAACTTTTTTCAACGTTTTTCACCAAGGGCCATATTCGATAAAATACACAAACAGCCGGGCCACTCACTCCAGGTGAAGTATGTATTGCCTCACCTGGTTTATTTAAGTAAACTAAATATATTTTTGGAATTTGCTGCGGGCCAATAAAATGGATCGCGGGCCCTGCTCTAGGGAGTGAATACAAAATAGCTTCTAGGACTGAGCCTGGGGGAACTCAACATTTTAGAAGTTGGGAAGACAATGAGGAACCAGCATCCTTCCTCCAGGAGCAGCATCCTGGATATCATAATAATAAGGCACTTCAACAAGAAAGGAGTATTTAGCTGTTTCGAATGATGCTCAGAGATCCAGTAAGATAAAGAATGACAAATGATCATCGGATTTTACAACAAAGAGGCATTGGCAAGCCCTCATAAGAACTGTTTTGAAACAGTGGGGATGAAAATCAGGTGGAGTAAGTTCAAGAAAAAACAGGAGTAAATGAATTGGAAACCACAAATACAGACAACTCTTCAAAGGAATATTGTTGCAAAAAGGGATCCATCAGTAAACAAGTAGATGACTATATGAGAAAACATAGGTGAAGCACTGAGAATAATATGCCTAGCACATAGTAGGCACAAACACCAGCTAAATTCAGATAGATCTAAACTTGTGTTTATCCAAGTCTTTAATAAAAATGTAGACCAAGAAGTGCCCTAAAACTTGCTACTAGAGAATTAACAAAGGAGTTTGAATAACAAGCTTTTGAGTTGATAAAATAGTTTTGATAATGTGAGAAAATGTGTTAGAACTCAATGAACGCAACCTCTTAATTTTGTAGAAAACAAAAGTTGTAAACAGAAAGCCAAACAAACAAACAACAACAAAAAAAACAGTAAGCCAAGTTGACTTGCCCAAAGTTACCAAACTAATTCACTGATAAACCAAGAGCCAAAATTAAAACCAAGTTCTCCTACTTCCTATTCTGGTTTTCATTACAATTTCTTTAATCCCACCCCCCCACCCCCCACCCCCCCCACCCCCCACCCCCCCCACCCACCCCCGACAGAAAGGCTGAAAACATTAAGATTACAATTTCTGTGTTCCCTCTACTTCTGCCTGGCCCTTCTCCTCCTCCAATCTACCACAGGCTGTTCTGTTCTTGACTCTACCTCTTTATTTTAATCCAACAAAAACTATAGTTGTTAAAAGGTGTTTTGGGGGAGATACAACATTTTAGTTACCAAAAATTCCAGATTATTTCCTATCCAAAAAAAAAAAATCTACAATAAAACACAAACCTATGCATCACATAGAAAGTAGCTTAATTTTCCCATCTGCAACTAATATAACTTGTAAGAAAAAGTTCACAAGTTGAAATATCACCACATTGATACTGATGGTGAGGAACATTTACTATAACTGACTTTATAGACGTTTAAAATCAGAATATTTCAAAAACTAATAAATCAGAACACAGGATTTTTTGTTTGTTTTCTACAAAACCTTAAGGAAGTAAATCTACTTTTAAACACCATACCGGACTTTTACCACCATGGTGGTAGCAGATCCATTTCTTACTTTTAGTACGTGAGCCACATTGAGAATATGCTGACAATGTCAATTAAAAGTAACACTTGCATAAATATAAATTAATTTCCCCTTTTACTTTTTGTATATTTAATAATGGTTTAGCAGGGGTTTTAGTACTCAGTTTTAGTGAATAAGCATTCGATTTCAAACAATCAATAAAGCTGAAGTTTATCAGTTAAAAGATACCTAGCAAATCCAATCACTTTATCTTTAAAACAATACCTTTTAGATTTCAAGCTTTAAACTATAGGTTCTGATATAAATCACCTCTCACGGTTATTTTTTTAACCCTAGAATGTGCTTCAACTTCCAGCTAAAAGCGTCCACTCTGTTTGATAATTACCATTCTACCATTATTTTCTTAACCTATCCTCATCCCAAAAATGTTGCACATGAGGTATATGTAACTGTGCAGCACTCGTAACTTCCTGAGTCACTAAAATGAGCTTATCTGACATAAAAGGCAGCAGTAAGGATGTTGGAATAAACATATTTGAAAATTAATCTTCTTATTCCACTCGCTAGTAAATGCAGTCAAAATATTAGCGACTGTTCTAAATGTCTAGATGTTACCCTGGTTTTTAAATATTCTAAAGCAATACCAATGCCATTTTGGCGTTAATAGCACCAACCTAGTCCTAAGAGCTCCGACGGTCTTCGAACCTGAACGTGCTTCTTTTAGGAAGCTGCCTGAGTGGTCTCAACCAACACTCCACACCAAACACTGCTATTTTCAAATCTAGCAGTGGTGTTACAATTTTCGACATCCTGGTTATGTGCAAATGTATTTTTCTTATTAATCAGCCGCTTGAGGGCAGAGACCTGTTTTACAGGCTGCACACCCGGGCAGACCAACAGTGCCTGGAGCTTACAAAGAATGTACCCACGCAAACTATTAATAGCACATATGAGGTAGGATTTAGTCCTTTCTGCAGCCCTGGGGAACAGGTACTGTTAATCATCCCTATTTTACAGACGATCACAATGATGCTCAGAAAGGCTGTCGCTAGCCCGGGTCACAAAGGTAGTAAAAGGGGCATAAACCAGGATTCCAGGTCTGATTTGTCTGAATGCGAGCACACTTCACCACCACCAACGCGGCCTCTCAACTCCACTCGTGACCACCACAGGATTTCCTTTTAGCTTTCATACACAGCAGGGTCGATTCAAAGCCCGGGATCAGGGAGGCCACACTGAGCCAGCCCAGAGGCCTCTAGTGAGGATGAAGAGTCCTCGCTCCAACACTAAGAAGTGAAACATCCCGAACTGAGTGTTTCTGAGCGCGAGAGGAGATGCGGAGCGAGGTGAACGGGCTCGCTGTAACCCAGGCAGGGCCTCCCCTCCCCAGCACTTGGGTGCCGGAGCCGAACGCCGAGGCCGGCGGGAAACCCAGCCCGCAGCCGGGTACTCCAGGGCAGCCCCGGGGAGACCAGCCGCGCGGCCTCCGCGGCTCAGCCCCGCGAGACTGACGCGCTCCCGGGAGGGAGGAGCGCGTGAGATCAAAGCAGGGACCGACGCACCTCGGGCGGGAGAAGGCAGAGGGGGCTCGCCCTCACACTCGAGCAGCGGCGGCAGCTCCTCGATGGCTCAGCAGCCGAGGGAAGCGGAGAAACGTGAGCGGCCTACTTTCGCGAGCAACCTTCGGTGAAGAAATAGCCAAAAAGCGGCTGCAGCCCGAGCAGCGTTGAGTGTTACACCGCCCGTCGCCCCGCCTCTTCCTGTGCCCCTCCCCCGGAGCCACTTCCGGTGAAGGCACAGTAGCTTGCTCTGGTTGGTCCGGCTCGCTCCGGGCGGGAGCGACCTCAACTCGGTTCCTCATCCTACACCACGGGGCGCGCCGGCGAGGCCTGCTTTGGGTCTCCAATAACCCAGCAGAGGCCGAGCGGCCGGTCCCGTGCCGTTTACCGCAGGGCTGCCTGATCTGAGGTGGTAAAATGTGCTGCGAGAAGTGGAGCCGCGTGGCTGAAATGTTTCTCTTCATTGAAGACCTAGAGGAGGATTCTAAAATCTTTTGCCTCTGCTCCAGGGCGTTTGTGGAGTGAGTAAAAACGTCTTCCTCTTCCTTTCTAGCACGATCATGTCCCAGAAATGTAGGTGTTGCAGACTATTTGTAACTGCTCCCTGGAACCACGGGCAGAGTATTTGACCCTTAGGCAAGGTGATGTTTAAGAAAAAGGGGTAAAAGTCCTCAGATTTTACGGAGTGGCCCCCTACTACAATGAAGTGAAGGAGTAAATCTACTTTGTAGGCTGTTAGGAAAAAAATGTGGTGGCTTATATATGTAATTTTATTTTCATTGTAAATAGAGGGGCATTTTAAAATTGGGGGAAAGTGAAATGTAAAAGGAAATCTCGTTAATGGATGTGACATCACAAGGTGATGGTTTAAAAGATAAGTAACTTGTTTTGGTTAACGTCATTTTTAAAACCTTAAGATTTATTAAAGCGCAAATGCACCTACATAGAACTTGTAATTACCTAAGGTAAAAGATTTAACTCATTACATCCGTTTTTGAGCTGTCTTTACCTTTGGAAAATATATGTTTTGGGTTGAAATTTCCATGCATGGAAGATAGCTAGTGAGTAGGAAAACTGCCTAAAGAATTATATTCTAGGGATTGTTTTCTTTATATTTCATGTGTGAGTTCAGCCATTTAATTTTTGCTCATCTCTAAAACAGGTGTATTTACCATAATCATCTCACAGGCTTATTGTTAGATTCAACTTGTAGAAGTGAATTTTAATGTAGCTTAATGTAGTAGAATTTAAGTTTGAAACAGTGCTTCATCATGTGTTTTTGTGGGGTAATCTGAAAATCCGATAGAAATTAAACACTGTGTTATATATATGTGAAAGTGTTGACATTTTTGTATTCATGTCTGCATGTATTCATTCAGTCAACAAATCTTTGTTGTGCTTCTTTGTATTATGTACGAGTAGGCACGGGGTGGTACAAGACACAGCCAGTCCCTACACCCTTTGAATTTACTTTCTAGAGGAGGAGATCGATATTAAGACAACTGTTACATAATTATTTGATTAATTATAGTTATAAGTGCTATGGAAGAGAAGTACAGGATGCCGTAATGGCAGAAACCTACCCTTTCTCCACAGATGACAATGATTTCTTTAAGGAAGTTCGGTAGCATTTAAAAAGAGGTCAAGTGTGAATGGAAATAAACTGGGATATGTTTATTTAATGGAGGAAGCATTCCCCAATCAGAACTCTGAAAGCCTTGAGAAAGCAAAAGAAAGCCTGTGAAAATAGGGTTAATGAAGTAGGCAGGATCAAAACATGCAGAGTTTTTTGGAGGACAGGATCATTTTTAAATGATCATTACGTTTTTCAAGATTACTCTAGCAGCAGGGTGGGGGATGGTTTGGAGGAGGAGAACCACTTAAAAAAACCATCTCCAGGCAACAGATTATCGTGGCGTGGATAAGGCTTGGTGGCAGTGGAAATGGAGAAAGGAGGAAATATAGGAGAGAAATTGTTGACTTTAGGGGATTGGATTGGATTTTGGGGGAATGAAGGAAAGATAAAGGATGGAAAGAGGAGAGTAGGTCAAGGGTAACTCCCTGGTTTCCGGCTTATATTGATGCCTTTCATTGAGATAGGGGTCACTTAGTGAGTCATGGGTTTTTGGAGGTATGGCAGAAGATACTAAAGAGATAATCAATTTACTGTGTTTTGATTTTGGAGTAGCTATCAGATATCCAAGATTAAATGTCATAGGTGCTTAAATATGTTGGTTTGCAGCTCTAGAGAAGTTTTAAAACCTTGAGCCATTCTAGTATAAATAGTCATTGAAGCCATTGATTTAGCACTTGGGTCGGGGGTTGGGAAGAAGTGGGATCCATCTTTGAGGAATTCCAACATTTTGTGAAGATTAAAAGGGGAGAAAAAGGTAGAAGACAAGCTCAAGTATACTGTCACCAAATGTTTGAAGGAAGGAGTACATTGGAAAGCTGATACAATATCAAGCAAATTGAAAACTAAAAAACATCCACTATAATTGGCAATTTTTTTTTTAGAAAAGCTACTCGCTGAGTGCCAGGCACTAATTGTTTTACACTTCATTCTTTTTTTCCCCCATGTAAGCATTCCGGCAACACCCTGAGATATATGTCTTGTAATCTTTACTTTATTCGAATAGAAAACTTAGTCTCAATAATGGCCTTTTCAAAAAAAATCCCACAGTCAGGTAAGTGGCAGCCCTGGAGGTCTTTGAATTTGTCTAGAACATAAGTGAATCTTTCTGATTAAGGTATTTAAGTGGTCTAAAGTCACTAACACTGGTGACTCGTTAAAATACTTTAACATAATGTATTTTAGTTGAGATAGAGAACTGTTGTGGAAACTGAAGAGCCTGAATTTATCTCTGGTCATACCTATGTGACAGTGTCTAGTGGTGACCTCTGGTTTTTCATATACAGAAGAATCATAAACTCAACACAATCATTGGATATGTCCTTTCCCACAAGTTCCTGAGCCAGAATTTAAAAGAATATTGTCCTTAGGAGCAGAATATCTATCTGGGCTTCACATCCCAGCTCTACCAATAATCAGCTGTGTGGCCTTTTATTAATAGTAATAAAAGGAAGTCCTTTCTGAAAGTGCCGAAATGAGATCACAGAAATACTTCTGTATTATAGATGAGGAAAATGTATTAGCAGATTGCTTTTTTTATTCCTTAATGTTTTTCTTAAATATCTTTGCTGCCCTGAACTTGTTTTTTCTCTAAATTTATAGTTTAATAATCTTTTTCAATATTGACTGTTTAATTTGCTTCACAGAGATCGAAAGTTGTGCAATTTGGGATTAAAAGGCTACTATGTTAAAGGTAATGTCAACAATGCAGGTAATACTGTATAAAACTATATAACCCTTTCTTGCTAAAATTAACCATAATACTGTATTATAATTTGTTATAAAACTGTATTAATTTCTTAGCATAAAATATTATAAATGGCAAATAACCATGTAATCATAAACAGTCTTTATTGTTTATTATAACATGGTTCTAGAATCCCTATCAAAGCAGATCTTTTCTTTTCCTATAGCTAGCTTCTCCATGGACTTGAGGTAACTTCTTTAGCGCTGTGTAGCGTTCTTTCCTAAGTTGTTAGCATTAGATAAAAGCAACTTGAAATTTGAAGCTTTGAAAAGTAGAGAGCATATAGTTTCTTCAACAAAATTTTTTTGTGCTTATGGATAAACTGAGGCACATTTTACATTTTTTCAAGAGTTTATTTCAGCATACATCTATTCAAATCAGACAGTACCATACCAAAGGTAGCTAGGAATGCTCTGCTGACTGGAGCTAGGGGAGGGGTTTTTATAGAGAAGATGTGAAGCAAAACAAGATTATTTGATTGGCAGTTGCCTTAATTGGGAAAACTTAGTTGGCAGTTTAAGCAGTTGCCTTAATTGGGAAAACTTAGTTAGGTGTTTGTGATTGTTTGTTCTTAAATTTCATTTTCTCAGGTTCAAGTGCATTGACTCTGGCTTAGGTTTTGATTTGTTTGGGTAGGTTACCAAGGCATTACAGCCATCTCAATCTAATGGCCTCCTTGTTTAAATACTTTAACAATTGTACAGATAAATGATTCAGGATAAATTCCGAGTGAACATCCATAGTCTTTTGCCTGAAATAAAGAGGCCATGATCTGTGTTAACTTTATCAAATAATAGAATTTGTTCTATACTTTGAGCCTCACCTTGTTATCCGAAAACCATCATGGTCTCTCTCAGACTTCCCTATCAGGACCCTATTTGTCCTTTCCAAACATATCCTTTATGTTTCTTTAGACATGGGGAAAACTGCAACAAGAGTTACAGGCTTTTAAAACCAGCATACGAGTATTAGGATAAAGTGAAACTTGTTTTTCTTCCACTTCAGTAGATTTCAAACTTTCTTTTTTTTTTAAAAAGATTTTATTGGGTTAGGGGAACAGGACTTTATTGGGGAACAGTGTGTACTTCCAGGACTTTTTTTTTTCCCAAGTGAAGTTGTCCTTTCGATCTTAGTTGTGGAGGGTGCCATTCAACTTCAAGTTGTTGTCCTTTCAGTCTTAGTTGTGGAGGGCACAGCTCAGCTCCAGGTCCAGTTGCCATTGTTAGTTGCATCCCTTGCGGGAGTCGAACCGGCAGCCTTGTGGTTAAGAGGAGGCGCTCCAACCCACTGAGCCATCCGGGAGCTCAGCGGCAGCTCAGCTCAACGTGCCGTGTTCAATCTTAGTTGCAGGGGGCTCAGCCCAACATCCCTTGTGGGACTCTGGGAGTTGAACTGTCAGCCTTGTGGTTGAGAGCCCACTGGCCCATGTGGGAATCGAACCAGCAGCCTTCGGAGTTAGGAGCACAGAGCTCCAACCACCTGAGCCACCACGCCGGCCCTCAAACTTTTAATAGCAGGATACTTTCATTAAGTCAACTCTCCCATAGAGTCCCAGGATGTAAACCCAGTTGCGATGGAAGTACCCATGAGGGGCCTAAAGACATACCTCTCACCTCTGCTATTAACAGCTCCTAAGATAACTACAAATACCATTTTAAATCCACTGATCTAGTTCAGTAATATTGCACAAAAGGAATGTGAAAATGTACATATTTCCCCTGTGGTTACTCTGCTGCATATCATCTCATGTCCTCAGTACTTTGCACAATGCCCAGCACAGAGGAGATACTCAGTAAATATAAGATGAATGAGCAGCTGGATGGTAGTGGCAAGCAAAACCAGACTAGAAGTTATCTCTTGATTCTTAGTTGACTGTTTTTTAACTAGTCCATATTGCCATCAATTTTCTTTTTCTTCCCCTTAGAAATTCTAACATTTGTGTACTTTTATTTTGGGCAAGTCATGTAATAACTCTGGATTTCGGGTTCTTCATTAAAATGATGATAAAACTCGCGTCTCAATTTCCTCAAAAATTAAGCTAACAAATACTATCTGTAGGAGACCAAGCTAAAGAAGAAGAAGGTAGTCGTTCCCATGACACTGCAGAATCATGTGATAGCAAAGAAATAGGCCTAGATGAAAATGGACTTGATTCTGAGGCTGAACTCATGAGAAGTATGGGACTGCCACTTCAATTTGGTGGGATGTCTGCACATAAGAATTTTGAGGTAAGTATTAATTTTGTTATTTCTTAGTTTTCTTTGTAAAATATCGTGGAATTTTTTTTTGTCCCAAATCTAATACATTCATGAATTAGACCACTCCACCTGTTTTTCAATGTACGTATTTATAAATTAAACAAAACTGAATGCTGCGATATGTCCCACATGTGATTTTTTTTTTTCTCCTCTTGGAAACTTAGGTAGTAAGATTAACTTGTTTGTGTAACTAAAAGCCCAGGGTGGGGAGGTTGAGGGTATTTTTGTTTAATGTCTAAATAGACTTGGGTTTTACTTTCTCTTTTAGTTCATGAAATGCATTTCATATTCAAGTTATTTATCTCATGCAGGTGTCTATGAATACTAGAAATAAAGTTAAAATAAAAAAGAAAAAGAAAAAATATCAAAAGAAGTACTTAGATGAGATTATGAGAGAATCTTGGAAACAAGAATATGAAGAAGATGACATTTTGGCTTCAGATGATCCGTATTCAGGTGAACAGTATGAGAACACCAAAACACGTAAACTTCAAACCAAAAAAGACATTAAAACTGAAAACCTTCCTGTTGAAAATACATTATCTCCACAGCTAGAAATTACAGAGAAATGGGAAAAGTACTGGAACAAATATGGTGGAGGACTATTATGGCAAAGCTGGCAAGAAAAACATTCAGATGAAACCCTATGTTCTGAACCTTGGAACAGTCCTGATACAAAGGAAGAATGGGAACAACATTATAGTCAACTTTATTGGTATTATTTGGAACAATTTCAGTATTGGGATGCTCAGGGTTGGACTTTTGATGCCTCACAAAGCTGTGATACAAACACCTGTGAGTCTAAAACAGAAGTGAACAACGAGAAGGATGAAAATTGCATGAAAACAGTCTTACTTTCTTTTCCATCTTCATCAATTGGTAGTGAAAGCTCTAGTTCAAGTGATAAAGATCATAATGAAATACTTGATGGAATTAGTAATATAAGTCTGAATTCAGGGAAAGTAGAACACAACCAGTTAGATTCCTCTGTAAGTTCTGATGGACATCAGTGGCTAAGTGCTGTTAACAGCCAAAGAGAATGCCCTGCTTCTGGCCAAAGTGAACCATGTGATGGAGAAACCAAGGAAGGCAACAACTTGTCTGAGAACAGAAGCACAAATCAACCAGCTCAAGGTAAGACTGACCAAGATTTATCCTACTAAGTAATAGTTAACTAAATGCATCTATTTAACAAAATTACTAATATTAATCCTTTATGGTAGAGTTAAATGATGCCAGGTACGTTTTATAGATAAATAATGAAATTATGTAATCCATCTTATTTTTATATCACAAGTTGTTTATTACCTTTTTATATAAATAAAGAAGCATATTTGCACAGAGTTCTCAAAAGTATCATTCCTTCCTCTTATGCCTGTGGCTAGTGAATTAAAACTTGGAAATCCCTTGAGAAGTCTAATTTGGAGAGGAAATGAAGGCACATTAAAGAATGATTGAGAGTGCACGTTTGCCATTAGGCAAATCTGAATGGGAGTCCTATCTGGAATTCAGCTGAGACAAGTGAAGTCTTGCTCTATAGGGAATCTCAGCAGGACATGATATTAACTTATAACTGGAAGGGTTGATTTCAGGATTCTCAAAATACCCAGGCTAAGGAACTTGGTTGACTCCTGCCTAAGTGATTAAAAAAAAAAAAAAATCGTAATGCAGACTGGTGCCACTGTCAGGACTAAAGAAAGCCAGTAAGAGGGGTGCTAAGAGAAGTTAAGAGTGGATAAGAAGGCTCTTGCTAGGGAAAGGGTACTGCTAACTGAAGGCACCAGGAAAATGGGAGAGGAGGAAATTTTTATAACTTGGATTTTTCCTGAAGGCCACTAAGATGTTACCTTGGCATCCTTGATGTTTGGTACTGGAAGTCTGGTTCATAGGGACTTCTCAGCCTTAGTCCTATATGAAGCAAAAGGTTTTGGCCTTTTATCTAACAGTTAGGTTTGCTTTGCTCATCTCAGGTTGCGGATCTTACTTCATCTAGTTGAAAGTCCTCTAGAGAGTCACTAAAGAGCTCTATCTACTTTATTCTCTTTGTTCTGTTAGAATGGAGCTTAACTTTAGTACAGTATTCTCATTCCTTTCTATTTTGCTGCCGTTATCCTTTTTATGTGATTATTTTATATTAGTCTTTCGCTATTCTTCAATACTCTACTCATTACTTTCTATACTTATTTTGACAATAAAACTTGAAATGTGTATATTGGTCAATGCATTGGCCCCTATCTTACTGCTTCGTGTTACTCCTTTTGATTATCCTCCCTTCCTACGTTTTTGCTTTGTCACACAGTGAACCTCACAGTCTGTCTTCTATTGCCTGTTCCCTAAGCTATGTGTATAGATTGACCATTTCTATTTCCTGTTCCCTTAATTATGACCATTTCTGTAATTAGTTCCATTGTGACTGCCATCAGGACCGATTTGAGAATTCTAGATTTTGATTTGTTTTTGATTCTCCATTGAGATTAAAACATAAGGTCTATAGTGCATTTCTCTGTAAGTATTTTTTCTACTATTTGTGGTTGGACGTTTACCTGAAATATTCTGTCCTTGCACAGTCAAAACTTCCCACTTCTATATTGCAAACACCTCTCCGCTTCCAGTTCCACCACCTACTTTGTTCCAGTCTGAAGAAATACAGAACTAAGACAGACATGACCTCAAAGCCATAGCAAGTTAATCCTCTTTTTAAATGGTGGTGTTTATTTTTCTGTTACTTCTATTATTAAGAACTGTATTAGAGACAATGAGATGTATTTGCTTCTTAATAAAGAGATTAATTTTAGTCAATGTGATCATGCCATCTTTAGAGTCATTGAGATGAAAATTCCGTCAAAATGTCTTAACAGCTATGAAAAAGGTAACTTTGTGGATTAGTTTGTGTAGATTTGAACAGTTATCAGGAAAAAAGTAGTTTTAGTGCACTTTTTAAGTAGTTACATCATAGAAACTTTTAAACTTTAATAGACATTGCTCTAATTTTTTTACGCTCAGACTCTTCATCTAGATACGCAGAATTGGTAGATGTAGTCTGGCACTTTGTCTCATGTGCACATACAGTTCAATGCAGGAAAGGCACTGAAATATTTGGATCACCTTTGCAAATGGCAGAAGAATTGTCAAACCAAGGGGGAAATCCACAGTATTATCTCTGCCGCTTTAGATTCACAGGAATCTTCAAAAGCACACACAGCCAAAGAAAGACCACACCCCAGCGGTACTGATGGAGATGAGAATGAGGAAGATCCACCTGAACACAAGCCAAGCAAACTCAAGAGGAGGTAAGTTGCATGTTACGTTTCTCCAGAACATGTTAGCATAAGCACTCTGTCCACGAGTGAACAGTTATAAAGTGCTTGATACATTACAACACTGCTAATCCTGTGAGGAGAAGAGATAAGGCAAGACCTGGGGCTTTGGAACATGGTCAGATCCCAACTCTGCCTCTTCTACGATAATTTTTTATCTATAAAATGGAACTGATGCCTTTTTTGTGAGATCATTGGGATAACGTAATATATCTGACACTTAGTAGCTATCAATTAGTAATATATACATAAGTAGGTGTGGCCTCTTTATCGAGGAAGTTTTAATTTTTTTTCAAAACTCTGGGTATATATTGTCACAGAATTTTATTGCTGAAATATATCAGATAAATCTAATGCTCTTTTCTGTAGATAAGAATACTAAGACAAAACAAGGATAAATACCTTACCCAGATTTATACAGCAACAATGGCAGCTCAAAAGCTAGAGTTCAGTCCAACTCTTTCAGAGACAGTACTCTTTCTGGTATACCATTGATACAAGTAATTAAACAAATAAAAAATAATGTGGGGTGGTAGATGAGGGTAAAGGGGATCAAATATATGGTGATGGAAAGAGAACTGACGCCGGGTGGTGAACACACAATGTGATATATAGATAATGTATTACAGAATTGTGCACGTGAAATCTATGTAACTTTGCTAATATTGTCACCCTAATAAACTTTAATTAAAAAAAAAAAAAAGAATGTAAGGTGTAGCATATGGTCAAAAGCTAATGATGTGAAATACAAGGAAAGGATGGATTTTAGAATTTGGACGTTAGCTGGAAACATTTCTTTGACAGGATATGAAGTGCTCCACATAAGACTTTTATATTCCATACAGCGTCTAGAAAAACATTAAACAAGCTTTAGAGGCTCAGCAACTTAGTAGATAAAAGCATACCTTTGCTGTGTTTCTTCTGCATAGTAGGCATTGCTTGTTAACTCCTCCATTAGTTCCCTAAGGCAGACTGTATGTGCACTTGCATTCCTGGGACCCAGTAGTTCCTCCATAAATGTTCAGTGAGTATAACTTAGTTGGTACAAATAGTCTCTCATCATTTTTGTTTACTTGTTACTGTCTCCCAGATAGTAGGGAGCATTAAAAGTTATCCCCAATAGATGGATGATCTTGGGTTACTTAATATCATTTGTATCACAATCTTATTCTTCACAACAATATTTTTTCTTTTGTAATTTTTTTGGTTGGCTTGTTACTTAAATGTTTCCTTGTTTTTCAGAAAAACCTCTAGAGGTGTTTTTCTAGGAGATTAGTTTAAGGCGGCAGCTTTTACTGGTGTTTTCCCAAAGGAGAATGGAGAGATCCATGTTTGTACCGTGTTCGGGAATAGAGATAATTACTTAACGTTTTTTAAGATTTGAGTGCTTATTACTGTGTTCCAAACACTGCTGGGTACTTTATCTCATTTGGAAAAATCCTAGTTAAAGTGTTCTTTTTCCTGTCTTTCTGGATTTGTGAACTGTGGTTGATTGTTATGATGGGAAAGTTTGCATAGGTTGACTATATGTACCTGTTGATATTTGCCTGAACTGGGGGGCTCTGGTGGTAACGGCTTATCAGTATTTACCTTTTGTTTATTTCTTTAGCCATGAACTGGACATCGATGAAAATCCAGATTCAGACTTTGATGACAATGGTTCCCTTCTAGGATTCAAGCATGGCTCAGGACAAAAGTAATTATACCTAAGTGCTGTTGTCCCTACATGTTAAACACTTCAGCCGTCTTAAAACTCTCTGATATTCAGATAGCTAATAATGATGATATATTTTATAGCACTTAAGATGTTACAATTAAAACACTAACCTCTCTTGTTAGTAAGAATTGTAGAGGTATCACCATACATTTGATGTATTCACATGTATTAATTAACGCAGTTATGCTTCATAGCAATCCAGTGTTGTTACTCCAATTTCATAGAGAAAGTAATTACAGCTCCTGAGGGTTTGACTTGGTCACAATCACATCATTTGCTGAAGAGAAGGGATTCAAGCCCAGCTCTTGAGATTTCTAAGCATGGTTCTGTCTTCACCTAGTGTATCACATATCTCTGTGTACATCTGAGGGGTATAGTGAACATGCCATAAAAAGTTCAAATCTGCAGTAACCTTTTTTCTTTTATATTTTGGCAGTAGTAAAACTTAAACAAAATAGAAGTAACAAGTATAAAGTGAAAATTTTTCCTTTCACTTTAGAGAGATAAGCATCGTTTGGCATATATTCTTTCTAATTTATTCATGTATGTTTTTATGATTATGTACATGTACACACATCTTACTCTCTTTTTATAAAATACAGAAAGGAAATCATACTATACATAGTCTGCAGCTTACTTTTTTCGTTCAATAATATACCATGACACCCTGCCTTATGAGTACATTTACCTGATCCTTTCAGTGAGGCCTTGTATCTAATTGACTATCCTGTATGTACAGCGAGGTAGTTTCCTAAGGTCTAAGCATATGCCTTTGAGGTAACCCCAGATTTTTGCCTGTACCAATAATTCATTCCTTCATATTGCTGAACAGTATTCCATTGTATAGGGGTACCAGAGTTTGTCCAACCATTTACCTATTAAAGAACATTTGGATTATATGTGGTATTTTGCTGTTATAGATAAAGCTGCTATGAACTTTTGTATACAGAAAGTGTAAATGATCTATGGGATTACATACCTAAGAATTAAATACAAGGAAACTGATGAGATTATTGCACATGACATGAATACTAAACTGCGTACTTAAGGCACACTGATGACCTACCTACTGGTCAGCTTGCACCAGTAACTTAAATCAAAGTTAAGGTCTTTGATGTTTCTGAGAGTTGAGACATATTTTGTTAGTTGTGAAACTACATATTATGAAGTCAGCAAGAAAAGGACATAGGTTGACCTAAATTAAATCCAAATCAGTTCAGAAATACATGCTCATAATTATAATACTGTGAATATTTTTTTAAAAGACTGTCAGTTATTTCTCCGTATGGTACTTCAGAGCAATTGTAGTTCATATAGTCTTTTAAGGCTAAAGATAAAAAAGATTACTAAAATAATGGATTTTCCTGATAGTGTCACATTTAAATTCCTGGCAGAGTTTATTTCTACCCATTTGTAATTTTATGGAGAAATTGCTTGGGTAGTTCTTGCTAGTATACACTTATTGAGATTTATTCTCTTACCTTGGATTTAACTATTCTCTCTCTATTTAGAGCACCCAGTTTTATTTAAAAGGGAAAGATAAGATACACTTTTTACAAAGAAGTATTTAATATGGCTAGAAGATAACACCTGACATTTAAAACCAAACTGTTTAGGAGTTTATAAGTGCTAAGTTATATGTTACACTCATAAGTGTCTAATAGTCCGTAGGAGAGGAAGTTAATGTGACTTATATAGTCAAAAAAGGCTTCATAGCAGATACATGTATACATCTTTCAGGACAGGAAAAATGCAAATGGTTACATCAAAAGACAGTCTCTAATTATTTTAATAATATGGGTTTGCTTTTTTGGTGAGTTCAGATTCATTTAGGTTAAGTATTTAGTGACCACATTTAAGATAATTCGAACATATCCAGATATGTGATAAAGAGCTTTGGCATCACCTCATTGTAAGAAAAAATTATATTTCTCCAACTGCAGTGGGTTGTATTTTTCTGCTATTTCTTTATTTTACTACTTAATTTCTACTTTCTGCTCTATGTAAGATATGCTGATAATCCAAGTTTGGTGTTTCACATTTACTTGAGAATTAACATACAAACTAGACCTTAAACTTCTGCATTTTGAACTTTATTCCATAATTTTCATAAGTTAGAAAAAGGAAATTAAGATACTAGCTGCTAATAGAAAAATAGTGAAAATATTTGTTTTCTTTTCATATAAGGAAACAAACTCAGAACTTAAGATTTCAATCAACTTCTTTTGATTTGGTCACAGATATGGTGGAATTTCAAATTTTAGTCATAGGCGAGTAAGGTATCTACAGAAAGATGTGAAGTATAAGTCAAAGTTCTTGGACATGAGAAGACAAATCAGTATGCAAAACAAGCATATTTTCTTTACTGAAGAATCAGAAAAAACATGTTTCAAGAAAAGCAAAGCTTTGAGTAAGGTATGTATAAATTTTCTTTTATATTTAAAGATATAATTTCATTTTGTGAGCCTGACTCCTTAAAATTATTGTTTTCAAATGGATACGCTGCTTCTACCAAATATAAGGATACCTAAAATTCTTTCCCCCTTGCTTCCTAAAGGCATATATTGTGCAAACTAAATTTGGAAAAGATTAAGTTGATAATATGAAAAGAGGATGTTTTAAAAGCTACAAAGTAGTAGTTTCTGGGAAGATAAACAGGTAAAATTGCCTTGTGTATGTGGTAACAGACAGTGGAAATTTCTCATCTGTTTTAGGCTAAATAGAATCCTAGAAGTCCAATGTCTGATACAGCTTTTATTGTAATCCTTAATTTTGGGGTCATCTAAAGGTGACTGTTTAAACTTTGCACTAACAAGTCCATCCTAATGACATGAGACTCAAGGCTAATTTAATTATTCACATTGTTAACAAGAATATTCATGTTCCCTTTCCTGGACATTGCTGTACCTGTCCTCTAACTACCTGGAAAACAAAAGTAATTGAAATTGCTTTTGCTTGGTTTGATGAGTGATCCTTCTCCATTATAGAAAAAAAGCACCTTCTGGGTGAGCAGAACCATTTTATCAGTCACATCTCAGCAGTTCTTTTAAGTCAACAGAACCAAATCTCAGACCCCATCATGACTTTGTTTTTCCCCCAGTGTACGTTATCCTTCCTAACTCCAGTATTCTTCCAAAACATGCAACAAATTTATAGCTGGTTTTACATTTATTGTATTCCAGATGTTTTGATTGCTGGTGTTATTTTAATATTTTAGTGGCCCTACTTATATCTGGAACAGATTCCCAATATCAGTTCAATCAGTCCTATAGGACCTTTTATAATGTGTTGGATGTAATAGTCCCCATACATTCATCTGTAAATGAAGAACAGAAACAACTGCTAAGTATTGCTCAGGAAAAAAATAAATGTGGCTGTCGTGTCCTTAGATATCTGATTGATGCATAGGCACCATCCCTATGCATCAAAGGAAGTTATCCCTATGCATCATGGGTCGTTATCCATGCCCATCTTCTGTCGACCATTCTTGGTCTAATTTCCTAAGTCTTAGGAAGGTCATGAAGGTCTGTTGTGAAGAATATTTGTGTTACAGAAGTTTGCAAGAAAGTATATATCATCTGACCTTGAGCCTTGTTAACATTTCATAGAAAAAGCTTAGTTTTTAGGAATCATCTTACTGGCTCTCATTGCTTCATTAAAAGGCAGCTCTCATTCTTTCCAAGATAGCACTGGTTTTTATTCTTATAAACAGATTAACACAAAATCTTTTTAAAGTTTATCTTTGGTGCTGAGCACCGTTTAACATAGATTATAGCCTGGACATTGCAGAAAGCTCTATATAATTTGAAAACTAAAATCAATGACTTAATTATAGGTAGGTACATTTATAATGGTAATACCACATCGGACAGTTATATTGTTAGAAGTCTTTATGGAAAACTACTGGAAGAGTTCAGCTTTGTCCTCTTAGTGTTAATTGATAACAGGAAGACCATAGTCTTGTATTTAATCTGATATTTTCTTCCTCTTAAAGTAATCTTTAATAAGGTCATGATATGTCCAGATAACAAAGTGCAATTAGCTTGGAATTACTTACTCACATTAGCTTGACTAATCAGTGTTCTTACCAGAGCTAATAATTGTGATGCAGCTTATCAGTCAGGGCACAAATGGTAAAGCAGGTAGGAATATTCTCTGTAATTGGAAGTAATTCCTTCTTGTAACGTCATACAATTTCAGGTAGAAAAATTCCTGAAATGGGTCAATGAACCAGTGGATGAGGAAGCTTCGCAGGAGTCAGTCTCTCATGACACTGTGCAAGACACTTGCACAAGCAGTGATTCAGAACAAGAAATGTCTGTTACAAAAGGTGATAACCCACTGGAGAGGAGCAATCCAGAACCTGAAAAGTGTCACGCCATTGCTTCAGCTGGTGAACTTGAAACAGAAAAATGTGAAGGGGACAGCACAGTCGCAGCTGTTACAGATGAGGATTGTGTTGCTCAGGATATAACAGACTCTGTTCAGGTAGAACCTGAAGGTAAGGCTAAATGTGCTTCAATTTCCTAATGGATTTAGATAAATACATTTTCTTTTTAATGTTTTTCCAGTTTTCACTTAGGATTTACTGCAATTTATATTTATGTTGAAAGAAGGCATATTAAGTGGGAATGTGCTAATGGCAATGATTTGGCACCCAGAGCACACTTTACTGTTGCCAATCATGATAAAATCAAAGGGAAAGCATATGGCAGAACTGTGTTTGAGTACCTCAGTCTGTGCCATTAAGATTGGTCTCTGCCATGGTCTAAAGGTGGCCAGTCGTTTTATCCCTGTTGAGATTTAGTATTGTCCTGCCTTTCATTTTGATCATTCTAATTTTTTTGTTTTTTTAGTGGCTGTGAATAGTGGTAATTTGTTTTTGGATGGTACATTGACATGAAGTATTTACAGTAGTTAGCTATAACGAGTGGAGAACAGTAGCATTTTCATTTTATGCCCTTTTGTACTATTTGAATTTATTTTACAGCAAATGTTCTTTTATAATTTAAAAAATAATAATTATATTCAATGAAACATTGAGGCTTTTAAAGGGAGAAATTTTTATTTGAAATAGTATTCATTTTTATTGATGAGTTATTTCAAACTTGCCCTAATGGAACAATTATATTTATTGTGATGATTTCTTTCTTAATTTGTATTTGAGGAATATAACCTCATTTGAATCTTGATTTTTTTTTTCTTCATACATGCATGTGTGTGTCTAGATCTATGATAACTATATCACATACTTCTTTTCTTTCTAAACAGCATATTTATGGTAGTTAAATATTTTTATTGTGCAACAATTTTTTTATGTATAACTCATGTTCATGTGCTCTTGAAATTTCTGAAATACTTTCACGAGCCTTATTCTCATTTAATCTGTAAAATAACCCAATGAGGTAGGTGGAATTAGCTTTGTTCTATAAATACAGAAATTAAAGCTCAGAGAAATTAAGAAGTTTTCTGAGGTCACACAGCCAGTAAGTGGCATAGCTAGGACACAGTACCAAGTTGTTTGATTCCTAAATCCCATTTTCCCCCCTACCCTACTTCCCTCTTCACCACTTGTCACAGTACTGGTAGTTCTTACTATTTCAGGGGCATTTGGAAGATGTTGGTTGTCAGAATGACTGGGGAATTCTGGCATTTAGTACTTAAGGTTCAGTCGTGTACAGGATGGTCTCACACTGTAAGGGTCATTCACTCAAAATGTCAGTATTCCTTCTCTTGTGAACCTTTCGCTGCACTTTGCTGCTGATGACAGCTTTATCTATTTGCAGTGATCAGATAACCA
Organism: Rhinolophus sinicus; assembly: GCF_057876585.1. NCBI lineage: Eukaryota > Metazoa > Chordata > Mammalia > Chiroptera > Rhinolophidae > Rhinolophus > Rhinolophus sinicus. The sequence goes on along the minus strand of NC_142507.1, from coordinate 21,613,331 downwards.
TATTAAGACATGGTCCTATCCTTGAGGACCATTTAAACGTAATAGAGTTTTATTTGTCGGCATCACTTTTTGTCATTATACTTAGTTGTCATCTTCTGATCTGCTCAGAACTGAAACCAAAAAACCAAACTAATAAAAATCGTTTATCTAAGAAAAGTCAGTCTCTGAATGAATCAGATCGTGTGTTTTTTTAAGTTTATTGGGGTGACAATTGTTAGTAAATTTACGTAGATTTCAGGTGTACAATTCTGTAATACATCCGTAAATCCCATTGTGTGTTCACTACCCAGAGTAAGTTCTCCTTCCATCACCATATATTTGATCCCCTTTCCCCTCATCTACCACTGAGATCTTTTTCTAGAATTAGTGACCCATCTTTCAATTTCTCAGTGGCCCTATGACTTCTAGGTCATGGCTGGGTTTAGAGGATTGATGTAGCTGAGAGTTAGAATTTAATAAGTCCTTAGCAAATTTTATTTTAAAGACGGGAATTTGGATTTCTATAGTTCACCAACTAAAACAGTGTCTTATCTAGCAGAAGTATTAACTTTTATAACTGTAATAGTACCTTCACATATCTCCTAACAATCTGTGAAGTAGGTAGGTAAAATACTACTTATTCATTCATTCCTTTTTTAAAAAAATCAGAGCTTAGAGAGCCTCGATTACTTTTCCAAAATCGGGGAGCCAGTAAGTAGCAAGCTAGAGGCTGTAATCTGAAGTCAGTGCTATTTCCATTATGCTCTCCTACTTCCCCAGGTATGTCATTGCACACATTCTGGGGCAGAATCCCAAATTGTAACTGTTTGATGTGGCTGCACTTCTGGGTAAATTCACCTGTGATATCCTTTCTTCAAAGTGAGCATCTGTATTCTTCATATTCTTTTATTGCAGCTGAAATTAAAAAGAAGAAGAAGAAAAAGAAGAACAAAAAGGCAATTGGTCTGCCTCCTGAGATAGCTGCTGTTCCTAAGCTGGCAAAATACTGGGCCCAGAGATACAGGCTCTTCTCCCGTTTTGATGATGGGATTAAGCTGGACAGAGGTAAAATATATATGTAATATTTAGCTTCATTTTGAAATAATTTCAAACCATTGGAAAACTTGCAAGAGTAATAAGAAAATTTTCATATCTACTTTACCCAAATTCAGCTATTTTTTAACATTTTGCCACATTTGCTTTATCCTTCTGTGTGTGTGTGTGTGTGTGTGTGTTTCTGTGTCTGTGTGTTTTTTCTGATCCAGTTATCCTTGTTACAATATTGTGATCTACAATCCATACTCTCGTTTTATCAATTATCCTAATCACATCCTTTATAGCATTTTTTTCCATCTAGTACAGGATCGTGTATTGCATCTAAATTTTGTGTTTCTTTACTTTCCTTTAATCTGGAATAGTTCCTCAGCCTTTTTTGTCTTCCATGACTTTGACATTTTCCAAAGAATAGCAGCCAGTTATTTTCTAGTGTCTCTCAGTTTGGTTATATATGTTTTTTTTAATTTTCAAACTCAGGTTTAGTCTGTATTTGTAGCATCTTAGGATAGATAGCAAAAGAAACTGATAGATTATTCAACAGAATATCTGAGGAAGAAATACCTAGTGCAAAAAGATGTAATTTAGGGCCAGCCCGGTGGCTCAGGTGGTTAGCGCTCCGTGTTCCTAACTCCAAAGGCTGCTGGTTCAATTCCCACATGGGCCAGTGGGCTCTCAACCACAAGGTTGCCAGTTCAATTCCTCGAGTCCTGCAAAGGATGGTGGGCTCTGCCCCCTGCAACTAAGATTGAACACGGCACCTTGAGCTGAGCTGCCGCTGAGCTCCCAGATGGGTCAGTTGGTTGGAGCGCGTCCTCTCAACCACAAGGTTGCGGGTTCGACTCCTGCAAGGGATGGTGGGCTGCGCCCCCTTCAACTAGCAACGGGAACTGGACCTGCAGCTGAGCTGCGCCCTCCACAACTAAGACTGAAAGGACAACAACTTGAAGCTGAACGGCATCCTCCACAACTAAGATTGAAAGGACAACTACTTGACTTGGGGGGACAAAAAAGATGTAATTTAATATTAACCCTGGAAACTTTTAATTCTTTCTTGAGTTTCCCTGCTGTGACCTTGAATAGCTTATTTAATTCTGCAGGTTGATGCTTATTTTCATATTGGGGCTACATAAATTAGGTGTTTACCCACGGTCAAAATCAGGAGGTCTTGACCACTGGTGGCATTTCAGGGTCTATGAACCTCTTATAGTTATTTACAAAATGTTATGTATTGAGAAAAATGCAAGGGAATTTGTTGGGAGAAATAAGACTGGATAAAAGCTTTTAATTCTGTAAAAGGACTTTATATTCTTATTCTTCCAGCAGTGAGGAGCCATTTAATGTTTCGGTAAGGAAAAGAAACAGGAAAATTGGTGCATCATTTTCTTCAGAGAAATAGCTTTCTGAAAAATATAAATTTCTTCTATTGGGAAATAAGGAAAGCAGTATACTCTTTCCTCTGGCATGGTCATGGGACCTCATTTCTGAAAACAGTGAGAGTTCTGCTATTCCTACAGCTTTGCAGCCTTTTGCTATCAGCTTCTTGTTTTTCCTGAACCTTTAAAAATGTTTGAATTTTTCCAAAGTATCCAGTACAAGTCTGGTTCATTGCGTTCCCCATTAGGAATTAAATAATTGGGAAACTCTGGAGTTTGGGGAGTTGGCCAATTAGAATAGCTAACTTTCCATTTTCCATAGTAGATAATAGTTAATACTGAAATATAAAAATCGAAATTACATTCAGTTTTTGGAGATACATTGCAAAAGAACCGGGCCAGAATTGAGGTGGTTGCTCTTGTGGAAATTAGGAATGGAAATGGAGCAGTAGCTCCTTTCTACTAACAAGCTTTGTAGAACTTTTCTTTAAAAGTAGGTTATTTATAAGTTTTGAAAAGAGAAATTAAGTTTTTTTTTTTTAAATGTATATCATATAGTAATGCTTGCTATGTTTATGCTCAGCTTGGCTTCTTGAAATTGAACCTCTTAATAGAAATATTCTTTGTTCGCAGAGGGCTGGTTTTCAGTTACACCTGAGAAGATCGCTGAACACATTGCTGGCCGGGTCAGTCAGTCCTTCAAGTGTGACATTATAGTAGATGCATTTTGTGGAGTTGGAGGAAATACCATTCAGTTTGCCTTAACCGGAAAGAGAGGTAATTAGCCACCAGTGGAAGAAAAAGAATTTATTTTCAATTTATTCTGTAAATGTTTCATTTTGCGTCAGCGTATCTTTGCTGAAATTTAATGTATAATTATTAACTTAATGCCAAATATTTAAAATGATAACTAGCATATATAAAGCATACACTGTCACAAACAGATGTAAGTGCTCACTATGTATTTAGTCAGTAGTCTTGTAAAGTACACCGTTTACTATCTACGTTTCACAGAAATACTGCAAAATAAAGAGATGAAGTAACTTGCCTAAGATTACACAGACCCCACTTAGGGGAGCCAAGATTATATTATAGAAAACTAAAAATTTTAAAATTGGGAAACTATTCTTTAGAAGAAAAGAAGAGTAGCCTGGGAGTCCCAGCTTTGCCACTCACTACCTTTATGATTTTGGGCGTCATTTAACCTTAAAGGAGACATTAACTTGAGATAACTTCTGTGATATCTTTCAGCTTTAACATTCTAAGACACTAAAAATCTTTCACATAGTAGATCATCCCTGTAGTAGCTTTACTTTGGAATCACAAAAAAGAAAACCTCTATTACTATCTATCTGCCTGGAACTGTGTCAAGTAAGTAGACATGTGCTGTTTCCCAGGGAAAAGAAGGCTTCACGAAATTGAATAGTCTGCCCAAATAGATATAGCTGAGTTGTGAAGCCAGGGCTTTTACTCATTTTTTTCTGAACCTGATATTCCTGTTCTTTCTAAATTCTTTTTAAAGTGTAGTATAATGTGATATATTAGAGGCATCAGTTGTTAAGTCATACTCTGAAAATGTTTCTTTCCCCCAATGTCCTTATAGTTTACATATAGCTTCCATTTCAGTAAATTTCATTTGAGTATATAAAGTTTTTAATGTTACCTAGGAAACCATATGGTTCTGAAAAGGATAATAGAAAAGGTAGAAAATGATGAGGTGAAACTTAACACTGATTTTAAGACCAATGCAGGTGAACTGTGTGTGCCCTTGTTCAATCACTGCTGTGCTCCAGAGCACATGTCCTAACTTGTTGTTGTCTCCAGGGTGAAAGCTATCTTCATATTTACTGGAATAGCAATTATTCCTGTTTTCCCTGAATTCACTATTTACCCTTATTTTCACTAGACTTATTTCCACTCAGATAGTTGTTATCTATGCATATACCCAACTAAATGGTTAGAGAATCCAGTTTTACATTTTTCTATTGTTAAAGATTTTTCCCCTTTCTGTGTCTTCCAGTACTTTTGTATCAGTGCTACTCTTTAGAACTTTCTGTGATGATATAAATGTTCTATATCTGCATTGTCCAGTATGGTAGCCACTAGACACAAGTGGCCGTTGAGCATTTGAAATGTGGCAGTGTAACCAAGGATCTAAATACTTAATATTGTTTAATTTTAATCAGTTTAAAGGTAATAACCACATGTGGCTGGTGGCTGCCATTATTACAGTTCCATATAGTGTCATCCAGCATTTGTCAGCATTTCATTTATGTGATACATTAAGTGCTTACATTCTGTTAGGCCTAAAAACAAAGTCTTCCTCCAAGGGAAGTACACATGAAAACATGAAGATTAACTGAATATATTTGATGTTGAAAGTCATTTTTTCCATTGACTTTTTGGTATTGTCAGCATGTCTTTCCATCTGTCTCTGTACTATAAATGTAGCAGATTGAACAGCTAAAAAGGATATTTTCATCCTTTCTCTTACAAAAATGAATGTTAGTTTATTTAGAACAGAAAAAATAGCATTGTAAATGCATGATTTTGCAATGCATAATTGCTGCTTGTATTCATTGTTCAAGTGATTTGTTTCCTGCATTGTATCTCAAAAGTGTTAACATTTTGAAAACATTTTCTAGAAAACAGCTGTTTCCTTGACAACCATGATGTATGCATCAGGGTTCCACTTAGCCCTTCCAAATATAAAATATTGCCACTAGCTAACACACTAGTGCACGTACAGGTGTACTTAATGCAGGACATGAGTAACCTAAATTTAACTTATATTTGCATTGCTAATTATGAAATTGCAATAAATTTAATGAAAGCCCTTTTGGTGAAAACATAACGTTGTCGTGTTTCGTCTACTTAAAATGTCTCTTTAAACATCAGCAGTAGATGATTTTACATTTATTCATAAGTTGGCTATCTAGGTTTCTCAAAATTTGTTTTATTTTGCTTTACTGTAGAAGTTGTCACATTTGTCTTCTTTGGAGGTTGCCTCATTTTGAAGAGATTTTGAAGATGTCTTCCCAGACATCTTAGCATTTATAGGCCTTACGTGCAGTCAGGGGCCTTTCCAAGTATTTGCTGCTCGGGTCTCACACTGCACAGAGCACAGTGCTGATGAGCACATTCTGGGCTCTTAGATACTTGGTGGCGATTAGCGCTGCTTTGGTAAAGCTGGCTGAGTGAGACAACTCTGAAAGCCATGTCCTTCAGTCGTGTTTTCTTGGTACAACATAAGTGAATCTTTGTAATTTAGATTAGAAAATTTTAATTAAATTCTCTATTTCTGGTATATAAGACCAAATCTCACTTGATCTTTAAAAAGGATTCTTGTACAGAAAATAAACAGACTGATCAGAAGGTGAACTATTCTATTCTATATAACTGCTAATCCATATCATTTGACTCATCTTTTCTGTTCCCGTTTTTAGTGATTGCCATTGATATTGATCCTGTTAAGATTGATCTTGCTCGCAATAATGCAGAAGTTTATGGGGTAGTGGACAAGATAGAGTTCATCTGTGGAGATTTCCTGCTGCTGGCTTCTCATTTAAAGGCTGATGTTGTGTTCCTCAGCCCCCCGTGGGGAGGGCCAGACTACGCTACTGCAGAGACCTTTGACATTAGGACAATGATGTCTCCTGATGGATATCCTTCAGACGTCCTAAGAATTTACACAAACACTGGTTGTGAGAAGGGTGTGTGTGTGTGTGTGTATGTGTGTTTGAAAGAAATTAGTGAAGAGGAGAAGAGCTAATAGCACTTGATAGATTCTAGTTTTACATAAAAAGCAGGTACAGTATGTAAAAATTAACTGGTGATGGATCTCCAAAAGTTATAGCAAATATGGGGTCTTACTTCCTTTGGTTACTATCCAATTTTACCATTACAAAACAAGAACTAGAAAGCATTAATTGTTTGGAATTATTGTCTGGAAATTAGGAATTTTCTCAAGACCTGTACCTAAAGTCTGGGTGATGGTCCCTTAACTTTTCTTCAGTTCACACTGGCTTGTGCTCATTCTCTGTGTAGCTTCACATTTTTCCTGTTATTCTTACAAGATACTGAAGCAAGCCCTTAGTTCATAAAGAATAATGTTCATATTATTTGTCCCTTTCTTTATCTCTACTCCCCGGAAGAACCATCTTTTTGACTCTAACAGGAAACATGTTTCTAAATTGCTAATTAAAACTTAGAATGTAGACTACAATGGACAGTTATTTGTCTTTATTCTTTACTGGAAAGAGGTCGTATTTTGCTTTCCTGCTGTTTCTATTTTCACAATAACTAGGAAATACAGAAAGAGAGTGTGTATTTCTAACTCTTGGTTGCCTACCACTAGGATAAATGAAAAATAGGTTCTGACCTGTGCTACTGAATTGTAAAATCTGCTAGTTAATTCTCTTAGGTTCCATTAAGGGATTTAAATGTGTGCCTGATTATTACATATTAAAATACATATGGGTTATGATATAATAAGGAAAGAACTTAACCTGATGAGAAATTTACTGCTATTTTTGTTACTTTTCCTTAACTACTGTCACCTTCAAAATCTTCAGACTGTCCCAGAAGATCACTAATAATATTGTTTATTTTCTTCCAAGAAATGCTGATATTGACCAGGTAAGCCATTACTGAAGAACTATGAGCCTCTGCCATGACTGTTACAAAAAATGAGCAGAAAAAGATAAAGAGTATTTCTTTGAGAATGTATTAATGAGAAGTCTGGTTTTTTGACCGTTACTAGAAAACTAGAAGTGTTTGACAGTTAAATCCATAACTATTTCATCTTCATCTCCGTCCACAGTTCCTGGCCTTTTAATCACTCTGGGCTCTGGGCTTTTTTAAGCACTCTGGGCTTTTAATCATTCTGAACAGATGATTGAATGTGTTGTGTTTCAAATGTGCACATCTAAACTAGACAAGATTTTTCTTTACTGAAACCTACCTTGAGAATAGAAGTTTTAGGTATTCCTGAAAATAGTACCCTAAATAAAACCTTAATTTGGCCAGGATCAATTTCAACTATAGTCTTGAGATATAAAAGACACTTGACTAACATGAAAATGTTCTTATTCCTTTCTTACCATAAACATTTATTTTAACCATGTTATTTATTTCCCTAGTAGAATTTGATCTGATATAACTGCCTCATACAGATCCAATCGTGTCTTTATTTCATGCTTTTGTTGATCTTTTTAAAAGCACTTATTATATACTGCTTTGTACTAAGCATTCTGTTGAAAATCTTTTGTATTTCATATTCTAAATTTTATTACAGTGTTGCTAGGTGTAGGTTTTTCCTTGCTCTCCTATTTGGTACTCTGAGAACTGACCCTATCATTCTGAGCTTTTTTCATCTTATTCTGGAGAAATTATCTCCATTATTTATTCAACTATGTTCTATTTACCATCTTTTTTCCTTTTTCTGGGACATCTATTATGTGGATGTTAGTCTTCTATAACTATTTTCTGGAGTTTTGCCTGCTTTTTCCATCTGAAAGATTATCTCAATTTGGTCTCCTATCTAGTTCATTCCTCAGGTTTATACGTTTTGTTATCATAGTCCATCTGTTGTATTTTTTAGTTCAACTACTCTTTTATTTTTAAGATTTTATTGGGGAAGGGGAACAGGACTTTATTGGGGAGCAGTGTGTACTTCCAGGACTTTTTTCCAAGTCAGGTTGTTGTCCTTTCAATCTTAGTTGTGGAGGGTGCCATTCAGCCTCAAGTTGTCCTTTCAGTCTTAGTTGTGGAGGGTGCAGCTCAGCTCCAGGTCCAGTTGCCATTGCTAGTTGCTAGTTGCAGGGGGCGCAGCCCACCATCCCTTGCGGGAGTCGAATTGGCAACTTTGTGGTTAAGAGCCCACGCTCCTACCAACTGAGCCATCTGGCAGGCAGCTCAGCTCAAGGTGCCGTGTTCAATCTTAGTTGCAGGGGGCAGAGCCCACCATCTCTTGCGGGACTCGAGGAGTTGAACAGGTAACCTTGTTGTTGAGAGCCTACTGGCCTATGTGGGAATCGAACCGGCAGCCTTCGGCATTACGAGCATAGAGCTCCAATCGCCTGAGCCACCGGGCCGGCCCCTAGTTCAACTATTCTTTACACTTATCCTTTCTGTACTTTTTTGCTTTCTTTTGCATTCTAATATTATAAGAAGTTTAAATTCTTTTTTTTGTAATTAAAGTTTATTGGGGTGACAATTGTTAGTAAAGTTACATAGATTTCATGTGTAAAATTCTATATTAAGAAGTTTAAATTATTAACCTGTGTTATCCTTTCTGCCTTTGGTACAGTTTATTATCCACTTTGTTTTTCTTCCATGAAATACTCATGGTCCTCAAATGTCTTATTGGATATTAGCTGTTCTCAAGTAATGCAGAAGGATAAATGACAGGCCAGAATCCACTGACTGTCAAATTGGCTGCACTTTAGAATCACTGGGGATACTTGTACAGACACTATGACTGTGCAAGCCCCACCCAGAAGTTGATGTAACCATTTTTGCCAAGTTCCCTGGGTCATTGTAATGTGTAGCCTGGGTTGAGAACCAGTGATGAAGCCTGTGTCAGCAGCCCCAGTGATAACTTTAAGGGATAAAGGTGGGTAAACTCTAGGGTTGCTAAGCCAGGCACCACAAGACTGTACTCACTAAACACCATCTCCAGACATAGCTCCCCGCCCTTTGGGGAGGAGCTGGGCAAAAGCAGCATTTTAAAGGCTGGTCTCTTTAATCTTAAAGTATAATTCATCAGCTCTAGGGGTTTAGAGAGGGAGGAGCAAGACAGCTGCCTAGGTTAGTTTCCACCTGTTTCTCTTAGCTTTTCACAGCAAAACTTCATATTAGACTGCCCTAACTTTTAACTCCTGAACATAGACCAGAGTTCTCAGTATCTGCAAGTGAGGCAGCATGCATTGTTTATACACAGCAAAGGTAACAGGTAGCAAGAGCAGAGTTTCAAATTTCTTGTTTTCCTTCTTCCTGGTTTATCTTTTATCCAGAGGTCCTACCCTTCATTCCACACATACAGTCACATTCAGACCATCCCAGGTCTCCATAAGTTTATTTTGTTTGGTGCTTTCCCTCTGGTGTCTCCAGAGCTATCCTTAAGGGAGTCAGCAGTCATACTAGTTCAGCATCTTCCTAGGGATTACAAGATAGGTGCATACGTAGTAAAAGTAATGCAACCTTCTTATAAGAAAGGTAGAGATTAAATGCTCTGGCTTCCTGGTAGATGACATCAGGAAAGGCCCTGGATGATACAGCATGTGAACTGGACTTTAAAGATTTGATCATAGGCACTGAGGTGAATGAAGGTGGCAAGAATATCGATGACATGGAACTGGGAATGTGGGTAATGTTCAAATAATAGGCTAAAAAAAAGATATGCAGAGTCATACATACTGGAGTTTAGTCTCAGCTCTGCCATTTATTAGCTTTCTAGTGGTGATTTTGAAGAGTAAATGCAATAACTGGGTAAAGCATTTATCATAGTACCTCTAGCCCATAAATCTTCAATAAAGCCTTGTATTTGTTACTTAGAAGATCCTATTATAAAGTTATTGTGGAAAGAATGTAAGTGTTACTGTGATTTTGAAGAGGACCAATATGAAAAGATGACGTGTTTTCTCTAGAGGAAAGAATAGAGACAGCTTTAATATTTGTGAAATGATCGAATTTAATTTATAAACATAACCCCAGATTATAGATTGTTTTCTTCCTCCTATCAGAAACCAGATATACTCCCTTGTACTGGACATATTCTCATTTTAATTTAGAACACTGGTTCTCAGCTGTGACTGCAAATTAGAATCTCTTGAGTGGTTTTGTTTTTTAATTATGGTAAAATGTATATAACAAAATTTACCATAAATTATTGTTAAGCTTACAGTTAGTTCAGTGGCACTGAATACTTTTCACATTGTTGTGTAAGTATCACTACCATCTCAGAACTTTCTCATCTTCCCAAAATGGAACTCTACGCCCATTAAACAATAACTCCCCATTACCCCCACACACAACGTGCCCTTAGTAACCACCATTGTACTTTTTGTTTCTATAAAAATTTTGACTACTCTAGGTACTTCATGTAAGCGGAATCAAATAATATCTGTCCTTTTGTGTCTAGCTTATTTCACTTAGCATAATTTCCTAAAGGTTCATCCATGTTATAGCATATGTTAGAATCTCCTTTTTAAGGCTGAATAATCTTCATTGTATGTATATACCACATTCTGTATATCCATTCATTCTCAGTGGACATTTTGGGTTGTTTCCCCAAAATGGCTGTTAAGAATGCTGCCGTAAACATGGATAAACAAATAATCTATTTGAGTCCCTGCATTCAGTTCTTTGGGGTATATGTACTCAGAAGTAGAGTTGCTGGTTCGTATGGTAATTCTATGTTTAGTTTTTCAAGGAATCACCATACTGTTCACAGCAGCTGAACCATTTTACATTCACACCAGCAATTCACAAGGATTCCAATTTCTCAACATTCTTGCTAGCACTTGTTACTTTCTGGTGGTGGTGGTTTGATAATAGCCATCCTAATGGATGTGAAATGGTATCTTATTGTGGCTTTGATTTGCATTTCCCTAATGACTGATGATGTTGACCATCTTTTCATGTGCATGTGTTCTGGATATTAATCCCTTATTAGATACATGCTTTGCCAGTATTTTCTCCTGTTCTGTGGGTTGTCTTTTTATTCCCTTGGTAGTGTTCTTTGCTGTACAAAAGTTTTTTTAATTTTGATGAAGTTCAACTTACCTATTTTTTCTGTGTAATACCTGTGCTTTTCTTTTTTTTTAAAGATTTTATTGGGGAAGGGGAACAGGACTTTATTGGGGAACAGTGTGTACTTCCAGGACTTTTTTTTCCAAGTCAAGTCGTTGTCCTTTCATTCTTAGTTGTGGGGGGTGCCATTCAGCTTCAAGTTGTTGTCCTTTCAGTCTTAGTTGTGGAGGGTGCAGCTCAGCTCCAGGTCCAGTTGCCATTGCTAGTTGCAGGGGACGCAGCCCACCATCCCTTGCGGGACTCGAGGAATTGAACTGGCAACCTTGTGGTTAAGAGCCCACTGGCCCATGTGGGAATCGAACTGGCAGCCTTCGGAGTTAGGAGCATGGAGCTCTAACCGCCTGAGCCACCGGGCCGGCCTCTACCCGTGCTTTTAATGTCATATCCAAGAAACCATTTCCAAGTTCAATGTCATTTTCCCCTATGTTTTCTTCTAAGAGTTTTATAGTTTTAGCTAAGTAGCTTTTTAAAACTACTGGCTACCCTGGTCCACTGGGAAAGATTCTAACTTATTTTCTGGGAATGAAGCTCAAGCATGAATCTTTTTAAAACTCCCTAAGTGATTGTAATGTGCAGCCAGAGTTAAGATTCTCTGGGTTAAAAGAAGAGTAAATAAAAACTAACAACCCTGAGTTCTTACTCTCTGAGTTAGAAGGAAATGAAATTATATCTTGCTGCATATCATCTATTTATGAGCTATTGTGTCTAAACATTAGGCCTCCCAATTACGACATGTTATATCAGTTACAAGGAAAAAGGTCCCTTCATGCATTTTTATAACAAATTTGATATTAATCCTAATATCTGTTACTCATATCTATGACTCAGATCTACATTTTAGACTCACATAAGATTGAACCTATTGATTCCATAATTCTTATTTTTCCTGTATGTAAATAGCTCTATAACTAGTCTCAAAAGAGGCTGTGTATGATCCTTATATAAAATATTAGATGAGCTTATCTGTATACTTGAATGACAATAGGAAATTCACTATTTATTGTAAAAGTTACAGTGATTAAATTTTTTCTAGTTAAAGTAACACAAGCCCAAGGAGAAAGTTAACTTTTTTTGTTTAATGTGTGGTTTTGAATTACTTCAAACACCTGCCAGAATTACAGTTGGTAGTTCTACCTCTAGAGGGAGTAATGACACTAGAGAATAATAAAAGTCAAAAAGGAAATTTGAGTGCTGGCCCTATGGCTCAGGGGGTTGGAGCTCCGTGCTCCTAACTCCTTCCGAAGGCTGCCGGTTCGCCAGTTCGATTCCCACATGGGCCCAGTGGGCTCTCAACCACAAGGTTGCCAGTTCGATTCCTCGCATCCCACAAGGGATAGTAGGCAGTGCCCCCTGCAACTAAGATTGAACACGGCACCTTGAGCTGAGCTGCCGCTGAGCTCCCAAATGGCTCAGTTGGTTGGAGCGCATCCTCTCAACCACAAGGTTGCCAGTTCGACTCCCATAAGGGATGGTGGGCTGTGCCCCCTGCACCTAGCAAGGCAACTGGACCTGGAGCTGAGCTGCGCCCTCCACAGCTAAGAATGACAAGACAACTTGAAGCTGAATGGCACCATCCACAAGTAAGATTGAAAGGACAACAACTTGACTTGGAAAAAAGTCCTGGAAGTACACGCTGTTCCCCAATAAAGTCCTGTTCCCCTTCCCCAATAAAATCTTTAAAATAAAAAAAGGAAACTTGAGGTTTCAAGTATATTGTTTGCTATTGGATTTAGATCAAATAACAGTGAGAAATCAACGTTTCTTTTTAGAAGTGAAGAAAATCTATGTGTAGGATTTTCAAAATGAGAGAAGAGAGTACTACTGCAAGATTGAGAGAGAGCAGAGTTACAGAGAAGTCCACTTTTTGTTAAAGAATATTTAGAATTTCACAACAACCTGAACTTCCAAATGGGTTGGGTTCCCAAAGTTTATGAATCTGCTGTTTAAAATTCAGGCTACATTTTTCCATAGAAATGACTAGAAAGAACATTAATTTCCCCTCCAAGGAGATTTGTACTCTGGGTAATATCTATATTTAGGGTAGTTACACTGAGTATGGGCGCTATAAATACAACTTGTCTGCCAAGCTTTCCACATAGGAGATGAGTCTAATAAGTCTAGCAAAATATTTTTCTAGGTCGCCTATTACCTCGATCTTTTATTCCCTTTTTTTCTTTGGGGCTATTTCAGGACATGTATTCCTTGTTACTCAGACTTCACTATCAAACTCAAGAACGGAATAATTTAAAAAGTCTTTGTGATGGGCACTTTGGAGAGAAGTTATACCTCATTCTCTGAAATCACTGTAGTTACCTGAGAACAGATTAAATTCAGTTCTGAGATTCCTGGGTATTTTATCTACTTGATGCCTATATCCTGTTACCCGAAAATAAGACCTCGCCAGACCATCATCTCTAATGCATCTTTTGGAGCAAAAATTAATATAAGACCCGGTATTATATTGTATTATATTATATTCCCGGTCTTATAGCAAAATAAGACCAGGTGTTATATTAATTATTGCTCCAAAAGACTCATTAGAGCTGATTGTCCAGCTAGGTCTTATTTTTGGGGACACACGGTATGTTTTTCTTCATTTCTTTCCTTTGACAACTGTAAAATTGCAGCCAATACTAGTTTTGCGCCTGTCATGCTTTCCAACCATGAAAAGCTCTTCCAAGTAGTAAGTGTGTACAATATGGATAGAGGTCTCTGAGCAGAATAGAATGGTTTAGTCTCCCCTAGGAAGCTACACAGTTATGAAGCTATGATTGTCAGGCCCCATCTTTGTAGAACCCTATAGGTGGAATCATTTTTTTTTTTTTAAAGATTCTATTGGGAAAGGGAGAACAGGACTTTATTGGGAAACAGTGTGTACTTCCAGGACTTTTTTCCAAGTCAAGTTGTTGTCCTTTCAATCTTAGTTGTGGAGGGTGCCGTTCAGCTTCACGTTGTTGTCCTTTCAGTCTTAGTTGTGGAGGGCGCAGCTCAGCTCCAGGTCCAGTTGCTGTTGCTAGTTGCTGGCGGCGCAGCCCACCATCCGTTGCAGGAGTCAAACCGGCAACCTTGTGGTTGAGAGGACGCACTCCAACCAACTGAGCCATCTGGGAGCTCAGCGACAGCTCAGCTCAAGGTGCCGTGTTCAATCTTAGTTGCAGGGGGCAGAGCCCACCATCCCTTGTGGGACTCGAGGAATTGAACTGGCAACCTTGTAGTTGAGAGCCCACTGGCCCATGTGGGAATCGAACCAGCAGCCTTCGGAGTTAGGAGCACGGAGCTCCAACTGCCTGAGTCACCGGGCGGCCAAGGTGGAATCTCTTAACATTGGGCAGACACAGGATTGGTGAGAGGAGTAGCTCCTGGTTGGTTTGATATAGTACCTCCTTATCTTTGTTTGATTTTATAACTAAAATGTCTAGCTTCAGAAAAGTGACAGCATTTGTACTTTTCCGGCCATATTAATTTGTTCATACCAGTACGAGAGAGTAGGACAACACTGAGCATCATCCCTAAGAATTGTGTTGAAAATTAACTAGGAGGCCGTGCATCATGTAGTTTGTGGCGCTTGTCTAGTAGACGTACTGCACCCTCCTATGACTCCACTCAAATAGACATCATAACAATTAGGCCAAAACCTACCTATTTTATTTCCTGATAAAGCAGGAAAATATTTATAAATTGACCTAATACTGTAGGTAGAACTTATCCTGCATTTGTTTAAGTTGTATCTTAAGTATAAAAGTGAATGTTAGATTTAATCAAGAGATCTCTTTCTAGTTGGTAGAGTGATTGAGCCTCCCATTGGAGCCAACACATAATGTCTCAGAAGGGAAAAGTTCCTCCTTATAACAGTCATCACACTTCTAATAGTTTATTAGGGAAAGGGAGAGAGAGGGCTTATTGATAGGTAACATTTCTTAAACTTGTCATACAAAAGAATACAGTTATATGCATTTGAATAAAACTAAATATTTTTGTATTGTTAACTATTTTAAAATATGGAAACCGGTAATATTATTTGGAAATACATTTTAAATACAACTAAGTTCAGTTCATTAGCATTTTTAGTGTTTGCTTTTGGCTGAATACAATAAAAATTGACCAT
Source organism: Rhinolophus sinicus (assembly GCF_057876585.1). NCBI lineage: Eukaryota > Metazoa > Chordata > Mammalia > Chiroptera > Rhinolophidae > Rhinolophus > Rhinolophus sinicus. The sequence continues at coordinate 21,598,004 of NC_142507.1, read as the reverse complement.
TAATTTCTTTGCAAATATCAGTTCCAAGCTATCGTAGTATTTGCTTATTCAATTTAAAAATGGCACCTTACTGTTTTCTAAATATTAGGATTAATAACAAATTTGTGTCAAATTGTTGAAAATGAAATTTCCATGGTGGCAGTCTGGTCTAATGGCAGCACTCTAATACAGTCAAAACTCTACCCATGTAGTCGGTATGATGGAGTCATCTCAACAGGTGTTAGTCCAGTTTTTGACACCGGAAGCAGAAGAGAGTTGAAAGAGGGCTAAGAACTAAATTGGACTTCTGGTACATGTAGGAATAATTAATTCTAAAACTGCTTCACCTGAAAATACCCAAGCTTTAAAACTCAGAGCATTCCAAAGCACATTCCTGCTGCAAAGGACCAGTACCCTGCATCTGTATTACAACATGGGAGCTTAATAAATACTTCTTCTTAATGGCATACTTAGAGTTTATGGGGTTCCCTACACATTTTCGTTGTTCATCATAACTCTGGAGTAAGCGAGTCAGGTTATGAGCCTGGTTTTATTGGCGGGTGAACTAGGGAAGTTCAGTGATTTGCTAGGTCATCCTGGCTCACAATGGCAGCATTCAGAGTGCTTTGCTGTCTCCACTGACAGGTATCCATTACTGAAAAGGAGCAGATTCAGTTCTTATCACAGAGTTAGCCCACCTTGAGGTTGAGAGTAGTGAATAGAAGTTATGACAAGAGAAGCAAAGGGAATTATATAGAATCTCAGCTGAATCATTTTATTTCATTCCTGGTTGGTGAGAAAGACGACAGAGGGCTAAAAATTCACCACAAAATGAAAGACACTTGCTGCTGAGCTTTATCTGTCGTGGGTATTCTCTTTTCTAGTAGCCCGTTCCCAGGTTTTTAGACCAACTCTGTTCTTAGTGAAATCCACTGCTTAATCATACATTGCAATTAAGGATACCATTGATCAGCTTCTAATGTTTATTAGCCAGCTTTTCCCTTAGAAAGTTTGCTGCTGAACAGTTAAAAACAGTATTCATCCTTGTACTGCATGTTGTTTTCCAGATGGGCTGTGGAACTAGCCTTGTAAGTCAAAGTAGAAAGGCACAGATATTTCTGAATAGAAGCTTATATTCACTCCTTTGAGTAAATTCTTTCAGTAAATGATGTAGATAAAGAATAGAAGGACGCCACACATAGTGCTACATACAAGATCTTTGCTAATAGCAAAGGCTTCCCGACTCTGGTCTATCATGTTTAGTAACTTGTTGAATTTAAGAATAATCTGCATGTTTCCAGTATCTGTTTCTGAGAACAGGTAAGGGACAAAGCTTTAATATTTGTGAGAACCGGAGGTTAGCCTTCACGTTATATGAAAAACTATCAGGAAAAAAAAAAAAATTAAGTTTTATTCACTTAAGCATAGAAAAATCTCATTTCTGTTTACCATGTGCAAAGAAATAGAACAAACTTTAATAAATACCTGTAATTTTTAGTGTTGCTTGGTTTTCCACTGATAAAAATATTGTCTTTTATCTCCCAGATAACTGTTCATTGGAAATATTTTTACCCAACTTGCTTTTATTTCTGTGTGGTTCTTAATTGGCTATAACAAAAGAAACATGATCACAACAAGGCATCTTGGGTAAGGCACAAACTTTTTGACATTAGGTTTCTAATCACAGCCAGTATTTCAGATGTTTGCTGCTCCTGTCACTGTAATTGACAGAGATCTGTAGGCCCCATAAAAAGTATTCTTAATTCTCACCTAGTGTAATTTGCATGTAGTAAAAGAAGATTTTTTTTTCAGTGCTCTAATTTTTCTGCCTATTTTAAAGTGTTCCTGTCCTTAATATTTATGTTTTTCCATTAGGATCTGGTTTGGAAGTTATTTTCCCTCATTCATTCAATTACCATACATTTTTACTTCAAATCACTTCGCTTTTGAAGAATAATGCAGTTTTGAGTGTTTATTTGACTCTTAAATCTTCTGTGTTACATGTTACTAAAGTTATCACCTTCATTGTGATCTTTACTTGTTTCTCCTTCCCGCATCCCCAAAGAACAACTTTATTGTCTGATGTAAAATCTAGTTGATGAGCATTCAGTCCTTAGTTTTGGTTGCAGTCCAAACTAATTGGGATTTCTTTTGGTAAATCTAGTACATTTAGGTAATATACCAAAAACATCACATGTAATCAGAACTGCTTATATTTATCTGTTTACTTACCCACCCTTTTCTCTCTTCCTTTCCTCTCCTCTCTTCTCCTTCCCTCTTCTCTCCTCTCCTTCCCTCTTCCTCTCCATTAAACTTTAGGAAAGGGGAAGGAACCAAGTAATATTTTGTCAGTTAAACCTGCTAGTGAAAAATAAAGACAGCTAGAAGTTGATGTCATTAAGTTCGCTTAAAGCAAAGGATTAATTTATTGGCTTGAACTACGTAAACTTTACAGTCTTTCCAACTCCTAAAAATGTGAAAAAGTGCAAAAAGGCTAAAATTCAAAATTATTTTTATTTTTCCAATTGCAATTAGCATACTTACATTCATTTCAACTGTACAACATAGTGATTAGACATTTATATAACTTAAGTGATCACCCTGATAAATCTAGTACCCATCTGACACCATAAATAGTTATTACAACATTATTGACCGTATTCCCTATGCTGTACTTTACATCCCCATGAGTGTTTTTATATGGCAATTTGTACATCTTAATCCTGTCCCCTTTTATTATCCATCAGAAATTATTTTTAATTAGAACACTTGTATGTAGTCTGTTAAGTTTTTGTAAATTTCTTTCTAAACACTAAGCAGATCTGCTTTCAAATATTTTTTTAAGTGTGCTAAAAGCAGGAGCCAAGTGTGCATGTGGGGTTTGCCCTGTCATTATATTTTGACATAGATTCATTCACCTTTGCCTCTAGTATCAGGAGCAATACTTGTTTTATTTATCCATCATCTGACTCTCGCAGCTAGAATTTAAGATTCATGAAGGCAGAGGTTTTTTTTGTTTTTCTTGCTACACTCCACAGCCTAAAACAAAAACCTATAAACACATTGTAAATAGTTGTTGAATAAAATAATTCATTTGCTGTTTTGTAATAGACCTCAGAAAACTTCTATTTAAGTAAGGACATCATTATTCCTTTTTCTATCCAAAGCACCCAAATTCAGGCAACCCTCTAAAGAATGGAGACGGAGAAAAGAAACTACCATATCTCCTCAGAGATTTATTTTAATGTAACATTATTTATGGCTTATTAAAAAAATGCCTTTTAGGGGGAGATGGATAGTATTCCCATTTTTCAGATTTAGAAAGTCAAAGCCTATCTTAAGGGCTTTCCAAATCAATACAGCAAATTATTGGTAGACCTTATATTAAAATTTCCCTCTGACTGCTTTTTCTTCTACCAGACCCATCCTAGCAAATGTTTTGCTGTTGTTTCAGCTCTGCTTAGATTCTCTTAACCCTTCTGTTCTCTCCTTTCTTCTCCTCTGTTCTTCCCCACCCTCCACCCCCACCCCAAGAAAACTTCAGTTTGCCAATCTCACTTTGTTTATAAATAAATTGCAGTTTAAAGGGATGGGAGAAATACTGCACTTAAGTTATATCTTTTAGAAAAATTGTGAAACAATTATATTTTAGATATACTAGACAAAATGCTTTTTTAAAGACATAATTCTTCATTTTGCCTTTGTAAAAAACTCAGACTGACAAAGATACCAAAATAGAAAATAAAACAATTATTCCTAATAATTGTCACTCTGAGACTACCAGGCTATTTTAATTTCTAGTTTTACTTAATTATGACATTTTTATTAGCAAACAGTGGGATGTACGTGTGCTTTTTATCACTATAATAAATACTTTGTTTGATTCGTGTTGCCACTTATTCCTATTGATAAGAACACACCCATCTCTTTTGTGTCCCTTTGTGGGCAGAGGTGATGTTGACATTGTTACTGCCTTTATTGGCCTTTTTCTTTCTCTTAAGAATGTACCATAGAATGACCTGTTGTTTCTTCCCTATTTCTGTATCTGCTAGTTCTTTTCTAAGAGGAAGTTGAAATGCTTTAAAATACACACTCATTAGGAATGGACAATAAATCTTTCATTCTACTAAATGCTGGTGTAGTATGTATGTGTAATTAAACTGAACTCTCTCAGCCTCCAAACCAAATTAGACCAATAGTGCCTCTCTTTGCAAAGTATACAACTACAGTTTTGCCAATTACAGTTACAGAATTAATTTTTAAAATGCATGTCTCTTGTTTGTCCCTGTCCCTGGGAGTACTTTGGGCATCCCTTTCTCCAACACTCGGCGTCTCCAATGCTGTGACTCCCAGGGCTTCCCGCTGCGTTCTCCTTTCCCTTAGTTCTCACTGCTTCCTCCGTAACCTGATCTCTGGTGATGACAACATGAGTTACAAGGTAGTATATTTACTAATTAATAGACTTGAGAGGTTGGAGGAAAAAATATGGGACTAAAACAAAACTACCTGAATAAGAACTTAGGGTAAAGCACTGCTAGTTGGAAGCATTCTTTTGATGTTCATTCTGTAGAGGTGGAGAGGGTGGTGCTTTTAGCTTCCTAATAAAGGGATTCATCACTGTGTTCTAGTAGACCTCAAAAAGAGCAATATATTTTACCACAATAAAATAGGGAGGGGTAGATTTAAACACACACACACACACAGTAGAGCAACAGGTGGAGGAGGCAGTCCACGCTGGCAAATAGCAAAGGAGACCAGTTAGAGAAGGAAAAAGTATTTAGTAGGACACCAGAACTCTCATGAGAGTGGGGTCATAGCTGTCTTGCTCTCTGATGTATTATCCCTAGTGTCATGCATCATATATCATAGCTCAGTACATACTGTTGAACGATTGAGAGGGTAAGATGTGGAAGATAAGGGGAACAGGACAAAATTGTTCACCTTTTGAAAGTGAGTTATTTAAATTTCTATCTAAGTAAGCCTGATATTTGGAAAGGATGTGTTCATTTTCTCTTTCTCTGAGTTCTTTAGCTTCTGACATTAGAAAGATTAGGTTCTGTACAATAACAGCACTATCGTCTTATCTGTAGTATCGAAAGTGTCTGAAACAAGCATTTCTGCCACCAAATACTGCATTAATACCTGGAAAGTAAGAGTGAACATTTGAGATGCCTCCTGATTTGAAGGACTTGAATAGAAAGCCAGAGTCGTCATATTATTTGATGAAACATATGATTGAAAGATTTATTTTGAAATCATGCTTATGTATGTATGACTTCTGTTCCTTTTTTTAGGTGGCATCCTTAGCTGGGCCTGGAGGGCAAGTGGAAATAGAACAAAACTTTCTTAATAATAAGTTGAAGACAATCACTGCTTATTTCGGGGATCTGATCCGAAGACCAGACTCTGAATCATAACAGTAAGGTGGTAAAAGGACAAAAAGATAATGTAGTGGTTACAATGTTATTCAGATGAGACGCTGGAATTTCTGTATTCACTGATATTTTTTACCCATTGTCTTATATCACCATGTAAAATGGAAACTTAACAGGAGATTAATGACTGTTAATGAAGTACTTTGAGATCTTTGGGTAATATTAACTATGTATTGTACATTAGGACAGTGAGTGTCTGATATGAAACAGTCAGGCATTCTCCTGTGCTGAATGTCAGTCAGCATGTGTGTGTATATATGTGTATATGTCTGTATCTTTATAAAATTTTAGATATTTTTGTGTAACATCTTTGTGTGTATGTGTAAAAAGCAATTATTGTTATTTTTTTAATGCAGAGAGAAAACAATGAATGAGTTATAGTCTATCTACCCATTTAACCCCTTTTGAAATAAATAACGGTAAACCTTCAAGGGTAGAAGCACAAACAGTACAGGATGGGTCCAAATGAAAAATAAAAGTCTCCCACCCCCTTCCTCTACTCTTCATTCATCCCTCTAAAAATACCCTCAGCTAACAGTATCTTATAATTCCTTCGGAGGACAGAAAGGAATTGCAGTAGACTCTTAATACACTTTTTTCCCTTCATTGCAGCACTGTTCAATACTCCCCCCACCTTTTTTTTACTTAATGAGTTTTTTTTTATTAGTATATCTTGGAGACCTTTCCATGTCATCATATACATACAGAGCTACCTCATTCCTTTTAGTGGCCATCTTGTATTCTATCTTCTGGATATGCCATAATTTAACCAGTTCCCTGTTGATAGAAATTTGGGCTGTTTGGGGTTTTTTTAATTATCAGCTATTCTGTGCTGTGGTTAGCATGCATGTTTCCCTCCACCCTCCCCAGCTCGGGGCATCATCAAGCATCTTAGTTTTTGCTATCTCATGTGTGAGGAAAATGGTATCTTATTGTTAGTGTGTGTTTCCTTAATTATGAATGAGATTTGAGCATATTTCCATAATTTTGGTCTTTTCAAAATAGTTTTGCCCTTTTAAACTGACTATTCCTATCTTTTATCAGTTTTTCTTTTGGATTGTTATTTTCTTTACTAATATGTATTAAGACCCCTTTGTTTTTAGTAGGTATTGCAAATATGTTTTTCCAGTTGTTAGCGTTAGACTTATGAGGTGTGATCAAAAGATACAGTGAATGTTTAAATAAATAAAAAAATTATTACAGTTAAAGACACTTTTGCCATTAACCCCCCTCAAAATACTCCCCCTCACTTTGAACACATTTATCCCATCGTTCTTGCCACTTTCTGAAGCAGTTCTGGAAGTCCTTTCGTACGTGTCTTTAGTTTCACTGTCCTGGTTGCCTTGATGTCCTAAATCGATTCAAAACATTTTCCTTTCCTGGTCATTTTGACTTTGGGGAAGAGCTAGAAGTCGCACGGTTCCAGATCTGGTGAATAAGGTGGATGAGGACACACTGTAATGTTTTTATTTGACAGATATTGCTGTACCAGAAGTGATGTGTGACACAGAGCCTTTCCGTTGTGATCAAAACATAGGTGAATGCTGCCGCCAAGTGCCATCCAACCAAAAGGCAGGGATCTTCAATACGGGAAGCAGTGTGCGGAATCTTAATAACAGTGTGTAGCAAGTTTCATCTTGTTCAGTTCAGTCAGTTGGGTATGAGCTATGGTTGAGAGAAGGTGTGTTTTAAAGTGTGCCATAAATCATCCTCCATCATGACAATGCTCCGTGTCACACATCGCTTTTGGAATGGCAATTTCGGTGTGTCCTCATCCACCTTATTCACCAGATCTGCCACCATGCGATTTCTGGTTCTCCCCAAAGTCAAAATGATTCAGGACATGGAGGCAGCCATGACAGTGCAACTAAAGACACGTAAAAGAGGACTTCCAGAACTGCTTCAGAAAGTGGCAAGAATGATGGGATAAGTATGTTTGAAATGAGGGGGAGTACTTTGAGGGAGATTAATGGCAAGGTAGCTTTTACTGTAGTAAATTTTTTTTTTTTATATTTAAACATTCACCATATTGTTTGATCACACCTCGTATCTTGTGGGTATTTTTGTTTTGTTTGCCATAAGTTTTTATATACTCAGACTCATCAGTCTTTTTTCTTCATTGCTTCTGCATTTACGTCCTTGGGAAAGATCTTTTCCACTCCCACAATATAAATGCATTTATCCAAGCTTTTTTCTAGAACTTTCTTGCTTTCATGTCTTTGCTCCACTTAGAATTTGTTTTTTGACATTTTAGTTTATAAAGTTAGTGTTTTAAAAATTTCCATTGCAAAAACAATGTGAAATATATTTTATAATGTGGCTTTTATTTTTTCTATTAAAATGGCAGTGAATGGAGGAAGAATATGTGTTGCTTCATTATTCATGTATTATAAAAATTGTATTCACTCATTTTTACAAGTAGGTAAAAAGAAAGAGACAGGACTCTGGCTATTGGGGATTTTGGACCTTTATCTTTTAATGTGGGCATGTTAAACATTAAACAAAACATGGTTTGGACTGGGATGAAGCTGGGGAAATCAGACTAATTTGAGGGGATTTTCAGTAAGTACTAGAAAAAATTAACTATTGAATAATAAAGACCTTTGTTGGAGAATGAGAAGCAATGCTGATTTCAGTGTCCTGTAACTTTACAACGTGCCTGATTGCCTTGCAATACAGAGCAATTGCACTGGTCATTAGGATTAAATTACTTTTTATTAGTTTTACAACATCAAAATCTGTCAATGTTTTGTTTTTACACTTTTTCATCATGTAGCATTAGGGTATATATCATAAACTTGTCACCATTTTTTTAAATAATAGCAGCATTGATCATAAATAGATCTATCTGTGGCCCCTAGTACTAGACTGTGACTTGACTTAGCCACTTGGGATGGTAGGTGGAGGGGTTAAAGCGGATTTCCAAAATCAGTTAATTTTTAGTGTTTGTCATTTAGCCTTTCATGTATACGCTATTTCCACAATACATTGTCTTACTTGTATATTGTTAATATTAAAACTAATTTGTCTTCCTGAACATGCATGACCTTATATGAGTAGAACAGAACGCCTGACCAAGATTTAAATATTCCTGCCCCCTAATCACACGCAGATATAACTGATTTATAGACCTGTCTATAGATTACTAGTGCTCAAAAGAACTTTAGTCTATTATGCAACCCCCATGTTCAAATAAAACCTCACCGAGAAGCCAAATATGCAAAACAGATAAAAACCTTTGGAGCTGCTTAACATAAAACAAGTGAGGACGCTAGCAGTCCTTGCTAGCGTCCAATTCTATCATTTTTTTCTTGTTAAAATGCAAAAATTTTAAAGCCATTTTTATAAATAAATATGTATTTTAACAATTTAAATACAAAGTGAACACCCTTCACCCCCACCCCCTGCCTTAAGCCCTTGCTGTCCGCCCCATCTCCCACATTTTCATTCCTCTTCCCAAAGGCAACACCAGTTAACCCTAATATCTATCCTTTAAGACGTTTTCCTATGCAGTAAAAGCTTGTGAGCACACAGTGCAATGGTGGGCTTATATTATTTTGACATTTGATTTAGTTTTTAATTTAATATGTCTTACAAATTTTTCCACATCAGCACATATACACCTGCACTATCATTTTTAACAGTCACATAGTACAAGTCCGTAAGAATTCCTTAACCATTACCCAACTGTAAACATTTAAATTGTTCCCAGATTTTGTAATTGCAGATAGTATTGCCGCGTATTTTTTTAAGTAGGGTAGGTTTCTAGAAGTGAAAATTTTAGCTCAAAGGTCATGTTTATTTTGTTATTTGGTATATCATGTCAAGTTGTCTTTCAAAAACATTCTCACCAACTACTCATGAAAGGGACCAGTTTCCCCCACCCTCAAAAACATTGCATATTTTCACTTCTGACGTTACCAATCTAACTGGCAGTAAAGTTATTTTAATTTGAATGTCTTGATTACTAGTGAGGTATGAGTAGTTTTTCAGGTATTAGCCAAATGCATGTGTTAGTCTAATTTTTTCACCAAATGAATACCTAATTGCTATATCATTTTCTATTAAATGAATTAACCTTTCTTCATTAATTTGAAATCTAACTCTGTGTGTGTGTGTGTGTGTGTGTGTGTGTGTGTGTGTGTGTGTGTGTACTTTTTTCTGGAATTCCTGTTCCATCGATCACTTATCCATTCCTGTGCCATATGTTTTTTATTACTATAATTTTCATTATATGTGTGGATACGTGTGAATTCCCCCATTATCAGTCTCAAAATTTTCTTGATTCTTCCTGAGTATTTTTACTTTTTTTAGATGAACTTGAATTTATCAAGTTCTATTTTTGAAATCTTTTAGGATTTTCAATTTTCAATTTGGGAAGAATGATGTCTTCACAGGATTGACTTCCTATTCAAAGACTTCACATGCCTCCTCCATTATTCTGATCTTTTGTCTTTCAGTGAAGTTTTATCATTTTAGTTGTACAGTAGTTCTCCCTTATTCATGGTTTCAGTAGCTCGAAAATATTAAATGGAAAATTCCAGAAATAATTCATAAGTTTTAAGTTGCGCGATGTTCTGAGTAGCATGATGAAATCTCACATAATCCCTGAACGTGAATCAGCCTTTTGGTGTCTACACTGTATGACACCCAACCGTTAGTCACTTACCCTGTTTCCCCGAAAATAAGACCTAGCCGGGCCATCAGCTCTAATGCGTCTTTTGGAGCAAAATTAATAAAGACCCCAGTCTTATTTTACTATAAGACTAGGTCTTTAATATAATTAGTATAGTATAGTATAGTATAGTATAGTATAGTATAGTATAGTATAGTATAGTATAATTAATAGTATAATTAATAATATAATAAAATACCAGGTCTTATATTAATTTTGCTCTAAAAGACGCATTAGAGCTGATTGTCTGGCTAGGTCTTATTTTCGGGGAAACACGGTAGTAGCCGTCTCGATTTTCAGATCAACTCTTGCAGTATCACAGTGCTTGCATTCAAGTCACCCTATTTTATTAATGACCCCAAAGCACAAGAGTAGAGAGGCTAACAATTCAGATATGCTAAATAGAAGGTGTAAGGTGCTCCTTTTAAGTGAAAAGGTGCAAGTTCTTGACTTAGGGAAAAAAAATTTATTCTGAGGTTGCTAGGATCTACAGTAATGAATTTTCTATTCATGAAATTGTGAAGAAGCAAAAAAATTCATGATAGTTTGCTGTCACACCTCAAACTGCAAAAGTTTCGGCCACTGTGCACGATAAGAGTTTAGTTAAAATGAAAAAGCCATTAAATTTGTGGGTGGAAGACAACAGAAAACATACATAGGGTGTCAAAAAAATGTACACACATTTTAAAAAGGAAAAAACTGTATTAAAATTGTAATACTCAATATATACCAGTAACAAAAGATGAATACAAGTCCCGTTTAACTTCTGCAATCACAAGAGGTGCTCAAAGTGATTGCCATCGGCGTCCAGACACTTCTGATTACGGCAAACTACTGCTTGAGCAATGTTGACTAAAGTGTCCACTTGTATACATTTTTTTGGCACCCCAGGCGTGTGTGTGTGTGTGTATATATCTATGTATGTGTATGTGTATATATGTATATATATACATCTATATATATATTTCATTTGTAAATACATATGTATATATGTATGTTTATATATATGGTTTGGTACCTTCGAGGTTTCAGGAATCCACTGGGGGTCATGGAACATATCCCCTACAGATAATGGGGGACTACCATATAAATCTTGCATATTTTTTGCAAGTTTATTGCTTTGTATTTCACATTTTTTGTTTGATTTTGAATGAGATCTTTTTTGTTAAATTTTCTAATGCGTGTGTTGTTTGTATAATATGTAACGGTGCTTTTAATTTTTTATATCCAATCACCTTACTGAACTCTTTTTGATAGTTCTGCTAATAGTTTTTCAGTTGATTCACTTTGATTTTCTAAATAGGCCATCATGACATCCACATGAGTTTTTCTCTTTGCCAATATGTATGCCTCTTAATTCTTACTCTTTTCCTATTGCATTGGTTAGTACTGCCGGGAATATTATGATAATGGCACTTGTTCCTTGCTTTTTATTTTGCAGTGAAAGGTTAGAAGCATTTCTATTAAATATTAATGTAGCTTGCATTAAAATTAAAGTTATTACTTTTCTTTCCTGGAGATTTTTTTTTGTTCTTATTGAATAAAATACTAAATAACTTAAAATTTCCAGTTATACAATCGTATCTGCATTTTATCATTAAATCCTGCTTTATCATAATGTATTATTATAGTTCACTACTGGATTTCACTTGGTTAGTTTACTTTGTTTTGTTTTGTTTATGCTTTGAAAGCCTTCCATTTATTTCTCTGTCCTAAATAACTTTAGTGTTATTTATTCATTGAACCCTGGGTAGAGCTCCAGGAATATTAGACCTGATACCTTTTTAAGGAAGACATTTTGATAGTAGCATTTTTTTAAGTCATCTTTTTATTTAGGTTTATTAATGCCTTCATAAGTTTTGTTAATAATTTATAATCCCCTGGAAAATATCCATTCACTTAGATTTTGGTTTGTTGATATAAACTTAGCACATTATCTCATGTTATTTGCTTTCGTTCTTTAACTTTTCATTTTTTATTAATTTCTGTCATAAAAAGTTTGAAAAACGAGCACAAAAAAATTTCATGTACAGTTCACTCATTTTCCCACATGTTAATATCGTATCTCAGGCTGCTCAGAAGTGGACCCAGACGAATTCTAGAGGAATCTGACTACTGCCTACCGCCCAGCCACACTGTTCTCCCTCCACGCCTCTCATCCCACCATTTAGCCCTGATCCTACAGCTCTCAGTTCTTCCCAGCTTTTGCACAGGCTGTTCCCTCAATTGGAATATTCCCCTAACACACTGTGCTTCACCTGACTAGAACTAACTCAGCTTTCACTGATCAGACATCACATCTTTAGCAGCCTTTCCAGTCCTTCTTCCAATTCTTCTTGGGATCAGTCTCTCTGTCCCCTGAGTTTCTGTGTCTTCCTGCACTACTTACACTGCCCTATGACAGGTTGTGGACCACTTGGGGCTGAAGCATTAAGCAAAAAAACCCCTGCTAAAATGTAAAAACGCTTTATTAACCACAGCTTTTCATATCTTCAGTTAGAATAATTGTGTTGTCATTATCCTTTGTACTTTCCTGGAAAGATGGCAAACAATTCTTGCAATTTACTCCATTCAATACATGGTAAGTAGGGCGGACGGGTGGCTCAGTTGGTTAGAACGCGAGCTCTGGGCAACAGGGCTGCCAGTTCGATTCTCACATGGGCCAGCAAGCTGCGCCCTCTGCAACTAGAATGAAGTCAATGAGCTGCCGCTCAGCTCCCTGGTGGCCGGATGGCTCAGTTGGTTGGAGCGCTGGCTCTCAACCACAGGTTGCCGGTTCGACTGCTCGACTCCCACAAGGGATGGTGGGCTGCACCCCCCGCAACTAACATTGAACACGGCACCTTGAGCTGAGCTGCCACTGAGCTCCCGGATGGCTCAGTTGGTTTGGAGCACGTCCTCTCAACCACAAGGTTGCTGATTCGACTCCTAGAATCCCACAAGGGATGGTGGGCTGCGTCCCTGCAACTAACAATGGCAACTGGACCCGGAGCTGAGATGCGCTGTCCACAACTAAGATTGAAAGGACAACAACTTGACTTGGAAAAAGTCCTGGAAGTACACCCTGTTCCCCAATAAATTCCTGTTCCCCTTCCCCAATAAAAAAATAAATAAAAATAAAATAAAAAATATATGGTAAGTATTTATTGTCATCTGATTTTTCAGTTTAGAGAAATTGACCCACAATTGCGTTATGAGTTTCAAAGTTAGCGCATATAATTCTTCTGAGTCTTCTTGGATCTCTTGTCTTCTGTCCTGAGTTCTTAGGAACACTTCCTCCTCCATTCATGCTCACTTATCCATTGATTTGTGCTTTCTGCCCATGAGAAAAGAAACATATCCCGCATTACAAAACACTGCATGTGCCCCAAATACCCTTTGACCGGGGAAGTCTTTTACATGAACATTTTCACCATATTGGAAAAATCCATAGCCAACAGGACTCTTAAAGGTGAATTCACTTTTCCTATTCTATTGATGAAAATGATGAAAAATTAGATTTTGCGTCACCATGTGATCAATATTAAAGTGCCAATTTTGAACTCATTTTCTAGCCTTGGTCTGTCTAATTTTTCACTGTTCATACATGAAAGGTGAATTTTAAAGATCAAATTTTCCTGTTTACTATTCAAATGATTATAAAATTTACATTAAACTTTTAATTTCTTTTTAAAATCATTTTTTTGTTTTGAGTTATGGACACCCGCAATATGAGAACTACTCCAGTTGAAGAAGGGAGTTATAAATCATTGAAAAAATCTGTAATCAAAACTCAGTATTTGGGCACTTAGAAAAAAAAAACAAAACTTGTACAGCAGTCTGTATCCTCCCAGAGAATATTTATAGCAGGAACTGTGTTGTGTAGCAAAAAATCTCTGTGTGTGGTGCTTTTATGGCTCAGCCTATACCTTCACATAGGTAACTATCTCAGTTGGTCAGCCAGATGGTCCCAGGAGGATGTTGGGCGCTGTGATCAGTCCTTACACATGAGCAGAGATTGAGAGCGTTTCAGTGAATCCTTGGTCAGACCTCACCCTGCCATTTGCAGGAGCCACGTCTAGAGTACCAATGGAGGGACACATCCTGTGTGCCTTTAAGTATATTGTTGGTGGCATGTGCACCCTCTAAAGCACAGGTGTGGAGTCCAGCTCTAAGAGCAGATTTGTTATTAAGGGCTAGAGCCACAACTTCAATTTGGGTCTTTTAAACCCAGATCCAACACTCAGTCCCTGAAGCAGAGTCACATTGTAGGCAGAGGTCAAGGCTGTCAAATTAGCACTTAAAATACCCCAAGTCGGGGGCCGGCCTGGTGGCTCAGGCATTTGGCGCTCTGTGCTCCTAACTCCGAAGGCTGCCAGTTCGATTCCCACATGGACCAGTGGGCTCTCAACCACAAGGTTGCTGGTTCAACTCCCGCAAGGGATGGTGGGCTGTACCCCCTGCAACTAGCAACGGCAACTGGACCTGGAGCTGAGCTGCACCCTCCACAATTAAGACTGAAAAGACATCAACTTGAAGCTAAGCTGTGCTCTCCACAACTAAGACTGAAAGGACAACAACGTGAAGCTGAACGGCACCCTCCACAACTAAGATTGAAAGGACAACAGCTTGACTTGGAAAAAAGTCCTGGAAGTACACACTGTTCCCCAATAAAGTCCTGTTCCCCTTCCCCAATCAAATCTTTAAAAAAAAAAAATACCCAAGTCAATCGATGATAAGGGCAAGTTTGACTTGGGATGTTTTAATTTCAGCTCTGACTTGACATTCCCTAATTGCCCTATGAAGTACAATACACATGGTTTTCTGTTAACCCACTAATAAAGGATATTAGTGGTTGCCAACCTACCAGTAATTCCTAAAGGATCCTCAATCTCCCTGCCATGTGATTTGAGTAGATGAACCCTAGCTTCTAAGGGTGGGCCCTCAGTGACCAAAGCCAATCAGCATAGTCCCGTTTGCCCTGTCACAATGACTAGATTAGAAGTGGATCCACAATCGAAGTCTCTTCGATCAGCAGGAAAGTAAGCCTTCTCATACATGGTTGAGAAGATGTATACAAGAAGCTATAGCCATCTTACAACCATGAGTAAACCACAGCAACAAATATCTGGGTTCACTCATACCTGAAATCACACTGCTACTGAACTCTACATTAGTAATGAATTTCCTCTGTTCTCAAATCAATTGAGTCAGATTTTTTGTTTCTTGCAATTGAAGGCATGCCGATTACAATCACAGATACATTAAGTAGCTGTCAAGTCCCTATCCATAAGACTGCCTATCAACAGTAAAGATGCAAAAACAGCTATTAGGGATAGCTTTAATTACTTCCACCAATATAGAAAGAGTCCAGAAAAACATGCATAAAATGTAAAATGTGTGAGAAAATGGAGGGGCCCATCAAAGGGAAAGAGATTTCTACCTTCTTCACCTTACTATTTTTTTACAGGGATGATTTTCATGTCTTCATGACTTCCATTATTCCTCTTCTGAGGCTCATCCTTTTCTTTTGCCAGTATTTCCCTGCCCCAAAGGCTATGTAGCCCCCCAGATTTGGAGAACTTTTTTTTCTCATGAAAAAGCAAAGATAGTTCAGCTTTTAAATGTGAAAAAAAAAAAAAAATGAGTGGAGCATATGGATAATTTCTAACTCAAGTACACAGTTCTTGGTGCTCAATCTATATATCTAAATAAAAAATACTGTATGATTCAATTTATGTCAGGTACCTGGAATAGTTAAATTCATAGAGACATAAAGAATAGTTACCAGGGGGTGAGGGGGTGGGCGGAAATGGGGAATTAAACTATGATTTTCAATGCGGCCTTACCTACATTTCCTCATTAAGCCACTTTCCAGCACAGCCTTTGATCATTACAGGGAGCTGACGAGAAAATGGATGACAGGACAAGTATCAGGGTTGGGGCTGACTCCAACTGTGGTAAAACGAAATAATGCAGTGCTCACAATGGATAGAGGCTACTCTATATGCTCTCTGTATATTAACTCATTTAACTACGTATATTAGCTCCTTGAGGTAGAACATTTTGCTCATTTTTGCAGATCAAGAAAATGAAGTACTGGAAGACTAAGTAATTTGTCCAAGTTCAAAGAACTAGTAAGTAGCCAGTATTTGAACCCAGGTACTCTGTCTCTGGAATTACTTCGTTCTTCTGCCCAACTGACACTTAACAAACAGGACCCTCTATGGCCTAGACGTATGAGGATGAAAAATGAGTCTAGAAATGGAGCCTCCCTCTCCATGCCTTGGTTTCTCCATCTAAAAAAACAGAGATACTAATAACAACCTATTTCATAGGGTGATCATGAGAATTACATGAGAATTTACATATATTAATATGTAAAGTTTTCTGTGTGTCTGGAATGTAGTAAGGACTAGCTAGTATTGCTCATTATCATTCTTAAGGAAAAATGAGGAATCAAAGAAGGTTGTCATAAAAACTAAACTGATTATAGAAGGAATGTATCTCAACATGATAAGGGCTATATAGGACAAGCCCACAGCAAACATACTCAACAGTGAAAAGCTGAAACCTTTTCCTCTAAGACCAGGATGCCCACTCACCATTTTTATTCAACATATTACTGGAAGTCCTAGCCAGAGCAATTAGACAAGAAGAAGAAATAAAAGACATTCAAATCAGAAAGGAGGAAGTGAAATTGTTTCTATTTGCAGGTGTCATTATATATAGAAAATCCTAAAGACTCCCACAAAAAAAAAAAAAAAAAACTGTAAGAAATAATGAGCTAATTCAGTAAAGCTGCAGGATACAAAATTCGAATGCAAGAACCAGTTGCATTTCTATACACTAATAACATACTATCAGAAAGAAAAATCAAGAATACAATCCCATTTACAATTGCATCAAAAAGAAGAAACTGCCTAGGAATAAATTTAACCAAAGAGGTGAAAGACCTGAACACTGAAAACTAGAAGACATTGATAAAAGAAATTGAAGACACAAATAAATGGAAAGATATGCCATGTTCATGGACTGGAAGAATTAGTTTAAATGCCCATACTACCCAAAGCAATCTACATATTCAATGCAATCCCTATCACAATTCCAATGGCATTCTTCACATAAATAGAACAAACAATTCTAAAATTTGTATGGAACTGCAAAAGACCCCAAATAGGCAAAGCAACCTTGAGAGAGAAAAACAAAGCTGGAGACATCACACTTCCTGACTTCAAACTATATTATAAAGCTACAGTAATCAAAACACTATGGTATTGGCACAAACATAGATAAATGGAACAGAATAAGAGCCCAGAAATAAACCTGCACGTATATGATCAATTTATCTATGGCAAGGAAGCCAAGAACATCTAATAGGGGAAGGATAGTCTCTTCAATAAATGCTTTTGGGAAAACTGGACAGCCACATGCAAAAATGAAACTGGACCACTATCTTACACCATACACAAAAATCAACTTAAAATGAATTAAAGGCATAAAAATAAAACCTGAAACTATAAAACCCCTAGAAGAAAACTAGGAGGTAAGCTCTTTGACCTTGATCTTGGCAATTATTTTTTTGGATTTGACACCAAAAGCAAAAATAAACAATTGGGTCTACATCGAACTAAAAAGCTCTGTACAGCAAAGGAAACCATCAGTAAAATGAAAAGGCAGCCTACCAAATGGGGGAAAGTATTTACAAATCATATCTGGTAAGGGGTTAGCATTCAAATATGTAAAGAGCTCATCCAATTCAAAAGAAAAAAAATCAAAAACTGGGCAGAGGATCTGGATAGACATTTTTCCAAAGAAGATATCTAAAAGGACAATAGGTACATGAGAAGGTGCTCAACATCACTAATCAGCAGGGAAATACAAATCAAAACCACAATGAAATACTACCTCATACTTGTTAGAATGGCTATTACCAAAAAGACAAGAAATAACAAGAGTTGGCAAAGATGTGGAGAAAAGGGAACCCTTATGCACTGTTGGTGGGAATGAAAATTGGTGCAGCCACTATGGAAAAAGTATGGAGATTCCTCAAAAAACTAAAACTACAACTACATATAATCCAACAATTCCATTTTTGCTATCTGTTTAAAGGAAATAAAATCACTATCTCAAAAAGATATATCTGCACCTCCATGTTTGTTGCAGCATTATTTACAATAGCCAAGGCATGGAAGCAACCTAAGTGTCCACTGACACGAATGGATGAATGGATCTAAAAAATGGAAACGTACACACACACACACACACACACACACACACACAGACACACACACACACACACAGGAAAATTATTCAACCATGAAAAATAAGGAAATCCTGCCATTTGAGACAACATGGATGGAACTTGAGGGCATTATGATAAGTGGAATAAGTCAGACAGGGAAAGGCAAACACTGTATACTCTCACTTACATGTGGAATCTAAGAAAACCTAACTCATAGATAGAGAACAAATTGACGGTTGCTAGAAGTGAGGGGTGGAGGTTAGGTGAAATGGCTAAAGGTGGTCAAAACGTACTAACTTCCAATTATAAGCCCCAGGGGAGTAATGCACAGCTATAGTTAACAGCATTGTATTGTATATTTGAAAGTTGCTAAGAGTAGATCTTAAAAGTTCTCATCACAAGAAAAGAATTTTGTAAACTATGGTGACAGGTTAACTAGACTTAATTATGGTGATCATTTCACAATATATACAAATATCAAATCATTATGTTGTCATCTGAAAAACATAGTAAGTCAAATTATATCTCAATTGTTAAAAATTAAGGAAGATGAAAGTTGCTAAGAGAATGATCTTAAAAGTTCTCATCGCAATGAAAAAAGAATTTGTGTCTGTGTGGTAATGACCACTTTTTGTGGTAATCATTTTGCAATATATACATATATCAAATCATCAAGTTGTACATCTAAAACTAATATGTTATATGTCAATTATATCTCAATTTAAAAAAAACATGGTTCTTAGATTGTTAATGAGAAAACTTTTTAAAATTTATTTCCTGTGTATTTACCTTGTGCCAGGCTCTATTCAATTTTTAATATGTATTTAATTATTTAGTTCTACAGTAGCCTTATGCAGACGGTGTTATTATTTTTGTCAACATTTTACAGATGAGTTAGCTGAGGGATAGAATTCAAGTTAATTGCCCAAGTTCACATAACTAATAAGGGGAGAGATTTAAATACAGGCAGTCTGTATTAGTCATCTATTGCTATATAACAACTACCCCAAAACTTAGTGACTTAAAACAATATTTGTTATCTCATAGTCTCTGTGGGGAAGGAATCCAAGTGTGGCTTAGCTGGGTCTTCTGACTCAGGGTCTCTCGCTGGCTGCATTCAAAGCGTCAACCAGGGCTGGTCATATCCAGACCTGACTGGGAAAGTATCTACTTCCAACATCTCTCGCAAGTTTACTGCAGAATTCAGCTACTTGTGGATTGTTGGATTGAGGTTCTCAGCTCCCCTCTGACTGTTGGCCAAAGGCTGCCTTCAGTTCCTCAGCAAATAGGCCTCTCCATAGTGAAGCTTACAATGCGACAGTTAGTTAATTTTTGTTGCAGAAAAACTACCTTCCTAAGAATTTTGAAAAAAAAAATTATTTTTTTTTTGCAAGTAAGTTAGAGGTGTAAATATTAGAGTTATTATGTCTTCTTGTTTCTAAACCTAAAACCCTCACTTTCCTGATCACATTACCTTAATCATAAAGAAGTGTCAATATTGACCTTGAGGTCACAAGACCATAATTTGATCCAGTTTGGACAAGTCATTCAGTAATCTCTGACACTTTGTTCCTTAAAATGGAAATAACATTTCTGGTTTCACAAATTAATTGGGAGGATAAATTAACAGAGATAGTATAATATAGTAGTTAAAGTTCTTAGAGTCCTTCACACCTGTGTTGATAGCCCAGTGTCTCTGAACCGCCTTTGCTTTAACTGTAACATAGAGGTAAGCAGAGCTCATACAGTTGCTGAGGGGCTCACAGCACTTTGCACTGTTTCAGACACTGCATTGCCTTGAAACATAAGAATGATTGTGAGAAGGTTGAGGATAAAATGATGCTTTAGGTGTTGTGAAAGTCCGAAGGAAATACAAGTTATAATTCCTGTTACCTCCTAAACAACTCTAAAAAATGAGATTTAAAATCCATTTCAACAACTAGGATTCAACTTTAAAGGTAGTGATGGTCCCACTCATGAAACATTCATGAAACAGCGTCCCCCTTGGGAAGTCTGCTGGTTTCCGCTGCATAGCAACCCAGAGTGGAAGAGTTCCCAGGTGTGGTCACTGTGTCGTGCCCTTCAGTACAAATGTGAAAACAGATTCATCAGTATGTGCTGCTGCTTTTCTAGTTTCACTACCGGAAAAGCCTGCTTGGATGGAAAGATTTCTTTTGCTATGCTTTCTGCTTCTGAGTCTGGTTAGCATGGTTAAGCAGGTGTTTTTTCATTCAAAACATGTTGTGGCCCTTGTTGAAAGCCATCACGCAATAAGCACCCAGTGCAACCAGGGAGGGGATACAACAATTCTAGACTTACTGTAGAAATCATTAAAGCAAGAAAGCTTCACTCTCTGTCTGCTATACCTCATCTTTCTGCGCACCAATCGTCCATCAATGCCCTATACCTAATCAAAGGAGAGGGGAGAATATTTGAAATTTCTTAGTTCTGCTACATCAAGGTTCAGCAAACCATGGCCCATGGGCCAAATCTGGCCCATCACTTTTTTTGTAAGGCCTCTCAAATAACAATGGTTTTTATATTTATGAATAGTTTTTAAGAAGAAAAAACGTATTTTTTTTGTGACACGTGAAAATGAAATAAAATTCAAATTTCCGTGTCTATAAATAAAGTTTTATTAAAACATAGCACATTTGTTTACATATTGTCTGTGGCTGCTTTCAAGCTAGAAGGGCAGATCTTCACTATTAGTTGGGAAGTTCCCATTCCATTTAGTTTAACGAAAATAAATGAAAAATAAAACAAGAAATTCTTCCATTTTAATATGGCAAATTCTGATTTTCCAGTAGTGCTGTAACTCAAAAGTTAATTTCAGAATTTAATCTGTAAATATTTAGGAATTGACCCAAACAAAGGGAAAAACCATGACGAAAAGTATTATATTTAATCTTTATTCTGTAAACCAAGTGCCAAATAAGCATTCCTTATGTCATAATTGTCTCTGAAATACTTATTCAAAAAGGAAAGAAACAATTGTTCTAGAATAGGCATTAAGCTGAAAATGATACTGTACAAAATGAAATTAAAGGCTTCGGCTAAATTATTCAAGATCTTAGCAGGATGTGTTGAAATAATTCCCTTCATTCTCTATTTTACTTGGGGTCAAGGCAGGCTAGATTATGTTGACCAGAGTAAGACCTACCCAGAATTTCGAAACTTTTCCTTTACAAGATTGGATACCACTGAACCCCACACTCCAGGGTTGTATTCATCAGCCTTTGATTTTGCTACTGCTTCCTTCTGCTTGTGTCCTCCTACAGGGGAAACCAATTATTGAAGTGTGTGTGTGTGTGTGACAGAGAGAGAGAGAGAGAGAGAGAGAGAGAGAGAGAGAGAGAGAGAGACAGAGGAAGAGAGAACTAGCCACACCAGCTCAGTAGCTGAGTATAATCCTGATGACTAAGCGCCGGAAGCGCCATGAATGTTACAGGTCCACAGGGCATAAAAGTTTGTACTAAAAAAAAGTCAGGCTACAGGAGAGTAAGAATTTAAACACGAAATGACAACAAACTGCAGATGTTTATTTTAGTGCTCTTTTGAGTAAAGAGCTGAAAACAACATAGGTATCCAAAAACAGTGAATTGTTAAACAGATTGTGGTACGTACATGTCAAGAAATACTATTTAGAGCTATGTAGAGCTATTGTAGAAATACTATCTAAAATTCAGTAGAGACATTCTCTGCAGCCATTATGACAATCTGGTAGAACTGATTGTCATATCTATTGATACATTGATTCACTCAAGTCCCCAGTTTAAGAGCTACCTCCTCTATGAAGAAGCTCCACACCACCAAGTTTCCCGCTGTCTCTCCTGTGCCACAGTTCAGCATTTATTGTCTACCTCTGTTGTTACCATAGCTCACTTATAGACAAAAGTGTCCACAGCCTGTGGACCCTCCTCATTCCAAAGTAATGAGGAAAGAAGAGAAAGATTTAAGTAATTAAATTGCAATAAATTTAATTTACTGTTTTTCACAACCGAAGTCATTTATTCAAATGATTATTTGAACTTTTTATCTCATTTAAATATTTTATTTAAATCCTACAATATCCTATAGACATAAAAGTAAACCAGGAATCGTTGAACTTATTTAACTAGAAGATAGAAAATTATTTAAATAACTCTAATTTGTAGGCAGCCTATCACCAAAAGAACCAAAGAAAGATTTGCATGTTTAGATCTGTCTAAGCCATCTGTAATAAGTCCCTTTATAGCTCATCAAGAACTCTCCTAGCAGCATATGGACCCCCAGTCTACACCATTCATTTGGTAAATGTTATGGACTGAACTGTGTCCCCAAAATTCTTATGTTGAAGTCCTAGTCCCCATGACTGTATTTGGAGATAAGGTCTTTAAAGAGGTCATTAAGTTAAAATGAGGTCATTAGGGTAGGCTCTAATCTCAAAGGACTAGTGTCCTGATATGATTAGAACACAGACACATGCTGAGAAAAGAGCACAGTGAAGACACAGGGAAAGGAAGGCCATCTACTAGCCAAGGAGAGAGGCCTCAAGAACACTGCCAACACCTTAATTTGGGGACCTCTAGCCTCCAGAACTCTGAAAAAAATTAATTTCTTTTGTTTAAAAGCCACCCAGTCTGTGCTTTGTTGTGATGACCCTAGCAAACTAATACAGTAATTATTTATACAGTAGATCTCTTCCATTGTTCTTTTATAATTTGACATTAGGATCATTTAAAAACGTTTAATGTGTTCATATGTTTTTTTTCCAACTAGATACGATAGTAAGGTTTTTAAGGGCGTTTCAAACCAAACCTACTTAGCTCAGTGTCCTTGTAGAATTTACTGTTTATTGACCTACTTGAGTAACAAAATGTGTGGCTTGATTCTGTAAAAAAGAAGAAGTGAGAAAAGAAAGGGGGAAAGTTTGGGGTAGACGTTGATATTTCTGACTGATTCTTTTAGTTAATAATTAACCAAAGAATGAAGTACTGCTTTAAGGCTTTACGAAGTGATTTTCTCGGAGCTAATTTCATTAACTTCACAACGGCCTGGGAGAGAGGCACCACTGTTGGCTATGCTTGGCAGATGAGGAAACTGAGCTGAAACCCACCCCACTACCAGGCGGCTCTCACAGAACCAAGAGGAGCCATCCGGAAACACAGTGGGCTGTAGAGTACAGGCTGAGGGAACTGACGACCTCAATCTTCTCAGCTGGGCTGACCGCACTCACCAAACTCACCAACGCCCTCCCTGAAAACCAAACTCAAGCTGACCTACAAGTCTTGCCTTTCTCAACTGACCCCTTTGTAAGATTCAGTACCTTGGACTAGCAAGGGAGAGGGGTCTCTGCAATTATACAGTGTTTGTTTGTTTGTTTGTTTGTTTGTTTGAATGCCAGTAAGGAAATCAAGCTCTGGTACTGGTATTGTGCACTTACTGCAAGTTCTCAAAGGTTTCTCAGGGCAGTTTTTTTTCTTTTTCCATTCGTGGTTTTCCGGCCATGGTCAGGGTGGCTGTGCACTTACTCACATTGCTGAAATGTTCTCACTTCTCTATTCCCTGGGCTTCCTCCTGGTTGACCAGCTGGCTGACAGCTGGCGAGGTCTCTCTAGACCCGAAGAGCACTCCAGCCAGGAGTGGCTGTTATGAGACAGTGCTGCTGTATCTGTGGAGGCCCTGGCACTTCTGGATTTGTCCAGCCTGTCTTTGAAGCTGCAAACCCTCTTTCCCTGGTCACAAACTCAGTAAACAGACTGGTAATAGCTGACTGCTAAACCATTGAGAAAAGAAGGATTTTATATACTGATGGAAGGGATTTTTTTTCTCCAATAAATGACTTAACTCTTTGGGAAAATAAATTAAAATTAGATCTCTGCCATAGATCCTGGAATGAGGCCTCAGGAGACCCCCAAGGCACTGAGAAGACCTAACACCCTACCCTCCCTTCTCTTGGGTGATGCAAAATAAACGCAATGCTGAGTAGTACAGTCAGGGCAAGGAGGACTGAGAATGCTCTGACTTGGATGAGGATCACTTTGGTGCTTTTAAACTCATTGCCTGCTCTCCTAGTTTTATTCTGTTTGGTTCCTAATTTGGATGAAGCCATTTAGGTTATCATTAAATTACCTTTTAGATGTCAAGCATCAGTCTCTAGGATCTGATATTAAGTGCCTTGCAGATTTCTTAAAGATAAAAATCCAAAACTGCTCTTCAACGTCTACTTAAAGCTCCCACTCTCTTCCATAGTTAGTGTTGCACCGTTATTTCCCTAAGCTAGTCACTCACTAAAAATACATTGCACACCTATCTAGGTGTATCTGTAATGTGGCAGCACACCGACCTTAACTGAATGGGCACATTTAACCCTATAACTCAACAGGACCTTATTTTGATGAAAAGCTGGCTTCCCTCCAGGTAAAGTTGGCAGGTGTCTTTGTGTCCCCAATGCCTGGTCAGTATCTCCCACAAAGGCGGTCTCATGAAAGGTTGTTAAATGAATGAAGCCCTCTGAGCAAGATGTCTATGTGAAGTGTGGCTGGGGGCTTGTAAAAAAAAAAGAGAGAGAGAGAGACCTTATTCTTATTCTTTCCCATTCAGCGTCCATCTCCAAGGTCTGCCTGAATATAGACAAATGGATGATATTTTGTACAGTTCCATTAAACTCTCTCTATATGAACATATATTTGAAATGTGCAGAAATGTGCTTTAAGGAAGGAGTAATTGCACCGTCTGGATTGTTAATCTCATGGCCTCAGGCTGAGTCAGGAGGAATCCAGGGCAGGGTCGGAGACAGTGAGGGGGAAGATAGTGGCTCCAGCTGCCACTCAGACGCTGTTCTCCGGAGAAGCCTCCGATGGCGATGGCGTCAAGGGGGCGGGTGGAGGCCAGAGAAGATAAGCGTAGGTCTCTGAACGCCTTTTGTGTGGCCTCCCCAGCTCCCAGCGATCTCGCTGACGCCTGTTTTCAGTCTCAGACCCTAGAACGATTTCAAAGGGAAACCCCAGTAGGGTGTTGCAGTCTCCCTCCAAGCGCTGCATTGTGACTCGCAGAACAAGGCCCTGTTGTGCCCCTTGAACGTGAACTCAGGAGAGTTCTGCAGGACCCAGACAGTAGAAAACTGCACGCCGCGGGGAGCTTCTCAGAGCGGGGCCGCGTGGCTTCTGCGATCGTCGCTGGCTTTGCAGGAATCACACGCACAGCGCACACCCTCCTGGACCGGTCTGGGGAGCGGCCTTCGGGCGGGTCTCGGCTGGCGCTGGGGGGCTGAGGGCTCTTTGCTGGACTGGAACTTCTCAGCATGTTGTCACAGTTTTAAATTGCTGGTTTTCTAAGCAGTGCTCTAATCCCAAGGCCTGCGCCCCAGGAGCACTTACAATGACTGTCTACCCACAGGGCTTAAGACGGTTTTTTCAAATGCCTCGTCTGCAATGAAGTTTGTACGAGAAGGATGTTCTTTCTCAACAGGATTATATTTTGTCACTATTTTGTTTTTATACGTGAAATTACCTATGATACTGTTTTTGATTATCGGAGGAGTGTCAAAAATTTGCCCAAACCGACTGATTAGTGTAAGTATTGCCCTTGTTAATGGTGAGGATAATCCTGAGTGTTTTAACTTCAAGGCCACCCGGGATCTATTCATGGTGAATGGCCCGTGAAAGGCATCGCAGTTGCTCTTACGTGTGCTGGCCTGCAAGGAGGGTTCTTCTATTGTAATTATTGATCTACACTTCTTTTTTCCTTCCAAAGGTTCTCAACACATTCTGTGTTATTTGTGCCACAAATAATGGAGGGGCAATCCCAGCATTTGGCTTCTGTAGGTTTTGAATTACAAACAACAGCTTCATGTTTTTGTAATGTATTTCCCATCTATTATCATTTATTTCATTCCCTCTATCTTGATTTATTTCCAGGCCCCACTTAACTGAATACCTAGAAGAGCACTGGTTCTGCTGCTCTCCTGGCCACAGCCACAGAAAACGCTGGAAGGAAGAGCTCTGAGTGGACAGGGACAGTGGGACCCGCTGGGCAGGCTCTTTTCCTCATGCATCTCTCTGTGATTCCCTCATCATCCATAGTTCACAGCCCAGGGCCACTTCTCTTTACATTATTGTAAGTATTCCCAAACAAATGAACTCCCAGGATTCTAGTTAGCATACACAGCAGCCTCTCATTTATAAAATTTAGGGAAGGGTGACCAAAGAAAAAACTACTTAGAGAATAACTATAGTCAATGTCCACCCCCCCCCAAAAAAAAATCACGAAAAAACACAAGTTTCTGGCAGTGCTAGTTATATGCCTCTGTTTCCAGATGAGCCAGGGATCCCAGGGATCACAGACTCAGTTCCTTGCAAGTCTCTATGCTTCACTGTCCAATCCGGCAGCTGTAGCCACATTGTGGCTATGGAGAACTAGAAATGTGGCTGGTTCAAACTGAGATGTGCTCTAAGTGAAAAACATACACCTGATTTCAAAGACTTTGTACCAAAATCAAATGCAAAATATATTGTTTTATATCAATTACATGTTTAATGGTAATATTTTGGATATTTGGAGGTAATAAAATATATTTGGATATTTGGAGGTAATTAAAATTAATTCTGCCTGCTTCTTTTCACTTCTTTAATGTGGCTATTAGAACACCAACAATGACATAAGTGGCTGGCTTATTTCCACTGGGCGTTGTAGCTCAAACAATGGCCTTATCTCCTGCCTTGCAGGGGAGTCTTCTCCAGGGACCTTGCCTATTTCCTCACAACAGCAACCTTCCGAAACAAACATTCTTTGATTGAGTCCCCCACCTTCCACAGTCCTCCCACTCAATTCTCCTCTTCAGTCTGAGACAGTCACCTCATTCAGAGCTAAATTAACAGACCCTGGTGATCTTCCTCCTTCAGATAGGATCATCACTACACACTGGAGGAATGGCTTGCTCCTTACAGGCTAACCTTACCATCTAATAACCCCCAAGCCCTGTCACAAGATTTATAATATCCCTTCCTACCGTAATTCCATTTCCATCTCAGACCCTTTCCAAAGAAAATGTAACATCCAGGATGACTATGTATTGCTGAACAGTTAAGAGCCCCACCCTACTGAGACAATCTATACTTCTGGCTGTATATATGGGGAAGAATCACATTCTCGGGGTACCGTCTTCTCTTTCATAGCTGGAGGGTGTGGCCTGCCCAACATTGCAGACCTGAGGGACAACGATGATGAAGAGCCAGGCATCTCAACTCTAATCTTGTCTAGATGTCTGTTCAATTTACATTACTTTGGTGCGTGTAAAGGAGGAAAATTAACTTCACAGTCTTTTAGTACTTATAAAGATTAATCCTTTTACTATGACTTGTCCATGGAATAAGACTTACCCTGCTTTTTAGGGGATACAATCCTGGTAAATGATGAGAGAAAGGGAGAGAAATAACAAGATTGGAGGATCTGTCTACATGACGCTGAACAGCTAGATTCTGGAAACATCCAAATGGTCAGTTTCATCTACGCCAAAAGTCTGAAGAACAGATTAAATGTTATAACTTTTCATTCAAATATTTGGGCCTGGTATAAAGATAGCTGCAGATTTGTGAAAGTAGTATAGTTATCAGAAAAGGCTGCAGGATACTAGATTTATACCAACCACTGAGTGCAGCACAGCTTTGGGACAGTTTCTGGTTGTAGAAGAGCGAAGAAATGGGTAGCAACACCCAAATACAGATAACTCCTGCTGATCGACCACCTCTTTTCCAAGTGGCCAAAGGTGTTAACCCAGCACCGAGCAATCTGCTATGATTCTGAGAGAGGCTTCAATAGGTCATACATGGAGAGAACAGCAAATTAGGTAGAACTCGAGGATGGCCATGGAACACCCCGTGGTGACTGCAAAGGACATGAGGGACCATTGCAGTGACAGATGTCTACTGAGCCATAATTTTTTGAGAAACCTCCATACTGTTTTTCAGAGGGGCTGCACCAATTTACATTCCCACCAACAGTGAACATGGGTTCTCTTTTCTCCATAACCTCTCCAACACCTGTTACTCCTAGTTTTTGGTGTGTTTTTTTTTTTCTCTTTTGGTAAAAGACGTTCTAACAGACATGAGGTAATATCTTATTTTATTGTGGTTTTGATTTGGATTTCCCCGATGATTAATGATGTGGAATGAACGGGGTGTGATTTTAAAAAACTACAGTGAATGTTTAAATAAAAAAATTATTACAATAAAAGATACATTGCCATTAATCCCCCTCAAAATACTACCCCTCTCTTCAAACACACTTATCCCATCATTCTTGCCACTTTCTAAAGCAGTTTGGGAAGTCCTCTTTCATGAGTGTCTACTTGCGCTGTTGTGGCTGCCTCGATGTCCTGAATCGATTCAAAACGTTCACCTTTCATGGTCATTTTGACTTTGGGGATGAGCCAGAAGTCGCATGGTGCCAGATCTGGTGAATAAGATGAATGAGGACACACCATAATGTTTTTATTTGACAGAAATTGCCGTAACAGAAGTGATCTGTGACACAGAGCGAGGGCGAGTATTTTGAGGGGGATTAATGGCAACGTGTCTTTTACTGTAACACATTTTTTTTTTAGTTTAAACATTCACCATATCTTTTGATTACACCTCAAATTCTCATGTACCAGTTGGCCATTTGTAGGACTTCTTTGGAAAAAATGGCTATTCAGATCTTCTGCCCATTTTTTAATCGGATTGTTTTCTTTTTTTTTTTTTTTTTCTGTTATTGTGCTGCATTATTTCTTTATATATTTTGGATATTAGCCCCTAATCAGATATATGATTTGCAAATATTTTCTCCCATTCAGTAGGTTGCCTTTTCATTTTTTTCAGATGGTTTCGTTAGCTATGCAGAAACTTTTGAGCTTGACGTAGTCACACTTGTTCTTTTTTGCTTTTGTTGTTTTTGCTTTTGGTGTCAGATCCTTCATATTTCTGTGGTGTCGATTGCAACTTCTCTCATTTCTGACCTAATTTATTTGAGTCCTCTATTTTTTTTCTTGGTGAGTTTAGCTAAAAGTGTGTCAATTTTGTATATCTTTTCAAAGAACCAGCTCTTAGTTTCATTGATCTTTTCTATTGTTTTTCAGTCTCTATTTCATTTATTTCTCTTCTAATCTTTGTTATTTCCTGCCTTCTACTAACTTTGTGCTCATTTGCTCTTCTTTTCCTAGTTCCTTGAGGTGTATAGTTAAGATGTTTATTTGAGACTTTTCTTGTTTCTTAAGGTACCCATTTGTTGCTATGAACTTCCCTCTTACAACTGCTTTTGCTGCATTTCTTAAATTTTGTTATGTTACATTTCCATTTACCTTTGTCTCAAGATATTTTTTCAGTTTTCTTTTGATTTCTTCTTTGATCCATTGGTTGTTCAGTAACACATTGTTTAATCTCCGAATATTAGTGGATTTTCTAGTTTTCTTTGTGTAATTAATTTCTAGTTTCATACCACCATGGTCAGAAAAGATGCTTGATAGAATTTCAGTCCTCTTAAATTTATTAAGATGTGTTTTGTGGCCTAATATATTATCTATATTGGAAAATATTCCATGTACACTTGAGAGAAATGTGTATTCTATTGCTTTTAGATAGAATGTAGTGTAAATATCTAAGTCCTTCTGGTCTAATGTGTCATTTAAGGCTGACGTTTCATTATTGGTTGTCTGTCTGGATGATCTATCCATTGATGTATGTTGGATATTAAATTTCCCTACTACTGTATTGCTGTCTATTTCTTTCTTTAGGTCTGTTAATATTTGCTTTATATATTTAGGTTCTCCTATGTTGGGTATATAAATATTTACAAATGTTATATCTTCTTGTTGGGTTGACCCTTTTATCATTATGCAATGTCCTTCTTTATCTCTTATAACAGTCTTTGTTTTAAAGTCTATTTTCTTTGGGGAGAAATTTGTAAATTTGTAAATAACCTGTTCCTCATCTAACTTTTAATGTACATATTAGCATGAACTCATGGTTTCTATTTTAGTCAACAGTTTATAATCTGTTACCTATAATCTATTTTAATTTGTTACTCTCATTACTTATTTTATACCCAAATTGCCCCAAATTTGGCAAGTGGGAGTTCCTTAAAAGTGACTTCAGTGCTTTTTGACATGTCTCATTATTATTTTTTTAAGAGTTTTATTAAAATATAGCTAACATACAGTATTTTATTAGCAGGTATACACAATAGTTACTCAACATTTATATACCTAAAGAAGTGATCACCATAAGTCCAGCAACATCTGACACTAATACCACACTATTACAATATTATTTATTATGTTCCCTATGCTGTACATTACATCTCCATCACTTATTTGTTTTATACATGGAAATTTGAATTTCTTATTCTCCTTTATCTTTTTTCTCCCTTTTCCAATTACAGTTGACATTCAGTATTATTTTATATTAATTTCAGGTGTACAGTATAGTGGTTAGACATTTATATAATTTGAGAAGTGATCCCCCTGACTAGTCTAGTACCCACCTGGCACTATACATAGTTATTACTGTATTATTGACTATATTCCCTATGCTTTACTTTACATCCCTATGACTATTTTGTAACTACCAATTCATACTTCTTAATGCCTTCATCTTTATCACCCTGCCCCCAGCGCCCTTCCTATCTACCACACCAATAAATCTAGCACCCATCTGACACTCTACATAGTTATTACAATATTATTGACTATATTCCTTATACTATACCCTATATTCCCATGACTGCTTTGTAACAACCAATTTGTACTTCTTAATGCCTTCTCCTTTTTCACTCACCTTAAACTCTTATCTGGCAACCATCAAAATAATCTCTGTATCTATGTGTTTGTTTCTGTTTCATTTGTTTGTTTTGTTCCTTAGATTTACATATAAGCAAATTCACACTGCATCTGTCTTTCTCTGTCTGACATAGTTCACTCAGCACAATACCCTCCAGGTCTTTCATGCCACTGCAGATGGCAAGAACCCATTCCCTTCACTGGCCAAGCAATATTCCATTGTATATATGTACCACCAAGTCTTTATCCATTTATCCATCAACAGACACACAGGCTGCCTCCACATTTTGGCCATTATAAACAATGCTGCAATGAGTATATGAATGCACATGTCCCTTTAAAGTAGTGTTTTGGGTTTCTTTGGATAAAAACCCAGAAGTGGGATTACTGGGTCTTTCTTTGTCTCTTGTTATAGCCTTTTTTTTTTTTTAAGTTTATTTTGTCTGGTGTAAGTATTGCTACCCCAGCTTTGTAAAATTTTTTTTAAATTTGCATTTCCATGAAATATCTTTTCCCCCCTTTACTTTTAATCTGTGTGTGTCTTTTGATCTGAAGTGAGTCTCTTGTAGACAGCAAATTTAAGGGTCTTTGTTTCTTATCCATTCAGCAAGCCTATCTTTTTTTTTTTTTTAATTAAAGTTTATTGTGGTTACAACTGTTAGTAAAGTCACATAGATTTCAGGTGCACAATTCTGTATTACATCATCTATATATCACATTGTGTGTTCACCATCCAGAGTCAGTTCTCTTTCCATCACCATGTTTGACAAGGATTCTCTGTGCTTTTAATGGCAACATTTCATCCATTTACATTTAAAGTAGTTGTTGATAGATATGTAGTTATTGCCATTTTATTATTTATATTTTTTCACCTTTTTTTTTTTTTTCCTCTTAAAGAAGTCCCTCTAAGATTCCTTGTAATTCTGGTTTGATGTTGATGAACTTCTTTAGCTTTTCCTTGTCTGGGAAGCTCTTTATCTGTCTTTTGATTCTAAATGACAGCTTTGTTGGGTAGAGTAATCATGGTTGTAGGTCCTTGTTTTTCATTCCTTTGAATATTTTGTGCCAATCCCGTCTCTCCTGCAAAGTTTCTGCTGAGGAATCAACTGACATTCTTATGGGAACTCCTTTGTTGGTAAGTAACTGCTTTCCTTCTGATGCTTTTAAGATTTTTCTCTTTGTCTTTAACCTTTGGCATTTTAATTATGATGTGTCTTGGTGTGAGCCTTTTTGGGTTCATCTTGTTTTGGACTCTCTGTGCTTCCTGGGCTTGTAAGTCTATTTCCTTTGCCACGTTATGGAATTTTTTTGTCATTTTTTTCAAATATGTTTTAAATTCCTTCCTCTTTCTCTTCTCCTGGTACCCCAATGATGTGAATGTTGGTATGTTTGATGTTGTCCCAGAAGCCCCTTAAACTATCCTCATATTTTGAATTCTTTTTTCTTTTTGCTGTTCTGTTGGGTGTTTCCTGCTATGTTGTCTTCTAAATTGTTGGTTCTATCTTCTGCTTCATCTAATCTACAGTTGATTTCCTCTAATATAGTCTTCATTTCAGTTATTGTATTCTTCATTTCTGACTGGTTCTTTTTTTATGTTTTCTATCTCCATTTGCATGCTTCCTACCTCTGTTGAAGTTCTCATTGAGATCATTGAGCAACCAGTGTTTTGAACTCTGCATCTGGTAGATTGCTTGTCCCCATTTTGTTGAGTTATTTTTCTGAGTTTTGTTGTATTCTTTTAATTGGCACATGTTTCTTTGTCTTCCTATTTTGGCTGCCTCCCTGTGTTTGTTTCTATGTATTAGGCAGGGCTGCTATGTCTCCCAGTCTTAGTAGAGGCCTTATGTAGTAAGAATGCTGTGGGGCTCATGGTGCTCTCTTCCTGGTCACCTAGCTAGGTACTCCAGGTATGTCCCTTGTGTGGGCTGTGTGTGCCCTCTGGTTGTAGTTGAGATTTTGTTGCTGTTTGTATGTTAATGGGAGAGATTGACCCTCAGGCTGATTGTTTATGAAGACTGGCTGTGACTGCAGTGGAGTTGCTGTTGCGTAGGGGCTGACCCTACAGAGCTGCATTCGCTTTAGCAGCGCTCTGGTGCCTGCCCAGTCTGCCGTTTGGGTGGTTATGCCTGGAGGCAGCCGGGTGATACTCCAGCTGGGTCCAAAGCTGGCCACTGGGCATGCCAGCATTGGGGCCTCCTGGGAGGGGCCCCACGGTTACCCAAGTTCAGCTACAGCCTGTGCCCTGCTTGGGGCCACTTGGCATGCGCCAGAAAGGAATCTTCAGATGGCTGTCTCCTGTGCTGGGCTTGGAGGTTCCTAGAGAGGCCAGGCCATGAACCAAGGCTGGTTGTGGGTTGTGCCAGGCTTAGGGCTGCTCATCCAGAGTTAGAGGACACTCTGAAGCCAGATTTTGGTTGTCTGGGTTTTGTGAACTTTTGAGAGATTTTAGGAAAGTTCATAGTACGAGAGCCAAAGCAGGCTGTTTATATGGAAAAGCCCTGGAAGAGACTTAGATGGACCTGAAATTTGGGTGAGGTAGAGTCTCAGGTAATCAGTGAGAACAAATGGTTTTAGCCAAGTTGATGGAGACTCAGATAGGGTGGCCGCCTGTGTCTGCACTCCAGGAGGGCAAAGGGCTCAAGAAAGAAACAATGACTTCCACCAGCTCCTCTGTCCAAGAGAAAGCTGTTCCTCCAGCCCTTGTCCTAAATCCAGACCACTCAGTTCCTCCCTGTATGTCTCTGGTGATTTTTGAGCAGGTGCTCCAGTGCTGAAGCTCAGAATCAGTGAGTCCATCAGTGAGTAAGTTTATTGCCTGAGACTGCAGCTGCCCTTGTCTCACTTAACAACTATCTCCACCGGTTTCCACAGCCAGAAGCCTGGGGACTTGTCTTCGTGATGCTGGAATCCTGGGCTGGGGAGCCTGGTGTGGGGCTGGGACCCCTTGCTCCTCCAGGAGGACTTCAGCCGAGATATCCTTCCCAAATTTTAACTACCACATGGGTGTGGGACCAGCCTGTTCCATGTCTGCTCCTCCTACCAGTCTCAAGATGGCTTTATCTGTATGTCCTTAGTTATAGGGCTTCAGTTCAGCTAGATTTCAGACGGTTCTCAATGATGGTTGTTCTGCAGTTTAGTTGCAATTTTGATATGGTCATGAGAGGAGGTAAGCACAGCATTTACCTACTCTGCCATCTTGACTGGATCTCCATTTTTTTTGGTTGTTTTTTGAGTGCTTTCTTGGTTCTATCTCAACAAGATGTTCCAACCTCATAACCTCATCTTGTACTTTACTTACCTTGCCCCAGCCCTGGAACTGAATATTTTCCCAAGGAATCCAATTTTTTTTTTTTTTTAAAGAGGGGAATGTTATTTAGGAGTCAAGATATAGATATATACTGGGTGTATTCACTTTTATTGGGATAGTGCTGCTCCCGGGCCCTCTTGGTGAGCAGAACTAGGGAATGAAAGGATGCACTTGCGTGCACACACACACACACACACACCACGATTTATATTTATTTCTCTGTCTATATCTCCTTAACATGTTATTCTATCATTGGAAAAGGATGTAATAGGAGAGATGCTGCCACTAGGTTTGGGATCCTGAGAGTTTGGTTCTTTCCTGGTTTTTGTTTATTTATTGGTTGGTTGGTGTATTAGTTTGCTAGGACTATCATACCAAAATACCCCAAATTGGGTGGCTTAAACAACATAAATTTATTTTCTCACAGTTATGGAGCCTAGAAGTCTGAGAACAAGGTGTTAGCTGGGTTGGTTTCCCCTGAGACTTCTTTCCTTGGATTGTAGATGGGTTGTCTTCTCCCTATGTTCTCACATGGTCTTCTCTTGGTCTGTGTGTTATGTCCTAACCTCCTCTTCTTATAAAGACACCAGTTATACCAGAATAGGACCCATTCACATGACCTCATTTTAACTTCACTACCTCTTTAAAGGCCTAGTCTCTAAATACAGTCACATTCTCAGGTACTGAAGGTTAGAACTTCAACATATGAGTTGGGGTGGGGATGGGAGTGGATAAAACTCAGCCAGTAACAGTTGATTTACCTGAAAAATCAACATGCAATTTGGCAAATCAAGAGACATCAGGTTTAAGCAAAACTAATAAATAATCATCTAGATTTTTAAAAGAAACAAGTAAGATCATAATTCCCTCCCCTTTAGTGGGGAATTTATTGGGGAACCCCAGTCTAAATTGTGCAATGGGCCAACTCTGCCTTCAGTTCATGACCTCCTTCACTTCTAGGCCATTCCCATAGGCCTGTGGAGGTCTAGTTTTCATAATACCTATAATACAGTTATATTCAATTTATTTTAATTTCCTGAAAAATGTCCTTTTAGAATTTTTTTAATTTATTAAAAATTCATTATTTAAAATTGACCCTCAAGGTAAATGAAAACAATATTCAGAAATTTCTACTTCTCAAAAATTTTATTCTTCATTCCACAGTATTGTCATTTTTTTAACATCTAATCTGGATGGGAACAGAAACAAATTTCTTCTTCATTTATTTTCATCTCATTTTTTTTCCAAATTAGTATTCATTATGCTGAAACTTGCCAGCAACATGGAATGTTATTTTTAGAAAAAAATAATTTCATTTATAAAGAATTTTAACCTTGATTTTATGGATAACCAGATATTTTTTCCTTTTATTCCTAGTCTCACTTTTCTCCTTCATGTGGCACAATGTTTGAAAAAGACCAGACAATATTCCTTTCCACTTTGGTTTCAGTTTTCTAATTATGCAGCATTTGGGGTAGAGAATGTTATATAAGGTCACTGAAGAGGCTTATTGTCTTAAGGTGTCACCATGCTCACTTGCATTTTATTTTATTTATTTTATTTTTTTGAAGAAGTGAAACTATCTCTATTTGCAGATGATATGTTTTTTTAATTCTCACTTCGTTTTATGCTAGATAATATAAGTGTGTTATTTGATCTCCCTGTGGTTAAAGGTAACTTATGTTTGTCCTGAGGAATTTCCAC
Organism: Rhinolophus sinicus; assembly: GCF_057876585.1. Taxonomy (NCBI): domain Eukaryota; kingdom Metazoa; phylum Chordata; class Mammalia; order Chiroptera; family Rhinolophidae; genus Rhinolophus; species Rhinolophus sinicus. The sequence goes on along the minus strand of NC_142507.1, from coordinate 21,561,884 downwards.
CATATTTCTCTGCATAGGCTTGGTTGAACAAGCTCAGGGAGTGGCAGTGTGCAGTGTAGTCACTCAGGCTTCCACTGGGACATGTGGGGCAAGACTCTTGATCTCAAAGAGATTCAGTTTGCTCTGCTATAAAAGGGGAGTAATAACCACTGTCAATGCACTTAACACACATCAAATATTCAACGATAAATTAGTGTTGAATAAATGTGAGAATTACCAAAAAAAAATAATTTGTGAATATACTTTAGCACATTGCCTAAAGGATATAAAACCTTCAAAAATGCTTATTAGCCCAGGAGAAGAACCAAGAGAAAAGGCAGCAGGAAAAGAGAAATAAGTAGTGTTTTATTATTCCTATTTATAGATATATAGAATGAATGATTAAGTAATGGGTGTAAGAAATTAAGTTAAAAATTAGAGGAACTATAATCCATTTCCTTTGGACAAACCATCCCATATATTTATACTGATATGGTAAATTACAGAAACCATCATACTTTCCTTTTACTACATTTTGCGCACTGGACTAAAACCCAGTCTTCAAGGCCTTCATCTTGGAGATGCATTTGCAGTTCCTCCTGAACCTCAGTGAGTCCCTGCCATCCCAGTAAGAAGCAGTTTCGGGGGAAGCAGTTTCGGGTGACACACTCACCTGGGATGGCCAGCGTGTGCCTTCCTTCGTGAATACAAAATAAAAATGCACTGTATTTTCTTCCCAGGTATTGTTCTCTTTCCCTTCACCAGCTCCTCAAATCTGAGTTATGTTGAGAGTTTTAGAAAGATTTTGAAAGGTCAAAAACAAAATAGTTCCTGTTTCTCTACCCAAACAAAGCTTTCCTTGCATTTCCCTGAATTTTCTTCTTCCTCTTCTGCCTCTTCTCCTTCTCTTTTCATATTATCTATTGAGAATTTCTCATGAGCTCAATTCTTCTTGGGTACTGTCTCATTTAATCTTCACACAAGACATACGAAAACTTGCTCTTTCCATTTTAAAAACCAGAAATGAAGTTTAGTGAATTCAATAACATTCCCAAGTTTGAGTTCTGGCTGAGGGATAGCTGAGCCCCTGTCCCTGCCAGATGTGACCACTCAGACACAGATCAACAGTCTCCATCCCGCCTTCACCTCCCACTTCCCAACTCCCACCATCAAATTCCAACTCCTCAATCCTGAAGACCCAGCACAAAGGCGGTAATTCCCTAAATCATCTTTGTGTCATTCTTCCTCTAATGTGGTCAGTGACTCCACTAGTCATTAAATGAAGTTGCAATTCCTTACCTGGGTATTTCAGACCACACAATCTGGCCTCAACCCATTGTGGGGACAGAGCCCCAGAGAGCAGTTTCCAGGCTCTCGGCCTCACGTAGAAAGGTGCTGGCTCAGGTAGTAAATGGCCATCAACTGTGGCTAGTTGACCATCAGCTGTAACCAGTGAGCCATTGGCCACTAACAAAACTGCCACGGCTGCGTTAGGGAGTCGAGGAGAGTCGTCGGTCGGTTGGCAGAAAAGCAGACAGCAGGTCGCACGTCGTGTGAATCCAGCCTCCAGTGAGACTATAGTGGTGTGACTCCCCTACCTATGGCTCCGTGGGTGTTCCTTTTTGTCCTAGCCACATTCTGCATTCTTGTGTGGGGAGTGGGAGCTGAGACCCCGTAGCCTGCCCCGCACGACACATGGCGCAGCAAGCAGGGTGTGGTGTCCACCGAAACTCTCCGGAATGTACTGGAGCAGTTTATACATATAAAAGCTCAGTTTCGTAAGCAGGGTACGGTGCCGGCCAAAACCTACCAAAGCATGGTGGAGTGGTTTGTGCGTATGAACACTCAGTCTCAGGAAAACCAGATGGAGCAGCTGCCGGACAGCTGGACCCCGTGGAGGGGTGTAAAGACATGGACGGTTCTCCAACCAGCGTAAGATGGAGAAAGCGAAGATCTTTGCGGCCCTGTGGGCTGGGAAGTTCTTGCTGAGGCAGCCCGAATGCGGAACTTGTCCCAGGAGGAAAGGCTTGCTGAGTCCTCCGTGGCAGCTGAGGGTGAGGTCAAGGTCGTCCCTCACCCCCAGGACAGCCCTGGTGAATGACTATGGACTATGGGGAATTGCCTTCCATCCCTCATTTAATGGACTGCTTGACTGTTTGCTTGGGAACATACCACCATGTAGTAGAACTGGCGGATGTTTGCTTTTGTGTCTTGACTGGCTGCCATCAAGAATATGTAAGCACCTTGACTGTGAGTTGCTGTTGTTCCAGCAGGGTACCCTGAGAGGCTCAGAGAGAGTGGCAGTGCCCTGAGAGCCCTGGCTGAGCCCAGGAAGTCTGGCCGTGCCCAGAGAGAGTGGCAGTGCCCTGAGAGGCCCTGCCCTGGCTGTGCCCGGGGAGAGTGGTGGTACCCTAAGAAGCCCAGGAAGTCTGCCCGTGCCCAGAAGGACTGGTGGTACCCTGAGAACCCCTGGCTGTGTCCAGAGAGCCTGGCTGTGTCCAGGATATTGCATTCACCTCCAGGCTCCTCGCACAGGGTCCCTCGCTGAAAATGCTTGTCGCGTAGATTGTGAGGCGAGACCCTGTAGGGGTGGAGTGTGGGGAAAGAGCCAGGAGTGCAGTTTCCAGGCTCTCGCCCTCATGTGGAAAGGTGCTGGCTCAGGTAGTAAATGGCCATCAACTGTGATTGGATGGCCATCAGCTGTGGCTAGTTGGCCGTCAGCTGTAACCAGTGAGCCATTGCCCACTAATATAACTGCTGTGGCTACGCTAGCAGGAAAAATGGGGGCTAGCAAGAAGATGGTGGCTGAGCTAGCAAGCAGCGGAGTGTGGATTGCGGATTGCAGCTAGCAAATGGGGAGTCGGTCGTTTGGCAGAAAAGCGGACAGCAGGTCGCACGTCGTGTGAATCCAGCCTCCAGTGAGACTATAGTGGTATGACTCCCCTACCGATGGCTCCGTGGGTGTTCCTTTTTGGCCTCACCGTATCCTGTGTTCTTATGTAGGGAGCAGGACTAGAGAGCCCGCATGACACCCCACATGACACCCATCTTGTCTTCTTTATTTTCTAATCTTCTCATAACCCCTCCCCATGGCTGACCCATTTTCAAAACTTCTTCCCCAGGTATTTCTCTTTCTCGCTCTTTCTACACACACTCACACTCACACACACCTTGTCGTGCGGGAGACCCTTCTCGCTGCGCCATTTGTCATGCAGGGCGGCATGCGGGGTCTCTGCTCCCCCTCCCCACACAAGAATGCAGGATATGGTGAGGCCAAAAAGGAACACCCACGGAGCCATAGGCAGGGGAGTCATACCACTATATTCTCTCTGGCGGCACTATACTCTCACTGGAGGCTGGATCCACACTGTCCGCAAACCGCCATCCGCACTTGCCAGCCCAGCCGCCATCTTCTTGCTAGCCCCATTCTTTTCTCTTCTCTTCTCCTAGCATAGCCACAGCAGTTATATTAGCGGCTAATTGGCTAACTGGCTACAGCTGACGGCCAATCAGCCACAGCTGACAGCCATCTACTACCCGAGCCAGCACTCCTCCACGTGAGGCCGAGAGCCTGTAAACTACTTTCTAGGGCTCTGTCCCCACACACCTGTACATAGATACATGACTGCATGTACACAAACCTGTAAACACACATGCAAAACACCACATACATACCCTTGCATAGCTATACCCCTTGTGGGGGCAGAGCCCCAGAAAGTAGTTTACAGGCTCTTGGCCTCACGTGGAGGGGTGCTGGCTCGGGTAGTAGATGGCCATCAGCTGGGGCTGGTTGGCCGTCAGCTGTAGCCATTGAGCCATTAGCCACTAATATAACTGCTGCGGCTACGAAGGAGAGCCGAGGAGAGTGGAGGAGAGTGAAAGAGAGTCGTCGGTGGGTTGCAGACAAAACGGACAGCAGGTCGCACGTCCAGTGAACCCAGCCTCCAGTGAGACCGTAGTGGTATGACTCCCCTACCTATGGCTCCGTGGGTGTTCCTTTTTGGCCTCACCATATCCTGCGTTCTTGTATGGGGAGCGGGAGCAGAGACCCCGCAGGCCTCCCTGCACGACACCCCTGCATAAACACACACATCCTTGCACAGCCACATTCCTGCATAAACACAACACACTCCCACATACACATCTTTACCCACACACTCCCCTGAGTACAAACACGCATTCTACACACAAATGTTTTTACACATACTCACACCCTGCACACACATGTATACATACACATACCCCTACACACCTACAAATACCATTCCTATACACAAACCCTTAAATATATAACACACGTACCTACACACACATACACACCCTATACACACATGCACAACCAGGCCGATATCTGAATATGGATGAAAAATGGAAGAAACTAGGGCTGTATTTTATCATTTAATAATTCCAATGATGAGACTGAGAGAAATTGTCTTTCTTTGTTAAATTTTTGTTTTTAAATAATGTGATTTGTCAATAAATGTATACTGAGAGGAGAAAGATCATTTGAGGTAATGTAATTCAGAAGTTTTGTGCAGAGACATTTAAGGCAACCTAAATAAGACAGTGTAAATAATTGCAATTTACAGAAGAGGAGGAAGAAGACACCTTTGTGCCTTCATTTTGTGTATCTTTGTTTTGCTTTTTAAAGGATTATGGAGCTGAGAGCATGGAATTTCTTTTGCTTCATCAGAATGAGAAAGTTGCTATCCCTTTTTATGTGAAGCTGCTGTTCTTATTCTTATTATTTGATTACCCGTGAGTTGTTGCAATACATCACTTTTGTGTGGCTGAAGGCTAAAGTGTTTTTTTTCCAGTTGAGCAAGTGTATCCTAGCTTTGCAAAAACAATGATAAAACAGAGAGATTCGATCAAGAGATGTCTTCCTCATACAATTTATTAGCAACAACTTAAGAAGGGAGAACAACTAGAATTTGGGGAGTTCAGATATTAGGCTTGACTTGTTGCTTATATGATCTGAGCTGTCGTCACCTACATGTCTAAGTTAAATTTCTTTCACTTCAAAAAGAATTATAGCAGATACCATTGTATTAGGACAAATATAGCTTGCTATCCTCAAATCTATGTGTTTAATATTTATGAGGAGAAAAGTACCATGCACAATAAAACCATTTCCGAAGTGTCAAGTTTTATAGTGAGTCATGGGTCTGTCTAACCAGATAAATGTAACAGGACATCCTGTAGTCACCGTGCAGTTTTTCCAATGCTTCTAATTGTTTCTTCTTTCTCTTTTTTGGGCTTTGCATGAGATGCAAAGGCAATCAAATTGTAACCAAATACTAAAACATGCTATAATTATAGTTGCAATTGTGTACAAAAAGAAAGAGAATTTGAAAGACATTATTGGAGGGGACTGTATCTAATAACATCCTTGCAAAATAGATTTCTATTTTAGAGCACAAATCCGCTTTCTATTGAGTTTTTTTCTTCTACACTCTCCTCTCCCCTCATTCTTACCCTTGCCATGTGCTTGGTTTTGGCTGTTATTTTTTGCTTTTACTGGGAAATAAGGAACATCTCTGGAAGGCTACAGGATGTACATTTTTGTTTTGGTGACATGCTATTTCATACCCAGGTCCCATATCTACTTTGAAATGATTTTATATTTCTTCCCAAAAGATTGGTGAAAGAAGTATCAGGTGAAGTAGACAGCAGCACACTGTTCCACTAGTTAAATTGTTGAGGATTCATGGAAGTACAACAAAAGTCAGTGAACCTGTATAAAAAGGATGAACAATAAGAAACTCATAAATTATTATTTAGGTTTTACTGAAAGAATATAATTCATGATTTCCTTAGCTAATAATAATGACAATGACCTATAGTAAACATTAACAAATTAAGTTGTGTTTGGTTTTCACAAATGTCCTCAAATTTCTTAAGCATTGTATATCACACCAAGAAGTTATAATCCAACTCAAGTTAAATCAGAACTCGTTATAACCCAAAGGATAAACATGTAACCAACTGAACTTGGGCAAACATTCAACTGTAGTTATTAATATATTTACACAAAGGCAATGCATGACTTTGCTAATTATTCTTTCATGGCGTGTACTGGCAGTGTTGTACTGGGCAAGTTACGTTAGCCTCTCTAAGCTTTACTTCCCTCATCTGCAACGTAGGGACCAACAGTACCTACAGCAAATCATGGTTTAGAGAAGTAAATAAAACAACATAAAGCAAGTACACAATGAAAACGAAGCAAATGTGTGTGCGGGGGGACGGGATGGAACGATCACAAGCTCAGGAAAACGTCTGTGTTCCCGCCTTGAACCACCGATTTACTAGTTTAATATCAGACAAGGATTTTCTCTTTTCTGTCCCTCAATTTCCTTATAGTGAGATGAAACAAGAATAAGTATGTGAAGCCCCCAGTCCACTCTCCTGTCTTGCCTGGCTCTCTGATTCTTTAGCTCTGACATTAAAGTGAAAATAAATAAATAAATAAATAAATAAATAAATAAATAAATAAAAATAAAAATAAAAACAGAGGATTTTTATTGGGGAGAGAAAATAAGTAGTGCCATTACCATATAGAGATGATTTCATCTATATATGAAGAATATCTAAGAAGTCTTAAAGTCTGTAAGAAGAATGGCAGTATTCCCCAAGATAGATCATAGTTTTGTACATATGATGCATATATTAAAAATAGATGATATCTAAGAGGTTTTGTGTAGCAAATGTGAAAAAATCAAGTACAGAAAGAGTCAATTATAGTTATAGTTTTCATTTGTGTTTTATCATTAACCCTATAGCTAGTTTATTAACCAATTCAACATCATTTATGTTAGCTAGGCCACTGTTTCTGGATTAGTGCAGTTCAGGTATATAAGATTATATATAAATTCATGGGAAAACTGGAAACAGAATCCAGTTTTTAGAAAGCTCATCACATCTTTGAATTTCCCTACTACTCGACAGAAGTTCTCTGACAATGACTGTCTTGGATGGTAGGCAAATCCATCCTAAATCCTGCAGCTGCTTCCAGTAGGGCCTTTGGGGGTGGAGGTGGGGGTGGGAGTAGAGGCAGTATTTCTCATTCCTGTTTCCTGATTTGTGTCACACACATGTCATAACACAGGCCATACATATACATATGTGTGTGTGTTTTGTATGTATTTTATACACATACACATATACAAGTACAGCCTCTTCAGCTTCATTTAAGAAATTGTCCCAAAATTGGATTTTGTATTTCTCAATCTGTGTTTAGCCTGAGGTATTTGATTACTATAGCTTTGTTATTAGTTCTCAGTCAATTCCTGAGCCCATTTCTTCGGGACCTCTTTCTCTTAGGGTTAAACCAGGTCCTGCCAGAAGAATAAGTAAAAATGGACAAATGATCTCTCATGGCTATTTGCACTCTGTCAGGAAGGTGCCTTTTTCAGCTATGCACTTTAGCAGTATTCTGAATTTTCAGCTTCAGATCTCAAAATGTTCACAAAGGAACTTTAGAAGATTTAGTGTTGGGTTCTAGTCACTGTAAGGTTTTCTTCTTTTCAATTTAACAGAAGTGTCTAGTTGGACTGGTTTATAAAAGTCCGTAATAGTTGGTGAAGGTTTAAGCTCCTTAATACTAACAATCTTCTTACCTATTCTTTTGTATGCAGGTGCAAACGATTTTTCTTGTTGAAATGAAAAGCTGCTTCTGATTGGCATAAGCAAAATTGTTGCTTTACACTGTTCAATTAATTGCTCCAGGTTACAATGAATTCTTTTCTTAGATAAAACACCCTGAACTGATAATGAAAGTGTTCAGAGTCAATGTTAATGTTAGAAGCATAGCATCTGAAACATGGAAGTTAGTATAGATGCCATGCAGATCGACCTCTAAGTTTAAAAATGAGGAAACCAAGGTTTCAGGGTTAATAAATGGTGGGGCTAGGGTTGAAGCTGAGATCTTATAATTCCTATATAATGTTCTTTCTACCAGAGAAAGGTGGTTTTTATTGCCAGCTGACATCCCAGAGAACTTAAGCTTTATTCATACATAAAAGCATAAAATTATTTTGCTTATAAAATTAATGGTAATACACTGAAAAATGAAGTCATCTAACAAACACTCATTGAGCATCTTCCTGTGCCTGGCAGTGGGCTGGGCACAGGAATATAAAGGTGAGTAAACCACTGTCCTCGACATAAAGAAGCTCTGGGTCCTCCTGGACCTGCCAGTGGAACCCTGACTTGGGATATGGCCGTCTGTCATCTGCATGTGAGGCAGAGAATGGACTGATGAGGTGGGCCATCCTTAAACAATGGCAGAGAGGTCAATGGGATGTACCCTGGTTCTGCCTCAGAAGAGTTGAATTCCAGCTCCCCACTTACTAGTTATGTGACCCCAAGCAAGTCTCTTAGTTTCTCTTTATCACACTTCTGTCATCTGTAGAATGAGGGCCAGAGTAGCCATGTCAGTGGGGTTTTCAGGGTTAACTGACACAATACATGTAATGTACTTTGAACAACACCTAGCACTCAATAAATTGTTGAAAAACAGGGGTGGAAATCACATCTACCCTCTCTACCTCAAAGATTTTTTGTAAGAGTAAATGAATTAATGCATTCTAAAATAACTTTAAAAATATTATTATATTTATTTTACCACAATATTATCACAGCTACCATCTTACTTCTTGTTTCTTGCCAGCTCAAGCACTCCAACTGCTTAAAGAAAATCCATCTGTGTGGCCCCAATCACCCTCCAAAAAACACAAAGACCAGAGTAAGAGGTAGGATATAATTTTCATGTAGCAAAAAATATATATTTTCCTAGGGCTACCACAAACTGGTAGCTTAAACAACAGAAATTTAGTGTCTCCTAGTTCTGGAGGCCAGAAGTCCAAGATCAAAGTATTAGTAGCGTCAGTTCCTTCTGAGGTTATGAGGAAGAATCTGTTCCCTGCCTCTCTCCTAGTTTCTGGTGGCTTCCTAGCAAAATTTGGCATTCCTTGGCTTATAGATGCATCACTCTGATCTCTGCCTTTCTCTTTATACAGCATTCTCCCTGTGTGCAGGCAAGTCTATCTGTGTCCAAATTTTCATTTTTTTTTATAAGGACAGGGTCATATTGAATTAGGGCCCACTCTATATGACCTCTCTTAACTGTGTCATCTGCAGAGATTCTGTTTCCAAATAGGGTTACATCCACAGGTACTGGAGATTAGGACTTCAGCATCTTTTGGGAGGACAAAATTCAACCCATAACAATGACTAATAGTAGGTTTACCCCATAAAGCAAAGCAAAATGTTGCTTCTATGGGTTCCAGCACAGTAGTAGCCTTTTATACCATACTAACTCTTCGATTGGCAGACCCAGTTTTCTCACTCAGTTCCTGCTGCTTATGTGCACTGTGCTTAGTACTTAGAGTAACAACAACAAACAAAAAGCAAAATAAAAGGAACAGGCCTGGTTCTACCTTCAGGAGGTCACCATCTGGTGTAGGAGCTCTATGTAGATAAATAACAATACTAAAATAAAGGTATAAAGTGACAAGCGTCAACAGGAACTAGAGGTAACTTTCCATACAATTTCAAGGGAGTAACAAGGCTTGTTTGATAAGGTGGAATTTGAACCGGTCCTTGAAGATGGATAAGAATTGGCCACATGAAGATGGAGGGAAAGAGGGCATGTGAAAATGAAGACATAAAGCTATCTGTCAGGGTGTCCTAAGCCACATAAAAATATTCTCAATATTCTGTGTATTCAAAGTATTAGTTGGCCTTCTGTTCCTCCTTCCACCTCTTCTCCCACCTCATGCCATCACTCCTTTATGCATAGGTTAGGAAAACTGGGTCACGTTACTGCTTTCACAGTACTTGTGTGAGCTAGATATGACTTACTCTATAGATGGCCAAACAGGGTCAAATTGAGTATAATTTACCCAGTAATCACAGAAGAGCCTCTTCTAATATTCTTGGGTCATGTAAATGAGCAATTCACGTTCAAAATCTTACTAGTTCAGTCAAAACTCCCCCATTGGGTAGTAAGGTAAATAAATATATAGTCTTAAATTCTAACTTTATTAATGTGACTTTTTTCTCTTGTAATTTTGAATCCAACATGTAGTTAGATCTGAGGAATCCCTAAATAAACCAAATATTATATCTCATAGGCAGTTGTATTTTTAGGACAGCAGAATTATCAGAGCTTAACAATAACTAATCAAAATAAACAGGACTTCCGAGGAACAGCACACATAAACTATTTAGATCAACAGAAAGACACACCCAGAGTCGAAAAAAACCATAAACCTACCCTGGAATGACTTCTACCTTTAGAGGATGGTTAAGATTGCACTGAGTGACTTATAAGAACACTCTGCATTTTTTGGACTTTTCTGGAGGTGGAGGTAAGAATGAAAAATGACTACCACGAAGCCATTGAGGTCTCCCCTAACACTTTGACTGGACACAAGATGTCATTAGCTTGTTGGTCTGAATGCTCTGTGAAGACAGGCAAAATGAGGTTCATACTAAAGCACACCAACATTTCTTCACATATACTTAGAATCCATACATTCCTCTGAAATACTTCTGGTCTTATAGCAATGGTAGCCATGTATGTATAAGAAGTGGTAATAACCAAATAATGTTATCAAGCTGGCTCTACAGAGAACTGGAGGGATTCAGCTGATGCCTCCTACCAGGGCAAAACACAGAAGTAGCATGTGAGGCTAAATTCTTTCAAAGGCAATGTCGGCTGAGAAACAACATCCAAGATGGTGACCAAACTAAACATACACATACATACATAAAAATGATACAACATTGGTCAATGCAGATAAAGAATGTTACCAGAATATAAAATCATTATCAGCTATGCATAAACATCCTCATCTGCCTATGTCTTCACCCCCCAGCTATTCCCAAAGTGCTTTTTTGGAATTGAATTCAGCACGCCCTCTTGCTTCTGGCCCATAGGAGGTACTCAGTGAATGGAAACACGGGTTGACCAAAGGAGTTGGTAGACAAATGAGAGGTGATGGCATTAACCACAACTGACAGGGCCTCTGACAGTTCATCATGAAAGGTTATGATGGACAATTCTGTCAACACAGTGATATAAAGCTTTGGGAAAGAAACTGAGTTTGTTTTCATACTGGGAAAGCAGTGCAGACATCTATGTATGTGCATCACTTTTATGCTCACGATTTTAATTATTTTGCTGTCATGTCTATGACAGGGCCCGAGGCAGCAGCACAGTCTCAGGGGACTCTGCCACCATGCCCAGCTAGCACCATACAGCAGCAGGAGGTCTCCAGTAACATGAGCAGCTGTGTTTTCTCTTTGATAGCTGGTCCCAAGTGCATCTCTCTGCACACTCATCACCTGGGCCTATGAGCTTGGACACACACACTTTAGTATCTTCCTGGGGATCCATGGCAGCATAACTGTGCAACATGGAGCCTCTGAGACTGGCTTCAACTCAAAGTCCCCAAACCAATTTGACCATGAAAACTTTTCCCATGTAGCAGCTATTAATATTTAGTAAACATTTTGAGAAATTTTGCTTTGTGGTGATTTGTGCGTAAATAATATTCTATGAAAATTAGTAACATTTTTCTGTAGCCTGAGAATTTTTATGCTTTCCCTTTTTTTATTTATTAATTCCCTGGTATCTATAACCATTTGTGCTAAAATCATTCCTTTTGGCTGGCAACACAGGTTTGATTTTTTTAATACTTACCACTTTACCCACACATACGCATATGTACATGCCACTCTCTTAACCATGGAGGTCCTGAGTGGTGGGGCCCTGGGTGAGATTTCCAGGCATGGGATGGAGGAACCCACTGTGAGAGAAGAAATGAGCCTCTGGCATGTGCAGTGGAGAAGAGATGGAGGGGGAATGGATGGAAAGGGGACAGCCTTGTCTCTAAGAAGGGGAAGAACCTCTGCTAAGGTCAGACCCAGGCTCTAAGATGGAAGAAGCAAGTGAGCCTGGCTGGAGGTCTCTACCCACAGCTCTGGGACCAGAATCCAGTCCACTGGGCCAGCCTTTATCCCAGACACACTCACGGTCCCATGGCACCTAAACACCTCAGGCAGCCTTTGCTTTCTGGAAGGTGAGGAAGAGGACAGCTGAAAAAAAGATGGAGTAAAAAAAACATACCGGGAGAGCCTGGAAGCGCTGCAGGTGAGCTTTCACTGGTCCATACCTCATCTGCTTCCGTGTCTGCAGCCTAGCCCACTTGAGGAGGATGCCTGTCCAGTTCCTGAAAGTGGGGTTGACAGCCTCTGCCCACCCTTTGAGGTGATTAGTAGCACTGCATCTTCCAGAAGGAATTAAGTTATACAGACAACTTTCAAGATCAATGTCTGCAGGAGTCATCCCTGGAGTCCCAGAGCAACAGGCCGTTTGCCCTGGTGAGAGAGATGTCTCTTTCTGAAACGCCTTCCTACGCAGCACCTCCCTCAGGCTCCAGCTCCTGCCTCCAGAGTTCACTGACTTACTTCCCCCAAAGCCCACCTCCCTGCATGATGTCCTGGGCACCACATGACGCCTTGCCCCTCTGCCTTCCTCCAAACTGCCATAGTCTTAATGTACTTCACCTTAGTGATACTCCTGCCAAAAATGCATAACCTGAATCTAATTATGAGGAAATATTATGTAAACCCCAATTGAGGGAATCCTACAAAATAACTCATCTGTACTTAAAAAAGAAAGTCAATGCTGTGAAGCACAAAAAAGACTGAGGGACTCTTCTAAATTAAGGGGAGACTAAGGAGACATGAAAAGTAAATGCAAAGCATGACGTGGGATGTTCTTTTGCTATAAAGTATATATTTGGGACAATTGCTAATATTTGAATATGGTTTGTAGATTAATTAATAGTGTTGTAGTAATGTTAGTTTCATGATAAGGGAATGTCTCTGTTTTTAGAAAATATACACGGAAGTATTTAGGGGTAAAGGGACATCATGTCTGGAAGTTACTCTCAAACAAGTTTATAGATAGATAGAACACAAATATGGTTAAATGTTAACAGTTGGAGAATCTAGCTGAAGGATATCTGGTGACTCTGTGCTATTTTTGGAACTTTTTTCTAAGTCTGATATTATGTCAAAATGAAAAGCTAAATATATGAGGTCCTAGATACCTTCAGAGCAGCTAGAAAACAGATTTGGCACCTCTAGAATTAGAACGGGGGGCAGGGCAGATACTAAGGTCCTGAGGCCAGCTTGATTCGAGGGTCTGGGCATCCTCACTGAAGACCAGAAGGTAGGGAAGGAGGAGGATGTGGCACTGGGGCCTCCTTCCTCAGAAAGGAAACAGAAATGAAGTCATATGCAATTCTCCCTCTTACCTTCTAGACGCTCCCCAGTAGGCCCCAGACCTCCAATCTGACTACATGAGGCAATAGTTTTATGCATAGTTTTACATTGTGGTCTAATTACCATGTAGCACCATTTTGTGTATCACTGAAGGGCAAATTAACTTTGCTATAAATTTGATAAGATTCCAATCCTAATTATGTTATGGGAGTTATTACCGTTATAATTTGGTTCAGTTTTTAACATTTCTTGTTCACGTAGCATGGATGTTCCTTTATAACGTGAAAGATTTGAGAAGGCCCTGGCCTACATTTAGCCCTGTTTTGCTTTCAGGCACTACATGTGTGCTGTTTCTGTGATGCACCGGGCTGAGAAGCCCCAACTTTGTAGAAGGTGTTGCAAACTAAGGGGACAAGCTTTAGCTTTGATGTCAGTCAGTCAGACAGAAAGGGGCTCAAATCCAGCGGGAGCCACTTCAGCAAGGTGAATTTGAGCAAGTCCCCTACCTCTTTGGAGGTCACTTTCATGTCTATCAAATGTAGAAAATAAAACCTGGTTGGTGTGAGGGTTGACTGGAGGCTTTAACATAACACAACCTGTCCAGTTTCTAGGAGGTGGTTCTGACAGAAAGCTTCAGAAACCAGCCTCTTCCCAAGGAACTCTGGATGAACCAACACTCTTGCTTCCCTCTGTGAAACACCACTCAATCCCTCCAGCAAAATGAACCCTCTCCTCTTGGCAACACTTACATACTTTTCCAAAAGCCAGTGGTTTTCATGTCAATTTGTGCCTGCTACTACAAATAGGCACTTTAATTAAATAGAAATTTAAAAAATATGAGTGAAGATGGTATTGCTATGTAAACTAAGTTGAATATTTGAAAACAGTCATAGGTAAATAATGGTAAAAGCAAATAATCCTGCTGCATTAGGTGTGGGTAAAGTAGCTGAGAAGGTAAGAGACGGAGTGAAAGACACGGCTTTGCAGGCCTTTCTTCTGCTTCCACAAAGGTATAATCAGAAATCAGAGACGAGTTTTCAGGGGTGTCTTTTAGGTAAGAAAGGTGACACGGAAACACCAAGCAGGGGTCTCATACTCAGAGGAAACACCCTCCATTACACAAGAGATTGGCAGTAATTGAATATACTTCAGGTTACAGTACAAGTAAAATGTCTAAAGCACATTTATATCATTTTTATGATTTCTCCCACTTTAAACAACGGTTTTGATTCATCAGGCCCAAATGTGTCAGATGACAGTCCTTCTAGTGTATTTTATTGGAATGCTGGTGATGGGTAGAAACCCATTTGTTTGGCAAACATGTCCCATATTCTCCCAGGATGTTTGGTTGGGATGCTTTCATAGTGGCTCCCAATCCTGGCTGTTTATTGGAACCACACAGGGACCTTTAAAGCTTCTGATTATTGGGTCCCCTTTTCTCCCACCCCACCAACTTTGATTTAAGTATCTGGGTAGGACCTGGGCAGGTGAGTCTCATGTGCCACTGCTCTGTATTATGTGCTACTTGGTCCTCAGAAACTAGGTTTCCAGCCATGTTTGTAAGAGTCAGATGGAGAGTCTTCGCCTCCACTCTTCCCCTTCCTGCAAGGCCAACCAGGAGGCTCGTGCAGACAATCCAAAAGAGTCCCTGCGTTGGACTGAGGAGTCTGAAACCCGGAAGGGCAGCTCCCAGAAGAGTGGAAGGGGCACCAGGGACAGTCCATAGCTTAGCAGTAGGATGGGCTGCAGATCAGACGGCAGGGTGGATAGGCTGGTGTGAAAGTGTGCACCAGGAGTGACCAGTCTCGGCTGCCCGTGCCATGGTCAGGTGTGTGATGATGAAAGCCTGTGTTGAAGGAGAATTTCCTTGAGGTCAGAGATTTCATGTCTCTTCCAGTGAATGATGGTATGTTCTTATCACAGTCAATTCTTGTTATTTGCTGTAGTTATGATCTATAAAGTTACCACAAACAATGAATTAGCTAACATCGAAACATTGTTCCTGGGACAAATACAGGGTTGGGTTGCTGTGAGTCTCTCTGGCCACCGTATTTTCATCAATTGATTTATAGATGACCTTGTTTTATGTGTGAATCTGCTGAAAGACACCTTATTTAATACATATTGTTGACTCACTAACATTGAACTCACAGCCAACAGCATCATAACTCACACCTGAACGAAGCTTCTCTAACACACGTATTTCCTCCACAAGACACATCAAAGCCTTCTTGTGCTTAGGACACTAGACAGCACTTCAGCACTACACTTGAGGGTAGTGAAACAGTGAAATCACAAACAAAAAGCACAGAAATGAAAAAACATGGCACTACACAGACCACACAAAAGATGCATGTTTATAGTATAAGAGCTAAAACAAGAAGGCAGGGCATCGCCTTGTTTGACGTTGGCTGGGAGTGTGAACGCAGAGAGATTCAAATTTTCACTGCTGTGCTCACGTCCACAAATGACTATGAAGTGCTGTGAGTACTGGTTTTGGGGTTACAGACACATTTTAGTGAGTAGGTAAATTTGCAAATGTGGAATCTGAATCTGAAAAAACTAAGAATGGATTGTCTGTAGTTGAAGCCATTTTCATTCCTCACTCCTTCTGTCCTCCTTGCTTACATCCCTCACCTTCTGCAAAGCCTGCTTCCTCTGTCAAGGGGTCTTTGTTGATTTGCAACCTGCCTCTGATCATTCCATTCTGTGCTCAATTCTCAATAGAGAAGATGGTTGAGACAACTCAGTCCATCAATCAAGAACCAATACATCAATGCTAACGAAGTATTTTAAAGCACCTAAGAAGACTTTTGAGAGATACAATGGGAAAAGGGTAAATATAAGAAGCAATGCCTTCCAAAGAGGGATTTACTATTTACCAGTAGTTGAGAGAAAGTTAACATGTGAAACGAAGGCAAACAATGCTAAAAAGTACCTAAGTCTGGTTTAAAATGAATGTTGCCCACTGGAAGCGCTCTGGATAAATTAAGTGACGAACTTAGCTAGGATGCTTTTGTGTGAGGACTTAGAAATGGTGGAGATGAGTGAAAGCCCAGCTCTGCCTGATGATGCTTTGTTCCTCACTCCAGGAGACATTTTACCAAAAACCACAGGTCATTCCAGATGGATTAACCAACGCCAAATATTTTGTTTCCCATTCTTTATTGCCAACATACCTTTAGCAGGATCTTAAGGACTCACTGGTAATAGTAAATATTTAATTTAGGGCCAATGTACTTCAGAGGTCAACCTGATGAAAAGTCCAGGAAATGGGACTCAGGCAGTGAATTACTCCATAGAATCTGTGACAGATTTCACTCACACAATCAACACCTTCCAACAGGCAACCTACTCCCTCCTCTTCAGCAGGAAACTAACCACTACATATCAGTGAACATCATAGGTATAAACTACCTTGCTTTTTACTTTTTTTCATTTAAGGCAGTAGTTTGCAAACCTTCTATTCTCTTACCAGTAACGAATGACTGATTTATGGGATTTTGTTTCAAGGTGGCTGACCTTGCTGCTGGACTGTGGCTGTAGCCTCCTCAGGTGGGGCCACCCTCTTAAGAACATTGTTAATAAAAGCTAATTGGTCTGAAGTGCTTAGCGCTGTATCTGGCACCCAAGAGTCCCTATGTAAGTGTTTGCTATTATTAACACAAAGACCACATCTTCTACAGGGTTCTGTTTATTTCCTTGTAAATTCCACAGTGTAGTGTAATGCTGGGATCCCAGTGAACAGAATCTTGCTTAAAACAAGTGCGCATCCACGGTGCCTGAGACTAATATTATGCCTTGGATTTGTAAGTGTCATTTACTGACTTGGAACACGCACTTGAAGATGCAGTCATTCTTTCAACAAACACTGTGTTTGGCACCTGTCATGTGCCAAACACAGCGAGATGTGGAGATAGTAGGAATAAAAAGCTAGCAACCATTAATGTGTGAGCCCATCCTCCCGGTAACCCTGCGAGGTAGGCATCCATTTCCCCAAGAGGAAATCTAAGTTTTGAGGAACTGAGTAGTTGCCAGGCCATTTAACTCCGGAGCCCCCTGCCTTCCATCAATACTCTGAACACCCCCCCCCACCCCCCCGTGTACACCTTTAAGGAGCGAACTCTACTCATTAAGAACTCAATGAAGCACCAACTCAACACATCTCGTCGTACCTCCAAAGAACTCCAAATGTTGGGGGATCAGAGCACGCCCCCTCTCCTGTCAGGGACACCCCACTTCCTAACACCTTGAGAACTAGGTTGGAAGAGAAGGAAAGAAGAAGCGAGATGTTTCGTCTGTGCCAAGACTCCGGAGGGTCTCACTGGAAGATCCTTCTATCGTCTCTACAGCAGAATGTTGGGCCCGAGGTGGCTCCGCTCACTGGGACGCCAGGTTTCTTTGCCTTCAAAGCTCCGCGCGACGGCCACACCAAAGATCCAAACCTTGGGCAGGGTCCAAACGGTCACTTCCCCGCCCCCTGGGCGCAGTATGCAAATCCGAGCACCAGGAAGTAGCTGGGACCTCTCGGCCGAGCCCAGCGACAGCCAGTTCCTCTCCCGCCGCGCCCGGCCGCCCGCCGCTCGCTCTCGGCCGTGGCGCCTCCGGGACCCACGCGCTGCAGCTTCCAGCTCGTGTCAGGCGGGGCGTCCGTGTCACCCCGGGCCCCTAGCCTGCAGACCCCCGCCGCTCGTCCTCGGTTCCCAGCCCGCAGCCCCACTCTGCGCGAGCCCTGCTGGGCTGCCCCGTCGCGCCCCGGGCTCTGAACTCAAGTCACCGTGGAGCGCCGCCGCCGCCGCCGCCCCCTTCGCCCCGCTACTTTCACCGCGAGCTGGTGAGTCTCAAGCACCAGGAGCGCGGGCTCCAGGGCGGACCAGGCGGGGTCCGCCGCTGTGCCACTGGCCGGAGTCTCGGGCGCGAGGCAGGCCCTGGGCCAGTGGCCGGGGGTCGGCGCGGACCGCGGGAACGTAGGACACGCGCCCCTTCCTGTCCGTCCTGGCGCTCGGCCGGGCGGTGAGGGCACCCAGATGCCTTCAGCCTGTGGGTGACCGGGCAGGGAGGGGCGAGGACGCGGGGGCGGGCCGCTCAGCAGGTGTCTTCTCCAGGGAGCCGCGCCGGGGTGTGGTGGAAAAGCGGGCGCGCGGGCGGGCACACCTCGCGGCCCTCTGGCGCGGACCCGAGGGCCGCATGCTGTCCCCACTCGGCCACTCCCAGAGCGTCACAGGGAAGCCCCTCTCCACGCAGAGTGGGCGCGGCAGGGATTCTGGCCGGGACCCTGGTGGGGACTCCTCGGGTTGCACAATCTGGGCTTCCCGTTGGGCCCTAGGTCCCCAGAGGCGAGGGGTGGGGCTCGGTCGCGGCCCTCTCCCAGACCCGCGGGCAGTTGCCCTCCTCCAGAGCCCCGGCGGCAGCGTGACGTCGAGGGGGTGCGGTGGAGGCTGGTGCGCACCCTCCCGCTGAGCCAGGCGCCTCTCGGCCTGCAGAGCAGCAGTCCCGTGCCTCCGTCCGCCTGGAGGAAGCGAGAGTTATTTTAAGAATTCAGGGGTTGCCTTTCTTTTGCCTTGGGGGAAGGGTGTAAGCGTCACTTCCCACTGTCCTGCGTTATCTGGGCCAACTGTGATGTCTTCTAGATGCTGTACAGCCAGCGTGGTTCTGTGGTCATGTCTCCAACGTGTGTGTGTGTGTGTGTGTGTGTGTGTGTGTGTGTGTGTTACCCCAAAGACTACTTTGCCGTCTCAGAAACCCCGAGTGGAATGGAGGCCTTACAATTTCGTACCTTAGTGTGAACCTGGGCTTGTGATTGAAATACCCTGTTTGGGTTTCCTCATCTTTGGGAGAACCTGTCTACCTCCTGTGCTATTTATTGTAGGTATTTAATGAATGGCGCTGTTATTTATTGAAAATAATTCTGTCCATAAAAAAACAAGGCTCCCTGGTTCTTTGCAATTTGATGATTTTAAACCTAAGACTATCTGTCTGATTTAGCCACCTGTCCTTATTAGTAACTCTGCTTAATAAATATACCAGAGTTTTGCTGTCCCAAAGCAGGGCCCAGGAGTCTGGCTCACCCTAAGACTAGCCAGTAATGATGTCTGACTTGTGATTTATTGGCTGCCCTTAGCTGGCTGTAGGGTCCAGGAAGGCAGGCAACACCTAAAGTAGTGCCACCGGGAGTAGGCACTGACAGAATACTGGCACTTCTTAAGTACTCAAAGTCCTCCCAGTAAGTGAGCTCTGTTGGCAAATGGTGGGATTCAGGTAGTCGCTGGTTTTCACTTGGAGGTAAAGAGGTAAATGTCCTAAGACTTGAACTGTAATTTGATCACAAGAGGCTTTGGGTGATAGGGCCTTTTTAAATGCCCAGTGGGACAACCCTGTTCCTGAGGGAAGGTTAGAAGGCCCCAAAGGGAAGAGAACATAGAAGCCCGGAAACCTGAGGTAGCGTCTGTTCTACCATTTACCAGAGCTATGATTTGGGATAAGTTACTTGGGCCATTTATTTAGCCAACGTTTCCTTCATAGAAGTAATCAGAATTATGTTATGAATTGCCGGTGTGTGTATACTATAGTGAAAGCTCCACGACCACAGCTTTGTCTGTCTTGTCTGAAGTGCTAGCCCCAGTGCCTCTCACACAGTTGAGATTACTTGGAAGAAGGAATGAAGTCTGGCCCTATGCAAGGCAGAAGGAACAGGGCTGGTTCCTAAGGCATTTGAAGCCTACCGGTCCTCTGTCCTGGTTTCTAAAGCGGGGATTTGAGGGACTTTTTGGACTGTTATCTCAGAGCCAGCTCTAAGTGGGGAGCTCCACTCAGGACTGGTTACTCTGCTGTATTATCTGGAGAAGGGGCTTGATTTGGAGTATAAGATAAAGCCTGCAAAAGTAGCTTGGCAACCCAAAAGACCCACTTTATCTTAGAGTCATTGGTGTAGCAAAGATATGTGGAGAATTTGTGATATCCCCTGTATTCTTTTAGTAGAAAAGTAGTCCAGCAGTTTTGCAAATCAATGATTTTCAAAGACTTTTAGTTCCACTATATTTGTATTCAGAAATAAATCACCAAAACATCTGAGATGCGAGTTGGTTCAAATGAATATATGCAATTGTCATTTAAAACTATTAAAATATTTTATCCATAAACAAACCTGGACTAGTTTTAAATCTGTGTAAATAAGAATAAGTGTGCGGACATCCACAGCATGGAATATTGTTACAGTTCCCTCACACTGCTGATATCAATGTCTTCAGGCATAGGTAGTGTTAACATTGAAAGGTCATGGCAATCATTAGTTGGGACATTGATCAATGTCAGTCAGACCTCTCCTTCTTTGGGCTCTTCTTGACAATGATAGTGCTAGCACCTTTGCTTGCTTACCCAGGGCTCTGAAGACTTCCTGAGCTCTGATTTCATTTGAACTTCTCATGGCCCCTCAGGGTAGGCAGAGACAGATATTGAAAAAGAGGTTTGGTGGCATGTTCAAGGTCATAGACCTAGTTAAGTGGCACCATTGGGTGGAGTAGGTATATTTTCTGGCTCCAGCTTTAGAATTTCTTCTTCTTTTCTGACTTTGGACCTGTATTAGGTATTCAAATTACTTAAAAGCAAAGAAATTAATTTACCATTTAATACACATTTTAAAAACAGAGAACCACAAGGTAATTTTCTCCCACCACTTATTAATTGTCTGTACTAAGTGACTAACTGCTCAGGGCAAATGAGTAGATGCACTATCAACTAGGGCACTTACACTGTACTGGGGAGATGGGCTTCTGTGCCCCTCTGTACTACTGCTTGCTACTTGCGGAGGGGGGATCTCTGGTAACTGCCAAGGTAATACGTGTACTGGCTGCTGTCGGAGCAGCCCTAGTGACTGCCTAGGGGGCTATCAGGTGCTTATTGATTAATACAGACCTACCCACCTAATACTTTGCAAAGGGATTCCCTCTAGCCTCTGATGGAAGTGCCTCCCCATGAACTCAGTGAGCCTCCTTATGTGGTTGTTGGATCAGTGAGAGCATCATCCAAGGTGAAAATATAAAGTAAGGAGACGGAACCCACAGGATGCGCATTAAAACATGCACCCCATTTACTAAGCACCTGCTATGAGTAAGATGCGGTTCTAAGCCCACACTCCTACAACAGATAGGCAGTGCCTGCATCTTTTAAGATTGGTAATGAAGAGAAGGACATGGAAGAGTAACCTGGTTTAGGGTTTTTTTTCTTTTGCCTAATTTTCTGATACTTAAAGTGTGAAATGTTCACTTGATTATCATTTCTAAAATTTATTTTGTGTAAGTTCCCATTTGGAAGAGAAGCCCAAGTGTAGAAAATAGTATGGAAATCTGCCAACTGAGGAATTAGTTTTTGGAATAGGCCAGTTGAAAGGCTGGGACCTTCTTTTAAACAGCTTTGGCTTAAGTTAGCTGGAAGGACTCTCTTGTAATTTAGAATAGCAAGTTTAAATTATTACTTGGGATGATGTGTTTAAAAGATTCATTCATGCTGAGAAGTTAGTTGCAGGGGCTTATAATGGCCTTTGTTCCTCATTCGTGGGCATTTTCTGCAGTCTTGTTGTGTACTTAACTTTCCCTTAGTACTGAATAAGCTCTCAACATTCATTATTTGCTACAAAACTATTTCTTGAAAGTTATATTTACAATCAGCATATAGTTTTCATTTGTATAGAACTCTTTCAAAGTGTTGATTATTTAACTGTGCTTTAGAACCCTAAGCTATTTCCAGTCTCCCTTCTCCAGCTCCCCTCTTCAACTCTTTCCCCAACATCTTACAAAGCCTTCAAATCATGAATTGACATGATTGGAGTTGATCTTTTAAGGAAAAAGATGTTTGGTTAGTCTTATGGTAACTCTGTTCATTTTTCATGTTAAGATATATAAATGATGTTCCATAAAATTACACAAATGGGGATGTATTTACAGAATCTAGCTGAATGGGTGTTTCTTAATACTCTAGGCTCTGCTCTTGTTGAACTGTAGAACCCTGGAAAGAAGGCTTCATTCGTGTAGCTCAGAGGGTGTCCTAAGTTTATCTCATTTCCTTTTTATAATTCATACTTCAGATAATGTCAAATATTGCCGGGCCTGCCAGCACTCCCACCTTTCTGTGAGCATCTACAGTCACTCTCACTGCTCTTTATTGACCATAATCCATGCTGGTGTGCTCTTTGCCAATTGGAAGCTCCTTCCCACATCTCCTTCCTCTGTCTATAGGTACATTATCTGGTTGGGATCTGTAACGATTCTTTGGGCCCACTTTTCGATGCTGATGAGAGTACACTGTGAGATTGGAGGGATGGGTCTGGACTCATTCTGACTCCAACTGAGGCAGAGCAATGATGTCTTCTTGGTGTTTGGGCCTTCTGGGCGCCTCCACTGTTCCAGAAATGTTAACCCCCTTGGGGGTCAGGGGAACAGAGAAGCTTATTTCAGAGACATCAGGAGAGGGAGGACCACTTCTGCTTTCCACGGGGAAGCTGTGTCATGGAGAGCAGAAAAGTACCAGGAGGCCTGAGAGAGGAGGCCCCAGGGAGGAGGAGGCAGGCAAGGAAGTGATACTTCCTCCTGCTTCAAAGGCCCCAAGCCCGGTCATTCGCTTACAGCCCCACCTTCCTTACCATCCAACACTACTTTTTCCTCAGGGTTCTTTCTACCACCTTCTGCTCTGTTTATTTTCAGTTTGCCCTTGAGAAAGGGGCGGGTGGGGGAATGGAGAGGGGGAGAGAGAAGAAGAATGAATCTAGTCATCAGTGTAGAGGCTTCTCTGGCAAAGCCTGTGGTGGCCATGCTTGAGATTTCAGCAACAGAAAGATGTACGTTTTGAAATTCCTCATCAAGGAAACCGTTACGAAACTCTAAGTAGATGTTTGGAAATCCTTTAGTGCTTAGGCAACATAAAAATGTCTTAATCCTAACTACAGTGGTTCAGTGATATATATATATATATATATATATATATATATATATATATATATATGTATATATATATATTTTTTAAGATTGGGGAAGGGGAACAGGACTTTATTGGGGAACAGTGTGTACTTCCAGGACTTTTTTCCAAGTCAAGTTTTTGTCCTTTCAATCTTAGTTGTGGAGGGCGCAGCTCAGCTCCAGGTCCAGTTGCCATTGCTGGTTGCAGAGGGCACAACCCACCATCCCTTGCAGGAGTCGAACCGGCAACCTTGTGGTTGAGAGCCCACTGGCTCATGTGGGAATCGAACCGGCAGCCTTTGGAGTTAGGAGCACTGAGCTCTAACCGTCTGAGCCACCGGGCCGGCCCCAGTGATATTTTTTAAATTACTTAAGGTATAGCTTCTGGTTAAATTTTTGGGATAGAGCAGTGGCTTTCAAACTTCTTTGACCACAACCCATATCAAGAAACATATTTCACCTTGTGCCTGAGTGCATATCTTTCTGTATGCAAAAAAAGAAAAGAAAAGAAAAGAAAAGGTGAAAGAGCTCCTCCTCCTAGGTGGTTGGGGAGTATGATTCAGAGCAGACCTTTTGAGGCCAGCTTGGTGAGATGATCAGAATTTAAAAGGCTCAGAAGCAGGCCCAGCAAGCTCCAGCCCAAGAGGGAGGTTTATTAAACAAATACAAATTAAGATATATCCATACAATGGAATGCCTTGTAGATATCTTTAAAAATCATATTAAATTACTCTTACTAATGTGAAAGATGTTTTTAAAAAGCTGAACACACTGGGGGGCAGCCGGATCGCTCAGTTGGCTAGAGCACGAGCTCTCAACAACAAAGTTGCCGGATCAATTCCCAGATGGGATGGTGGGCTGCACCCCCTGCAACTAAAGATTGAAAATGGCAACTGGACTTGGAGCTGAGCGGTGCCCTCCACAACTAGATGGAAGGACAATGACTTGGAGCTGATGGCCCCTGGAGAAACACACTGTTCCCCAATATTCCCCAATAAAATTTAAAATAAAATAAAATATACATTTGATGTACAAATAATGTGAAGGGTATAAAAAATAGCTGAACACAAACTGCCAGGTGATATATGATACCATTTCTGAAATAACATATTCAGATGTGGGACACACAATCTGTAAGCTATGCATATCCATATTTTTTTATACTGAAGTTTTAATAGTGATTCTGAGAGATAGGTGAATGCTGGCTTATTTTTTGTACATCTTCGTGTTTTTCTTGTGTTTTTTTTTTTTTTAAAAGAGCACCACTTATATGACTTTAAAACAGAAATATAATGAGCAATGGCATGGAGACAACAACGTGACTGCAGAGGGAAGGTAGGAGCATCAGGAAACTATGAGGCAAAAGTGGCCATTATCAAGCAGATCCACCCCTGGAGGACCTAATGCGCTAGGAGTGAGGTACATAGAGATACTGTTTTCTTAAAGAAGGGTCCGCTTTGGTGTTTCGTCATATTTAGTATTGAGTTCAGCAAACCTTTCTTGATTACCCGCTGTGAGTCAAGCAGTGTCAGAGCTGGGGCACAGATGTGCGGATGTTGGTGGCAATTCCGAAGTGAGAGGGCCGTGTGAACCGTGGAAGAAGCCGTGTGAAAAAGGGCAGATGAAGTTGGCGCAAGGTCATTCAGAGGCTTTGGAACTCCGTGTGGCGAGAGGTCTGTCAGAAGGCGGGGAGGACAGTGGTTCGAGTGCGGAGGACCCTTGTCCGGAACTAAACATTGGATTTTATCGTGTGAACAAAGGCGAATCATTGAAGCATTTTCGTGGGAAGCCGATTTTTTCCCCCATCACAATCAACTTCTTGCTAAAACTCTTTCGTAAACAGGTATTGATGATGTTGGCAAACAATGAAGAGACATTGCGCGCATTCACTGCGTTGGGTAGGTGGATGGTTAACGGAGGGACTACCGGACTTCCGCACAGAGTGATCGGGGGCTAAAAAGTAAAATGTATCGCTGAACCTTGCAGTCACTAGCAAGTAGGTACTTGATAACTGCCCCAAATGGTGATGCTCTTGCCCAAACTTTTATCTAAATCTTGATGATGGAAACACTACTGGAGAAATAAGGAATGTGGAGTTGAGGGCCAAGTCTCTGTGGCGTTTATCAATATTTTCCACATGATTTAAAAGAAGAATATGTTGTAGAGCAGCAGCTTGGTGTTGGGGTTGTGCTTTTGATATATAAATTAGCTTATTAAAAGCATCACCATAATTAGTGGCAATACTTGCTCAAAATAGTATAATGTGCCAATTATGTAAGTAACTACCTTGCATAATCAGATTTAGTATATTGAATATCTACTGTGTCCAGTGTCTGTTATTAATGATAAAGACTTAATAAATTAATTGTTAACACTATTAATAAAATTAATGAATTATTAATGATATTAATAAATCAGTTATCTGATTAATTTTAAATTGGAGGGGAGATCATATAATATGGTGGAAAGAAAATGGGCTTCCACGTGAGATCTGCATCCCTACCTAGGCTCCAGCGCTTGTGACTTTAGGCAAGTTGCTTATTCTTACCATTTCTTCATTTATAAAATGATGATTATAACACCCACTTCTTAGGTTTGTGGTGGTGGTTAATAGAGCTAATACGTAATCTCATAATATTGTTTCTGGAACACAGTAGGCACACGATGAAAGGGAGCTGCTTTTACTACCAGACTGTGGGCTTCCCACTTACAGGGGAGGAACTCCATTCATTCCTTCCAGCAACAAACATATACAGTTGACCCTTTAACAACACGGGTTAGAACTATGTGGGTCCACTTATTCGGGGATTAATAATATTTTTGATCCACGGTTAGGGATCCAAGGACAGGGAGGACCGACTGCATACAATGTTCTGTGCCATTTTATATAAGGGTCTTGGGCATCTGCGGGGGGGTGGTCCTGGAACCAATCCCCCACAGATACTGAGGCATCACTGTAGTTAAGTTTTTGGGGAGTCAAAAGTTATTTGTGGATTGTCAACTGCACAGAGGTGGGCACCCCTAAACCTGCATGTTCAAGGGTTAATTGAGCTGTGTAAAAAAGTTTATATACTGTCGCAGTCCAGGGAAAGTTCAGAGTCTAGTGGGGTAGTCAATAATAAATCATCCTACCTAGCAAGTATTTGCCAGTACTGGAGGCCCCGGTGTTTGTTCAGTTGACCTTTTGATCTGCCTATGAGGTGCCAGAAATTGCCAGAGGCTACAGGGGTCAGTGAGATGGTCTCTGCATTTAAAGATGCCCTAAGTTGTGGGGACATGGGGACCTAAATGTGGTTTTCACAGAGTGTGATCAATGGTGTCCTAGAGTACAAAGTGCTCCGCTAGCAGAAGGAAGGGCTCTTGGTCACAGTGAGCACAAGAGGCTGGAGCAGGGTCTGGCAGGGGGAGGAGGAATTCACCAGCTGGAGGCCTTAAGGGGAAATGCAAAGGTGTGAAAGAGCCTGGGGATTACAGAAAGGTGATGGGACCCCAGAAAATGAGGGATCCCCTGGCCTGGGTTACAGGGATGGACTACATCCTTAAATAATGAGAGGCTTTACAATATGGAGAGTGGCAGACAAACACAGTAATGGACACAATGCCTGGCTTCAAATGATTTTTCAATATCAACTTTATGGTGACTAATATCATCAAATACGCACCATAAAAGTTGGGTTTTTGTCTCTCTGGACCACGACTTTTAAAAGTATTTCAAATTTAGTGGATGCCAAATGTATATGAAAAAGGAATTTTACCACGTTAAATTTCATAATTGCCTGCATATCTTTTACTTTATGGTTTTCAGTTATTTTTAAAGTTTTAAATGAATTAAGATAGCCACTAAATGAGTATTTAATTGTAATTTTCCTTACATTTCTTTCTAAGTAGTCCATGTTTCAAGAGTCTAGTAGAAAAAAATTCTGCTTTGGTGAATGACTCTCAAATGTTACATTGTTGCTATAGTTGTAAGTCTTAAACTAAGGTAATAGTATACAATCCAATTTCACAAATGAATTGCCCCCTCTGGTGTCAAATGTCAACTGCTGGGGTCTTGACATCACCTATCCACCTTGGTATCTAGCATTAGCATTATAGAATCTAAAAGAAGGAAGAGATTTTGGTGGTATATCTTACATATATATACTCCTTAGCCGGTAATCACTTCCCCTCGAACAGCGGGTCTCAAGTGCAGTGTGTCTGTCCCAGGTGATTCTAATGCAAATGATGGAAGTCATCTCATGAGAAGCACCCTAACAGAGATATTCCTGCTGCCCAAAGGGGCCCATTTCATTTTTGCATAGTTATGGATATTAGAAAGCCTTTTCTTTCGTGCTGTAATGTTTTATTTCCATAGTTCTGCCCTCTGACACTGTTTTCACACATTTGAAGCCAGCCACTGTTGGATTGACTGAGTAACCATTCACTGTAGCTGTAAGTAGGGGATGCATAGGGACATTATTGACTGCCTGCCCACTCAGTACCATTATTCCACCTCTCTTCCTAACAGAACTCAGATTATTTCAGGATCCATCGTCTCCACTGAAGTTTCGGCAGAAGTTTTCCCCATCCCTGTCTGTAGGTGGCCATGACTGGGCAAAGGCTCCTGTTCTTGCCAGTGATTGCTTCATGAGTGGGTATACTTTGGACAGTAATCAGTAAAGCAACGTAGTGTTCCATAGATGGTCCTAAGACATAAGCAGAGAAGGAGTGGAAGAGGGCAGAGAGAAAGAAAGTGAGAGATAGATGAAAGATAAAGAAAAAAACCTTATGTGAGAGTCAAGAAATTGGAAGGAGAATACTGTGAGTTATCTTGATTACTAATTTGTAATGTAGATGATATGTGGTTGTCCTCTTTGTGTTTCTTCTAGTCACACAGATTAGTGTGGCATTAATGTTGATAACTGAGCTTCCGTAGCCATAACTTATTTTTAAAATGTATATTTATTGAATATTGTGTGTTAGACATTGTAGTGGGTACTTGGGGGGAAACAAAAATATTAAGTGTGAGGTTCCTGACCTAGAAGAGTTTATTGTACTCTAATCTCTCTGGGTTCACAGACCAGAAGGTTGACAAATTAATTTGCTGTAGTTGTGGGTGGGACAATCACCTTCTTGCTCAGGAGATCCCCGTGCACCTGAGTCAGTGCACAAAAGCCAATATTTCTGGTAAGAAGGAATGCAGTGTGTGAAGTGGTTAGAGCACAGGAAATGGAATTAATCACATTCGGGCTCAAATTCCAGGTCTGTCTCTTCCTAGCAGTGGGACAGGTGCCTCAGGGGCCTCATAAAGCTCAGAAGTTGGTTGTAAGGTCTCCAGAATGCAGTGGACTTAGAGCCACATGTGAAGCACATAGCCAGTGGTTGTCATTGTTATTGTTATTATCTAGTCCAGCATTTTCTAAAAGGTCCTGTAAGAGATCTGCTTAACCTGTGCTACAAGCTTCTAATGATGCTTTCTGATTAGATAATTCTGTAATTTCTAGCCACGTACTCACTGACCCCAAATTACAGAATAGGGAAAAATATTTCCAATGAAGTTCTCCCAAGTAGGCTTACTGGGGAGTTTTAAAAAGTTTTCCCAATGTTGGAGTGCTTACTTCTTTTAAGTATAACATACACATAGCACAGTATAGGACACAGACAGGTCTAGCTCAAAGCAAACACTCATATAACCACCCCCAGATCAAAAAGCAGAACGGTTCTCATACTCACTGTCTCTCTGTGCACCCCCCAAAACAACATTCTCTCTTCTCAAAGGCTCTACCATCCTGCTTCTAGTTTTAGTTTAGTTTCCAATGTCGGCTTTTTAACAGTAAAGTGTAAGAGATTGAAAAGCAGTACAAAGCGATTTGGTTTGGCAGATAAACAGATTTCCAAGCCATGGCTTTGGCTGGCATGGGCATCTCCCTGTGTGTTGAATTACTGCAGTGCAGCCAGAGAGTGGGTCCTTGTGCTGTTTTATACCCTGGCTAGTCAGTTGCTAAAATTCACACAGATGAGTTTGATCAGAGCCTTATTTAAATACCTTTTTATTCAACCATTAGCTAAATAAAATTAGATGACACCAGCTATATATAGCTTGTTTTTCTACCCATCTCTGCATAGCTAAGTACATTTATAAATGCAAATTTATAAATATGGGTGTGATAAGGGTGGTTTCCAGTGACCCACATGTAATCAAACATCCTGCTATGCGACACAGAGCCAGTCTGTGCTGCACAGACATTTGAAAGTACTGACTGGTTTTGTGCATTCAGTTATGATATTCTTCAGTAAAATAGGACTCATTTTTCTGCTGTAAAGGAACACAGTGCCCCTATTACTGACTGTTTGTTCTGCCTCATGTAGTTTTGACATTTATTTTTGTTGGGGGTGAGAGAGAGCCATAGTTTGACCTGTGGAATTTATTAATCCATGAACTAATGCTTCATTTATTCATCATTCAGAAAACATTTCTTGAATCCTCACTGGTCATGAATATGCATGCATAGGACTTGCAGTCACATCCATTAGCTCTCAAAAGCAGAATTGTTCCATGTATACTCAGGAAGTTAAACTATTTGAAAAACTAGAATGAGGACTATACACTTCTATTTCATATGAAATAGAAAGAACACACACAGGCAGCAGAGTACCGAGGTGCCATCTTCCTGTGAAAAAGTTAGTTATTCAGATCAAGGTTAGGAATAGCCAGGAGGCAACGTGGAGTCCACGGTTTGACTTCCCTCAGCCCCAGTTGAATTTTCCTCTGGCCACAGTTTCTGATGCTTGGCATCTCTGCATTTTCACCACTTACCTGCTGGAGGCCGCTGGATACCACAGAAGATTTGAACAAGGAGTGAATCCTGGGAATGGTGGAACAGGAGGATTAGACCAACGAGCCTGACCAGAGCAGATAATTTTCAAGTGAAGAAGAGCATTCCTCACTCGAGAATTAAAAACGAGGAAAAGATGGAGGTACAACTTGGCTGGATTCCTCAGGCATCCTGCTGAAGAACGTAGGGTGTGCATTAGTAGCAACAGAGTAGCTTGTGGGAAAGGTGTGGCTGTGGAGTGAACCTAGGGGTGTGTGAGGAGCAGTGTGATGTCATAGTTACTAACAAAGAGACAAGAATTGGGCTCTCAGCCATGCTCTGTCACGTACTAGTCTTGGGGCATTTGATGAAGTTCCTTAATCTCATCAGGCCTCATTATCCTAATTCATGAGACAGTAATAATAATGTGCTTGTCTCATATCTCATGCAGTGTTGCAAGGATTAAGTGAGGTAACATCCCTGAGAGTTCTCAGAGAAATCTAACTTGTGACACACTTTGGGGTATTGCATTGGATTGAACTTTAGTACCTTTGGCCTTTTCCTGCCCCTCTCTCCAGTCATGGTGCCCCTGGAGTGTTTTGATTGGATTCACTCATGCCTCACCACCAGTCCTCGGTGAGACTGAGCCTGGTGTCAGATGCAAATCCATTCTTCTTAAAATGTTCACGCAAAAGGCATATGTAAAACATTTTCTTTTATTAGTAGGAGGTCCTTAAGCATGAGAGGTAATGCAGTTTTAAAAAAGCTAGTTTTATAGATGAAGAAACAGTGAATAAAAGCCTTACCTAATTTGGTAGAGGTGCATCCCCAGGCTCTCTCACCTCCATGTAAATGCCCCCATCCACCACGATTGCAGCAAAATAACTGTAATCTGATCAACTGGATGGAAAACCATGCACTGACCAGAGGACGGATTTTCTGCGTGCTCTATGTCCACGCATACCCTCTGATTGACCTCCTAGCAAGTTGGCCTATTTTCTCCTGACAAGGAGATGAGGGGCAAACATTAGTATATTAGGGTTTGATTCATGTGACTCTTATGCCATATAAATGAAAATGCAGGTTATAGAGTAAGGAAAGTTTTCTCTATTGTATCTTAAAAAGTACTCTCCCCCCTCCTCAATAATAAATTACACAGTACTTGATCTTACTGAATTAAAAACACTTTGAGGTCAGGAACTAGCTTTTTGGCTGCTGAGCAGACTAACTTTACCTGTGGTGCTTACAAGAAGCTTGACTGCACAGGACCTCGAGTTCTAGCAACGGTCAAGCTCGTAGTGTTCCCTCTGTCTCACTCTTAAATTGGCCTTCTCTGCCTTAGTGTGTCCCCTAGTTGGAAAACCTTTTACTTAATATGTACTCCAAAATATTTCAAAATCTCTTCAGTAAAGGGATATAGCACTCTAAACCATTAGAACAACTTTTTAAGATTACTAAACAATTCTTTCTTATAAAAAGAATAACAAGGGGCAGCCTGGTAGCTCAGGTGGTTGGAGCTCCATGCTCCTAACACCGAAGGCTGCCAGTTCAATTCCCACATGGGCCAATGGGCTCTCAACCACAAGGTTGCCAGTTTGACTCCCGCAAGGGATGGTGGGCTGCACCCCCTGCAACTAACAACGGCAACTGGACCTGGAGCTGAGCTGCACCCTCCACAACTAAGATTGAAAGGACAACAACTTGACTTGGAAAAGTCCTGGAAGTACACACTGTTCCCCAATAAAGTCCTGTTAAAAAAAAAATGTATAAAATAAAATAAAATAAAATGAGTAACGAAAACTTAAATGAAAGTACGTTTGATTTTAAGAAAAACCTGTTTTTTTGTTTTTTTATCAATTTTAAAAATTTTGCTATACAATTTTATAATTTTAAATAGATATATAGATTCATTTAACCATCATAATAAGGATGCAGAACAATTCTATCACCTCCCAAAACTCCTACCCTCTGGCAACCTCTGATCTATTCTTTGTTGCTCTAGTTTTTCCTTTTCCAGAATGTAACATAAATAGAATTATACTGTATGTGATCTTTTTTACAGTACGGCTTTACTGAGATATAATTCACATACCATACAAAGTCTGACAATTAAGTTCGCGAACCTTTTTTGATATCAGAAGGATTATTCAGTATGAATTTGTACCAACTGGACATATAGTTAACCAAGTTCACTGTTTGGAAGTGCTGAAAGGTTGCGTGAAAAAGTTAGACGACCTGTACTTTTTGCCAATAATTCATGGCTTTTGCATCATGATACGGCACTATCTGTGAGGGAGTTTTTAGCCAGTAAACAACTGTATTGGGATACCCTCCCTACTCACCTGATCTGGACCCCAATTATTTCATTCTTTACTCAAAGATAAAGGAAATATTGAAAGGAAGACATTTTGATGATATTCAGGACATCAAGGGTAATACGATGACAACTCTGATGGCCATTCCAGAAAAAGAGTTCCAACATTGCTTTGAAGGGTGGACTACGCACTGGTGTCGGTGCATAGCTTCCCAAGGGGAGTACTTCGAAGGTGACCATAGTGATATTCAGCAATGGGTTATATACCACTTTTTCCAGGATGAGTTCACGAACTTAGTTGTCTGGCCTCGTATAATTCACTCATTTAAAGTATACAATTCAGTGGTTTTAGTACATTCACAGAGTTGTGCAACCATTATTACAATCAATTTGAGAACATTTTCATCACCTCAAAAAGAAATCCTGTACCCATTAACAGTCACTCCCCATTTCTCCCAACCCCCATTTCCCCATTGCCCTAGGCAGCCACTAATCTACTTTCTGTCTCTATAGATTCCAGACAACTGTTTTTAATATTCTGTGCATGGCTTTTGATGTTTCTCAGACTGAACTGTTTCCAATTTTATTAATTTAACTTTGTGGAATTGTGAGGTATAAATTTATAACACAATTTCTATAAAGCTTAATATTGTCGGGGGGAATTTATTGTGTCTTTTCTCAAGAAGAATACTCAAAGTAATTTTTCTCTTTTAGATCTTCTACTTAATAAAAATAAAGGTCCTCTCCATGAGAATCCTCCAAGATAGTAAGGGGCAGTGTTAGTCACATTGGAATGGAAGTTATTTGGGAGGGAATCCTACAAAGCTGACTTTTATCTGAGGATAAACTGTGGGCCTTTTGCTGCCTACCCTTCCTGCTGCCCAAGGGTGATTGATGGCAGTGCTCTGGACTCCCAGGTTTACTTTGGGGAGTGTGCTCTGTGAGCCCCAGCTCCCCCACCTAGAGAATGGACATGATCATAGCTTCTGGTGGGCTCTCACAAGCATCAAGTGAAATATGATCATTTGAGCCAGAGCTTTTTAGTAATTCTTTGTGAGAGGTAATATCATGTAGGGATGTCGGTCACATGACCTGTCTCCATATTTGGAGGTATGAATTCTCACTGTTGGAGGGATAATCTTGGGCAAATCAATTAACTTCTCGTCATCTCCCTGTGGCCATCTGTTACGTGACAATGAATAATAGAAAGTCTTTTGAAGTTTAGCCGTGATTATTTATGTGGATGTATTTGAAACATAATAGAGGCTTAATAAATATTTGCTTTTCTTTTTGCTAAAAT
Source organism: Rhinolophus sinicus (assembly GCF_057876585.1). Lineage (NCBI taxonomy): Eukaryota > Metazoa > Chordata > Mammalia > Chiroptera > Rhinolophidae > Rhinolophus > Rhinolophus sinicus. The sequence goes on along the minus strand of NC_142507.1, from coordinate 21,528,251 downwards.
AATTTTCTTTTTGGCCATTGCAGTCTTTAGAGAGCTTGTCCTGTGCAACTAACTGTATGGAAATGAGTGAAAAGATTTTTCAAAGGTTATGGTAGTCTGAACTTAGATGCATACTTGGACTTGAGCCAGCACTACGTTTTGAAATGCTTGCTAAAGCTTAGAAGGACAGTGTGTTGCTAAAAGGGAAAGAATGTTTGGGTAAATGATGAAGGCGAAACCCACGCCAGGATGACTTAAGTTTTCCGTGCATTGCTTAGTCTCTGTAGGGAGCTGAAGGAACTTTCTGGCTCTGAGGGCCTCAAATCCAGTCTTACTGAAGACCAGCAAATGATGAGCTGCAGGATCCAATCTGAAGTTTTATTTTATTTTATTTTTTAGACAAAAGACTGATGTGTGAGGACCAAAGAGAAAAAGGAGCTAGGAATGATTAATTTCGGCACAGAAGGGAAAGCTAATTTCTTTCTTAATTGGAAGAATTTTATAATGATGTCACCACAGTTATCGTCTTACTTTTGTATCAGGCAATAATTACCTTTCACAGAAAATATAATAAAAATAGCAATCATTTATTGTGTGTCCTCTGTTAGGTGACTAATTCCTAACAAGTTTTGTTATAGATATTCTTGTTATTGATAAAGGAAACCCAGGCTCAGAGATAATAAATAATTTGCTCCTTTAGCTACTAAGTAAATGTAATCCGAGCTAGCTTGAAGTTTATTTAATTTCAAAAGTTTATTTAAAAAAAAAACATGATTATAATATGTAGAAGGTAATGTCCTTGACTTTAGTTTATCAAATTCACTTTATATATTAACTTAAATGTAAACACAGGAAAATACGATTGCTCCTGAGAGACTAATAATAAATATGATACAGAAAACATTTATTGAGCATGCGCTGTGTGTCATTCATTATTCTAAACACTTGCCAAGTTTTTATTCACTTAATCCTCACAACAACCTTCTGAAATTATCATCCCCTTTTTGCAGATAAGTAAAAGTTAATTAACTTGCCCAAGGTCGTGTCACTCTGGAGCGAGAGCTGGAACTTGAACCCATGAAGTCTGGTTCTCAACACAAATCTAATGTGCAGTCACTCTGACCTGGGGAACACAACAGCTCAAATGCAAAAACCCAGTCAGTGTAGCCAAAGAAAGAGAGAGCCCCCAATTCTGACAATTTGGTGTCATTTTTACTATGATCACAGCTTGAAAAGATGAAGAGAAAAAAAATTTCATTGAAATTGCACTGAAAATTTAAACGTTACATCAAGAGTTTAAAGCATGATAATTGAGCCAGTTGAATTTATCTGCATTCACTTCAGCTGACAGTTCAGTTTATATCAGTTATAGTTGTCACCATTTGCTGGGAAAGAGTAATTTTCCTCTTCTGGCAAACCAAAGTAAATAACTTGTTTTCTAGCTAAGACTGAATTATGATTACATTAAGCCTTTTCTTCAGTACATACTTTTTCCTAAGATATTTTTCTTTTGCTAAATTCTTATCTAGTGTATTCTTCATATTAAGCACTAACTCTTTGATACAGTAATACCTTGGTTTTTTAACGTCTCCGTTGACGAACATTTCGGTTTACGAACGCCGTAAACTCGGAAATAAATGCTTTGGTTTTCGAACTCTCCTTGGAAGTCGAACGTGTCACACGGCTTCCACTGAGTGCAAGATCCTGAGGCCTGGCTGTCGGCTGTTTTCGAACGTTTCAGAATTTGAACAGTCTTCCAGAACGGATTACGTTAGACAACCGAGGTATCACTGTATCTTATATTTTCCTATCTCTTTACCTTCAAAAGCTCCTACAAGACTTAGGATTTTGAAAAGTTGTTAAGATTGTAACTAACAGATTACCAATGGCAAAGGCAGGAAAATAGGCAAAGAATATACGGATCAGGTGAGCTGTACAGTCATCTTCAGCTCATTCCCCTTCTCTTTTCTTTGTGGCACTCGTTGCAATGCATTTAGATGCCTGAAGTAAACCAGTTTAATCCCCGGGAAGTACGTAGTAGTGTCAACTATATGGCCAGTGTTTTTTGCTTAGTACTCGGGCACTCCATGACTAAATGTGTCCGGTGTGGTTTATAATGACTATTTCCATTTCTGAATGATAGCTTTCTGAAAAGAAGTGAAAAGAAAAATGGATAAGATTTCTATTTTTCCCTTAAAAAGGAAAATGGATTAGGATCACCTCTACATCCTTTTATTACTGGAGTGTCAGTTGACTCTTTAAACAAAACCCCAATTTTCTCTTGTCTTGAGGAAGTTGGTATAAGTGGAAGTGTTTTGACATTGACTTTAACGTAAAAGGAGCTGTTTAATCTTGGTGTCAGTCCTTATGCTCATTCTTGGGCTTGGGCAGGGTCCTTCTTTGGTATACCACAGCTTAAATGAATCCACTTTTGGTGATTTCCGTGGACTAATAGTACCAAATATGGTAGCTTAAGTCTTGGTGTCTGGCAGAGGTGATATGTCACTCTTGCTTTCTGTGGGGCTGAGGGTAAAGATGGGAAGTCTTGTATCAATATTTGTCATGCTGATTTAGACGGGTTATGGGGCATACACTTAAATAAATCTCACTGATTGACAGTTTGGGCCCTTTGCTGGACCTGTAAGAACCTTTGGTCCACAGAACCACAGCTTCATCCTAGACCCACCATGTGAGATCTTTCTGAGGATGAGCTGGATGCAGCAAGGAGAGAGCTAAGTCACCTAGTCTCATTTCCTAGTTCAACCAAAGATAAACAGATGAGAGGAACCTAAACCAAAAAGGGCATTAGGACTATGACTTGGGTTAATATACTACCCCAGGGTAGTAATGGATTCATTACTAGACAGACACAGGGAAGAAACTGGGCTTAGAAAAGCCAACTGAGTCAGTGATGATGTATCATCATTAAAAAAAATGTCTGGTACAGTCCTTGAATATTTTCCTTTCTTTCAATGTCCTCTCATTGTAATGCTGATGAGGAAAAAAATGGATTCCCCGCCAGGGCCACTGTCTGTATGGAGTTTGCGCATTCTCCCCATGTCTGTGGGGATTTTTTCTGGGGACTCCGGTTTCTTCCCACATCCCAAAGGTGTGCGAGTGAGGTGAATGGTGTGTCTACATTGCCCCAGGCTGAGTGAGTGTGGGCGAGTGAGAGTCTTCCTGAGATGGAAGGGCATCAGGTCCAGGGTGGGTCCCACCTTGAGCTCTGAGGTGCTCGGAGAGGTTCCAGCCACCATGACCCTGAACTGGAATAAGATGGAAAGTAATGATCTTGTTTTTATCCATCTTTTCTAAATGTATGTATAGCTCGCATTTATTCCACTGTTTAACATTTAGAAGTGCTTTGGGTCTTTATTTAGAAGTTTGCTGATGTTTTTGTGACCAGAAATGTATTGTAGGAACTTAAGTGGTGTTTCTATCAGTTAGCCTATGGTAAAATTGTTTTCATTATGTGTTGTTTCACTTAAGGTCAGTTTATAAGAACCTATCTACGATGTAAAGTGAGGAGTTAATGTATTTATACAAATGGGAAGCTGTCTTCACAGTAGATCTGATAGAAGAATGGAGCCCTTTTTCGAGGTATTTACTTAAAGTATTCAAAAGAACAACATGAACTAACTAGTGGAGAACAGTGAAAATTATTTAGGCTTCTGTATATAAGACTTGTGGGGTAAAGTTGAAAAAGATGAACTGAACCTCAACAAGAATTACTTCTAATGATTCTGACTGCCTACATTTCATGAAATGAATGGGTTGGAAATTTTCTGCTGTTCTAAATTTTATTTCTGCTGTTCTAAATTTTACCTTTAAAATCAGGGGATAAAGTTTTCCCAAGAAGCCCTTCTTTACTTAAGTTCTTTTTATTTCTGTGTCTAGAGTCTAATCTGAATACCCTGGGGTTTATTGAGACCCTCCCTTTGAAAGTGATTTGTTTTCTATTCATGATTGGCCTGCCTACTGTTTATTAATATAGAATTTAAACTGTTTTATCCTTTATGTAGACTTTGAGGTTTTAAACATGAAGTAGCATTTTTAGAATCTTTAGAATCTTTGGGCTGTTATAAGAAAATGTTCAGATCAATTAATTAGGGCGGTCCTTTTCAGATCAACGAGCTGACATGTGCCTAGAATAGCTACTTACCTAGAAAAGCTACCTCAAAGTATCCCCTGAGGAAAGGTGAGTACAATGGGTACCAAGAAGGAGGGTGAATAGTTTCCCAGGGGGTTAAGGTGCTAGCTCCACTCAGTCTCCCCCACGCACTTGAGACCCATCTGAAATGGGACCTGGGAGACACTACACTGTTGGGGCAGCCTCACTCACCAAAACAGCATTGTCTTGGCTGTAGTACGCTGTGTGGGGGTGCACAGAGCTTCTCACACCCTGAGGACTTCACATTCTGGCTTGGATATCTCACAAGTGCAAGGTGAGGGCGGAGCACATCCCTTCCCTTAGGACATGGCTTCAGTAGTTCTGAGGATTGCCCATTGTCTTTTGCAAAGCAACCAAGAGTGAGAAAGGAGTATGCACTATGAAACCATAAAATAGCATAAGTCCATCATAAATCATCATTCAGTAGTTTTTTTTTTTTCTCTTTTCTTCTTTACATACAATAGGTTGACTGATATGCTCAGAAATGGGGCACCTGTTTCATCCAAGGGCTGGGATGGTGAGGTCTGCCCTGTGAACTCTGGGTGAATGACCCCATCTCTGAATGTCTCTTTGGCCATCTGTTAGAATTCCTTATCAGGATTGGTTGTGGAAGTGCTTTGTTAAAAAAGAAGAGGAAAAAATGAATTGAACCCCATTCAAACACCAGTTGAGCCCCAGGGAGAAGAACAGGAACAGCCCTCAGGAAACTAGTAACCCTCTCTGAGAGTTATTTTCCTCTTTCTACATCATTCATGGTGGTTCAATGAGCCATTACTATCCATTAAAAAAAGACTGACGATACTAAAGTGCTGGTGAGGATGTGGGGAGACTGGAGTATTAAAAGGGACAGGTACTGTGGGAAAACCTTTAGCAGTTTCATATGAAATTCAACCTCTATCTCACCACCAAACAGTTCCACTCTTAGGTATTTATGCAAGAAAAATAAAAACATGTCCACAGGAAGATGTGTACAATGTTTTCATTGTACATTTTTAAAAACCTTGGAAATGTTCAAATATTCATTGTCAGAAGAGTAGTTCAATAAATTTGGATGATATATGCATAAAATGGGATATTACTCAGACAAAAGAAAGATACTGGTACATACAACAACTAGTTGAATCGAAAAACATTATATTAAGTGAAATAAATCAGAAAAAAATACATATTGTATGATTTCATCTTTATGAAGTTCAAAAAAAGTGATTACGGGAGAGTGACTTAGGAAAGGAAACAAAGGGACTGTTGAGGTGATAGGAATGTTCTGTATCTTGGAAGGTGGGGATGCGGATGTAGACGTATATAAAAACTGATCTCACATAGCATTTAACATTTGTGGATTTCACTGTATGTACATTTTTTTTCTGGTGGTTAATAAAAATGTACTTTTCTGTTTTGTTTTTAAAAATTGTGGTAAAATATATATAGCATGTCATTTGCCATCTTAACCATTTTTATGTGTGCTGTGGCATTAAGTACATTCACACTGTTCTGCAACCATCACTACCATCCATCTCCAGAACACTATATAAAGTTTACCTCAGTAAGAAAAGGAAGCTAGAAATAATGTCACATAGTGAGGTTCAGTTAAGCCATGATTGAGGTATTATATTAACTCTGGGCATACGTGGAGCCAACTCTGTCACTTAGGGCTGTCTGCTCTTCTCCATGGCCCCTGAAAGCCTTGAACATTCTTCTATTGTGGCAGCTTCCACGTCTTACCAGCATTAGCATAGATTTGCCTGGTTCTCCCTCTGTGCCCTGACCTCCTGAGGGTAGAAACTGCCTTGCTCATCCTCGTTTTCCTGGCATCCATGTAAGGAAGGCTTTCATGAAAGTGTTGAATGCCAAGTGGTTCCCATGTCAGAATTTGGCTTGGTACATTTCCAAGGTTTTCTTAAAGAAAATATGTGCATATATTTTTCACAGTTGTATCTGTAAATGGTTAAATAAACTATGTCAAAATTTAGAATCCTGAAATGGAGAGCGTTTAGTACGTTTTTCTGCAACCATTTGCTTCTATTTAACCTGTGTGCTTTGTCTCTTCCTTCTTGCTGGAGTCAGCTTATGGATTCCCATACCCCACTCTGAGACTTAGATACTTCCCTTCCTCCTGTGCCCTGTGGTTTCCTGTTCTGCCTTCAGATTGTCTATCTAAACAACACCAAAGGGCCTGGACGACCACTGCAAATATTTCATTCTCCTAGCAGCTCAGAACAGTTGAAACAGAATGTCACACTTTTCTCCTTCTGAAACTCCCAACAATTCTGAGGAATAAGGAGGGAGATAAATTAACAGGAAGGATTATCATATGCTGCTGTTTGAGGATCTGGCAATATTGCTTTTTAGCTGGGCCATAGGCGGTCCACAGGCAGCCCCTTCTTCCTCTTCTCAGCCTGAAAGCCAAAAATAGAGTTCTATGTGATAAGGGCGTCCATTCCCAGACTGCTAAACAATTTGTACATTTCTCATTGCACATTCCTGTTTAGACATAATTTTCAATATGTGTTCAGCATTTATTTCATCCTTGGTCTCTAATTTTATGCATTTTCTTCACAATAAGGCTACCAGCTTACATCAAAAAGGGTAAAGAGACCCTGCTTTCAGCCTCCCTTGTGATTATCATCTTGCTGCAGTTGAATTAGGTTTGTGGCATCTCTGCTTTTTATAGCATTTATGTCAACATCTTGGTCTTTTGGCTTTCTACTAAATGTTTAAAATTACAAATTTAAAACACAATGAGGCACTCAACTAACTGCACCAACTCTCCCCTTGCACTGATTAAGACACTGCTGCTGATGACTGAACCTGGAGGGACGGGCAGCATCACCATGCAAAAGACGGAAATGTGCGTTTGCTGGTTGAAGGGAAAAGTTCTGAATTGGGTGCAGGAAAGGTTGTTTAAAGATGTCAACATATTCTTGTGAAAGTTGAACATGCAAAAGTGAAGAAGGTTGCTTAGAATTTAAGGAAATCTCATTTTACAGATGGGATACTTATTCATTCCCTCATGAGCAAATAGACATTGAGGGACAATTAAATGCCAGGTTCTACGTGCTCTGGAGACGGTGTACAGGAGACAAGGCTCTGCTCTAATGGTCCATACATTGCCCATGGGGACAAAAAGACAATATAGTAATAAGTACCTTCAGGTTGGATGAAGGACCCTATGGAAAATAAGACTGAATAATGAGACAGAGAGTGTGTGAGTGTTGGGGGACCCTACTTCAGCTAGATTGGCCAGGTGGGTCTCTTTTTAGCTGTGATTGGAATGCTGTGGAAGACAAGGAGCGGGAGAGGAGTCTAGGCAGAGGGAACAGCAAGTACCACGGTCCTGAGGTGGGACTGAGCTTGGGTGTCTGCAGAGAAAGAAGGTTTCTGTGGCTGCAGCCAGAGGGTGAGAGGGATTGGAGAGGGAAGCAGAGGGCCGTCTCCAACCTCTCCAGTCTTCTCCCACCAAGGGCCCTGAAGGCCTTGGTAAAGAACTTAAATTTTGTTCTAAATTCTGAAGAAAGCTGTGGAAGGTTTTTAATCAATAAGTAAAGATTCAGCTGTGTGGGGACGTGGGAGAAGATTGGGTTGACGTATTCAGCAAATAAAAATGTAGGATGCCAGGTTAAACTTAAATTTCTGGTAAGCAATGAATAATTTCTTAGTATAATTATGTCTCATGCAATATTTGCAGCATACTTATACTAAAAAATGATTTGCTGTTTATGTGAATTTCCAGTGTGTCCTGTATTTTATCTGGCATCTGGGGCACCCGTGCAGGAGGCTGAGGAGGACTCAGCTGGCATAGGTTGTGCATGTTGATCGGAAGACCTTGCTGATGAATTGGATTTGGGGAGTGAGATAAAGAGGAATCAAGGATGACTTCTAGGTTTTCAACCTCAGCACCTGAGGGCGCCTTTCTGAGATGGAGAGGATGGGAGGAGCGGGTCTAGTGAGCATGTGATGTGGACACGTCTTAGTTCAGGGTATGGTAGGCGTGACGTGGAGATGTGGGAGTTTGATTCTGAATGAGCTAGAAATCATCGTGCTTTGTTCCACCGTCCATTCCCATCCCTTTCCGCCTGCTCCCCCACCCTCATCTGGTGTTTCTCTGCTCAAATGTAAGCAAAGAGAAAGAAGCAATTCAGACCACAGTGTGACTGGGAGGAGCTACTTCCTAAACGAACATTTAACCCCTAGTTAGGCTGCTGCTAAGAGAAATGGTAGGAAAAATAAATGTTCTTCATAGGAATCGAGCTAAAGAATATTTTTATTTCATCGTGTAACAGATTTCTGTGTTCATCGTTTGCAATGTGTCTTTAAGGATAGGCACAATGAAACACAATATTTGTTTGCAATAAGGTGGTTATGTGGGCAGTCAAGGACAGACAGGATCTACCAGGCTCAAAACTGTTTTAGTCTCAACATTTTAAAAAATCCAACATTACAATTAGATTTTTTCTATTGTTCTATGATATAAATAATTCTTTTTTTATTAGTTTCAGGTGCACAAGATAAAGTAATACTTAGACATTTATCATTTATATGCCTCACACTGTGTGAGCCCCCCTCCCCCCACCCCCCATCCACTACCCCTCTGACATCACACAGAGCCATTACATTTCCACTGTCTCTATTCCTAATGCTGTACTCCGCTTCTTGTAAGTATATATATATACACAAACATATACATACAAACTTGTAGTTGACATTCATTATTGTTCAGCTTCAGCTTCAGGTGTACAGTGCCATGATCAGGCATCTACATCATCCCTGAATTGGTCTCCCTAATGAGACAAGTGTCCATCGGATACCCTACAAAATCTTTACATTATTTATTACATTCCCCAAATTAATTTTCAAAACGCCTTGGCCATCTTGTGGTTACTGACTGTTTTCCAATCCCCTCACCTTCCCCCTTATCCCCTCCCCCTCCCATCTAACAACCCTCAGTTTTTCCTCTATGTCTCCAAAACTGTTTCTCATTAGTTCATTCACTTCTTTTCTTTAGATTCCACATATAAGTGAGATCATATGGTACTTGTCTTTCTCTGTCTGACTTATTTCACTTAACATAATGTTCTCTAGGTCCATCCATGTTGTTGCAAATGGTAAGATTTCTTTCTTCTTTATGGCTGTGTAATACTCCATACAATTAGACTTTTTGTAATCTGGCTGCACTTAAGTATTTTCTGAAATTTTAGCCCAAATAAGAACTTCTTTCATTATGAGGAAAAAGCAAGAATACAGAAGCACAGTGGCAATATTGCATTTCCTGATTATAAAAATGTATCTTTTAAAAAAGTGGACTACAAATATTATAATTTCTTTTAAAGTAGCCCTTGTGTAAAAAGTTCATTCGTCTTGATCTTATTCTTATATAGCAATGAAATTCTGTAATTAGATCTAAATCAGGTATTATCAGCATTTAACCATTAGAAGGATAGATGATGCTATATATAAAAAATTATAAATCACATATGTAATATAGTTAGTGAGAGGTGTGCCTGTTGAAGCCACTTTACTAGATAAGTATTATGATTACAGAGGGTTTAGATATAAAATGGCCTTATATCTAGACAGTGTTGTGCAAAAATCAAAACTGGATGCATTCCGTTGTTTTCTTTTTCTCCACCCTCTTATTAGAGAAGGATTTTACTAAAAATTCACATTAAGTTATAAACAGCTGATAAAGTTTATTATGTTGCTGTCTTTCTAAAGGTACTCAGATTTTATTAGGGGACAGAGTGTTGCCTAAGTCAAATAAGTGTGGGAATTACCAGTATTGTTTGCTACAAATGCTTGCAACCCCCATATGGGTTCTAATTCAGGGATCTGCCTTGTGCAGAGCCCAGGAATCTGTATTTTTAAACAAATACTCTGGTCATTCTTGTGAGCTAGCAAATCTGGAAAACACTGGCTTGAGTGAACGGATTAAAGTTGTAATTGTTGAATTCCAACTATATTAAAGGTATGAGCTAAGATGCCTTTTGAGAGGATGGAGGAGAAATCATTGCACGTAAATTATTTTATTAGTTAAATAATTCAGCAAAGTTTGCTGCATGTCTTCTAATGGGCTTGGCAGAGTCCTGGACACTGACGACACTAAGTTGACTAAGATATGAACAAGTGGTACACCTGAAATAAGTAGAGACATGGAAGGAGGGATGTGCAATTCTTCCTGGAGGTTCAGTTTTCCACACAGCATGTGGTATTTGAAATGGGTTATTTCAAACAAGAGGAAGGCTGTTTATAGGGTGGGTTATTCCAGGAAGGAAGCAGGTGCGAAGACATGGAAGAGGTGTGAAAGGTCTTAGGGGATTGGGTTTCCATGTGGCTGTTCTGTAGGATGAGTTCAAACGAGATGAGCAGCTTACAAAACCAGGAAGGTAGCTTATTGTGAAGGCAGTTACTTGCTAAGCTCTCTTGCCAAGTATGAGGAACGAGGAAACAGAGGGGAGAGAGATTTGTAGTTGTTTTTGGAAAGATAACTGGAAAAGTAATGTGCCAGGTGGAAAGGGGTGGTGGTGGTGGTGTGTGTGTGTCAGAGAGAGAGACACAGAGAGAGAGAGAGACTGAGAAACAGAGACAGAGACACAGAGACAGAGACAGAGAGACACAGAGAGAATGGTACTGGAAAAGCAAGAGAAAAGAATGCAGGTGGAGACATTTTGGTACAGCTATGGTGAGACATAATAGGGTCCCGTAGTAAGTCAGGGGGTAGAGAAGAGGATTAGTTTTACTGAGGGACTAATTCTAAAGGGAACGGGGGAAAACTGAACATGTCCTCAGGAGGCCAACCCTGCTGCCCCCTAAAAGCATGGCATGTATTTAACATGAAATATGTTGACAGGACCCCAAATGCTCCCGTAAAGTGAGAGTGAAGAAGAAAAAGAATGTTCTTATTTCCTAATATGAGAAGTGTTCCGTTCCTTTGGTACTCAGGGTATGATTATGTGGGTACATCAGGCCCCATCAGCTGCTGTGACCAGGGGCCCTGGTGAGACCACGGTCCTTCCGGCCATCTGCGTGCGCTCAGTGACTAGCCCAAGCCCTGGGACCTCTCTCGGAGAACTCCCATTTCCAGGCTTTCCTTGGACTCCGGATAACAGTCACCGTGGTGGTTGTGTTCCTTGTGCCTCCTGCCCAACAGCCTTACTCTCCCCTTCCTGAGGTGACAAAACACTATCCAGAACAAAATCCAGTAGATTTACCTACTTGGTAAAATAAAAATCAAGGAAGTTATTCTTTTAACTCCCATTTCCATTCATTTCTCAGAAAATGCAAAAAAAGGTGAACAATGCTAATGGTTTGGTTTCAAGTGGGATTCAGGGCCAGCTAAACTTGAAATTGGCTCTTAACCGTCTGTGTGCTTGAGGTTTCACCTGCTTTGAATTAGGATAATTTAATAATGTCCAAGGAGATTATTACACTGGCAGAATACAAATGGGTTTGTTGATTAGATGAAAATGTTACATTTTATAATGGTTATCATATTTAACCATAGGTTGATTATTGAGACCACACTCTATGTTAAAGCCTTATCTATTATCTGTTCTTCCTTTTGAAAATGTATCTTCTTATTTCGGTTTCCATCATGCTACGTTGCAGCTGTCCAGTCTCTCTGGAATTCTAGAATTAAATGCTATCTGCTTTCCATATTGCAACTCTTACTGTTCTTTGCCTGATCGTTTGTGAACTTATGTACTGCAATTCCTGATATCCTCAAGCCTCTGATATCCAGATTTAATTTTGTTAACTATAGTTTGTTTAAATATATTTTATTAAATTCAAGTCCTTTGGAAATTGATACTTCAGTGAAATCAGAACCAAACCCTGAATGATCTGAGGTTCTGGACTAAGATCCTCAAGCCTGGGGTTCTGTTTTTCTCACTTCACCATCTCTGTGTTGCTGTACCTCGGGCATCACTGTCTTGTCCGTAAAATAGGGAGGTTGAACTAGTTAACCCAGGGTTTCGGAACTTTCGCAGGCATAAGAATCCTCTGGAAAGTTTTTTGAAACCCAAAGTTGCTGGCTCCACCTGCCCGAGAGTCTGATTCCACTGGTCTGGTGTGGGGCCTGAGAATTTGCATTTCTGACGTGCTCCCAGGAGATGCTGAGTTTGCTGGTCTAGATGACCTCTTCAGTCTTCTCCAGCTCAAAAATTTTGATTCTATGTTCTTTTGTAAAATCATTAAAAGGGGACTTGAAACATATCCCGCACAGACGTTTGTATCTGCCCATTTCAGCCCTCAACGTTCACAGGTGTATTCTGTAATTACTCCTTGCTCCTGCAACCTTCTTCCAGTCTCACCCCTGTGGTCATGTTTCTCTTTTCCAACAGCTCCCCCCACCCACTAAGAAAGTCTTTGCCTGTCAGCGTCTGAAGGCCAGGTCGCGCCCCACTCACAGTGTGGAGGCATTCTGGGGTGAGCAGCAGCGGACAGCTGCCCTCACTTTCACCGTGCAGTCTGAAGTGCGGACTTGCCCCTCAAAGCCCCCCACCCCCCGTAATACCCGCTGAACGCAAATGGTGCTTACCCAAGAGTAAGCATTCCATCTCAGTCCATCATTTACTGCCTCCGTTACCTCTGAAAAGTTGCTTTACCTCTCTAAGCCTAAACTTTCTCATCTGTTAAATAGGGATAATAGTTTCTGAAAGACTAGTGTAAGGATTACATGAAACAATTCACGTGAAGTGCTCGATAGTCCCAGGTACATAGTCCGTGTTAAATAGTTGTTAGCTTTTATCAGTTACTATCAGGGCAATGCTTGAATTGGAAAGCAAGTTCAGTGTGGATTAGAGATGATAATACAATTACCCTACATAAACCAGGCTTTTGAAATACTATTCATTTTCACAATTAAATGGGTAAAAATGATAGAACTGCTTCTTACTCATGTCCACTAAAACTTTAATAATAATTAAATTCTCCCTACTTAAAAAGAACTTGAAGCAGCGCTGCCAAAAAACCCAAAACTGACATTGAGAATAAAACAGAGATTATGATATTTAAAATAAAGGAATGGACATTCAATAAACATGTATTTGCTGCACTTCACAAGCTCTAAGACATCCATATTTTTACATTTTAATACCTCTGAAATCACAGTTAATGGCATCTTAATATTTTGAAAGATAGTCATTCTTTCCCTTTTTTTAACAGTACATAAAATGATTGTATAAAAATCAGTGTAGGTTAAGTTCAGGAAAACACAGAACTTGAGTAAGTAAATTCAGTAATTCCACTTTATGGTAAATTATTTCTTGTGTTAGTCCCATTTGTTAACTAAGACTTCAGAAAAAAAAATTACTGAGTTAATCATTGGCTAAAGAAGAATTGGTTTGTTTTAAAGAAACACTTATTTTGTTTTTTGAGGTTCAGAGAAGGGTTGAGAATACTGGAGAGAAATATTGGATGTGTTCAACATTAATGTGCTTTAATGTCAGTAAATTAGAACTGATAAGGTTGTGTTACCCATTGTAGACATTCTTCATTTTTTGTCTATCTTCTCATTTAAAAATGCTTCTAAGGCCAAACCTCCTGCTTCTTCAGTGCTTTGTCAGAATCCTTTGGATGATTTTGAAAGATCTATGCCTGATTTCCAAACATGATACCACTCTGGAAGGGTGTGTGCAAAATGTAGAGCACAGAGCACTGGAGACATATTTACATCTATGGGCAGCCGGTGTAGACTGTTACCCTGGAACAATTGTTCTAAATGGCTATCCTGTGTTTGATGATAATTCCTGAACACCAGATGTTAAGGAAGATATAAATCCCTCATCATGTACTGAATGTCACAATGTCCCCACCCCTGTGAGAAGAACATAGACTGACCTCCCGCTGACTCTAGTCTAGAAATGTGGGAATGCTAACACTGCGCTGTATGCTGTGCAGACTAATTAAATGCTACCTTAGACTGTGTGAGTGGTGTGTGTGTTTGTGTGTGTGTGTTGCATCAGACAGAAAAATAAAAAACCAAGTTTCTGTTAATTTGGAGTATCGCTGAGATCAGGGAGAGTTATGATTTTGAAACTACTCTAAAAGTTTTTATATACTGGGTACACTAATAATATTTTGTCAAACTTGAAGTTGAGGGAGTGAGGAAGGGAAAGCTGGTGATATGAACTAAAGAAAGAAGGAAGGGAAAAGAGTTCCCTAAATATGTGCACACTGGGTAGTTATTCTCCGTTAACAGGAACATATAATGTACTCAGCTCTTTGAGGAGAGGGCCATAGCTTATAGGTATAGGAAGACAACCTCCAGTGTCTCTTACAATACGTTCAACAAGTGAAAGTGATTGCAGATTCACAGATGCATAGGATTTGAGCCGGTGGAGATGGCTATTTTGTTTGACCCATTTCTTTTACAAGTAAGGGAAATACATAGACCCAGAAAAAGCTAAGGAATATGTCTGGGATAGTCAGTAGTAGAAGCTATAATAGAGGCCCCCAAATTTCCTGATTTGAACTTCCATGTTTGTCAAATATGACTACAGAAATAAGACTAATTTAAACCATATAACTTGTTCTATTAGAGGTTCTTTGGGTTTCCACGGAAACCTCCTCTGGCTAGCTTAAGCAAAAATGGGGACTTATTGGAAGGAAGCTGAAGTATTGCACAAAATTGCCCTGAATAGAAGGAAGAGCTGAGCCAGGAAAACTGCAGCGGGAAGGAGGCAGGGTGTTGTGGGGACAGCAGCAGCTCGCAGGTCTCCTGTTGCTGATGCCGTCTCAGCTCGGCCCACTCGTTGCTCTGTCTCTACTCCAAATGTGAGTGTGCATGGCTGTTTCCTTCCTCAGAGGCCCCAACTTAAGCATGATCTGCTCACACAGGTCTTGCTGATCGACCATCCTACCCGTCCCTCTCCCGTTACCCTGCTTTTTCTTCATTGCTCTTACCACCCCCTAAAAGTCTTCTATTGTTTACCTGTAGAGATTTAACAATACGGATGCTCAGGCCTAACCCTCAGAGATTCTGATTTAACTGGTCTGGAGTAGAGCCAGGGTACATGTATTTTTCTTAAAAGCCCCCAGGTTGTTCTAATGTGTGGCCAACGTTAAGAATCATGGCCTGATAGATTGCTGGGACAAATACAGAACGTTCTGCTATAACCAGTGCAGCTGGAAATAGGTTTAAAAGAATTAAGAATGACAAATCTAGAAAGGACGAAGGAATACTAAGGCATTTGTAGCTAACCACGCATAAGTGATCTTGACAGGAGCCCTCCCAGATTGAGTGCTGGCTCCGTGCTGTGGATGTATGATCTCAGTTAATCCTTACAGTGGCCCTGTGGGGTAGGTGGCAATATTCTCATTTTCCAAAAGACTCATCTAAGGCTGAGCTCGACCAGTAGCTCGGGACTCAAGCTCAACACAACCTTTGGGCCGAGTGTGCTGAGATTCTGAGCGACAAGCTCACAGTTTCCATCGTCGGGCCACACCAGGGCTGTGGTGAGGATTCCCCATCTGTCTTCAAGTTAACACCAGGGGAGGTGACTTTAATGGTGACAGATGACATTGGTAAGACATCCGTGACAGGGAGTACTGTTGAGTATTGGGGTATATTATCAAGGGAGAACACATTTTTTTTTTGCAAAATGATAGCAAGAAAGAGGACCTCAATTATTGCAAGAAAAGCAGGATTTACTGGGTGTTCAGAACTAATTAACGGAAATGTGAAACATGTAAGTGTGTGACAGTCTGAACCTAAAAGTAGTGTAATTAAGACAGGAGAAAGAAATAGAGGAGGGGGAAATGAAATTTTGATTTTTGTCTTTTTAGGAAATTGAGATATAATTTAGTGTTTGCACTTTTAGAGTTTTGATGAGAAGAATGGGAAACATAAATTTGAATGATTTGTCAGTAAAGTACTTTTTCTACAAATAATGGAATAGAATAGGCTCCACTGAGGAGACCAGAAAGCCTCTCCTCTGTCAGAGTGATTTGAAAACAAATTGCTTTTAATAAGGAGGGATGGACGACAACCCTCTGTGGGTTCTTAAAGAAAGAATCTGTAATCCTTTGGGTTTAACCATTAGGCAAATTGAGCTTCCTGGTTTCAGAAAGAGAAAACACACCCACAAAAAGAAAAACCCAGGCCCGTGGGAACAAGTAACTTCCTCCTTCTGGGACTGCTTGAAAACCCTAATCTGCCTGTCCTGAGTCACTTTCCTGTCAGTGTGAGGCTGGCTGGGGAGGCATCCAAGAGGTGAAGGGGTAATGAGGAGAGAGAATGTGCCAGTTTGGACTAGAAACTGAATGCACATTGACTGAGGCTTGGAACATGACTCTGAAGGCAAAGAAGCTGGTTAGAGGCAGCTTTATAATTCTGTGTACACCTGGGAAAAGAAAGGACCTGGGTGGCTGTTTCTCGCTGTTTGCCCCGTTGCCCTGCAATCTAAAACAACTTGAGGCCAAAAAATAGAATTCTTCATTTTTTACTGGCTTGAGAAGAAAAGTCACTCAGAGAAAAAAATCAAAGCCAATTGAAAAAGAAATATCTGCAAATACAGAGTTTGTTTTCCTGCCAAATGTGTGAGCTGTAAATACAGTAAAACGATTTAGCAGATTAATTAAGGGGAGCCCAGTGTGAGATGGGGAAAGGTCTGAAATCTGGGCCACTTAAATTTCAGTAAAGCAAAGGGAGGACTAGAATTGAGGCGGAGGTGGAGGGAGGTCATTAGAATTTATCTGGGGTGCTGTGAATACTGCAGTGCTTTAGTTGGTAGTGGAATCCGTACTCGTAAAGACTCCTTAGCGATTTTTATTTAACAATTTTGTTTGTGCAAAAGGTCACATGAGCCTTCCTTTATTTAAGGACAATGATGTCCCTATAATCTGGCTCTCCTTGTTTTGGGGGACAGGGAGGGAAAGCAGGAAGCAACACATTGTTGTTTTGGGTAAAGCATTTAACACATGCTATTTCATTTAATCTTCACAGTAACCCTTAAGGAGGAGTATTATCTACATGGGACAGATGAGTAAAATTGAAGTTTAATTTAGTAACTTGCTGATGTTTATATGACTATTAATAAATGGAGGAACCAGATTGGACCCAAGTGTCCTCACTCTGGAGCCTGTTGCTACTTCATCACAGGAAAATTATTTTTTTAAAGTAGAGATTTTCAGCCCAAATTCTTTGAATGATCACAGATTCTCATTTAATGAGGGTGTTTTGGTTGCTGCCATAGTCTAGATATGACTGAAACTAAAATAATTTTGGGAACTAACATTTACTGATCACCTATTATAAGCCAAATAGATTGTGCCTAATAAAACCAGTGGGTTCTACTTATAGATTTGCTTCTGGATGCAAAGTATAGTCCATGGGATTTCTAAGTTCAACTTTAATTCAACAAATGGTGTTTTATTGCTGACTCATAACTGGGTGGTGGTTCTATGTATGTTTTGGTGTGGAAGGAGGGTGGTCTACAAAGAGGTAAAATAAACAGTGCCTGCACTCCTGTAGTTCCCAGTCTAGTTGAGGAGACAGCAATATACGCATTGATAGACAATTCAAGAGTTGGATAAAACATAAAACAGTACATTGAGAGATGTTCTGGGGCTTGTGGCTAATTTCCAAATTGATTGTAGAGAGAAGAAACCAGAGAGAGAGCAGGATGTGGGCTGTGGAGGACCAGGCAAGATTGGATGTGAGTAAGGCTATGGAGGATAGGTAAGATTTGCCTGAATGGGTAAGAGCCAAGATTCAAAGACAGGATGTTGCTGCCATGTCAATACATACAAGAGTCGTCTGTTTGGCGTAACACAGGCAATGGTGAGGGCTAGGCTGTGAGGTGCTATGAGTGGCAAGTTGAATATTTCAGATTTTATTTAGTGGTATTGGTAGCAATAGAGGTGATGGTATCATAGTAATAATAATAGCTATCATTTATTGAGCATCTATTCTCTTTATTCAACAAATGAATATGTATGGAGCATTTATAAGTGCCAAGCACCGTTTCTGCACTGACACTATAGGACTGACAAAAGTCTCTGCTCTCAAATGGCTTCCATTCATGTGAGGAGAGATGGACAGCCGATGAAACAGATCTTGTAATCTCTTGAAATCTAGATTCTTGTAATAATACTGTGAAGAAACTTATAGAAAAGTGAGCAAGGAGGGGATGAATGAGAGGACGTCACAGTTTTAAAGCTTGGTTCTTTGTATAGGTATGCATTAACTCATTTAATCAGGTAAATAACAAAAGGCTGGCTTTGAAAAGTTTCAAATATAAAGTGACATGATGAAAATATAATTCACAAAGTTGAGCTAAGAGTCGGGGAAAGACTGATGCCGTAGGGACGAGCTAGGAGTCAACTACAACAAGCCAGGATAGTTATATCTAAAATGGGTCTTTTAGTAATTAATACCATGCAGGGTTTAGTAGAGAAAGAAGACTTATTTAGGGGGAAAAATATCAAATACATTGTTTATCTGGTCCATGCCTTTTCCTAAGCCTAGAAACCAACAATTGTAAAACTGACGGTGTGGTGGAGAGTTGCTTCTATTAATGAAATGTGACATGGAGGTCACAAAGGTGACAGAGATTTAGAGCCTGGGTTGACTAGGATGGTAAGAAAAATGAGAAATTTTCACTAAGAAAGATGGAAATTCAATAGAATATCTGTCATGTGCTTAAGTGATTAAAAGTTTCTGAAACTAGTTGAGCACATCCTCTACAGTATTAATACTTACCCAGAAGCAGTGGTTTCTCCTCACAGCAGTGGAGGCAAAAGGAAATGTAAAGATGATGGATTCCCAGTGTGAGGCTACTCGTCTCTCCTCCTTGGGGTGCACCTGGCCAATGACCCCATCCTCTGCCGTCTTTCTGCCTCACTGCTCAAGCTGACAGCACATACTTGCTCTGTCTAACCTGCTATCTGTTGCTACCCACTTTTTAAATTATGGGCGCACAGGGTCCCAAACATTCTTGATTCACAGCACCCTGAGTATCTCAGCAATATTTTTTCATGGCAATTTTAGAGCAGAAGAAATACCAAAGAGTTCCATGCATTAGGTAGTTAGGTCCAAACAACTTAATTTGTATTTGTTGGAACAATTTAGTACCATTTGAAAAGACAGTACACACATGTTGAAAGGAAAATATTTTGTGTTATTCTTAAATGACCACGACTATGTCACACAACTCCTCAGTTCTTGGAATCATATTTGGACACCACCATCCTCACTTTCTGTACCATTTTTATCTTCATGTGACACTTGCTTTCTATCACTGCAACTATAGAAAACCTGGTTCCGCACAGGTATGAGGTTGTTAAAAGGAATATAGCATCATGTAATGTTAAAACTGAACTATCTCGAGATAATAGTTCTCATGATGTCTGATAGATGTCATTGTGTTTTCCTTGAAATTTATAAATATCCCCAGGTACTCTTATGAATTTTCTGTGGCACCTTAGGGATACCTTGGCACACAGGTTGGGAACCATGGTACAGGCCTGTTCTCTACCATCTCTTTTTCTTTTCCTTAATTTTATGACACTTCTTGGCCATACCCATTTTAAGAAAGTAACTTGGGACCCAGCCATGGCCTCCAGTTTCCTCTTTCACTTTTAAACTCCTCGAGTAAGTTTAAAGTGACTCTCTCCAGTCCACTTCTTGTATCTTACACTAACTAGGTAAGTCACTGCTTTGTCTTCAACCTTAGTCCAAAGAATGGTTTCCAATTCTCATTCTTCCTTATGTCTTTCGTGTTTAAAATGTTGGCCCTGTGACCTCTGGTCTTCCAGGTTAGAATCATTGCCTGGCTTTTAACCATCATACTTTACCACAAGTTCATGTGGGTGCCAGGCCGTGGGGGAAGAAGGGCTTTCTATACCTTTATCTCTGTTGAATCCATTTAAACTCCACTGGGGATGAGTGCTGTTATTACCCCATTCATATCATTGTGTTTCCCTTGAAATTTGTAAATGTCCCTGAGGCTGGCTATAACATTGAGGCATCACAGCAGGACAGGAACAGCTCTGCTAGGTGTTGCTTGTCTCCCAGTTAATGGGAATGTCAAAGAAGCCACTCTGGGTGGGGGTGACTTGTATAAATAAGTGGCTTGTTGTGTTTGGCTTTTAATTTTACAACCATATTTCGTAAAAGTAAAACATGGTAGCTCGTAGATATTTTGGCAATGGAGAAGGAGAAAAATAAAAACTGACTCACCATAGAAGCATACAATTTTTTAAGATTTTGATTTAATTTGATTTTAGTATTTCTTTCCAGACTTTTTCTACAAATGTAGTAATAATGTATATAAAGCTTTTTATCTTGCTTTTTAAAAAATTACATTACAGACATTTTTAATTTAGCTACGTTGTTCTTTTAGCCATCCTCAAAATATTAATCCTTATCACTTTCAAGATGATACTTACACATAATTTAAAAACTAAAACAATTAAAAAGCTTGAAACAGCAGACTCTTGCTCTACCTTGCTAGCTCCCCCGACCCAGTTTTACTCACCAGGTCCAGCCACTTTCTTACCCTCAATTTCAGCAGCTCTGCAGTGGTCCCTTGAATGGTACTATATAGTTTATGTACCTGCTACCATCCTATTTTTACTAATTGTCTTAAGGAACTATTGGTTGACAGTGGTGGTTCTGCAAGATTACTAATTGCTGGTAAAATCCTGTTCACTGTGCAAATATCTGTGTGTAACCTCAGACCTACATTATCAGATGTACTTTGTCTCGCCATTTTTATAAGCTTAATTTGTACCTTGCATTTATCATAAATGGCTACAGGCATATTGTTAGGAATAATGATGTTATTATTAAACATTAAAAGATGGCTCAGCTTTTACCACATACTTCCCCAAGCCAGAAGTGTAGAGGTTTGGGAATTAAACCAAGAAGATTTAATGAAATTTATTGTATTTTATGTCATTATTATTCAGGCAGAGCAGGCAAAAGCCCACCCTTGATAATTGTAAAGAATTGGGTGTTAAGAAGGCGCACATTGTATGGTTGTGTGCAATTTTTCTCAGCAGATTTATTTCAAGGCAATAGTACTTCCCAAATTGAGGATCTGTTTTCTGAAAGACTGACACAGAAGTATGTGGACCGGTGCCTATTCTGTCACAATATACTTTTAAAAAAGTTAATAGGCTTTATTTTTTAGAGCAGTGTTAGGTTTACAGAAAAACTGAGTGGAAAGTACAGAGTTTCCCATATAGCACTCACCCCTCCCTCCAGGTTCCCCCTAATTATTAACATCTTGCGTTATTCGTTATTCGTGTGGTACATCTGTTACAATTCATGAGCCAGTATTGATACATTAATTATTATTAACTAAAGTTCACGGTTTTCATTAGGGTTCTTGTACATTCTGTGGGTTTTGACAAATGTATAGTGACATGTATCCACCATTACAATATCATACAGAATAGCTCACTGCCCTAAAAACCCCCAACTATTTATCCCTGCCTCCCTCCCTCCTCTTGAACTTCTGGCAACCACTGATCTTTTCATTGTCTCCATAGTTTTGCCTTTTCCAGAATGTCATATAGTTGGAATCATATAGTATGTAGGCTTTTCAACTGGGCTTCTTTTAGTTACTAATATGCATTTAAGGTTCCTTCTTGTCTTTTTGTGGTTTGATAGAGCTCTTTTTTTTTTTTTAGTGTGGAATAATGTTCCATTGTCTGGACGTACCACAGTTTATTTATCCATTCACCTACTGAAGGATAACTTAGTTGCTTCCACGTTTTGACAATTATGAAAAAAGTTGCTTATTTGCCATCTGTATATCTTCTTTGGTGAGGTGTCCAGAACTTTTGCTCATTTTTTAATTGGGTTGTTTGTTAACTGATTTAAAAAAGTTCTTTGTATATTTTGGATAGTAGTCCTTTATTTGTATTTTTCAAAAATTTTCTCCCAGTCTGTGGTTTGTCTTTTCGTTTCCTTAACAGTGTCTTTTTCAGAGCAGAAGTTTTTATTTTAATGAAATCCAACTTACCAATTTTTCTTCTATGGATCATGCTTTTGACACTATATCTAAAAAGTCATTGCCAAACCCAAGGTCATCTAAACTTTCTCCTATGTTATTTTCTAGGAGTTTTATAGTTTTGCATTTTACGTTTAGTTCAGTTATCTATTTTGAGTTAATTTTTATAAAAGATATAAGATCTGAGTTTAGATTATTATTACTATTTGCATGTGGGTGTCCAGTTTTCCCAGCACCATTTGTTGAATGGCCTGTGCTCTTTTGTCAAAGTTGACTGTATTTCTCTGGGTCTATTTCTGGGCTCTCTGTTTTGTTTACAATATACTTTTAAATGAGGGGTTGTTGTTGTTGTAACCGTCAGTGAACACAAAATCTATTAGTAACTTATCTTGGTTTGACTTGAACCTTAGTTTCCTAAAAGGCGGGATAGATAGAGGAGATATTCTTACTATTTCTTCTAATTTTATATCATGAGACTAGTTTACATTTAAGTATATATACAGTCAGGGTGATGATTTTCTCACAAAAAGTTTCTGGGTCTGCTCCAATAGATACCAGGTCTGTATGTGTGTCTTTGGGTCTGTCTGTGTGTACAGGCAGAGTGTACAGTTTATAATGGGATATTAAACCTATCTTTCACTGATGACTAACAAAGTGTATTGTTTGGCCCCAATCTATAACAGAAAATATCAGTACTGATCGTCGTTACCAGTAATTAAAGCATCAGATTTCCTGCCATGCAGCTTTCATCAGGGGGCATTTCACAATGCTTGGAGACATTTTTGGTTGTCACAACTGGTAATGAGGAGCTGGAGAGGGGTGTTACTGGCATCTAGTAGGTAGAAGTCAAGGATGCTGCTAGCCACCCCACAATGCACAGGACAGCCCCGCACAACAATAATTTTTGGCTCGAAGTGTCTATAGCGCTGGGGCTAAGGATCCCTGTTGTAGCGAAGCAGATTTATTTATATCTGTGGGCACCTTTTCCTCTTTGCTTAGCCTCTAGATGACCTAGATAGACTTTTATAGATTTGCAGTCCACATCCAACAATGGTACAGAAACTTATGGTATAAACAGTCAGCTTCTTTTAGCCATTTTTGGCTTAGATTCACTTTTTCCTGATTTTTTAATAGCTTCTATTATGTTACATGCATTTATATAAAGCTGATTTAACTGAAAGTGGGATATCAATACATATATATATATATATATATTCCTCAATATAGGTGGCTGGATTGTTGATTATAAAAATCTGAGGCTATAAACAAAGTTGATGTTTAATATACTCACTTGGTTGTACATCCATAATCCAGACTTGGGTTTTAATTTCCTTTCTGGTCCTTTAAATGACACATTACCCTATGACATGTAAGTTTCCATGAGCTCATCTTGTTTTCATACTGTTCCCTTTTATTGTCAGGAGAAACAAAACCAAAAAACCCCACTGTTTCAGCAATCCCCTGTTGTCTTCCTCTGTGTGAAATTGCTCAACTAAGAGTTATGCAAATGGAGTTCAGCCATGTGGGAGAGGTTTCTTACTTACTGCACATTGATCAGGAGGCATATCACATATGTCTTTGGTATATTTGTTGTCAGCAGAACACTTGTCATAAGAAGTTCAGGGTCCTGGCCTTCTCTCTTGCCACTCAGGTCCTTTCTCACTTTACTCCGGCCATACTGGCTCCTTTTCTGCTTCGTATCTTATTCCAGTTATGAGCCCTTTGCACAACCCAATTCTTCTACTTTGAATTCCTCCCCTCCCTTAGACCTTTCGACTTTGCTACTTGTCAAAGAGAAGGTGACTTGTAGGTTATCAACTGGACCTGCCTCTTGTGTTCACATCTGGGGGGACTGAGTGATTGTCACCTCTTGCTGTCCCTCCAGAGCACACTGCATCTCTTGGACATCAAGCAGTTTTCCTTATGCCTGGTATAAAAATGTTCATGATTTGTCAATTTCCATCTCATTTCCTTTTAAATTCTTAGCGAAGACTATGGCTACACCTGCATCTTCTGCAAGTTCTCCACTCCCACAGATTATCAGGGTTTGAGGGACCTTAAGCCATGCATTCAGATTCTCTTATTTTGTTATAAAATTTTCAAAAATGATTTCCATTTTTGCACAAGTTTATATATAAATACACACATATATTTGTGTATATATTACATGTTATTATATATAATAAACATACATTGTATAGTACGTCTGTGCATATATATATGTGGGTATTATGTATACATAATTTATACAAAATTGAAATGTCTTTTTAAATTTTAGAGTAAGTGTAACCGAACACGTGACCTGAGGTCCTTCAAACTCTGGAGATAAAGATATATATAATTTTATATATATATAAAATTTAAAAATTTGGAAAGGCAAAACCAGAAATACCTGCAATCCCACCACCTATAGATGAACATTATGATAGTTTAGGATATTTTTTCCTAGACTTTTTTTCTACACATTTATGTTTTCCCCTCCCAAAAATGCTGCTGTGCTATCTGTACTGTTTTCTTTTTCCATTAAATATTTTATTCCACTAAAATATATTGTGAGTATCTTTTTATGTCAAGAAATATATATGTATATATATATATATATATATATATATATATATATATAGACACACATGTACAATATTTTAATTATATATAGTATTCTTTTGTGTTGAGATATCATGTTCTAGATCAATTTTCTAAAAGCCAATTGCCTGATGGCCAATTTGATGAATTTATCAAATGCTTCAGTTTACCAGAAGACTTGTTTCTTTTAACTACTTGAATATTTCTATTTTTCTGAAAAACTTCGTGCATTTTTAATGTTCTCTTGCTAGTTCTTCAAATGAGGTTTCTGCAATTAAAAAAAATTAAAAATTTAACTTTAAATTTAGAAGCATCAGATAGAAATTGGAAGTGACCAAAACATTCCCAACACCTATGACATGCTAAAACTCTAGACTCTAAGCAGAAATTAGGACATGCTGATTTGATAGCGTTTGCAAAACCATTTGACACGGAAGGATAGAATCATCTTGAGATGTGGAAGGGAAGGGAGGGTATGTAGAGGAATTTCTAGAAAGAAGCAGAAGACTTGAGCTACAAAAGTAACAAAAACATGTCACCAGGGTTAAAGAATTTTTAGAAATTAATTTAACATCTTAAAAATGTAAGGATCGGTAAAGTAAGAAATGAACTAGGAAAGTGCAGAAACAACCATACCTCATATTGCTACTAATTACTGTTTTTAAATTACATCCATGAATATTTTAATTTTAGTCTCTAAAAGATAAATGCTCATGTTTCCAATGTAAATTTAATACCATTAAACATAAAATGGTGATATTCCTTATTATCATCAAATATCCAATGATAGTATTTCTCCAATTGTCTCATAAACATTTTTAATAATTAAGCTACTAAATTACTATTAACTAAGGTTATTATAGACCTAGAACACTAAATAATCTTTAGTTGTTTTTTTGTTGTTTTATTTTTTTTAAATTGGGGAATACTGGGGAACAGTGTGTTTCTCCAGGGCCCATCAGTTCCAAGTTGTTGTCCTTCAATCTAGTTGTGGAGAGTTCAGCTCAGCTCCAAGTCCAGTGGCCGTTTTCAATCTTTAGTTGCAGGAGGCAGAGCCCACCACCGCATGTGGGAATTGAACCGGCAACCTTGTTGAGAGCTCGCACTCTAACTAACTGAGCCATCCCGCTGCCCCTCCTGGAAGTTTAGTGGCAGCGCCTTGTCTTCAATCTAGTTGTGGAGGGCGCAGCTCATTGGCCCATGTGAGAATCAAACCGGCAACCCTTTTGTTCAGAGCTCACGCTCTAACCAACTGAGCCATCCGGCTGCCCTCCTTAGTTTTAAAAATAGAACATTTCTTAAAAAGCCATCATAGAAATCTTCAAAAGCTTTTAAGACAATCGCATTTGATAAAAATTGTTATGCCCTTAAGCTATTAAAACCATTCCAACTAATACAAACTGTTGTAAACTTAAGCTGTTAATACCAGCCCACTTAATATGAAATTATATATACCTCACAAATAGTTAAAAGATACACGTTTTGGTAAATCGATCATCTTGTAAATTGAAAATCATCAGAGAACTGGCTTTGGGTGAGATGAATTTTGAGAGCTGGTCTACATTTATGTAGCCAGTGATCTATTATTTGGCAAATAAGTATATTTCTGATTGTATGGTATTACAGACAGTCCCACAATAAATATCTTTATGCAGAGCTTTGTGTATCTTCCCAGTTATTTTCTTAGAAATAATTTATTGCTAGAAATGGTAATGTTGAGTTAAGAAGTGCATCCATTTTAAAGGGCTTTCATATAGGTATGTTGTCAAGTTAGATTGTATCATTGACCCGCTCGTGCCAAGCCCAACGATTTCATTTTATGGTGAGGAAATTAGAGTCCAGATAGGAGAGTGGTTTTGTCCACAATTAGAGGATTGTCAAAGCTGGACCCAGCTACCAGGCTTCCTGATGCCTAACCTCCCTCACCTCTCATTACCCCTTTGTGCTCTCTTCCAGGCAAGAGCCAAATTCTTCACTTCTCTGGTCTAGACTCCAAACCTCTAGATGTTTGAAACCCTCATATATCTCTTTAATTTTCTTGTGTTTCTTTTCTGGACTCATTCTAATAAATGCAATGATTAAATCTGTACATGTTTAGCAAGGTTCCCATAAATATAGACAATTTGCTGTTTTTATGCATCATTATTTCAGAATATCTCAGTGTCAGGTTAGCTTTACATTTTTACACTACACATTCAATTATAGTTAACTACAGAACCTCTGGGTCTTCCTGTGGTTTGCTTATGTAAAGCATATAATACATATAATGAATAAGTGTTTTCAAACCAAATAAAGACATCAGTAAACATAAGGTAAATTAAAATTATATCCAATTTTGATCACAAAGACATAAAGAAAAGTTAATTAAAAAAAAACCAAGCATACTGCTCTGTATCTCTCTTTTTTGGGAGTTGGAGGAGAGCATTATTTAATTAATTTTTTATCGATGTCATTCACATACACAAATTCACCCTTTTAAAGTGTACAATTCAGTGGTCTGTAGTATAATCACAACACTATAAAACCACCACCATTGTCTAATTCCAGAACCCACTGTATCTTGTGTGTATAAGCAGGCTTGCAGAATTTACACACTGCAATTCATTTGTTTAAAAATAAAGAAAGGCCTCATATCCTCTAACATATTCTCTCTTCAGGTCTCTGAATAGCAGAGGTGGGAAAACAACCTTACATTTGCCAGCAAGGTTAGAAAATTTTCCAGTTTAAAGAGACTTTTTTCCATCATGACTCCATTTCTTTAAGATAAGAGCTTAGTCCTTTACATTTCTTCTTCTCCTGCTCCTTTCCAAGATGGTATCTGGGTAGATACAAAGTTTCTGTGGGGGGAAAGAAGCCACAGATTCTCTCCCTGTTCTTGGTATGCCTGATGAGATATGACTGGGCAGTGCTGATTTGGGGGAATGCCATCCTGACACCCACCCCGAGAGCAAATGGACCACATCAGGACTCTCAGAAGGTTCTGGATCCCCTTAAAACCTTCAACACGCTGAGTGAAGGGAGCCTCAAGACAGAACTCCGGCTGTTTTGTCTTGACACCCCCTCTCCCTTCATACTTCACCCTGTGTGGGACAAGAAGTAGCCCCTCCGTCAGACCTAGAGCCTCCTGCAGCCTAGGTCTAGGGATGTGGACCTGTAACCCTCTAGCTACTCTTAGAGCCACTCTCCTGTCCCCGCAACCCCCTACACCTTTGCCAACTGGCCCTATAATAGGAAAAGTGGATGCGGGATGGCAGGTCCCCGGGACACAGGTTCTTTTCCAGTCTTACTCCTTCCAATACTCCTTCCGGTTACTCTCTCCCGTTTCTTCTAGGGGGAGCCCAATGCTCAACCTTAGTCACAGACTGGAGGTGATGTCCATACCATAGGAGCAGCTGTGTGATCCAAGTCTTCAAGGACTTGCTCTTGATATGGAACCCAGATGAAAACTGGGAGCTAGGGATTACCAAATACCATGATGACATTGATTAAATTGCCCCAAGACACTGTTCCATTTACAGATGGTATTTCAAACTTAGGGAGGGCCTTTCGTTAGAGGCTGGTCAAATAAGAAAGCAAGGCTCTGGAACCAGGTGTACTTGGGTACCAATTTGCCAGCTGTGTTAACAGTGGCTTTCTGGGGGGTTTTATAGAGGAAAAATATCAAGAATGTTTGAAAATGTTTACCATGGTAGGTAAGGAGAAACATCGTAACTGCCTAAGTAAAGAGAATCTGGTTACACCCTTTTCAATTATAGCTTTTTCAAAGGAATCTGGGAAAACTGACAAAAGAAAAGACAACTGTTTAAGCTAGGAATCGATGGAGTTGCTTGTGGAGTTGAATTCAGGTGCTCTCTCCTCTTCTGCTCTCCTGAGAATATCAGTGAAGCTTTCCTGACCCCCTTTTCTTTATAAGAAGTTTGGAGAAAACATTGCAACTCTTCCATAGAATTTGTTTCTCTAGAAAAGTCTCTAAAGTTTCGTTTTTGAAAGTAAAGTGAGAAGGAAAATAATCAGGGGTTTGGGCAGGCAAAGTAAATCGCATTAGTGAAAAACTTGCCCTGGAATGCAAGTATAACTGGGGGACACTATTTTAGGGATGAATTCCTATGAATGACCTTTGAACCAAACTCAACCTACTTTTGAAGCTCAGCTCACTTGTTTGGGATCATTACCACCCACCTCTCTCTCCTTGGGGATTTCTTTCACTTTCTCTTGTTTTTCTGAGCTCCCTAATTCAGAAAACTCTTGGCAACGAAGCTCCCTCCACAGAGAGGCAGCAAGGCCTTGGGTGGGTAAAGAAGGCGACAGACCAAGTTCTAGTTTTACCTAAGACCTGTGATTACCTGGCTCAGATTTATCTCTGGGCTTTGCTTCCCTCATCTGTGCCAGGCACAAAGTAGGCAATTACATGCTCCTCCCTTTTCTCCCCTCACCCCCTTTGTCTACTACCCTCATAAACATTTCTGGTTACTCCAGTGACCACTGGTATTGCAAGGTCAGGCAAGAGAAAGTCAGTAACAAGAGGAAGACTTCAGAGCTTCCAATAAACCAGCCTTCAGATGATAAATTCACTGTTGCTGGGAAAACTCAATACTAATTAAAGCATTCAGTTTGGGAAGTTGTGGTGAAGTAAAAAAAAAAAAGAAAAAGAAAAGGTTTTTAGTTTCTTTTTGGTGGCTGCTGAAATAAAGGCAGAAAAAAATGCACAAGTCATAATAAAAACAAAACATGGTACCAACATAGACAGTTTCTTTTGTAGCACTTCATAAAGGCAAGAAATTAGGTTCTGAGGGGTTAAATTCTAGTAACTTTGTTCTTAATTTTTAAGATCAATTATCGTGTGACATAGTTGTTAAAAAACAGGTTCAGATTTCATAGGGGGAAGTGGCAACCAATTTCCTATTTTTGTTTCTTTAAGCTTTGATAATATGAGAAATTAGTGATTTAAAACCTGTATATAGCAGACAAGGAGGTGAATTTGTATGTACTTCAGATTGAAATGTATGTGGTGGAATACCTTTTGACACTGAGGATGAAAAACAAAATATTACCCAAAATGTATGTTATATCCAAACTCAGGAACCTCTTTCATTGTGCAGTTTCTTCCTTCTTAATTACAGAGTAATATATACATTTACATTCACGCCAACATATAATACAAGTCTATAGCAGAGTGACATGGCATGTAAGTTACCTTTCCCAAAAGAGGGAAGAGAGAGAGGCAGAAAATGTCCATTTGGATGCTACAAGTGGTCCATGTGCCAGCCCAAAACTGAGATGGGAGATGTGCTTCTATACCCTCTTTGTGGTGAGATGGGGGTTTTCCTTATGCTTCTCTTCATGGCACTGTTTCTCTTCTAATGTTGGAGGAAAATCCAGCATTTGGACAATATTTATGTATTTAACAAACAGGTATACAGATCTTACTGTGTGCTGTTTTAAGTGTAGTGTCTAAGCACTTTACAAATATTAATTAATTTAACTCTTTAATCCTCATAACAACTTAATGAACTAGATAGCTATTTCCTTTTGTCAGAAGGAAACTGAGGCACAGAGAGGTTAGGCAATTTGCCCAAGAGCACACAATTAATAATTGATGGACCCAGGATTTGAGTTTAGCAATCCAGTCTTTTTACTCAAAAATATTTCACAAATCATAGTGTCTTCCTTAAGGAATTTTTAAGAGAAAATTTCTTTATAGGATCTTAACACCTTACAAGTGGATTTTAGAACTTAACCAACACGGTGGTGGGTATTCTTTCAGACTTTTTCTGTGCATATTAAATAGACAAGATTTATTGGATATGTGTGTGTATATGTATATATGTGTGTATATATATTATTGATTGATTATATAAATTGATTGTTACATATACTTTTTTTTCAGTCAATAATGACTAGTGATCAAGAATATCTGAATTATACAAATCTCTCCTTTTAACCCATCCCACTCATAATATGTCAGTTGGACGTAATTTAATGAACCGTTCCCTACTGATGGACATCTAGATTGTCTCTGTCTATAGTATAAATAATGCTAGTATGAATATACTTGTGCTCTTGTGCAAGTGTATTTAAAGAACAAGTCCTCTAAAAATTCTCACCATAGAAAGAAACAAACAAAAACCTGATAACTATGAGAAGTGATGAATGTGTGAACTAACTTTTTTGTAATAGTTCTGTGAGGGAGAAAGAAACTTTCCTCCACCTGTCAAGTTTCTTTCGGCTGGTCTAATAATTAAATCTACATGAGACAGATTAGCGAGAGAAAATAACCAAATTTACTTACATACAGATATATTGGAACCCCACATACATGAAAGAGTCAGAGACCCCACATCCATGAGAGGTTTAGGGACAGAAAGTTAAAATGGCATATGTATGGTATCCTAGCTAAGGACGAGTTAAGGTGCCCGGGGCTTCAGAGGGGAGGAAGGTGTTTGCAGGACAATAAGAGGAGCAGGCGTTCAGTAACTAGTAGTTTGCCCTGCCGTATAATTAGGTCAAAGAGGTTAACTCTGATAATCTCTTTTTATGGACAAAGCCCCTAATTTAAATTTTTCTAGGTAGTTAAGTGGGGGCAGAAGTTTCTCTTGAGCCCACAGTATCTGAGTTGCTTTTAGCTCAAAACAGTCCACATATCACAGAGGCACATCCTGGGTGACTCGTTTTGAGCCTTACTGTTCGCAATATATACATATATTAAATCATCACATTGTATACTTTAAACTTACACAAATGGATATGTCAATTATATCCCAATAAAGCTGGGGGGGGGGGAAGAACAAATCCGCAAATTGGAATTCCAAGTGTCCAGTTGCTTCTTTGTTGAGCAGGTGGATAAGGCATTATTAGATCTTACCAGAGACAGCAGGATGATAAATGAGGAGTCATAATTAGTCTTTTCCTCAAGTCTGTTTTCTGGTTGTTTATTTATAAAAGGATTTTAGTATTCTAAGGCCTTTAAATGAGGATGAGCCCCCCCTAATGGATATTTGTTCCAGTGAAATAAATTTTTTAAAAGAAAAGTCACCCCTCTCCCATTTTCTGGCTGTATTGGTGGATGTCTCTTTGTGAGCAAAGTGTTGTCCAGCTGTTTATGTCTCTTCAGACCATCTGGTTGAGCTTGTATGATGAGCATCCTAAAGTCACATTTGCATGTGAAACCATCAATTATTATTATTATTAACCCAAAGTCTCCACATATAAACTGTGCCTTCATTTACTGTTAAAAAGAAAACGAAAGCATTGCCAACTACATCTTCCACAGCACTTTATGTAAAGTCCATCATAAGAAACCTTAGAATGCTTCTGCGGGGGCCTCACTTTCCCGTCTACTTCCTCTTCCCTTCACGCTACCCTCTGGCTCTTCCTGCCAGGAAATCTGCTACAGCATATCTGCTACCCACTGTGCTACCACGTTCCTCTTTTCTTTGGCTTGGGTTTTCTATTTTCTTTTTATTAAACTCACATTTTTTTTCCTTTTTGTAAAAGCGTTTCAGATCCTTTTGAGAAAGAAGTAAGGTATAAAAGTAATCTCTTCATTCAGCATCATTGATAAATAGATAAAACAAAGGTTTCAAAATAGCCATGGTGTAAGAAACAGAAGAGGACAGACTTTAGGCTTAGACTTTCAGCTAAAGCTGTGTATGTGTCCCAATGCCACCCTTCACTAGCACTGTGGTTTTGGGCCAGTCTTTTCATCTCTAAGCCTCAGTTTACTCCTCTGTAAAGTGAGGTTAATAATACCTGGCTCATGGGGTTTCTTTAAGGATTAAACGAGATGCTTAGAAAATTACAAACGCTAATTAAAAAACACTAAGGTATAAATCATTGTAAAGTGTAGCTCTTATCATTTGCAAACAAGTAACCATTTTCTCAGTTTCTGTTGGGATTTCATTGTATTTTGTACTGGTACCTTTACACACCACAAGGAATTGCAAGACCTGGTGTGCTAGTGGGCTGTCAGCAGGGCCTGCTCAGCCTGCACAAAAGTAATACTACTCCCTGTGGAGTAGTATTGTAATTGTTTTCATCTGCAAAACATGCATTTGGTTCTCAATTGTCCATGGTGATGGGGGAGGGGAAAGCATGAATTAAGCATAAATAAATGCTAATCTATGGACTCTCACCACCCCCTCTCATATCCACCTGCCTTTTATTTTCATTCTTCTTCCTCCTTTCCAGGGCCACTGCCCTCAGAATTCCCATCATCTCTTCATCTGGACCCCTTCAGTGGTCTGGGTCATGGAGTTCCCCATTCCAGCTCTTCCCCCTCCTCACTTCCTACAGAATTCTCTCTTGGAAGTAGAGATGTCTTTGTGTCCTGTCTCTGGTTAAAAACCTTTCTACGGCTATAAATAAATAAAGCTAGCACTGCTTGGCATGACATATAAATAACACCCCACAAAGTACTTTTCTAATCTCGTTTCCTGCCCCCCTCCCACACTAACAGAGGTTTCTAACGTTTTGAAAAAGTTTTCTACATAAAATTGTTTACAATATCCTCTTATTTCCACCCTCCAACTTTTTATTTTGCAAATTTCAAAGCTGCAGAAAATAGTGGAAGAATATCCTAATTTACATTCACTAATTCTGTAATATGTTGCCACATTTGTCCCTTCTTCTACCCCCACCCTTCTCTTTTTCATTTTGGCCGAGTGTTAAAAGTTGCTTTCATCCCCACAACACCTGGCATGTACTCGTATCTCCTAAGATATGGATGTTCTCGGCATAACCACAATGCCATTATCACGCCTATAAAACACACAATTCCCTAATACCATGTTCAAACATATTCACATTTCCTCAATTATTCTAGTATGTGTCATCCTCTCCCTTCTCCCATCTAGGATTCATTCAATGTTCACACATTGTGTCTCTTCAGTCTCTCTTGATATGGAATAGTTGTGCCCCATCCCTCTCGCTGTAGTACTTTTTGAAGTATCCAGGCTAGTTGTCTTTAGTGCACATTATGGATTTTTCATTTTGTTCCTCTAATTCTGCATTTCTTATAAACAAGAAGTTAGCTCTAGAGGTCTCTGTCTCTTTTAAAACAACAATAACTGAGCGGGGCACCGGTTGCCTCCTTTCCTTTTTCTTGCCCACCTTCAGCAAGAGTGGTCCTGATGAGCATGTAGGAAGCCTCAGGTGCAGCAGCCAGAGCTGCTTGACCATTCTTTCAATAAATAGTATTCTCAGAGCACCTGCTCTGAGCAGGCATTGTTCTAGGTACTGGGAATCCCGCAGTGAGGAAACCGCTGGGACCTGCCCGACAGCGTCCAGTCTGTTGGGAAGCTGACCAGAAATAAACCAGTATATAATGGAATGTAGGTCGTAATAAGAAAGATAAGACTGTAAAGCATGGGGAGTGGGCAGAGCGGAGATCTTTTCAATCGGGTGGACCAGTGAAGATCTGTCTGGGGGACGGGGTAACATTTGTGTCCAGGTCTGGAAAACAGAGAGCTAGAGAGGCGAGAGAGAAGGAGAAAGGAAGGGAAAGGGCGAGGGAGGCAAGGCGACTGGGGGCAAGCGATGGGGCAGCCCCGGCCCTGGTGTGGTTCCTGTGCCCTGTGCGCGGAGCGGACCAGCCTGGGCCCCTCCCCTCGAGCTCGCTGTGCGTTCTGCGGTCCGCGCTGACAGGCCTTCCCGAGTCCGTATTCCCTCATTTGTACAGCACTGCTTCTTGGAGGGCGGGATGGGAAGAGGCGGGTTGGAACTGGTAAAAAAAAGAGCTCGCCTGTTTATTTACAGATGAACTCCAAAATCCATCTCGCTTATTTCCAAATCAACTTTAAAAACCATTTTCATTTTAGAAACGTTAGCATATGAAAAAAAATGTGCTGTTTTGAATGAAAGAAGTACTTGCTTCCCCTTTATTTTGGGAACTACAGCTGGCTAGTTTCAGAAAGAGGTGTGACGGTCCTTCAGAGGCTTCTACCTCAGCTAATGAAGTGATAAACAAGTTGAAGGGCCAACTGGAAGCCTGCAGGACAAAATGCAAAAATGCACAGATGGGCTGTGGCAGCAGTTAAGAGAGAGCCTCTTGAGATTTCTTAGAACAGTTCCTCCCCCAGGAGGTATCCCCTAATTCGCACTACTCCCCCTTCCCCAAACTCTTAATCATCTCCCACTCCTCTAAAGTTTCAGGCAGTGGTAGCCAAATTCTGCTTCAAAATTACATAGATCACATGGGAGCACCCTGCCCCCACTGGGCCCCCAGAGAATTTCCTGGAAAGAGTCCAGGGAATCTGTTCTGTTGAGTCTACGTGATTCTCGTGTTCCTTCAGGTTTGGGAACCACTTGCCCTATAGGACCTTTTAATGGAGTTCTTAACACATTTTGTTTTGTTTTCAACGTACAGATTTGACTGAATCTATACTGTAAGACATGAAATCATATCTGATTTCAATTTTTAAAATCATTTTTTAGTCCCCAGGGTGCTTTGTGTGGTGCTGTACACATCCTCGTATCAATTAAATAAACAAATAAGAATTTAGCATTTAGAAGGATGATTATGTCCCTCTGCACTGGTCCAGCACGAGCCCCCTTCTGTCCACTGTTCTTCCTCTGAAGTTGTATGCACAGTCATGGCTTGCTGATGCCATCATTTGTGCCTCTGGCTTTGCCATCTCTCCTCGTTTCCGCGCTCATGTATCTTACTGGGAAGCCTACTGGATTTGATCATTTGGATATTCCTACAAGCATCTTTTCTTCCATATCTGTGTCTCCTCTTTTATTTCCGGTCTTGGTGAGGACCACCACCATTTCTCCAAGCCCCAAGCTACATTCAGTTGGAGCCAGGTTCTATGCATTCTAGTTCATAATCATGTTTGCCTTTGAAGCCTTAAGCCCCATCATTTCACCTTGCACATTGTGTCATTCATCTTGGGGGGTGGGAGGACAAACAAACAAATGGCTCAGCTTTGCACCCAAGCCCAATTCCTGGCCTTTCTTACCTGCTCTTTGGCTACAGGGTTTTACATTACAGAACTAGTTCCCTGAAGGGATCAACTTGAACTAGTTCCTAAACGGGTTAGATTGTACTAGTTATCACAGGGTGAGTATTTTTCATGTGAAGTTCCTTCTTCCTGGAATCCCTTTACTGACTTTGCCACCTGGCTGACATCACTTCCATTTTGACTCACAGAGCATTTCCTTCAGGATGCTTCCCCTGACCACCGCCTTTTCCTCTTGCCTGAGTTAGATGTCTTTTCCTAGGTCCGGTGCATCTTCTATCGTTGACTCTCCACTGTACTGTAAATTTAATTCACACAGCTTTACCACAAGAATATGAGCATCTGTAGAGCAGGATTACGTCTTGCTGACTTAATGTTGATGCTCAATAAATACTTGTTGAAAGAATGAATGAACAAATGAATATATAAGCAAACTGGTCTGTGAGCAATATCCATATTTGAGTTTGTTAAACTAGCTAAGATAAAAAAATAAAAGGATATATATTTTTTTTATTCCTCATTAATGGAGAGATTTTGGTGGCTTGAAGCCAGTTCTAGAATGGTAAAACAATGTCAATGCTTTTCTATTCCAACAGGAAATATGGGATGTATAAAATCAAAAAGGAAAGACAATGTGAATGACGATGGAGTAGATTTGAAGACGCAACCAGTACGTAATACTGACCGAACTATTTATGTGAGAGATCCAACGTCCAATAAACAACAAAGGCCAGTAAGTAGATAGTCTCAGGGGAGAATTCCCACAGCAGGATGAAAGCATGGCTGCGTAATTTAAACACCAAATCTGTAACATGTGCATGCAAAAATCACATCAGTTACTTTGGCCTCAATTTTTTATGTGCTTTGTAACTTAATCCGTTAAAGAGCTTGTGACTATTTGAGGGATAACCAGGGCATTTTAAAATAAAGTGGCCTTTGATCACCTTCTAATATGTAGAGAAAGTCATCTTTCCTAGCACTGGTGTGAATACCCACTCTTTATATATAAAGATATACATGTCTATCTGAGCTTGTGTGAACTTAGAATAGATAGTGAGATTAGTGCAATGGTCTAGAAGCAGAAAGAAATGCTGCATTCAATTCAGAAGCTAAAATAGGTGCTAATACGACCTTTGGCATATCATACTTTATTCGATCTTGTCATTCTTCAATTAATGAATAATAGTACAGATAATTAAATTATCATGACTTATTGTAATTAAAAGATTAAAAAACAACAACACACACACACACACACAGCTAATTCTTCCTGCTAACCTTGGGCAAATATCTGTACCAGAAATGTTACATGAGTGATGTGCTATTTGATGCATTTGAGAAAACTTGGCACAGGAAGAACTACTATCACATTTCATGGAAAAGAGGAACAGAGCTTTGCATAACTACAACCTTAAATGCACTTTATCTCAGATATATCTTTTCCATCAATTCTCTCACTATATATATGTATATTATTCCGTAGCTTGGTTTTAATGGAATTCTTCAGCATTTAAGCTGGAAACAGCTTATTCCAGGTTAGCCCAAATGCCTTTGTTAAGTGTTTTTATAGTTTCTCTTGTTTGATATGTTTTTAAATGCCTCAGCATTCTAGAAGTATATTATTGTTGTCAAGCCCTTCAGCCAGCCCTTACCCCCACTGTTCTCCATTATCCTACAGGTATAACATATGTCAAAGTCTCATGTCATCATTGAATTTGATAAGTGATTATTGACCTTCTTACAAAGAAGTGGAGATGAAGAGTGAATATGTTGTACATGATGTTTCTGGATAAATTAATATTGTAATTTTATATTGAAACTCAAAATGTATAAGATTATTGACAGCTTTAATAATTTAGTGATAAATACATATATATTTTTAAATTATATAAATAGGTATAGATATAGAATATATATTATATAAATAGGATTAGGAGAAAGTAAAATGATACAAGGAATTGGAGTCACAAATAGTTTTCTTATTATAGACTTCAAAAGTCTCATGAAAAGGACTTGGCTTTTTTGGGATCACATATACCAGATTTTACATTCTTTAAAACTCATTTATTTTAAATGATGAATGAAGATACTCTTTATTCAAGAAAGCAAAGGAAAATAGTACAAATGTACACACCATTTTTCCTCTTGTTAAAAGTAAAGGACATTAAAAATTAATTTAGAAAGCAGAAGTAGTAAATATGTTTGAAATCTTTCAATTCCTATATTTTAGTTTGTGCCTTCTGTGGTTACAGATGCCCTTGTTTCACCAGCCAGTTAGTTTGGCCTTATTCCATGGCCATAGATGACATTCTCAACTCTGGCCAGATGTGCCAAAATGCACGGCCTGGATTGATTAGAGAGGAGCTCTGATGAGAGGGTGAGGCTGAACTGATGCAAATTCAACAACACTCTAAGGAAAAGACATTTTAAAGAAAAAGAGGGGCGCTAGATCAGTTGCATATATGTGTTTCGTTCTTATAAAAATATATTAAAACATTTGTAAACCAAGGACTCTTTGATATCTGAAAATCATCACCTTTCAAAATTATTTAATTAGTTTCTCATCTTCTAATTATTTCCTCTAAGTCATTTAAAATTGATCATACATACTAATTATGCAAATCTAAATGATTAAAAAAAATAGTATAAAATTCTTGAAGTAAGTATTGAAGGGATAATACAGATCCATGATTTTTCTGATATCAGAAAATATAGTTATTCCCCCTTCCCCCCAATCTTTGGAGATTTTATGGGCTAACTTTCATCATAAATTTAAATTTCAGTACAAACTGTTTTGGTCCCATTTCCTTAAATCACTTTAATCAAAGAGAAAGGTTACATGGTTTGTGAGTATAGGTCTCTGACAGTACCTTCCGTAAAAGGGTCCTAGAGGTCTTTTACATCCTCCTCACTGTCACTGACAGAAAAAAAAAAATTGATTTAAAAGGTAATTGAGGTGGCCTTTAGCGTCACCAGACCACCCTTCCTAATAATTCACCTTCAACTAAAATAAAAAGGAATGACTTGTGTCCCCATGATGGAATAAGGGTCAGCCATAAAAAGCCTGGATGAGTTAGAACTTGTTCTCAGGGCTGGGGACAGAGCCGGGAGGTCTAGGAAACATGGAGATCAGCAGTTCTGGACTGGGGTGGCAGTTCCACAACATCCCCAGGGCTTCAGATCACTTCTGTCTTTGCTTTGCTGTCTCTGGTACCTGGTTTCTATGGTTGCTGAGACTCCAGCCTTTACCTACCTGGAAGGCAAAGCAAAAGACCAGCCAGCCCCAAAGCGCCACACAACCGTTTTGTTTTATAGATACACTCTTTCCCTCCATCTGCATAGAATGGTAGAGAATTTGGAAGCATAGTCATTTCGCTGGGCAAACTGCCTCCCAAATAATATTAGGGCTCTATTACCCAATAAGATGGAGAGTGATGACTGGGTGAGCATCTAGCAGCCCCTGCCCAGAGCCCTGTTCTTTTCCTGCTGCCACAGGCAAATGATCGCTTTTAGAAGGAAGAGCCATGTAGGTCGGGACACAGCTCTACAGAATTTTTTCTCTGTACTCCTCTTCTTTCTGGCTTAATAAATTAGCAAATATAAGCCTCATTTGTTACAGTTAGAAAAATGATATAACATACAACAGGAACGTAAGAAAAGCTAAACAAAAAATTTTTTCTAACAAATATTCTCTCCTAGGTTACAGAGTCTCAGCTTTTACCAGGACAGAGGTTTCAAACTAAAGGTATGTTTTCATAGCAGCATGGTGGTTTCTCTTCTTTACTGTTAGAGACACTAGCAAAAGTAGTTGTCCTGGGTGTCTTTATTTATTTATTTATTTATTTATTTATTTATTTATTTATTTATTTTTGTAGAAAAATACACATACCATAAAATTTATCATTTTAACCATTTTAAGTGTACAGTTCAATGGCATTAAGTACATTCACATTGTTGTGCAACTATTACCACCATCCATCTCCAGAACTTTTTCATCATCCTAAACTAAAACTCTATACCCATTAAACACTAACTCCCATCCCTCCTCCTCCCAACCCCTAGCAACGACCATTCTACTTTCTATCTCTATGAGTTTGATACTCTAGGTGCCCCATATAAGTGGAATCATACAGTATTTGTCCATTTGTGATGGTCTTATTTCACTGAGCATAATATATTCAAGGTTCATCCATGTTGTAGCCAGTGTCAGATTTTCCTTTTTAAGGCTGAATAATATTCCATTGTATATAGGCCACCTTTTGTTTATCCATTTCATTTGTCACTGGACACTTGATTGTTTCCTCCTCTTAGCTATTATGGACAGTGCTGCTATGAACGTGGGTGTACCATTCCTTAAATATAGAGTTGGAATTAATTACAGTTGTAGGTCTGTATTTGCGATAAATACTGCACACAGTGTGCACAGCATGGTACCCACCCTACACCATGTGGGCCCTGAGCACCACTAGGAGAGAACACATGCCATTATTTCAGTCGCCCCTCTTTTCAGTGTATCATCTCATCCTTTGTGACCAATGAGGATATGTTAAAATGTTTCTGCTGATGGGTTCTTAAAGGGTTTTATTTGCGTCCTTCTTTTTTAGATCCAGATGAACAAGGAGACATTGTGGTAGCCTTGTACCCCTATGATGGCATCCACCCAGACGACTTGTCTTTCAGGAAAGGAGAGAAGATGAAAGTCCTGGAGGAGTAAGTACCAGGCACTCTGCACCTGCTGCCCTTTCCCCAGGTCCCTGTTGTTTTGCTTCCAGGGCACAGCATAGCCCAATTCCCCTCTTGTGGGTGCGAGGCCTCCCAGCCTCCTTGCTGCAGGAGGGCTAGGAGTGGAAGGAATAGGGCCAAAGGAATTTTCCTCTGAAGTTTGCCTGTGAGTAGTCTCCAGAAGGTTTCCCTTTGAAGACAGAAAACAGGTTCTTTCTTATCCATCTGTGCCACTTTAAGTAGTTTGGGTGTGTGTGGAATTTGCATGTGTTTTAATGCCATTTTTATTTAGTTATATTCCTCAAATTCAGACTGGGTTTATGGGTACAAATGGATTGATTTGGCTCTCTGCTGAAGCAGCAGTCATCTTGGAAAAGCCCTTACTCAGCAGTGTGGTACTTCTGTGAAGACATTTGGATGTCATCATTTCCTTGACCCTGTCCGTGCTGTCTCACAGACCTGTGACCCTGTTCAGACTACAGGGGTTGAGAACAGTACCGAGAATAAGGAACTCCAAGTGTCTTACTTCTCACTTGCTTTTCCTACTGATCTTGCATACATTGTCACCCTGGCTTGCCAAGCAGGGTTAGAGGAGGGAGACTCCTTATTAACTATAAAGTGTTAAGTGGTTGACAGCAGTTACGTTTACAGGCTGAGCATGAGCTTGGGCCTAATCCTGGCCCTGCCACTTATAGCTGTGTGACCTTGACAAGTCACTTCAATTGAATACCTTAGTTTCTTCCCTTATGAAATGGGAACGACAGTGCCTCCATCATAGGTTGATGTGAGGATTCCATGCCTGCGTGCCTATGGATACACATAGTATAGGCACAGAGAGGCACGGATCACTTTCACTTGTAGTTGTCCTTCTCTGGCAGACAAGGATTCCGTCTGCATGTGGGAATTTGAAGGGGAACATAATTGAGCCTCCTAGGGACCCATCCATTCTTCCCTCTGTCACTGCCCCAGCCTCCTCCTCAGCTCCATGCTGAAGGCAAGAGTGATGAGGGGTACCGGTTAGGAATTATTTTATGGTTTTCTATTTTTTTCCCATGGTGTCCATCTGTGGAAACTACATGTTTTAACAAAGGAGTTTATAGCATAGGAACTATGGCTCATTATTCCCTTGACTTCCATTCCTATTAAGAATCTTAAGTCATTTTTTAGATATCCTGGGGGGGAAATTACAAACATTTTGGTTCTGCAGGATGGGAACCATTGTCACCAACTCTTGTTTGTGCAGAGCTGAGCACAGTGACTCACAAGTTGTGAGGCTGTTTTCCTTTCTCTCTCTCTCTCTCTCTCTCTCTGTGTCTCCTTCTTTCTGCTTCAGTCTCTGAACGTATTTCTATTTCAGCAAGAGGAGTGAATTTTCTCACTGGATTCTGAGGTTCCAGGGATCTTCCCCACCCTCCCTCACTCCCCAAAACAACCACCTTTAGATAATTGCTGTTGTAGTTCTTGAGTCATTGGACCACACACACTTTTGATGTGAGTTCCTATTCCAGGCATGGAGAGTGGTGGAAAGCTAAATCCCTTTCAACAAAGAGAGAAGGTTTCATCCCCAGCAACTACGTAGCCAAAGTCAACACCTTGGAAACAGAAGAGTGAGTTCTTACATGTTATCTTTCATGGTTTTGTTTGCTGCATTGGATTTCTTGTTTATTCTTTATATTTTTCTTTCCCTGGAGCATAACACCCATGAACTGTTAAAATGTCTTCTCAGGTGGTTTTTCAAGGATATAACTAGGAAAGATGCAGAAAGGCAGCTTTTGGCCCCAGGGAACAGCCCTGGAGCTTTTCTCATCAGAGAAAGTGAAACATTGAAAGGTAAGAAGTGGCTTAAGGCTTCTTATAAAATGCACTTTAGGAAATCATTCTTAGAAACTATTCTAGAATTCTTTTAAAAAAAGGATATGCTGTGTTCTGGTAGTGAAAGTTTTATGGTTTGATAACAAACTCAAATTATTAGTTTTGCTACTAAAAGTAACATAGAAAACAAACATAATTATGACCATTCCTCACCATGCTTTATGTTTGCTGAGTCTCTTACATTATTATTTAGAGTAAATCTTGAAATTTTAAGGGAAAGGAAATCAAAATAACTTTTCAATTCAGCAAGATTTAAAAAATTATAATAAAGAAGGAAAATGGCACGTTCGTAAACTTCATAGCAAACGTGCTAGCCTCTTTTACCAAGTAGACTTTCTTTAGGACTTGGAAAATTATATATGTGCATACTTAATTTATATTTTGCATATTTTATGGCAACATGTGTACTATGGTATTGTATAATGCAGATCTTACTTGTAAGATATAGGTGTAATCTTTCCTTGTACTTTTTCCCCATCAGGAAGCTACTCTCTGTCTGTCAGAGATTATGACCCAGTGCATGGTGATGTTATTAAGCACTACAAAATTAGAAGTCTGGACAATGGGGGTTATTACATCTCTCCAAGAATCACTTTTCCTTGTATCAGCGACATGATTAAGCATTACCAAAGTAAGTAAAAACTAAAGGTCGGACCAGACAAAATATGTTTATTATGGTAAATATATGTTGTCAAACTTGTTTATATTAAAATTTTGTATTTATATTTTTATTCATATTTCTTTGGGATAAGTCGGAGGATCATATTTTATAATTGATTCTAAATTCATCTATAATTAAATATACATTCAAAGTCAGATTTGATCTTTGTGAATAATTATTGCAGTCCTTCGTACCTAGTCCCTGCTGTTTAACAGCTGGTATTTCAGAATTATGAAGAGAAAAATGAATATTATTTTCACATACTGCATATTTTTACAACACCAGAATATTTAGAAGTGGCATGTCATTGGTCCTGTGTCACCAGTGCCACTCTTCCAGCCCCATTAAACTGAACCCATGGCTAGCCTTTAAGTTTATTCCCAGTGTGATTGAAGTCTGTTGTAGTGGTGGCTGTTGTTACTGCTTATTTCTACAACCTGCTCGAAGGGAACACGCATCATAGATTTGCTTAGGCCCCAAAATATGGAGAGAGCAAGTTGCCCCAGATTTTGTGGAATCCTCCTCCCTCTCTGTCATCCCCATTCACGTATTCGTTCAGCATGTGTGTTGAGTGCTTGTTATGTTCTGGCCCTGCTCTGTTCCCCTGGTGACATGACCAAGCCTCTGCTATTGTGCCCTAATGAGTTTATGTGGGCTCAGCAATCTGAAATTACATTTTAAGTGTGATAGCCTGTCAGCCTTTGTTTATCTGCTTGTTATATTTTTTTGTTTTGTTTCAATAGATTAGCCAGACTAATGAATAAAATCAAGTATGTTTTAAATTGTCTTCCATTCAAGAGTTTCAAAAGTCATGATTACAAAAAAGGTACCCCTATAAGCATATTAGGTTCATGACTTTCGCAAGTTGGAAATAACACTAATAGTCGAAACTTCTCTATAGATACTGGTAAAATACAAAGCATGATGTTTTTAACCTTTATTTCCTCTTTCAAATTAGAGCAGTCAGATGGCTTGTGCAGAAGATTGGAGAAGGTATGCATTAGTCCCAAACCACAAAAGCCATGGGATAAAGATGCCTGGGAAATCCCACGGGAATCCATTAAATTGGTGAAGAAGCTCGGTGCTGGACAGTTTGGGGAAGTCTGGATGGGTGAGTGTGTGGCCTTGGAGCCAGAGTCCACTCTGGAGGCGACGACAGGAAACATAAGGGCTCAAGCCAATTGCTATCACTTTTCTCAGCTAAATACTTAATTGTGTCAGAAGCATCACTTCTTTTGTTTTTCTCTGTCTACCTGGCACCAATAACTGACCTGCAAAATTATTTCATTAGATTCTTCCTCTTCCTTGTGACTTAGTAATTCTTTTTTAGAATGAACGTCTCTGAGGAAGAGGGCAGTGGGTATTTATCTTAACTGTTCTGTCTCCACTTTCATGATTCTCTCATTACCAGAGTCTCTGGACACACATTATAAGTACAGGAAATTTGCTTCTATCTCAGGGGAAGGTGCTCTTGGTTACCATCCTTGGTAGTGGGTGTAAGGAAGCCTCACATTTATTGCAATTTCTCACCAAGAAAGTTTCTAAAGATGTTCCAGGTGCCATCATTAATGAACCGTTTCTTACCATTAAGAAATGGCTGGCAAAATCATGGCAATGGCTTTCTCCAGGGGATTTCTTTTACTTGTCTATCTTTTCTAAAGT
The DNA here is from genome assembly GCF_057876585.1 of Rhinolophus sinicus. Classification (NCBI taxonomy): domain Eukaryota; kingdom Metazoa; phylum Chordata; class Mammalia; order Chiroptera; family Rhinolophidae; genus Rhinolophus; species Rhinolophus sinicus. The sequence continues at coordinate 21,483,686 of NC_142507.1, read as the reverse complement.
TTTTATAGTGAATGTGAGTTTCTTTTGTGATATAATACACTCCCCCCCCCCCCCTTTTGTAAAGCATCATGTTATCTTCATGGTTCTAACTGAAAATGCAGTTACTTCTGGAAAGGATAACATGCTACGTCATAAACATCTTACTGGATCAGTCTTTCTGTGCCAGCTTTGTGTGTGTAAAAGCAAACATGATTTCTGAAGAGAAGAAGGGGTGGACAGCTTTTGAAAACTGTCCAGCCCCAGCTGAGCAGAAACTAAAGCCTTGTCCAGCCTGTTGCAGTCACGTGGTCAGTTTACTTCCTGATCCCAGGGTTTATGAGGGAGAGGGTTTCCTCTAAAATCTTGGCCCCTGGGATCCCAGCTTTGCCCATTTTTTCCTGGTGGCCCTACTTTAGCTGGAGTGTCTTTTAAATACGGCAGATAGCAACCCAGCATGTAATTAATTCTTGCTGCACTGTAAGTGTGAGCATATTTACAGAATTCAGGTAAATTATAATTACACACCTTACATTCTTCATTGGGTTGGCACATTTCAGAACAGTCTACAGTGCATATTAGGCATTCTATTTCCATTCCAAACAGCAGATTCATAGGCTGAGCGCTCCCTCGCTCTAGGTGTGGTCTTTTTTCATTCACGCTCTGTTGCCTAAGTCATATATTATCCTCCTCCCTTCTCTAGCTGCTCTGTTTTTTTTGAGGTAAAATGCATGTAATATAAAATCAGTCATTTTAAGGTGAACAATTCAGTGACATTTGCTACATTCACATTGTTGTACAACCACCACCTCTATCTGGTTCCAAAATGTTTTTATCATCCCCCAAAAGAAACACTGTATCCATTAAGTAGTCACTCCCCATGTCCTCCCCACTCAGTCCCTGACAACCACCATTCTATTTTCTGTCTCTATGAATTTGACCAAGTACTTCATATAAGTGAAAGTGTATAGTATTTGTCCTTTTGTGACTGTCTTATTTCACTTAGCATTATGTCTTCAAGGTTCATCCATGCCGTACCATGTCTCAGAATTCCATTCTGATTTAAGTTCTGAATAATACTCCATTGTATGGATACACCACAGTTTGTTTACCCATTTATCTGTTGATGGACCTTTGGGTTGTTTCCACCATTTGACTATTATGATTAATACCGCTATGAACATTCACGTATAAATTATTGTGTGGATAAATGTTTTCATTTCTCCTGAGTATATACATTCTTTTAGGAGTGAAATTCCTGGGTCATATGGTGAGTTAACATTTAACTTTTTGAGGAAACATCAAGCTATTAGCTGTTTATTTAAAAAAAAATGCTGCCTTCTTTTTTTCCCCTTGAGGTATTTGTATTTATTTCTTAATACATGTTTTTCAAATCCACAAAGTAGGGGCAGGAATAATAGTATAATAAACATTGTATACCCTTCATCTAGATTCACCAGTTAATATTTTGCAATATTTGCTTTATATTTTTTATACATACACATACACATACATATTTTATTGTTGTTGTTGAACCACTTGAGAGTAAGTTGGCGACGTGATGCCCCCTAAATACGTAAGCATGTGTCTCCTCAGAGCAGGGCCATTACCTTACACAATAGTGATGACATTAAAGAAATTTAACATTGATACATACTATTATCTAATATAAAGTCTATATTCAAATTTCACGAATTATCTCAATAATGTCCTTATAGCTCTCTAGAATCATATATTTGCATTTAGTTGACATATTTTCAGTCTCCTTTAATCTGAAACAATTCCTCAGCCCATCTTCATCTATATGATACTGACATTTTGTATAATACAGGTCAGTTTTGTAGAATGCCCCTCATTTTTTATTTATTTATTTATTTATTTATTTATTTATTTATTTATTTATGTTTACTGTGTTTTGGCTCAGGTTGTGTCTCTGTGCATGGATAGTACTAAGCGATGCTGTATCCTCAGTGCCTCCGCCAGTAGACACAGAATATTAGTTGGTGATTTCATTTCCTTTTGATTTTTAGGAGGTCCACCAGATTTCTCCATTTTAAATGTTACTTTTTAATTCCCTTTTGTAATTAAATAATAATCTGTGGGGATGTTCTTTATGATTGTGTAACTATCCTGTGCTCCAAAAGAACTTCCCCCAGATGGTTTCAGCATTATCTGCTCATTTTGAATTCTCTTCCCTCTCGGAAGCTGTAACTTCTTTAAAAAGCTGCAACCGTCCTTGTCCTCCTCCCACACTCCCCTGACCATGTCTCCTCCAGCCCCACTGGCTCACCTTGGTAACCAGGGGCTCTGCCTTCTCTCCGGCCTCCTCTTTGCAGCTTTGTCTCTTTATTTGAGAGTATTGGCAGGAAAATACATGTTCACAATTACATTTAATTGTCCTCCAGGTCTCTGAGTCCATCTGAGTGCGCTTTCCTTTCTGTATTTACCATAACTTTGAGTGGGGAGGAGATGACTAAGTATGGAGGGGGAGGAAGAAGAATGGGAGGAGGAGAGAAAACAAGGCCCCAGCTCTACTGTGTCCACAGGCCCCCTTCTATAGGACATGCACCCTTTACATACATTTTCATCAATTACCTCATGTACTCGCTGTAATATCACTATAAGAATTAACGTCATCATTTGAGAAATGAGGACACTGACAACCAGAGAAACAACTTGCCCCAAATCATTCAAGGCAGTGAAAAAGCCAGCTGCTCTGGCATCCCAGAGACCTGGACTTGCTTGCTAAACTATCTACAAGTTAATTTAAGGTCCCTATCCTCAGTTTCCTCATCATTAAAATGGACAAAATTCTCATCAGTTGCTGAACGGAAAAATGAGATTGTGTAGCCGATGTTTCCTACAGAGTCTAGCTCTGTGCACTGTTTTTTACTATTTTCATTTTACAGTATTTGACTATAGGCTCTGGAAGCTATATTTCAATGGATTTCCCCCACTTTTAATCATAAATTTAAAATACAAATACTATAGTTAGACCTTCCTATGGATATTTTCCAACAAAGGAATTGCTTATCTGTCATGAAGGGACAAATAGAGGGAGCTTAACTGGGTGTACTCGTTGGCTCTAAAAGTGTAGCCCTGCATATGAAGTGATGGTTTGGAGTTTTGTGCCAACCTCCTCATGTTCAGTTGTGAAGCCATGATTAAGACATCACATTATGTGCTATTGACACCCGAGAGATAAGAGATGAGATCTGCTGGTCTGGGAGTTATCACTTTGACTTTGAGGAGGAAGAGATTATGACAGTCCTCCTGTGCCTTCTTAAAATTTTCTTGAGGGCTACTAGTGAGTAGAATGGTAAGTTTTTTACCAGCTGCAAGATGGTGGCGCGCACAGGTGCCACTTGCCAACCCAACTCGTCCATGCCAAAGACACTGATGAGGGTGTGAGCTGGTGTTAAAGCAAGAGCAAGGTAGTGGCGGGGGTGGGTGGGGGGCACACGACTGAATAGACCTGCTCACAGCATAGTTCTGTCATGAGTGGCTGAAGCCTGAGCTGAAATTGTCACCTGGAGCTCAAGCACATTCGTCCTTTCTGGGATTGAGAAAACCTCTTTGATTCCAATTCTAGATACATTAAATTCTCCTGCCTGTTTCTCACCCTTTCCTGTTCATGGGCTTCCAATGGGCCACATGCTAAGTGTTCACACTGATTTTAGCACTTTTATTTAGCATGTACCCAGGGGGTGCCTGGGAGAAACCAAGATTTAGAAGAGGGGAGAATGAGGCATTGGAAAATATGTACCGTATTTTGCCCTGTATAATGTGCTCCCGTGCATAATGCACACCCACGTTTTTGGCCCAAACTTTCAGGGAAAAAAATCTTTCATTTTAATATTTTAATTCAAATTTTTATTTGTTTACATTTAGGCGCTTGTTTTTTGTATTATAAAGGAATTTTAGCATTTATTTTTTAATATGTTATGGTACAAGAAATTTTATGTACTGGTAACAAATTTATGGTATTTGCACATCATAGAAGACCAGGAACTTTACATCATTGCAAGTTTGTGGTAAGTTCAACAAAACCGATTATCGTATTCCAGGGTACTATTTTGCAAACGGATATCATTATTGATTTCTAGAGTTACACTTTTAACTCATAAACATAAATAAAAAAACTTAAAACATTTATATAGATACGGAATTAGTACTACCCATGTATAATGAGCATGCTTATTTTTGTCTCACAAATTTGGGCAGAAAAATGTGCATTATACACAGCAAAATATGGTAATTGTTTTCTCCAGAATGTTACTTTCTATTTAAACTGTTTGAAAGCGGGTAAAATCTTGTTATAGTTTATCATTTGAGCAGATTTGCTAATAATGTTTTTTGTGTGTGGTAAATACACATAACATAAAATTTACCATCTTAACGAATTTTCAGGGTACAGTTCAGTACTGTTATGGACATTCACTGTATAACCAACTTCCAAAACTCTTTTCAACTTGCAAAACTGAGACTGTATACTCTTCAAACAACTGTCCTTTCCTGCATCTTCCCAGCCCCTGTCAACCATCATTCTGCTTCTGTCACTGTAAATGTGACTACTCTAGGTACCTCACAGAAGTGAATTCATATAGTGTTTGTCTTTTTGTGTGTGACTGACTTATTTCATTTAGCATAATGTCTTTCAGTTTCATCCATGTTGTAGCATGTGTCAGAATTTCCTTCCTTTTTAAGGCCAAATAATATTCAATTTTTGTTTATTAATTCATCCATCGATGGGTACTTAGGTTGCTTCCACCTTTTGGAAATTGTGTGCTGCTATGAATATGAGTGCACAAATATCTTTGAGACCCTGCTTCCAATTCTCTTGGGTATATGCCCAGAAATGGGATTGCTAGATCATTTGGCAATTCTATGTTTAAAATTTTTGAAGAACTGCCATACTGTACAATTATGGCTACACCCTTGTACATTCCCATCAACAGCGCACAAGGATTTCAGTTTCACCATATCCTCACCAACACTTGCTGTTTTCTGGTGGGTTTATTTTTGTTTTTGTTTTATAATAGCCATCCTAATGAGCATGAGGTGGTGTCTCATTGTGGTTTTGATTTGCATTTTCCTAATGATTAGTGATGTTGAACATCTTTTCATGTGTTTATTGGCCTCTGTATATCTTCTTTGGAGAAATGTCTATTCAAGTACTTTGCTCACTTTTTAATTGGGTTATTTGTTTGATTTTCCAGCAATGTTTTAACAGAGAGAAGCAGCAGAGGCTCACCTGAAATGGGGTTATGATAGAACCTAGCTTTGTAGGGATGGTGTAAGATTGAATGAGATGATGCAGGCAAGTTCTTAGCCCAGTCAACAACATTCAAGGGACCCTCGTTACTGTGAAATACTTAATTTTATTATAAAGAAAATATGGTAACAGTAGACCAAGGACTATGAAAGAAAGGGGAGAAATCATCCAGGATTTCCCCACTCAACACAAGTTGTTTCTTGTTTTTTTTTACTTAATCTTTTTATTTTGAAATGATTATAGAGTCACATGCAATTGTAAAAAATAATACAGAAATAAAAGCATGTATCCACACAAACTTGTACATGAATGTTCATAGTAGCATTATTCATGATAGCCAAAGAGTGTAAACAACCCAAATGCCCATCAATTGATGACTCAGTAAACAAAATGTGATGAAGCCATACAATGGAATATTATTTAACAATAAAAAGAAATAAAGTACTGACACATGCTACAACATGGATGACCTTTGGAAACACTGTTAAATGAAAAAAGCCAGACATACATTATAAGGACCACGTATTATCTGATGCCATTTATACAAAACGTCTATAATAGATAAATCTGTAGAGACAAAGTAGATGAGTGATTGCCTCAGGTGGGGGAATGGAGGCTGGGGGAGTGACTGTTAATGGGTATGAGGTTTCTTTGGAGGGTGATGAAAATGTTCCAATAATTTATTATAGTGATGGTTCCACAACTCTGAATGTACAAAAACCAATGAAATTTATACTTTAACTGAGTAAATGGTATAGTATATGAATTATATTTCAAAAAGCTATCATATATATAAAAGAAATAATACAAAGAGATCCCGCGTAACCTTTAGGGGGAAAAATCCCAGTTTCTCCCAATAGTAACATCTTGCAAAACTATTATAATATCACTGCCAGGATATTGACAGTTATAGTTGTTTGTTTTTTAATTGGGCTTTTATCTTTCTAGTCTTGTATTAAAGAAAGGAGAGAAGAAAGGGAGCGAGGGAGGAATGGAGCGATGGAGGGAGGGAAGAAGAGAAAGGAGGAAGGGAAGGAACGAACAAAGGAAGGAAAAGAAAGACAAAGAAGAAAAAAAATAGAAAACTTTGACCCGGGGTCTTTTCCAGATACGGTTCTGTAAATTTAGCTATCAGTCAGGGAGCTCCTCCTTAGCTATTGAAATAACATCAATATGTTGAATGCATTTATCAGAGAAATACTGAGAATAAAAGAAAAACAGTGATTATTGATGTTATGCTACAATTTAGAGGTTAGAAGATGCCCCCCACCCATGTGTGTTTGTGCGTCTCATTCTGACTGTCCAAGGGCTGGTATAACAGCAAAGTCTGTGCAATTTAGAGCTGCCAGAAATTATCTTGTATTTCTCAAGACGATAAGCAGGCTAATTTTTCTCATTGACAGAAAAAGAACAACAAATTAAATATTATATCACTATTAACCAAGTAAGTTAATATTTTTATGAAGCATGTGAATGGTTCATATACTACCAGTCACATTTTATGGTCTGAATTTTTTTGTTCTGAAATACAGTGAACAAATACTAGGAAGTGACCTGTTCTGGGGGCTCAGGATAGAAGGGGTTGGATTAAAGAAAGAGGAGTTTCTCAAGCTGTTTCCTCTTGGTGTGGTGATCCTCTTGACACATGGCTTGGTGACATCTTTTCCTCCATGGATTGTTGAACTCCAAGGGAACTGATTGATCAGTGAAGCTAAGGATGATGTTTTCTGTTACCCCTTGGTCTATGCAGAAGGTTTGTGAAAAAAAGGAAACTTGTTTTGAATTGAATTTTGCTTGATAAATTTTCATTCGAGCCAACTGCACTGAAATTAATCACCAACCAACTTCCAAAATCAACTACTTGCATCTTTTTAAAACCAGCCTCCATAGGTGCTTTTTCTCAAGTTAGTCACACTTGCACAATTTGAACTTTCTCAAATTGTCACATCAGTTTTCTTTAACTGTGGGAAAGTGGCACTCCACAAGAAAATCTGTACTGCTTTCAAAAGATTTTTTTAAAATCACTTTTCATCTGCCAACTCAAGTCTCTGACTAGGTGAATTGAACCTGCACACTACCGGGGAACATCTTGGTAAAGTCCAATTTGATCCTTAGTGCTGAATAAAAATCATGATGAAAACCTGCCCTATTGTTTAAATGTCACCTCCCTAAGACACCATTAAATGGAAGCTGCTGCCACTCTTGGGCTGTTTGACACAGCTGTTTTATTCACTGTTCATCTCAAACTCCTTATCAGCATTTTAAATATCTTTAGCCACTGCAATATTTCCTGATAACTTTCCCTCCTACCCTTGGAAAGCATTTTTTCTTCACCCATAATTTTATGTTATGTAAAAATCTCAATGAGTTCCATTGCTTTTATGACATAGGAGAATAGTTTGGGTTCTTTCTCGTTTATTGCTATGTAATATCACAAGCAGACAGAAAAGTGTGTACAACCCAAATATTCAACATCACAAATAATTGCAAAATGAAAACTTGTGTGGTGACCACTGAGATCATACAATGGAAACTTGCCAGCACCCAGAAACCCCCACTTATCCCTTTCCAGTCACAGCCACGCCTGTCCTCCAAAGGCAACAGGTTTTCTGATCTTTGTGATAAGGTCCTGGCTTTTCTTTAATAGTTTTGCTACTTTTGTATGTGGGGGTATGCATCCCCAAATAATAGAGTTCAGTTTTGCTGGTTTCTGAACTTTACACAAATGAATCAGAGCAAATGTACCCTTTTATTATGTCGTGCCTCTTTTATTCAACATTATGTTTGTGAAATTCATTCATGTTTTTGGATGTAGCTACAGTTCATTCATCCTCATTACTATATAGTATTGTGTTGAATTTATGTTCAAGATGTACAACAATTTATTCATTGATTTCACTATTTATTGATAGAGTTGCTCTTGGGTTTTGGCTACTTTGAACAACGCTGCTAAACATTTCTGTGCTGCTGCGAGGGTACATGAGTTTCTCTAGGGCGACCAGGTCAGCATTTGCTGGATCATAAAAGTCTGGCTCTAAATACTGCAAACTTAATTTCTTAAGTGCTTGTCCCAGTTTAGACTCTCACCAGCAATGTACCGGAGGCCCAGGTCGGCACAGCCCTTGTGCGTGTGTGCGTGGGGACGGGGTTGGGGTAGACACTCAAAATAATTGCACTTAAAAGGAGGCTGCTTTATCAACATTCTTCATTGGCCCCGTGGGGATATTTTTAAAGACAGAAGAAGCTTTACAATTGAATTTCAGTGGTGCTCAAAAAGAGTACAAAAAAGGCCTAGGGGAGCCACCCCAGTTGGTCTACTGAGAGACATGTGCTCACCAGCACTCTAATTTTTGTCAAGCTGGGTGGTGGTTTCTACCTATGGCTTCATTTAGGCATTTCTGTGATTACTAATAAGATTGAGTTCCTCCCATATGTTTATTAGTTATTGGGATTTTTTCTTTTTGAAATGCTCATCCAAGCCTTTGCCTATTTTTCTTATTGATATGTAGGAATTCTTCATATATTCTAGACACTAGTTTTGGTCAGTTACATGTATCAGAGAAAGTGTATTTTCTTGCTATGCTTTGCCACAGATATATTCATGTAACTGAGTTCTTATTTATAAACTTTTACACAAATTTATAATGAAATCTTCTTGATTCAAATGCAACATTAAAAGACGTATTGGTGGCATTTACCTTAAATTTACTCTTAAGAGCCATAAGAAAGGTTATATTGTTTGTAATTATGCATTTAGATAGCAAAACAATTTAATATATTTATAATTCCATTTTGTGTAATTGTAGCTTTTGAAAATGACAGTTTTTTGGTCAGTTTTCTATTATTTCCTTATCCATAATTCTGACACTTATAGCATTCTTCATTTTGCTGTAGGTCACTGCAGGCTACTAAGTACAAATCAAAGTGAGATATGAAAGGAAAAGTTTTAACAGAGAAAACAGTATTAATGATCAGAAGAAAAATTGTTAACTATGGTTGACTGTTGGCTATAAACTAATACTTTTTTGTTTGCCCATTTGGTGGAGTGGAAGTAGAAATAATTTATTTTCCTTTTAAAAATAATTCTTTTTGGTTAAAAAAAAAAGATGCATACAGTAGTCCTCCTTAACCTACAGGGGATATGTTCCAAGACCCTCAGTGGATGCTTGAAACCGTGGATAGTACCGAACTCTACATATACTATGTTTTCTTCCCATCCACACATAACTTTTCACTTAAAAGAAACAATTTACGGCTTCTCCTTGGCATAGCCGAATTGCCCGCATCACTATTCTTGCACTTTGGGGTAATATTAAATAAAATAAGGATGACTTGAACACACAAGCACTGCCATACCAGAGCAGTCAATCTGATAACCAAGATGGTTACTAATTGGCTAACAGGCTTACAGTGTGCACAGCGTGGAGACACTGGACAAAGGGACAGTTAACGTTGGAGCAGATTTGGGGACAGCATGAGATTTCATCAGGCTACTAGAGCAGTGCACAGTTTAAAATTTATGAATTGTTTAGTTCAAAAATGTAACATTTTTGAATCTTGGTTGACTGTGGTAACTGAAATTGCAGAAAGTAAACTACAGATAAGGGGGAACTACTGTGCTCATTCACAAATTTAATCAAACTAGAACAAAAGAATGTAAAAGTTACCCCAAATTTGACTACCCAGAGGTTATCATTGTTGATGTTTCACTGAGCATGATTCCAGTCATCACAGATAATTATGTGGCCTAAAAATGGGGACGAGACACTATACATTAACCTTTCTTAGAGTTGTATTTTTCTTAGGGCAGCTACTAGAAAGCTGTAACACACCAGGTAGAGGTACCGCACAAGCTCATAACCAGCAGCCACTCCCTCCTCATCTTCCCCCCCACCCCTTCTAAAAGAAACAGAGGAAAGAAAAGGAGAATGTGTTTATCTATATTTCTGCTTTGCCAAAAACACTGAGAAAAGGTTTTCCCAGAGGAAAATCAGGCTCAGAATTAAGCACATAATTGCGGCACATCTCAAAAAAGTGGTGCCTTGGGGGCCTCTGTTAAGGAGCCAGTATTTCCCCAAGTGTGCTCCATGGGGTGTGAAAAGGTACATGAAACAGTGTTGTGTGGTCAAGAAAGTGTGGGAAATGCTGAGGTTAGCCAAGTCAGAGGTTTCTTTACTGAAGAGCTCTCCATACTTCTGCTGCATCTCCTGGGTGGGGGAAGGGTGTGGCAGGCAGTGGTTCCCAGACTTCAGCACAGAGCCCTTTGCTTGGGTGGACAATCACCCAAGTCCATTTCTCTTCGAAAACTTTGGGAAATGCTTATTTGACTCTAGTATGTTATAGTTTAAAGTTCGTATATATAAATAATTTTTAAGTGCAAAGCTTTTTCTCCGATTATAAAAATAATATATATTCACTATAGAATATTTGCTAAACAGTTAAAGGTATGGTGAACAAAATTAAAATCACCCATAATTGCACCATTGGAGATAGCCAGTATTTGGTGTATTTTTGCGTATTTTCTTTCAGAAAATGTGTGTGTGTGTGTGTGTGTGTGTGTGTGTGTGTGTGTGTAGAACTTTGGTGTGTGTGTTTTGTTTTGTTTTTTATCTTGGATAGAGAACATTTCATTAATTAGAGGAAAATCTTAGTCCCTATGATGTAATGCATATAACGTTTTTAAAAAACTGTTGCTTTATAAAAACCTTTTGATTTTGGAATAATTTTAGATTTTTTTATAAAAATGGCACAGAGAATTCCCATATACCCTTCACTCAGCCTCCCGTAATGTTAACACTATACAGAATTTTATATGTTTGATTCTATCTGTAACTAAATTTTCTTCTAACTCTGCATGAAGTTTTTGGATTTTCAATTTGATACAGCATGCCCTCCCTTCTTCTTTCTTCTAGGTTACTATAATAATAGTACCAAAGTGGCTGTAAAAACCCTGAAACCAGGCACTATGTCTGTGCAAGCATTCCTGGAAGAAGCAAACCTCATGAAGACCCTTCAACACGACAAGCTGGTGAGGCTCTATGCAGTGGTCACCAGAGAGGAGCCCATCTATATCATCACGGAGTACATGGCCAAGGGTGAGCTCCCTCCGCCCCCCACCCCCAAAGCCTAGTGCTGTTAAAACGCTTATACCTCAAAAAGTAAAATGTCTAGATGTTCCAGTAATACTCAATTCTAATTATAAAGCAGTGTGCTCACCACCGAAAAATCAGAAAATATGGGGAAACAAAACATTTTCATAAACCATCCCCTCATAAGTAATCCATGTTATAAAATTAATAAATAGTCTTCCTACTTTCTCTGCATTTATCTCCATATTTATATTATCCCTAAGAATAGTGTCCAATACCTACTAGGCCCCCAGTAAATATTTGTCAAATAAATAAATAAATGTTTTACATAAGAGTATTTTTATTACATATTTAAAATGTGAGTTCTCAGAATCCTAAAACTGGTTTGTTTTCCTCTTTAGCATTATCTAAATGTTCAGAGTGTCGCTTCAAAATGTTAACATTTTTAAAACTTGTTGAGGTTGAATTCCTCCATCACCATAGAATCATTGAAGAAGAGGTTTTAAGCAACCATCTTTTCTCCTGTTGCTTTCACCATCAGATAAAAAGGTTTGAATCGCCATCCTTCTTCCTTCAGTTCAGTAGAGATACTAATAAACTGCCAAATAATTTTTAAAAAATCTTCAGAAGGAATGAAGGAAGAGAAGAAATATAAGCAATAATCCAGAATTAACCATCATCTCATGCATAATGGAGATTATAATGTGATGCCATAGTTGAACAGGTTAGAAAGATGAATATTTTCTTAATATATGTTAATACTTCAGAATATTGGTCACTCAGAGTCCTTTCAATAAAGAACATTGTTCTTCTTTTTTCGTAAAAGGAAAAAAAAAGAAAGACCTAGCCCATATGCCTTAGGTTGCTATAGTTCAGATACCAGTCTCACGATTACACACTTAGTAGTTCAGTAAATACTGGTTGAATTAATTAACTAATAGTATTCTTAATCATAAATGTAAATAGGAGTTTCTCCTGATAATAATGCCTAACCTTAATTGAGCATTTACTATATACCACTGTTCACGATGCTTTCCCTTGGTGATCTCACTCAATCTTTCCAGCAATTTGAGGGCTAAGTACCATTGTTCTGTGTTGTGAATAAGGTAGAAGAATGTTTATGGGGCACTTATTACCTGCCAAGCGCCATGGCACATGCTTTAATCCATCCTCACAAGGACTCTGATATATCTACTAGGACATGTCCACTTTCCGGGGACTTAGACCAGGCAAATAGCTTGCCCAAGGCTGCCCTCAAGTTAGCACTTTAAAGGGGAAAAGCAGGTCTTAGAGATGAAGCCATAGGAAGCAGGAGAGCACACTCCCTTTTAGGTAGGTCTAACTTTTTTTCAAGCACAGCTTGGTCATCAAATACTCACTGAGTACGTAGGGTATATGCCGAGTTCTGTGCTTTTGCTGGACACAGATAGGAGCCAAGCTAGCTGAGTACCTGCTAAGGGCAGGCCGCTGTGGTGATTTGCTGGTTTTTGTCTCAGAGAAGCTCTGAAGCTCAGGTGGCTGCAGTAAATGTATCTTGGGGGCAGGCACACAGTGCTCTGAAATGCATTGCTCTCAGACACCTGTAGTGTAGCAAGAAAAACTGTGTCTACCATCACCCTTTCTTACCTGGAACACAGGTGCATTTCACATCAGGTCAAAGGTAACAGGTTAGAGTTTGCTTGGGTTTGACCAACCTCAGGAAAAGGCACTATGACCATACAGAATTGCAAAGCCAGTCGTTTTGTGGGGTTACTCCCCACATAGTAATGATCATTTGAATTTTATTTGGACTTTTTTTCTTTTATATTTGAGCTACACTAACTTGTTCCTCCTCTATCAACAGGCAGTTTGCTGGATTTCCTGAAGAGCGATGAAGGGGGCAAAGTGCTACTTCCAAAGCTAATTGACTTTTCTGCTCAGGTGGAGTATGAAAAAACCAGTCTGCATGTAAATTTGCAAAGACCTCCCTGCTTTAGAATCACAATGAAATTATTGTTCCAGAAGAAGGCATTTCCTTTGAATGCTTCCCAGAAGCAGTTATGAGCATACTTCCTTAGAGACAGTACTGGGTGTTTCACAGAGAATGTGGATGCATGTGTCATTTTGACTTGGATGTCATCTTTAATACAAGTCAATCTCTATATTTATATTCATGTCTGCACAAGTGATAGAAACAGTGTAGCTGAATTGATCACTTGGCCCTGCCCTGCATTTTGGAGAAGTTATTCCATGCAGTGTAAGCACAGCACCTTCTAAATGATGCCTATGTATCTAAATTACTGATGCAATGTTCTGATACATTTAAGTCCTCAGGGTTCTTGAAACAAAAGAACAATATTACTTTCCTATTCTACCCCCTTTGAGTCCTTTTCTTTGTGCATGTCTTTAAGGCACTGAGAAATATTCATTTATAATATATCTAGAATTAGCCCAGAAGTTGCAAATTTGTTTACATTGTAATCACATTTCCAGAAGTGTATTTAAGAGCAGAGGTAAATTACCCAGAAATCCAGCAATGTGCCTGGTATATCAAGGAAGTACACATGTGAATGATTCCAGCTACTGACTTTGAATAGTTTCATTGTATTGGTTAGTTATGTTCAGTAATTTGTTTGTTTCTCATTGTTGGTTCATGTTGGGAAGGCTACATACCATAAAACCCAAATAGCACAAGAGATTTCCGGAAGTTCTTTATGATCTTCATTTTTTCTTACTCCCATTTCTTCCTCAGACCCTCTTTTAGTTGGGAAATTGATAAGGCCTTCCTGGGAGATGAGATCAAAGGAATGAGGGAGTACATTCAAGTAAGGTAGGATCAGAACACATACTCTGTAATCCAATATTGTGGGCAGAGCTGGAGTTCAACATTCAGAGACTGGAATTTGTGTCGTAGCTCGGCCACTCAATAGCCATGACATTTTCAGGAAGCCCTTTGCCTCTTTGGGTTAGTTTATTCATCTATCCAGTGGGAATGGGAATGCCTACTTTAAGGAGATGATGTTGCGAGTCCAATCACATGAGTTGGTCTGGATACAAGCACTTCAGAGCCTGTTTGTGGAAGCTGAGGAAATCCTCTGGGTGACATTCCTTATCGTTCAGCAAAGGTATGGGATGACGTCATCCCGCTCAGCCCTCATCTCACCTTCCAGAACTTGGTGAGTTTAGTAAGTTCCTTATCCAAGTAGGAAATTCAAATGTCATCTGGGACTCCACTATCTAACATGGAAAGAAGCACAATTGCTGTGATACAAATGGAGGAAGGGAAGGGTCCAGCAGCCCTGACTTTTTACCCCTCCGCTCAAATTCTCCAGGCGGGCTCCCTAGAGTCTCTATGGGACTGCCAGGGTCTCAGGACCACACTTTGAAAACCATTGCTCTGCAATAGGAGGAAAAATGACTGATGGGTGCAGCTCTTGATCCTATGCAGATAGGGAGTCAGGAAATGGAGAAAGCGGGAGTCTGATAAACTCGTGTCACACTCGGCACAGCTAAATGAGTGTGGTGATTTGGGCGTTTCCAATTGGATGAGAGAACTGAGGAGTATAGTAAAGGTTTGTCACATCTGCTCCTCAGAAAGGGAAAGGGGCTGACGGGGACATAGAAATGTGGGACACATGGCCTGTAGGCCTGAGTGGTCACGGCCTTTCCAGTCTGCCTGAGGGCCTGATCTGTGCCTACAGGTCTGGATGGTAGAAATTATGCACATTGAATTGTGTCCTATACCTGGAGAAGGACTTGTATTTGATTTTGCATAGCTTATCTCATAAAACCTTATTTTAATATAGTCAAAGTTTTAAGTCAAGGCCTGTGTATCTTTTAACTTTGTAAATTACTATTATTACTACAAAGGGCAACTTTTTCTAACTTAGAAATGAGTTGGCGGAAAAGTTACTTCCTAAGCCTTTGTAGCTTTCAAAGTAGAGAAAGTATCACAGAGCCTGGCATTGACCATGACTTTCAAATTGTAGGTTCCAGGAGAGGCCGGGGGCAATCAAGGCCACTACTACTGGTCTCCATCTAAGCCATTGTACTGAATCCAGCTCATGCTGGATGAGCTCTTATTTCTCTGTCTCAGGGTTTCTTTCCTAGCAGTGAAGACTGGGAAGAACTGGTGGAATATCTAGTTCAAGTGCCTGCAGTGTTAGGTGTCAGCGGGAGAGTCAGCAGTCAGCAGCACCCAGGAAGTCCCTAAGCAAGTGGGTTCAGCACAAAGCGCATTTTCTTTACAACCAAATGCCATCTCCTTTTAAGTTCGTCTTTGTTCATGGCGCAAACCTCACCCAGACTCTTCCCCAGTCTTTCCCTCAGTGTGGAGCTCATGGGACCACCTGTTGCCTCACCCTTAATTATCATTTTCACTGTAATATCCATAACATGAGGAAGGGACCTGAACCTCCCTCTGAAATCACATCCCTTACACATCCGCTTTCTGTTCACCACACCCGATAACTGGTCCCGCTGTGACACATACCATCAGTTCCCTTTGACTGGTGCTACCCAACGCCTGTCCTTCTCCTTCATAGATCTTTCTGAATGATCTCTCTATGCAAAGAAAGTCATCTCTGAATTTTTCCCCTTTCTCATCATGTGCCGCCAATTAACTTTGTCACTTTTCCATAGTAAATAACATGAGAATAGTAGCTATTAATAAAGCTGGCCCAAGGCAATGGAGGATACCTGGTGCCCAGATACTTAATAATACAGTCTGCCCTATACCTTTTCTCCACTTGACTATTTAGAGTGGAAATAGGTAAGGCAGAAGAAGTCCATTTGGTATTTGACAACTAGTAAGCTGTAAAATATGTTTATACTTTCTTCCATTAGCATTGTCAATAGCATCAAAGGGTTGGGAAATTGAGTGTTCACAAAGAATATAGTTCAATTCAGCGGTTTTTCACAATGGAAGATTGATGGTAGAAATAAACCAGTTTACTTAATCCCCACCCAAAAGAATAAGGGAACAGGGCTGAGGGGCAGTGTTGGGACTTTTCCCACAATCTGTCATCTGGCCTCTTCTTCCCTTTCCCCATGCTCTACTTTCCCCTTACCATTCTCCCCCATGCCAATCGAGACAGGAAGTGGGGTGGGTGCACACGATAACCTCAGTTCATGTGAGAGCTGATCTCATCACTTCCTGTCTCAGGGTGAGTTCTAAAAGACTCTTGAGCCCAAGTATAAGCCATACTTGCAACCCATCTCTCAGCCCAACTAAAGCAGCTTTACCCAGTGCTTTTCTTCTTGTATTAAATGAAGCAAATTTGATACTTTGAGAACAGAGAGATTGTGCATAATTCCCTTCCAGCCTTTGCCTCATGTAAGAGAAGAAATGAACTTGGAAAGAGTAGGGGTTGAAATCTGTGGGAATTTCCTTCAGCTGAAACTGAAATGAAATCAGCTTCAGTAGACTTGTAAAACTGAGAGGAAAAAAGTGGAAAATTCACAGTTGCAATATGGACGTCAGATAAGTCATCTTGTAATTCAGGCCAGATGAATCAAAGCATTTCTTGCTGTTTGGTGGCAACCAAAGTTTGAAGTGCAAATATTACCAAGAATGAAATGGACAATTAGGTATGAGTAAAATTACAATAAAAACTGAAAAATCAAAGTGGTTGTTACAATCATGGCAACAGGTAACATTTCTTTAACTCCTTCTAATTGATAAAGCACTTCTACCTCCATCAACTAATTTGCCCCACAAACTTGAAAGCATTTATACTGTTATTTAATGCATTTTACAAATGAGAAGGTGACCTTGAGCTTGTCCAAGGTTACAGAACTGGTAGGTAGAATTGATGGACTTGATCCTGGGTCTTCTGACTCTAGGTAATTGGTTCTTTTCTCTGCACCCCACTGTCATTCTATGGTCAGAGTTGCTCCTATGATCATTTTGTACCTGACACTATGCTGACATGGATTTTATTTATCAGAATTAATGATATCCTCAGCTTTTTTTTTCTCTAAAAAATCTCTGTTGCTAAGACATAGATCTTTCCATCACATAGTGATAATGCTCGATATATATTTTGTCCCCTAGTATTAAATTCTAAGCCACATTTAAGTTGGAAATTGGTAAAACAAGGAAAGTAGGAAACCTCAGTCTATCTTCATGTAATTCTCAACCTTTTTGAGTAGGAAGGTCTTTTGACATTAGAGCTTTTTGAGTACTCCCTCATTATAGTATCTTCTCACTGAGAAAACAATATATAGGTTGGGAATTCTTTGTAATAACGCTAGGTTGGAGCCACCAGTCTGTTGGTGGTAAATCAGGTCTGAAATGTCTGGAGGGGTGTTCTGGGGAAGTTTCTAGAGTATTTGCCAATACTATCAGATGTGGGTGTCCTTATTTTGTCTCTTTATAAAAGATTCTGAAAAGATAAGTTAGGTTCTCATTTTCCAGCTCACGGCTATCCTCCACCTCTTCCCCCCAATAATATCATGATAAGGCCACAACTTTATTTTCTGAACCTTTATTAAGCTTTGATTGATATGTCATCACATTTAATTGACTTAAACTGGAGGAAGAATTACATTGAGATGCTCAATCAGATTCAGTGGCAAGTAGAAGCCTCAGGTGACAGACTTGGTTTGCGTTTCATCCAGGAAAAATGCCAGACCAGATCTCCTCCCCACCTCATATTTAATCCCATCTCTTTACATAGGAATTCTCACACCTAACTCTATATTGAGGGCCCCCACCCCCACCATTTCCAATTCTTCTTCTAAGCACAAAAGCTTCCTCGAGGGGAAATGACCAGCAATAAAGAGATAATTAGTTCCATAAAATAAGCTGAGCCAGACTACGCTCTGGCTGAAGGGGCTATACGGCCAACAGGATGTGATGAACCCCAGTGTGTGTCAAAGAGCAATTGCTTGGAAGCCATTCTCGATATAAAATATAGACACGGTGATTATCTCTTTCTGTAGAATATGACAAATATCAGTGTCATTTTGTAAATGGAGCTGTTGGTGATGTTATGGTGGAGAGAGCATTGAGCTGAGAATTGGGAAACCTCTCTGGGGAAAAACGGGCCCAAGGTCCTTGCTCCTCTGAAAGAAGAGGCACAGGTTAAGTCTCCCACAGTCTCGACTCTATCATGACTCAGTCTCCTCCCAATTAGAATACCTACGTGGATAATCACCCAAAATTTGTAATTAATGATTTTGAGTGTATTCAGATGACATTGACATAAGATTTTTTTTTTCCCCTTCTGCCTCCCCTAAACCCGCCCCCACTCCGGTTCAAGCCATTGTTTCTTAATCTAGTCATGTAGGACACAGACTCCCTGGCCAATGCTGGTATTATGAGCCCCGGCTGAGGCAGTCGGTTGCAAGTCATCGGGTTGGCCACTCACAGCAGCTCCCAGCAGCTCTTGCCAGTTGCTAGCTGATCAAAATGGCTGCCAACCACTTGTGCTGGCTGCCGGTCACTCATACTGGCCACCGGCTGCTCATGGCAGCACACGGTAGCCCACAGCAACACTCAGCAGCCCATGGCAGCTTACACCAAGCTCCAGCTCCAGGGAGAGCTGTTGTTCACAATCTTAGATGTAGAGGGCACAGCTCACGGGCCCATGTGGGAATCGAACCGGCGACCTTGGCATTAGGAACATGGCATTCCAACCACCTGAGCCACCGGGCCGGCCCACATAAGATTTTGACATTCCTCTAAATAAAGGAATACAAATGTGTCACATTAATGTAGTATCCAGGTGTTGAGAATGTAAATGCTCCATTTATCTTTTTTGAATAATGAGTTTTAAGACTGAGGCTTAAACTTTGACCATGAAAACTTACAAAATGGACAAATGAAACTAGAGTTATTGTCAGAATTTCAATACTGGATCATATGCAGTTTCCTTCTGAAAAAGGTGAAAAAATAGGAAACTGTCATTTAAAAATAGTATAAAACAGGAACTGTTTTTAGAGGGGGGAGGGTAGATGGTAGGAGGAAAGTGTTTAGCATATTTAAGCAGAAGAACCAGGACTGGTTGTTTAAAATAGCAAATAAGGCAGAAGTTATTCTTGTTTCAATTTTGATTGGAAAACTTTCTAACACCAATAAGAAGCTTTAAGCTAATGTAAAGGGGAGGTGGTGGTACTTTTGGTCTGTGTGTCAGCTGCCTCATATCTTGGTATTATTTTGTCCAGGGGTGCAATTTCTGGTCAGCACTACTGTAAGTCACAAAATAATTTCCTCTTTAGGTACTCATCATGGGAGCCTTAAAGGCTAGAATTAAATTGAAATAGTTTAGGAGCTGGCAGAGTTCTGTACCAGTGTTCACAATTTAAAAGTGGAAATGAAAGAACTTTGAAGTGAGTGGCAGAGTGTAAATTCTAGCTTATCTTTGTCTTAAGCACTTGGATTGCTTTCCTTGTATTCCCCTCACCCTCTTGGCATGTCTTCCCCTTTTCACTCACAAACACACTGAGCACAGCCAGGTATGTGCCAAGAATGGGATGAACAATATGTGGGTCTGTCTCAAGGAGCAGATGGCTTGGTGTGGGTGGCCGATAAGTAACAGGCAAGGGCATTGGACATGGCAAGAGCTGTCTGGGATGGGTACCACGGGCTGCTTTCAGAGCACGTGGAACAGGATGGAACTCATTAGGTCGGGGTAGCAGCAAGAGGGTGGGCTTCCTGGAGGAGGTGACCTCAAGAGGCAAGGTTAGCCCTGCTAGCCTGGGAAGGAGTTGAATGTAGGGAGGAGTCTTTGAAGGAGCTTGGTGCATAAGGGCATAAAAAATGTGTACAAGAGGGTGTAAATGGGAATGTGTAGAAAGAATGGGAGCAGGGACACTGAGAGAGATAGACATGGACAATGAGGAAACTGGAAGTATTGTTAACTCTTGAGTTGTGTAGGAGGAGCAGTCCACTGTTTTATAGATAACTGAGAAAAAATGTGTTTGAGAAAAACAAAAAACGATTATACTCAGCAAATCTCTCATATTTACTCTTTTAGTTTTATTTTACCTTTGAGCAGTCAGTGGTTGCTGTTTGTATTTACTGTGGTATGTACCCGTGCGTCCCCACCCACCGCGCATGCGCGTGCGCGCACACACGTGCTCGCTATAGAAACTGGTCTGTTTTAAGTATTGGAGAACCGCAGGGTGCTCTGCTTTTCTGCTCCCACAATTTTGTTTTGTTACTGTTCCGGGCCCCCCCACTCCCCCATAGTTTTATTTGTTTTGTTTTCTAAACCTGAGACTAGGAAAGATGAAATGGAAGAGGAATGGGAGGGTCTGTGTTCCAGACCAGAGCTCATCTTTAAAGGATACACTCTGAAATGGACAGGACTAATTCTAACTTTCAGATTCAGAGTTAGATTTCTCAGCACCCAGTCCTGTCCCTGTCCCTCCCTTGCCCCCTGCCCCCTCCCGCCAACCCAAAGCCCAAGAGCACCTTGGTCTGGGAGACCTAAATCCAAGGGAGTTGACACTGAGTCTGGAGAGAATTAAACTTCTCAACCAAGTGGCTTCCCTGTGTTGCCCAGGAGGCAGGTGTGTGGCCCGAGCCGTGAATCCATGGCAGGTTGCTGGGCGGGAGATTGTTCCTTATTCCTGAGACTAATGGGGAGCAATTAAACAAAGCAGGAATGTGATACCATGAGATCTGTGCTGTAGAGATTGCCCTGGCCACAGTGTACAAACCTGACAAAAAGGGAAGAAGGAAAGCGAGAATCCAGGGGTCCCTGGGAGAGCATGGCGATGAGTGAAGTTGGTGCTCCACATCGCACTTGTGCACAAAAAGAGAAAGTGAAGAATGACACTCGCTGGGGTGTTTGAAGTGAGCAGGGGAGCAATTGACATCATGAGCATAGGCTTTAGGTGGGTGGGGAGGATGCTGGCTGATGAAATCAGTTTTATGGTGCTGGTTTTGAGGTGTCACGGGCACCCAGGTCAGAGGTCCTGGGTGATCAGATGTTCTAATATAAGGGTCCGGGGTTTGGAAGAAGGACGAGAGCTGATGAGAGTCCCAGGAGGCTGGTCCTGTGGACAGTCAGCAGGGGTGTGAGGAGGACACAGAGAGAAGGAGTGGAGGTGGCAGAGGGCAGGCAGCCCAGAGCAGGACCCTGGGGAACAGGCCGAGAGAGACACGGGCAAATGCCAGCCTGGGGATACCAGGGGCGTGGTCCTGGGAGACAGCCTAAAGGAGGAGACAGGTCCGTTCAGAACGGAGAAACTGCTATCGGATTTTGCAACAAAGAAGTCCCTGGAGAACTTGGCTAGCCCATTTTCAGAGTAGTGGTTTAGGTGGAAGCCAAACTCTTGACCTCCTTTCCCTTTCCTGTTGCTGGCTCTCCTCAGCTCCTGATTCCTTGAATCCTTTTCTGTCTCCCCAGCTTCCTCTCTAAGCCTGGTTGGTTCTTCTTCATGCTGTTACTCTTCCTTTTTTCTCCTCCACTTCCTCTGCGCCCTCATTCCTTCCCCAAACACTCCCCAGCCACACTCTTGAAACAGCTTATTTCTATTGTTACTTAAATGGAATTATATATAGTCCTTATTTTTCAAAGCAGGTTCATAATTGATTTTTTCTATGAAGGAAAAAACATGAAATAGAATTATTTAAAGAATTACTTAAATGATTGGTCTTTTACAAAATATGGCTTTGTAGTCTTCAATAGAAAAAAATCTTTCTTCCCCCATCCTTACAATATGTGCTTCAAGACGTTTGTGTTACATTGCTCATGGGGTTTCATAAAATGTAGTAATTATTTTAAATTAAGTCACCAAAAGTAGACCCCCGTCCCCAATTTAAGGACAGTTTGTTGTCTTAAAAGACAACAACTCTGTTGTCTTAAAAGACAATAACTTATTTCTCTTAACAACTTTATTGTCTTAAACGGCAATAAACTCTAAAGAGTTTATTCTAGGGCAGTTGGGCGCCTGGAATGCATTTTCCCAGGTGTCACTGTGGTCTGTTCTCAGCCACCACCCAGCATAGCAGAGCCTTGATTCAGTGTCTCCTGCTAGGAAATTGTCTTTCTGGCCTCCCTGGTACCCTGAGTCACCTCATCTCTGCCTTGCAGCCAGCCTGAGGTCCTACCCAAAGGACCGAGGGACCCAGAGGTGACAGAAAACCGGGTCGCCAGAGGGTCCTGAGGAGCCCCAGCAATGAGTGCCACTATGCAGTCTCAGTCCCTCCCCACACCGAGACCCCTTCTTGGGAGGCCCCAACCTCCAGTCCCCCAGATCCGAGTGTGCAGGGGTGGCTTTCCTTCCAGGAGGTCCTGGTGGCCAGGTGGTGGTCCCATAGGGTCTTCCCAGCCAGCTTTCTGGGACAATCGCTTCCCACAGCCCTCCTGACTCCATGGGCGCCCTGGTGGCTCCATGTTTCTCTCTTCTTTTCACCCTCCACCCCACAGTTCGCGAGCAAACCTTCTCCTTTGTTCTTCCAAAATAGATCTCCCTTCTCCCGCCCATCATCTTTCACCTGGACGATTGCAGTTGCCTCTTACCTAGTGTTGCTGGATTGGGCAAGTGGAAATTCAGGGTGCCCAGTTGTATGTGAATTTTGGATACACTATGAATAATTTTTAATAGAAGTATTCCCTTTGTATTTTACCTGGCAACCCTACTCTTACTGTCTTTCTCCTATCTATTTGCTGTCCTCTTTCCAAGCTCCACAGAGTCGCAACAGCCAATTTGGTACATTTATTTTTGCATTTTTTTTTTTATTATGGTCAAATATACATAACATAGAATTTACCATTTTAACCATTTTTCAGTGTACAGTTAAGTGACATTAAGTATGTCCACATTGTTGTGCAACCATCACCACCATCCTTCTCCAGAACTTTTTCAACTTTCTGAACCGAAAGTCCCCACCCATTTAACACTAACTCCTCATTCCCCCTCTCCCCCTGCCCCTGGCAACCCCTGTGCTTTTTATTTATTATCTGTCTCTATGAATTTAACTACTCAAGGTCCCTCCTGAATTGGATGATTTTGCATCCTAGCTAATCATCTTCAGTGGAGTCCATCACACTTGTAAGAAGTCCCGATGCCTGTGAGCACAGCTCCCCAGCATCCTGCCTTCTTCAAATCTGGAGCCCACCAGGCTCTTTCCTGTCTTAGTGCCTCTTTCCAGTCCATTCCTGGAAACTACCCCTTTGCTCTCCGGGCCTTGTCCCACCTCCTGCATATGCCCTAAAATAGTTCCACCCCCTGCCCCACTCACTCCATGCTTCTCTATCATGGCCTCCTATTCATTTCTTTCATTGCACTTACTACAGTTTGAATGTTTTGGTAAGTTCCTGTTTATTTTTGTATCTCTAGCACTTAGCACAGTGCCTTGTATATAGTAGGTGCTCAGTAAATATTTGTTGAATGACTGTATTGGCCAAATTATTATATTTAGTTGAAAACACGAAATTCTTTTTCTCTGCTTCAGACAGCTCTGAAGAAGTAATTAGAAGGACATGTGTTTTTTAAATGTTCTCTCAGTCACTATTCAGGTGTGTTTACCCATAAAATATTTTCCTGGTAATATTTCTTCCTCCCCTTCCTCTGTGTTTACTTTTCCACACAAAACTTACCCTATCGATAAAGTAAAAGTGAGAAAAGAAGGATTTAGAATATAGCACCTGGGCTTTTATGAAAAGACAAAGGGATGCTTTGTTTTGAATACTCTGTAAAGAACACCAGGAGCAATGAAAAATTATAAATGAAATATTTAACACTGAAGTCCATGGTGGATGCATTTAATTTGGGAAAAATGCAAAAATGAACAAGTTTTACTCTTAGAGTGTCATTCAAGTCCTCTGTGGCCTTTTCCTTGGCATCGGGACAGCCCTGCATCTGCGCCTGCATGAGCTGGCAGAGGCGATGATGCTGAAATTCGGGTGATGATGGGGCTGGCAGATTCTTCGTTGACAAGTCAGGATTTCCAGCTCTTGTTAATTATTCCATACACATGTCCCCCAGTGTCTAGAACATAGTTATCTGGGTAATGCCATGGTGGAGAACTACCTGCACATTTGTTGATAAAGATCACATTTACGCTAGTGTTGGCACGCAGGATCGATAGTGAGTTTTAGCTGAGATCTTGATGTATGACAAGGCAGTCATACATCCTTTGTCCTCTGCACCATTTTCAGATCTTCTGATCCCACCAGGATCCCCCTTCCTTGAGGCCCCCGCTGCCACCATCCTCGGATCCCTGGGCACTTCTTCCCGCTGCTGCACTACGGCTCGGGCCCACTCCCTCTCCATCTGCTGCCATTGTCCACAGTGGTGATGCAGATAGACCTTCAGACAGAGGCCTTTGTGCTTCTTCCTCTTCTCCAGGATGCTGTCCTCACAACCCTCAGCTACTTTATGCTTATGACCAATAACTCCATCGCGACTCCCATTCCAGCCTGTCGCCTCCCCGCTGCCTGGCTCACTCTTTAGGACCCCTACTCCAACAATTGCAGCCCCTTCCCAGCCCTTCCAAGCCATTAAACCTTCTACCTGTTCCACCTCCACCCACCTCCTCTCTCCTTACCTAGCTTCTGTATACCCACTTGCCCCTCTGCCTTTGTCATCCAGCTCTTTACCTCTTTTACTCCTGCATCCACACAACTGCGGTGACCAGCGTTGATGTGACATACTGGCTTTTTGCACTTCTGATTCAAGACCAGTAACCAAGGGGCCTAGAAATCCCATTCACACACTCTCTTCGACAACTATTTCTCACCTTCTCCTTTTCCTCTGTCCCCAGACCTTAAGTCCTCCTTCCCCTTCCCCCTGTCTGTGGATAACCTGGCTGTCTCTTTCCCTGAGAAAGGAGAAGCCATCTGCAGAGAGCCCACACACACTCCCAACTTCCTGTTGTGACAGCCACCTGCATTATACACCAGGTCCTATGCTTTCTTGCCATTTCAAGACATTGTTCTAGAAATTCTGTATTAGCATTCCCCCCCCCCCCCATTTCTGTACCACTCCCGTAGGAATTATAATAAAGTCTTCCCATTTCTCCACATCTCTCTTTTGAACCCACTTCCACTCCACCAAACAGCCCTTGACATGTCATCGGTGATCCCCATGACACTTAGGTCCAAGGTCATTCTTTAGCCCCTTTTCAGGTGGCCCATCAGCAGTGTTTGGTGCAGTTGGTCTCTCCTCACAGACACACTGTCTGCACTTGACTTTTGGGGCATCCTTCTCTGGTTTCCCTCCCACCTTCCTGGCCATTTCCTCCTCATCTCCCAATATTTAAACATTGGAAGATCCCAGAGCTCAGCCCTTGGACCCCTCTTTCTCCATACTCCCCTCCTAAGTGACTAAGTGATCTCTTTGAAAGCTTTGTGTTATTATACTTTTCTAGGGCGACCATAAGAAATTACCATAAACTGGGTGTCTTAAAACAACAGGAATTTATTCCCTCATAGTTCTGGAGGCTGGATGTCCTAAATGTCCCAGCAGGTCCGTGCTCTCTCCAAAGTCTCTAGGAGAGATTCCTTCCTTGCTTCTTCCACCTCCGGTGGCTCCTGGTGTTCTCTGGCTTGTGGCAACATCACTCCAATCTCTGCCTCTTTCTTCAAATGGCCCCTACCCTGTACCACGTGTCTCAAATCTCCCTCTGCCATTCTCTTATAAAGACACCCGGCTCATTGGATTTAGGACCCACCCTAAATCAAGGATATAATTTTTCATTTTGAGATCCTTAACTAATTAAATCTGCAAAGACTCTATTTCCAAATAAGGTCCCATTCTGAGGGACCAGATGGTCATGAATTTGACTAGAGGGGACACTGTTTGATCCAGTACAACTGTCTGTACTCTGACCACCCTGAAGTTTATATCTCTAGCCCAAACTGCTCCCCAGGGCTAGCTGCTTACTCAGCATCTCCATGTGGATGTGTGTCAGACATGTCAAACCGAACACTTCCCAAGCTGAGTGCTTGTCCTTCCTCCAAAACTGCCCCCCACGCCCCGTCCCCGTCTTTTTCCCGTTTTATTGATGGTAACACCAGTCTTCCAGTTGTCACGCCTCACACCTTGAAATCATTCTTGACTCCTCTTATGTTACATATCCAATCCTTAAGCAAATTCATTTGATTCTACTTTTTAAATAGATTCACATTCCTAAGTCCTCTACCGCTGTTACTCTGACCGAAGTTGGACTCTCTCAGGATGAATTACCTAGTTCTAGCCTTGGGCTTCAACTCTTGCTTCCTCCAGAGCCCATTTGTAACACCGTAGCCAGAGTGCTGCTTTTAAAACATAAATCAGATCTACACCCTCCTCCTCTCAATCCTTCAGTTGCTCTTTCCCTCACTGAGAGAATATGACCTGAAGGCACCATAATGGCTATTCACCTGCACTGTCAGTCTTGTCATAGATTATCGTTCAGAAGTTCAGTCTTTTCGTACATTTTCTATTCTCTTATTTGTATGGAAATCTGTGTTGCAGCGTTTCATTTACTTGCCTCACATAAGACTCACCTTGGGCTCTCCTTTGAAATCTATAGATTTGTGGGGCCCAGGACAAGCTGCAGGTGTCCTGAAGGCTGGGATGAGTCTGGAAAGCACTTCCATTGAGAATGTGATGAACTAAGTGAGTGAGCCTTTTCCTAGGTCTTACATCTTCTAAAGGCAAGCTGGTTTTCCTCATCCTACAGCTGTAGCGGCTAGGGAGGAATTATAGTTCTCTCATTACTTAAAGTTAGTGAAGCTCAGTAATTGTTTCCCCATATCATTAGGCATGGAATAATTCTACCTGCTGAGCAAAATGCTTGACAGTGCTTCTTCCTCCAGTTCGGTCATTTCCAGCACTCCCTATCCCCCTCCTGCCCCATATCCTTAGGAAAAGGAAAATGCATGAGCAGCTGTAGAGAGCAAACCTTCACAGCCTCCATTATTTTGAAAGCTCATTTCAGAAGGGTTGAAGTATAAATAAAGATTATAGTAAATCTGTTTAGGTGTATTTGGAATTTATCCGTTCTCGTTACAGACTTCCTTTAAATTTGTCACAGGACAAATAACTCGGATCATGTTCAGAGCTAGAGGTCAGGCCTTGCAAGGGAATTCTTTCTATCTGACAAAACTCAAGTTCTTTAAGGTATTTTGTTGGAGTTGAAATATAATGCATGTGCCTACTATGTGTTTTCATGTCTTAGCTGTGTGACGTGTATATCTATTTGCTGATGTGTTCTTTTCTTTCTGTTCTTTCTGCCCCATTAGGAAGTAAACCTCATAGGGCAGGACTGTGTTTAGTTGCCTGCTGCATCTGGAATGGGGCTGGGCTCCTAGCAGGCAGGCAGGACTGTGTAAATGGATGGACAAATGAATGACAGTCCTCGTAGGCTAATGGAAGACCCTGCCTCAGAAGTACATTGTCCTCTTAATATATGAGTGTCCTACAGGCGTAGCATCCTAGTGAAGCCACAAGTGACCAGAACTCTAAATTATACCCCTAGCTGTTTTCTGTTAACCCATTGTGGCATATATACTCGTATGTATTGATATGATTACATAAATGTGAATATATACTTAGTGAATAATCGGGGAAGTCTTTCAAAGTTTAAAGCTATATGCATAAAACAAGTGTTCATGCTCTGGGAAATTCTTGGAAAATGTGAATCTGTATCAGATCTCATTTTAAAATATAGGGTTTCTTTTTTTCTTACCAGAAGTCAGTGTGTGTTTATTATAGAATTGTTCAAAAATTAAAAAAAAAAAAAACCTTCAGATCCTATGATTCCAAAGGTAACTGTTACAAGCATTTCTGTTGTGTTCTCATGATATGTGTTTTGTGTTTCTAATGATTTTTAAAAACATTAGCATTATAATGGATTAAAAAAAAGGAAAAGTCAAATTATTCTATGACTTAAAAACTAAAAACTGTATACCCTGACTCCTTAGCCCCAATTTGAACAATTCTAATGGACCCTTCCAGATACCATCATAGATTATGGCCTCCCCGCCCAGAGCTGGGATTGTATAATAAATATCATGTTGCAACTTTATAGCTTAATATATCGTGGCTATCTTTTCATATCAATACAGAGAGCCTTCTCATTCTTTTAAAGCTGCTTGGTATTCTCCTACATAGGTGTCCTATGACTTATTTAACTCTTCTCTTATTGATAGGCATTTGCATTGTTTTCTGGGGTTTTTTGTTTGTTTTGTTTTTTTACTGTAACAAATATTGTGTGGTAATGATCTTTATATATGTTTGTATACTTATGCAAGTATGCTTGAAGGGTAAATTGTAAGTTGTAGATCTACTTTACCAAAAGTGTGCATACATTTTAAATTTTGAAAGTTATTCCTAAAAGTTTTTCCAAAAAAAAAAAAAAAAAAAAAGTACCTTTTGCTTCATCCCCTTGTCCAAAGTGGGTCTTATTAACACTCTCTAATCAAGTCTGATAGGTCAAATTGAGTATTTCATTATTATAATTTGTGTTTATTTAATAAAAATGAGGTTATGCACCTTTTCCTATATTTATTCTTTCTTTACAGTTTTTCTGGAAACTCTTTCTTTAAGCCCTTGGCCCATTTTTTTCTATTAGCACATCACCATCCATCCTTTTCAATTTTCTTTTCATTACACATTAGGTTTGTACTGTATGTGCTGTTTTGTATGTATCAATCTGAATATTATAGTTTTTCATTTTATTAAAAACTCTTCATAAACATGCATGTACCTATTACAATATAGTATTATATTCCTATATCTGTATCATGATTCCCTTAACATTCCCTTATAGACATTTGGAGAATCTCAAATTTTTCACTAATATAAATAACAACACAAAACATTTCTGTGGACAAACATTTACTTATTTTACTTTATTTCCTTACTGTGGTTCCAGCCCCACTCATCCCCCAGCAGCCACATAACAAGATCAGAGTATGAATGTTTGTAAGTCTTTTTTTTAATTGAAGTTTATTGGGGTGACAATTATAAGTAAAGTTACACAGATTTCAGGTGTACAATTCTGTAATACATCACCTGTATCTCACATTGTGTGTTCACCACCCAGAGTCAGGTATTTAAGTCTCTTGACATTCACGACTTGTTTTCACTGAGCAAAATTTGGCATTTTAATAGAGTGAATTGTTTCTCAGTTTGAGCTGTTTTAGGGTATGTTGGGTCAGATCACATTCTACTCCTATCCTGCAAAACCATAGAAAGAAGAGCCATTGGCTTTTCTCTTTTTTTCCCATCAGTGGAATAAGTTGAGAGCTTTTTGCTTCCTTCTCCTTTCAAAGTGACAAGCATGGCTCATTAGGCACAGATCAAGTGTTAGGTCATTTAGGTCACTTCAGTAGCTAGAAGAGGGGACAGTAAGCAAAGGAGATTTCTAATCCTAGAGTGTCATTTATTCAGTGTCCTGTCCTGAATGTACACAAGTGGTGAGTCTCTTTCGTGAATGGGAAGAGTGTGGATCACTGACAGATACCTCTTTACTTAGGCGGTTGGTACAAGGGAGCCTGGTCACACTAAATGGAAGCAGAGTCCCGAACTTGGCTTCTCCCAAGGTTGGTGGTGGCCACTCAGCAAAAGGGAGACGTCGTGCCTGAGGCTGCACTTGTGTACCTGTGGGCGACTTCCCACCAACTGTCCTTGGCTGTAAAAGATCAGTTCTACTGTTTGTCAGTATGAACCAAATATGGATGTTAGTCCTTTTATTAATAATGGTAGTATTAATATTAATGATAGTAACAATATCTGTCTTGCATTGAGAACTTTAGTATTCTCCTTTTCAATCTCATCAGGACTCTACCAGGTTGATATTATTTTCACCATTTTGCTGAGTGGAAAACTTAAGGTTTTAAGAAGAAACTTGTCTTCATTTTATATAAACCCAACTCGATTCATTCTAAAGTCTGACCCAGAGTCATAACTGTCCAGGTATCTTCTGAAGCGTTACCAGTAATCTCTCTACTTCCTGCAATCCCTAATTATGTATTCACACTATGGCCAGATTTATTTGAGGTTGGATTGAGGAGCAGCCTAGGAGGGAAGAAGTGATAAGGGAGGAGCTTTGACCACTTCTCAGTTTGGTCTGGTCCTGCTCAGGTGTGTATTGGCACTCACATCCAGTGTGCCACCACCAGCTGCCAAACCCTTTCCTTGGTCGTAAGCCGCACTGCCACAGATGTGGGAGACGAGTGCTGGCTGCTCTCCCTGCAGCAAGCTTCTGCCAGTTCCTGCAGCTGGAAACTTCCAGGGTAGTTGTATTTTTTAATTGTGGTAAAATATACATAGCATAAAATTTACTATTTCAGCCATTTTTAAGTGCACAGTTCAGTGGTATTAAGTACATTCACATTGTTGTGCACCCCTCACCACCATCCATCTCCAGAAATTCTTTACTTATTGCAGACTGAAAATCTACCCGTTAAATACTAATTCTTCATTCTTCCTCCCACCAGCCCTTTGCAATCACCATTCTATCTTCTGTCTGTGAATTTAACTACTCTAAGTGCCTCATATGTGTGGAATCATACGATATTTGTTTGTCCTTGTTTATTTCACTTTGTATAATGTCCTCAAGGTTTATGCATGTTGTACCATGTGTCAAAATTTTATTTCTTTTTATGACTGAATAATATTCAATCATTGTATGTAGATGTAGCACATTTTGTTTATCCATTCATCCATCAATGGACACTTGGGTTGTTTCCATCTTTGGGTTATTGTGAATAATGCTACTATGAACAGGAGTATACAGATATCTGTTAGATATTATACAGATATCTGCTTTCAGTATTTTGGGGTATCTACTGAGAAGTGGAATTAAGGGACCATATGGTACATCTATGTTTAATTTTTTGAGGGACACCACTTTGTTTTCCATAGCTGTTGCACCATTTTTCTGTGTTTCCCCGAAAATAAGACCCAGCCAGACCATCAGCTCTAATGCGTCTTTTGGAGCAAAAATTAATATAAGATGGGGTCTTATTTTAATATAATATAAGACTGAGTCTTATATAATATTATATAAGACCGGGTCTTATGTAATATAATGTAATGTAATGTAATGTAATGTAATATAATATAATACCGGGTCTTATGACTAGGTCTTATATTAATTTTTGCTCCAAAAGACGCATTAGAGCTGATGGCCTGGCTAGGTCTTATTTTCAGGGAAACACAGTACATTCCCACTAGCAATGCGCAATGGTTTCAATTTCTCCACACCTCATCAGCACTTATTTTTTTGTTTTGTTGTTTGTTTTGTTGGTTTGCTTGCTTGCTTGTTTTTATAATAGCCATCATAATGGGTGTGAAATGGTCCAATACGTTTTTGCTAGAGAAAGTCTGTGGGAATTAACTGACAAATTTTTCAGACTTGAATGAAGTTGAATCCCTTCCATGGAAACTTACTGATTAAAGTGATTCTTCAGTGAAGCTATCTTTATGGAAGTCATGTCCCCCTGAGGCGTTGTGGGTCCTTGTGTGCTATTGGATTGATTATATTTTGACAAGTCACAGAAACCTGACCAGCCATAAGTTTGTATATACCAAACTTTGCTCTCATCTTTGAGCTATGAAACTATGACAGACTGCAAACTTTAACGTGGCCACTTTTTAAATTTTCTAGTTTTCTTATTTCTCTTTTCCCTCCTCGTTCCTGCCTTCAACTTGTGAACATTCTACTGTGTGTTCCTCTTTTTAAAGGAAGAAGCCACCAATATGGATGAATGGTTAAAAGCATTGGTGGTGGAACCAGCCAGACTTAGATTAAAATCCAAATCTGTCTAGGAAAAAACTTAACTTCTTTAAACCTCAGCTTCCTCATCTTTACTACGAGTATTGGCTACTTCATAGGCTTGTTTTAAAGATTATAAATGCCCAGCAAGACTTCTAGGCAGAGTAAGCAGCCAGTATGTGGTAGCTATCGTCATCACCAGCATAATCAAAGTAATAGACTTCATTATTTCTTAGCAGTTTTGCTTGGAAAAGATGAATAAAGAAGAATATTATAATCAATAAAGCTAAAACAAAATTTCTAAGAAATTTTGACCCCAAAACATAGCAAGAATGAACTCTCTTTTCCATCCCTTCCTCCATCCAAATTATGGATTAAAGAGTGTAGGGATGGAGGATGGAGGATCAGTGAATAGTAAGAGATAGGAAAGTGCTCTGTAAAAATTGTCAAGTGAAATAACACAACTGCTGTCACATTTGGAGTACAGATGAGATGTGTTCTTGCTTAACATTTCTTTTTGCAAACTCCTTATTTCCTTTACATTGTAATTTTCTGTTGTGATTAAATGGTCTTTTTAGGTCAGTGTGGGATTGAGCCCAGGGGCTCCCTGGTATTAAGGACCCTTCAGAGGGACTCTAGGTTTTACCCAATTGCTACTCTTTTGTTCAGGTTGTTATTATTAATGTTATTATTATTATTTCGTAGGCTTCCTAAGGCTTTTAAAAGTAATTAATAGTTTGAATTCTACTTTTCTCAAGCATAGGAAGGAAATACATATCTAGAGAATGAGGCAAACAATGCCTAATAGGCCAGGTAAAGCAACAAGAAAACCAGGTTTTTATTCTTTCCTGTCCTTTGACAGGTTTCTTGTTTAACTTCTATCACTGCTTGTCTAGATGACAAATGTTTTCCAACCAGCCAATTCTAAGACAGGTTGAGTTTTCAGTTCCAGTTTCTCATTTAGGCTGGAATTTCCTGGGGTAGATTTTAGCTTTGCTTGAGAGATCACATTGTACTCCCTCATTTAGGTTCCTTTCATCCCTTTAGTCCTCCAT
Organism: Rhinolophus sinicus; assembly: GCF_057876585.1. Lineage (NCBI taxonomy): Eukaryota > Metazoa > Chordata > Mammalia > Chiroptera > Rhinolophidae > Rhinolophus > Rhinolophus sinicus. Next base: position 21,450,644 of record NC_142507.1, on the reverse strand, counting down.
CATCTGACTCAAGTGTGGGTTTCTTCTCATTAAAATAAAGAGTAACTCATTGAGCCAGATAGCCTGTTACTTGCCAATTTCTCAGAATAGTGATAGTCATTATGATGGACACAAGGACACTAAAGCAAGACTTGGAGAGCAAGGCCATCCACAGGAACATTTTGTTATTTGTCCAAAGCATCACTCAAGTTCTCCAGTGAAAGCAGCCCAGGATGTGTGCTGAGCAAATCCTTCAGAGCACACGCATGAGAAGGAAGGCTCCTGGTGACTCAGAGCCTGAGCCTGTGTGGGAGGCAGCCTGCTGGAAGCTTCGGTGTACTGTGTGGGATGCTGGGGTTCACAGGTTTCTGGTTGGACTTCTGGGAAGAACAGGAAACGATGGGTGACCTCTGAGGTCATCACTCGCAAAGAAAGTCACTTGCGAGGGGCATTATTTGAACTCTGCCTTGGTATGTAAAACATGATTAAGATTTTTTTTCTCTAGAGTTGTATTCCATATAAAATTACTCCATCTTATATATATATATCCCAGGGCCAAGTTGTTAGGTATTTCCTGCCCCAGGCATAGCTGTACTGTGAGCCCCTAGTAGGTCACTGGCAACTCTTCTCAATAAATGTACTTGAGCAAAGCTGTACTTCACTGAGAGGGACGGACCTACGTTGCCTGCCTTAGAGCAGTCCAGGCTGGCGTATGTGAGGATGGTCTGCTGAGACTGCCCACGACATTTACTAATCATTTTGGGAATATAAACAGACTTTCTACTTAAACATTGATATAGGACAGGTAATGTAAATGACTTATGTTCAATTCAAATGCTTCTGAAAACTTTGGTCTAACTTAATGTTTCTGATCTTGTACCCTAGAAAAAAATTTATTTGCAAAGTAAATAGGACTCCAGATTTGTGTTCTGTCCGCACCCTGTCCCCATCATAAGTGTGCACATATGTAAGTGTGTGTGTGTGTGTGTGTGTGTGTGTGTGTGCATGGTAGGCAATGATGAGCAGAGGGAGCAGAAGCGGTAATGCTATGAAATGTTGGGGTTCTGAAAACTTTCCACAGGTTTGTGTGTATTTGTGTAGTGTATAAAATCATGCATGTAGATATGGATATACTGAAAAATAGACAAGCAGTGGTGACATTAACATGTCAAGTGTGTCCATAATGGCTCGGAGATGCTGATGAGGGACTGAAACCCACCCCCAGTCCAGCTCACCCATCAGCCCAGATAGGTGGGTCACCTCCACCTGGAGGAAGTGGTACCTTTTTCTAATTTGCTGTGGACCTTAGAGGGTACATCTGTCAGGAGGGTTGACACTTCCTATTCTACACCAGTTGTGGGAGAGGCAGGCCTGAATACTTGGGTCAGATGGTCGTTAATACCGTACTTCTCTCTTTGGTCACATGTGTGCTTCTAGCCCTGTCAGTTCTCCAGTTCGTGGAAGCTGACAGCGAACTCCTGTTCTCCTCACAGTGCTTTTGAAAGGCCTCTCGGGAATACTTGCATGGCATGAGACTAGGAGTCTGTTTCTTTACACCTGACAAGATTAGATTGTGCCCTTTAACTCAGGAAACATCATTTTCAATATCTTCTGTGTGCCTAGAACTTTCACTGGGTACTAGATACCTGAAATTTCACCAGAACCCCTCTGGGTTACGAGCTCAGGTTGGGATCCCAGTGGCCCACTCTCTTACCTAGTGGTTCCTTTCTGTTTTCCCAGGACAGCAACACACACACACACACACACACACACACACGAACATCAAAGGGATAAAATGTCATCATATATTTCCACTGAAGTTACAAAAAGAGGAACTAAGAAGTGTATGTTCTCCATGCCGTTTGAGCTGAAGAGCACAAGAAATGCAAAGCACATCTAAACCTAAATCAGTTCACTTTAAACCAGGAGTACAAAACATCGCTCACATTGTCTTCTTATTTTAGGTGATAGGGATGCCTTTCTCTTCAAATTTTCAGAGTTAGAAATTAGCTCATCAAGATGAGACATTTTTAGTTGCGAAACTTCTTTCGCATTGGCAGGTGGTTTAGAAAGTCGAGGTTTTCTCATATTCCCACATCACTGGGCCTGGCATCATGATCCTGGCATGGTCCAAGATGAAGAGAAGCACCTCAGATGATTTAAAACCTAAAGGTTAAATCGGTTTGCCAAACCCTCTACGTAATGACCCAGCCCCAGGGCCATGATAGAGAGGGAGAGACAGTAGGGTCCCCTGCCTCTGAGCTGTGAGGCCAAAGGAGTCCTCCCAAATTATAGGACAGACAGAAGCTCAAGACACACGATCCAAGCTGTTGATGAACCCAGACTGAGCAAGGTGAACAAGGTGTTCCCAGCCCCTCTGTCATTTGGGCCTGTACCTTGCCCCGCACCCACGTGACACCTCCGCCTTCTGGCCTGGGCCCTTACTTCTGGCTGAGCACATCTCCGTCCTTCTCTTGAGCTAAATCACACTGGGACTTCCTTTCCCAAGCATTCTGAGGATAACAATCCACTTGTGAGGTGGTTTGTAGGCAACGTGCTGAAACCAAGATTTTGTTCCAATCGATCTAGAACTTGAAATCCTAAATAGCTTAGGTTTAAAAGTATATGACCTAGTGTAGTGCTTCTCAAACTTTAATGTGCATAGAGATCACCCAGAGATCTTGTTAAAAGTCAGATTCTGATGGAATAAATCAGAGTCAGAGTCCAAAATGCCACACTTCTAATGAGCTCCCAGGTGATGTCAGCGCTGCTCCTGGTCCGAGGACCCCACTTAGTGTTGCAAGGGCCTAGAGCAGGTCTCCATTTGGACTGCGTGTTAGAATCATCTGCGGAGGCCCCTCTCCTCTCGGTTCAGTTTTACTTGGTTTAGGATGAGGCCCAAGTAGTGGTATTGTTTCAAAGCTCCCCACGTACACAACCAGAGTTAAGAAATATTGGCCTAAGGGTTAAAACTTATTTATACCACTAACTGCACAGAAGGGAAATTAATTTCACTTCCAAACCATTGCACTAACCTATGGTGTGACTCTGGGAAAGCAATTTCCTTTCAGCCCCATCAAAGTTCCAAAGGGAATGACAATTACCACCATATATATATATATATATGCCATAACATATAGGGCTATTTGGATGAAAGAGGGTTTTTTTGCTTAATTTTAGCCTGGTTGTTTTCATTCTGTCAGAGTGTTAACTTTACCCAAGCCAAGCATATATCATCATCCATCTTATTTCCCTCTTTTGAGTCACAGGGCAAAACTGGCTTTAAATCTTCTTTGTTCGATTTAGCATCTGCTAGGCCAAGCATTCAAAATAGGGGCATGAATGCCCCCAAAGGAGTGAAAATTGGTTCCTGACGAATCAGGAAACCTTAGATATTACAACAGTCTGTGGGTCTCCAAAGCTCAAACCTACCTGACATAATCTTAGTTCTTGGTGTTTATTTTCTGCTGTTAAGGAAAAATTAACTTTAATTAAAATTTAAAATTTAAACTTTTCTCCTTAGGGGATGATAATGAAAAAAGATTGAGAAACACTGTTCTAGACAAAGACAACCCAAACTATGCTTGTATGTACTTCCTGAGATGGATATTCTAAACTCTACCTGGGGAGATTTCACCTAAGCGATGAAATTTGGGCTGATGTGACATTCTGGAATGTGTTGAGAGTGTGGGTATTGAGGCCAGACACACCTGGGTGTAAATCTGGCTCTTTCCTTCAGTCTGTGGCTTCCAGCAGGTTCTTGTACCTCTCTAAGGTTCATTTGCCTCTGTGCAATGGAAATAAAACTTACCTGGTAGATCTGTTACTCAGATGAAACATGAAGTGGGGATAAAGGATATAATACAGTGTCTAGTACATAATAAGTGCTCAATTAGTAGTGGGAGATGTAGTGGTTATTAATGCCTATCTATCTACCTTCCTACCTATCAATCATCAGCCTACCTCACTTCATCATTACAGTAAAAATATCTGTGAGTACAAAACAGTCTACTGAATCACAGATCCATTCCTCATGAGACCTGAGTGATTCCACATAACTTGCTTCATGATCAGCCTTGCTGAGCTAATGGAGCGCTCCCCTCTCCCTGGGTCCCCATGGACAGCTGAGCCTTGGTGTGATGCATATATGTGACAGCTCTGTCTGCAGTGCTGACAACTGTTAGACTAAGTGGCCTCAGGGAGGAAGAAGGTATTCCATGACAGAAAATTTAGTCCTAGATTCCATTAGCCAAAGTGGTCTCTGATTTCTTCCTGCTGTTGCAAAATAGAGCCGGATTTACTTCAGCCAAAGTAAATATAACCAAAAATAAAAAAATAAAAAAAAAAATTAAGGTTTTTTTTTGAAAAAAAAAAACAACAACAAGAAAGGACAATACATACAGACCAGGGAAAGAATAATTTTTATATAAGAAAACTGTAGTCTTTTATGACCTCAAAGGCAAGTCATATCTGAAAGCTTTTATTTTGCTCCCATGTCTATTATTTATTCAACTTGGCTAGTGCTAGTGTTTTGAATCTTGGTCTGGTGAATACTGTTATTATTGTTTGGAATATGAGCTCCTTGAAGCACTCTGACATAGAAAAGAAAGCCAAAGTAAACTGGGCTTGTGGCAAGTCTGTTATTTCAGAGAATCGGTTTTAAAAATGCATTCAGATTTGTGTAAATGCCGAACTGGAGTAGGTGTGATTAAAACCTTACCCACAAGTTCCCAGAACACTTTAATTAATGAGTTGATCATTAAAATCCGGCACCAAGAATGAGAGCGATGTGGGTCCATGGTGCCATGTCTTAGAGGCCCTGTCAGGGCCACTAAGCCACCTGCGGGTCAGTCAGCATCCTCAGGGGCATCTCCGCACAGCTTCCTCATTGCTTCCGTCAACGTCAATTTCAGGCCTAAATTGGGGTCGCAGCCAACCTTGGTTCTTTCGGGTTCCTGGCCCAGTTTGCATACAGTTATTGGAATGTTACATCAATGCCCAAGAACAGAAATGTGCGCACACTACACCTGCCCTAAGGGGTTTCCATTCCTGCCATGATCGTAAACAGGTGAGGAGCAGGGAGCCCTGGGATCACACACATCAGAGGAGGAGAGTCAGGCAGGGCTCCTTGAAGTGACCTCGCAGCCGAGACCTGCAGAATGAATTGGCCAGGTGAAAGGGGCAGGGAGCAAATGTTCCAAGCAGAGGCAGGTGTGAAAGCCGGGACACAGAAGAGGAGACAGTCACAGTGAAGAGGTGGGAAAGCTAAGCACAGGCCAGGTCCTACAGGGCCTTAGCGACAATTTGGACATTGTCTTGAGGCTAGTTTTAAGCAGGGAGTGGCCTGGTTGGACTTGCACAAAGGATTAAAATGTGGTAGCCCAAACCTTTACGGAAGTGAGGGCTGGCCAAGGTGGCTAGGCAGTGACTAGACTCCAAGATCACCGGGCAGCGTCACATAGCAGCCTGGTCTCCATGGTACGGGCGGTGCTTGAGTGCCACACGTGGTATTTCTGGTGATAGAAGCTGTACTTTATTAAACTGTCTTTTCTACTAAAGACAGAAGTCAGACCACTCTTGTTCTTTTTGATTTATGATTTTCTCTGTTCAGGACAGTAGGTCAGATGCAAACTGCTGGGCTGACCTGCTGCTAACTGATCCTTTGGCTACAAAAATATCATCTGCCAAATTCCTGCAGCTGTGTGCCAACAACACAGTGTTCTGGTAGCATTGAAAACCCAGCACATTTCCCAAAGAACTTTCTTTGGCTGAGAAGAGGTTAGATAAAAAGTTTGAAGGTTCTAATAGATACCAGTGAGAACAGAAGAAATATTATGTGTGGCTTCTGCCCTAGAGGTGTTTACTGTCTGTATGTTGGCATGACAACAATAAGCACATTAAACAGCATTAAAATAATGACGCAGCTATCATCAGTACGTGCTAATGGTTTTTGTACAAATTGACCAGTGCGGTTGGGTGTGGAGCAAGAGAACTTATCCAAAAGGAGTTCAGGGAAGGCCCACTGGGCAGAAGGTGAGCCAAGGGATTGGCCGAGGTGGGGAAGAGGCATTCCAGGCGTCGGTCAAGGAGAAGCATACCCAGTACTGAGGAGATACACCTTTGCTAAGCAACATGGTCTGGCTGAACCTGGAGTTTGAACTGAGCCATAATGAGGGATAATGTTGCAAATGAGTGGGGGTAGTAGTCTCGGCTTCTCTCTGAGCCTGGAATTCATGGCAGAATACATTCATGCCTCTGTGACATGATCCTAGTTAGAGTTTCCATCTAACTTGTCACCGGATACAGCTACTTGGTGTGCGTCCTTTTTCTTTCTCTCCCTTTTTCTTTTTTCCTTTTCTCTTTTCTTTTCTCTTCTCTTCCTTTCCTTCCCTTCCTTCCCTCTCTTCCCTCTCTCTCTCCCTCCCTCCCTCCCTCCCACCTCTTTCTCTTTCTCCCTTCTTCTCTTTTAGATACTTATCTTTATATTTTGGTACTGCTTTCCTTAAAAACCCAATTTTCTAGTGAGCAATGAATAGTAGTTTCACCTCCCCATTTTACTGTTTTGTTTAAATCTTGAATTCTTTCCTGCCACCATGCTCTGTTGTCCTAGTGAATCGGTCTGGTCATCCTGGAGGGACGTGCAGGGAGAACTTGGAGAACTGGTTCCGTGGGTTGTTGATTAACCTGGCGGTGAGGATGCTGCTGACCAAGGACATCTGGCTCTTGATACCCTAATAACTCACTTGTATTAGCATGTCTTCAGCTCATGTTTTCTCACTTGAAAAACTGAGTACCAATATCTGTATATCTACCTGCAAGAATTTAGTAGGATCTTAAAAAGATTCTCCACACTTTAGAAAATGTTGAGATGTGTAGCTGTTTAAAAGATCATGTTGAGACGTGATTACCATCATTGGCGATTTGGGAGCAATTATTTTAGAAAGGATTTAAAACAGTGATTGCAGTTTACACACTGTTTTTAAAACTGGGATGATCAGGATAATACACATGACAAGATTTCAAGAACTCATCAGTTTTTTGGTTTTCCTTGATGGCCCTCTATGATGGCCTACCCTAAATCGAAAATGACAATAATTTTCTGTTTTCAGATCGCAGAAGGAATGGCGTACATCGAGAGGAAGAACTACATTCACCGAGACCTACGAGCAGCTAATGTCCTGGTCTCCGAGTCACTCATGTGCAAAATTGCAGATTTTGGCCTCGCTCGAATAATTGAAGATAACGAGTACACAGCAAGGGAAGGTGTGTTCCCCTAACGATCTTTAGGTGTTTCATTATTGTTTAGTTTTATTTTGTTTCTGCCTGTTTTTAACAAAGCAATTACAGTGGTCATCATTTAAAAAAGAACTCATTTGGTAAAATATTCAAAATGTACCATAGTTACTGTTTGTGGTTCTATTCTAATAATTGCTTTGAAAAATTACTCTCTTAATTAACTCCATATGATACTTTTATAATGTTTACAAATACTATCATTTGTATTTCAATTAAGCAAAGCAAAACAAAAAGAGATTTGGCAAGGTCAAGATTCTTTGTTCATATTTTATGTTAAAGTTTTTCACCCAAACAGTGAAGTACATGTTCCTTAACTACGGTATAGAGAAAATACTTGTAACAATAATTTTATATTCTATATTCTGGCCTTTTAATTAAAACATGGAAATTATTACACACATAGATGTAAATATAGTGCTACAAAAATTACACTCCTTTATTTTCCCACATTCCATATTATAGATGTGAATCAAAAATGCACAGAGGCATAAATCTCCCAGTCCCTGGCACGTTGCTCTGCGGCTGGGCCACGTCTCGGGCTGTACTGGCCTTTCCTCCTGGAGACTTGTCCATGTTGCTTGTGATCTGAGAGGTCTGAAGGTCTCGTTCACAAAAACTGAGTGACTGTTTTTGCAGTGCTTTCTCTCTCCCAAAAGAGCCAAGCACTTTCTTGACATTCCTAAGAGTTGTTAAACAAGGATTATTTTCCTTTTAACTACATGTGTGTTATTCCTGGAAGATGTCCACAGGGCTCGCAGAGGTGACAAGCAGATTGAAAACAATCATTTTGATTTGGTTACCATCTCTTGCGTCCATCATTTTTAAGGTGGTTCTCCTCCTGCTTCAAGCTTATGTTCTCTTACATGGGTTATTACTTGTTCTTTGCCTTAATTGTCCTCAACAAAACGGCAGGTGCAAGAGAACAGTTTGAGGAAAAGGAGTTAAAAAAAAACACAGCAATAGCTAAAATGCCGTGAGCATTTGCAGCGGGGCAGGCACTATTTTAAGTGCTTTTTGTACATTATCTCATTTATCTTTAAAATAACCCTATGTGACAATTATTATTCCTACCTTATAGATGAAAAGGAGAGGTTTGGCAGCTTTGGAGGTCCCATAGTAAGTGGTAGAGCCAGGATTCAAACCCAGGAGACCTAGCATCAAAGTACATGAGCCTTACACCTGAAACTAATATTTAAAACAAATTTTAAAAAAATTTTTTAAGTACATTAACTAGAATTTATTCTACTAGTTTTGTTGCATTTGATAAGCCTCGAGTCTCACAAAAATACCGGTTTTGACACGATATAGGTGGCTTGGCGTAGAGAACTTGGGCTCTGGGATTAAACAGTAAGCAGCTCAGGGCAACAGTAATGCTATTTACCTTTCATTGGTATTTACACTGTGCTGAGCATGCAGAGAAACCCACTTAACCCTGAAAACAACCTGGGAGAGGTTCTGTTATTTCCTCATTTTACAGATGAAGGTGCCCAGAAGGCACAAAGACAGTAAGTGACTTGCCAGGGTCACACCCAGCTGGAATCAGCAGAACCTGGATTCAAACCCCAACCGGGCTATGCTGACGGGGGGAGGGGGGGAGCCCCCAACTAGGGCCCTGCCCTGCCCCTGTCGCTGTTGCCTCTCTGGCTGGGGGACAGGAGGTTTAATGCCAGAATGTGTGACAGTAAGTGCCCCTCCAGTCACCCCCCCACACACACATACCCCCAATAGCGGCTCCACCAGGCTTTCTGCTGTTCTTATTGTTCTTATTTGGATTCCCAATTTTGATCTGACATTCCAAAAAATTCTAAAACAAAGACATAATGAAGGCAAATATGTTTTAAAGATTTTTAAGTGGTTGGTGGAAACCCCTAGCCTTTCCAGGCTGTAGGAGTGACAGTCTGTGCCTGAGTCCCTGCTTTCCTCAAAGTGACCCTGGGGTTCCTCGGGCCAGGTTTGCCTCTCGTGTGACCCAGTGGTTAGGTGTTTCTTAGTCACACCAGCTCCTCATAAGAAACCTAGTATCATCACCAGATCATTCTGGGCAGATAGATCAACAACCTACCCAATTCCTAAACGTGTAGTAATGTTTGGTCCTATCAAATGAAAGCATGAGACGTTGAAGTTTGGAGTAGCAGCTGAAGTTCCTATTGGTATGGGCTTAAAGAGATTTATCCACAAGAATGTACACATCAAGAGGTATTTATATTCCATAGGAACATAGTATGGGTTCACTAGAGAAAATCTTAGCCCTAAAGATATATACAGAGGGTGCCAAAAAAATGTACACACAACTTAAGAAAGGAAAACTGTTAAAATTTTAATACTTGGCGGCCGGTTGGTTTGGTGGTTAGAGCACAGTGCTCATAACACCAAGGTTACCACTGCGATTCCCACATGGGCTAGTGAGAAACAATAGCTTGAACTTGGAGCTGAGCCACTGGTGGGCGGCCAGTTAGCTCAGTGGTTAGAGCACAGTGCTTATAACACCAGAGTTGCCTGTTTGATCCCCACATGGGCCAGTGAGCTGCACCCTCCACAACTAGATTGAAAACAACCACTTGAATTGGAGCTGAGCTGCGCCGCCCACAACTAGATTGAAAACGACTTGACATGGAGCTAATGGGTCCTGGAAAAACACACTGTTCACCCGATATTCCCCAATAAAATTTTGTTTTAAAAATTGTAATACTCAATACATACCGATAAGAAAAGATAAATACAGGTCATGTTTGACTTGTGCAATTACAAGAGGTGCTCAAAGTGGCTACCATCAACATCCAGACACTTCTGATTACGGTCGAACTACTGCTTGAGCAACATTGACCAAAGTATCTATTTGTATACATTTCTTTGGCACCACCTGTATATATTTATATACTTTAGAGGCTGGTGTTAAGAAATGAACAAGAATAAATGCCTTTATATCCTGTGTCATGTGCTTAAAGTGGGCTAGTTAAGATATATAGTAGAAGACACAAAAAACTTTGCTTCTTAACAGGGGGCAATGCCCAAAAGGGAAACAGGAGGGAAGCAGGCATTTTAAGTATAACATTTTGTACCATCTCTATTTTGTACTATGTGTGTATGTTACCTATTCGAAATTAACATTTTCTCAAAAATAAGGGAACTGTGAGGGTCACCTGCCCATGACTTTTTTGTTTCAGCTCAGAGGTCAAAATAAGACTCCTGTGTCTTCTTCCTTAGGTGCTAAATTCCCCATTAAGTGGACAGCTCCAGAAGCAATCAACTTTGGATGTTTCACTATTAAGTCTGATGTGTGGTCCTTCGGAATTCTCCTGTATGAAATCGTCACCTATGGGAAAATTCCCTACCCAGGTATCCTTTACTTACCTATTTCCATTCAAATGGTATATATGAGAAAAAAGCCAAAGACATGAGGCATTAAAAAACAAACAAACAAAACTTATCCAAAAGCTACGAGTAATAAGCCCTTTGTGCTAGAACTTGATTTTGACTATCTTTAGTAGAAAGTGTTCTAAAATATACTTAGACACTTTCTGCCTTCTTATTTGATTGTGTGCATATTCGTTTTCTTCACTAATTAATTACACTTCTTACTTCATGCCTAGAAGGTGCCTGGCAGCGTGTTGCAGATCTGAGGGTGGATTAAAGGGTTAGACACAGGTGTTGCTGCTAAGCCATGAACTTGAGGACACACTCATACAAATGGAGATTTACAATGCTTTTTGGTTTGTTCTGAAACAGAGGCTTGTATAAAGTATTTTAGAGTGTCTGCTTCTTCAAGAAGTAACCACCTCTGTTTATCAGTGAAAGATCGCTTACTGGGTGTGAGAACAGCGTTCAGTATTTCCAGATTCCAACCCCGGAAGCTCTTGGAGCCAGATCCTGTCAGTCCTCCCTTTTTCCACGGTCTATGCTGGAATGTGCAGGAGAGGGATTTCCCCAAAGCCTTCACATTCTTATTAATGTTTGCCTTTTAACAACATTGATTGATAAGGTGAACTTAAAATTACATCTTTAATGCTTAAATCATTCCCTCATTCAAAAAATATCTGAGAATGCAAGGTACTCTGAAAGTGCCCGGATGCAGCAGTCACAGCTCCTGCCCTTGAGAGCTAATATTCTGGTAGGGAGAGACTGATGGCAAATAGACGACAGTCTGTCAGATAAAGTACACTATGGAGAGTGCGTGAAGTGGTTTAGGGATTAGCAGGGTCGGGGTGGGGGGGAGGGCTGCTGGTTGTATACAGTGAGGGACTCTGTGATGTGACATGAGCAAGGGAGCCGTGGGGTTGTCTGGGGGCTGAGTGTCCCACAGGGGAAACAGCCAGTGCATGGGACCCCAAACAGGAGCAAGAGGCCACGTGGTTTGGGCTTCAGTGAGAACTGGCTGAATGAATGACACTCCTAGGCCATTTAATCGTTAGATCAGCTCCATGCTATGGATGAGAAAGTGGGTGGTGAGAGAGGTAGAGGCAGCCTTGGAGTTGGGGTGGAGTGGATGGTAGGGCCCTAGAGGCCACGGGAGAGCTTTGCATTTTACTCTGCGTGAGATGGAAGCCATGGGAGGCTTTTGGGCAAAGTGCTGATGTGGTCTTCCTGCTGATCACCCTCACTGCCATTTGGGGGTGAACCACAGAGCTGGGAGTGAGGGGCCAGCTGGGAGCGGGGAGCCTTCAGGTGGTGCCTGTACAGTGGGCTGACTCTCCCATGAAATCCCCTTTGTGCCGACATTTCACATTCTGACTGCCACTCTGCTCTAGACTCTGAGTTAATGAATAACACTACTGTAAAGTAGGGAAAAAATTTCTAGATCAGCCCTGATGTCTGACATTATATATCTATATCAATAATCTGCATCTATATCTATCTCTGGAGAAAGATTATGTACTTAGATTGTACATATAATCTGATACCTGATCAAATAAACATATCACCTCATGAAATGATGTTGTGTGATATACATGACATGTTCCACTGTGACAGACAGACAAGCCTCTGAGGCTCAGAAAAGGAGACTCTTGTTCAGAACTATGTCACTAGCTCCTGACAGAGCTGCTTCTGAACCCTGTGCCCGGGTGCCTCCCAGGATCTTTTACTCTTGCCCACTGTACTCAAAGCCCAAATATCTGAAAATATTTGGGGTGAAAATCATAAAAAATATAAAAGAACCAGTACAAAAATGATGAGAATCACACACACACACACACACACACACACACACACACACACACACACACACACAAAACAATGGGACCAACCAGAAAGCATTGACTGGTCTATTCCCCAGTTAGCTTGTCCTTTGTAAGGACTCAGGATGTGACATACCTTTGGGAGTTCTGGATTGAAGAGGTTTTCCAGTCACAAGAGTTGTGTGTTATGAGGGCCTCTAGCATTAAGAAATATGAACAGATCAAACAATCCTGTTTACTAAAATCTCAGAAAACTCGATTCAGAGATAGCATAGAAATTGGTGAACACTGCCAAAATATGCCATTTCCATCACTGTTATAAAAGTGCTCATGGGAGAGACCCCACTGACCACTGCGTTATCTGAGAATATTTTCTTTACCTGGAAAAGGGCTGGGCATGTTAAATTGTTTTTTTTTTTTTTTTTAATGGTTTAGAAGTTATATGCCTAGCTTTGCAAAATAGAAAGGGAATAAAATAAAGGAGGGGAAAAAAAGAAATAAGAAAGCCCCATATAAAGTGGACACTTATTTTTATAGGAAAAAGAAACTAAAAAGTGTAATACCGTATATCAAAACGTTACTATCCTTGGGCAATGAGATCATAGATTATATTAATTTTCTTCTTCATAAATTTCTGAAGTTTCTAATTTTTTACAATTATGTTTTCATTAAATATTTTAATATATGTCTAACTAATATATGCACATGAAAAAATCAAGAAATGCAAAAAGGCTTCTGATGAAAAATTGCCTCTCTACCCTCATGCTTGCTGATGCTCCTCAAAGACATCGGTGCTATGTGCTGCCCATAGATCTAATTATGATACTCATACTATTATTTCTTAAGTAAAGTTTTCCCCCTGATTTTACTTATTATTAAATAAGAATATGGTCATGTGTTTCTAAATTCAAGAGATACAAAGTGGTATATGGTAAAAGATGTGCCTTTCACCCCTATTCTCCAGCTGCCATAGAACAATCTTCTGGGAATATGGGAATAAATTATACAATTTTGTCAATAAAAAGTACTTATTAAGAATCTAATAGTCTCTATGTGTATGGGAGTATAGTATAGGAGTGTCATTTTCCGTTTGCAGTCCTACTCATTGGAATAGATACTTTGAGCAGACACTTCTAATACCATGAACTTCTGTGCACATCAGAATATAATTCAGGAAAATACTTTTTTGTAGCATGCTTTCTAGAAAAAGCCTTTGTACTTATTAATTATACTTCAGGCAAATCTCAAAAATCATTGGTCTTCAATTACTGTTGGTCCATTTCAACAAATTTTTGTTGCATTTTAACATTTTTTAGCCCCCATAGACTCAAATTATTTTCTTCAAGTATTTTCTTGTTCTCCTTGTTGAGTGAGCACTGAATAAGTAAAGGTAGTTTATCCCTGTTGTTGCTGTGCATGGCTTTGGAGTTTGTCCTCATTACAATTTGAGACATCGAAGTTAGTATTCTGCTTCTAATTTCTATTTGGAAGACAGAATACATTCCCAAATAGGACTTTTTCTTGAGAGACTCATAACCTAAATAAAATTAAGTAGCTCGATAAGTACACTTTATCAACTTTGCTTATGTTATGAATGCTAAAACAGAAAACACTTTCGCCTAGCATTGTAAACAAATCCTTCCACTGAGTCCACCTTCTGAAGTGGCTAGGCCAAAGGCTGATGGCTTCTGAATCTGTCCTCTGTCTAGGATCTCATTTCCTCGTGGAAGAACTCAAGATCTTGCTTTATTCCTGAAATTTCATGCCAGTGTACTTCGTGTGGTGCTTTCATCATTTTTATGTTGTGTTGGGTACTTGTTTTGTCTTTTCTATTTGGAAACTTATAGTCATAAATTCTGGGAAATTTTCATACTAGATTGCCTCTTCGAAAATTTCCTCCTCTCCATTTTCTGTTCTCTTTCTGAGTCACTTGCTGGTAAGACGGCAGACCTCCTGGAGTGATTGTCTGAGTTTCGTGTCTACTCTTCTGTCTCTGTCATTCTGTCCTTCTGTACTGCCCTTAGGCTTACCTTGCACCTGTGGACCACCACACTTACTTGTCAGCACCCTCACAGGTCCGCAGTATCTTTAGGCTTGTTCCCTGGGACCATTCAGCTCCTTCAGAAGAGAATCTTCCAGGCCTTGCCTGTGGGGTACAAGCCTGGCTGTCAGCATTCTGGAAGCTCACTGGGGAGGGTGCATCGGTGTCTTTTCTTTTTTGGTATATTATTATTGTGATAAAATATACGTAGAATAAAATTTACCATCTTAGCCACTTTTAAGTGTATGGTTCAGTGGCATTGAGCACATTCGCAGTGTTGTGCAGCCATCACCACCATCCATCTCCATAACTTTTTCATCTTCCCAAACTGAAACTCTGTACCCATTAAACAATAACTCCCAATTCACCCAACCCCCAGCCCCTGGTAACTTCTGTTTTACTTTCTGTCCCTGTGAATTTGACTACTTTAGATACCTCCCATAAGTGGAATCTTACCTTCCATATTTGTCCTTTTGTGTCTGGCTTATTTCACTCAGCATAATGTCTCCAGGGTTCACCCATGTTGTGACACATGTCAGAAGTGTATCACTTTTTCATGTTTAGCCTTTCTTCTCACTCCCCATATTCCCGTCTTCCATCCCACACTTTACCCCACCTCCACTGGGCCTGGCGTTCCTGAACGTAGAGCTTCTCTCCTTCAGTTTCTACAGCGTTAACCTGGGGCACCTGCCAGGCAGGCTCTAGGTACAGTCCTGGCTGCAGCCACCGACCTCACCCCTTCCTTTGCATGTGTGGTAACTCTATGTGGAACCTCCCCAGGTGGAATTGGTGGGATGAAACATCTTGCCTGTCCCTTTCTTGCAGGCACTGTGGTTTCACGTTCCTCCTCTTGGCTCAGACCACTTCTGCCTCTGGCTGACAGGTGTCGCATGGTTTCATCAAAGATAGAGTTTAAGTTTCTGTTTCTTGTTCTGTTTTTGTTTGGGGATGCATTAGAGGAAAAAAGGAGATGGGGCAAAAAGTCCTTACTTCACTATCTTAAAAGCACAACTGTAGTAATCTTATTATATGAATTTTCTGAAGGAATTAGAGGGGATCTTTGTGGTTGGGGTTTTGTTTTGCTTTGCTCTTACAAAGAGAAAGGAGGTTTGAAAATGACAAAGTTTTTCTGAAGCATTATGACTTTTCTAGCTGTGTCTTACCACATATATGTAACATCTTAGTGCTATATGTGAATCGGAACCAGGAAACTCATCCTGCAGCAAATGCTCATCTTGGTCACAAGTAGTGCTCAGAAAAAACAAATTTGCCCTTTTGAAAGTATTATTGGGTGGGAGACTGTGGTCCCATGGTAGCTGGTACTTCTTCTCTCACATACACATCGAGGGCCCTTTGGTCTTTAAAAAGACTGTCATGGTTCCTGGAGCTACTGGGCTCCCATCTCTTGTCAAGAACCCCCCTATTCCTTTCTAATCTCTGCTGTACTTCATTTTTCTCCTTTCTCTGCTCCTTCACCAAATTTTAGTCTCTGCTAATTCCTACCCACACCAGATCTCACTTCCTGCTCACCCACCTCCTTCTCCTGGGGGCATCATCCCCACTGTGCTAAAGTGTGCCTCTTGAGGACAAGTCTGTCGTAATCCCCTTTGTATGTCTCAGAGCTTAGTGCTACCTAATGACCCATAGTAAGTATTCAAACAATGCTTGTTGAGAGAATGAAGGATGGAATATTAAAGTGCTTACCTTGTAAGATCACCAGCCAATGGGTGTTTGCTGTCTTTAACCTAACAACAGACCAATTACCAAATATCAGGTTTAATCTTAGGGTCTGGTTGGGGTCTCTTTCCCACTTTCTTTCTTTCTTCCATAAGATTTGTCATTTAGTGGCCTTACTTTGTTCATTGGTTTACTGGTACATTAAACGATAGACTTCAGAGTTCCTTCTTTTTATTCCTCTTATCGAATAAAATTCCCCAAGCAGGGTGGAGCATGCGGCCTTTATCTGGATCATTGAGAGTGTTCTTCAGCATTAGGAGAACATAAAAGAACAAGGAAGAAAAGTCTGCAATAGAGCCAGGGGACCTTGGAAAGATTTGTCTTCTGTGGGAACATTCTGACTTTTTATGCAATTGGGGGTTCCCCAGGAAGGAAGTAAAAAAGATATTCCTAACAAAGTTTGCCAATCCAGCTGCTGTTTTTATGGTCCTGGATATTAGTCCTCTCACCAGGATCCCAGACAGTCACACAACCCTTGTATAGAAGGATACGCAGAGATTTCTTCTGAAATTTATCCAAGTGAGCTTGGCTAGTTCCAAGAGCCAGGGCAATGCCAAAGCCACAAAATTTACAGAGACCAGAACCCCAAATAAAGAAAGTGATGCAAATGAGCGCCTTGGCCTCAGGCCATGAGAATCAAATGAAATCTTCCAGTTAGAACACTCCAGTTACACAAATATTTGAAGATGCCATTTCAGAAATAGACTTGAGCAAAATTAATTTACCATGTAAACAACTTTCAAGAGATCTTAACAGTTACAAAGTTGGCTCAGATCTTTCGATTTCAAAACCAAGGGCACTTCCAAGACAGAAACAATCATGTCTTCTTTCAGGAGTTTAAATCCAGGCAGGGCCCTTTAGTTACTGTGTCCTTAGAAGAAGAAAGATTAGTTAAGGGCAGAGTTCAGAGGTCACTGATCATGACCCATGGTAAGAAATATACAGAAACCCACTCCAAATATAAAGCAAAAGTTTCACAAAACCACACTTACTTTTACTATGTACATTCTGATTTTTTTTATTGTTACAACTTTTTAAAATACTGGTAGTTCCCTAAAAAATGAATTTGTTGATCTCAAATGGGTGGTGGCGTGTAATTTGAAAAACACTGCTTAGAAAATAAATTCGAAAGAAGGTTCTGTTCCAAATCTAGTAAAAGATATTTTTCCTAGAGCTTCTGCTACCTTTCAGAATCTTTCCGTTGAACACTAGTGGTAAAATCTATGGCTATGGAAAGGAAATAGGTTGTGATGAATGGAGCTCCTCATATGCCAAATAGGGTACAAATTCTACATGAAAATATTCTGCATGAAATATAGTTCCTCTGTAAAGGAGTCCATATCTCAGCAGAAAAATGTATACGCAAAATAGGCAAAACATACAGATGCGGAGGTGCTGCTAAAATCCTACATGGGCACATTTCTCTATCCCATTTTACTTATGGAAGAATATGTTATTCAAATGATCGGTTTTTTCCCCTTAAAGCTATTTCAGTAACAAAGGTCAAAGTTCATCTTCTAAGCTACCCTGAGACATTTGACCATATTAAAAGCTATGGTCCATTTTCAATCCTCTCACATTGCTCAGTAAGAATTGTGAAAACCCTAGTTCCCTTACAGAGTGTTGAGAAAACGCACATTCCAGAAGCAGTGTGAGCTTTGACTCTGGTCTGTGCTGAACACTGGGACAATTTAGTGATATAATCAGTTGATCTAGTTGATTTAAGGATCCTGAGTTCTTTAAATAAACTTACAATAACAAGCTGATATTTTAAAAAATATTGGTATGAGATAAATAAATGTATGTGCAAATGATTTTTTGGTAGATGTATTACAAGTAGAAGCTGAAAAAAAATACTATAAAAGAAATTGAGATTAAGGGTTAGGACTGGGCTTGAGTAGTTCATTCAAAAGGTCAGTCAAGTCCAATATCCTTTTGTTATGAAAGAGAACTTCCTTTGTCTTCTACTTACCACATTTGCCTGTTTACCCTTTGGCAAACTAAATTTTGTCTTGATCCCCTTCATATTAAAATTTATATTATTTAGTTGTTTACAGAAATTTCCTTTGCCTTCATATCAGTTTTCTAGGGCTTCCATAACAAAATGCCACAGACTGAGTGGCTCAAACAACGGAAATTTATTTTCTCGATTTTGGAGGCCAAGAGTCTGAGATCAGGGTGTTGGCAGATTTGGTTTCTTCTGAGGCTTCTCCTTGGCTTATAGATAGATGGCCATCTTCTCACTGTGTCCTCACACAGCCTTTCCTCTGCACATGGGTCTCCGGTGTCTCTGTGTCTTCATGTCGTCTTATAAGGACACTGTCATACTGGGTTGGGCCCACCGTATAGGCCTTATTTTAACTTGATGACCTCTTGAAAGGCTTTATCTCTAAATACAGTCAATGTTCTGAGGGCCTGGAGGCTAGGATCTCAACACATGAATTTGTGGGGGACAGGATTCAGACCATAGCAACCTTTAGAACTTGCTTCAGTAGTAATGCAGGATGTGGATAGCAAAAAGATCACTGCAATGCTTTTCAGCCAGGGTTCTAAATGGTACGGGGTTTTTTTTGTTGTTTTAGGGAGAACTAACGCCGATGTGATGACCGCGCTGTCACAGGGCTACAGGATGCCCCGCATGGAGAACTGCCCAGATGAGCTCTATGACATCATGAAAATGTGCTGGAAAGAAAAGGCAGAAGAGAGGCCAACGTTTGATTATTTGCAGAGTGTCCTGGATGATTTCTACACTGCCACGGAAGGCCAGTACCAGCAGCAGCCTTAGAGCACAAGAAGACTCGTAGCCATTTGCAGGGACTGCTGCCTCATTAAAAAAGAAGCAATAACAATCATTGGTCGCAGTAGTTTTCATGTGCTAAGACCATCTGCTGTCCCTGCTTCCCGAAATGAGGCTAAATTACTCAGGAAGAAACACTCTACATCGAAAAGTATCTCTTCTCATAGGCTGAGGCCCACAGCTCTGCCACTTGGCCTGCTCCCAGCTGGCCATCTTGCTTTCTAGACCAACATCTGAATACAGCCCTCTGAGAAGGAAACACCTTTTCTGTCCAAAATGCACCCACTTTGGCCTCTTGTTTACAATTGGATGTGTGACTCAAAGGTTCAGAGGCCATTTTTATAATTACCAAACAGTAGCAGAACTAAACTCATTTATAAAAGTAAAATAACCAGAAGCCTATTGCGGCACTTCTTTGTATTTTCTCTGTGCTTTGGCTTATTTGTTTAAAAATTACTAATCCAACCTGTTAGATTTTGCAGGTGAAGTCAGAAACTTAAAAATGTCTTTCTCATATTTCAGTAATCACCCCTCCCCCTAAAATCTGAGACTGTTAAACATTTTCCTTCCATGGAGACTGCTCAGAACCCTGAGACATAAAGCAGCCACGCTTTTTTGGTCTCTTCCTTGTAGAAGTGTCACTTGTGAGTCATGCAAAGCTGCTGTGTTCAGCGGCGTGAACCCACTGACGCCGAGCCTTGCCCAGACCTCCCAGGAAAGGGAGCCTCAGAAACCACTCCACCTTAAAAAGGACAATTTTTAAACTGTCCAGCGTTTCAGTTCCACAATTTCTTATATATAGACTTTTGTTGACAATGTAGTTTGGAAGAAAGATAAGATTCTAATTTCTGCAGAACCTCATAGGACCTTATAAAACATAAGCATTTTCTTCATTGCTTCAAATGACTTGAATGTTATTTTAATGATCAAATATTAATTTTAGTTGTACTCAAAGTAACACCATATTTGGGAGCTTTTTTGTAATTCAGCAATCTTTTCTAAGTGGTGTAAGATGTATGTGAGACTATTTATACAGGATATGAAGGAAAATAAGTGACTGAGGAGGTTCTAATGAGCCACTGGGACACAGGAGGTTTGGCTTGCTAAACTTTTCTACTGTAAACTTTGAATGGAAAATGCTATGTCACATCATCTTTCACTTATGCTGTCATGTATATACCTAATATTTCTATTTTTTTGATTTTATTTTAATACATCTAGCCCAATAACATCTCAAGCTTCTCACTGTGTTTAACATTTCCAACTATCGTCAACATAAAAATGAGTTCCAGTTGGGAAAATGAAAGGTGATTCCATATAATTACATGATTTAAAAGATTTGTACAAATTCTACCTCCCTCAACTGGCATTTTCAGATTGGAGAACTGAGGAATTCATAGCCTGGATGCCTGAACATCCCTCATGGGGGTCAAATAAGATTTGTTTTCAAATAGGCTTAGCACGCGCCACTAAAATTTCATTTTGTATGTGTTGGCTAGGCATTGGGTGCCTAGTGGAAGGGATAAAATATTCTGCTTTTCCCTAAATTTTATCTTCTTTTCCTGTGATTAAAAAAAAAAAGTCCCTTTAAAAATATTCTAAAATTCTCAGTTTGCAAGTGCCATGTTCACAAAGATAGAATACTATCATCATTTAATGTCTCTACAGCTAGTCACTGATTCACAGTGGTAAGTTTTCTATGTACACCCACCTGTTCATGTTTTTTTTTTTCAGAATCACACATATGATCCAACATGTTACGTAAAGAGAAGGTGTAAAAGAATCCCCAGAGGAAAAAAAAGTCTCTAGAAAATTACTAAATTTGTCTTCACCTTGTTTTTCTTCTCTCAAGTCTGCTTCCTTTTGCCATTTTTCATTCTGCATTCCCTCTCAGTCAAGTATGTGGTCCTTTCCCCTACGTGTCTCCATCAGATCAGGCCACATCACTTACTTTCTGCATGTGCTCCAGCCACATAGTACTCAGGGGACAGCAAGCACAGTCTCCTCCCTGGGCCGTAGGATTCCAGCCTTCTCATGGCAAAATGAGGGGCTGAGGAGATTTTTGTATAATCTTGGGGTCTCCAGTGATGTGCAGAATGGCTTAGATCACCACATCCCAGGTCATTATTGAGAACTTGAAAATTGAATGGCTACTCCCTGAGATCTGACTCCACTGCTCTGCAGTGAAGGATGAATGTCACTGTACTTGAAAAGCTTCCCTGGTGAATATAATGTATTCTTAGGCCACTCCTCTGCTTTGACCCCTTTCGCAAAGTTATCTTCTCAAAACAATGCCAGCCTTCTCTTTCCTCAGATGATTTGGTTTCCCAAGGGAGGGGTAGAGGAGGAAAAAGGAGAAAACGTTTTTTCCTTTCTGATGAACAAGAAGCTCACTGAACCTAAAGTGAAACTCATAGACTTGACACTGGTGTTTTCAGTAGAAGGGGACACTTGGTGCCTCTGTAGCCTCTCCAAGCATGCTTATCCTCTATTCTATTCTATTCTATTCTATTCTATTCTATTCTATTCTATTCTATTCTATTCTATTCTATTCTATTCTATTCTATTCTATTCTATTCTATTCTGCCAGAATCCCACTGAAAAGCATGCTTCCCAGGCTTTCTTTTAGGGGAGGTACTACATCTCAGAAGCTTTGACCTCTGTCCAAGAATTTATAAGAGGTCAATAGAACGAGGGACCATGTTTATTTACTTACACAGCAGGATAGGTCAAGGGCACTGAGATGTAAGTATAAACTCATTTCCAATTTTGCCTGTGGTAATAGCTTTCCCTTTATCTTCCCCTTTTCTCCAACAAACTACATGGGGCAGTAGCTGCTAAAAGGTACTCAGTACTGAAACACCAGCACCTGCTAAGTTCAACTGAATTAAAACAAATGTTCATCCTGTAGCTCATCCCTTCAGCCATTATGATTTACCTGCCACATTCCACCACCAGGCGGTTTCTTGTATTCTCAGCCAAGGGCACTGTCAGATGAGATCACCCCACCCACTTTTCCCCTGATTAACGTAATTTTCTACTTCTGCCTGGTTGAATGGAGACTCCAGTTCACTGTCTCCTACCTTTAGACTACCTGAGGTTATTAGATTAAGTGAAGACTAGTGTTGCCATTCTTCCTGATGGAAATAGTGATTGTAAATACACAAAGATACTCACACACCCACCATTTTCTCAGTGCTCTCTTTTGTGCTTTGGCACATTATAAAAATTACCTCTAATTTACATAACAAGTCTTAAAGGTATGGTTGGTACTACCAGTATTTCACAACTGAGAAATCAGGTGCATTTAAGGCCACAGAGGGAATAGATGAGCTTTTTTTCATGTTACTTCTGTGTGAAATAAAGCAAATGAAATATCTTTTAATGGAATCTCTCTGACTTCTTAGTTGGGTATGCTAAGTGGGCAAAGGAATTACTTACAAAATGCTCTACTGGAGTCCACACAGATGTGAGGGGAAATTTCTTCTAGGTAATTTTATTTTTAGAATAAAAGTCATGCAAGAATTCAACTCACCACTCACATTTTAAAAAAACACAAGTTACACATACTACACTTTTGAATAAAATGCTTTGATAACATTTATGCTCCATTTCATAACATGAAGATGTATTAAACTGATAAAATTTTATCCCAAAAAGTTCTAATCTGATAGATGTGTAAAAGAAAAGCCTTTCAATTTAATTTCTTATGTTCTTGTGAATCTAAATACTTCAAATAGAATTGAGTGGCAAAAATGTCATAGGATTCCCAAGATGGCCACTGTGTAATCGGGGGTATGTATATTCCTTACATGTGGAAATGATAGGGTCAGTTTTGGTGGCCTTCATCTCTAGGTCTTTGGGAAGGTATTAATCAGAAATAATCTGGATTGTCCAATGTGCAATGTCAACTCAGAACTTCTAGAATCAAAGATGGCTTTATTTACAGCACCAAAAGTAGGGGCCATGTCACAAAGCAAGAAAATCATCTGAATTTTGTTTATTACCCTATGCTGAGCTGGACAACAAATATTTAATCCCTCATCTGCTATCCTTAGGGTCAGATGTGTTTTTGATCGTGTGTGTGTGTGTGTGTGTGTGTGTGTGTGTGTGTGTTTTACTTAAAAGGTTAATACAGTGAATATACTGAATATTTACTCACAAAACCTCAGTGAACACTGGAGAAGAAACCTTTAATCAAATAAAACATTTCTGCAGAAAAATGCCTGAACTCATACTAAATGAGATGAATTAGACTATAAATAGCTTCAGGTCAGATTTTGCCTCCAAATGAGCTCTAAAATAATTTTTGGAGTTTTTTTTTTTGGACTTTGGAATTATGGATAAGGGGATGGATCTGTCCCCAGAGAGCTTGAAGAATGTGCAAGACCTTTTAGTATCAGTGGTGTATCTGATTCAAATGGAGGACATTTGGGATTGTTGTTCTCAAAACCCATATTATGCGGGCATGTCCCTAGATGCTAAATATTAACGTGTCTCTTTAAAACAACATTGTCATTAATATAATCTCATATCACAGAGAAGTCTGACACTTAGCAGATCAAGTTTGGAAAAATACCTAGTGGTATTAACTGACCACAAGAGCTACCAGTGTGCTGTGGTTGTTAAAATAGTTAAGGAATGCAGTATAATGTAGTAATCTACGTTAAGAGCTCAAAAAAGGCCACAAACAAAAAGAGATGCTCTTTCATAACATGAAAGTGATTCCACGTGGGAGCATTATATTCAATTTTGAATGCTTAATAGCAGATTCTCAAATCTTCATTACCCTGGAAAAGTCACTTTGAGGTGGGAGTATGTCAAATGAGGAAGTCTAGGTAAGTCTGTGGCAGTCACAGGACAGATGTTTTGATGAGAGAGATAAATCATTTAAAAACATTTGCTCTGTCAAAGAATTATGTTTTGAGACCTTCTTTGTAAGATTTTTTTCAAAGTAGGTCATCATTCCTAATCTCTTTTTTGTCAATGTGCTTTAAATAAGGTGTTCTGAGGGTTAATAGTAGTCATTCAATACAATGCTTTATTAAACTCTTACTGGAATACAGGAACTCTAGTAGATGTGTGCAGGATATGGGCATTTCATCTCAAATTGCCTGCTTCAAGGGGACAAATCCACTGATGATATAAGTAGATTAAGAAAAGTATTATAAGGGAAAAAATAGGTACAAAATGTGAGGATATTTCTAAGGAGAGATCACAATGCTGATTACAAGAACAGGCAGGGAAGTAAAGAACCAAGTGTTCGGGTGGCCTGGTGGCTCAGATGGTTGGAACGCTGTGCTGCTAACACCACTGAGGTTGCCATTTCGATTCCCACATGGGCCAGTGAGCTGCGTCCTACACAACTAGACTGAGAACAATGACTTGAACTGGAGTTGGGGGTGGGGGGCAGGGGAAAAAAAAAGAAACAAGTCTTCATAAAGAAGTGACATTAGGCATTGGCTTTGAAGGGTCACAGGGTGCTGGAAACCCAAAAGGAGACTGCAGAGAGAAGCTTCAGAGAAAACGATGCAGCAAGGAGAAGCAAGTCAGGAAGCCAGGGCAGAGAAATGAGAGGAGCATCGAAGGACAGAGCCCCCCAGACCGGCAGAATTAGGGCCGCCTTTCTCAAACTGGAGTATGCATCAGAATCCCCTGGAAGGCTGTCACAACAGATCACTCCCCGATGTCTGGTTCTGGGGTGTAGGTGCAGGGAAGGACCAGAGAATGGCAGTTGACCTCCCTGTTCCTGGCCTTTGGGCCACTCTTTGAGACCCACTAGATGTACAGGTTCTAGGAAGAGGCCACCTCTTGGAGAAAATGTGGGTTCCAGGTGAAGGGTGTGGACTTCACTAGTCCATGCTGGTGGCAGCACCGCACATTTGAGCGTCTCACCTGAAGAAGCACAGCACAGAGCCCTGCCATGGACTGCAGAGCCTCATTGTCTGGCTTCTGACCCCAGCCTTGCTTACTGTGCTCAGCCACACAGTGCGGGTGAGAACAGTACTCACCTCACAGGGTTGTTATGAGGAATAAATGCAGTAGTATTTCATTATGGCTGGACAGGAAAACCAATGAGAAGCTAGTATGGCTCTCCCATTGGAGGAAACATAAGCTCCCAAACGATGCCTGGGCCTGCTGTGGAAGACACTGTGGCCACACACCCCACACAGAGACCGGGTTTCTCTAGATTTGGGCTGGAGTGCAGAGATCTGCGTGTGTGTGTGTGTGTGTGTGTGTGTGTGTGTGTGTGTTAAACAACCTCTGAATCTGTGATTTTCATTGAAGTATTCAAATTCCAACCCTGAGAAACTCAACTAGGGAATTCGATTTTGGAGTTGCCAGTTGTTATGGGTTGAATTGTGACCTCCCAAAATGGGATATTGAAGTCCTAACCTCTAGTGTCGCAGAACGTGACCTTGTTTGGAAATAGGGCTGTTGTTACAGATATAACTAGCTAAGCTAAGATGACATCATGGGTAGGCCCCTAAGCCAGTATAACTGGTGCCCTTACAAAATGAACAGCATGGGAGGAGACAGAACACACATAGAGGGAAGAAAGACTATGTGAGGAGACCCAGGGAGAAGACAGTCATCCATCAGCCAGGGAGAGAAGCCTGGACAGTTCTTCCCTCCCCGTCCTCAGAAAGGACCAACTCTGCTGACACCTTCATCTTGGATGTCTAGCCTCCAGAACAGTAAGACAATCAATTTCTGTTTTTTTGAACCACCTAGTTTGTGATACTTTGTTACAGCATCTGTAGCAAATTAAAGCAGCAGACTAGTGAAAGTACAAATATGGCTGATAAAAGAGAAAATTGTGGAAAAGAGAAAAATAGGGATAATCTACAGTTAGGAAGAGTTGAGTCATGCCAGCAAAAAAGACAGAGGGTTGTTAAGGCAGAAACTAGAAGAGCTAAGATGGTATGTCTCCACGCAGAGTCCAGAGGATGAGGCTGGGCAGCAGTGTGTTTTAAAATGTGAGCAAGAACCTTTATTGTGGTTCCTATGGGAGAGACAAGGCAGGGAGAGCAGGCTTAGGACTGGCTAGTATGAATCATGTGAGCAGGCTGTAGGGAGACCCTAGTTGTCTGGTACCTGGTCCTGGGGTGATCAGGGCAGGGGCACAGTGGCCCTGAGTATGAGAGATGATAGAAGAGATGGTGGGGGTGTGGACTCTGGATTGGTTTGTTTGTATATGAAAGGTACACTCATAGGCGAGTCATTTACTATCTCTAGCAATTGGCTAACCCTGGGAGAGACCATCCCTCCAGGATCAGTGCGGCCCCAGATGTCCAAGCATCAGAATACAGAAAAAAACAAAACAAACAGTGTCAAGGTAACAATAATGTGGAAGAGGATAAAAAACAGCCACAGCGAAGAAGGGTTTTACCATGAGAGGAGGATAAGCTCCCGAAGGGCAGGAATCCCACCCCATTGGTGTGCCATCCCCAGCACCCAGAAAACCCTCTCTAAACCCCAGCTCTTTCTGGGAAGTAGTGGGAGAGAAAGGATTGCAAACAGTTAAAGAGACTGGTGGCTTAAATAACAGAAATTTATTTCTCACAGTTCCAGAGGCTAGATGTTTAAGATCAAGTTGTTGGCACGGTTGGTTGGTCTGAAGGCCTCTCCTTGGCTTGCAGATGGCCGCCTTCTCCCTGTGTCTTCACATGGTCTTCCCTCTGTGCATGTCTATGTCTAAATTTCCTCTTCTTATAAGGACGCCCATCATATCAGATTAGTGCCCACTCTCAGAACCTCATTTTAACTTAATTACCTCTGTAAAGACCCTGACTCACATTCTGAGTTACTGGGGATTAGGACTTCAATGTGTGAATTTTGGGGGGGATGCAATTCATCCATAGTACTTAGTCTCTCAGGAAATAGAGACTATGAGCTAAAGAGTCAAGGAGAGGACATCAAACTGCACTAGCTGCGCAGAGCACAGGTCTGATGTCCTTATTTCCCTAAAGCTAATATCAAAGCCTGTTCACTCCCACTGGCCGTTCTGCAGCTGCTTTGCACCTGCTGGTCCTGGCCAATCTAAAGGACATTCCGACTGTTCAGGGCCCTAGTTTGCTTAAGACCTACTCTTCCAGGTGCCTGAGAGCTGTTATGTATCAACTGAGAAAATGTAGCATCCCTGTCTACAGTGGACTATGTTGGTCATAGTGAGAAAGGCTGTCACCAAAATCACCGCCCAAACAGATCAAGTGCTGTGAAGCCAAGTTTACTGAGACAGAAATACAGTGCATGGAGGTGCGTGCAAGGGGTGGTCTCCAAGTAGCTGTAGGGTGGGGGATTAAAATAAGGATCATTTTAAGCTAGAGAGGAGAGTTGGGGACGGGAGGAGGGACATCAGAAGTGAGGAGCAACATTGCTTCCAATACTCTGCAGGCACCTTGAGCAAGTACCTCGGGGTACCTGCCCCACTGGTCCGCAGTCACCTTCCTGAGGCAATCAGCGAGCACCAGAGGGAGAATCACAACTGGACGGGGCTCTGGTGCACTGACAACAACCACAGAGTGATTTGTGAGTCTTATGATGGAAAAACATGATGAACACATGTGTTTCAACCACAATCATGTGCAGACGCACGTACACACACAGAGGTAGTAATTATCATCAGTAGCGATCATCCTCCACTATATCATTATTCCAAGGAATACGCATGTATGTTTTTCTTTAACACAAAATTATTTCAGGAGACAGAACACTTTCCTAGTGTTCCTTGCCACAATCCTCAGAGAGTATGCTATTTTGTTGTTGATGTCATTGCAAATGATTTCCTGTTCCTAAAGAAATCAGAACTCATGGATAGGAAATAGGTAAATTATTCTCAAATGTATAGCAAGAAATGTATAGCAAGAAAATACCAGACATTCATCCACTTATTCAATCAATTAAGATTTATCGATTGTCTGGTGTGTGCTACCCACTCAATTGGTGCTGGACTCGTTGGAATATATTTCATACTAAAGAAGAAGACCTAGCACAAATATCACCCACATACACATCCCACAGTGATTTATGTTATCATTTATCTTTCTGATTAGCAGCTTCCCATCCATCAACAGCTTTAACAATATCCAAACCATATTCCAAATATTTGCTCAGTCTGTGGTAGAAAATAAAGAGAAAAAAAAAGTATGAAAAACTTAAAAATCAGATTAAAACTCTCACTCCAAAGATTTGACCAGAATAAATATTTTTGCCCTTACTAATCAATAACGTAACAAAGGATTCCTTTGAGGAATAAATTCACATATATACAAACTTCTGGGACAAAGGTTGTGGATTTGAAAATTAGGGCCCACTCTCTAGGAGCCGACATAAGCCCGAGGCAGAGGGAGAAGTGAAAACTCCTCAGGCTCCTCACAGATAATTTGGGAGTGATGACTCCCTCCATACACATATCCCCAAACCAATATTCAACAATGTGCATAAAGTTTAAAATGTGAAGGTGAAACCCCCACAAAGAAACTCCCATGTTATTACACCAAGTGATGCAAAACTGGGCTCTCCTTTGAGAGAAAAATCATTTTAAACGTTTTTAAAAAATGACAAAAAGAAATCTCTTTTCTTTCTTTTAATATACCACCTCCTATCAGATGTAGGATTCTAGCTGCTGGTGTTTTCAGGCATCTATGTTAACTTTCTAATTTACATTTTGGATAGCACAGTAGCGTAATTAAGTAGAGATCTTAGGAAGAACTATGAATTCTCACTATTAGGCTCACGTACGAGAGTCTTGGGAGGTTTCGTGAGGAATATTTCCCAGGACATGGCTTCTTCACCCCTATCCTTCCTTGAAATAAGTTGAATTAAACCAGTTGCATAATATCCTCAAGTCACAGCATAGAAATGAGAAGGTGTGCTGAGAAGGACAGCACCCAGGCTCTGAATTAAAAATCATTTCTATGAAAAGTCTGATTTTTCATTAATCAGCTCATTTTGTTTAGATTCTCAACCAGTGACACCTTGCTTATCTGCATAGTCTGAACAATATCTTTTTCTTTCCATGGGTTAGCCTCATACAATTTTTCCAGTTTTATAAAGTCTCATTATGAATCAAAACCTTTAAAAATATTGATGCTATTGTTGGAGCCAGTCAACTTCTAGAAATCTTAAATATGTGAAATAATGTAAAAATGCTTAAATAACTTGTAGGCTCAAATGTACTCATTTCATTACTATAATTCAAAATTACTGAAACTCTAAAGAGCTGATTGATTCAGTCAGTATGTATTAAAGACCTGCTATACATCCAGAATTATGCAATACTCTGAAGATATTTATGGGCCAATTTTAGTCAATTATAAAAGAACTGTTAATTGAAATATGTAGAAAATTTTAAGAGAGATATATGTAATAAACCAGGAAAATGTCCATAAATAATCACAATATAAAATTATTTACAAAGAATGATTAGACCTATTTCTTTTTAAAGAAATGTCAAAAAATATGACAAATAGGGGCAGCCGGTTAGCTCAGTTGGTTAGAGCACGGTGCCCTTAACAACAAGGTTGCCGATTTGATCCCCACATGAGCCACTGTGAGCTGCACCCTCCACAACTAGATTGAAAACAACTACTTGACTTAGAGCTGATGGGTCCTGGAAAAACACACTTAAATAAATACAAGTTAAAAAAAAAAAGTATGACAAAAATGAAAACAAAAAAAAAATAAAACTTCAGGAGAACACACTCAAATAATAACAAAAATTGAATTGGGCTTTTTTTTCTTTCTGCTTTTATCTATCTTTCAATTTTCATCATTATGTATTACTTTTAATAATGGAAAAGAGGAATGTTCACAGGATAATGGAGCTAAATTGTATTTGTAGACTGAACAAAATCTATTAAAAAGTAAACAAATTTCTTTTAAAAAAAAAATTAATGGAGGTATGTCAAAGTGACAAAGGAGCCAACTGAAAGAGCTCCCAAAGGCCAAAGCTGGAACAATCTGAGTAAAAAAATAAATAAAATAGTATGGGATTATAACCCAGAGTATGAAATAAATATTCATGAATCCACACTGGTATAAATAAATAGTTCAATAAATAAATAAATGGAGAAGAGAAAATTTTCCCATGCAGAGGAATTCCAAATAATTTATGTACATACTTTGTCTTCAAAGAGGCGAAACATAACACCCCTCTCCTTGAGTGTTCACTGTGCACAGTAACTTTCTTCCAAAGAGTACAGTATGGAAAGGGGGAAAGGTAACTTGACAGTGAAGAAACCTGACAAACACTACCTCAGCCAGGTGATAAAAGTCAACATCAACAGTGATTAGTTTTGTTGATAGTGTGTTAATATGATATGATGAAATGGCACTCTATCTTTGTGGTTTTCCTCCCCAAAATCCATAATCCCAGTCTACTATTAGAAAAACATCAGACACATTCCAATGGAGGGGCATCTTACAATATACCCAACCAGTAACTTTCAAAACCATTAAGTTAATCAAAGACAAAGAGTCTGAGAAAGTGCCACAGCCAGGAGAAGCCTAAGGAGACCTGATAGCTAAATAATATGTGGCAATCTGGATGGAATCCTGGAAGAGAAAAACGACGTTAGGTAAAAATGAAAGAAATCTGAATAAAGTGGGGTTTTTAGTTAATAGTAACATATCAGTACTAGTTCATTAGTTATGACAAATGTACCATACTAATGGAATGGTAATAGGGTAATAATAGGAGCAACTGGACGCAAGGCATATGAGAATTTGCTGTACTATCCCTGCAATTTTTCTGTAAATCTATAACTGTTCTAAAAATATAGTTTATTTACAACAACAAAAAGGTAAACAAGTCTGTTCCTGGTACCACGAAGCCAGAGTTACCATTCTGTCCTTCACCTTTACCCAACATCTCAGAGTTACATTATGTTACATTATTTAAAAAGTCCACGTTTGTTTCTATTGTAAATTCTTATTCATAAAGGCAGAACTTCATTAAGAACACAAATTGAAGAGAATATTCTTACCCGAATTCTGGAAAACACAAAATACCAAATCAACCCCTGACAACAGGCTTAAAAAGCTTGGTAGTCAATTTTAATCAATTCCCTCGGGGACAGCGCCATCTAGGGTTACCTCGCATAAAGGAACCAACGGTCGTTCTGGTTACTTCTCTTTTGCCCGAAAATGCATTACCTTAAATACTATTTCCAAACTGAAAAAAGTAAAGAAACTGAAGCATTTATCCCCCAAGAAAGCACCCGAAGAAAGTGCTCATAAGCTCACATAACGAGTAACCAAATGGAAATAACTTGGTTTCATTTACAACGCCAGCCTAGAATCTGTATATAAAATACCTACTTCTATTTTCAAAAATTCAATCCACAACTAATGTGCATGAAAAAGATTTTATCAGAATACAAACTCACAGAAAGTGTAATAATATGATCACTTTTTAAAAGTTACAAAACAACTTAAACCTTATAAGACAACAGATCTCAATTCTAAGTGTCAGTTTCAGAACGGTAAAATTATAAGTTAATATTTAACTTATTTAACTTTAAACAAACACACATAAACTTTCCTTCTTTAATAAATTTATGTTTATTTAATATCATGTTGTTATTCATAAAGTTTTATGCCTTTATTAAGAATAAATAGTAAAAGAGGGGAAAATGAGCTCAGTTAAGGTCTAAAACATCTCAATTGAAAAACTTCAAATAATTAGTCAATATATATTGGTTTTGCACCGAATGATTTTTTGAAATATGTCATAAAAGGAAAGAAACACAGCTGAAATAATTGGCACCTTCCAGCTGCAGATAACCAAAGTAGTAGTTTGCCTACAATGTAAATGGCAAAAACTTACTCCCTCCTCCCCCCATGTCCCCACCAAATTTCCTATATACTTGGCATATAGAATAGGCTGGAAAAAAACCCACTTCAGTTATTACAGTAGTCCTCCCTCTTTACCCATGATTTCACTTTCTTTGGTTTCAGTTATCCACAGTCAACTGTAGTCTGAAAATACTGTATGAAAATTTTCAGAAATAAACAATTCACAGGTTTTAAATTGCCCACAGTTCTGAGTGGTGTGATGAAATCTCAATTATCTTGCTCCATCCAGCCCTCAACTTGGATCATCCCGTTGTTCAGTGTCTCTATGTTGTAGAGACACTTAGTAGCCATGTGGGTTATCAAATCGACTGTTCAGGTACAACACAGTGCGTGTGTTCAAGTTGCCTTTATTTTATTTAATAATGGCTCCAAAGCACACAAGTAGTGATGCTGGCAATTTGGATGTGCCAAAGAAAAACTGTTAAGTGCTTCCTTAAGTGAAAAAACTGCAGTCACACAACAGCCTAGCCAACTGTCCCCCCGTGTCTTTCCTTAAGGAAAGAAGAGTCTGTGAGGCTGTGCCTTTCTGGGACTCTGTTCCATCCTTGCGTTTACACCTTATGTGTCTCTGTCTGGTCCCCAAAAGATGGTTTGCAGCCAAAGACGGGTAAGATATCTCAAAGGAGATACAACCTAAGCCAGGCAGAACTGAGTGAGGACCCCCAATGAGTTGCCTTAGAAAAATATGGGAAGGGGCCTTGCCTCCCTTTCCCCCTGCCTGGGAAAAGCCATTGCTGGCTCTGGCTTTTCCCTGGCACCTGTTTGTGAGTGAAGTCACGAAGACAATAAAGATCAGTTCTCTCCACTTATCTCAACGGAACTGTTACAATATGAGAGACTTGACACTGAGAAGGTACATACCTTAATGAAGACATCATGGGACCTTGTGTTTTGGCTGTTGACAGACAAAGGGTGATTGGAATTTTCTGCTATGATGTATGAGTCTCACAGACCGTGTAAGAAACAATGTTAGTTTCTTGTATTTGTATACCTATCAATAAAAACCGTTAGTCAGCCTTATTCTGGGCTCCAGTCCTCTGAGACTGAGAGACCCCTGGCCTTCGGAGAGATTTAACTGCATTAAGTCTCTGTTTGCTTCTTTCTTAAAAACTTAACCCAAGCCGCTCCTTCTCGCACCCTCACAAGCCCGTGTTGTGCTGGACGCGACAGAAAACGAGTATGCTGAGTTTGTTTAGATCTACAATAAAAACGAATCTTCTATCCATGAAATTGTGAAGAAGGAAAAAGAAATCAGAGCTAATTTTGTTGTCGCACCTCAAACATTATGGCAACAGTGCTTGATAAATACTTAGTTAAGATGGAAAAGACATTAAATCTGTGGATAGAAGACCTCAACAGAAAACAAATTCCAATTGACAGTAACATGTTGGGCCAGAAAATATTGAGCCTGTACAAAGACTTCAGCAAGGGATCACCTAAAATTCATGACACCAAGTCATCTACTGCAAGTAAGCGGGTTACAGAGATTCAGGAGAAGGTTTGGAGTAAAAAAATATAAAAATTACTGGAGAGAGAGAGAGAGCCCACATTCACATAACTTTTTTGTTATATATGTTGTTCTATTTGTTGTATTTTATTATTGTTATTGCTATTAATCTTTCATGGTGCTTAATTTATCAATTAAACTTTGTCATAGATATGTCTGTATAGGAAAAGACATAGCATATATAAGGTTCAGTACTATCCACAGTTTCAGGCAACCACTGAGCGTCTTGGAATATATACCACATAAATAAGAACGGATTACTGTAATTTGAATGACACTTCTTGCCCTCTCTGACCACAAAGACATGTTAAGATAGGCCCTTGAAGTAATTATTTCCATCACACTTTGGATTAAGGGGTACAGCCTTGTTTTAAGAAGTCATCTTGCAGGTAACATTGGTTTTTGTTTTTGTTTTTCAGATTTCACTAAGATTTAGTTGGTAGAGAGCTTAAAGGCTCTGATAACAATTTATCCAGGTTATAATCTATCCTTGTTTTTTTGTTTGTGTTTTTTCTCACATAAAAACTTCCCTTAGGTTTGAGGCTTAAAAGTTTTCCTGAGAGAATTCGCCAGAGGAGGCGGCGATAACCAGACCTGGAGGGAAAGACTCGTGGAGTTGGGGAGAACTGGCTCCCAAGATGAAGGTGAAAATGCTGAGCCGAAACCCAGACAACTATGTCTGTGAAACCAAGATGGACTTACAGTGAATTTCAAGAAACTATGATCTTACCTTACATCCTTTTGAGGTCCCACAAGAATGCATAAGAGCTTTAAATGCTACCAAACTGGAATACGTATTTGCAAAACCATTCCTTGCTTCTCTAGATGGTCACCGAGATGGAGTCAATTGCTTGGCAACGCATCCAAAGAGCCTGGCTATTGTCCTTTCTAGGGCATGTAATGGAGCAGTTAGAATTTGGAACTTGACTAAATGAAACTATCCTAAAATACAAGCACATGAAGGTTTTGTGTGCGGAATATGTACTCGCTTTTGTGGGACTTCCTTTTTTTACTGTTGGTGATGACAAAACTGTGAAGCAGTGGAAAATGGATGGACCAGGTTTTGGAGAAGAGGAAGAACCATTGCATACAATATTAGGGAAGACAATGTATACAGGAATTGATCATTATTGGAAAGAAGGTGTTTTTGACACACGTGGACAGCAAATAGACATTTGGGATGAACCTGGGGATTTGACAGTATAAGTAGTGTTAAGTTTAATCCAGTTGAGACATTTCTCTTGGGAAGTTGTGCTTCTGACAGGAACATAGTACTATATGATATGGGGCAAGCTACTCCTCTGAGAAAGGTCATCTTAGACATGAGAAGAAATACAATTTGTTGGAACCCAATGGAAGCTTTCATTTTCACTGCAGCAAATGAAGATTACAACTTACATACTTTTGACATGCATGCACTGGACACTCCTGTAATGGTCCACATGGATCATGTTTCCACAGTACTTGATGTGGGTTATGCCCCCACTGGGAAGGAGTTTGTGTCCACCAGTTTTGATAAATCTATTTGAATCTTTCCTGTGGATTAAAGCAGAAGCAGGGAAGTCTATCACACAAAAAGAATGCAACACGTTATCTGTGTAAAATGGACTTCTGATAGCAAGTACATTATGTGTAGATCTGATGAAATGAACATTTCTGTGTAAAGCTAATTCTTCTGAAAAACTGGGTGTGCTTACATCAAGAGAAAAAGTAGTCAAAAATTATAACCAGAAGTTGAAGGAGAAATTTCAATATCATCCTCATATAAAATGAATTACTTGTCACCGCCATCTACCAAAATCTATCAGATGCAAATCTATGAGATTCAAGAACAGCACATCATGAAAGAATCTCATTGACGAAAAGAAGTGAATCATCTCAAACATAGCAAGCCTGGATCTGTGCCGATTGCGTTAGAGAAGAAGAAACACATAGTGGCAGTTGTGAAATAATATTTGGTATTCCTACCAATACTGATGTATAATTATTTGTTATGTTTTGATTTGTAAACTACAAATAAAAATACAGTTGACCCTTGAACAACACAGGTTTGAACTGACTGGGTCCATTTATATGTGGATTTTTTTCAATAAATACACAGTTTGCCTTCTGTATTCCTAGGTTTTGCATACATGGATTCAACCAACCATGGATCAAAAACAGTATTTTCTTTCCCAAGGTTGAGAATCTGCGAATGCAGAGGGTTGACTGAAGTTATATGTGGATTTTCGACTGTCCAGTGGGTCGGCGCCCCTAACCTCCGCATTGTTCGGGGATCAACTGTACTGGCTTTCAGTATAACAAACAATTTAATTATATGCATAGACCTTTATTGTGGCTCATTTTAACTACCCTGAAATACTATTCTTTAAAAGTTGTCCTGGTTCATAAGACTATCCAATATTTTATCCTTGATCTGCTTTCTTACAAATAATACAGTATTTGCAAACTAACTTATTTTTTCTGTTAGAAATTGCAGATATACTTTTGCTCTGATCTATTATTGTAGACACTATACATTTAAATTTACATTTAAGACCAAACATCTCTTGTGTTACCTTTAATATTACTTTGAATAATTATTGCAATGATTCTTCCTAAGATTTCATATAACATGTAAAAGAATTAAGTCAAAACTTTTTTCAGTTGAATTTATTGTCTGTCCTTTATTCATATTTGGCTTTTTGAGACTTTAAAGATGATCAGCCTGCATTTATGTAACTTTTATAATTGATAATTACAATTTATGGTCAAGTCACAATAATAAACATCCTTTCTCTCAACATTGTAAAAAAAAAAAAGTTTTCCTGAAATGGGCAACCTACAATTTGCCCCATTGTATTAGTTGATGTCTTTGCCCTGAAAATATTAAATCTGTACAGCTACTAAAAACAAAACAAAACAGAAACCAGTGACAGCAGAAAATGTTCTGAAATGTAAAATACACAGCAGAGTTGCAGAATATTTTATCCTAAAAGGTTTAGCCTCAAGAGAACTATGTAGTAATGCATCACAGTACAATTTGGACATTGCTTCTGACTGATAAGCATGGTGATGACTGGGAATTGTCTCCCCTTCTTACCTGGAAGCCTGTACCTCCCTCCCCCATTTCAATCCACTCCGGGCTCATGGCTGTAAGGAGCACAAGCCAGGTGCCTTTGCACTGTCCAGCATCCTGGGTCAGCCATGTTTTTTTTTGCTCTCCAGGCCTCATCTTATCCACGGTCACACTTACAAGACGGAACAAAAAAGTTGGTTTTCCCCTGGTACAGAAAGAGAAAGCCATATACTTTTCCTGGTGATAGAAATGAACAGAAAGTGAAGCTGTCCAAGGAAGTGATAATTCTGAAGCAGAAGATAAGAATTTGGGGAAAAGTCAAGGGTCTGATTTGACAATGGCTCTGGTCTGTATGGGAATCTCTGTAGAAACAAGAAGCAGCAATTCACAATGCTCTGCCTATGAGGCTCTAAACAGTGCAAATAATGGGAACATGACTTAAGAGTATGTGCACAAGAAACAGATGGCCCACAACAGAGTGGTTGGGCAGAAGACACAAGAAGTCTTGGGGACAAAGGCCTAGGGTCTTCCTCCTGCCACCTTATGCTGGTGAACAAGTATTTTAAGTCCTTAGGGAACATTTTCCTTTCACAATGTGAACTTGTCAGAACTACGATCACCATTTGGTCATGTTGCTTTGCTTCCTGAGCTGTAGCAGGCCAAGGGACCAGCAAATGTTCAGCAGAGACAAAAACTGCCTGTGTTATAAGAAGACGTCTCATGACACCCCAGACCCCAGAAGAAAAAGAGAGTCTGCATTTTATGATGACCAAAGACAGACAGACTTTTATTACATGTCAATGCAGTTTTTATGATTCTGAAGATTCAACATTTTTCTTTTTCATACTCTAGGACATTTTTTTTTTTTTTAACAGGACTTTTTGGGGAACAGTGTGCACTTTCAGGACTTTTCTCCAAGTCAAGTTGCCGTCCCTTCAATCTTAGTTGTGGAGGGTTCTGTTCAGCTTCAAGTTGTTGTTCTTTCAGTCTTAGTTGTGGAGGGCACAGCTCAGCTCCAGGTCCAGTTGCCATTGCTAGTTGCAGGGGGCACAGCCCACCATCCCTTGCGGGAGTCGAACCGGCAACCTTGTGGTTGAGAGGACATACTCCAACCAACTAAGCCATCCGGGAGCTCAGCGGCAGCTCAGCTCAAGGTGCCATGTTCAATTTTAGTTGCAGGGGGCGCTGCCCACCATCCCTTGCGGGACTCGAGGAATTGAACTGGCAACCTTGTGGTTGGGAGCCCACTGGCCCATGTGGGAATCGAACCGGCAGCCTTCGGAGTTAGGAGCACGGAGCTCTAACCGCATGAGCCACCAGGCTGGCACCCTCTAGGACATTTTAAAGAAAATATCGAGTTACTATCATCAGTCTACTAAAATCTTGGGATATGGTGCATTTCTTTTTGAATCTGTATCATAAATGCTTTGTACGGGCCAGCCTGGTGGCTCAGGCGGTTAGAGCTCCATGCTCCTGACTCCGAAGGCTGCCAGTTCGATTCCCACATGGACCAGTGGGCTCTCAACCACAAGGTTGCCAGTTCGATTCCTCGACTCCCACAAGGGATGGTGGGCAGCGCCCCCTGCAACTAAAAATTGAACACGGCACCTTGAGCTGAGCTGCCGCTGAGCTCCCGGATGGCTCAGTTGGTTGGAGCACGTCCTCTCAACCACAAGGTTGCCGGTTTCGACTCCCGCAAGGGATGGTAGGCTGTGCCCCCTACAACTAGCAACGGCAACTGGACCTGAACCTGGAGCTGAGCTGCGCCCTCCACAACTAAGACTGAAAGGACAACAACTTGAAGCTGAATGGCACCCTCCACAACTAAGATTGAAAGGACAACAACTTGACTCGAAAAAAAGTCCTGGAAGTACACACTGTTCTCCAGTAAAGTCCTGTTCCCCTTCCCCAATAAAAAAAAAATCTTAAAAAAAAAATGCTTTGTACTGTAATTGTTTTCTCAGATTTAAAGGCTTTCAACCATCTTAAAATCTTAGCATCAAGGAGGTTGGCACGTAAACTAAATTAATATTCAGAAATCAATTGCATTTGTATACACCGATAATAAACTATCAGAAGGAGAAATCAAGAAAGCAATCCCATTTACAATTTTTTCAAAAACAATAAAATACCTAGGAATGAATTTAACCAATATAGTAAAAGACCTGTAGTCACAAAATTATAAGACACTGAAGAGAGAAATCAAACAAGATACAAATAAATGGAAACACATGCCATGTTCATGGATAGGAAGAATTAAAATAGTTAAATTGTCAATATATAGATTCAATGAATTCCTATCAAACTACCAATGACATTTTTCTCAGAAATAGAACATGTAATCCTAAAATTTATATGGAACCATAAAAGATCCCAAATAGCCACAGCAATTTTGAGAAATAAGAACAAAGTGGGAGGTATCACACTACACAACATCAAATCATACTACAAGGCTACAGTAATCAAAACAGCATGGTACTGGCATAAAAACAGACACATAGATCAATGGAACAGAATAGAGAGCCCAGAAACAAATCCATTCATATATGGTCATTTAATCTATGACAATGGAAGCACCAATTTACATTGGGATAAAGACAGTCTAATAAATGGTGCTGAGAAAACTGGACCGACACATGCAAAAAAAAAATGAAGCTGGACCACCTCCTTATGCCATATATGAGAACAAATTCAAAATGGATTAAAGACTTAAATGTAAGACCCGAAACCATAAAACTCCTAGAAGAAAATCTAGTGAGTAAATTTGCAGACATTACCCTGAGTAATATTTTTACTGATATATCCGTTTGGGCAAGGGAAGCAAAAGAAAAAATAAACATATGGGATTACATCAAACTTAATTTTTTTCACAGAATAGGAAACCATCAATAAAACAAAAAGACATCTTACTGAATGGGAAAAGATATTTGTCAATGATACACCTGATAATAGGTTAATATCCAAAATTTATAAAACACTCATTCAGCTCAACACCAAAAAAAACAAGCAACTCAATTAAAAAATTGGCAGAGGATATGAGGAGACATTTCTCTAAAGAGGGCATACAGATCACCAACAGACATATGAAAAAATGCTCAACCTCACTAATCATCAGAGAAATGCAAATAAAAACCACAATGAGATACCACCTCACTCGGTCAGAATGGCCATCATCAATAAGTCAACAAACAACAAGTGTGCTGGCAAGGTTGTGGAGAAAATGGAACTCTGGTGCACTGTTGGTGGGATTGCAGATTGGTGCAGCCACTATGGATATCAGTATGGAGGTATTTTAAAAAACTGGAAATGGAGCTACCTTATGACCCAGCAATTCCACTCTTAAATCTCTATTCAGAGAAATCCAAGATGCTAATTCAAAAAAATATGTGCACCCCTATGTTTATTGCAGTGCTATTTACAATAGCCAAAACTTGGAAATAACCCAAGTTGTTTTCCATCGGTAGATGACTGGATTAAGAAACTGTGGTACATTTATATAGTGGAGTATAACTTGGCTTTAAAGAAGAATGAAATCTTACCATTTGCAACGATATGGATGGACCTAGAGAACATTATGCTAAGTGAAATAAGTTAGTCGGAGAAAGACAAATACCATATGATCTCACTTATATGTGGAATTGAAAGAACTGAATAAATAAGCAAAATAAACAGAAACAGTCTCAGAGATATAGAGGAAAAACTGATGGCTGCTAGAAGGGAGGGGTTTGGGGATGAGAGAGAAGGGGAAGGGATTAGACAGCATAAATTGGTAACTACAATATTGCCACAGGGATATGAAAGACAGTTTGGGGAATATAATTGATAATGTTGTAAAGATTTTGTAGCGTGTCAGATGGGAACATGTCTTATTAGGGAGACCACTTCATGGACGGTGTAGATGCTTGACTACTGCACTGTACACCTGAACCTGAAGTTGAATAGTAATGAATGTCAACTATAATATATATGTATTAATATATATATATATATATAGTCACAGGATATGGAGTGTAGCATAGGGAATAGAGTCAATGGAATTTTAATAGATATATACAATGTCAGAGGGAAAATAGATTGGGGAGGGGGGGTTATCACTTTGTGAGGGGCAAACTATCTAACTATTGCATTGTTTTGTATACCTGAAATTAATAAGATAAAAAAAGGCATAACTGAGCAACTTGCAAAGCAATCAGAAATAAATATGGATGTAATTGAGCGACTTGCAATGCACCACAAATAAATATTAC
Source organism: Rhinolophus sinicus (assembly GCF_057876585.1). Taxonomy (NCBI): domain Eukaryota; kingdom Metazoa; phylum Chordata; class Mammalia; order Chiroptera; family Rhinolophidae; genus Rhinolophus; species Rhinolophus sinicus. Next base: position 21,409,947 of record NC_142507.1, on the reverse strand, counting down.
TAATTAAAAAAAAAGAATGGTGAGTCCTTGGGTGAAGAAGATCGAATTCATCTCCCAGACAGCAGAGGAGTGCCAGCCAGGTGCCAGAAGAAGTGCCCCATTAGGCAGAGACGTGGGAGCAGGCCCATGGGCATGCTGGGCAGGGGGCTCACCTGCAGTGACCTGTAGGTTCTGCGGGACTATCTGTCACTATCCATGGAGGGCAAAAGTGACAGCTGTTACTGGATTGCATTAGTTAAACCTCACCTGTAGACTGAGGATACTGCCATCCACCTCACAAGGCTATATTCAGGAGTCAATGAGCTACTGTGTGTGAAGACATTTGGTACAATGTCTGGCACAGAATAGACACTCAAAAAAGATTTTATTTTTCAGAGCTCAGAAAATGAGATCAGGATACTTTCAAGTAAGAAATGTAGGCATCCAATAGGCATATTCCAGGTATTAGGTGGGGTTCCCGCCAACTGCGATATGATTTTCCCACTCTCCCACGAGGAAAACAAGAGCTCTCAAGCCATGACACAGTGGACACTTTCTATTCCCCTGTACCTTAAACCCAAGCCAACTCCCTGATCTCCCCTTTCTTCTTTGCCAAGGGTCCCAAAAATGCTTTCCTTTCGATAGCAGCCACCACTGGGTCTCTTCTTTGGGCGGTTTGTCCTCCAAAACAGGATTCTCTTCAGCTCCCATTTTCTTGCTCTCTCCAAAGATGAATATAAGGCCATTTCTTCTTTAAGGATTTCTTACCATAGAGAAATAGACACTATGAAATAAGAAGTCACAAAGCCCTGACATAGTGGCCCCTGGCCCTCTATTGTTCAAATCCTGAGTCAACAAATAGAAGCCTGAGTGGGCTTTTGCTCTCCCTTTGCATGTTCCTGAGAGTGGGGTTTCAGCAGAGATCTCACCCACTCACTCCCAATATCAAAAGGATGGTGGATTTAGTCAACTTTTCTTTGAGGAATGTCCTTTCATCATGGTTATATGTTGATTTAAAAATAAATGAAAATTATAGACAATAAAAGCATTTCTTTGTTGATTAAACGGAGTAGGATTTCAATTTTAAGGCAACTCCTCATCATTTTTGTGTTTGTTTACGGTAGCTTCAGTAGCGTCAAGAATTGCTTACTGAGTTTGCAAAATTTTATACATAACTGTAATTATAAAGATATCCCTTAAGGTCGAGTAGATTTAAAATACTTTCATGACTTTCAGTGCCCTCGGTAGGTAAGTTGAAGTCACAGATTTATAATTGAATGAGGTCTGAAGTATAAGTCACTGCAGGTGTGAACACATTCCCCACTGATTGCGCAGGCAGATTAATGACCTAGGGGCTATTTTATTAAAATTTCAAGTAAAAACACCCCAAAAACCAAAAACTCCCTCAGGAAATTTCTTCAAAGTTGCAGTTAAATTGTGCAATGATTCAAATTTGCTGTAATAAATTTCATACCAATCCTAAATCCCTCGGATTAATAAAAACATATAAAGATACATTGTGCTGTAAGTGAGTTCTGGAACTTCCTGAAGAACTGTAGAGACATTATTAAAGACAGGGTGGATGGAGAGGGCAAAGAACCTGACGTCTGGTGTAATGCCACCAGGGGGCCAGGCAGTGGCAGGGTAGGATGCTGTGTTCTCTAGACCCAGCAAAACAGCAAAGGAAAAGGAATGGCACAGCACCTGTGTTTAGAAGGACCTGGGGAAATGGAATCTGGGACTTCTGTTATGATTCCCCTTGGTTCTCAAGAAGGTCCAGTTAGGAGAAGAAGAGAGCTGAACCTGATTCCAGATTTATTTCATTATTAGAATGTACTGCTATTATCCTCCACAACACCTGTGGAGCTTCGAGGGAAGTAAGAAAGAGAGAGAAAATAAGCAAAGCAATCAGCCCCACTCAGTGGGGCTGCTTCTCTTCTGTCAACATCCAGGACATCCAGACCATGGATCTCCAAGGAAGGAGAGCCCCAGGAGATATGGAAGGAAAGGAATAGAGGGAGCTGGTTCAGTTTGCACTCTTGGTTCTCTGACCTGTTTTAAGTAAAGTGGTCTTACACTGCTTTTGTTAAAAAATCTGCTAATTATTGGGGTATAATTTTAAAGGTACAATTTGATGAATTTTCACAGGTCTATGCCATCATCTAACCACCATTACAACCAAGATGTAGAACATTTCCATTATCCCAAAACACTCCCTAATGTTCCTTTGCACCTCTGCACCCACCTATGCCCCCAGGCAACTGCTGATCTACCTTCTGTCATCATAGTTTTGTCTTTTCTAAAATCTCACATAAATGAAATCATATGGTACAAAGACTTTTTGCTTTGTTTTTAGAGGATGAATTACCTTGTGGGCTTACCTGTCCCTCCCTGCATCCCTGTTGCCCTGAGTAGTTGTCAGGGTTCTGGCAAGTCCACCTGTATGGCAACAAAAGTTCTCCAGTCATGTTGACAGCTGACTATATGTACTGCAAGGTCAGTAGAGGATCCTTACTGTGCACCATAGAGTAGATGAGGGTCTTGCATATTCATCAGAAGGGAGCAACTAGAAGACTTTCTAGGACTATCAGAGCATAAATTGGGTGACTCTTCACTCTGTCTTTCAAAGACCTCCCTTCCCACCCAGGTGTGAGAAAGAAAAGAGTAGTGTGTGGGCACAGGAAATCCCATCCTGACACAGGTATTTCTCAATGATGGAAAGAGGCACCAAAAACCATGATAAAGTTTAGATCAGAGTGTGTGTCCACATGGTGGGGGAAGGAATAAAATCCCAGCACATAAGTTGGGGTTATTTGTTTGATTTTCCCCAAATTCCACATCAACTTAAATTATCTTCAAATAAAGTACTTTTTGTTTCTTTTTTAAAAACTTTTATTTATTTGTGTTTTTCCAGGGCCCATCAGCTCCAAGTCAAGTAATTGTTTCAATCTAGTTGTGGAGGGCACAGCTCACAGTGGCCCATGTGGGGATTGAACCAGAAATTTTGTTGTTAAAAGCACCGTGCTCTAACCAACTGAGCTAATGGCCCGCACCCAGAACTTTTTTTTTTTTAATTTTCTTTTTTTTTTTAAGGAGGGCGCAGTTCACAGTGGCCCATGCAGGGATCGAACCTACAACCTTGGTGTTATTAGTACCACACTCTAACCAACTGAGCTAACCAGCCACCCCCAAATAAAGTACTTTTCAAAAGACTTATCCTGGGTGGGAGGAAAATGTTACCTTAGTACTAAATCCATGAGGGGTCATTGGGAGCTGAGGAAAAGAGAGTGATGTCATCTGAAGAGCACTTTGGCAGATAGCCAGGAGGGAAGCTTGGCCAAATACAGGCCCCAATGTCAGGGCACCAGCCCAGTCCTCAAAAAAGAGCAAATACCCCTTGGGCTGAGATAGATGCAACCTGGGGGCTGGGGATGGGGATGAGGAACTATGTGAGAGAAGGAAAAAAAAGAAGGGACCCTTGATAAAATCAGATTATTCAAGTTCTTACAAATGTAACTTCTTCCAAGAGGGAGTCAATAGAGAGACCCAGAAAGCAAGGAATTTTGTTTGTTTGTTTTGTTTGTTTCAATCTCCCCTAAAGAAGGAGATAGAGATTAATATTTCTGGTCTGTTAGGTACTGTGTTAAGTGCTTTATGTTCATGTTCTCATCAACAAGAAAAAAACAAATTATAAATATTTTCCTTTTTCTTTTTTTTTTTTTTTTTTTTTAGAAGGGAGGAGCTGGCATGGGAATGAAAAGAAAAGGAGTCTTTAAAAAAAAGTAAAAGTAGGGCTGGCCTGGTGGCTCATTCGGTTGCAGCCCTGTGCTCCTAACACCGAAGGCTGCCGGTTCGATTCCCACATGGGCCAGTGGGCTCTCAACCACAAGGTTGCTGGTTCAACTCCTTGACTCCCGCAAGGGATGGTGGGCTGTGCCCCCTGCAACTAACAATGGCAACTAGACCTGGAGCTGAGCTGCGCCTTCCACAACTAAGATTGAAAGGACAAAAATTTGACATGAAAAAAGTTCTGGAAATACACACTGTTCCCCAGTAAAGTCCTGTTCCCCTTCTTCAATAAAATCTTAAAAAAAAAAAAAAGTAAAAGTAGAAGAGTAAGAAGAGGATGGAGAAATCTACCGTGTTTCCCAAAAAATAAGACCTAGCCGGATGATCAACTCTAATGAGTCTTTTGGACAAAAAAGGAATATAAGACCCAGTCTTATTTTACTACCAGGTCTCATGTAATATAATATAATATAATATAATATAATATAATATAATATAATATAATATAATATAATATAATATAATATAATATAATATAGAGTTTTATATTAATTTTTGCTCCAAAAGATGCATTAGAGCTGATGGTCCGGCTAGGTCTTATTTTTGGGGAAACATGGTAATAGTTTATAAGGCAGCCCGGTCAGGGCAGGCATGCTCTGATGCACTACTATGTGTTAGCTAAATCAATTCAATAACATCCACCAATGAACAATAGAATTTTTAGATCCAACTTGGGGAAGGTTGAGGTTTTTTTCAGGGTAATTACAGAAAAAAGGGTGCTCAAGATTAACCCTGCCACTCACTTCCAGAATCACATAAGAGTCATACTAAGCCAACTAAGTCAAGACAAGAGATATCTGGGAAATTTAAGGGCATTCATATACAAGGGGGGAAATGAGTAAGGTGTCAAGACATTTGTTAGTGCTAATTTTTAATGGGAAGTATAATTAATTGCAAAGTTAATGTCCCTATACATAGATTAAATAATGTCATTTACTATATAGCTCACTATGTAAAATGTTTAGCCTCTTTGATCTGACCTGAATAAACAAATGATGATGGCATGTTCATTTGTGGACAGGTCCATAGGATACAGACCTTCTATAACACACTGTGGAAGCTCTGAATTCTAGGAAATAAAACTTCCCTCTTAGCTTCCATAAAAAGAGAATACTTCTTCTTTGGCACCTTCTTAACCTGGTTCAGATTTCTGACTGATGTCAAATAGCATTTCAGTACAAGTAATGCATGACAGAAAAGAGAGTACTGAACTTTATCCAATGATTCTATCTATATCTGAATCATTGCTCATGTAAGTGGTGAAGCTATTTCAGTGTGAAAGTAAATACATTCCCTATCAAACCCAGCAGGTCGTTCACTTGTTTGGATGCTACTTGTCTCAGGTCATAGCTTTCATCATTAATCCTCCATCAGTCTCTGAGAAAGTTCATGTAACATCTCCATTTTTACCTTTAACACTTTTATGCACAGCACACATCAGATCCAAATGTAAAACACAATCACATTATCTTTTCCACCCTAAAGCCTTATGCTGGTAGACAGAAAACTTAAATTACAAAGGTGTTTTTTTTTAAAAAAAATTACAAGGGATGGAAGCATTTGACATCTTGCTTCCTAGTAACTATTATCAATTTGGGTTCAAATAAACTCTTGTAAAAATTCTCTAAAGAAAATTACAAGGGATTATAGAAATCTCAGCACATCACAGTGCTTGCGCAATGGCTTAGAAACCCTCATCTGAAGGTAAGTACAATTTGTCTGAAATTAACATAGTCACTCCAGCTTTTAAAGTTAGTCTTAATAATGATATATGTTTTTCCATCCTTTTACTGTTTATATATATGAGGGTTTTAAAATATAGTGTAGTAATAGAAAATCTGAGGTATAGTAAAGCCGATAGATCAGGAGACAATTGCCATTAAAAAGATAGTTTGTTATAGTCCTCAAGCTGAGGGAGCACACAATGCCATGGTGGGCCACACTGGGAAGCAATCATGAGGTAAAGAGATAGGGAAACTGTGGGTTCTCGGGAAGGAAACAACAAAAAAGGGCAAGCAGGTTTAGGACTGAATAATTTCATTGGGTTCTGGGGCATAGGGGCACCTGGCCCTGGTGATTAGAGAAAGGGGATAATGACCCAGAAGATGAGAACCAAATAAAAGAAGTGCTTGGGAGTGTGGACTGTGGACTGATTGGCTTGTATTTGAAAAGCACACTCCTCTAGGGGCAGGCAATGAGGGAGGCAGGAAGTCAAGGCAAAGTGACTCAGGCATATTATCAGGTTGTCTAGAATAAGACATGTCCAGTATGTACATGTAGGGCATATGATGAATCATCAAGTTTATAGAAGCTAGAAACATGGTCAATATATTGACTCTTAATTTTTTAATTTTATTTTATTGGGGAATATCAGGGAACTGTGTGTTTCTCCAGGGCCCATCAGTTACAAGTTGTTATCCTTCCATCTAGTTGTGGAGGGCTCAGCTCAGCTCCAAATCCAGTTGCCATTTTCAATCTTTAGTTGCAGGGGGCGCAGCCCACCATCCCATGTGGGAATTGAACCGGCAACCTTGTTGTTGAGAACTCGCGATCTAACCAACTGAGCTGCCCAGTCACCACTCCGGAAGCTCAGTGGCAGCTCATTGTCTTTAATCTAAGTTGTGGAGGACGCAGCTCCCTGGCCCATGTGGGAATCGAACCAGCAGCCCTGTTGTTCAGAGCTTGCGCTCTAACCAGCTGAGCCATCCGGCCATTGACTCTTTCATTTATTTTTTTTAAATCCAACCTGACAATCCCTGTCTCTTAATTGGTATGTTTAGACCATTCACATTTAAAATGATTCTCAATATAGTTGGATTAACATTTACCATCTTTGTAAATGTTTTCTATTTGTTGCATATGTAATTCTTCCCCAACCCCCATTTTCTGCCTTTTCTGGTTTTAATTGAGCATTTTATTTGATTCCATTTTTATCTCTCTGCTCTTCTATCATTTATACTCCTTTTAAACACATTTTAGTGGTTGTCCTAGAGTTTGCAATATACCTTACAACTAACCTAAGTCCACCTTCAAATAATACTATACTACTTCATGTACAGTCCAGGTACCTGATAACAGAGTAATCCCATTCCTTCCTCCATCACTGTGACATTGCTGGCATTCATTTTACTCATTCATATGCTATAAACAACTAACATGTTTTTGTTCTAATTGCTTTAAACAGTTATTTTTCAGATCAGTTACAGATTTTTTAAAAAAAGAATGTATTTACTCTCATTTATTCCATTTCCAATATTCTTCCTTTCTTTATGTAGATCTGGGTTTCTGACCCATATCATTTTCCTTCTGCCTCTGTTTGCATTATCCATATGTTTATGAATGTTATCTACTTTTTCCATTACAGCCTGAAGACTTTCTTCTCACCTTCCAGGGTAGGTCTGCAAGGAATGAAGTCCCTCAGTTTTTGTTTGTCTGAGAAAGTCTTTATTTCTCCTTCATTTTTGAAGGATAATTTTGCTGGATGTAGGATTCTGGGTTGGCAGTTTTTCTTTCAACGCTGTAAAGATTTTACTGTACTCTCTTCTTGCTTGCATGGTTTCTGAGGAAAAGTCTGCTGTAATTCTTATCCTTGTTCCTCTTTTTCCCCTTTCTGGCTTCTTTCAGTACTCTCTTTGGCTTTGCTTTCCTAGAGTTTGAATACAATATGCCTAGCTGCAAATTTCTTGGTATTTAACTGACATAGTATTCTCTGAGATTCTGGGATTTGTAGTTTGGTGTATGTCAATAATTTTGGGAAATTATCAGACATTATTACTTTAAATATTTCTTCTCCATTCTCTATTTTCTTTCTGGTACTCCAGTTATGCACATGTTACAACTTTTATAATTGCCCCATAATTCTTAGGTGTTCTGCTTTGTTTTTTCCTTTTTTTCCTCTTTGAATTTCAATTTGAGAAATTTCTATTGACCTATCTATAAGCTCATTCCTTTATCAGTTGTGTCTAGCCCCCAATGAACCCATCAAAGACATTCTTTATTTATGCTACTGTGCTTTTCACTTCTAGCAGTTCCTTTTGATTCTCCTTTAGAGTTTCCATCTCTCTGTTTACATTATCCATACATTCATGAATGTTATCTACTTTATTAGAGCGTTTAACATATCCACCATCATTATTATTAATTACCTTTCTGATAATTCCAATATCAGTGTCATGTGTGGGTCTGATTCTGATGGTTGTTTTGTCTTTAGGTCTGTGTTTTTCTTGCTTTTTGGCATGCCTTGATTTTTATTTTTCTAGCTGGATATGTTTTAATAAAAATAAAAGTTGAGGCAAACAGATCATTTGTATAAGGATTTATGTTACTCTGGCTAGGAGTTGGTCTGTGTTTAGTGTTTATTGCAGCTATAAGCATTACAGGCTACCAATTCCTCTGATGGGTTTGTCTTTTCCTCCCCTCTTGATTTAGGGGCTTCTCTTTGAACTGCTGTGTCTTTCAATGCTCTCAGCTCTAATCCATTATCACTACAGTTATTATTACTGTTAGTGTAGTGATAGGTTGTAGGAGAGAGGGCATTCTTTAATTTTCTAATTCTCAGTTGTTTAGTTGCCCTGTCTCAGGAGTGTGGCTCAGAAGTGTTTCTGTCCTTTTTCCCCCGGTAGAGCTTTACCCCTTTTTGTTCCCAGTCCCTTTCTTGCTTGAGCAACCCCCGATTTTTTCCTCAAAATCTCCATTCCTATTGACTATAAATTTATATAGTTAGTATTTCGTAGGTGAGACAGACAGGCTGAAGTAGGCTGAAGTGTGGCTGAGTTATCTTCCTCAGATGGGATAATGTTTCAGAATTGTCTCCTTAGTCATTCACCCTGGAGGTCAGGGCTTTGTGAGGAGAAAATTCTGAGAGGGTTTCACAATGGCTACTCTTTCTCAATGGCTACTCTTTCTCTACCCCTGACATTCACTCAGGGAGCTTTTGGGAATCCTTGTGAAAACCTGATGGGGTCCCTCAAGGAAAAATCTGTGAAAGTATGGGCCCTACCCCATAACTGTAGGCTCCAGGAGGTTTGCACTCTTGTGTTAGTGTACACTCAGTCTCCAGCATTCGTCAAAATTACTGTTTAGATATTCCAACCATCTTGGCATTTGGCAGCTTCTCTCCAGGTATCTTTCTGGTTGTGACCACTTCTACAGATTTGGGTTGGGGGGGGGGGGTGCCCTGTGACCTCAATTCTCTGATAGGTACAAGAAAAAGTTTTAGATTTTCAGTTTACCAGCTTTTTCTTTTTTGTCATAAGGAGGGGAGTAACAACTTCTGAGCTCTTCACGTGTCAGGGCAGAAACCACTCTAACATTGGCAATTTGGATCAACATTGGATGTTAATAATGCTGCAACTAGGAAACGAAAAGGAAAGAAAGAGGAAAAATCTACTCTTCTGGCTGCAATTGATTTTCATAAGGCCCATCTGAAGAGGTAAAACATTTGAGAACCAGATGAAGAACCTCTTTGAAGTGGGTTTAGGAATTAAGCAAAGCAGAAAGGAATCTACTAACAGTAGGGTGACCTCATTACATAGCATCCAAACTAGGGCATTTTTGAGAGCAAAAGGAAGCGATTTCATTAATTACATGGGGGAAAACAGACATAAACCAGGACTATGCCTGCAAACTGGGATGTATGGGCAACAGCTACTAATAGCCGCACTCATATCATAAAAGGCAACAAAGGCCAGGAGACAAAGTAACTTCTTTTTCTCTTCACATTGTTTTTTTATTTTATTACCTCTATAGTTTTGTGCATCCCCTTGGATTTTCAGTACTGTATACATTTATTTAAAAATAAAAAATAAGTTAGCATCTATTATTTACTAGAACTCCTTTCCTACAAAAGACTTGTTTTATTGGATATTACTAGACTCTTTGCAGTAGCCACTTTAAAATAAAAATCCTAACACTTCTCCAAGCCAATATTCTCAGATCTCAAGCCAGAATTAAACCAAGAGGAAATCCTCTTTAATTATGGAGTATAACATCATTCCTATTAATTATGTTTAATAGCCATCAGAGGAAGTTAGCATCACATCCATTTAGGATCATGGAAGAACTATTTCTCTTCAATGTAATCATAGAATTCGAGAATTTCAAACCTGAAAGGGACTTCTGAGATCATTTAGTCTCGGTTATATAGCAAGTTGTTGCGTCCAGCACAAGAGCTGTGGGAAGCGAGAAGGGCAGCGCAGGGCTAAGAAAAGACAGTAGCCAAGAATAGGGTGCAAGTGGGTCAAGGGACTCAAGCCTCAAGGACTGAGCCCCAAATCGGGCCAATGCATAGCTTCTATTGGTTAATTTCTAAGGAGGTAAAAGATTGTTAATCTCAAGATCTGTGCATTACATAGCCTGCTGGCTGTCTTTCTGAAAGTCCCCATTGTGTTCCAGCTTGTACTTTGCCTTCACACACACGCACAACTCCAAGGAATCCATTGAAGGGGAGGGACTGATATGATTCCATTGGGTCTCTGTTTTCTGCGACTTCCCCTCAAAGGAGCTTTTCCGATTTCTCTTCAGCAGGCCTCAGTTTGCTGAGGCACTTCCTTGTGAAATCCTGGGAAGAGCGTGGGGAGCAAACGGTTTGGCAGCTGTAAGGCAACATCTCCCCCTCTTTCTTTTCGTAGTAGGAGAAACACAGACTTGGCAGTTTCCTCATCTACCACCCGTCGGAGGGCTTGTTGTCCACACCTGAGGACTAAACAAAATAGAATAAGAATAATTAACAGAAATGCGATTACACCCACAAATCCTCCACCTAGGGTTTTCAACCAAGTGAATGGATTAAAATGAGATAGTTCTTCCACAGCCGCGGAAAGCGTCTCCTTTCCTGGGAGGAGTGGGAGCTTGGCATGAGACATTTGATCTACTTCTTGTTGTAGCTGTAGAATATCTACAGTAAGGTTGGGAGCATGTCCCCAGAGGTGAGCTCGTACCTCCGAACACGGGGTCCTAATTTGGTTGTAAGAGAAAGGAGTCACACAGTAAGTAGAAACATTCCAATCACATTTTAAAGTAATCATGGTATGGAGATTTTCTAACTGATCTCCAAGAAAAACTACAGTTGTCTCTAAATCAGCTAATCTAACACTAATTTCTTGATTAACTCTAATTTGTTGATTCCAAGTCTTACCAGCATTTTCATGCTCTTCTTGTACGAATTGGGTTGTTTGTACAGTCTGATGTAATGCTACTCCAGTGACTGCAGCCACTGTGGCTATTGCTATAATTCCCATGATTGCAGCAATCAAAATTCCAATAAATTTTTTAGTTCTATGTAAAATCTTATGAAGAAGTTGTAGAATAACATGAACAGTCAGGGAGCCTTCCCACACCCTAGAAACTTGGACTGGAATACATAAACCCCATCTTCTTTCTAAGATCATCATTTGGTTATGGAAGGGATTATAAATTGAAGAATTAAGGCATGTAAATAAACGACATTGAGGGCATTCAACTAGTTTTAAAGTTGGATTGATTGTAAACTTTCCTAATAAAAAGACAAAAGGAATTTTAAGACAAACTCGTAAATCAAACATTTATGTTTCTTCAGATCTAAAGGTATATTTTTTGTTTTCATTTTTAGTATAATTTCCTTTCCAGATCTTATTCTGTCCAAGGCTTAAAGCCACTTTCCATAAAGTTTTTTGTAATGGGCCTCAGATGGGTTTAATCATTCTTAATTGAGGTGGGGCAAGAACCTTATCCTTCCAAAAGATAGAAATATTAAATGGTGATTTAATTATTTTTGGAAAGCCTTGACCGAGCAACTGTTCTCTTAGTGACTGAGGGTCAGAGCATTTTAAGCGAGAACATACACGGATTGCGATCCCATCAGGGCCCCAATCGACTACAGTGCCATGGGAATTATTAAATAACACCCGATCTAGGTTTCCCCTACATTCTTCCCAATGAATGTGGGAATGTGTATCAATCCAATTATTGTTTTGAGGACATGGATGAAGGGGAGGAGGAAAACTACGAGTGTTTAACGCCTGTGTCTGAAATCCTTTACCAGAGATCATAAACAAATCCTTGTTAGAGTCATTTCCTTCTCCTTTGGGAATTACCCCAGCTTGATCAGAGAGAGGAAGACACAGAGGGATGGGACCAATGCAAATGGGTGTATATAAATAGCCTAGAGCTGCATGGCCAGAAAGAGTAAAATTTTGGCCTTCTTCCTCAGGAAATTCTGGACCTCTTTGATCCTCTGGTCCAGGAAACCAAGAACTATCATTAATGTAAATAAGAGGAGGATCATCATTCCAAGGTACAGGTGTCAATAATGGGGGTTTGGGTAAATAAGCCCAATAAGTAAATTTCTCGGCTGCAACGCCAAGTGGGAGGCAACTTACAACAGAGAGGAGAGCCAAGATGGACACCAACATATTGACGTCAGTTTTGGGAACTCTCTTTTCAATCAACCTGTTTTCAGCCATGTGAGCCAACTTTTTCAGTTGCCCCCAAGTGGGAGGTTAGGCACTGGTCATCTGTGCTGTCATCTGTCGAATCACGGAGGTTGAGGGCTCTGGACGAGTGGTCAGGCGAGCAGGTTGGAAGGAGAGGTTAGACATCTCGGTTGTTGGAGGTTCCACCATCTCCGTGTACCCTGTGAAGGGTTTCAGCCAAGTGCGGTATCTCTTTCGCTGGCTGCTACTTATGGTATGGTTTAACACACTGACCAGGTATCCACAAAGGTCATTCTTCAGGACCTGGGGAAATACAAGCAAAGTCTCGTCCCCATGTCAATAAAGTTCCTAGATGCCATTGATTAGTTTGAATGTCCTTCCACCAGATAGGCACATTTTCTAAAGGTTTTGGACTCTGGAGACTATTAAAATATCTCTCAGCTGCAGTGCGTCCAAGGTGAGCCTTGGTATCTGAGCCAGATGAATTCAAAAAATTTAAAGTAAACATAGCTCTTGATAATTGTATCTGCGGGGGTCCCCTATTTCTCCCCATTTTTGTTTTTGTAATTGTTTTTTCAACGCGGTATTAGCACGTTCAACAATGGCTTGACCCTGTGGGTTGTAAGGAATACCAGTGGTGTGAGTAATGTGCCATTTAGTACAGAATTTTGTAAATTTGGCACTGGTGTATGCAAGGCCATTGTCTGTTTTGATTGCTAGAGGAAGCCCCATAATTGAAAAACAGACAAACAAATGGCATATTGTGTGGGCAGTAGTCTCACCACTTTGAGCCGTAGCTACAAGGAAGCCAGAAGCTGTATCAATGGTGACATGTACAAAGGACAAACGTCCAAAAGAAGGAATATGAGTTACACCCATCTGCCAAAGGGCATTAGGTACAAGACCTCTAGCATTTACTCCTTCAGGGCATTCCTTGGAGCATTAAGAATCTGACAAGTCGGACATGTTTGAACAATCTGTCAAGCTTGTTTGTTAGTGATAGGAAACCGAGAGCAAAGACCACCAGCATTGGTATGGGTCAAAGAATGGAAATGTGTTGCCTCTTTAACATGGGCACTTCCTACTAATGAGTTTGTAATAAAATTACCTTGAGTCATAGGACCAGGTAATGTAGTGTGAGCTCGGATGTGGGTGATGATTTCTTATAATCTGCTGGAGTTGGGTAAATAAAATCTGAAGAGATTGATTGGAATTATTAGAAAGAGATGCCATCTCAATACTTTGTACTGTATGAACAACATAAGCAGAGTCAGAAACAATATTTAAAGGATCTGAGAAAGTTTGTAAAGCAATTAAAACTGCTACCAACACAGCCTTTTGTGCTGACATACAGTTGGTGTGAATAAGCTGATGACCTTTTTTGCTGACAATTGCTGCTTTATCATTATTAGATCCATCTGTAAAAACTGTAAAGCCTTGAGGAATAGGAGTCTGTCTGAGTTTTTTAGGTAAAATCCAATTAGTTTTTAGGAGAAACTGAAATAACTTATTTTTGGGTAATGATCGTCAATTTTTCCAAAAAAAGTCACTAATAGCAATTTGCCAAGATTCAGAATGAATGTTTAAATGTATTATTTGTTGTTTTCTAAAGGGAACCACTATTTTACTGTGTTTCTGTTCATTTAAATGAAGTACCCTAGTGCAAGCTCATGATATGAGTTCTGAGATTAACTCTACATAACTCGGGAGTGACTTAATAAAGTTGTTAGGCAGAAAAAGCCACTCTGCCAGGTCATTTTGTTGAATAATGACCACCATAGGGGAATGTGGAGTAGGGAAAATTAACATTTGTAAATGAATAGAAGGGATCAATGCGTTGAACTTGAGCATCTTTAATTTTCTTTTCAACCAATTCTAACTCTTTGTTGGCCTGAAGAGTTAGGGTGTGGGGACTATCTAGTTGAGAGGGGACCCGCAAAAGACCAAACAAATTACTGAGAGCATAGGTGGGAATACCCAGAGTTGGACGTAGCCAATTAATATCTCCTAACATTTTTTATAAATCATTTAAAGTAGAAATTTGATCTCTTCTAATTTGGACTTTCTGGGCTTTGATAGACTGGCGGTCCACAATTGTTCCTAAATATTGAGTTTGAATTTTATTTGGAGCAATGTAGAGTCCAACCAAATCAAGTTGTTTTTTTAAGCAATTCAAAGCATGCCGCTAAAAGCTCTGTAGGAGATGCAGCACACAGATTATCATCCATATAATGAGTAATATAATAATCTTGGAAATTAGTTCTTACAGGTTGTAATGCTCTGGCTACAAAAAGCTGACAAATTGTAGGGCTATTAAGCATTTCCTGTGGGAGAACTTTCCATTGAAATCTCTTTATAGGTTCCTTATTGTTAATTGAAGGAACAGAAAAAGCAAATCAAGGACAATCTTGAGGATGTAAAGGGATTGTATAGAAACAATCTTATAAATCAATAACTATTAAAGGCCAATTTTTTGGAATCATAGAAGGTTGTGGGAACCCAGGCTGTAAAGCACCATGGGCTCAATTATAGCATTAATAGCTCATAGATCTGTGAGCATTCTCCATTTTCCTGATTTTTTTCTTAATAACAAATACAGGAAAATTCTAAGGACTAGTAGAAGGTTCTATATGTTCTTGTTCTAACTGAATCTGTACTAGTTCTGTTAATGCCTCTAATTTTTTCTTAGAGAGGGGCCACTGTTCTATCCATAGAGGCTTATTGTTCATCCATTTAAGGGCTACCAGAGTCTATAGCTGTTCAACAGTGGCCCCTATAAAAAAGGTTTTTTGTGTTTCTCTCAAATATCCCAATCGTGCTCGTCCTTGTTGGGACGGGGGCTGAATTGGCTGAGTAATTCTCTGATTAAATTTTCCTAAACCTTTGTGGGGAGAAAGCCCCGGAGAGCAGTTTCCAGGCTCTCGGCCTCACATGGAGGGGTGCTGGCTCAGGTAGTAGATGGCCATCAGCTGTGGCTAGTTGACCGTCAGCTGTAGCCGGTTAGCCAATTGGCTACTGATATAACTGCCGCAGCTGCGCTAGGGAGGGAGAGTCCGTCGGTTGGCAGAAAAGCGGACAGCAGGTCACACGTCGTGTGAATCCAGCCTCCAGTGAGACTATAGTGGTATGACTCTGCTACCTATGGCTCCGTGGGTGTTCCTTTTTGGCCTAGCCACATCCTACGTTCTTATGTGGGGAGAGGGAGCTGAGACCCCCGCACGACAACCTTTTTCTGGTTGATATCCTATTTAACTCATAATTTGTTGACTCTGAGGACTATATTGTCCAGGTGGTATCCAAATTTCTGCCTTCCATTGTGTAAGCATATCTCAACCCCACAAATTAACTGGAATGTCTGCAACATAGGGCTGTAAAAATCCTTTTTGTCCCTCTGGCCCAAGGCAGGGAAGAATGCAGACACTGACGTAAACCTGAAGCTCAGCCCACACCTACTATGCTAATGTTTGGCTCTTGTACTTTCCAATTCTTTGGCCACTTCTGAGAGCTCATTATTGAAGCATATGCTCCAGTACCTAAGAGTCCTGTAAATCTTTTGCCCTGTATCTCAATGTGACAAATGGCAAATTTGGTATCTTTTCTGCTAGAAAAATTCCTGCCTGTCCTGTGCTTCCAAAACCTCCAGTTCCTCTTTTTTGAGTTCCCTTTTTTCCTGGGAGAATATGTCGGAGCAAAAGTAATCGTGCAATCCATTCTCCCTTTTCAGCGGTCCAGGGAACTGATGAGGACATTATAATTTGAATTTCTCCTTCATAGCCAGAATCAATAATACCTGTATGAACTGTAACTCCCTTGGATGTTAAACTAGAATGACCAAGGAGAAGTCCAATAGTACCTGGGGGAATCGGTCCAAAAAGTCCAGTGGGCACATGTAGAGGAGATTCTCCAGGAATAAAATATTTTGTGCTGTACAGAGATCTACAGCGGCACTCCCTTCTGTAGCAGGATTTAATTGCTGAATTGAAAGTCGGGGGGAGGTACTGTCTGATAATTCTGAGGAGCAGCTTGATTCACATATGCCCCAGTTTTTGTCATTGGGGCCTGGGGCTGGCCTCACCTCCCATTTCCCTGAATAGGGGTTCCATCCTTATGAAAAACTGATCTGCATTCTTTAGTCCAATGATTTCCTTTTTGGCATTTAGGGCACAATCCAGGTGGTTTAGGTCCTGCAACAGTATCAGCATTAGGCAAACGGGAACTGGTTTTATTTTTCTTTCTGCATTCTTTTCTGGTATGGCCTGGTTTTCCACAATTATAGCAAGTACCAGTGTGGGGACAGAGCTAGGAGTGCGGTTTCCAGGCTCTTACCCTCACGTGGAAAGGTGCTCACTCAGGTAGTAAGTGGCCATCAACTGTGATTGGATGGCCATCAGCTGTGGCTAGTTGGCCATCAGCTGTAACCAGCCACTAATATAACTGCCGTGGCTATACTAGCAAAAAATGGGGGCTAGCAAGAAGATGGTAGCTGAGCTAGCAAGAGCGGATTGCAGTTAGCATGGCGGATTGCAGCTACCAAGTGAGGTTGGTTGGCAGAGAGAAGTGGATGGCAGGTTCCTGCTTCCTGTGTCTCCAACTCAGCCTCCAGCAAGAATATAGTGGTGTGACTCCCCTCTCTATGGCTCCGTGGGTGTTCCTTTTTGGCCTCACCATGTCCTGCATTCTTATGTGGGGAGCGGGACTAGAGACCCCGCATGACACCCCATGTGAGAAATGGCACAGCGAGCAGGGTATGGTGCCGGCCAAAGCTCCCCGAATGGCAGTGGAGCAGTTTGTGCGTATGAACACTCAGTCTCAGGAAGACCAGGAGGAGCAGCTGCCGGACAGCTGGACCCCCGTGGAGGGGTGGGAAGACATGGACGGTTCTCTGACCAGCATGGACCGGAGAAAGCGAAGGTCGTTGTAGCCCCATGGGCTGGGAAGTACTTACTGAGGCCCTCACCCCCAGGTTGGGGAGGACTTGGAGCCCTCGCCCTGCAGTAAGGGCACACATTGTGAGGAAGCACCTTGACTGTGAGCCACTGTTGCTCAAGCACAGTACCCTGAGAAACCCTGGCTGTGCCCAGGAAGTCTGGCTGTGCCCAGAAATAGTGGTGGTACCCTGAGAAACCCTGGCTGTGCCCAGTGTTGTGCAGGAGACCCTGCTAGCTGCGCCATTTGTCGTGCGCGGAGGCCTGCTCGCCAAGCCATTTATCAGGCGGGGCGGCCTGCAGGGTCTCTGCTCCCGCTCCCCACACAAGAACGCAGGATATGGTGAGGCCAAAAAGGAACACCCACGGAGCCATAGGTAGGGGAGTCATACCACTATGGTCTCACTGGAGGCTGGGTTCACTGGACGCGCGACCTGCCGTCCGCCTTTCCGCCAACCGACAGACCGACGACTCTCCTCCACTCTCTCGACCCTGTTCCTCTCCTCTCTTTACTCTCTTCGGCGCTCCTCTTCTGCTCTCCTCGGCTCTGCTCGGCTCCTCGGCAATCCTCGGCTCTCCTCCGTAGCCGCAGCAGTTATACCAGCGGCCAATCGGCTAACCGGCCACAGCTGACGGCCAATCAGCCACAGCCGACGGCCATCCACCACCCGAGCCAGCACCCTTCCACGTGAGGCCGAGAGCCTGTAAACTACTCTCTGGGGATCTGTCCCCACACTCAGGAAGTCTGAATGTACCCAGAGAGAGTGGCAGTGCCTTGAGAACCCTGGCTGAGCTCAGGAAGTCTGGCTGTGCTCAGAGAGGATGGCAGTGCCCTGGGAACCCTGGCTGAGTCCAGGAAGTCTGGCTGTGCACAGAGAGAGTGGCAGTGCCATGAGAGGCCCTGGCTCTGCCCGGGAAGACTGGTGGTACCCTAAGAAGCCCAGGAAGTCTGGCTGTGTCCAGAAGTACTCGTGGTGCCCTGAGAAACCCTGGCTGTGTCCAGGATATTGCATTCACCTCCAGACCTCCAGGCTCCTCGCACAGGGCCCCTCGCTGAAGATGCTTGTCGCATAGATTGTGAGACGAGACCCTGTAGGGGTGGGGTGTGGGGATAGAGCTAGGAGTGCAGTTTCCAGGCTCTCGCCCTCACGTGGAAAGGTGCTCACTCAGGTAGTAAGTGGCCATCAACTGTGATTGGATGGCCATCAGCTGTGGCTAGTTGGCTGTCAGCTGTAACCAGCCACTAATATAACTGCCATGGCTACGCTAGCAGCAAATGGGGGGCTAGCAAGAAGATGGTGGCTGAGCTAGCAAGCGCGGATTGCAGTTAGCACAGTGGATTGCAGCTAGCAAGTGGGGTTGGTTGGTTGGCAGAAAAGAGGATGGCAGGTTGCAGATTGTGTGGCTTCTGCTTCCTGTGTCTCTAACCCAGCTGCCAACGAGAATATAATGGTATAACTCCCCTATCTATGGCTCTGTGGGTGTTCCTTTTTGGCCTCACCATGTCCTGCATTCTTATGTGGGGAGCAGGAGCTGAGACCCCGCATGACACCTTGCATGACAACCAGGAAATTTATTTTGACCCATTTTGAATCCAGTCATGGCTTGGGCTAACATAGTAGCATTAAATTGTTCAGTTCCTACACCTTGACACAAATGGATGTATCCCATTGTATCTGTTTTTCCTGTCATATTTCCTATAGCCTTTTGACAGTCATCATTAGCATTATCATATGCCACCATTTGTAAAATTATCTCAGCTGCCTGCAAATTGGTCACCTGTTTGTTAATAGCATCCTGTAACCTGGCAATAAATTCAGAGTATGGTTCTCGAAGACCTTGTAAGACTTTTTGAAATGATATCGGGGCTTTACCCTCCATTTCTATTTTTTCCCATGCCATTAGGCAAATTCTTTGTAATTGGTCAATAGCCTGTTCAGCCATCCCTAACTGATCATGGGTAGTTTCCCAATAGCCACTCCCTAGCAATAGATCTTTGGTATATTTATATTGTGAGCCTGATTATGTCTAGCTTGAGTTTCAGCACCATGAATCCACCAAGTTTTAAATTATATAAACTGGGATGAGAAAAGACAAGTCTTGGCCAAGGTGTTCCAATCTGTGGGAATTAATCAACTGCCATCAGCTGCACTCCGTATAAGACCCATGGTGTAAGGAAAAGTAGGGCCATATTGAGTCACAGCCTGTATGAGTTCCTTTCAGAAGTTTAAATGAAAATGGCTCATGTGAAAATTCTTGAACAATGTTGGGGTGGTGTGGATTCGCGTCAGGAATAATGCGTTCACGAATGACAACAGGAAAGGCAAATGCCTCTAAGTCTCCTTCCAGTCTAGCCTGCCCTATACCTTTTTCCACCACAGACAGAGGCGCGTGCGAGCCTCCTAAAGGAGGGGGAGGTGCACGCACAGCGGAGAGAAAAGGATTAGTACTTTTGTCGGCTGCAAGGGTGAATCTAATTCATGTGCTGTAAAAGCAGGCGGTAATGGCAAGTCAAGCCAAGGAGCTGAGGGAGGAGGACAGTCCTCCAATGGTGGATATAATGACTTGGGAATTACGGTGGGAGCTTCTAGAGACCCTTCCCCCTTTTCCTCAGATTCCTGTATCTTTTCTTTTTCTCCTTCATCTTCCTCATCAGTTTGTAAAGGTTCTAAAACTGACCAGATTAATTTCCACATATCCCAGATGTTTACTGGGAAAGAAACTCCTTTATGATATAATCCATGGCGTTCCATACCAACTTTTTCCCATGTTTTTAAATCTAATGTCCCTAAGTTTGGGAACCAAGGACAATAAGTTTCGATTACTTTGAGAAGCTCTTCTAATTTCTGATCTGACACTCAAGCTCCTCCAGCCTTAAGAATATGTTTAAGCAGACAAATATAAGAACTATATTGGCTATTAACATTCCCCATTAGGTATAGAGAAAAGGAAAGAGAGAAAGAAGAATTTCACTCCGAATGGATTGCCCGTCTGGCCGCGTCCCTCACGGGCCTTTAAGGTCGGTCTTTGGCTAAGGTGCACCAGTATAATCCCCGGGCCTGGTTAACCCCGTTAGACGCTAAGTCACCGTTCTGCCTTATGACCCAGACCACGGAACTGCAGATTAGGGCCCACACAAGCTACGTAGCTGTAGCTGTGGAACTATGATCACACACACATTCACTCTCTTGAACATAAAAAGAGAAAAATTTCCCCATTTACCTTGGTTAAATTCTCCGAGAGTTACCCTACTTTCTTCCAGTAGTTGTCACAACCTCTCCTGGGTCCCCACGCCGTGAAACCTCTTTGAGTTTCGACTGGACGTCAACCTTCCTTCTCGAGCTCCACAAGTGAGTCCCAGAATCAGGGCTCCACGTTGGGCACCAGATGTTGCGTCCAGCACAACAGCTGTGGGAAGCGAGAAGGCCAGCGCAGGGCTAAGAAAAGACAGCAGTCAAGAATAGACTGCAAGTGGGTCAAGGGTATCAAGCCTCAAGGACTGAGCCCCAATCGGGCCAATGCATAGCTTCTATTGGTTAACTTCCAAGGAGGTAAAAGATTGTTAATCTCAAGATCTGTGCATTACATAGCCTGCTGGCTGTCTTTCCGAAAGTCCCCATTGTGTTCCAGCTTGTACTTTGCCTTCACACACACGTACAACTCCAAGGAATCCATTGAAGGGGAGGGACTGATATGATTCCATTGCGTCTCAGTTTGCTGAGACTTCCCCTCAAAGGAGCTTTTCTGATTTCTCTCCAACGGGCCTCAGTTTGCTGAGGCACTTCCTTGTGAAATCCTGGGAAGAGCGCGGGGGAGCAAACGGTTTGGCAGCTGTAAGGCAACAGCAAATCGCTAAGTACTGGAAAGGTCTGATTACTTGCTCAAGGAAAAACAAGAGGAAAGAACAGGAACTGGAACCTACATCCTTTGCTAGCAAGTATTGTGTCCTTTTCAACCCCACATTTTGTGGATGTTTGTATACATAAAAATCACAATTTGAATATTGCTATGAGATTATCAACATATACTTTAACTTTCTTTCATTCTGCCAGAATGTAACTTTCAGAATCTTTCTTTGTTGCACATCGTCCCTTTCATTCATGTATTTCATGGTCTATCATATATATATAATTTATAATAAAAACAATGAGATCTACCTCTGCTGATGCCAATCAGAGGCGCCAACATAGGTATGACCCACTTGCAGCTAAGGTGCCTGTATCCTCAAGGGATACTCTCCTCACTCCTAATTGCTATGTGGTTTAGGAAACAAGGCTTCCCTTTGTTCTTAATGTCTTAAAGAGATTTTTCTTCTGCTTTTCATAGCAGCCTCTCTATTCCCTATGACTCAGGTGTTTGTGCAAGCTAGGCAGTTGACAAACACAGTGATAAATTTTGTGCTATATTTTAAAATAATTTTTCTCTGGCACTGGCTCCTTGAAGTTGAATAAAATATGTGGAGTTCTCTTTTTGCCTTAAAAGTACATCTTAATAGTTGATGTACTAAGTAGTTTGATGAAAATAAACTACTGGAAGGGTCATGCCTCTCTGAATCCCTGCTTCCCACCGAGGGTGTATGTTTGTGTATCTGGGGACTGAGACTGATGGAGTTGGGGCAGTGGTTAGGGACTGATGTTTGGGAGAAGAATCTAGGAGCAGGGTCTCAAGGGAGTCAGCTATTTTCTTTGTTCAGCAGAATGAACAGCTTTTCTGTTTTAAATCATTATTTTTTTCAGATGTATTTGCTTTGTCACCTCTGTAATATGAAAGCCCATTTATCCTCCTAATAGATATTTTCAATAATTATTACCTCACATGGGATATTTGTGGCTTGATATATATCTTTTCTACATAAAGAAGAGGCATGTGATTTATGAAGGCAGATTTTAAAACCCTTTCACTAGATGGAAATGTAAGGTTTAATTGAATTTGTTGATCTTTTTCCAAAAGCATATTTTTTATAAATTGAGATATAATTAACATATATTACATTAGTTTCAGGTTTACACAATGATTCCATATATGCACATATTGCAAACTGATCATCACAATAATAATTACCACAATCTATCACCATATATACTTACAGGTTTTTTTCCTGTGAACTGAGAACTTTAAGATCTATTCTTTCGGGGTGGCCGGATGGCTCAGTTGGTTAGAATGCAAGCTCTTACCAACAAGATTGCCGGTTCAATTCCCGCATGGGATGGTGGGTTGCGCCCCCTGCAACTAAAGATTGAAAATGGTGACTAGACTTGTAGCTGAGCTGCGCGCTCCACAACTAGATTGAGGGATGACTTGACTTGGAGCTGATGGGCCAGGAAAAAACACACTGTTCCCGAACAAAAATTAAAAATATCTACTCTTTTAGCAACTTTCAAATATACAATACAGTATTATTAACTATAGTCACCATGCTGCATCATCCCCAGAAATGATTTCATAACTGGAAGCTTGTACCCATTGACCACCTTCACCCATTTTGCCCACCCCTCCCACCCCGTCATTGGCAACCACCAATCTGTTCTCTGTATCTATGAGTTTGTTTGTTTTGTTTTGTTTTTTGGATCATATAGTACTTGCCTTTCTCTGACTTATTTCAGTTTGTATAATGCCCTCCAAGTCCATCTATGTAGTCATCAATGGCAGGATTTTCTGTTTTATTGCTGAATAACATTCGTGTGTGTGTGTGTGTGTGTGTGTGTGATCTTACATTTTCTTGATCCATTCATCCATCAATGGAGACTTATGTTGTTTTCATGTCTTGGCTATTGTAAATAATGCTGCAGTGAACATAGGGGCGCAGATAGCTTTTTGAGTTAAATGTTTTCATTTCCTTTGGATAAATACCCCAAAGTGGAATTACTGGGTCACATGGTAGTTCTAATTTTAATTTTTTGTGGAACCTCCATACTCTTCTCCATAGTGGCTGCACTATTTACATTCCCGTGAACAGTACACAAGGGTTCCCTTTTCTCCACATTCTCACCAACATTTGTTATTTCTTGTGTTTTTGATAACAGCCATTCTAACAGTTTTGAGGTGATATTTCATTGTGGTTTCGATTTGCATTTCCCTGATATTCAGCACCTTTTCATATGCCTGTTGGCAAGTTTGACTATTTTATTTACCTCATATAAGTGGAATCATGCAGTTATTTGTCCTTCTGTGAATGGCTTATTTCACTTAGTGCAATGTCCTCAAGGTTCAACCATGTTGTCACATATTGCAGGATTTCCTTCTTTTTTAAAAGCTGAGTAACATTCCACTGTATGTATATACCACATTTTAAAAAATCAATTCATCCATCAGGAAGACTTAGGATGTATCTACATCTTGGCTATCGTGAATAATGCTACAGTGAACAGGGGAGTGCCAATACCAATTTTGAGATCCTGATTTCAATTCTTTTGGATAAACACCCAGAAATGGGATTGCTGGGTCGATCATATGGCAGTTCTATTTTTCTAATCCTTTGAGGAAACTTCATGCGGTTTTCCGTAGCAACTAAACCATCTTACATTCCCATCAACAGTGTACAAGAGTTCTAATTTATCCCTGTCTTCACCAAAACGTATTGTCTTTTGATTTTTTGATAATAGCCATCTAACAGGTGTGAAGTGATACCTCACTGTGGTTTTGATTTGCATTTCCCAGGTGATTTGTGACATTAACCCAGTTGACACCTTCCTCATTCTTGAAATATTTTCCTTGGCTTCCCTCATTCCATAGTCTCTTAGTTTTCTTGAACACACTTAAGGGTTCCCTTCCTCTCAGGATTTTTGTTCTCTACGGTTCCATCTAGTCCCTTTTTATCTGATTTGGCACATGTTCCTGGACCATCTCATCTATGCCTATGACTGCAGCTATGTGCTGAGGCTCCCACACCTGTATCTCCATTTCATTCCTCTCCTAATCTTTATATCCACTTTATCCAGCAATCTACCACGTATCTCCATGTGGATGTCACATGGCCACTTCAAATGTGTCAAATCAGCCCTCCAAACCTTCCTTAAGTGTTCTCTTAAATGTCCTATCAGCTGTCCAATGCTCAAGACACTGCATCACTCTTCATTTACCCTTCGTCCTACTATTCAACCTATTTACAAATATAGATTCTACCTTCTGAAAATTTCTAATAGTGATAGGACTCTCCATTCCACTTCCAACCACAATGACCATATAGGTACAAGATCAACCAGGGACCTATATGGGTTCCTGTCCACTGTACTCTTACTTGGTTTACTGGTACCTTCTATTTGAGAACTAGGGTGATTGGACTTCTGCCTTAATCTTTCCAAAGAGTAGCTTTTCCACTAGGCATTATGCCACTGGGGAAGACAGTCTTTAGGGGCTTTCCTGAAGAAAGAGAACAGCCAGAACAGCATCTCTTTAAATGAATTTCAGGGCCTCTCATGGAGCAATGGCCCTTGAGGACATTATGGTCTTCTAGCACAGTATTGCAATTGAGGTTCAAAGTGATCCTCTAGCCTATAAAATCCTAGTAAGTGGTATACTCTATTTAATAAAGCAAATGTGCTTTAATAAAGCACATTTTAGAAGAATTCCATTGAAAATGGATGAAACAAAAGCCTTGGATATTAAAGGATCAAACTTTAGTTACCTGTAAAATTATTTTTCAGAACACACCATTCCCTACTTGAGGTGTTTCTGAAACTTAGACATTACAAAGGATGAAAAACCTTTGATTCCTATTAGCAGCTGCATCTGCCCTAGGTTAACATTTGCATCCTGTCTCATAAGGTGCCTGTCTCTTGTTAGATTCGACTAGTTGGTTACCTGAAGACATTAGCTCCCTGATGAGTTCAAGAAAAATCATGAACTTGAGGTTTGTTCAGTTTTTGTTATTGTTGAAAGGGTGGGAATGACTTTCTTTCTAGTTTTGTACATCTCAAGCAGAAACTAGAAGTCTTTATTGGAATTTAAACAGAAAAATGACATGATCTGATTTAAATATTTGAAAGTTAACTTTAGCATCTATGAAAAAAGAGAATGAACACAGGGACGGAGGCAGGGAGACCAGCAAGGAGTCTATTGCAATAGCCGAGGTAAGAAGTGATGGTGGACCGTATGATCCAGCAATCCCACTTTGGGAAATTTATCTCAAAGAATTGGAAGTTGAAGAGATACTTGCATACCCATGTTCATAATAGCACTATTCACAATAGCCAAGAGGTGGAAAACAACCTAAATGCCCATTAATAGATGAATAAAGAAAATGTGGTGTATATACACAAAATATTGTTCAGCCTTAAAAAGCAAGGAAATCCTGTAAATGCTACATAACATGGATGAACCTTGAACACTATATTCAGTGAAGTCAGTCAGTCTAAAAAAGACAAATATTGTGATTCCACTTTAGTTGCTATTCATTTTAGTGGTGTCTGTAAACGGATTAATTTCCCCAATCAAAAGATATAGATTGGTTGACTGGATTAAAGAAACACAAGACCCAACTAAATGCTGCTTACAAGACACTCACTTTGGATCTAGGAAACATATAGGCTGAAAAACAATGTATGGAAAAAGATAGTCATGCATCGCTTAAGAACAGGGATACATTCTGAGAAATGTCATTAGGTGATTCTATCCTTGTGCAAACATCATAGTGTGCACTTATACAAACCTAGATGGTATAGCCTACTACACACCCAGGCTGTATGGTATAGCCTATTGCTCCTAGGGTGGAAACCTGTAGTTTGTTACTGTACTGAATACCATAGGCAATTGTAACACAACGGAAAGTATTCATGGATTTAAATGTATCTAAACATAGAAAAGGTACAGTAAAATACCATGAAATTAAAAAATGGTACATCTGTACAGGGCACTTAGCATAAATGGAGCTTACAGGACTGCAAGTTGCTCTGGGTGATGGTGAAAATGTGAAGGTCTAGTACATTACTGTAGATTACTGAAGACTTTTGTAAACACTGTACACCTAGTCTCAGAGAGACAAAGGGATACCCACATATGCCCCTTAGATACTGTGTTATAATTTTGCATATGACTAAGGAGTAAGGACTGGGAGTAAGGACTCCCATTTTCAACCTTCCTTTACCTCCCTAATCCAGATAAACTGGCCTCTCAGAATCACTGGCATCATTACAGCTCTATTTAACCTATCTTTAGTTTGTTACTAACAATATTTGAAGGCCCTGCAGGGGTTATTTCCAAGTAGGTATTTTTAAATGTTTTAAGGAATTGGAAATAACAATTCCCAAATTTTAAAGTACAGTATTTCGCTGTATTACAGGTTATTATCTATAGCTTAAATACCTCAACTATTAGTATAAATTACAATAGCTGATGCAGTCTCTTTGGCACCTATCAGATAAAATTCAGAACTGTATGAAAGCCATAAAGCTGTTCTTTCAATACTTCCCAATTTAGAGGCACATTTTTCACAAGAATCTATTGTTTAGCCCTAAGTGGCTTTAATGCTTTCATAGAGGATCATTTTCCAACCAATTGTTAGGATATTGAGTGTATTCCAGACTTCTTTGTTGCAATATACTTTGTTCATTAAAACAAGCTTATAAGTACTTCTGTCTGGGGGCTGCTTACACAGTATCAGGTTACTTAAAAGATCCTAACTGCTATGTAAGCAGTGCTCTTGGCACTAGTGACAGGTTAGTAGCTCACACACTGGCTTTTGATTAATAATTTCACCTCGAGTTAAATCAATACCGCCAAGTTTTCTATGAAATGGCCTCAGAAACCCAGACTTGTGTAATCCTTAAACTAGTATGTTTATAGTTAAATGTTTATTGAACAGTTACAATGAAATTGTTTCCCAAGCTAATTAAAGTTGATTTGGTATAATGCTGTTACCCTAAAAAATTTTTATAAGTAGTTCAAGTTTGCATTCAAAAAATACTTGGCTTACTTGCCAGATTCAGTTCCACTCAAATCCCTGATGTTCAAAATCTGTTTTGGACATCTGCTAACAAAGGTTGGACAGGACTTGGATATTGGAAAGTAGGGGAAGGGATAAGGGATGATGACTCCAATGCTTGTGTGGCTGCGTGGTGGATCATGGACGGAGAGAAGAGGGTTCTGGAGAGGGAAGATGACTCCACTTTGACATGCCTACTTTTGGAGCTGTG
Organism: Rhinolophus sinicus; assembly: GCF_057876585.1. Lineage (NCBI taxonomy): Eukaryota > Metazoa > Chordata > Mammalia > Chiroptera > Rhinolophidae > Rhinolophus > Rhinolophus sinicus. The sequence goes on along the minus strand of NC_142507.1, from coordinate 21,382,653 downwards.
TGAGGTGCAAGTGTACATAATTCAATGTATTTGGTAACTGAAGCCAGTGGACCAGTCTAGTGAAGGCTTAGGCACAAACACAGTGGAAAGGTATGAACTTCCACGACTAATCTAATTAAGAGCCTTCATTTTCTAAAGGGATTATAATTTCTAAAAATGTTTATACACTTTTGGCAGAAGTACCTCTGGAAATTCTCTAATAAACCTATTTAGAAAGATATCCAATTATAAATTCTATAGCAAAAACTTAACACTTTAATGGGGGTGTCTAGAGATGGATTCTCACCCTGTAAACCCATTTAAATCTCAGCTACACTATTATACCATCAAGCTCTAGGACATTGGGCAAGTTACAAACTTCAAAGCCAGTTTCTAGATCTACACAATGGGAATAGAATTCAAGAAAATAAAGCATGTAAGTAGGGCCTGGTGTTACCCATTATTGTGCCAACAGGGGTTTAGCTAAATGAATTTGGTCTATGACATGCTTTTCAGTCCTAAAGTTAACATAATTAATAAAGTTTCAGTGAATGACCTGTATACATTAAGAATTTCAAGTACATATAAAATACATGTCTATAGATACATCCTAAAGGTCAACTAGTACTAGAATTTTTTTCAACCGTTTAATCTAAAATATAATGAATACATCATGTATGTAAAATTGACTAAGGGCAACTGTTCCTAAAATATTTTGACATTTGCTATGTTCACTCGTTAGCTGAATACCTTTTTGAAAAGAAGAAATGACTTAACTGCCAGAGCCAAGGTGGGAATTTCAGCTTTTCCTGGTTACTTGCCCTCTATACAGTAGGCTCTAAACCATAGCCGTGTACTTTAGAATCACCCCAGAAACTGTTTAGAAGACTGATAGCATCAATGAAATCAGAATTTCAGGGGGTAGGACGCAGAACATCTCTTCGGAAGAATATGCAATCAGTTATGAACCACACTATATGATCATCAGTGGTCTGGTCTCATGTGTTGTTTTTAGTTAATTAAATTCAGTTGTCCTATGATTCCAAGTGTAAACTGGTTTAGTGGCCGCTATGAAATATTAATATAATGAAAACAGGATAGACTACCATAGCATATCTAATTTTGATTTTTCTACTTGAAAAATAGAGTGAGTTCATAGTACACTGTATAGTCCTAAGATCTGCCAGTATTATGAATAAAAGTCAACAAAATTTAACAACTGATAGTCAATTTATTAAAAAGATTGACTTAAGCATCTGCAATGGTGACTTCAACCTCGACTCCTGGCTCAATACTGATGGAAGTGATCTGCTTAACAATCTCAGAAGGACTGTGCAAGTCAATCAGTCGCTTGTGGATCCGCATCTGAAAACGATCCCAAGTCTTAGAACCTTCCCCACAAGGAGTTTTTCTTGTAGTGATTCTCAGAGTCTGCAACAAAAGACAAAGGAAACGAAACATTTTTGGTTTTATGCTCATCTCTAGAACATCTAGAAAACTATTACTCTGAAGTATTCCATTTGAAAATTTCCCAAGACATCATTCCTCTCTACACAGTCCCTATATACTATCAATTTATAACAGTAAGTCCATTTTCACTCAGCCACTCTTGAAGCTTATGACTGTGAAGCACACCACACCAAGATACAGCAGCAAAGAAGCTTCAACTGTTACCTCTATAAGTTACTTAGTATGAACCAATCTCTACCAGCAAGTTTTATTTGGGTTTGTATCATTAGCACCACTATACAAATCTTAGGAGCCAAAATCCCCGTATCCTAAGTGGTAAAAATCTGGATTTATGCAAAGACCATAGGTAACTCCTACTTTCTGCCCCTATGATTTACTTCACCTTGGTGGGCATCCGAACTGGTCCTTTCACTTTGAGATTTTTTTCCTTTGCGCCTCTGATCAAGTCAGCACACACTACAGGGAAATAAAAGCATCTTTCAGTTCATTCAAAACCATCAAAAGTCGCTTAAAAATTTTTAACTGCTGCTGGCTCAGAATAGCGTATAAAACTTTCACCATAATTCAACACAGTAATTATCTCCTCATCGCCAACTATGAAGTAAAAGACACAGTAAAAATTAAATGTAGACCATTTTTACTGTCTTTCCAAACTAAGCAACTTGTCACTTTAATTCGAAGTCAATCTTGTACAGTAACAAGTCAAACTCATCTCTCTTTTGACCCAAAGGTCTCAACCTGAAACAACTGTACTGACCCTTCTCCAAGGATTTTACGTTGCGGCTGGTAAGAGTAATTCTAATTCGGTGAATCGCCACCTCTGGTTCCACGGGTGTCTTTCCGGTATCTTTAAAAGCCTATTATACAGACAACAAAAACACCAACGTTTTATAAAGCCTGTCAATTCTGGAGACAAACATCATCGAAACCTTACCGGGTTCCTCCACCATTTCAGGAATTCCTTCACTGGTGAGTGCCGTTTACTCACCGCCTCCCCCCATCCCGGCATCGGTCCCCAGAAGAGAGCGAGACCCGGGGCCGAGTCCCGCCGCGGCCACAACCGAGCGGCGCGGCCCTCCGCCTCACCATGGCTGCGGCGCGGCTTCCTGACCGACTTGTTCCTCCGCGAGAGCGAACAGCGGTGAGTCAGGAGCAGGAGCGGGCGAAAACGAACGACGATCGAACTACGACCGTGTCTTCCTCAAAGAGAAAGAAGGGCTGGCTGCGTGGCGCTTATATAGCTCCGCTCGGGTCTGCATCCGGGTCCTTTACGTTTTTCTGCGCTGCCCCGGAAGTCGCTTAGCCCCGCGGGCACGGGAGACTCAGGAGGCGGCTGCGCGAGTCGGAGCTGGAGCGCCGCGGAGTTGGCGCGCCGCGGAGTTGGCAGGAATAGCGCGGCTGCGTGCGCCCCCTGTCGCTCTGGGGGAGTCAGAGCCACACGAGGGGGGGGTCCTGGCTGCGTAGTCCCCAAGGTCCTCTGGCTAGCCACCTGGCAAAGATGACAGAAAGACAGCAACTTGGCCTAAAACCTGAAAAACTCATGTGTTAGGTGAGCAGACCCCCGGCCTCCTCAAAATAAAAACGACTTCTGTGGTTTTTACCGTGCATATTTTGCTTCCCATACAAACCGAGACACTTGTTCTCTGAGCAAGTGGGTAACTGAGTTTAACTCACGTCTGTGTTAGGAAAAATGATCCTGATAACCTGGGCATGTTATTATTATTATTATTATTTTAATTAATGGGTAGTTATTTTTCATAGCCTTAAATAATCCTTTTTGTAATATTTCAGCTTCTGGCTTCACAGGCCTGTAGAAACATCTCATCTGTTTCTAGAAAGCGCCTGAACTTGGGATCTCCCCTTCTGGGAAACTGGGGGCAAAAATGCCAGGCTGCTGGGATTATCCTGGAGCGTGTTGCACATCTGGAGGCCCAGCCTGAAGACCCAGGGTATCCACCTAATTCTGAAACATGTTATCTCCTCTCTGTTCTGATAAAGTAATATTCAATAAGACCCTTCAAGATCTCCCTATTACTGTGAGCATAACCAAATATGGAACAAAGTACAATGGGAAAACCGAGTGGTTAACCGACCTACGCAGCCGGGATAGATAGCATAGTGAAAATACATAAACTTAAAGATGAAGGAAGGGGTGGTTAGATAGAATGAAATTGATGAGATGAGTTTTGATACAGGGCAGAAGGAAGAATAAATAACCTTATATTATTTTACATGTGAACCTCTGGTACAAAAGAGTTATTTCCTCAGGCACAAAATGGTGAATGACAGAAATCTGACCCCTCCAGTTAGGGCTCTTTCTTGAACCTTGCTCTTCTGTTCCCTGGAGGTAAATTCTACTTGAAACTTTAATCAAGTAGTATTGACTTATGTACTTGGTGATAATTGGAAATGGCTAATAGCTGGCTTTCTTTGGCTCACAAAGTATACTAGATTTTGCTGCCATTTAATAATTAATTTAAGTGTTAAAATTTGAATGGTGTCCAGTTCAGTTATTTTTAAATGTTATCCGTTGGCTGTAAATGCTATATTAGCAGAATTTGCAGCAAAAAAATTGAAAACCTGCATTCTTATTTTACTAGCTGTAACCAAAATGTGACTTCATAATTTAGGGCTTTAACTTAGTGGTATGGCTAACCACTAAACAAAAAACAGACAAAAGTGCAATTGCCTAAGCTCCCTGAGATGTGATCCACCACCATTGCATTAGTACCGAAGGTGAATGTGCACCTTCAGGGACAACTTACAGCAGCATTCATGTTTTACTAATGCTCAAAGAACAATCAGAAATTCAAAGACGGAGTGCTCGAGAAGTACACTGGTGATTTTTTTGAATAACAAATCTGGTACATCTATTCTTAGGCTTGCCTTCCCCTTCAAGTATTGGAGGAAATGGTGAATAAATTAACTTCCTTGACCATAGAAAAATAATTTCGGTATAGACAAAGGCAAAATATGGCCAGGCACGTATGGGAAAAATTGTTCATGTGACAGGAACTAAGAAAACAGCTGGTTGAATTAATATGAGACAAATGTCATGAAAAACTTTACTATTTTCCAAGTTGACATGATTTAGTTTCCAATATTTTGTTGTATTTTTTTCTTGAAAGTTATCAGCTGCTATAGTTCCCAAATTTCAATATAAAGTGTAATGTTTTAGTATAGATGTAAGATTGGAGAAAAAGTAGAATTTAACAATAAGCACAAAAGAAGAAGAAAATACATCATGCTACCATGCAGAGATAAATCACTTATTTACACTTTCAGGTGTGTATGTATCTCTTTTAAAAAAAGGGCTTATACTCTATATAGAGTTTAGTGAGCTGCTTTATTCACAGACTGTTTTGTTACAATAGATATACTTCTGCAACATCCCTTTTAATGATTGAATTGTGTGGGTGGTTCATTCATAATTTCTTGAATTAGTCCTCTATTTTTAGACATTTAGGGTGTTTTTCCATTTCTCACTCTTACAAACAATACAATCAAATACATGCTTCTAGATCAGGGTTTCTCAGACTCAGCAAAATTGACATTTTGGGCCAAATGATTCTTTGTTGTGGGGGCTGTCCTGTGCATTGTAGAATGTTTAGTGGCATTTCTGGCCTCCACCCACTAGATGCCTGTAGGAATGTCTCCGCTCCAGTTGTGACAGTCAAACAAGTCTCCAGACATTGTCAAATGTTCCTTGTGGGGCAAAATTAACCCCCCCCCCAGCATCCCTTAACTACGCCCCCCCCATGAGAACCACTGTTGTAGATGAATATTTTAGCTCATTCTTAATGCCTTAGATCAATTACTAGATATATTTACCCTTTGATAGCTTAAAGAATAAGCATGTTTTAAATAATTAGGTAAGTTGCCCTCTGGGAAAGTTATACCCAAATAGATACTTCTTCCAGCAGTATAATAAAGATTTTTGTGTGAAAAATAGAATTAAATATCCGTTTCATCTTAAAATTGAAAAATATTTTTAAGATTATTACAAACTATGTTTTAAATATCTCTGTTCATAGCTTTCCTTCACTAATTTTTATGGTTATTTTAAAAGTATCTTGTAAAGACTTACTGCAAGTATTTGTGTCTTTCTGTGGACAGCCATCTACTGGTCTTTTCCTGCAATAACAGTATTATCGTACTACTTCCAAAAGGAAATTAACAGCCATTAAAACTACTTTATTCATGGTACACATATGTATGTTTATGAATAAAATTATAAAGACAAAATGTGAAATGAACATGGATGAGACTGGACACTATTTTATTTCCACATTTTTTTTAAAAGATTTTATTGGGGAAGGGGAACAGCAACAGTGTGTACTTCCAGGATTTTTTCCAGGTCAAGTTGTTGTCCTTTCAATCCTAGTTATGGAGGGTGCAGCTCAGCTCCAGGTGCAGTTGCTGTTGTTAGTTAGTGGGACGCGGGGGAGGGCGCAGCCCGCCATCCCTTGTGGGCGTTGAACCGGCAACCTTGTGGTTGAGAGCCCACTGGCCCATGTAGGAATCAAACTGGCAGCCTTCAGCATTAGGAGCACGGAGCTCCAAATGCCTGAGCCACTGGGCTGGCCCCTATTTCCAGAATTTTTGATCTAAATAAAATTTATGTTAAAACTCTTTAGTCTAAAATTTAAGAATAAAAACCACAAAGAGTTTAAAACACTCTTAAGTAGAGGATCGAATCAGTGATTTGGAAGATAAGGTGGCATAAAACACCCAATCTGAATAGCAAAAAGAAAAAGAATCATCTTTACCATTAATGTTATCTGTTGTCTTTATCGATAGTAGCAAAGCTATACCTGAGAGATGTAAAATCATATTAAATAGCATGATATATAAGGACTTTATATATTTCACTTTAATTGAGGTCAGAAATTTTATTGAGCTATTAATGTGTTATAAGGTCAAATTCTCATTTTTTTAACTCTTTCATTCTGTAGTTCAAAGTTCCATAGATACCCAAGCCAGTTAAGACTATTTGCTTATTAAAATTGTTTCACTAAAGTGAGTGATGGAACAGAACTAAAGACACAGTAAGATCTTTTTACTAGAATGACTCATATGGAACATGCATTTTCTTGGTAATTTTCAATCATGTTTAACTGCGGAGCTCATAGAATTTTCTGTGGGAGTGGGAACTGAATGTCCTATCCAGTAGGCCTCTTAGTACTCTCCCCACTCCCTTCCTTCTCCTGTTCCCTGGCCTGCAGGTCTATAGATTCGAGTTTCTTAAAATACAATCAGAAAAATTACTGGTCTACTTCTGCCACATAGTGCCATTTCTGAGCTTTAGCAGCTAAATAGCAGAGGATTTCCGTAGCCACACTTTTGTTATCCTCACATCATACAGGGAAGCCAGAGGTATATTTATCTATCAGTCACCTTTTCCTGTGACTTTCATGTTATATAGAATTTCCACACAACTTTGAAGAAAATATTTCTCCCATTTGCCTTCTTTTATGAGAAGATTGGAACCTATGGTTTTAACCACACTAATTAATTCTGCTGCGTTGCTTTTGTGTGGTGGACAGCCTCAAATGTCCCCCAGTGGTCCCTACTGCCTGGTGTGCACACCATTGTGGAATGCCCTCCTCATAAGTGTAGGAACCTGTGATTTGCTTCTAAACACTAGATTTTGGAAAAAGTACAAGGATGTCACTTCCCTGAATAGATTAAATAAGATTCTGACTTCTGTCTTGCTTGCACACTCTCTCTCTTATTAGCTTTGAGGAAACAAGCCACCACGTTGGGAGCTGCAATATGGAGGCGCTCACATGTCGAGGAAATGAGGGCAGCTTGTAGCCCACAACCAGCAAGGAACTGAGACTCTTAGTTCAAGGGCCTAAAAAGAATTGAAATTCTACCAATAAACATGTGATTTTGGAAGCAGATCCCTACTTGGTTGAACTTTCAGATGAGATCTCAGCACTGGCCAATACCTTGACTGGAGCCATAATGAGAGCCCCTGAGCAGAGGACCCTCCTAAGCCTAGTCTGGATTTCTGGTCTATAGAAACTGTGAGGTAATAACTGTGTGTTGTTTTAAGATGCTAAATGTGTGGTAATTTGTTATTCAGCAATATATAACTAACACATTGTATTAATATATACACACTGATGAAAATTGTCATTTAGGAGTCCCAAAACGGCAACCTGAGGTATGATTAGACCATACTGAACTTCTCATGTTATTGCAGGGAAGGTAAAATTCCAGGCCTATGGTATAAGAGATACCTTCCTTCAGAGTTTCTTCTTGTTGCCTTTGTGGAAAGCTTACCTGCCAATAGCATGGAGGCTGCCCTTCCTCATAATCCTGAAGCTCAGCATGTTCCTCCAATGTGCTTGTCTCCAGTGGTGCCTCTGCCTGGCTTTGTGTGCTGTGGTGTAACCTCAGAGTAGCTGCATTACCTCCCTTAAAGTTCTTTTATAAAGCTAAATTCATAATTATGGTTTGAATTACTGTTAAGTTATTGGTCATTTGAAAACCACCTAAAGTTTAGTTATTGTCTTTTTTTCTACCTCTTTTATTAAGGCTAATCATTACACAGATATTATGGACTGACCACTGTGTCCAGGCACTGGGAATCCAATGGAAAATAAGACATTTCATTCCTGCCCTATGGAACATGCATTTCAGTGGAAGAGACAGATAACTAGCTGTGAGAAACAGATATATGAGAATTTCAGGTATTGATAGATTCCATGAAGAAAAGAACACAGGATAAGTGGGTGGAACATGACTGTGAGGGCAGAGGCTGTGTGGTCAGGGAAGGCTTCCGAGGAAGTGTGCATCAGTCAAGGCCCCTGGTTACAAGTTACAGAAATGACTGCTGGATCACTTTGGGCAGATTATAATGCAGTAGAAGAATATGTAGCCAGCCTGGGGAAGCAGACTTAGAGAGTATGCTGCAGGAACAATGCCCCAGTTGTGACCAGAGGCTGAGCTCCAATGTTGCAGCAGACTTTTCTGACCCCACCTGTGCTAGACTGTGGCCACCAGACAATGCTGAAGCCACTGTGTCTGCTACCACTGGAAATTGGATCTATGCACTGCTGTGGTCACCATTTGTTCCAAAAGGGATTCTGCATGTTTCCTTGTTTCTTTTCTTTTTTCTTTCCTTTTCTTTCCTTTCCTTTCCTTTCCTTTCCTTTCCTTTCCTTTCCTTTCCTTTCCTTTCCTTTCCTTTCCTTTCCTTTCCTTTCCTTTCCTTTCCTTTCCTTTCCTTTCCTTTCCTTTCCTTTCCTTTCCTTTCCTTTCCTTTCCTTTCCTTTCCTTTCCTTTCCTTTCCTTTCCTTTCCTTTCCTTTCCTTTCCTTTCCTTTCTTTTCCTTTCCTTCCTTTCCTTCCTTTCTTTTTTTTAATTGGGGAAGGGGAACAGGACTTTATTAGGGAACAGTGTGTACTTCCAGGACTTTTTCCAAGTCAAGTTATTGTCCTTTCAATCTTAGTTGTGGAGGGCACAGCTCAGCTCCAGGTCCAGTTGCTATTGTTAGTTGTTATGGAGGTGCTCCTCACATCACAGCAGCCTACCATGTTGGGTGCAGCCCACCATCCCTTGGGGGAGTTGAGGAGTCAAACCAGCAACCTTGTGGTTGAGAGCCCGCGCTCCAACCAGCTCAGCCATCTGGCCACCCGGGAGCTGAGCGGCAGCTCATTGACTTCATTCCAGCTGCGGAGGACGCAGCTCGCTGGCCCATGTGGGAATTGAACCGGCAGCCTCGTTGCCCAGAGCTTGAGCTGTAACCAACTGAGCCATCCATCTGCCCCTCCTTGTTTCTTTATGCCAACATCCGATGGGCAGAGCCTAGCTCATATGACCATGGCCAAGCTTCTGCAAAAGTAGTATCTGGCATTTTCAGCTGTGTAACTGAAGAGAATAAGAAAGGTCAACTCAGGAGGTAACATTTGAGCAGAGGATGGAATCACAGGAAGTAATGGAATCCAGCCATGTAGTAATCTGGGGGAAGAACTTCTTAATCAAAGGGGACAGCAAAGTCTCCGTAGGATAGAAGCAGGCACGCCGTGTTTGAGGAACTAAGAAGCTGCAACACAGTGAGGGAGAGGGTAAACGGAGATGATGTCACGGAGAGGGCAGGAGCCAGGTAATGTAGTACCTTGTAAAGTAGCACTAGGAGCTTGGATTTTATTCCAAGTGCAACAGGAAGCTGCCTGTATTAGGTTCCTAGGGCTACTATAAAAAATTACCACAAACTCGGTTGCTTGAAACAGCAAATTTATTCCATCACAATTCTGGGCCAGAAGTCCCAAATGAAGATGTTGGCAAGGTTGGTTCCTTTTGGAGCCTCTGAGGACGAATCCGTTTCATATCTTTTACCTTCCATGCCTCTCTTCTACCAACCTTTGGGGTTTCTTTTCTGTGGACTCATCACTCCAATCTCTTCTTCCATCTTCACAGCCTGTCTCTGAGTCAAATCTCTCTCTCCTTTCTCTTACAAGGACACTTTCAAAGTCACTGGATTTGGGGACCACACTAAATCCAGGATGATCTTATCCAGAAATTCCTAACTTAATTACATCTGCAAAGACTCTATTTCCAAATAAGTTCGCATTCATAGATACTGAGTGTTATTATTTTGGGAGATATTATTCAATCCTCTGTACTGCCCAAAGGTTTTTGGCAGGGGAGGGACGTGATTTGATTTACATTTTAAGGAGATGAATTATAAGAAGAGGACAGTGAAAACAAGAAGTTAGGAGGCTATTGCAGGTAGGGATGATCTTAGTGGTATGTACAAGAGTGGTAGCCTTGGCGATAAAGGCAATTGGAGATTGGAAATAGAGTTTGGAAGTAGATTCTATGTGACTTGCTGATGAGTTGGTTGTAGGTAGTAAGGAAAAGGGAGGAATCAAGGATGAGCCTGATGAACTAGGCCATTTCCTGAGATGGAGAAACCTGAGGAAGGGACAAGTTAAGGATGGAGATTGAGAGTTTTGTTTTAAATATGTTCAGTCTGAGATGAATATTAGACATCTAAAGCTATGGCTATTAGATCTTAAGGCAGAAGGAAAAGTCAGTAATCCTGATGTTTAAATTCTTTGTTTAAAATTGTGATATCTTGTTGGTCATGGATTATTTTGCTTTAAAAAAAAATGTGGGGCAGCCGTATGACTCAATTGGTTAGAACGCAAGCTCTGAACAACAGGGTTGCCCGTTCGATTCCCACATGGGCCAGTGAGCTGTGCCCTCCACTGGTTAGAGCGTGAGCTCTCAACAGGGTTGCCGGTTCAATTCCCTCCATGGGATGGTGGACTGTGCCCCCTGCAACTAAAGGTTGAAAACGACAACTGGACTTGGAGCTGAGCTGCGCCTTCCACAACTAGGTTGAAGGACAACTTGAAGCTGATGGGCCCTGGAGAAACACACTGTTCCCCAATATTCACCAATTTAAAAAAAAAGTTGCACTTCAATATTATTTTTCTTGATTACCGAGTTTTCTGGCACCCCCTTAAGTGTTACATCTGAGGTGAATACCTCCCAAGGCCTCACCCTGGTCCTGGTCCTGATGGGCACATGTAAGAGAAGCAGCTGTGTGGGGACAGAGCCAGGAATGCAGTTTCCAGGCTCTCGCCCTCACGTGGAAAGGTGCTCACTCGGGTAGTAAATGGCCATCAACTGATCAGATGGCCATCAGCTGTGGCTAGTTGGCTGTCAGCTGTAACCAGTGAGCCATTGTCCACTAATATAACTGCCGTGGCTATGCTAGAAAAAAATGGGGGCTAGCAAGAAGATGGTGGCTGAGCTAGCAAGAGTGGATTACAGTTAGCACGGCGGATTGGAGCTAGCAAGTGAGGTTGGTTGGCAGAGAGAAGTGGACGGCAGGTTGCAGATCGTGTGGCTCCTGCTTCCTGTGTCTCCAACCCAGCTGCCAGCAAGACTATAGTGGTATGACTCCCCTACCTATGGCTCCGTGGGTGTTCGTTTTTGGCCTCACCATGCCCTGCGTTCTTATGTGGGGAGCGGGACCGGAGACCCCGCATGACTCCCCACGTGACAAGCTGTATGATAGCAAAGGGGACCCTGGAAAGGAGTTGTGAGGACATTCTCAAGTCCGAGCTGTACCACTTACTAGGTATGCCACCTCTCAAGAGTCATTTTATCTACATGGGCCTCAGTTTTCTTTTTAAAAAGAGGATGTTGAACTAGATGATCTCCAAATTTGAAAGGCTATTGTGTGGAACCAAAGAGATTCAAGGATATCTCACCACTAACATATTACCAACATGCTAGATGGCTTCTGTCTTCTCTATCCCTCCTTCGTGTTCCCCAACACCAGAGAAGTTAGATTTAGAATCCATGGGGAGAGAAGGCTTTAAATATCAGAAGAGGGTCCCCTCTCCCATTTCAAGTCCTTTGTACTAGGGTGGTCATCCATGTGGTTTGGTGAGGTATATACAGCCTCAATACATGGCCAAAGTATCATTATTAGTGCCAACTTTCACTCAAGAGTGCCCGAATTTGGATTGTAAGTTTTATGATCTCCTTACTCAAGCACAAGTCTAACCCATGGTAGTAGAAAGCTTTCAACTGAATCCACTTAGAGTTTTAAACAGAATTGTTCTGTATTTTAGTAACCTGAAGTTACCAGAAAGTCATAGCCTCTTTTCTAGATTTTTGTTAAGGCATGGGAAAAGATGATTTGACACAATGCAGTTGAAGTCAGTTATTAGAAAAAAAATTAAAACTTTTCCATGTTTATACCCCACTGGATTGGGACTCATCAAGAAATTGATTGCTAAGAAAGAACTTCCACATTCTGAGCTTAGTTTAAAAATATTACCCCATGGTTTCTTGTAGTAATGTTATGATTTAATTATGGAATGAATTTAGAATGTTATCAAATACCTTTTCAATAACTAAGCAAACATTCATGTGATTTTTCTTTTTCTTGTATTAATATGGTGAATAGATTTCTCAATATTGAGGCTTCCTTGCATTCCTAGAATAAATATCTCTTCACAAAGTGTATTGCAAAATGAGATTGTTAGATCTCTCTCTCTCTCTGTCTCTCTCTCTCTCTCTCTCTCTCTCTCTCTCTCTCTCTCTCTCTCTCTCTCTGTATTGATGTTTTGGTGTTAAAGAAACAAATTTAGAAGATTTTCCTTCATGTTTTGGAAAAGTTTATATAGTAATGTGGTTATACATGCCTTAAAGATTTGGTAGAATGCATGTTTTATTGAGGGTTACCTATAAACTTTCTTAATTTTTGCTATGGTAATTGATTTGCCTTCATAGCTCTATTTTGACAATTTGTCAGTTTTGGCAATTTGTAATTTCTAGAACACGATTCTCAGGCTTTTGGTCTTAGGAACTCTTTACTTCCTTAAAAATTATTAGGACCCCAAAGAGCTTTTGTTTATGTGGCCTGTATTTTTTGATATTTGCCATATTGGAGACTAAAAATGAGGAAATTTAAAAACATTTATTAATTTATTTTAAAATAATAACAAACATTAATTGTTAACATATTTTTATAAAACATAACTATATTTTCTACAACAAAAAAGTGTAGTGAGAAGGGTGGCATTGTTTTTATATTTTTGCAAATCTATTTAATGTCTGGCTTAATAGAAGACTGCTCAATTTTCATATCTGCTTCTGCATTCCATTGGTCACAATATGTTGTTTTGTTTGAAGTATGTGTAGAAAATCTGTTGAGCACGGACAGGTAGTTGGAAAAGGGAGGAAGATTTTAATAACCCTTTCAGATATTTGTGGATATTCTTTGATACAGCAAAAATGGATAAATGTAGTTTCCTAAAGATTATTTACAATGGGAATCTGAAATCATATCAGTAAACTCTTTGTACTCTTTACCTTAAAACACATTGGTCTGTCTTGCACTTTGAATGGATCTTTTACACATACCCATGCACGCTTTTGTAACATGCATTACTCATTTGGAAAATATTGGTTCACTGACTTATGCACATCTTCTAAATGTTGATATATTTCATTATATAATATAAAAAAATCACATTTGTTAACATCACTACTCATATAGTCAGAGAGTTGTTAAGTATGGGGAAGATGTCAAGTTTATGGTGGCAGATACAAATTTTCCAAAGTTCTAATTTTTGCTTGAAAACTCGTTCACAATTACTCATCGGCAATTGGCTGTTGATTGCTTTCTTTTTTATTTTTTATTTTTATTAAATTTATTGGGGTGACAATTGTTAGTAAAATTACATAGATTTCAGGTGTACAATTCTGTATTACATCATCTATAAATCCCATTGTGTGTTCATCACCCAGAGTCAGTTCTCCTTCCATCACCATATATTCGATCTCCCTTACCCTCATCTCTCACCCCCCACCCCCCACCCCCCTTACTCTCTGGCAACCACTAAACTATTATCTGTGTCTATGAGTTTCTGTTTCTCATTTGTTTGTCTTGTTCTTTTGTTGTTTTTGGTTTATATACCACATATCAGTGAAATCACATGGTTCTCTGCTTTTTCTGTCTGACTTATTTCGCTCAGCATTACTCTCTCAAGATCCATCCATGTTGTCACAAATGTTCCTATATCATCTTTCCTTACCGCCGAATAGTATTCCATTGTGTATATATACCACAACTTCTTTATCCATTCATCTATCAAAGGACATTTTGGTTGTTTCCATGTCTTGGCCACCGTGAACAAAGCTGCAATGAACATTGGAGCACACGTGTTTTTATCTCTAAATGTTTTCAGATTTTTTGGGTAGATACCCAGGAGAGGGATTGCTGGATCATATGGCAATTCTATTCGTAATTTTTTGAGGAACCTCCACACTGCCTTCCATAACGGCTGCACCAGTCTGCATTCCCACCAACAGGGTTCCTTTTTCTCCACAGCCTCTCCAACATTTGTTACTATTTGTCTTGTTCATGATAGCCATTCTGACTGGGGTGAGGTGATATCTCATTGTGGTTTTGATTTGTATTTCTCTGATGATTAGTGATGTTGAGCATTTTTTCATATGTCTATTTGCCATTTGTATGTCCTCTTTGGAGAAATGTCTCTTCAAGTCCTCTGCCCATTTTTCAATTGGGTTGTTTGTTTTTTTGTTGTTGAGTTGCATGAGTTCCTTGTATATTCTGGATAATAGCCGCTTATCGGAGGCACTGTTTGCAAAAATCTTCTCCCATTCAGTTGGTGGCCTCTTTATTTTGTCAATGGTTTCTTTTGCTGTGCAGAAGCTTTTAAGTTTCATATAGTCCCATTCGTTTATTTAAGCTTTTACTTCCATTGCCTTTGGAGTCAAGTTCATAAAATGCTCTTTGAACCCAAGGTCCATAAGTTTAGTACCTATGTTTTCTTCTATGCAGTTTATTGTGTCAGGTCTTATGCTTAAGTCTTTGATCCATTTTGAATTAACTTTGGTACATGGTGACAAATAGCAGTCCAGTTTCATTCTTTTGCACGTGGCTATCCAATTCTCCCAGCACCATTTATTGAAGAGGCTGTCTTTGCTCCATTGTATGTTTTTAGCTTCTTTGTCAAAAATTATCTGTCCATATTTATGTGGTTTTATTTCTGGGTTCTCAATTCTATTCCATTGGTCTATGTGTCTGTTTTTCTGCCAATACCATGCTGTTTTGATTATTGTAGCCCTGTAGTACAAGCCAAAGTCAGGGAGTGTGATACCTCCATTATTGTTCTTTTTTCTTAAGATTGCTTTGGCTATTCGGGGTCTTTTGTGGTTCCAAACAAATCTGATGATTTTTTGTTCTATTTCTTTAAAATATGCCATTGGGATTTTGATGGGGATTGCATTGAATCTGTATATTGCTTTGGGTAATATGGCCATTTTAACTATGTTGATTCTTCCAATCCATGAGCACGGAATGTCTTTCCATTTCTTTGTGTCTTCTTCAATTTCTTTCAAAAATGTCTTATAGTTTTCAGCATATAGGTCTTTCACATCCTTGGTTAAGTTTATTCCTAAGTATTTTATTCTTTTTTCTGCAAATGCAAAAGGAATTGTTTTTTGTATTTCTTTTTCTGAGATTTCATTATTAGTATATAGGAAGGCAATGAACTTTTGTGCGTTGATTTTGTAGCCGGCAACTTTACTGTATTCGTTGATTGTTTCTAATAGCTTTTTGGTGGAGTCTTTAGGGTTTTCTATATATAGCATCATGTCATCTGCAAAGAGTGATAATTTAACTTCTTCATTCCCAATTTGGATGCCTTTTATTTCTTTCTCTTGCCTGATTGCTCTGGCAAGGACTTCCAACACTATGTTGAAAAGCAGAGGTGATAGGGGACATCCCTGTCGTGTTCCTGAACGTAGAGCAAAGGGCTTCAGTTTTTCTCCATTAATTATGAGGTTAGCAGAGGGCTTGTCATATATGGCCTTTATTATGTTAAGGTATTTTCCTTCTATACCCATTTTATTAAGTGTTTTAATCATAAATGGATGTTGTATCTTGTCAAATGCTTTTTCTGCATCAATTGATATAATCATATGATTTTTGTCCTTTATTTTGTTTATGTGATGTATCACATTGATGGATTTTCGTATGTTGAACCATCCTTGTGCCCCGGGGATGAACCCCACTTGGTCATGATGAATAATCTTTTTAATGAATTGTTGTATTCGATTTGCTAGAATTTTATTTAGGATTTTTGCATCAGTATTCATTAGAGATATTGGTCTGTAGTTTTCTTTTTTTGTGCTGTCCTTACCAGGTTTTGGTATCAGGGTAATGTTGGCCTCATAAAATGAGTTAGGGAGTACTGTCTCTTCTTCAATTTTTTGGAAGAGTTTGTGCAGAATTGGTATTAGATCCTCTCTGAAGGTTTGGTAGAATTCACTAGTGAAGCCATCTGGTCCCAGACTTTTGCTTTTGGGAAGGTTTTGGATGACTGATTCAATTTCGTTACTGGTGATCGGTCTGTTTAGATTTTCCAGTTCTTCATGGTTCAGCCTTGGAAGGCTATATGTTTCTAAGAACTTGTCCATTTCTTCTAGGTTGTTGAATTTGGTGGCATATAGTCCTTCATAGTATTCTTGGATGATCCTTTGTATTTCTGTGGTGTCCGTGATAACTTCCCCTTTTACGTTTCTGATTTTGTTAATCAGTGTCTTCTCTCTTTTTATCTTAGTAAGTCTAGCCAAGGATTTGTCAATTTTGTTAATCTTTTCAAAGAACCAGCTCTTTGTCACATTAATTTTTTCTATTGTCTTTTTGTTCTCTATTTCATTTAGTTCTGCTCTAATTTTTATTATTTCCTTTCTTCTGCTGACCTTGGGTTTTACTTGTTCTTCTTTTTCTAGTTCTTTAAGGTGTAACATGAGGTTATTTATTTGGGAGTTTTCTTGTTTCTTGAGATAGGCCTGTAATGAGATAAATTTCCCTCTTAAAACTGCTTTCGCTGCATCCCAGAAATTTTGGTAGGATGTATTTTCATTGTCATTTGTATCTATGTATCTTTTGATCTCTCCTCTAACTTCTTCTTTGACCCAGTCCTTCTTTAAAAGTATATTGTTTAGTCTCCATGTATTTGTGTTTTTTCCCGCTTTCTTTTTACAGTTGATATCCAATTTCAAAGCCTTGTGATCAGAGAATATGCATGGTATGATTTCAATCTTCTTAAATTTGTTGAGACTGATTTTATGTCCCAATATATGGTCTATCCTTGAGAATGTTCCATGTACACTAGAAAAGAATGTATAGTCTGATGTTTTAGGATGAAGTGCTCTATAAATGTCAATTATGTCCATTTCATCTAATGTGTCATTTAGGGCTACTATTTCGTTATTTATTTTCTGTTTGGATGATCTATCCATAGCTGTCAATGATGTATTTAAGTCCCCTAGTATAATTGTGTTTTGGTCAATTTCTCCCTTTAGTTCTGTTAGTAGTTGCTTGGTGTATTTCGGTGCTCCCTGATTGGGGGCATAAATATTGATGACTGTTATGTCTTCTTGTTGTACAGTCCCCTTCACCATTATGAAATGTCCATCTTTGTCTCTTGTTATCTTTTTCACCTTGACGTCTGTTTCATCTGATATCATTATGGCTACACCTGATTTTCTCTGGGTACCATTTGCTCGGAGTGTCAATTTCCACCCTTTCACTTTGAGTCTATGCTTGTCCTTGTAGCTGAGATGTGTCTCTTGGAGACAGCATATGGTTGGGTTTAGTTTTTTGATCCAATCTGCTACTCTGTGCCTTTTTATTGGTGAGTTCAGTCCATTTACATTTAGGGTGATTATTGATATGTGAGGATTTCCTGTCATTCTATCTTTAGTTTTCTGGTAAGGCTGTGTCTCCATTGTTTCTTTGCCTTTTTGTTGCTGTCTATTATTTCTGTGTGGTGGTATTCTATGATGTTTCCCTCTGTTTCTTCTTTCATTTCAGTATATATTTCAATTCTGGATTTATTTTGAGTGGTTACCCTTAAGTTTATGTAAAAGAAAGTTTGATATTTAGAGTATTCCATTTTCTTCAGCACGCTTACTTTCTCCATTCCATATTCCGGTTCAGGCCTTTACTCTCCCCCTTTTTGAGTTTTGGTTGCCACAAATTGTCCCTGTTGATGGTGGTCGAATAGCCTCCTTTAGTATTTCTTGTAGTGCAGGTCATGTATTAGAAAATTCCCTCAGCTTCTGTATGTCTGGAAAGGTCTTTATTCCTCCTTCATATCTAAAGGATATCTTTGCTGGATATATTATTCTTGGCTCATGATTTCTCTCTTTCAATAGTTTGAATATTTGGTTCCACTCCCTCCTGGCTTGTAGAGTTTCTGCAGAAAAATCTGATGATAAACTAATGGGCTTTCCTTTGTCAGTTACCGTCTTCTTTTCCCTGGCTGCCTTGAGGATTCTTTCTTTGTCGTTGATTTTAGACAGCTTCAATACAATGTGCCTTGGAGAAGGCCTGTTGGGATTGAGGTAACTAGGTGTTCTATTTGCTTCTTGGATTCGAGGGTCCAGTTCTGTCCACAAATTTGGGAAGTTCTCATCGACAATTTGTTTGAATATATTCTCTGTTCCCTTCTCTCTTTCTTCTCCTTCTGGTATGCCCATTATTCTTATATTGCTCTTTCTGATGGAGTCAGAAAGTTCTTGTAGAGTTCTTTCATTTCTTTTAAATCTCAAGTCTCTTTCTTCTTCTATCTGTGTCATTTCCAGGTTTCTATCTTCGATGTCACTGATTCTTTCCTCCATCTGGTCAACTCTACTACCTAAGCTGCTTATTTCATTCTTAATTTCTTCTATTGAGTTCTTAATCTCCAGAAATTCTCTTTGGTTCTTTTTTAAAATTTCAATCTCTTTCGTAAAATGCTCATGCTGTTCTTTGAGTTTCTGAGTTCATTTAACTGCCTATCTGTGTTTTCTTGTATCTCGTTGAGTTTTTTCAGAACTGCAATCTTGAATTCTCTGTCACTTAAGTCACATATTTCTGTATCTTTAAGTGCCTTCTCTGGAGATTTTTCACTTTCTTTCTGAGCTATCTTATTGCCTTGGTTATTCATGGCGATTACTGGTTTACTATTTCTCTTCCTAGACATCTACAGGAGTGACTTCTGCAACAGGTTGATAGGAAAAGGTCTTTCTTTTGTTTTCCAGTACTTGTTGGTAGAATATCTTATTATTTCTCCAACTGCAATTTATTTTTCTTCTCCCACACGGTAGTGCTGTTTTCTCTGCACTATTCCTGCTTCTCACACAATGGGGGGATTCCCTGGGAGACGGGCTTCTCCTCTGTTAGTAGTTCGTCTAGGTCACAGGGCGCAGTGTCCCGGTGGGTATGCGGAGAGCTTTTGATGTTCCAAAGCTCTTCCAGCTCCTGATTCAGAGCCCGTATGTTTCAGCAGTTCTGTTTACTCCTGCAGGGATCCGCCCAGATAGGTGGGGCCAGGGGCGGGGTGAGTTGTGAGAGGTGGCCCAGTGCAATGGCGGCGACCACCACCACAGCCGGTCCTGCTTCCACAGCTCTCTCCCCTTTGCTGGAACTAGTTGGGCTGTGAATTTGTGTTTGTGGGCCACAGTTCTCAAATATAGCAAATTTTCTGTTGTTTTGATCTGACACTGCTACTATTTCGCTTCTAGCACTGGGCAGGTGGGGGCGCGGTGAGCTCTGGGAGGGGAGGGAGGGGGCGGCTAGTCTCAGTGCCTAAGGCTCCGTTCTCTGCTCGGCAGTGCGGGCTTAAACCACCGTTTTCAGCCTTTATCCCTCAGTCTTTTCTCCGAGGTCTCTGCCGTGAGCGTTGGGTTCAGCCGTGTTATATGCTGTCCCCTCAGCCCTGTGGAGCCCTGGCGGAGCCCTAGCAGTCCGAGTTCTTCCCTCACTCGCAGCTGCGGTAGCCTCGGGAAGCAGCGAGCTCGGAGCACTGAGCTAGGTCTGCGTCCTGCGCCCGCGCGGCTCCGTCTCCGCCCACCTCTCCCTTCCCTCCTCCCTCCACTCGCGCGAATCTCCCACCTGTAGGTGATTTCAGTCGGTAGTGGGCCTCTTTGTCTTGCCTGTCTGCTGTGCAGGGAGTCCTTTGTGGAGTTTTTGTTGTTCGATTCGTTGTAAATTCCAGGGGAGCTTTACAGAGGCTCACCTCACGCCGCCATTTTTCCGGAAGTCCCCGATTGTTTTCTTTAAAGTGAGAGGCTCACTTTGTTCATTTTCAAGGAAATGTCTGCCAAATACTCATGTCTCAATAACTACAGTTTCTTTCAGTTGTTTTTCCCAGTAAAAATGGTGTTCCATGAAAAAAGAGTCTAGTTCAGCTTTAATTCAATCACACGAGTGCTTTTCCTCAAAACAACCATCATACCTCAGTACGCAGCAGAAGCAGTTTATGTGGACTTCCCATTTATTTGATCACATAGGATATAAAAAGGACAAGATGAAGATTTACTACAATGTATCAATTTTACTGCTTGCACACTAATTTTAAGTGTGTTTCTATTACTATGAGTGAATTAAGCGTCATTCCATATATTTCAGAGCCATTTGTATTTCCTGTTCTGGGAATTATCTGTTTATATTCTGTACCCATTTTTTTTTTTTTTTTATTAGGCTATTGGTGACTTGGTAGGAGCTCTTTGTTATGCAAACTCTTCAATTTATGACTGAGTTTCAGTTTGTCAATCTTCTAATTATGCTCTTGATGGTTTTTGCTATGCACAAATTTTATTTTTTGTTGTCAAATTAATCTTTTATTCCTTTGGGTTTGGGGTTATACTTGTGTCTCACAACATTTTTTAAAATCCCATGTTTTTGTTATGATGCTTCTGAGGTTTATTTGTTTAGTTTATTTCTTTGACCTTTCTGAGACTTATTTTGGTGTAAGATAGTAGGTGGATTCAAGTTATTTTTCCAGATGATTACCTATCTATTTCATATCAAGAAATCTTAGGATTTCTTGATTTCTCCTATAGAAATCTTGTATGGAAAATAATTTGTCTACAGTTATTTGCTGAATCTGAGTAGTTTAAAGCAGTGTGCCATTTGCTATGTTCTTTTCCATATAAAACATGATTATCTTACCAATGTTGAGGCTTAAAATAGTGATTACAGCAGAGCCTATTGATGTGCATTATTTTTCTTTTTAACAGCTTTATTGGGGGTATAATTAACATACATTGAATGCATATATTTACTAAATTACTGTATTTTAAAATTTCAAAAATACACCTTTCCTGGCTCTGTGCATACTAGAAGAGGCCAAGAGAAAGTGACAATCCAATAACAATGAGCACAAGTAGTGCCTGCACTGTGGTGGCTAGATACCATTTTTCACTAAAATAATCCAGAGCTCATTGCAGGAATGCCTGTCTCTGGATCTGGGCAGGAATTTATAAGATGAGCTTGGAACATCTTATGTTGCAAAGCAAGGAAGATTAATGGATTATGTCAAAATAGGGGCCAATATGAAGGAGCTTTGATTAGTGAATTATGAGACCATTTAAATATCAAAAAAATAATGACTGGAATTGATAGACATTTAACATCTAAAAACCAATCAATTTACAGTGCTGCTTAAAAAGAAAGAGAGAGAATGAGAACAAGAACCAAGGGAGGAATGACTAATAACTCATTGGATGCCAGTATGTAACTAGGGCATTAACTCCTTACTCTGACAAAAGGAAGAATTAAGTATTT
Source organism: Rhinolophus sinicus (assembly GCF_057876585.1). Taxonomy (NCBI): domain Eukaryota; kingdom Metazoa; phylum Chordata; class Mammalia; order Chiroptera; family Rhinolophidae; genus Rhinolophus; species Rhinolophus sinicus. The sequence continues at coordinate 21,361,079 of NC_142507.1, read as the reverse complement.
ACCTTGACTTTCTTGTACATGATGGATTTCTACCATGTAGCTCTATTTTATGTGGAAATATTCTTTTTAACACAAAAATTCCAAATAAATGATAGGAATTATAAAATTATGATAGCATAATTTTGCAATTTCTAATTAAATAACTGAATCAGGCAACATGTAATGGATGGAACCATTACATGACAGAAAGATTGAGGGGAGCCTTACAATGGAGAGATTTACTGAACCCAGGGATCCATAATAGTATCTCTAAAGGTAGGAAAACTAATGTGGCCTTCCTGAGGTGAAGTAAGTATACAGCACCATATATGAAGCATGCGAAAACTGAATTCCACTTACAGACAATATGAGAGAGAATAGAAGAGGAAACCAAAGGAAGCCAAAAGGCAAATCTAGTATGTGAGATTTCTCTGGAAAAAACTGATCTGGTTTCTACAAAATTGGGGCGGAGGGTACTGTAGATTAAAAGAACCTTTATTTGTAGTCTATTCAAACAAAACAGCTATAAAATATTCTTGAAGCAATTAGGAAAATTTGCTTGTTGACAGATTATTAGATATTAGCAAGAAATTATTAATTAAAGGTGATAATGGCATTATGGTTATGTAAGAAAATATCCATATTTTTAGAGATGCTTACTAAAGGATGTAGGAATGGAATGACATGACTTTTGTGTTTGCTTTAAGATAACTTCAGCAAAGAAAATATTGGAAAAAGAAAAAACATAACTAAATGAAGCATATTTGGCACAGCTTTGGTAACTGTTAAGTCTGAAAATTGGTTTTACTGGTCTCTTTACTTTTGCATATGTTTGAAATGTTCATTAAAAAAATTTTTGAGATTATGTATTTTAGAAATTAAAGCAAGTAATGATGAGAGTTTGAACTAAGACAAAGACAGTGGGACAGCTTTGTTCCCAACTACTAACTAGCTAAATGCCTGCTACATATTAGATACTCAGAATTATTTTTAATGAATATGCATTTCTTTTTCGAAACTACAAACCATTTCAGGAAAGATACCCAGTCTTTATACTTTTTGTACCTCTCACACATCCTATTCATTCATTCCTTCAACAAATATTAATTATCTACTATGTGTCAGATACTGTTTGAGTTCATATACTTTAAGGCCATGTTTTCTTTCATGGAGCTAAAATTCATTACATTACACAGTGCATAAAAATTGATTATATTTTTAAAAGGTAAGCAAATAAATAGAATGGTTTCATATGATATTTATTTCTTTACAGAAAATAAAAGTTAAATGGTATAGAATAGAGAATGACTGGGGAGTCAAGTGTGATTGTTGCTCCCATCCTAAATAGAATATTAAAGGTGGAAAACATTTTAACTGAATTTTGTATGATGACAAAGATCCAGCCATTCCTTGAGGTAGGAGAAGCTTGGCACATTATAGGACAGAATGAAAGTTGGTGTGTCTAGGCACTGTAAAGGGTGAGAGTAGAGAGGTCTAAGAGGGAGTCATGACCCACATTATGGGTCTTTTAGGCCATGATAAGGTTTGGATTTCATTATGATGTAATGTAAAAGCAATAGAAAATTTTAAGAAAGTGGTGTGCTGTGATTTAGGTTTTCAAAACCGAAACCAGGCTGCTGCATAGAGAATTCACATTAGAAAATAAGCTATTAGGAAGCTCTTATAAATGTCCAGAGAAGAGATATTAGTGGCTTGAACTAGGTCTTAGCAATACATATAACTCATTGAATTTGGGATGTATTTTTGAAGTGAAAATGACAGGATTTGATTTTTGAAAAATAGTTTTTATTTTTCAATTACAGTTGACATACAATATTATATTAATTTCAGGTGTACAACACAATGATTGGACATTTATATTAGTTATAAAGTGATAACCCTGATAAATCTACACCATACACCATCTGACACCATACATAGTTATTACAATACTACTGACTATATTCCCTACATTCCCCATGACTATTTTGCAACTACCAATTTGTACCTCTTAATCCCCTTCCCCTTCACCCAACCTCTTAACCCCTCCAATCCAGCAACCATCGAAATGTTCTCTGTATCTATGAGCTTTTTTCTGTTTTGTTTGTTGTTTATCCTGTTCTCCAGATTCCACATATAAGTGAAATCATGACATTTGCCTTCCTCTGTCTGATTTACTCCACTCACCATAATACCCTCTAGGTCCATCCAGGTTGTTGCAGATGGCAAGATTTCATTATTTTTTATGGCTGAGTAATAGTCCATTGTATATATGTACCACCTGTTCTTCATCCATTCATCCATTGATCGACACCAACGTTGCCTCTATATCTTGGCTATTGTAAATAATGCTGCAATGAACTGCAGTATGTGTGGATGCACACATCCCCTCAAAGTAGTGTTTTAGGTTTCTTTGGATAAATACCCAGAAGTGGGATTACTGAGTCTTTCTTTTCTCTTGTTATAGCCTTTGTTTTAAAGTCTATTTTGTCTGGTATAAGTATTGCTACTACAGATTTTTTGTTGCTGTTTGTTTCCATTTTCACACGCTATCTTTTTCCATCATTTTACTTGCAGTCTGTGTGTGACTTTTGATCTGAAATGAATCTCTTATAGGCAGCATATGAAAGGGTCATGTTTTCTTACCATTTAGCCACCCTATGTCTTTTGATTGGAACACTTAATCCATTTACATTTAAAGTACTTGTTGGTAGATATGTAGTTATTGCCATTTTATTATTCATATTTTATCTCTTTTTTTCTCTTCTTAAAGATGTCCCTTTAATATTTCTTGTAATACTGGTTTGGTGGTGATGAACTCCTTTAGCTTTTTCTTGTCTGTGAAGCTCTTTATCTGTTCTTCAATTCTAAATAATAGCTTTGCTCAGTAGAGTAATCTTGATTGTAGGTCCTTGCTTTTCATCACTTTGAATATTTCATGCCAATCCCTTCTGGCCTGCAAAGTTTCTATTGAGAAATCAGCTGACAGTCTTATGGGAGCTCCTTTATAGGTAACTAACTGATTTTCTCTTGATGCTTTTAAGATTCTCTTTTTGTCTTTAACCTTTGGCATTTTCATTATGATGTGTCTTGGGTGTGGGCCTCTTTGGGTTCATCTTGTTTGGGACTCTGCACTTCCTGGGCTTGTATGTCTATTTCATTTGCGAGGTTAGGGAAGTTTTCTGTCATTATTTTTCAAATAGGTTTTCAATCCTTGCTCTCTCTCTCTTCTTCTGGTACCCCTATGATGCGAATGTTGTTACGCTTGATGTTGTCCCAGAGGCCCCTTAAACTATCCTCATTTTTTTTGGGGGGGGGATTCTTTTTTTCTTTTTGCTGTTCCTATCGGGTGTTTTCTGCTACCTTATCTTCTAAATCACTGATTCAGTCATCTGTTTCATCTAATCTGTTGATTCTATCTAATGTATTCTTCATTTCAATTATTGTAGTCTTCATTTCTGACTGGTTCTTTTTTATGTTTTCTATCTCCATTTTTTTGTTTCCTATCTCTTTTTTTTAAGATTTTATTGGGGAAGGGGAACAGGACTTTATTGGGGAACAGTGTGTACTTCCAGGACTTTTTTCCAAGTTAAGTTGTTGTCCTTTCAATCTTAGTTGTGGAGGGCACAGCTCAGCTCCAGGTCCAGTTGCCATTGCTAGTTTCAGGGGGCGCAGCCCACCATCCCTTGCGGGAGTCGAAACCGGCAACCTTGTAATTGAGAGGACGCGCTCCAACCAACTGAGCCATCCAGGAGCTCAGCGGCAGCTCAGCTGAAGGTGCCTTGTTCAATTTTAGTTGCAGGGGGCGCTGCCCACCATCCCTTGCGAGAGTCGAGGAATTGAACTGGCAACCTTGTGGTTGAGAGCCTACTGGCCCATGTGGTAATCGAACTGGCAGCCTTCAGAGTTAGGAGCATGGAGCTCTAACCGCCTGAGCCACCGGGCCGGCCCTGTTTCCTATCTCTTTATTGACATTCTCACTGAGATCATTGAGCAGCCTTATAACCAGTGCATCTAGGAGATTGCTTGTCTCCATTTTGTTTAGTTCTTTTTCTGGAGCTTTGTTCTGATCTCTCATTTGGGACATGTTTGTTTGTCTCCCCATTTTGGCTGCCTCCCTGTGTTTGTTTCTATGTATCAGGTAGGGCTGTTATGCCTCCCTGTCTTAGTAGAGTGGACTTATGTAATAGGTGTCCTGTGCCGGTGTTGCAGTCTCCGCAGTCACCTGAGCTGGGTGCTCCAGGTCTGTCCTTTGAGTGGGTTGTGTGTGCCCTCTTGTTGTAATTGAGTCTTGGTTGCTGTTGGTACATCAGTGGAAGGGATTGTCTCTCAGGCTGATTGGTTGTTAAGACTGGCTGTGACTACAGTGGAGGAGCTGTTGTTCAGGTGCTGACCCTACGGAGTAGGATTCATTTTAGCAGAGCTCTGGTGCCTGCCCAGTTTTCCCTTTGTATGTATCATTTGTGCAGGTGCATGGGTGGTGCTCTTGTGTGGCCTGAAGCTGGCCATCAAGTGTGTTGGTTCTGGGGCCTCTGAAGTGGCTCTGTTGCAGGCCAAGGTCAGCCGCTGCCTATGTCCTGCCTGGGGCCACTTGATATAAGTTACAAAGTGATCTGCAGATGGTTGCCACTTATTCTGACTTCAAGGTGCCTGAGAGAGGCTAAGCTGTGAGCCAAGGCCTGCTGCCACCAGTTCCAGGTTTGGAGCTGCCTAGCAAGATATATAACCTAGAGAAATGAAACATATAGCCACACAAAAATATGTATGTGAATGTCGATAGGAAGATTATTCATAATAGCCAAAAATGGAAACAACCCAAGTGTCCATCAACTGATGAACAGATAAATAAAATGTGGTATATCTATACAATAGAATGCTTTTTAGCAATGAAATGGAATTAAGTACTGATACATGTTAACAAAAGAATGAACCTTGAAAACAAGACTAAGTGAAAGAAGTCAGTCACAAGATATCACATAGTATATGATACCATTTACTTGAAATGTCAAGACTAAGCAATTCTATAGAGATAGAAAATAGATTGGTGATTACCTAAGGTCTGGAGTGAGGGGACATAGGGGAGGAAAAGTGGAGTGACTGCTAGTGGGTACAAATATTTTTTTTGGTGATGAAAATATTCTAACATTGATTATGTGATGGTTGCACAATTCTGAATGTATTAAAACCATTTAATTGTATACTTTAGGTGAATTGCATTATATGTGCTTTATGTCAATATAAAGCTATTATTAAAAAACAACAATTAAGACAGAGAATTGACCATTGACTTCATAAAGTGGACAACTGATTTCATAAAATAGAGTAACCTTGATATAAATTGTTTCAAGACATTGTTAGAGTGCTTTGAAGTAGAGACTACTCTTTGAAATACTTTTACTTTAAATGGGAGCATGTGGGTACGTACTTGATAAGCCATTTATTTCATTTTATTTTATGTTTTGAATTCTTAATTTTTGATTGTGATAAAATGTATTATATTAACCATTGTTAAGTGTACATACAGTTCAGTAGTGTTACATATATTCACATTGTGAAAGGATCTCAGAACTTTTCATCTTGCAAATCTGAAACTCTGTACCCATTAAACACAGCTACCCTTTTCCTCCTCCTCAGCCCCTGTTAATCACCATTCTAGTTTGTTTCTATGAATTTGACAACTTTAGATACCTCTTATAAGAGGAATCCTACAGTGTTGTCGTTGTCACGACTGGCGTATTTCACTTAACATAATTTTCTTAAGCTTCATCCATTTTATAGTATATTTCAGGATTTCCTTCCTAATATTCCATTGTGCATGTGTGTGTGTACACACACATATGTATACATTCATATATATATATATATATATATATATATATATATATATATATATACACACACACACACATATATATATATATGGTCAGTCAATTAAGCTCACGAACTCATCCTAGAAAAACACCTCGTTGCTGAATATCACTATAGTCACCTTCAAAGCAATCCCCTTGGGAAGCTATACACTGATGCCAATGCCTAGTGCACCCTTAAAAGCAATTTTGGAACTCTTTCTGGAATGACCATCAGAGCTGTCATCATATTACCCTTGATGTCCTGAATGTCATCAAAATGTCTTCCTTTCAATATTTCCTTTATCTTCGGGTAAAGAAAGAAGTTAATGGCAACCAGATCAGGTGAGTAGGGAGGATGTTCCAATACAGTTATTTGTTTGCTAGCTAAAAACTCCTTCATAGTGCCATTTGAGCTGGTGCATTGTCATGATGCAAGAGCCATGAATTGGTGAAAAGTTCAGGTCATCTAACTTTTTCATGCAGCCTTTTCAGCACTTCCAAATAGTAAACTTGGTTAACTGTCTAGTTGTTGCAAATTCATAAAGAATAATCTCTCTGATATCAAAAAAGGCTAGAGACAACCAAGATGGCGCAGTAAGTAAACGCTGTGTTTACCTTTGCTCACAACCACATCAAAATTACAACTAATCTACAAAGCAACCATTATTGAGAATCACCTAAAATCAAGCTGAGCTAAAGCCTTTCAACTAAGGACTTGTAGAAGAAGCCACCTCCAGACTGGTAGGAAGGTTAGAGACGCAGAATGGGTGGGTCTCACACCCGCGTGTGACCATTAAAGATTGGGAGGGCTATTTCGGCGGTGGAGGTCCCCCCATCCCCTAAAGGAGTGAGAGCTATCAGTCCCACCCCTGCCCATGGTTCCAGTGTCGGGGAAAGAAGTCCCCATAATTTTTGGTGTGAAAAACAATGGAGATTGTGACTGAGGGAGACAGTGCAGCTGTACTCACAGGTGCTCCTCTTAAAGGTACTGTACACAGACTTACCCACCAATGGAATCACTTGCTCTGAGCTCCAGCACTGGGTCAGTAGCTGGAAAGGCAGCAGGGACAAATGGCGGGGAATTGAGTTGTCTGGTTTGGGACAGGTGCTGGAGAAATGGCTTTCTCCTGGATGGGGGAGCTGGCAGAGGCCATTGTTTCTTTGTTGAGCCCTCCCCCTTTCCAGTGTGTGAACACAGATGGCCGCCATTTCTGAGTCTCTGCCATTTGTTTGCCCCACCCTGGCGATTTGAGACCCGGTTCCACCCAACTTTTGGGCTTACCCAGGTTGATTTCAGTGGCTTTCTCATGCAGACTGCTTAATTTGGCTCAAACTGCAGACTTTCCTAGGGTCTTTCAAAGGTTTGCAGAACCCAGACAAACAGCATCTGCCTTGAGTGTGTCCTGTACCTCTGCCTGAGCAGCCCTAAGCCAGCACTAATGGCAGCTGGCCTTGGTTCATGGTTTAGCCTCTCAAGGCACTTCCAGGCACAGCATGGGTGGCAGCCATCTGTGGATTTCTTTCTGGCTCCAGCTAGGTGGCCCCGGGTGGGGCATGAACTATGGCTGAGGGAGACCTACAGCTGATCCCCTCCAAGGTGGTCCTGAGGCTGGCACTACCAGTGGACAGCTTCAAAACAAGCTGGAGCATCACCTAGCTGTCTCCAAGTATGACACACCCAAGGGGCATTTTGGGCAGGCACCAGAGTCCTGCTAAGACAAATCCTGCTCTTTAGGATCAGCCCCTGCACAACAACTCTTCCACTGTAATCAAGGCCAGTCCTCAAAACCAGTGAGCTCAAGGGTCAGTCCCTAACATTGATGTGCAGTTATCAACCAAGGCTCAACTACAAGAGGAGGGTACACATGACCCACACAAGGGACACACCTGGAACGCGTGGCTCAGGTGATGAGAAAGACTGTGCCACTGAACCCCACAGCACACATACTACATAAGGCCATTCTACTTAGCATGGAAGACATAGCAGCCCTCCCTAATATATAGAAACAAACACAGGGAGGCAGCCAAAATAGGGAGACAAAGAAACAGGTCTCAAATGAAAGACCAGAACAAAGCTCCACAAAAAGAACTAAATGAAACAGAGAAAAGCAATCTGTCAGATGCAGAGTACCAAACGCTGGCTATGAGAATGCTCAATGATCTCATAAAAATGGAGATGGAAACCATAAAAACCATAAAAAAGAACCAGTCAGAAATAACGGATACATTAATGGAAACGAAGACTATATTATAGGGATTCAACAGTAGATTAGATGAAACAGGGGATCCAACCAGTAATGTAGAAGATAAGGTAGCAGAGAACACCCAACCAGAACAGCAAAAAGAAAACCGAATCCAAAAATTTGAGGAGCGTTTAAGGGGACTCTGGGACAGTATCAAGCTTATCAACTTTCTCATTATAGGGGTACCAGAAGGAGAAGAGAGAGAGCAAGGAATTGAAAACCTATTTGAAGAAATAATGACAGAAAACTTCCCTAACGTGGTGAAGGAAATGGACATACAAGCCCAGGAAGCACAGAGAGTCCCAAACAATATAAACCCAAAGAGGCCAACACCAAGACACATCATAATGAAAATGCCAAAGGTTAAATACAAAGAGAGAATCTTAAAAGCAGCAAGAAAAAAACAGTTAATTACCTACAAGAGAGCACCCATAAGACTGTCAGCTGATTTCTCAACAGAAACTTTGCAGTCAAGAAGGAATTGGCATGAAATATTCAAAGTGACGAAAAGCAACAACATACAACCAAGATTGCTCTACCCAGCAAGGCTGTCATTTAGAATTGAAGGACAGATAAGGAGCTTCCCAGACAAGAAAAGCTGAAGGAGTTCATCATCGCCAAACCAGTATTACAAGGACTGTTAGAGGGACTTCTTTAAGATGGGAGGGGGTTTAAGGACAGGCGAAAGGGGAAGGGATTAAAGAAGAACAAATTGGGTGTTATACAGTAGTCAGGGGGATGTAGGGTATATAGCATAAGGCATATAGTCAACAATATTGTAATAACTAGGGATGGTGCCAGATAGGTACTAGATTTATCAGGGTGATAGATGGGAATGGGATTGGGGGCAGGGTGAAAAAGGTGAAGGCATTAAGAAATATAAAGTGAAAATACAGTACGGGGAATATAATCAACAATGTTGTAAAGATCATGTAAGGTGCCAGAGGGGCACTGGACTTATGATGGGAATCACGTCATAGACTGGGTAGATGCCTGACCAATGTGCTATACATCTGAAGAGCTGAAGCAGAATAATACTGAATGTCAACTATAACTAAATATGTAGGTACATATAGTCATGGGATGTGGAGTGCAGCATAGGGAAGATAGTAGATGGTATTGTAACAGCTATATGTCAGAAAGTTAGTAGCTTGTGGGGCGGTTATCACTTTATGAGGGGTTTAAATGTCCAGCTATTATGTTGCTTTGTACACCTGAAACTAATAAAATAAAAAAATAAAAATTAAAAAAAAAGGTTAGCAACATCTTTGCAACAAGTTCGCGAACTTAATTGTCAGACCTTGTATAATTTTGTATTCTGCCCCATTCAGTTAACAATGTAGTACAGGTATTTCTATGTTATTAAAATCATCCTATAATTTTGAATCAACTGTTGTATTATAATTTAAGTGTTTTGGACATTTACCTTGTTTCAAAATTTCTCCAGAATAAATGGCTCTTAGTTAACATTCTGTTAATTAAAATGCTTATTTTGTTGTATTTCCTAAGATGGATTTCCAGAAGCATACTTACTGAGTCAGTGAATATAAATATTTTTGAGTTTTTTTATATACATTGCCAAACTGAAATTGCTTTCCAAAAAGTTGTAGTAATCTACATTGTCACCACTAATGTATGGAAGATCCTGTTTTACCACAGCTTCCCTAGCATTAAGAATCTTGTGCATGTGTATATTTGTAAGACACCCAATTTTTAATTTGCAGTATTTCAAGTACTTGTAAGATAACATTTCCCTATTTTTCATATTGTTTTCTATTTGCATTTTCTTTATCATGAATTGCCTTTTCAAGATTTTTGTTCATTTCTCTATTAGATCATGATGAGTTTTCATTTTTATTTGTCTTTGTTCTTTATAGAAAAAAATTAACCTGTTATCAGTCACATTTTGAACACATTTTTCTCAGCTCATTGTATTTTATTTGTGTTTTAAGATCCAGAAGTTATACTTTTTATATAATGAAATCTGGCACTCTCCCTTATAGTTATTTCACTGCTTTTATAAAAGCTTAGAAATTCCTTCCTCCTTCTAATTTGTATTAACTATTCAAATAAATTTTATTCCAGTTTTACAGATGCTCTCTAATTCATCTGGAAATGATTTTGGTATGAAGTATGCAAGGTATTTATTTTAAAAAGGATATAGTTTTAAGTAGAACTGTTGGTGGTAAGCTAAAAGGTCTTTGAAAACAGGAAGCATGACATATTCAGTCTTTGGTTTCCCTGACTTTCCCAGACAGAGGAATCACTGACCACAGCTTCTGTATCTTCAGGCTACAGGAGCCTAAGCAACAATCAGGAAACATGGGTTACCCCTCCTTCCCTCTGCTGGGCAGCGACACTAATTGCCTGTCCCTTTGCTAGTGTCATAACTTCTCTCCAGCAGCGCCCCCTAGTTCCTATTTTAATTGTTCTGATTTCAGTTGTTTATAAAACCCTTCACCCTCCCCACTGGTAATTTTTCCTAGAAGGCACCCCAGAAGACCTCAGTACCTACAGTTGTCTTGGCTACTTTGCCCTGACTTCTCTTCAGGATACATTTCTTTCCCATTTGAACAGCTCCTCCTCAGTGAAGCAGAAGCCATTATTTTCTGGCTTCATCTTTTTGATTGGGAGAGATGGAGGAATTGTGGGTCAGGGCCAACTATTAACCCCACTTCTTAGTGATCATTTCCATGAAGTCTTTGAAGCTTGGTATAAATAAAATCCCAGTCAGGCACTCCCTCTTACCTCACTGATGCCTGAAGCTGTGAGTTCCTACTATAGGTCTGACTGTGGGACCTTTATTAAATAGAGAAAAAAACCTAACTCTTTAAAATTCAACTTTTATTGCCTAAACAGGAATCTGTAAAATAGGGAGGGTGGGGAGAATACAAATGAATGAAATCTAAAAGTAGTCCTCAAATATAATTAAAGCCAATGCTGGATAGCAGACCTGCTAGAAAACAGAAAAACAAACTGTCAAATGTCTTTCCATTATTTTATCTCCTAATACCCCAGTGGAGATACTGATGAGTACCAGAATGGCCAAAACATGGACAGCAAGAAAGCCAGAAGAGAGGATCCTGAATTCAGTTGACTCTGTCACAGAAACAGAATTGTCCTAGTGATGGGTTGGTTATTCTAGCTCATTACAATAGCAGGAAATTCTGAAATAATTATGGAAAGATAATTCAGTAGACAATGATTGTTATATGATCTACCCATAGAAGACTAGCATGACCCTCATGACGACATTCATTTGAGAAATAGAGGAGAAAACATTGTTTTTCTGTCTTTTTTTTGGGGGGGGGGGTTATATTGGGGAACAGTGTGTTTTCCAGGATGTCAAGTCAATTTTTTCTTCCAATCTAGTTGCAGGGGTCGTAGCTCAGCTACAAGTCAAGTCATTGTTTTCAATCTAGTTGTGGAGGGCACAGCTCACTGGCCCATGTGGGAATCGAACCAGCAACCTTGTTGTTAAGAGCTTGCGCCCTAACCAACTGAGCCATCCGGCTGCCCCATGTCTTTTTTTTTTTTTTTTTTAACAGTTTATTTTTCAGATTGTGGCAGAATCAAAATTTCTTAAGGATTAAAGATTACTCAATGTTTGACAAATATTTGGTCAGACTCACTGTACAATGTGTTCTAATATGATTCACCATTCCTTTAAAGGGAGAAATCTACTTCCAGTTCTGAAGTCAGGAAAATTCTGTAACTTGACTCCTTTGTAAGGGGACTTGCTTCTGGTATTGGCTGCCATTATTCTGTCAAATTTTTTTCTCCTTTCTCTTTAAATATTTTCTGTCTGCCCTCTATTATTCTGTAGACCTTTAGTTTTCCCTCTTTGTAATTTGATGCCCTATTCAGCAGTGTTCAGGAAGGTGTCTTGCTTTAGTTTAGTACGTCTCAGCTGCTTTTTCTTTCCTTAGCTAAATGGGTGGCTTGTTTCTTCTTTTAGGTTTTTTTTTTTCCCTTTTGAGAGAGCCTGTATTATTTTATTGCTCTATTATAAAGAAAAGTATAGATTTCACATAATGCATTGATTTACATGTATCAAACTAATAAAAAAGAATATTTAGTTTAATCACTTGATATTGTTTCCTAAAATTTACTGCTAGAAAAGCACATTAAAATATATCACTATCACCCATCTTCTCCTGAGACATGACCACACACTCATTTTCATCTTTTTTATAAATGTAGTTTTAATTTTCATCAGTATGAACAGCAGTTAAAGAGTCAAATAGTTGCACTAGAATTATTGCCCTACAAAAGCCTCTAGGATGCCACACCAACTCTTGGACTCTTGCAACCACTTTCAACTCCCTTTTGCTGTTGTTTTTGACATCTAAGTCTGTACCTCTAAATAACACATTTCTTGATATGTATTTATTTATTTATTTATTTAGTCAGTTACTTAGTTAGCTAGTTTTAGGCATTATTTATTGACTGCTGTCTTTGGAAGATTAGGATCTAGTTTTATTCCACTCCTATCCCTAGTACCTGTAGTCATAATTCCTCTCCATTCATCCTTCCAACATTGTTATAGCTTTGGTTAGACCAATATATAATGTTGCCCTATTGTAGCTATATAAGTCTAATTTGAACTGAATCATTTGTTATGCAATATTTGCTTTTCTGGTATTGACCAACTTTTTTGTGTTTCCTAAAGTTAATAAACTTTTTGTTTCATTTGCTTTGTTTTCTCTGTATTCATCATGAAGTTAACCCAAACTCTCCTCAAATTGTGGAAATAGTCTTTCAACCCATTAAAACACAGGTATTCATTAGTTCTTCTTTGAGTCTTCAGACCTTTTCTAATCTGCACTAATGCACAATTGACAGCTTGTGATCTTCACTCACCATGATTCTTGGAGATTCTCTCTCTCTGTTGAATTGTGCCTATATCCTGGATCCCATGTTTTCTTCTTTTTAGTTTATACTCTTGCTTTGGTGGAATACTCCCTCACGTAGTTTCCTGAGAAAGGATGCATAGTAAATTTTTGAAACTTTGCATGTCTGTAAAAGTCTTTAGTCAGCCTATACATTCAGTTGATAGTTTGGCTGGGTATTGAATTCTAAGTTGGAAATTATTTTCTGTCAGAATTTTGGAGGCAGTAGCCTCTGTTGTCTTTTAGGATCCTGATTTTTTTGTTTTTCTTTTTTAATTTCTGGAGGGTTTTAATACTTTCTCATTGCCGCTACTGTTCCAAAATTTTAAGGTAATATAACTTCTTGTAGTTTTTTTTTCCTTTCTTTTTCTTTGTTTTCATTTGTTACCTGGGCAGAAAACACTACATCTTTGCAATCTGGAAACTTTTGTTTCCTTAATTGTTGATAATTTTCTCCGTTTTTCCATATTTTCTCTTTCTGGAACTTCTATTATTTGGATATTAGACTTCCCAGACTGATCCTCCAGTTGTGTTGACTTGCTTTTATTCAATCTCTTTTATTTGTCCTCTACTTTCTGAGAGATTTACTTTATGTATGGATTTTTCTAATAAATTTTTCATGTATATTATTGTAATTTTAAATTTCAAGAGCTATTTACTATTTTCTAGGTTTTTAAAAACAGAATGCTTGTTGTTGTTTGTTGTTGTTGTTGTTTGTTTATTTTCATGTATCCAATAGCTCCTTTCATAAGTCTCTGTGGAGAGTCAAGATTTTTTTATCTTCCTCTTTCATATTAAAGCATTTATTCTTTTGTTTTTTAAGGAATAAACGAGGGTATCTGCTCCTATTCAATAGTAGGGCATTAAAAAGCTGATTGGTAACTCTGTATATGTAGATGGACCTTTAAGAATGAAAGCCTCACTGTAGGTTATTCTGGTTGTTTTACTGGGGAGTCTCCATTGTCAGTGTCTCGAGCTCTATTTTCTTTGACTATTTATTTTTCCCTGCTTAGAGGTTATTAACTCATTTGCCAGATTCTGTGAACTTAAACAGACAATGCAAGAGTTTGGGGCATTCTATGGTACAACTTACGTTGTATCTCAGATTCTCCTACTGCTGACTCAGGATTGATCTTTCTAGGGTATCCCAAACTTTCTAGCTTCCAAAATTCTGTTCCTATAATTTTCTCCCTCATTCTCTTTGTCCTTTTGAATTAACACTTTAAAAAAAAAGTTCATCTACTGTCACATATGGGGATTTTAGAAGGGAAAAGAGATAAATGAGTATATTTTGCCCTTCATCATTCACTGGAAGTTCCACATTTTCCAAGAGTGTCAGGCAATTTTAAATTTTGGAAATGTATTTAATAATGAAATCAATATCCACAAAATCTTAAATTTAGTATTGCATGACTTTTTCAACTAGAATATCAAATATTGAATCTATGTTTGTGCTTTGCTTTTTCTCATTGTACCTGGCATGGTGCTGAGGATATATTAGATGACGAAATACCGTGTTTCCCCGAAAATAAGACCTAGTTAGACCATCAGCTCTAATGCATCTTTTGGAGCAAAAATTAATATAAGACCTGGTATTATATTATATCATATTTATTATATTATATCATATTATATTATAAAGACCAGGTCTTATAGTAAAATAAGACTGGGTTTTAATATTAATTTTTGCTCCAAAAAACACATTAGAGCTGATGGTCTGGCTAGGTCTTATTTTTGGGGAAACACAGTATATGCTTGTTGAATATGTGAATATGTTGCCATGCAGCAGCCTACCCATCTGTCCCCTCGTACCTACCCCTAAAGAAAGGAGAGTCTGTGAGACTAATCCTTTCAGGGAATTTGCTTCACCTTGTGCTTACACCTTATGTCTCCCTGTTTGGCCCCAGAGGATGGCTGGTTAGCCAATGACGAGTAAGATTCCTCACGGGGTGGGGGTGGGGGGTGTAACTCAAGCCAGGCACAGTCGAGTGGGGACCAACAGGAGAACCTACAGGGTTGATAGAGGTGGGCATAGACCCCACCTTCCCCAGGTTAAGGAGAGCTTCTGCCCTTGTGGCTGCATTCCTCCCCACAACCTGCTTGGGAAGAGATTCAATAGTGTAATAACATCAGTTCTCCATCTATCCATTTCAGTTAGTTTCAGCATAAAGGTTTTGTCTCTTGGGGAGGTACATCCTGAAACTGACCATTCAGCTGCTTGCAGGCAAGGGTAATTAGTTCGAATCAGTTTCCTAGTGTAATGTGTGAAATTCACAGACCTTGGAGAAAACAATGTTGCTTTCTTATGTATGCATCAATAAAAGCCACAGGACGGCCCCATTCAGGGCTCTCAGTCCTTTGAGGCTGTGAGACCCTTGGTCCCTGTTTCATAACTTTCTTGATTTCTGTTTCTTACTTTCTTAACCCTTCACCGCCCCTTCTCATTTGCTCACTGTGTTTGTTGCGCTGGATGCGACATGAATACATGGATAAGAATTGTTTTATGATCAGACTTATCTGAAGGAAATGAATAAGTACATACTATGATTTTTTTTTTCTTTTCTTTCTATTTTTTTTTTTTTAGCATTGGGCACCACATTATATTTCTCATATACCTTTTCTGTTTCCCTTTAAAAATTATCCTCAACTATACTATTCTAGTATTTGTACTAAGTAATGCCTTCAGTAATAATTTTCTTGGTAGATTTTTATGAATTACATAAATTGTTTAAACATTTGAAATAATGAGCTAAGAGTAGGGTAGTCTATTCCCTGCCATCACTACTATCTCTGGTGGTGGAATGGAATGGTTAAGGTCATAGGTTTTGGCCCTATTACTTAGCTATGTGACCCTGGGTAACTTCTTAATCTCCCTGTCTCCTCACATTTTAAAAGCAGATACTAATAATGGTAAATATGTTAGGGTAGTCATGAGGATTTAATTTGATATCTATGTAAAATACTTTACAGTTCCTGGTACAGAATACTCAATAAATTTTAGCTATGATGATGATGATTTTTCGGAGCAGTGAAGATAGTAATTAATATATTGGAATTATTTTAAGTCTTTAAGTTAAGAAGAATGGCCATGTTTATGGTGTCTTTTTCATTTGTTTGTGGCTCTTACATACTTTTTAAGAGTATTTTAAAGTTTCCCCATAAAGATTTTGTACATTTTTTATTAAGCTTATTCCTAGATATTTTCTTTTTATTTTCATTGTTTTATTTTGAAATTTCAAACTTGCTGAAAAGTTGCAGGAATGATAGGATTTCCCAACTTCTTTTCATTCAACAGAGATAACCCAATTGTAAAATTTGACCAATTGTTAAATTTGTTAAATTGTTAAATTTAGCTTATCATTCTCTCTACATATATTTACAATTATTATTTTATTCTGAACCAACTGAAAGTAAGTTACCAACATGAATATCTCATTATCCTTTTAGTATTTCCTAAAAACAAAGACACACTCCAACATAACTGCCCCATAACTATTGAAATAAAAAAATTAATATAGTACTATTATCTAATCCAGAGACCCCATTCAAATTTTGCCAGTTGTTCTAATGAGATTCATTATAGGACCATAATCCAATCCAGGATTATGTGTTGCATTGGGTTGTCATGTTCTTCTATATGGAGCAGTTCTTCAGTCTTTCCTTGTCTTTCATGACCTTGATAGCTTTGAAGTATACAGGTCAGTTTGGGTTTGTATGGTGTTTACTCATGATTTGAGTCAAGCTCATATATCTTGCACAGAAATACCACAGAAGTGGTGTTGTGTTCTTCTTAGTATATCATATGAGGAGGTACACAATGTCGATTTGTCCCATTACTGGTGATATTAACTTGATTAAATTGGCTTATATCTAGCTACATCACTTGTAAGATAATGTCAGCAGGCTTCTTCACTATAAGGATTAATTGTTTTGTACTTAATAGCAATTAATGTTGGTTGGTATTCTATTGTAAGGTGGAGCTTTCCTTTCTCTTTTATTTATTTATTTAGTTAATTATATCAGAATAGATTTCTATTTTATACCTATGACGATTTGTTCCTATTTTATTTGCTGTTATTATTTTTTTATTAGTTTCATGAAACGACCAAAATGCTTTTATTATTTTAATGCTCAAATAGTCTTGGTTTGGCCAGTGGGAGACCCATCAAGTTAGTTCCCATGTTCTTTTGACAGGTCCCTCTCATTCCTGGAATACTTCCTAATTTGGGGCATAAGATACTCATTTTGTGTTTTCCCTGCTCTAGAATCAGCCATTTTCCCAAAAGTCCTGTTGTGGATAATTAAGAATTCAGGTTAAAAATTCAGAATTCAGAAACTAAAATCTGATGTTAAGTCTGCTTCAGAATGTCATTATTTTAAACCTTCTCAAAGGACAGAGCTAGAAACATGGATGTGCACATATATTCACACACATTTATGTCTATTTCTATATATCACTCTATCAGTCTATTGCTATTAAAAACTATGACTTCATACTGCTACCTCCTATTTTAATCCAGCACTGTAGGCTTTATTCTAGATGTCTTCCTTTTTGTACTTCTATCCCCCTTCTCCAACATTTGTGAAATTTGGCTCTCATTATTTAATTGTTCAACTAATATCCCTGCCACACTGGCCAAGTATACCATCTTTCGGCTCTGGTATCACCAACTATGAAGGGTGTGGCTATGACAGAGAGAGACTATATTATTGATATATTTGATGACAGATATGTTTGATCTTCACTCTGACATTTTATTTTGTTTTTATAGTTTATATTGCTGTCTTTCATTCTGTATTTAGTTCTTTTGCCCTTTTGTTTTATTTTGGTAGTTGGATTTTGAGGAAGGGTATTCTGTATTTTTGCTCTATTATTTACCTGTATACAATTTCCTTAATCCCAGACAATGTCTTTTAGTTTACTTCTATGAACAATGATAACACTAACAGCTTGTATCCTTTCGCCTCTCCCCTCCTCTGCCCCATTTTAAGTCAATAGTATTATCCTTAATATTTATCTTTGCACTGCTAAATTTGCTTTTACCTCTAACTTTGTCAACTTTAAATAATTTCCTCTGACTCTTACAGATGAAGCAAGCTACATGCTTATTCTACCTCCTGTCAAGGTAGTCTGCCTACAACTCAAAGACTTCCTTTATCAGTGACCCAAAAGGCCATATTTGTTTCCTATAAATGTGGGTTTCTCCATGCAGCCATACTTCTCCCTCCAAGCAAACCAAGCTCAGGAGGCTTCTGTGCCTGTCTTGTATTCCGGGATCCCACCCCCTGGTGACCCTCTCATGTTCAGGAGGGTATTTTGCTATCATGAGTTCTGCCATGGCTACATCCTCATCAGCACTTTCTGTTCCTTCTTTCTCTACCAACTCTTATAAGCTCAGCTCAGTTTGATCTCAGCTCCATTCTCAGGAGTTTCTTCCTCGATGTTTGCACTTCACAGTGGGCACCTGTGCTTTACAAACAAGAAATGTGGGGGTCGGGGGGGAGGGAGCACGGAAAATTTAATCTTTTTCAAAGAAAGTTTTTACTTATTTGGTATGGGAGCCAGTAAACTGTTAATAGTTTAAATTTAGGTGGCGGGTATGGTGATGCTATTTGAATTTTAGAAAATTTTGGCATTTTACAATTCAGTTCTGTTTTGGAGAAGTTGGTTTTATCAGTAACAAACTTGAATAAATGCAATACTATGGAACTGTTAAGTAAGCCCTCTAGCTGTGAAAGCAAAGCATATAACCCTATAAAGGAATAAGACTAGTTACTGACTACTAAGATGACTACTAGATTTGTAGCTCTGCTATTTGTCTTAGACAAAGCATTTGAGACTAAAGGAGTATTCAGTAACTTTATTTTCTTAAAATCCATCCTACAAATGTTTATTTTTTTTTTCTACATCTTCACTTCTTTAAAAATAAATAGAAACAAAGACAAAAGCTTATCTTGATATAGGTTTAGAGTCAGCCAAATTCAGCTTTCAAAGAATTAAGGTCAAGCAGGAGATTTTCCGCACTTGGCCTCTGGGAAGCACTGGCCCTCCAGCAGCCCTGGATGATCTTCTCAAGTCTTGCCCCAGGGATGGAGTCAGTGAAGACAGCTGCTGAGAGAGACGGACGAAGATGATAGGCCACTACCGCGTAGAGCACGTACTGACGCTCCCCCGAGTAAGGCACCTCCTTGGTAGTCATTTGCCAGAGAGTGATGGCAAAAGAATAGATGTCAGCTTTGGGCGTTACGTTCTCTCCTTTCAGGAGCTCTGGGGCTCGGTGGGTGTATGTGCCACCTAAGTGGTGAGGAAGAGTCTGGAAGCACAGATCTTCCAGCTTCTCAGAGCAACCAAAGTCACCAATTTTGCAGACATCCTGCTCACTGATCAAAATGTTAGCTGGCTTCAGGTCCAAGTGCACAATGCTTTGTGAGTGAAGGAAAAGGAGTCCATTCACAACATCCAGGGCATACTTCAGACACTTTGCCAAATTTAATTGCTCTCCGGCACAGCAGTGAGGCTCCACCTTCTCCTCCTCAGGGCAGCTGGTAGCCCCGTATATGACTTGGTGTAAAGTGACATTACCACCAAACTCCATGATTATGGTGCCTAAACTATTAAAGCCTGCAGGCGTTCGCGTGCTGGCAGCCACAACCCCCACGATGTTGTCATGGCGAAGCCTAGCAATGTTGAGCTCAGCCCAGAAACTGCGCTGGGATGCCAGTCGGTTCTTGGTGCACCTGCTCACTTGCTTTATGGCCACCAGTACACCGTGGTAAGTTGCCTTGTACACCGAGCCGAAGCCCCCAGCTCCCAACCGCTGCAGGAAGCACACCTGTTCCCAGTCAATGGAGCACCAGGCCAGTCGGCGTGGCAGCCGTGGGGCCCTGGGAGGAGTGGCCCCTGAAAAGAGCTTCCCTGCCTTACCTGGGAGCTTGGAGGGGCTACTGCAGGGCCTCGAGTCCACCGAGGGAGAAAACTCCCCCGGGAGGTAACGGCGCCGTGGGAGAGGTGAGGGCATCGCCCCTTCAAAGTGGACGCAGAGCGGCTCAGGTAAGTGAAAAGAAAAAACACTCGTGAGTTTGGGAGCATGACTGACTGCCTACTCCTTTGCTCCACCCCAGCGTTTTTCTCCTCTTCCTTCCTTTCCCCCAAATGAGCCGCATCTGTGCTGTTACTCAGCAAGGGTTTCTATCAGATGGGAGAAAACAATCTGAACGAAGCACAACAGTATCTTTCAGATGAAAGTATTTCCCTTCAACACTTACAGTGAATTCTTATAACACCAAGCTCTCAGATAAACAGCACTGAGCTGCCCCAGGACTCACCCCTTTTACACTATTTTTTTATTATAATAAAACGGGCTTTTTTTTTCACATCTCATCCTCTGAACATTATCAGTTATCAGCCTAAAGAGACCACAACAGTGCAATGAAATTATTTCACACTTTGCAGACTGTAATGATTGTCAGTTATTCTCCAGCTGCATTAAATCACTTCCAGCAGTTATTGGCAGAAAGAGTTGAAATATGAACGGCTGACATTTGTTAAACCAATTACAGGGATAATTAGGTGCAATCTTCATATATGGATAAAAAATTGTAACCTTAAAGTAATCCATCCAAATAGAATCACTGATACAGGTCAAAACATAGGCATACACCTCCTAAGTTCAGCGAGGGAAAGGAAAAGTCTCTTACACTGTATTCAGCATATACAGCAAATTAGCAAGACTTAGCAACATATTGACTTCCTAACAATCCTTCCGTTCCACGGCAGTTTAGCCCACCCAGTAAGCTTGCTTGCAAGAGAGATTCTAGACTCCACAGCAAATGAGTTGCAGAAGTTTTGAAGTAGAGTTGGGTGAAGAAAAAAGAACAAAAATGATTCAGAGCCACGATCAGAGCTTCAAATAATAATAAATATGAGAGAATCCTAGGAGAGGGAAAATCTGAAGAAATAAAAATGGCACAGAATCACTAGTGCCTGTATATAATGTGGAAAACCAGATGTTGAAATTAAATTCATGGTCTTGCTGTCCAACCATAAGTTTTTCCTTTCTAATTTTTATAATAAAAAAGCTAATTTTCATTCTGTATCTTTGGAAAAAAGACCAACAATATTACCCTGTTCATTAAAAAGCACAGGAAAATGTTAGGATCTACATTTTTAAAAATCAAATGGTAAAGTTTTATTAAGAATTTTTGTACTTAGAGCACATAGGTAATGTGTAACCACCTTTTTATGATGATAGGTCTATGCTTCTGAGGTATGTTGGTTCTGAAAAGGTATGTTTATAAACACAAGTCCTTTTGAAGTCTCTTGAACTCTAAAATAGGATTTCTACTCTATACTATCCATTTGCCTTAGTATGTGATATGGTGTTTAATAGTTAACCTAGTTAAGCCTCCATCTTTTCACTTACAAAATTAGCATAATCATTATTAAACTTTTTATCTTGGAATAAAAGTTGGGGTGACCTGCCCAGATTAATAACAGTAAAAATCTAAAAAATGTAAACTATGTGATATTTTAGTAGAAATGCAGTTATATGAAGGTGTATCAGACCCAAAATATAAAAGGCTGACAGTGAATAGAGTAAAATAAAAAAGCAATAAAATTATATTCTGTAATAAGTCGATATTGCAAAATTTATTCAATAGTCATCACATAGTTGGGATTATACTTTAGGGCTCTGAAACTGTTCTATGGTATTAGGAATGCTATGAATATTAGTCGAATAAGAGCAATAGAGTGCCTTAACCTCCTTGGTATTACACACAATGCAAAATAATGCGACTTGTTATCACATAATCTATTTTTAAGATAATAGCATAAACAATTCATTTTTCAAAGTTTGATGTTATTATTTAAATAAAATATAAGTATTAATGAAAATGTGGTACTCTGTACATTCACAAACCCCAAGTTCATTTAACTTGTCATCTGCCAATCTGCACAAGAGTACTTAATTGAATATCCTTTTTAAAATATCTTCTGGGGCCAGATGGCCTGGGTTTATTACTGTCCCTCCGTTTCCTAATCTGCTGAATGAGGAAAATATGCCTACCTCAGGATTGTTGTCAGGATTAACAGAGTTCCAACTACTTAGGTAAGGGCTAAATAAGTGATACCTAAATGTTAATTGTTATTTATGAAACTCATTAAAAATATATACGGGTTTATACCAATAAGAAACAGATTTGTTAGACAGTATTGGTTTAAATTGTACCCTACCAGGGCTGAAGCAAGGCACGTTATTATAAACTAAACCAATTTGAAGTTTAATTTGAGTATTTTTTCCTGCACTTAAATTTTATTTGAGATTAAAGATAAAAGAGTATGTTGCCTTATTGTTATATATTTAAAATGTGGAGGGTTCACATTAATCTGATCAAATGCAATAACGTCGTCGTTCTCAAACAAAGACAAAGAATGAAAGTTGCTGATAACAGTTGCCAATGAAACAAAGGAGAGAAATTAAAGAGACTGTGTGCATGCACCTACTGAAGAGCAAAGGGCTCTCTGGATCTTAGAAAAGGTTTTACATTTTCTGCTCTTTCATTGGCAGCATGACTGTTATGGGATACCTCAGTATCAGGGAAAGAACAGCATATTTATCACAAGACGTGACAACAGATACCAGAATTAATAGCTCATTGAATTCTATTTCAATCAAAGAGAATTCAGAAGCACTGGGTGTAGGAAGGAATCTATTGGTGCACGCGGAAGGCTTGCCCACTGCGTAAAGGGCGTGAGTGCTACTGGCCAGCGTGGGCGCGGGGGATCCAGGGCAGCGCCGGCTGCAGGAGCGCCTCCCTCGCCAGCCCGGCGCTCGGGAGGAGTTTCCCTGCCCGGATCCCCAAGCCACAGGAGTTGAGCGGCTGCAGTTCACGCAGCTGGACGAACGCCATCGCAACCTCCCCTGCACGAGGACGCACGCAGGGCTCCCGAGGCCTCTCTGGCCCTGGAGTCTGTACGCACCTCATCAGGAACCGCAGCGCGGTGGAGTTGGCTGTGAGTGAGCTGCTTTGGGGGGTTGCCGAGGAGCACGTGGTCACCCCCAAGACGACGTGGTGCCTAAGGTCAAATGTACTCCAAGCTGCTTTGTTTTCTTGCCCTTCTACATACACAGAATTTTATTTTCACTTCAAGTCAGACTCATTACATAAGCTCTTGGAAGACATTATTAAAAGGCCTTTAAAGTCAATGGTCTTACAACAATGCACAGAACCCCACTCAGAACTACCACCTTGTATCCTTATGGCCATGTCAGCGCTTGCGCACTGAGTGACCACCATGTCACCCCGGGGACTGTTTCCCAGTGATCTCAGGTTTCAACCAAATTTCAATGTTAAAATGTGAGGGAATGCGCATATTGGAGTCTTTGAAGTGTCTTATTACTATTTACAAGCCTGAACTAAGGTTGAAAATTCACTTTTGCTTTTTTTTAGAACTAAAACTAAGATATAAAGAATACACGTACTTTGTATTGTATAGTCACACTTGAAATTTCTTTTTTACTTATGTAGGATTGTACTGTTGATATTAATCTGAAATTTGAATTTTATATTTAGCAATATATCATACATGTGTTTCCATGTCAGTGCAGTACATATAGAGCTACTTTAGTTTTTGCAACATAATATGATCGGGCAAATCGAAGTTTTCTGGGGCCTAAAGTTTCTACAAACCGGGGGACCCTCTTTAAGCAAAAGATTTAAAAATTAGGTATGTCAGTGAATATTACTTAGATGAGAAATCACAGCAACTTATAAAGGAAGAGGTGGTACATATATACAATGGAATATTATCCAGCCATAAAAAAGAATGAAATCTTGCCATTTGTGACAACATGGATGGACATTGAGGGTATTCTGCTAAGTGAAATAAGTCAGGCAGAGAAAGACAAATACTATATGATCTCTGTTATACGTGGAATCTGAAATAAGCAAACAAAACCAAGCTCATAGATACAGAGAACAGATTGGTGATTACCAGAGGCAGGGGCAGGGCAAAATGGGTGAAGGGAGTCAAAACAGTACAAACTTCTAGTTATAAAATCAGTAAGTCACAGGGATATAATGCATAGCATGGCAACTATAGTTAATATTGTATTGCATATTTGAAAGTTGCTAAGAGAGTACATCTTAAGGTTCTCATTACAAGAAAAAAAATTCTGTATGTATGGTGATGGATATTAACTAGGCTTACTGTGGTGATCATTTTGCAAGACATGTAGCTAGCAAATCATTATGTTGTATACCTGAAACTAAAATAATGTTGTATGTCAATTATACCCTAATAAAAATAACAAATTTAAACAAATTACTCAATTATACATTTTAAATCAGAGATACAGGCCATCACTCTAATAGGCCAAATTCACTTATATGTTACAAATGTATGAAGTCCAAAATATGCACAGGTTCCCACTTGACAGACAGATGTTAACACTGGATCACATGGATCATGTCCCTGGGTGGAACCTGCACACATGATCTGCTTCTTTTGTTCATTCATGGAGGTTGGTCACTCTTATCTGGGATGATCATTTGGATTTTGTATTTTGACTCTTAAGATACATAAATATATGCTTACTTCTGTAACATTTAACTTCTAACTTCTCTACCTTTAAACTTCACAGGACGTTAAGACATGCAAATGCCTATCAAACTGGTTTTAAAGACCTTTGAGCTAAATGGTATCTTGAAAATGTTTTTTTTTTTTTTTTTTTTAAAGATTTTATTGGGGAAGGGGAACAGGACTTTACTGGGGAACAGTGTGTACTTCCAGGCCTTTTTTCCAAGTCAAGTTGTTGTCCTTTCAATCTTAGTTGTGGAGAGCGCAGCTCAGCTCCAGGTCCAGTTGCCATTGCTAGTTGCAGGGGGCACAGCCCACCACCCCTTATGGGAGTCGAACCGGCAACCTTGTGGTTGAGAGGACCCATTCCAACCAACTGAGCCATCCCGGAGCTCAGTGGCAGCTCAGTTTAAGGTGCTGTGTTCAATCTTAGTTGCAGGGGGTGCTGCCCACCATCCCTTGCGGGACTCGAGGAGTCGAACCAGCAACCTTGTGGTTGAAAGCCCACTGGCCCATGTGGGAATCGAACCGGCAGCCTTTGGAGTTAGGAGCATGGAGCTCTAACCGCCTAAGCCACCAGGCCGGCCCTGTTTTCATATTTTTAAGACCATAAAATGTTCATGGATATTTGAAATTGTATCTGAAATTTGGCACTCTTGAATGACTTTGTCCAATTTATGGAATCATTCTACTGACATCCTTCTTTAAGCCAGAAAATACTATTTAATTATGTATTTAATATTTACTAAATTTTGTATTTTTCAGTGATAAAGTAAATGAATCAAAATAACATGTTGAAAAAGATTCAGAAGTAGTACAGGCTATTCAATTCACCATCTTTACTCAACTTTATTGTAATTTTTCTCCCATGTACCATTATGAACTCATAGCTTTCCATAGATTCGATGTGATTTAGCCAAGTGCAATCATTATTGTGTTTTACAACGCTTGTGTTCTATTGACACAGTCCCATTAATCTGAATTATTTATTGTATCCTGGTATAGCAAGTTACCCCCAGGCTCATAACCTACCCTGCCCCAGACATTGAATCAGTCATTTCTCCAGTGTATCCTGGGAAGATGGAATTAGAAATCATAATAGTGAAACTGGTACATTTATACAATGGAATATTACGCAGCCATAGAGAAGAATGAAATCTTACCATTTGCAACAACATGAATGGACCTAGAGAACATTATGTTAAGTGAAATAAGTCAGACAGAGAAAGACAAATACCATATGGTCTCACTTATATGTGGAATCTAAAGAAAAGGATAAATGAATGAACTAATCAGAAATAGTCTCAGAGACATAGAGGAAAAACTGAAGGTTGCTAGATGGGAGGAGGAGTGGGGATAAGGGGGAAGATGAGGGGGAAAAAATGGGAAAAAAAAGAAATCATAATTTACACATTAGGTTCGTTATCTAAGCCCTTGTTCCTAGCTCATTTTAGCTGACAGCATTGGAAAACATATTCTTTTGCTTTTCTTTTCAAAGCATGGGTTCATAGTGATATTTCTGTCAGTTCTAAAATTATGGTTCCTAATTAAAACAGATTTTATAATTTCCCTCCCCTTTCTCTTATACTTAAAATTTTGATTCCAAACAAAAAATATTACTTCTTTTATCTGACAAAATTATTAAATATAGTCTAAAAATTTTTTTTGCAGTTATTTTAATCCTTATACTGAATGCCACTAAGGATGTGTACTCAAATTATGTTCTTGTAAAGTCATTCATAATAACTCTTTCTTGGAAGCTTTGTATATTATACTCATATATGATTAGTTTAATTTGTTTTCAATTCTCAGAGGTTATCAACATAAATAACTGGTAGTTTTCGTAGAAGGCAGTGGCTTTCAGCCACGAGGCTTTTTCCTTGTGTGATATTCAAACCCTGGAGGATGGTAGAAAACAGTTAGCTAAGTCTACCTTATGAGATGGCAGGGGTCGGGGGTAAAAGAGAACACAAGCAAATGCATTTCCCAAGTTCTGTGTGAAAATTTCATTTAGCCACCATCTAGTCTACATTTATTGACCAAATGAAGTATCACATGCATAACATTCATATGCATAAGTTCTGGCTGGGCACCCCAATTCTGTATTCTATTCAATTGGTGATAGTATTAGAACCTACATCGTTTCATATATTCCATTAAAATTTAGTAAATAATAAACTATATTAAAGCCTTTAAAATTTATTTTTTAGCTTCCTTTTCTGCTATATAACATTTTTCTTCAAATTAATATTATATTAACCAAAGTTTAGAATGTATAAATCCAAATGAGTCTCTTAAGTTTGTTTTATCACAATTCAGTGCCAAAATCTTTAACTGTTTTCTCCAGGAGGACTTTAAGGAGGTAAGTAGTATCTTAGAATTCAAAATTATTAAGAAAGAATGCTGTGTTAGTCCAAGTCTTCTGAGAAGCAGATAGCAAGACAGAATTAGAAGTGCAAGAGATTTACTAGAGGAAACATCTGAGGGAAATGAGGAGGGAGCTGGGGGCAGCTGGAAAGCTGTCAGACAGTGATACAGGTTTGACCCTTGTGAAGGAGAGAGGGAAGGAAAGCAGGTTGGATGGAAGTGTTTTAGCCTGCAGTGTAGTTCTAAGAAGTTTCCATATGGCTGGTGAGGAGTCCTCAAGTTAAAATTGCCTGTTAGAGGAATCCTTGTCTCCTAGAAATTGGCTGGCTTTATTTAATGTCCATGCTACACACACTTACTGGCTGGGAGCAGCCCTGGGAAGCATAGTTTCAGTGCAAACATCATGATGAACTTCAGAGTGCAGCTCTGAGGCCATTGGCAAATAAAACATTCTGTATTCAGTGATCTTACAGACACATTTTCATGGTCACCACAGATATTATAAGCTTTAAGGATTTTGTCTGAGAACCTCTCTACTTGGGTCAAAATTCTGATGTCACTTTGTACATAATAGTTACCCTAATTTTTTGTTACAGTGTAAAATTCCAATTTTTAAGAAGGCTTTGGATACACTGTATTTCTTTTTGGTCTCAAGACTATGTTTAAAATAATAGATGTGTTTGCTTAAACCCATTCTTGAGGAGTGACGTCATAGGAATGGCAGCAGTGAGGCGGACTTCTTGAGTTCTCCTCTGGAGCTTACCACAAATTGAACATCTATAACCCATCAAAGGACTCTCTGCTCATCACACAGAACAGCTAAGAGACTCGTACGAGGATTACTTGAAGTGCCCTACACCAGGGCATCTCAAAAGGCACAAGATTCAAAACACCCAGAGGCCAACTCCAGACCAAACCGGAGTACTACTGGGTTTGACCTACAAGTGACACACCCAGAGGGAATTCTCTACAGGCACAAGAGCCTATAGGGGCCAAGCCTCATTTAAATGGTCATCCCTCACGTAGCAGAACATCCTGCTGTGGGCAGAGCCGGGTCTCACAACTAGTCAGCCTAGGAGTCAATCCCACCTACTCACAAGCTAAAAGCAATTAAAGATCAACGTTAACAGGACAATATACACAACACCAACGGTCACCTTTGGAGCACACGCTCAAGAGAATAATGAAGTTGTGCAAGTTAAATACAAAGGACACATACTACATAAGATCACCCAGCAAAAACTAAGAACCCTAGGGGATCTACCTAATACATTGAAGCAAACACAGAGAATCAGCCAGAATGGGGAAACAAAGAAACATGTCCCAAATAAAAGAACAGAAGAAACCTCCAGAATGGGAACCAAATGAAATAGAGGTAACCAACCTATCAGAGATAGAGTTCAGAACACTGATGATAAGAAAGTGTAAGGAGCTTAGTGATGACATAAAGAAAGATAGAGAAATCATAATGAACAACCAGTTAGAACTAAAGAATACAATAACAGAAATAAAAAACACACTTGAAGGAATTACCAGCAGGTTAGATGAAGCAGAGGATTGAATCAGCGACTTAGAAGACAAGTTAGCAGAGATCACCCAAATGGAACAACAAAAAGAAAAAAAGAATA
This sequence comes from Rhinolophus sinicus, assembly GCF_057876585.1. NCBI lineage: Eukaryota > Metazoa > Chordata > Mammalia > Chiroptera > Rhinolophidae > Rhinolophus > Rhinolophus sinicus. Next base: position 21,332,540 of record NC_142507.1, on the reverse strand, counting down.
AAAAATAATTAAGATGGTTTAAGAGACCTCTGGAATAACATCAAGTGCAACAACATGCACATCATAGGAATTCCAGAAGGTGAAGCGAGGAAGCAAGGGATCGAGAACATATTTGAAGTAATAATGTCCAAAAACTTCCATAACCTGTTCAAGGAAACTGACATACAAGCCCAGGAAGTGCAGAGAATTCCAACCAGGATAAACCCAAACAGGTCCACACCAAGACACATTATAGTTAAAATGGCAAAGGTTAAAGACAAAGAGAGAATCCTAAAAGCAGCAAGAGAAAGACAGCGGGTTACATACAAGGGAACTCCCATAAGACTATCAAATGACTTCTACAGAAACATTGAAGGCCAGGAGGGAGTGGCAGGAGATACTCAAAGTGATGGAAAACAAAGGCCTACAACCTAGATTGCTTTTTCCAGCAAGACTATCATTTAAAATTGAAGGAGAGCTAAAGAGCTTCCCAGAAACGAATAAGCTAAAGGAATTTATTACAACCAAGCCAGCATTGCAGGAAATATTAAAAGGGCTTCTGTAAACAGAAGAAAGATGAAAACAATCTAACTACAAATTTTAAAAATGGCAATAGCTATGTACCTACCAATAATCACTTTAAATGTAAATGGATTACATGCTCCAATCAAAAGACATAGGGTGGCTGAGTGAATAAGAAAGTAAGACCCTTGAATACACTATATACAAGAGACTCACCTCAGCTCAAAAGACACACATAGGCTGAAAGTGAAGGGTTGGAGTAAGATATTTCATGCAAATGGAAATGAGAAAAAATCTGGAGTTGCAATACTTATATCTGACAAAATCAACTTTAAAATGAAGAATATATTAAAAGACAAAGATAGGCACTATATAATAATAAAGGGATTGATCCGACAAGAGGATATAACCCTAGTAAATATCTATGCACCCAACATAGGAGCACCTAAATATATAAAACAGATATTGATGGACATAAAGACAGAGATCAACAGTAACACTATCATAGGAGGGGACTTCAACACACCTCTGACAACAAGGGACAGGTCTTCCAGGCAGAAAGTCAATATGGAAACAATGGCCTTAAATGACACATTGGACCAGATGGATTTAATCGATATTTTCAGAGCATTTCACCCCAAAGCTGCAGAATACACGTTCTTCTCAAGCGCACATGGAACATTTTCCAAGATAGACCACATGTTAGGCCACAAAACAAGTCTTGATAAATTTAAGAAAACTGAAGTCATACCAACTGTGTTCTCTAATCACAGTGCTATGAAATTAGAAATGAACTACAGGAAAAAAAACTGGAAGACACACCAATTCCTGGAGGCTGAATAACATGTTACTAAATAATGAATGGGTCAACCATGAGATCAAGGAAGAAATCAAAAGATATCTCGAGACAAACGAAAATGAAAACATGACGACCCAAAATCTATGGGATGTAGCAAAAGCAGTCCTATGAGGGAAATTCACAGCATTGCAGGCCTACCTAAAGAAACAAGACAACTCACTCATCAATAGTTTACCTTCACACGTAAGGGATCTGGAAAAAGAACAGCAAAATAAGCCCAAAGGGAGTACAAGAAAGGAGATAATAAAGATCAGAGTGGAAATAAATAAAATAGAAACCAGAAAAACAATACAAAAGATCAAGGAATCCAAGAGTTGGTTTTTAGAGAAGATAAACAAAATCAACAAACCTTTAGCCAGACTGATGAAAAAAAGAGAGAGAGGACCCAAATTAATAAAATCAGAAATGAAAGAGGAGAAGTGACAACAGACACCACAGAAATACAAAAAAATTCTAAGAAATTACTATGAGCAACTATGTGGCAACAAATTTGACAATCTGGAAGAAATGGACAATTTTCTAGCAGCATACAACCTTTCAAGGCTAACTCAAGAAGAAATGGAAAACCTGAATAGACTGATTACCACCAGGGAAATTGGATCAGTAATCAACAATCTCCCAACAAATAAAAGCCCTGGACCAGATGGCTGTACAGGTGAATTTTACAAAACATTCAAAAAAGAATTATCCCCTATTCTCCTCAAGCTCTTCCAAACAATACAGAAGTAGGGAAGGCTCCCAAGCGCTTTTTACGAGGCCACTATCACCCTGATCCCAAAATCAGAAAAGCCACTACAAAAAAAGAAAACTACAGGCCAATATCCCTAATGAACATAGATGCATCCCTAATGAACATAGATGCAAAAATCCTCAACACAATATTAGTGAACAGAATTCAGCAATACATTAAAAAGATCATACACCATGATCAAGTGGGATTCATTCCTGGTAAGCAAGGGTGGTTCAATATCCGCAAATCAATTAATGTGGTACACCACATTAACAAAATGAAAAATATAAATCATATGATCATATCAATAGATGCAGAAAAAGCATTTGACAAAATCCAGCAGCCATTTATGATAAAAACCCTTAAGAAAGTGGGAATAGAGGGATCATAGCTCAACATAATAAAGGCCATCTATGATAAACCCACAGCTAACATACTCAATGGGGAAAAGCTAAAACCATTCCCCTTAAGATCAGGAACAAGGCAAGTTTGCCCACTTTCTCCACTTCTATTCAACATAGTGCTGGAAGTTCTAGCCACAGCAATCAGACAAGACAAAGAAATAAAAGACATCCAAATTGGTAAGGAGGAAGTAAAATTGTCATTATATGCAGATGACATGATACGATATAGAGAGAACCCTAAAGACTCCACCAAGAAACTATTAGAGCTGATAAATGAATTTAGTAAAGTAGCAGGATACAAAATTAATATTCAGAAATCAGTTGCATTTGTATACTGATAATAAAGTATCAGAAGGAGAAATTAAGAAAACAATCCAATTTACAATTGCTTCAAAGATTATAAAATACCTGGGAATACATTTAACCAAAGAAGTAAAAGATCTGTACTCAGAGAATTATAAGACACTGAAGAGAGAAATTAAAGAAGATACAAATAGATGGAAACACATACCATGTTCATGGATAGGAAGAATTAATATAGTTAAAATGTCCATACTGCCTAAGGCAATATACATATCCAACGCAATTCCTATCAAACTACCAGGGCGTTTTTCACAGAAATAGAACATATAATCCTAAAATTTATATGGAACCATAAAAGACCCCAGATAGCCTCGGCAATCTTGAGAAATAAGAACAAAATGCGAGGTATAACGATACCTCACATCAAATTGTACTACAAGGCTACAGTAATCAAAACAGCGTGGTATTGGCATAAAAACAGACACATATACCAATGGGACAGAATAGAGAGCCCAGAAATAAATCCATGCCTATATAGTCATTTAATCTACAACTGTGGAAGCAAGAATTTACGGTGGGATAAAGACAGTCTATTGAATAAATGGTGCTGGGAAACCTGGACAGACACATGCAAAAAAATGAAGCTGGACCACCTCCTTACACCATATACAAGAGTAAATTCAAAATGGCTTAAAGACTTAAATGTAAGATCTGAAACCATAAAATTCCTAGAAGAAAATATAGGAAGAAACTTTACAGACATCACCCGGAGTAAGATTTTTACTGACATATCCCCCCGGGCAAGGGAAGTAAGAGAAAAAATAAACATGTGGGATTACATCAAACTAAAAAGTTGTTTACACAGCAAAGGAAACCATCAATAAAACAAAAAGGGATCCTACTGAATGGGAAAAGATATTTGCCAATGATATATCCAATAATATATCCCAAATTTATAAAAAACTTAACTCAAAAAAAACAAACAACCAAATTAAAAAACGGGCAGAAGACATGAAGACATTTTTCTAAGAAGGACATACAGATGGCAAACAGACACATGAAAAAATGCTCAACCTCACTAACCATTAGAGAAATGCAAATAAAAACTACAATGAGATGCCACCTCATCCCAGTCAAAATGGCTATCATTAATAAATCAGCAAACAACAAGTGCTGACGAGGATGTGGAGAGAAGGGAACCCTTGTGCACTGTTGGTGGGATTGCAGATTGGTGCAGCCACTATGGAAAACAGTATGGAGGTATCTCAAAAATCTGAAAATGGAACTACCTTCTGATCCAGCAATTCCACTCCTACGTATCTATCCGGAGAAATCCAAAACTCTAATTGAAAAAAATTTATGCACCCCTACGTTTATTGCAGCACTATACACAATAGCCAAGACATGGAAACAACCAAAATGCCCATTGGTAGATGACTGGATTAAGAAACTGTACATTTATACAATGAAGTATTATGCAGCCATAAAGAAAAAAGAAATCTTACCACTTGCAACAACATGGATGGACCTAGAGAACATTATGTTAAGTGAAATAAGTCAGACAGAGAAAGACAAATACCATATGATCTCACTTACATGTGGAATCTAAAGAAAATAATAAAGGAATGAACTGATCAGAAACAGTCTCAGAGACATAGAGGAAAAGTTGAGGATTGCTAGATGGGAGGGGAGGTGGGGATAGGGGAAAGGTGAGGGGATTAGAAAGCACAGACAGTAATGACAAGATTGCCACGGGGTTATGAAAGTCAATTTGGGGAATGTAATCAATAATGTTGTAAAGATTTTGTAGGGTATCTGATGGACACTTGTCTCAGGGAGACCGCCTCAGGGAGGATGTAGGTGCCTGATCACCACACTGTACACCTGAAGTTGAAGCTGAACAATAATGAATGTCAACTACAATTATATATGTGTGTGTGTGTGTGTGTGTGTGTGTGTGTGTGTGTGTGTGTGTAGTTACAAGAAGTGGAGTACAGCATTAGGAATAGAGACAGTGGAAATGTAATGGCTGTGTGCGATGGCAGAGGGATAGTGAATGGGGGGAGGGGGTTGACACTGTGTGAGCAATATAAATGATAAATATCTAACTATTACATTGTTTAGTGCACCTGAAATTAATAATAAAAAAAAATAAAAACCCCATTCTTGTAATTTTAGCTTTATACCATTTTGTGTAAAGGGGTTAGGGGCAACAACCCCAGCACAGTTGAAAATCTGCGTATAACTTTTGACTCCCCCAAAACTTAGTTTTTCCTGGGTATCTGCAGAGGATTAGCTCCAGGACTGCCTGCAGATAACAAAATCTGCGAATGCTCAAGTCCCCTATATAAAATAGTGTAGATCAATGCATACAGTCAGCCCTCCACATCTGCGGACCCCCAATGGCAGATCGAAAGAGTACTGGTATTTACTGAAAAATATCCACGTATAAGTGGACCCATGCAGTTCAAACCCATGTTGTTCAAGGGTCAACTATACATACATACATACATTCAACCAAAGGAATAAACAGAAATTTGTATATACATAACAGAAGCAACAGAACCCATGGAAGCTTCCAAGTAGATCAGTCTTGACACACCCCAAATGCTTTTTGGAAGGCAATTTTTTTTTTTTTTTAAAGATTTTTATTGGTGAAGGGGAACAGGACTTTATTGGGGAGCAGTGTGTATTTCCAGAACTTTTTCCAGTTGTCCTTTCAATCTTAGTTGTGGAGGGCACAGCTCAGCTCCAGGCGCAGCCCACTATCCCTTGCAGGAGTTGAGGAATCAAGCTGGCAATATTGTGGTTGAGAGCCCACTGGCTCATGTGGGAATCGAACCGGCAGCCTTCGGCGTTAGGAGCACGGAGCTCCAACCGCCTGAGCCACTGGGCCAGCCTGCAATTTTTTAATTGGTAAAAAGAGTGTGTGTGTGTGTGTGTGTGTGTGTGTGTGTGTGTGTGTGTGTAAGGATAGATGATAGATAGATAGATAGATAGATAGATAGATAGATAGATAGATGATAGATAGAGACTATATATGTGTTTGTGTGTGTGTGTGTGTGTGTGTGTGTGTGTGTGTGTGTGTGTGTATACATTTTAAGAGATGTTATCTTAAAATGTGTGTACATTTTTGGGGCACTCTCTGTACACAAAATCGTAAGCAATTCTCTTTATTGATAAAATTGCCTTACTCAATGCCTCTTATTAGACTAAGACTTTTAAAATTTGAAATACAAACGGTTTCTTTCTCACCTGGCCTTCTGAAGTTTAGGAGAGATTTACTTCATTTTCTTCTATTCTAAAATGCTCAAATGTTCTTTCTACCTTTAATGGACAAAAAATGTTCTAACCACTTCTAGGGTGTGGCTCCCTAACAGCTTGAGGATTTCAATGCTAATGCTTTAAGGCTTGGTCTTATATGAGATTAAGAAGCATTTTATAGTGAAGCTCCTGGTACCCCTGGCCTGCATCTTTGCAAATGGAACATTAGGAAATTAGTTGGAATTCCAAGCAAGGTGATTTTAGGTGACTCTGGAGGAGGAGGAACCCAATTATTAGAAGGTCTTTAGCTCTTGTTGAGGTGGAGAGACTGGGGTACAGTCTCAGTGGGTCATACTTGGGCAGGAAATGGAGAATCTTCTAGAGGGTTTTTCCTCAATGTTTCTCTCATCTTTAATGAGGTTTTGGCCCCTTTCTTGGCAACTTATGTCAGAGCCTCAGTTCATCTTTCCATGCACACCATGAATCTATCTGGTTTTTCCCTGGTTGATGTTGTTTTGGATATCATACTCCCAGGATCGATAAAGGGGAAATTAAAATTTGGGGTCATCTCTAGTATATCTATTGCAGTTTTTTCAGACCATTGACTGTAATGATCCAGTACTAACTGAAGAAAGCTGGAAATGCCTTCCTAACATTTAAACATGGTGGTGACCGTGCTATGTCAATCTAGCCTGAGGAAGAAAACAGGATATTAAATTCTTTTATTGGCTGTTAAGGAAAAATATACGGGGTGTGTGTGTGTGTGTGTGTGTGTGAGAGAGAGAGAGAGAGAGAGAGAGAAAGAGAGAGAGAGAGAGAGAGAGAGAGAGAGAGAGAGAAACAGAGGCAAGATGAAAAGATTTAATATATCATTCCTGCCTGAGACTGTAGATGCTGCTGAACTCAACCAAGTTGAGCACTGGAGTCCAAACATGACAACTCAGGACAGCAAAGGACAAGTGAGGAGGGGAAGACAAGAGGCTTACAAATGTCAAGTGACTCATTCTACAGATTCCTGGTTGCAACAAATTCTGCTGACTATGCCAAATTCTTATGAAATAAAGATTGTGGTCTCAAACTTTAAGACTCTGTCATTTACTTGTAATCTGTACACAGAAAGAAGAAATAGAGAAGCATACATACACCAGTGGCTTAGCTCCCTGATATTCTTAGAGTTTTCTAGTTTTGCTTGCTCTTTGAATCCCTTTTTTGTGGATCAACTATGAGGAACTTAATTTAGCAAATTCAGCAACCTAATACTTAGGTAACAGAATATTTTTGAGAATTATTTATGTGTGTGTGCAAGGGTCTCCTGTGAAACAATGAAGTGTGTGGGAAGGGGTACCTGTGTCACATGGGAGCTGAGGGTGTTTCTGGGAAGGATGAATAGATTCTTCATCTAAGGATTCTCTAGATCCTCAACTCGGGACAGTGAACACTTACATGTTCTTTTATTCACAGGAACATTTGATTTAGGCTTTTGTATTTATTCGATCATTACTGTATAATTTTTATGTCCATGGAGTAAACAACTGGAGGCTGATTTGGGGTTTATATACCCCAATTATCATTGACACGTTTTAAAAATCATGAAGTTACCAATTACCAAAAAAGAACAACTGGTCCCTTCCACAATTGCATGTAATCCCATATGACTCAGTTCTCGCCTACAGACAGTGTCCAATTATATGACCAGATGTTATTAATAACTTGAGTCCATATTGGTCTCCACATTTAGCAAAACCCAGGGAGGGCAGGTGGTGGCTGCACAATAATTTGTCCCAGATGACCCCATGGAAGATAGCAGACATTCTCTAATTTGTGTCATTTTTCCACCCAAAGGAATAGTATTGAGTTAGCACATTAGCAAGAGTGTTGATTCAGGTGATGTAGAATCTCCAACTTTGAACAACAGTTAAAATCAGAAAAAGCAGGGTCAGGGAAACATTCTAGAAGATATGAAATTACTATTGCTATAAGTCTCCATTTTGAATGGCTTTGGGTTTTAGGTTGCATTGCCCCTTGTTCAATTTTATGTTTCCAGGGCTTTAAACTTACACTACTCTTTGGTTTGTTTCTCGTGTAATTAACTTACACCGTCTCCTTCATGTTTGTATCCCCCCAATCAATATATTATCAATGTAATGGGTAATTATAATATTTGGATCTAGTTTTGGCTATAAGTTTAAATTCTACTGAACTATGTTATGACACAAAGCTAGGGAGTATATACATCAAATCATTATTGTCAGTGGTGTTAACAGGGAGAGAAAAAATTGCATTAACCTGGTTCATAAGTGCTTACAAAAACAAGTGGGATTTAGGATAATCTTTCAATATAGAAGCAAAATGAGTCATAACATCGACACAGCAGGAACAGTGTCATTCAATTTACTAGAATCCACAGTTAGCCACTATATTAGTTTAGTTAGGGTTCTTAGTTTCCAAAATGTAATAGAAGCAAACTAAGCAAAGAGAAATTTATTGGAAAGATTTTGCAGATCCACAAACTCAATGGGAGCCTGAGGAACCATGCTCAGAAGTGGGCAAGAACCAGGACATTTCCAGAGAACTAGGAAACATGAACCACTGTTAACAGTCTGGGCAGAAAAGTATGTCTAGGATACCACCACTGGGTTAAGGATTCCTCAGCCATGTCTTTAGTCTTAGGATGAAACAGCCAATAAGTCAAATTTGTTCACTTTTTAACCCTCCTACTACTATACTATCATGGGGAAAAATAGGACATGAAATTTTGGCTTCCCTTGTGGGAAGCAGGCACCTTGATATACTATTTCAACTAGACCATGAAATATTGAGGAAGAAGTAATTTCTCAAAAGGAAACCAACATGTTGTTAGGAAGGACAAATGGTGACAAATGTCATCTAAACTCACCAGGGGACCTCTCTCTGGCAAAAAAACCAGGGCAATAGGGGGAAGTGAAGGTGTAAACTACCTCAGTGTATCTAATTTCTGTATTCAGCTGTGATGCTTTTCAGTTCACTAGGACCCTTGTGCTATTTCATGTTTATAGTTTGGGTTGGGGTAGAGAATTTCAAAGACTCCTCCTTTGCATGTCCTAATAACAGGCCCTTCCAAATGTGCTCTCCAGCCATTCAAACTTTTCAAGGATTGTTTCTTTTTTCTTTTTTTCAGGACCACTATATATCAATTCTTATGTCACTCTTGGGAAGAGGGAAACCATCACTAGGTAATTCACCAGAACTGTCTGGCCCACTTAGAGTGTTAGCACAATTCAATCTTGAACACTCACTTGCCACATGTTCCAGTGGTTAAGGGGTCTTTACATTTATTAGGGTCTCCAGGATACCTTATCATTACCTTCTCTTTCTCTTGACTATACTGGTTGGTTCAATGAGTTTCAGTTGCAGGAATTTTCTAGAGCAATGAAGAAACACTACCTATAGGTGAGTGCTGACCTGAGAGAGAAGTGAATGCAGAGTAATGCAAAGCAAAGATTTGGTAAAAGAGAAATGGAGAACCGTTAGCAGTATTTGAACACTCAGGACATTCTACATGAAGCAAGATCTTCTCATAGATACATCAATTATGTAATCCAGCAAATAAATTACCTCTGAGGAAATGGTGGGTGTGAGAATTTCCCTACAGGTTGGTGAGATATGAGCCAACCTGCCCACTGCCATTTCCCTTTGTCACTTAGTTCTGTTACCCAGAGGCAACCGTTTTCAACTTTTTAAGCTGTATATTTGAGTATTTACTTCCTATTCTGGCATACACTTCTGTAGCTTTCCTATTCCAAAATGGATGGTTGCTAAAGCTTATTACATAGCTATCATCTTGGGTTTTTCCTTTACTTTTATTTTTGGAATTCTCTTTGCCTTTCTCTTGGTTTGAATACACTTTTTTTTTCTTGAATTCCATGTCTTTCTCTTGCCTATCTTATTTTCTTGTTCTGATGGAACACATCCTACAGTAACTTCCTGAGAAAGACTACATGGGAGATAACTTTTTTTTCCCAGTTGTTATATGTCTAATACTGTAATTTACCCGGACATTTAATTAATAATTTGGCTAGTTCAAATTGTATATTGAAATTAATTTTCCCTCACAATTTTAAAAGCAACTATTGGGATGTATAATGATTTTTTTCCTTAGTGCTTTGCATGTAACTAATTTTTGAACTGTGAAAGTTTTTAGGATACTCTCTGAAGTAGATATCTATTGTTGCATAAAAAATGACCCCAAACTTAGTGGGGTTTATATCTGACATGTATTATCTCACAATTTCCATGTTCTCAGGAATCTAGATGCAGTTTACCTGTGTCTTCTGGCTCAGAGGCTCTCACAACACTGTAATCAAGTTTTCAACCTGCAGGTTTAGGTATGCTATCTCACCAGAAACTATGCAATCTAGAAGATAATTGAACAACCTTTAAACTGCTGAGAAAGAAAAAATTGAGATCAGTCTATTCTCTGTCTAGCAAAAATATTGCTCAAAAATGAAGATAAACTAGACTTTTTCAGGCAAACAAAACCTGACAGAATTTGTTTCCTGCACACCTGCATTATCAAAAGTGTTAACGGAAGTACATTAAGCAAAAGGAAAATAATACCAGATGGAAACCTGGACATATACAAAGGAATAGAGATTATTGGAAATGGTAAATATATGGCTAATGTAAAAGATTCTTGTCACTTAAAAATGTTTCTTTAAAAGACAATTGAAAATAATAATACATTGTTTAGTTTAGAACATAAGTAGAAGTAGAAAACATGACACAACTGGCACAAAATAGAGGAAGGGGCGATGGAAGCAATGCTGTTGTAAGTTTCACATTACAACTAAAGTGACATAATATTATATGAAGGTAGACTATGATAAGTTAAGGATGTATATTGAAATCTTACAGGAACCACTAAAACAAGAAAACAAAGAGGTATATAGCTAATAAGCTGATAATGGAGATTTTTAAAAAATCCTAAAACTCATTCAACCCCAAAAAAAGGTAGGAAAAAAGAAACAAAATATAGATATGACATAGAAGCAAGATGACAAAGTTAAACTCAATTCTATCAACAGTTACATTAAAAGTAAGTGGTCTAAACACTCCAATTTAAAGGCACAGATTGTTAGATTGGATAAAATAGCAAGACTAAACATATTTTGTCTACAAGTAACCTCACTTAACTATAAAGATACATATAATATAAAAGTAAAAGCATGGAAAATGAAACACTATGCAAAGACTATAGAAAAGAATGCTGGAATTGCTATATTAATAACAGAAAAAATAGACTTTACAATAAGGAATTATTAACAGGACTAAGGAGGACACTTAATTGTGGTAAAGATGGTAAAGGAATCAAGAAAACATAATAATCCTAAATGGTATGATAGAATTTTAGTATTACAACTGCAAAAAAGACACAACTGAAAGAAATAGACTGTAGTTGTAGTTGAAGATATTAACGCTCTTCTCACAGTGATTGACAAAAAATTATCAAGTATACAGAAGAACTCAGCAACATTCTGGTATTAATCAAAGTTCTTCAGAGAAACATGAGAGAGAGAGAGAGAGAGAGAGAGAATAGTGTTAGCTGGGAAAGACCAAAATCTGTTAGGTAGGGTGACTAGCTGAAGATTCAGGGAAGAGTTGCAGTTCGAGTCCAAAGGCAATCTGTTGGCAGAATTACTTCTTGCTTGGGGGAGGTCTGGCTTTGTTCTATTAAGACCTTCAACAGATTGGATGAGACCTACACACACAATATGGAGGGTAACTTACTTATTTAAAGCCCATTATCTTAAAAGTTAATCTCATTCGTAAAACACTCCATGGATCACATCCAGAATAATGTTTGACCAAATACCTGGGTGCCATGGCCCAGCTAATTGACATATAAAATAACTTGACCCCCAAATTTCCCAATGCACATTCTTTTCAAGAGTGAATAGAACATTCATCAAGACAAGCCATAAAACGAGCCTCAGTAAATTTAAAAGGATCAATATCCAATAAAATACTTTCTCACATCACAGTAAAGTTAAATTAAAAACGAATAAGAGAAAGATATCTGCAAGATCCCTAAATATTTGAAATTAAACAACATACTTCTAAATAATTCATGGGTCCAAAAAGAAATCACAAGGGAAATTATAATTTTAACTGAATGAAAAATTCAATACATCAAAAAATTTGGTATGCAGCTAAAGTAGTGCTTAGAGAAAATGTTATTGCTTTCAAATGTTTATATTTAGAAAAAAGGTCTAAAATTAGTGATATAACCTTTCATCTTAAAAAAATTAGAAATACAAAAAACTAAAAATAAAGAGAAGATTACAAGTCAATAAAACAGAAAAAAATCAATGAAACTAATAGCTGTTTTATTTTAAAAATCAATAAAATTGATAAACCTCAAGCTAGACTGATTAAGGAAAAGATAGAGCAGACACAAATCACCAGTATTGGGAGTGAACAGGGGCATATCACTATAGAACCTAAAAACCTTAAAAGGATAGTAAGGAAATATTGTGAACAACTTCATGCTAATATATTTGACAACTTAAGTAAAATGGACACATTCCTTTAGAAAAACATGACCAAAACTGACTCAAGAAGAAACAGAAAACTTGAACAATGTTATATTTATTAAATAATTTTTATTTGTAATTAAAACTCTTCCCATAAAGAAAACTTTAGGACCATATGGCTTCATTGGTGAATTGTACCAAACATTTAAGAAAAAAGTTATATGAATATGACATATAGACGTTCAGAAAACAGAGAAGGAGGAAACATTTTTCCAACTCCTTTTATGACAGAATTATCCTGATATCAAAACCAAACAAAGACATTGCAAAAGAGAAGACTACAGAACAACATCTCTTATGAACAAAAAAATAAAATTTATTAATAAAATATTACCAAAATAAATTCAACATATATAAAAAAGAGACTACATTGTAATCAAGTGGGATTTATCCCAGGAATCTAAGGTTAAGTTAATTTTCAAAGGTCAACCAATGTAAGTTACTGTTACATGAATAAAAGAGAAAAACCATATAGTTGTTTTAATAAATGCAAAAAAGCATGTGGTAACATTTAAACTCACTTATGAGAACAAACTCATAATAATATTACTCAAAGTAATAATAAAAGGAAACTTCCTTAACCTGATAAAAGAGGCATCTACAAAACATTTATAGCTAACAACATACTTAATAGTAAAAGACTAAATTATTTTCCCTTAAGACTGAGAACAAGGTAAGGATGTCCACTTTTAACATTATACTGGAGGTCCTAGGCAGTGCAAAACAAGGCAAGAAAAAAGAAAAAGATATATACCTGTTGGAAAGAAAGAAGTGATGAAATGACCAGATGAAATGATCATATGTGAGAAAATCTTAAAGAACCTACAAAATAAAAATCTAATAGAAATAATAAATGAATTTAGCCAGATGGCAGGATACAAGGTCTATATACTAGCAACTTTACAATAATAGCATCAGAAAACATGTGGATAGGGATAAATTTAACAAAATGTATGTAAGATTTGCACATTAAAATGACAAAACATAGCTTAGAGAAATTAAGGAGATCTAAATAAATGGAGAGATATACTATGTTCATTGATTGGAAGACTAAATCCTAAGAAGTCAATTATTGTTCATTTTTTATATAGATTCAACACAATACTAACCAAATTCTTAGCAATTATTTTTAGGAATTGATCACCTGATTTTAAAAAGAATACATATATGACAATGCAAAAGGTCTAGAATAGCCAACATAACTGAAAGAGAACAAAGATGGACAATTAACACTATCTAATTTCAAGAAATACTGTATTGTAAAGTAATTCTGACTAGTACTGGTATAGGGATGGGCATACTATGTATCAACAGGACATGATAACAAACTCAGAAATAGATCTATATATATGTATGGTCAATTGATTTTTGACAGAGTAGCCAAGATAATTCAAAGATGAAAAAGGCAGCATTTTGAAAAATGGTGTTGGAACAACTAGACATCTATATAGAAAACATATAACTTTGATCTTTATTTTACACCATCCCCAAAATTAAATGAAAATGAATGCTAGACCTCAATATAAACACTAAAACTATACAGTTTTTATAAGAAAATGTAGAATAAAATCTTCACAATCTTAGGCTAGGCAACTATTTCTTAGATAGGACATGGGAATCATGAATCAATTCAAGATACCATTAAAAAAATAAAAGGCAAGCCATAGAGTAAGGAAAAATATATTTGCAATGAATGTATTTTCTATCCTGTCTCTAGGAAATGCCATTTTATGCTACTAAGAAAGCTTTCTGGCTTTCACACTTAGTATTTAATTGCTGATTAATCATTCCCAGACTTTCTTCACCTTTTGTCAATGAGTCCATTGCATTTAGTAATTGCCACTTGATTCTACTATTCTTTCTTTCTATTTTTTTTCCAGCTTCAGGTGTACAAAACAACATAGTGATTAGACATTTATATACCTCCCAAAGTGATAACCCCAATAAGCCTGTTACTCATCTGACACTGTACATAGTTTTTACAATATTGACCATATTCCCCATACTGTAATTTACATCCCCATGACTATTTTGTAATTATCAGTTTTAATCCCTTCCCCTTTCTCACCCAGGCCCACATACCCCCTCCCCTCTAGTAACCATCAGTTTGTTCTCTGTATCTATGAGTCTGTTTCTGTTTTGTTTGTTTATTTTGTTCTTTACATTCCACATACGAGATCATGTATCTTTCTCAGTCTGACTTATTTCACTTAGCATAATATCCTCTAGGTCCATCCATGTTGTTGCAAATGGTAAGATTTCATTCTTTTTTATGGCAGAGTAATAGTCCATTGTATATATGTACCACACATTCTGTATCCAATTGTCTATTGATGGTCACTTAGGTTGCTTCTATGTCTTGGCTATTGTAAATAACACTGCAATGAACATGGGGATGCATATATCTTTTCAAATTAGTGTTTTGGATTTCTTTGGATAAATAACCAGGAGTGGAATTGCTGAGTCATAAGGTAATTGTATTTTTCATTTTTCGAAGAACCTCCATACTGTTTTCCATAGTAGCTGCACCAATTTGCAATCCCACCAACAGTGCACAGGGGTTCCCTTTTCTTCACATCCTTGCCAACACTTTGTTGATTTATTGATGATAGCTATCTGACAGATGTGAGGCAATATCTCATTGTGGTTTTAATTTGCATTTCTCTGTTGATTAGTGACAATGAGCATCTTTTCATGTATCTATTGGTCATCTGTATGTCCTCTTTGGAGAAATGTCTATTCAGGTCCTCTCCCCTTTTGTTTACTGGATTTTTTTTTGATTTTTTTTATTTTTGGTGTTGAGTTCTATGAGCTGTTTATAAATTTTTTATATTAACCCCTTATCAGATGCATCAGATGTAACATCTTGTCCCATTCAGTAGGATTTCTTTTAGTTTTGTTGATGGTTTCCTTCACTGTGAAAAAACTTTTTTGTTTCATGTAGTTCCATTTATTTATTTTTTTTCCTTTATTTTCCTTGCCTGAGGAGATGTATCAGTAAAAATATTACTAAAAGTAATCTCTGAAAATTTACTGCCTATATATGCTTCTGGTAGGTTTATGGTTTCAGGTCTTATATTTAAGTCTTTAATCCATTTTGAGTTTATTCTTGTGTATGGTGTAAGAAGATGGTCTGGATTCCTTTTTCCTTTCTTTCTTCTTCTTCTTTTTTTTTTTTTCATGAATATGTTCAGTTTTCTCAGGACCATTTATGAAATAGACTGTCTTCACCAATGTACATTCTTGCTTCCTTTGTCATAGATTAAATTACCATATAGGCATGGGTTTATTTCTGGTCTCTATTCTGTTCCATTTCTGGTCTCTCTATTCTGTTCTATGTGTCTGTTTTTATGCCAGTACCATGATGTTTTGATTACTATGGCCTTGTAATACACTTTAATATGAGATACTGTGATACCTCCAACTTTGTTCTTCTTTCTCAAGATTGCCGTGGCTACTTAGGATCTTTTATGGTTCCATATAAATTTTAGTATTATTTGTTCTAGTTCTGTGAAAAATGTCATTGGTATTTTGATAGGAATTGCATTGAATTTATAGATTGCTTTGGGTAGTATGGAGGTTTTAACTATGTTTTAACTATTCATGAGCATAGTATATGCTTCCATTTATTTGTATCTTCTTCAATTTCTCTCTTCAATGTCTTATAATTTTTCTGAATATAGATCTTTTACTTCCTTGGTTAAATATATTCCTAGATATTTTATTTTATTTTATTTTATTTTGATGCAATAGTAAATGGGACTGTTTTCATTTTTCTTTCTGACAGTTCATTATTGGTTTATAAAAATGCAACTGATTTCTGA
The DNA here is from genome assembly GCF_057876585.1 of Rhinolophus sinicus. Taxonomy (NCBI): domain Eukaryota; kingdom Metazoa; phylum Chordata; class Mammalia; order Chiroptera; family Rhinolophidae; genus Rhinolophus; species Rhinolophus sinicus. The sequence continues at coordinate 21,316,083 of NC_142507.1, read as the reverse complement.
ATACTAATTTTGTATCCTGCTACTTTATTTAATTCATTTATCAGTTCTCATAGTTTTTCAATGGAATCTTTGGGGTTCTCTCTATATAGTATCACATCATCTGCAAATGACAGGTTTACTTCTTCCTTTCCAATTTGGATGCCTTTCATTTTTCACTTCTTGTCTGATTGCTTTGGCTAGGACTTCCATTACTATGTTGAGTAAAAGTGTGAATGTGGACATCCTTATCTTGTTCCTGATCTTAAGGAAGATGATTTCCCCATTGAGTATGCTAGTGGTGGGTGGCCTTTATTATGTTGAGCTATGTTTTTTCTATTCCCACGTTGCTAAGAGTTTTTATCATAAATCAATTCTACATTTGTTCAAATGCTTTTTCTCCTTCTATTGATATGATCATATGATTTATATTTTTCATTTGTTTATGTGGTGTATCACTTTAATTGATTTGTGGATACTGAACTAACCTTGCATACCAAGAATAAATCCTACTTGATCTTGGTATATGAACTTTTTAAAAAAATTTATTGGGGTGACAATTGTTAGTAAATTACATAGATTCCAGGTGTACAATTCTGTATTACATCATCTATAAATCCCATTGTGTGTTCACCACCCAGAATCAGTTCTCCTTCCATTACCATCTATTTGATCCCCCTTATCCTCATCTCCCACCCCCCACCCCCTTATCCTCTGGTACCCACTAAACTATTATCTGTGTCTATGAGTTTTTGTTTCTCATTTGTTTGTCCATTTGTTTGTCTTGTTCTTTTGTTGTTTTTGGTTTACATACCACATATCTGTGAAATCATACGGTTCTCTGCTTTTTCTGTCTGACTTATTTCGCTTAGTATTATACTCTAAAGATCCATCCATGTTGTCACAAATGTTCCGCTATCATCTATTCTTACTGCCGAATAGTATTCCATGCTGTATATATACCACAATTTCTTTATCCATTCATCTATCGAAGGACATACTGCTTGTTTCCATGTCTTGGCCACCGTAAACAAAGCTGCAATGAACATTGGAGCACACGTGTCTTTATCTCTAAATGTTTTCAGATTTTTGGGGTAGATACCCAGGAGAGGGATTGCTGGGTCATATAGTAATTCTATTCATAAGTTTTTGAGGAACCTCCACACTGCCTTCCATAATGGCTGCACCAGTCTGCATTCCCACCAACAGTGTATGAGGGTTCCTTTTTCTCCACAGCCTCTCCAACATTTGTTATTATTTGTCTTGTTGATGATAGCCATTCTGACTGGGGTGAGGTGATATCTCATTGTGGTTTTGATTTGCATTTCTCTGATGATTAGTGATGTTGAGCATTTTTTCATATGTCTATTTGCCATTTGTATGTCCTCATTGGACAAATGTCTCTTCAGGTCCTCTGCCCATTTTTCAATTGGGTTGTTCTTTTGTTGTTGAGTTTCATGAGTTCCTTGTATATTTTGGATATTAGCCCCTTATCGGAGGCACTGTTTGCAAAAATCTTCTCCCATTCAGTTGGTGGCCTCTTTATTTTGTCGATGGTTTCTTTTGCTGTGCAGAAGCTTTTAAGTTTCATACAGTCCCATTCGTTTATTTTAGCTTTTACTTCCATTGCCTTAGGAGTCAAATTCATAAAATGCTCTTTGAACCCCTGGTCCATAAGTTTAGTACCTATGTTTTCTTCTATGCAGTTTATTGTGTCAGGTCTTATGCTTAAGTCTTTGATCCATTTTGAATTAACTTTGGTACATGGTGACAGATAGCAGTCCAGTTTCATTCTTTTGCACGTGGCTATCCAATTCTCCCAGCACCATTTATTGAAGAAGCTGTCTTTACTCCATTGTATGTTTTATGCTTCTTTGTCAAAAATTATCTGTCCATATTTATGTGGTTTTATTTCTGGGTTCTCAATTCTATTCCATTGGTCTATGTGTCTGTTTTTCAGCCAATATCATGCTGTTTTGATTATTGTAGCCCTGTAGTACAAGCTAAAGTCAGGAAGTGTGATACCTCCAGTATTGTTCTTTTTTCTTAAGATTGCTTTGGCTATTCGGGGTCTTTTGTGGTTCCAAACAAATCTGATGATGTTTTGTTCTATTTCTTTAAAAAATGCCATTGGAATTTTGATGGGGATTGCATTAAATCTGTGTATTGCTTTGGGTAAGATGGCCATTTAAACTATGTTGATTCTTCCAATCCATGAGCACGGAATGTCTTTCCATTTCTTTGTGTCTTCTTCAATTTCTTTTAAAAATGTCTTATAGTTTTCAGCATATAGGTCCTTCACATCCTTGGTTAAGTTTATTCCTAGGTATTTTATTCTTTTTGCTGCAATTGCAAAAGGAATTGTTTTTTGTATTTCTTTTTCTGAGATTTCAATGTTAGTATATAGGAAAGCAATGGACTTTTGTACGTTGATTTTGTAGCCAGCAACTTTACCGTACTCGATTGTTTCTAATAGGTTTTTGGTGGAGTCTTTGGGTTTTCTATATATAGCATCACGTCATCTGCAAAGAGTGATAATTTAACTTCTTCATTCCCAATTTGGATGCCTTTTATTTCTTTCTCTTGCCTGATTGCTCTGGCAAGGACTTCCAACACGATGTTGAAAAGCAGAGGTGATAGGGGACAGCCTTGTCATGTTTCTGAACGTAGAGCAAAGGGCTTCAGTTTTTCACCATTAATTATGAGATTAGCTGAGGGCTTGCCATGTATGGCCTTTATTATGTTAAGGTATTTTCCTTCCATACCTATTTTATTAAGTGTTTTAATCATAAATGGACGTTGTATCTTGTCAAATGCTTTTTCTGCATCAATTGATATAATCATATGATTTTTGTCCTTTATTTTTTTTATGTGGTGTATCACATTGATGGATTTGCGGATGTTGAACCATCCTTGTGCCCCGGGGATGAACCCCACTTGGTTGTGATGAATAATCTTTTTAATGATTGTTGTATTTGATTTGCTAGAATTTTGTTTAGGATTTTTGCATCTGTATTCATTAGAGATATTGGTCTGTAGTTTTCTTTTTTTGTGTTGTCCTACCAGGTTTTGGTATAAGGGTAATGTTGGCCTCATAAAATGAGTTAAGGAGTACTGTCTCTTCTTCAATTTTTTGGAAGAGTTTGAGCAGGATTGGTATTAGATCCTCTTTGAAGGTTTGCTAGAATTCACTAGTGAAGCCATCAGGTCCTGGACTTTTGCTTTTGGGAAGGTTTTGGATGATTGATTCAATGTCGTTACTGGTGATCGGTCTGCTTAGATTTTCCAGTTCTTCGTGGCTCAGCCTTGGAAGGCTATATGTTTCTAAGAACTTGTCCATTTCTTCTAGGTTATTGAATTTGGTGGCATATAGTCCTTCATAGTATTTCTTGGATGATCCTTTGTATTTCTGTGGTGTCCGTTATAACTTCCCCTTTTTCGTTTCTGATTTTGTTAATTAGTGTCTTCTCTCTTTTTATCTTAGTGAGTCTAGCCAAGGGATTGTCAATTTTGTTAATCTTTTCAAAGAACCAGCTCTTTGTCACATTAATTTTTTGTATTGTCTTTTTGTTCTCTGTTTCATTTAGCTCTGCTCTGATTTTTGTTATTTCCTTTGTTCTGCTGACCCTTGGGTTTCACTTGTTCTTCTTTTTCTACTTCTTTAAGGTGTAACATGAGGTTATTTATTTGGGATTTTTCTTGTTTCTTGAGATAGGCCTGTAATGATATAAATTTCCCTCTTAAAACTGCTTTCGCTGCATCCCAAAAATTTGGTAGGATGTATTTTCATCGTCATTTGTTTCTATGTATCTTTTGATCTCTCCTTATTTCTTCTTTGACCCAGTCATTCTTTAAAAGTATGTCGTTTAATCTCCACATATTTGATGTTTTTCCTGCTTTCTTCTTGCAGTTGACTTCCAATTTCAAAGCCTTGTGATCATAGAATATCCCTGGTATGATTTCAATCTTCTTAAATTTGCTGAGGCTAGTTTTATGTCACAATATATAGTCTATCCTCGAGAATGTTCCATGTACACTAAAAAAGAATTTATAGTCTGATGTTCTAGGATGAAGTGCTCTATAAATGTCAATTATGTCAATTTTGTCTAATGTGTCATTTAGGGCTGATATTTATTTAATTTCTGTTTGGATGATCTATCCATAGCTGCCAAAGCTGCCAATGATGTATTTGGTTCCCCACTATAATTGTGTTTTGGTCAATTTCTCCCTTTAGTTCTGTTAGTAGTTGCTTGGTATATTTTGGTGCTCCCTGATTGGGGGCATAATATTGATGACTGTTATGTCTTCTTGTTGTATAGTCCCCTTTATCATTACGAAATGTCCATCTTTGTGTCTTGTTACCTTTTTTGTCCTGAATTCTTTTTCATGTGATATCAGTATGGATACACCTGTTTTTCTATGGATACAATTTGCTTGGAGTGTCAATTTCCACCTTTTCACTTTGAGTCTATATTAGTCCTTGTAGCTGAGATGTGTCTCTTGGAGGCAGCATATGGTTGGGTTTAGTTTTTTGATCCAATCTGCTACTCTGTGCCTTTTTATTGGTGAGTTCAGTCCATTTACATTTAGGGTGATTATTGATGTATGAGGATTTCCTAACATTGTATCTCTGGTTTTCTGGTAAGACTGTGTCTCCATTGTTCCTTTGCCTTTTTGTTATTATTTCAGTGTGGTGGTATTCTATGATTTTTCCCTATCTTTATTCTTTTATTATGTTATATATTTCAGTTCTGGATTTTTGTTCAAGTAGTTACCATTAAGCTTATGTACAAGAAAGTTTCATATTTAGAGTATTTCACTTTCTTCAGCATGCTTACTTTCTCCAATCCTGTATTCCAGTTCAGGCCTTTACTCTCCCCCTTTTTATGTTTTTGTTGTCACAAATTATCCCTACTTAAGCTGGTCGAATAGCTTCCTTTAGTATTTCTTGTAGTGCAGGTCATGTGTTAGAAAATTCCTTCAATTTCTGTATGTCTGGAAAGGTCTTTATTCCTCCTTCATATCTAAAGGATAGCTTTGCTGGATATATTATTCTTGGCTCATAATTTCCCTCTTTCAATAGTTTTGAATATTTGAGTCCAGTCCTTTCTGGCTTGTAGAATTTCTTCTGAAAAATATGATGAAAATGTAATGGGTTTTCCTTTGTAGGTTACCATCTTCTTTTCCCTGGCTGCCTTGAGGATACTTTCTTTGTCGTATTTGACAGCTTCAATACAATGTGACTTGGAGAAGGCCTGTTGGGGTTGAGGTAATTAAGTGTTGTATTTCTTTTTGGATTCGAGGATCCAGTTCTTTCCACAACTTTGGGAAGTTCTTGTTGACTATTTGTTTGACTATACTCTCTGTTATCTTCTCCCTTTCTTCTCCTTCTGGTATGCACATTATTCTTATATTGCTCTTTCTGATGGAGTCAGAAAGTTCTTGTACAGTTCTTTCATTTCTTTTAAGTCTCAAGTCTTTGTCTTCTTTCATCTGTGTCGTTTCCAGGTTTCTATCTTTGATGTCACTTATTCTTTCCTCCATCTGGTCAACTGTACTACCTAAGCTGGCTATTTCATTTTTCCTTTCTTTTACTGAGTTCTTAATCTCCAGAAATTCTATTTGGCTCTTTTTAAAAATTTCAATCTTTGGTAAAATTTTCATTTTGTTCTTTGATTGTGTTTCTGAGTTCATTAAATGCCTGTCTGTTTTCTTGCATCTTGTGGAGTTTTTTCATAACTTCAATCTTGAATTCTCTGTCATTTAAGTCACACATTTCCATGTCTTTAAGTTCATTTTCTGGAGACTTTTCATTTTCTTTCTGAGCTGTCTTGTTACCCTGGTTATCCATGGCAATTAATGGATTACTATTTACTTTCCTAGGCATCTACACAAGAGGGTTCTGCAACAGGTTAATAGAAAGAGGTCTTTTGTTTTCCTGTAGGCATGGTAGAATGTTTTATTTTCTCTCCGATTGCAGCCTCTTATTCTCTTTCACATTGTAGTGTTATATTTTCTCTGCACTGTTCTGGGTTCTCACACAATGGGGGGATTCCCTGGAAGGCAGGCTTCTCCTCTGTGAACAGTTTGCCTGTGACACAGGGCACTGCCTCTGTGGGGGGATGTGGAGAGCTTCTGAAGTTCCAAAGCTCTTCCTGCACGAGATTCAGAGCATGTGTATTTCAGCGACTGTTTAGTCCTGCAGGGATCCGCCCAGATAGGTGAGGACAGGGGCAGGGTGGGTTGTGAGAGGTGGCATAGAGCAATGGCAGTGACCACCACCACAGCCAGTCCTGCACCCAAGACTCCCTCCCCTTTCTCAGAACTAGTTGGGCTGCAAGTCTGTGGCTGCAGGCCACAGTTCTCAAAACTGCAAATATTCTATTCTTTCTATCTGACACTGCTTCTATTCTGCTTCTAGCACTGGGAGGGTGGGGATGTGGCAAGCTCTGGGAGGATGCGGTGGGGGCAGTTAGGCTCTGTGCCTAAGCCTTCTGTCCTCTGCTCAGCAGTGAGGGCTTAATCCACCGTTTTCACCCTTGTTCCCTCAGTCTTTGCTCCGAGGTCTCTGCTGTGAGCATTGGGTTCATCCGTGTTATATGCTGATCCCTCAGGAAGGACTCTAGGCCATAAGCAGAGCCCTAGCAGTCAGAGTTCTTTCCTCTCCCATGGCTGTGGTAGTTCCAGAATTCAGAGAGCTGAGAATTCTGATATCCAGTCTGTGTCCTGTGCCCAAAGGGCCCATGTCTCTGCACTTCCCATTTCCCTTCTCCCCCCACTCGCCCAATTTGCCCACCTTTAGGTGATTTCAGTTTTGTGCCTCTTAGTCTTGCCTGTCTGCTGTGCAGGGAGTCCTTTGTGGAATTACAGTTGTTCAATTTGTTGTAAATGCCAGGGGAGATTTCAAGAGGCTCATTTCATGCCGCCATTTTTATGATGTCTTTATGAGGGGTTTAAATGTCTATTATGTTGCTTTGCACACCTGAAACTAACAATAAATAAATAAATAAATAAATAAATAAATAAATAAATAAAGTTTCCCAAGCTGCCACAGGGCATCTGGTGCAGTAGAAGCTTCCTGAAGCTTGCCGGGCAAGGCTGGCTGCCCATGAGCTGAGCATGCTCTTGATGATGCTGCTGTAGCTATGTAGGGTGAAGACCCAGGGAGTCACCAAGGTGATGCACACATGGATTTTTACCAGACCAACACAGCCTCAGATTTGGTCCTGTGGGGTCGATTCAATACAGGAAAGATGGTGCTGTCCTGTAGGCTGCATGTGAGGCAGGCTCCACACAGGGATAATGGCAGCTGTCCCTCTAATCCTTGCCCTGAAGCCACACAACTCAGTCTTTCCCTGTATGTCTCTGGCCACTCTTGAATTCCACCCCTCTGCTGGAGCCCAGGGTGAGTGCTTGCAAGTGAGTGAGTCTGTGCGCAGGCTCTTTAAGAGGATGTATGGGTTTCCAGCTGCCTTCGATCTCACTGGAACAGATGGATGGTATCCTCACTGATTTTCACTGCCAGATGTTGTGGGGACTCCTCTTCCTGGCACAGGACCCATTGGCTGGGGAGTCCAGTGTGGGGCTGAGACCCCTCACTCTTTAGGCAGCACTTCTACCACTGAGGTGTCTGCCCCAGTGCTCAACCACTACCTGTGGGTTTGGGGTCAGCCTATTTCATGTCTCTGCTGCTTCTCCCAGTCTCAATGTGGCCTCTTCCTTATATCCTTAGTTATATAGGTTCTGTTTAGCCAGTCTTAAGATAATTCTTGAGGTTGATTGTTCTATAGCTTAGTTGTGATTTTTAATGTGATTCTGGGAGGTGGCAGACATAGTGTTTACCTATGCTGCCATGTTGGACCTTCTCCTGATTCTACTATTCTTATAGTTACTATGTCCCCTATATTTGTGACAGGGTTCCCAGCAGGATGTACAGTACCATCCCATCACAATTCATCATAGGAGAAAGTTTTAACAATTGCTCCACTACCTTGTACTGGAACCCATTTGTCTCTATCTCTTAGGAGGGGTCCTAACTGTCAGGTAGGGTTGTCCAATGCCAATAGGCCCCTACTGACTCAACTGTAGCAGGTGAGGTTCCCTGAGAAACAGAGTCTGATATGGAGAGCATCATGCAGGGTGTTCATTACGGAGTGTTTTGGAACCAGTGGAAGCAGAATTGGACAGAGAGACAAACTGGGCTATGAGGCAGTCAGATAGTTGCTCCAGAGCTAGGATGGTTCTTCAGTGTCCCAAGTTGAGGCGAGGAAGCTGGGAATTTGTGCACCTAAATTGATCATTTATTGAATGATTGCCCCTGTGGAAGAAGGTGTGACTGTCAGCAAGGTGATGTTCTTCCACTGAAGTAGGCCTAAAAGAAGGCTGACAGTGAAAGGCTCTGCTGGCAACACTCAAATACCTGGAAAACAAGTCTTGAAGAAAGCTATGGGCAGTGCTTTTTAGTGTCCCCTAGACACCTTCCATGACTGATTAACTCTTGGGAAGACGTCTGTTCTTCCACCCTGGTTGTCAGGTCATCCCACCAAATCTTCTGGAATTTGAGCAATTCTTGAACACGACCAACAGCCTTTGGCTGACAGGTTATCTGTGTTCTGTTCATTCATTCAAAGCACCATGGAGTCCATAGAGTCTATAACTACACACATGTCTTGAAGACATCCATTTCACCAATGATTTCTTTTTTTTTATATCCCTTAACAAACATTTTGATGTATATTTCCATCATAATTCTGATATTTTCTGACTATGGAATATGAATTCCTTATTAGGATACTCCAAAATCAAACTATCTCTAATGAGAAAATTTGTTTAACTCTATATTATATCTATCTTTAGATATGAAACACATTTTACAAGTTAGTTTTAGAGTGAATTTCCCCACAGTAATGTGGCTGGAGATCTACAGGCCTTCAGAAGCTAAACTGGGGAAGACTCTTCCCTGGCATCCTTGTTCCCAACAAGAGCCAACTGAAAGGAGTTCTCAGGACTTTGCTGAGTAGGGCTCTACCTTTACTTGTCTAGTTGGAGCAGGGAACAGGTACCTTTACCTTAAAAGGCTAACACCACTAGGAACAGGTGGAGGAAATGACCCAGGTGTCCAAAAGCCAAGTTTTCTCCTGGAGCTGACATAGTAGGCTTAGGTGGGTTGCTTAGGCTGGTGTCCACTCACGGTGGCTGCTGGGGCTCTTAATGAACATGGCTAGGAAAACATAGGAAGTTTGAAACTCAGTGGTTATAGAGGGTATTCTTAAGAGACCAGTGTTCATTTTATAAGAAGCATCTCAGCACTTCTCATTATAGAGATTGGAAGTGCTGGGTCTTAGTGGCTTAATTGCTGGATTATGTGATTAGATCAGAATTTCCCAAAGGGATAATATGGATCAGTAAGGAGATAATGCCACAATTTCTCATCCAGCTAGGGAGGCATTTGAACAGTACTGGCACCAACTTTTAATAGTGGTAGCTCAATATTGTGGCCAGCAGGCAGATGCCAAATATCTGGCAATCCAGTCTCTTTCCGTTCTGAAAGCAAATGCCTATGGGAAGTTAGAGGCTGTGCTGAAGCCTAAATCCAAGAGCTTCAATTTTAGAAAAACTCTGGTTCTGGCGAGTCAGAGACTGTAAATGAAATTCTTCAGCCAGAAGCACGGCCTTCTCCCTCACAAATAGAATGTGTGTTTTCTCTATATTGCTCAACATTGTTTTAATTGAATTTCTGTAGACTTTTTGAGAGGTCTAGAAAAGCATATGAAGTTTAGCACTCATGAAATATTATTAAAGAGTCATCAATTAATGATATAACATGTAAAACTTAGAGACCTTATTAATCTCCCTCACCCTACACTGTAGTGATAAGAAAGAAATCAGGAAAATGATAAATGTGCACAGAGTCTTGTGCTCAGAATAGGAGCCTAAAATAGATTAATTCACTGCACCTCGTTATTAGTTCTCAGTACTGGATTTGATTGGTAGGTATTAACATATACATGGGGCTGAGGAGGGCAAACCTAGAGCTGCCTTTATGTGTCCTCTGTGGTTTTAAATTTTGAACATCCCCAAATATTTCTGGAGCACCTGCCAAATTCCAGCAGTTAATGATAAAGTAATTGGGGCTATTCATTATCTACAATTGTTGGTTTGGTACAAGAAGCATAAAGACTGAGGAGCTTGGTCCACGGGGGTGGGTGGAGCAGGTATACAGTTGTCCCTAGATAAACACTGATTCTCTCAAACATCTATACTATGCATGGGATGTGCTACGCCACTGACTGACCACAAAAAATGCCACCATCACCTACAGGTCCTTAGTTGTATTAATTACAGGAAATGTATAATTCAATAGTAATTATAAAAGGTACCCAACTTTTAAACCACTGAGTTCACATGAAGGTTGTGACACTATAAGAACAGCAGTGCACACACTCCTTGGCGCTATCTCTGCTCAGCACAGTGGCCTTAGATCCTTTGGAGTAAGATGACCATGCAGGACACTCAGAGCACTGTCTTGAGTGCCAATCTCAAATTTAGGCTCCATGACTCTCTAGGTCCTTATCATCCACACAGATATCAGCTTTGAGGGCTCCTGTAGGAGCTGTTCTGAACTAAGATGAGAAAGGAGAGTGAAGAGAAATCGCGTTCACACAGTCAGAATTGTGTGACTTCCAAATTAGAATTCCTGTCCTTTTGGGGGTCATTTCCTACCTGTTCCCAGATGTGTAAGGTCACATATCAGCACAGAATGTTTTCTATTGCAAGTAACAGAATAGCTAACTAACATTGGTTTAAGTAATGAAGTCAGTTATTTCACATAACAAGGAATACAGAAGAAGATCAGAGCTGTCAGAGGTCTTGCTGTGATATTAGTGTATCATTTAATGGTTGGGAGATGCCTTTGCAGCTTCAGGCATCATATCTATGAGGACAGGAGTTTGGAGGGTATGGGAAGAGCTAGCCACGTCTGTCCGTTTTACTAGGAAAGCAAGGGCTTTCCCGGAAGTAGCCCAGCAGTTTATCCTTACATCCCTCTCATTTGCCATAGCTGGGTCACCTAACTACCATTATCTGCAAGGGTAGTTGGAGAGAGAGAGAGAGCGAAAGGGAGGAAGAGAGGGAGAGAGAGGGAGGGAGGGAGGGAGAGAGAGGGAGAGGGAGAGAGGCAGAAGAGGGAGGGAGGGAGGGAGAGATAGAAAGGGAAGGAAGGAAGGAAGGAAGGAAGGAAGGAAGGAAGGAAGGAAGGAAGGAAGGAAGGAAAGAAGGCAGGCAGGAAGGAAGGAAGGAAGGAAGGAAGGAAGGAAGGAAGGAAGGAAGGAAAAAAAGGAAGGAAGCCAAACAAAAATGGGTACATAGCTTTTTTCAACCCCTGAGGTAGAGGCAGACATGAGGTTTGGGAATGGGTATGGCTGACTTTGGTGCATTTTCAGGCAGTTGTCTTCATATCTGTACTCATTAATGCCAAAGACACGGTGCTCTGAGAGCATCCAGAAGGGAAAATAAACCTAAACTAGGTGTCTGGGAAGGCATCCCAGAAGAAATGACATTTAACCAGCAAACCTGAGGGTAAATAGGGAAGAGTGGTAAAGAGTGTTTTGGGTTAATTAAGTGGCATTTTTGAAGACAGAAAAAGAAAGAATGTGTTGTTTCCAGGAACTGAAAGAAGTATTCTGCTGGAGGAAATCCTGAGAGCTGGGGAGAGTTTTTAGAAATGAGATGGGACATCTAAAGGTAGGTTTGTGGAAGGCCTTTTAAGCCATTTTAAGGAATTTCAAATTATTAAATAAAAAATAGAGAATATTAGAAAGCAAGTTTAAGCCCTGAGAGAAAAATTTTACTGCCAAGCAGGGAAGCCTCAGAATAAGGTTTCAGGAAGCAAATGAGGTAGGTCTTTTCCAGCCAGAAGACCATGAACTGCTTGTTCCAAAGTAGGAGGGCAGTGATTGGCTGGTGGCAGCTGGCATGCTGCTGGGTTAGCATTAAGCTTGTGGGAGGTGTCTGCTTTACATTTTGGGTGCCAGCTTTGGAAGCATGACATCCAGCTGCCTCGGGACAGGCCCAAACAGGAGCATGGTGCCCAGTTGGGGCTGCCCCTTGCGTCAGCATGTTGGGCTGGGTCAGGGCTCATCAGCATTTACCTTAAGGAAAGGTTCAGGGTCATATATTTCAGGTGATATGAGTTAGCCTGTGTGGTTTTCACAAGGAATAAATATGGAATCAACAGAGAGTTTTAAATAGGTTTGTTATTTTAGAACAGTTTTAGATTTACAGAAAAATTGTGAGATTGTGTAGAGTTCCCGTATAACCTACGCCCAGTTTCCCCTATTACCAACAGCATGCCAGCTGCCACCAGCCAATGGCTCATGTGTCTTATGAGTAATTAATGACCAATATTCACACATTATTAACAATAGTCCACACTTTATTCAGATGTCCTTAGTTTTTAACCTGATCCTTTTTTCTGTTCAGGATCCCATTCGTGATACATTATGTTTAGTCATAATGTCTCCTTAGCCTCTTCTTGCCTTTGGCAGTTTCTAAGACTTTTCTTATTTTTGATGACTTTGACAGTTTTGAGGAATACTGGTCAAGTATTTCCTAGAATGTCCCTCATTTGGGATTTGTCTGATGTTTTTCTCATGATTAGACTGGGATTATGGATTTTTAAAATTAGTTTCAGGGGTACAAAACAATGTAATAGATATTTACACCCCTCAAAAATTGATATCCCCCCCCAATCTTTTAGCCTTCTGACATCATATATAGTTGCTACAATTGCATTGACACTATTCCCTATGCTGTACGCCATAAGGAATTAAGGATTTTTGGAAGGAAGACTAGAAAGGTAAAGTGCCATTTTCATCGTACCATATCAAGGGTGCACAATATCAACATGACTTATCTCTGTTGACGTTGACCTTGATCTCCTGGCTAAGGTAGTATTTGTCAGGTTTTTCTACTATAAAGTCACTATTTTTGCCCCCCTTCCATACTTTACCCTTTGGAAAGAAGTCACTTACCGGTATGTGCAGCACACACTTAAGAGCAGAGAACTGTGTGGTTTCTTATACTCATAAAATATTTGAATCCTTCTGCACAAGATGTGTGCCTATTCTCCCCCATTTATTTATTTGTCCAATCATTTATTTATATCAGTATGCACTCATGAATATTTTATTTATACTTTGGGTTATAATCCAATACTACTTTATCTTGTTGCTCAAATTGTTCCGGCTTTGGTCTCTGGGAACTCTTTCAAATGGCTACTGTGTCCCTTTAACATCATTATAGATTTTTTTTTTTTAATCTCTATTACTGAGGACTTCCTAACTTTCTGAGACTAAAATATACTTAGGATTCATTTTATATTATTTCCTACTCCAATCAGCCATTTATCCATTGCTATTCATTTTCTAAATTTATTTTGTGTCTTTTTAACTTTAAAATATTCAAAAATAAATGTAGAGCCCAATGAATTATTATAAGGAACACACCCTTCCAGTGTTGTGCTGGAGCTGGCTCACACAGTCTTCTAAGATCTGTTTGTTCCATTTATTCCCAGCTTCACATACAATAACATCATGTTGGTAGCCTGAAACTGGCCATGATGGTAGTATTTATATGATGGAAATCAGAAAATGGTACAAGTTAGGACTTTTTTTTTCCCCTGGAGCGCCAGTTGCCAAATACCAGGAAACCACTGCTTGTAACTACCACCAAAGTTAAGAAATAAAACCACAAGCTAATAAATAAAACTTTGCCAGTCACCCCCATAACCCCTTCATGTACATTATCACAGCCCTCTCTCATCAAAAGTAACCCCTACCCTGACTTTTATAGTAAATGGATTTTATCACCCAGGTGTCCATCCCTAGACACTATGGTTATTATCATACATTATTTTTCACCTGATGTGTATTTTAAGGCCTTTAATCTATAGACTCCCTCTCCATCCTTTTTAAAAAACAAACAAACAAAAACAACAACAATTTATCTATTGAAGCATGGGACATTTTATCTGTAGACTTTCCTCAGTCTGGATTTTACTGACTGCATACTCATAGTATAGTTCAACATGTTTCTTCATGCTCTATTATTTACCATATCAAGCTGACATTAATAGAATATTCTACCTAACAACAGTAGCATACACATTCTCTTCATGTGTCCCTGGAATATATCAATAAAACCACAACCATAAAACAACTTCAACAAATGTAAAAATTGAAACCAAAAAGAGTGTGTTCTCTGATCATTATAGAATTAAACTAGAAAAGAATAACAGAAAGATAGCAGCTAAATCTCCAAACACTTGGCAACCAAATAACACACTTCAAAATAATCCACATGTCAAAGAGGAAATCTCAAAGGAAGTTAAAAAAAATTAAACTTATATGGATACAGCATATCAAATTTTATGGGACACAGCTAAAGCAGTGCTAAAAAGGAAATCTGTAACATTAAATGCTCACAATAGGAAAGAAGTAAATCTGAGATCAATCGTCTACATTTCCACTTCAAGAACTTAGAAGAAGAAGAGCAAAATAAACCCAAAAGAAGCTTAAGGAACAGAATAATAGAGATCAGGAAACAATGTAATTGTAACAGAAAAGCAGTGGAGACAAATGAATGGAACAAAATCTAGCTCTTTAAAAAGATCAACAAAATTGACAAACCTCTAGCAAGACTGACATATAAAAAAAGAAGACACAAACTACACATATCAAGACTGAAATAGGGAATGTTGTAAACATAATAAAAAAAGAGATACTACAAATAACTGTCTAAATATAAATTTGGCAAATTAGATGTAATAGACCAATTCTTCAAAAAGCAGAAACTACCATAATTCACCCAATATGAAATGCATATTTTGAATTATTCTATAATTATTAAGAAAATTGAATTCTTATTTTCAAAACTCTCCCAAGAGAAATCTTGCAATCTAGGTGGCTTCACTGAAGAATTCTCCCAAAGATTTAAAGAAAAAGTAACACGAATTCTACATAACCTATTCCAGAAAATAGAAGAGGAGGGAATATTTTCCAGTTCATTTTATGAAGCTAGTGTTACTTTGAACCAAAACCAAAGATAGTACAAAAAAGCAAAATATAGACCAATATTCCTCATGAACATTGATGGAAAAATCATTAACAAATAGAATTCAGTAACATTAAAAAAAAAACTGTACACCATGACCAAGTCATGTTTATTTAAAGAATGCATGGCTAGTTCAACATTTTACAATCAATGTAATCCACCATATGAACAGGCTGAATGAAAAGTCACATCAGCATATAAATGGATGCCAAAAAAAAATTGAAAAATTCAATGCTCATCCATGACAAAACTTTACAAACTAAGAATAGAGATGAACTGATTTCCGGTCAATATGGTGGAATAGGTAAATGCTGTGCTTACATCCTCTCATAACCACATCAAATTTACAACTAAACTACAGAAAAACCATTGAGAATCAGCTGAAGTCTAGCTGAACTAAAGCCCTACATTCAAGGATACACAGAAGAAGCCACTTTGAACAGAATTCAGCAACACATTAAAAAGATCCTATACCATGATTAAGTGGGATTCATTCCTGGTATGCAAGGGTGGTTCAACATCCACAAATCAATTAATGTGATACGCCACATTAACAAAATGAAAAATATAAATCATATGATCATATCAATAGATGCAGATAAAGCATTTGACAAAATCCAGCAGCCATTTATGATAAAAACTTGTAAGAAAGTGGGAATAGAGGGACCATATCTCAATATAATAAAGGCCATCTATGATAAACCCACAGCTAACATCATGCTCAATGGGGAAAAGCTAAAACCATTCCCCTTAAGATCAGGAACAAGGCAAGGTTGCCCACTTTCGTCACTTCTATTCAACATAGTGCTGGAAGTTCTAGCCACAGCAATCAGACAAGAAAAAGAAATAAAAGGCATCCAAATTGGTAAGGAGGAAGTAAAATTGTCATTATATGCAGATGACATGATACTATATAGAGAGAACCTTAAAGGCTCCAACAAAAAACTATTAGAACTGATAAATGAATTTAGTAAAGTAGCAGGATACAAAATTAATATTCAGAAATCAGTTGCATTTGTATATACCAATAATAAAATATCAGAAGGAGAAATTAAGAAAACAATCCGATTTACAATTGCTTCAAAGATTATAAAATACCTGGGAATACATTTAACCAAAGAAATAAAAGATCTGTACTCAGAAAATTATAAGACACTGAAGAGAGAAATTAAAGAAGATAGATGGAAACACATATCATGCTCATGGATAGGAAGAATTAATATAGTTAAGATGTCCATACTGCCTAAGGCAATATACATATCCAACGCAATTCCTATCAAACTACCAGGGCGTTTTTCACAGAAATAGAACATATAATCCTAAAATTTATATGGAACCATAAAGGACCCCAGATAGCCTCAGCAATCTTGAGAAATAAGAACAAAGTGGGAGGTATAACGATACCTGACATCAAATTGTACTACAAGGCTACAGTAATCAAAACAGCGTGGTACTGGCATAAAAATAGACACATATACCAATGGGACAGAATAGAGAGCCCAGAAATAAATCCATGCCTATATGGTCATTTAATCTACAACTATGGAAGCAAGAATTTACGGTGGGATAAAGACAGTCTATTGAATAAATGGTGCTGGGAAACCTGGACAGACACATGCAAAAAAATGAAGCTGGACCACCTCCTTACACCATATACAAGAGTAAATTCAAAATGGCTTAAAGACTTAAATGTAAGATCTGAAACCATAAAATTCCTAGAAGAAAATATAGGAAGAAACTTTACAGACATCACCCGGAGTAAGATTTTTACTGACATATCCCCTCGGGCAAGGGAAGTAAGAGAAAAAATAAACATGTGGGATTACATCAAACTAAAAAGTTTTTTACACAGCAAAGGAAACCATCAATAAAACAAAAAGGGATCCTACTGAATGGGAAAAGATATTTGCCAATGATATATCTGATAATATATCCCAAATTTATAAAAAACTTACTCAACTCCAAAAAAACCAAACAACCCAATTAAAAAATGGGCAGAGGACATGAAGAGACATTTTTCTAAGAAGGACGTACAGATGGCAAACAGACACATGAAAAAATGCTCAACCTCACTAACCATTAGAGAAATGAAAATAAAAACTACAATGAGATGCCACCTCACCCCAGTCAAAATGGCTATCATTAATAAATCAGCAAACAACAAGTGCTGACGAGGATGTGGAGAGAAGGGAACCCTTGTGCACTGTTGGTGGGATTGCAGATTGGTGCAGCCACTATGGAAAACAGTATGGAGGTATCTCAAAAATCTGAAAATGGAACTACCTTCTGATCCAGCAATTCCACTCCTACGTATCTATCCGGAGAAATCCAAAACTCTAATTGAAAAAAATTTATGCACCCCTACGTTTATTGCAGCACTATACACAACAGCCAAGACATGGAAACAACCAAAATGCCCATTGGTAGATGACTGGATTAAGAAACTGTGTACATTTATACAATGGAGTATTATGCAGCCATAAAGAAAAAGAAATCTTACCACATGCAACAACATGGATGGACCTAGAGAACATTATGTTAAGTGAAATAAGTCAGACAGAGAAAGACAAATACCATATGATCTCACTTACATGTGGAATCTAAAGAAAATAATAAAGGAATGAACTGATCAGAAACAGTCTCAGACATAGAGGAAAAACTGAGGGTTGCTAGATGGGGGTGGGGTGGGGATTAGAAAGCACAATCTGTAATCACAAAATTACCACGGGGATAGGAACGTCAGTTTGGGGAATGTAATCAATAATGTTGTAAAGATTTTGTAGGGTGTCTGATATATATATATATATATATATATATATATATATATATATATATATGTGTATATATATATACACACATACATACATAGTTACAAGAAGTGGAATACAGCATTAGGAATAGAGGCAGTGGAAATGTAATAGCTGTATGTGATGTCAGAGGTGTAGTAGATGGGGGGAGGGGGGTTATCACTGTGTGAGGGATATAAATGATAAATGTTTAACTTTAAAAAAAAAATAAAGCCTACACCCTTGAAAGCCTTAAAAAAAAAAAGACGAAGAAGAAGCCACCTTGAGATTGATACGAGGGGCAGAGATGTGCATCCGGCTGATCCCTCTCCCACATGTGGCCATTAAAAATTGGGAAGGATATCTCAGCTATTGAAGTCCCCTCTGAAGAGCAAGGGGTCCCAGCCCTGCACCAGGCTTCCAGCCCAGTCTTCCAGTGCTGGAGAAAGAAGTACCCATAACTTCTGGCTGTGAAAACCTGAGGAGATTATGGCTGGGGTGGGGGGTGGGGGTGCAGTTTCAGCTGTACCTCTTAAAGGGCCTGTGCACGGACTTACTAATGGACTCACTTGTCTGAGCACCGGCACTGGGGCAGCAGCTCGAAAGGCACCAAGGACATATGAGTTGTATGGCTGCAGGGTGAGGGCAGTACTATTTTCCCAGACAGCTTTCTCCCAGACAGAAATGCTGATAGAAGCCATTGTTTCTATGTTGAGTTTTCCCCGCTCCCATCATGCAGACACAGAAGGCCACGATATCTATCTCCATCAACCCAGCTAACAAGGTTCATTTGCCCCGCCCTGGTGATTCCCCCACCCAACTTGATGGCACACCCAAGACACTTCCAGTGACTTTTCCATACAAACAGCCTGTCTTGACTCATGCTGTGGTCTTTCCTAAAATTTCTCAAAGGTTCACAAAACCCAAGCATCTGGCTTTGGCATATCCTGTAACTCTTGCTGAGCAACCATAAGCCCAGCATTAGCAGCAGCCGGCCTCAGTTTGCAGCTTGATCTCTCGAGGCACCTCCAAGCCCAGTGTGAGTGATGGCCATCTGCAGATTGAAGCCACAGGCTTCAGCTGAACTTTGCGTGCAGGAGGCCCCAGGGCTGGCATGCCCAGTGGGTAGCTTCAGACCAAGCCTGAGCAAAATGTAATCTCCAGGTGGGTGGGGACTGTATTTTGTTCACTGCTTTTCACCCTGGCCAAAATTCTGCTTGGCAGGTGGTAAGCACTCAGTGATATTTATGGGATGAATGAATACATGATCTTGCAAGTTTAGATGTAACTCAGCTCCAAGTGTTATCCATGGGTGTGCTGGTCTTTTTTCAAATAAGAGAATTTTAATCATTTTCCCATTCTTTTGTTTGGCATTTGATTTAGTCTAATTTTCTACTCCTTGAATCTTGGTAATTAATTTTTTGTTAGGGAACCATTTCTTCTAAATTTTAATAATAAATTCAACAGATTTAGATGTAGTAGCCTCTTATAATTCTTTTACTTTCATTATCTCTTTTTTTTCTTTAGCAAGGATCAGCAAGGGTTTATATACTTTACTGATTTTGTTGTTGTTGTAAAGCATTAATTTTGCATTTATTTTTTCTAATTTTTACCTCACTCAATCTACCTTTAACTTATGTTATCTATGTACTTTCTTCTGATTTATTTTATTCTTTCCCTCACCCTTTAATTTCTTAAGTTGACGTGTTAGTTAGGATGCAGGCTAAATTGATGTAGCAAGGGGGA
The DNA here is from genome assembly GCF_057876585.1 of Rhinolophus sinicus. NCBI lineage: Eukaryota > Metazoa > Chordata > Mammalia > Chiroptera > Rhinolophidae > Rhinolophus > Rhinolophus sinicus. The sequence continues at coordinate 21,296,464 of NC_142507.1, read as the reverse complement.
TCCCAAAACTTCTTTGTTGTTTCTCTTTCTTGGAACAGTCCTGGGTGGGTATGTGGTCTGTTCCATACAGTCATTCAGGAACACAAGCAAGTGGGAGAACTCCCATTCTCTAGGTTGGGGTAAGCACACTATAACATGAGGGACAATCCTGCCTGTTGCCTGCTTTTGTAAAGAAAGTTTGATTACAGTGCAAACATACTAATTTACTTACATCTGCCAATGGCTACTTTTGAGCTACAGTGGCAGAATTGAGGAGCTATGGTACAGAACAGATTGCTCATAAAACCTAAAGTATATTCTCTCTGGACTTCTTCAGAAAAAGTTGTTGACACTGCTTTACGGCAATGTCCTGTGTGCATAATCAAAAATGGGTCGCCATGGAGCCCTCATTCCAGCTGATGGAGAGGGGAAAGAAAATGTGGAGAAGGCATGCCCACTCTGCCCAGATGTGGCACATAGCACTTCCATACATACCGTGTTTCCCCGAAAATAAGACCTAACCAGAAAATAAGCCCTAGCATGTTTTTTCAGGATGACATCCCCTGAACATAAGTCCTAATGCATCTCTTGGCGTAAGAATTAATATAAGACCCAGTCTTATTTTGGGGAAAACACGGTATTTTCTCGGTGAGAACTTAGTCCAATGGCCATAACTAACTTCAAGGGAACCTGGGGAATGTATTGTAAGTGGGCACCAGCCAAATATGCCATGTGCCCAGCTATTATTCTTTTACTATGGTAAAGGGAGAGAATGGATTTTGGAGGACAGTTATCAGTTCCCCCACAGATAAACATGAAGTTACTTTATTTTCTGTCTTTCTCCTTCAATAATGAAAAAAAATTCAAGTGATAATTTTTTTTCTAGTAGAACTTAAAATTTTATTCAGAGGTTTTGATATGACATTTTCCTTTTCATGGCCTTTTTTAGATAGTTTGCAGTTTCAACTTGGATTTCTTCATTAGTCTAAGGACTATTTAAGATGATGTTTCTTAGCTTTCAAGTAGTTACATATTTTGTAAAGTCATATTTTTACTATTTATTTCTAATTTTATCAAGAGAATGTGGCCCTAAAATTTATATTTTAAAAAATGTGTTTACATTTTGTTTGTGACCAAATGCATAAAAGGTTTTGTAATATCCAGACATACTTATATGTATGTATACATTCCTTTTTCAAATGACAGTTTTATTTAAGATGTACATCAAGTTTTATTATTTGATTTTGTGTCCTTTCTTATTTTTGTCTTTTATGTCTATCTAATTCTGAAAGAAATATTAAATTCTTCCATGCTAACAGCATTTATAGAATTAAATTCTTGCATTTCTAATAGTTTCCATTTATATATTAAGCTGCCATGTTTTTTTCGTGCAACAAGTCATTAACTATTATATTTTTTAAATTGCACATTTAATATTACTTTGTGTCCTTTTCCTTTTTGAATGTTTTAATCTTAAATCTATGTGTTCTGATATTAATAATGCCAATTGTCATATGTCTTTTTTCTTCTTTTTCTTTCTATTACTCATTTTTTTCCCCTAGTCTTACTTCTCTAATCTGTAAAATGAAAATGACAAAACATGCCTTGACTTTTGTGAGCATAAAAGAAAATAATGGCTGAGGGAGTGTTTGTAAACCAAAAAGAACTACACATCTGAGTCATATTATTCCTTCTGCTACTGGGCCTACTAATCTAAGTTGTTGCTGTATGATTTTGATTGTATATTACTGGGAGGATCAGATACACCCTACTTATATCTATCTATCTATCTATTAATCTATTTACCCATCTTGATTAATCATTCTAACCAATCTAATCATTAGCTAGTAGACTGTTTCTACTGTTACAACATATACAGATAACTGTGCCAATTTTCATTGCCAATACCAGGGAGAATATTTATAACATTACTATTGTGGAATTCATACATTATTGGATAACATTATGTTCATTTTATTTTTATTTTCCTACTATTTTGTTATCTAAAAATGAATACAGTTTCAAGAAAAAACCAGCTACTGTGAAACATCAAATAACAAATACTCAAGTTAAAAGCAGGAAGCCAGAATTTTAAAATTGTTCTTAAATGACAATAAAGTTATCATCTCAAGCAGTCACATGACAAAACACCTCTGAGCACATGGTCTACTGGTCCCCAGGCAGTTGAAAAAAGGAAAAATTATGGACTCAAAAAGTTTGTCCTTTCTTTCTTTGCCATGTTTCTATCTTGTCAACAGCCACTTCTTCCTACATCATCAATCTAAGTCCTTCTTAGTTTCTTTACATCCTTTTGGATATTAAAAAAGGAAAATGCATTTATTTCTAATCTTTATCCCTGGATTTAAGTGTGTTTCTTGTAAACAACGTGTATCAGTTTTTAAAATTCCATTGTGACAGTATGTTTTCTTATAGGAGAATGTAACCCATTTATTACATCTCCATTCACAACTGATATTCTAGCTTTGTTTATGTTTAGTACACATTTACTTGGGGTTTGCTTTTATCTAATTTCCTCATTTTTGGCAGGTTTTATGAACCTATGATTATTTTTTCACGTATTAATTTGAAACTTCTGCTTCACTTTTCATTTAACGGATTCATTTAGCCTATCCTTTCCCAATGCTCATAATCAAACTCATATATCACCACTATTATATGAAAAGGAGCTCTAGCTGTTTCTCTTATGTTTTAATAGAAAATATGTTCTTTTTTAAAAAAAGTCTTTTGTTTAGGGACTCACACAACTCACATTTAATGTAATAACTGGATAACATTTAATTTTTTCCAACTTATTTTAATTTTTACTATTTATCTGACTTTTTCTTTTTTCCTTTCCTTACTCCTACTGACCTGGTCAAGTTTCTCTTTATTCCTCCTTTTTCCTCATTAGTTTCAGAGTTCTACAGTCCTTTTCAGTGCTCCTAGCTGTTACTATCCTAATCTTGAAGTCATAATTAAACACTGTTTCCCTAATTACATTAGAGTAAAACAATAAATATATTCTCCTCCCCTAGAAAACTTTCCTCACCTCTCCCACCAACAAAACATGTAGCACACTTTCCAGTGCCTCCACCTGCATAACTCCCAAGCCTTGCTGAAATAGTTTGAAACTTAGTTACAGGCTAAAATTATTCTTTTTCAAGAACACTTAATAAACTTATATCTCAAGTTCCAAGTTCCATTCTCATCATCTATTAATACGGAGTAATAAAAGGATCTACTGTTCACCTCTCTTTGCTCTCTTCTCTTCTGCTCCAGTTTCAATGTAAGTGAGTTAGAGGACTTCTTCAAGTGTTTTCCTCAGATAGATTACACAGGTCTTTTGTTTTCTGAATTCTTTCATGTCAGAACAAGGCTGAAGAAAGTGTCAAGCTAGTGAGGGAAGTGCAAGGATCTTCAGAAAGTGATTTACTGGCTGTTCTTTCTAAGTGAGGAATTCAAGTATAAGATGCTATAGTGGAAATGGGCTCCCTAATCTCAATGGTGGTAAGTGGTCAAGGCCAGATGGTGGCACTTCAAGTGGTGTATTTAACAATAGATGGCAGGGTGGAGATAGTAATCAGAAATATTTATTCCATAGATATCTTGGGCTGGGTTCATTATTCATGCAGCTCTTAAGTATGAACTAGATGAGCCAAGTAAGGCCTTTATTTAATTTCTATAACAAGTGTCCTGGTGCAGTGAACAACTGACTGACTAGAACCAGAGTTGTAAACAATCTGATTCCCAGGCCCAACAACTCTTGAAGAAAGAGGAAGGAACTGCCAGTCAATATGGTACAGCCATGTCCTGCTCTGATGCACTCTCTCTGTCCTAAACATGTAACAATGATAGATAACACATAAAATAGGAAAAAAGATATGGTCTGACTCAAAACCAAAACAAAGATCTCTAGAAACCACAGACAGTACAGAAGTGTACAGTGGTGAGTGGGACTGAAGCCACGTGTTATTTGGGTTTTGGATTTACAGCTGGCTGTGGCTGCAAGCCATTTAGATTTTAGGTAAACAGAGACTAAACTTAAAGCATTATATTTAGATGGGGGAGTAAAAATCAGGCTCCTGCTTCAAGTCAGGAGCTAGAGGGGAGATACCACCTTCTCTGTAAAGGCTACAGCTGTCCACCATCTAGGCACATGGATTTCTGGAAGTGGGCACCTAGTGGAATGGGAGAACAAATCACGTCTGGAACCAGGAACTGAATTAAGTTCAAGGGATGAACCTGTGATATTGCCAAGGAATCACCATGTCACAGGAGCCCAATAAGATGTTCTAAGAACTGTTCTGCGTCAGGAGCCATAGGGAAGGGAGCCGTGGATGGAGATAACTGCAATGCTGACAGTGAGTGGCAAAAAACAAGGGAGAAGTAGAGAAAAACAAACAAACCTCCAATATTTCATTCAAAATGAGACTTTTAATCAAAATTACAAAACAAAGGAATAAATCTAGTACTAAGAATAAAAGAAATGAAACTATTTTCATAGAACAGTCTAACAAAGACTTTAAATGTATTTGATGATCAACTAGTTCATTGTTCTGATTATTTATTGCATTCCAAAATGTAGTGGCTTAAAACAAGAGCAGCAACACATATTTGTTTTCCTCATAAACACTGCAGTTGGGCAGGGCTCAAACACTCAGTCTCTCATGCTCTCTCCCTAACATCTAGAATAGGGCAAAGATGTTCTCAATTGCCACTTCTATTCCACATCATGCTGGAAGTCCTAGCTCATGTGGTAAGGCAAGAAAAAGAAATAAAAGGTGTACAGACTGGAAAGCAAGAAATACTAATAAAACTGTCTTTAGTCATATGTGATATAATTGTCTATATAGAAAACCCTCCAAAGTCTACATGCACAAAAAACCTCCTACAACTAATAAGTGTGTTTAGCAAGTCACAGAATACCTAGTTAATGTACAAAAGACAACTATATTCTTATACACCACCAATTATCAACTGTAATTTGAAATTTAAAAAATACCATTTGCAATAATACCAAAAAAAGTACTGACAAAATATGTCTGACAAAATATGCACAAGGTTGGTATGCAGAAAACACTAATAAATCAAAGAAGACTGGGATGATTAGAGAGATACATCCTGTTCATGTATTAGAAGACTCAATATTTGAAAGATATCAATTTTTCCCAATTTGATTTATATATGCAACAGAATCTTAATCAAAATCCAAGCAAACTTTTTACTAGATACCAACAAGCTGATTCTAAAATGTATACAAGCTATATAATGTATGCAAAAACAAAAGGAATAGCGAAGTCAAGTCTGAAAGAGAAAAATACACTTGGAAGGCTCACATTCCCTGATTTCAAAATGACTACAGTAATTATGACAGTGTGATGCTGGTGAAAAGACAGACAACAAATCAACAGAACAGAATAGAGAGACCAGAAATAAGTGATGCTGGAACAACTGGAGGTTCATATGCAAAATAAAACAAAATAAAACAGAAGCATATCAACACATACCTCATACCATATACAAAAATTAAATTAAAATGGACCACAGACCTGCATGTAAAACATCACACTATACAACTTCTGGAAGAAATCTAGGAGAAAAACTGTACGACCTTAGGTTTGATGAGTTTTTAGCTCTAACCCCAAAAGAAAAAATATATACTAAATTGGACTTTACAAAAATTGAAAACTTTTACTCTTTGAAAGACACTGTTAAAGTAAGTCATTCATGAGGCTTATTGTGTTGGTCATTCTACAATACATGCAGCTATCAAATCATTATGTTGTACACCTGAAACTAACATAATGCTATGCTAATTATAATTCAATAAAAAAATAGAAAAAAGAAATGGAACTGAAAAACCCTAAAATAATTATACACAGTAAAAACCCTGTTTATAATAAAAAAAATAATTAAGACAAATCAGAGACTGGGAGTAAATATATGCAAATCACATAGCTGATAAAGGATTCATACCTAGAATATATAAAGAGCTCTTAAAATTCAACAATAAAAAAATGAAAAGTCCAATTTAAAAAATAGGCAAAGGATCTGAACAGACATTTACTTAAAATGATACATAGTTGGCACATAAGCATATGAAAAGACTCTCAACATCATTGCCAGTGGGAAACGCAAATTAAGACAACAATGAGATACCAGTTAAAATCCAAAAATCCTACAAAATCGAAACATTGGGAGGATGTGGGGTCACAGGAACTCTTGTTCATTAATCATGGAAATAAAAAATATGGTACATCCATTTTTTTAAGGACAGTGAAAGTTTATTATAAAGTTATTCTTAGACTTATACAATCTAGTAATTGTACAGTTCTTTGCTACCTAGAGAAATTACACAGAAAAAAAAATAAACCGTTCATAATGCAGGCAAAAGTTATAAACAGTAAATGAAGGAAACACACCCATAAAATTGTGGAAACTTTCCTAAGATGTAACAGATTTCATAGCTAACAGATTTGAGAGCTTTTTCAGATGCAGATATTATAAACCAAGGTAAATAAAATTCACTTTCCACATTTATTATGCTCCCAAGGGTAACAAAAACTCACATAAAACTCTGCAGTCTTACCCAGATGCAGGGTTTGGAGGGAAAAATAGCAGCTGGAACGTGTAGGAGGAGAATCCCAGAAAGGAGACAGGGAAAGAGCAGGAGTCAAATTCTGTATAACCTTTGCCCAAATTTCTAGCTCCCGTGTGTCGGCAGACTACAAGCAGCCAGATTCAGGCTCGAAGGACGTCTATATTACCTGCAGCCCTCCATAGTGGAGACAAGGCTCAAATGGACAAACAGACCCACTAGTCTTTAGCGAAACATAAAAACATCACAAAATTACTACAATACAAAGAGACAGGAACACGTAAGCCATAGACAAGAGAAAAGGTGATTGATAGAAACTGAACCTGTGAAGGAACAGTTGCTAGAATTAGCAGAAAAGCATTTGAAAACGATACTCAAAGACATAAAATATGTAATTGAACAAATAAATAGGAAATCTCAGCAGAGAAAGAGGTATTATATAAAAAAGAACCAAATGAAAATTCTAGAACTTAAAAAAATACACTATTGAAATAAAACTTTTCACTAGATGGTCATACAGAGTAATGGAAAATAATAAAGGCTAAACTACGCTTGCGAAATACTGGAGTTGTCCGGATACTGTGGTGGGGGATGTGTGGGTGGGGGGAGGTTCCAGGACCCTTTTGTGATGAATAGGGTAGAGGAGGTGAGTAGGGAAGAATTAATGTGTTGTGGGAGTGTCTCGGTGGTGGAAAAAGTTGGTATTTTGGTCTACAAAAAGGAGTTATGTGTGATTAATAAAGCAGAGAAAACAGGACAGTAATGATTAATGGGATGAAAACATAAAAAGGCACATCGAAATTAACAAGGTGAAGAAGTGGAATTATTAATAACTCTATTAGACTCACAAACATCAGGTAAACAAAAAAGACAAACATCCCTTAAAGTAATAAATATAGAGATAGAGTTAGAAGGAATAAAATCAAATACAACTAAATCAAAGTAAAATCAAATATATAGTCTAAATATGAATGAACTGAATCAACTCATTAAAAGACAAAGATGATTACAGCAGGTGAAAAATTAAAAGCCAACTGTAAGCTAACACACACACACACACACACACACACACACATGCACACACACACCAAGCAAAGAAAGGTTGACAACATCACAAATGGACCGTATAGTTTTTGATGTCAACTTGGTCAGGCTAGAGTAAGAGGATGGAAGAGAGGGCTGCCCACTTAACGGAGCTTAGGTGTAGATAAAAAGCATTCTAAGAGAACAACAACATGCAAATCCTATGGCAACAAATGGGAAAATCTACAGGAAATGGATGATTTCCCTGTAAGTCTAACTACCGAACTGATCCAAGAATGACTGGAGCATTTGAAGTGAGCAACTGCCCACGTGAAGATGAAAAGCTCAGTAGAAACTGACCAGAGGCGAGGGCGCCTCAAGCAGCGCCCACTCCCAAGAGAGCAGCACTGAATTTCTGTTACGCTCTTCTGCAGTGTGGAAAAGACAGCCCCTATTCTTCGAAGCCAGAATAACTAGAATTCCAAGAGTTAATAAATTCAGTAAAAAGGAAAATATGTACCAATCTCACATATTAATATGGAGTCAAAAGCTTAACAAAATATTAGCAAATAGAATCAGGTAATGTATGAATGACTGAGCAGGGGTTGATTAATCCAAGAATTCATCAAAGGTATTTCAATATAAGATGAAAAGATCTCCATAAACTTAAGGAGAAAACACATGTGGATATATCAACAGACGCTGAAAGGCATTTCCTAGAATTCAGTGAACTCGTTAATTCTCAAAGAGAATAAATTTAATAAAAAAAAAAAAAAGAATAAAGACGACCGGCTGTTCTGCTTGCAGGAAGTTTCCGACACAGGAGGGGGCTGATCCGGGGGCCACACCAATGTTGCGCCCTAGTTCGGGTAAGTCCACCCACCGTCCCCGCGGACCTTGCCCCCCGCGCTGTCCCAAAGCGCCGCGCAGCCAGGTGTAGCCCATACGTGCATGGGCAGGGAAGAGGCGCCACGGAAGTCTACGAAAGTGGGTACAGGCTGTCGTAGGGGGCGGGGAGGAGGGAGGCGTGTGCGGGGGGTAGATGAGGCGGCCACGCGCTGGAAGCCTGGTACCAGGCGCGGAGGGGATGCCTGAACGCTCGGGGACCGAGTCCCCTGTCTGCGCTTCTGAAAGGCGCGTAGCGCTCCTCTCTAAGTCTTCGGATCCACTATAGGCTCGTGAGATGGGGGAAGAGGGGTTTGGAGAGCGGAGAGACCGCTGTGCACTGCCCACTGGCCACGCCCATGGCCCCCGCAATCCCGAACGTCCCTGCGTGGGGCGCCGCAGCCCAACGACGGCAGCAGGGTGGGTCTGGGCCTGACCACTTCTGAGCGGTAGGGCATCGAGGGCTGCCTCTACTAGTTCCGGCTCTCGGCGCTGGTATAGCCCGTTATTTTCGTGCGCAGTGTTTACAGAATATAAGGTTCTTCAGGAACACATGAGTTTACAGGAGAAAAGTCTGGAGTGCCCCTGAACTATCAGCAAATATCTTAAATATCAAAACGCTAAAGTTATTGCAGTTAACACCAAGAATGCGAAAGCAATGCCTACTTAATTTTTCTTGGAGATTTAAGTAAATCTAAGAACCTGAAATAATTGGCATGGACATAAGAAAATACATTGAAGTACAGTGGTACTTCGGTTTTCAAACGTCTCCATTGATGAACATTTCGGTTTACGAACACCGTAAATTTTATGGACCTACAGTATCATTAGATAGTAAAATTCATGCTAAATTTGCAGTTTTAGGTATTGATTTTAAAGGTCTGGAATGGATTAATCCATTTTGCATTACTTTCTATGGGGAAACCGTGCCTCGGTTTTCAAACGTTTCAGAACTCGAACGGTCTTCTGGAATGGAGTACGTTTGAAAACCGAGGTACCACTGTAGTTTTTTTTCCTGATGATGTGAATATGTACTTTAGTAAGCCCTAGAGAACAGAGGAACCAATTAGAATAATTGTGCAAATTTAGTTAAGTGGGAAATAAATGTTAAATCAACCGCTTTCTTATGTTTCTAGATGTAAAACGGAAGACATTTAAAATTACATAGGAAAAATTTTAACAAGAAAGACTGAGGGCCAATTATCAAGAATCTGTAATATTAAAAGACATTAAACAAAATTTTAAAAAATGGAAAGGCCTTCCATATTCTTGGATGCAATGATTTGTCTATACTATATCTCTTCTCTCAAAATGAATATTTAGATATAATGCAATTTCCAATTAGAATCGAATTAGATAAAAATAGAGTTCTTTTTCATAATTGAATGAAATATTCTTAAAGTTATGTTGAACAAATGCCTAGAAGAATAGCTAAGAAAACCATGAAAAAGAACAGTGGAGGGGAGATTTGCTGTATTTGTTATCAGAACCCACCCTAAAGTCACCTTAACCAAACCAATATAGTATTCGTGTACTAATGATAAATAGATCAGTGGAACAGAGAATCTAGAATTAGATCCCAGTTTACATGAGAAGTCAATATTTGACAAGTGTGGAAGTTCAATGAAGATAGAGTAGTCTACCATGTGATGCCAGCACAACTATACACTCCTCTGGAAGAAATTAAAAATTTTATCAGCATCTTACACCTGATGTAAAAATACATAGATTGAAGTTTAAATATAAAAGTTAAAACAATGAAAATCTGGGAAGGGTGATATAGTCTTCAACCCAGTAATTCTATTCCTGAGACTCTACCCCATATAATAAAGCCTGGAAATCTAGAGCCATAGAAGAAAATTTATTCATGTATGACTATATCAAAATTAAAAACTTTAAAAATGGTATTTATATCTTTTGATACCAAGGGCATGCAAAAATGATATTGCTGGAAAAAGCTTATAATGCAGATGACAAATGATTAGTTTCTCTATTATACAAAGAAAATGTACAGATTGACCAAAAACAAACATCTAGTGAAAATGAGCAAAGGTATATGAATAGGCAAGTCACAGAAGAGAAAATGCAATTGGCCATCAAATGAATGAACAGATGTTCAGGTTTACTAGTAAGTCAGGGAAATGCAAATTAAAGTCACAATTTAAATATCTCTTTACTCTATCAGACAGGCAAAACTGAAAAGAAATGTAATGCCTTTTACTTACTGGTTCGGGGAGGTAGGGTATAATGTTTTTACACACTGTTGTAGGAATGTGAAGGGTTACAGAAACTGAACACTATAACATTCTTGGAAAGCAATCTGGCAACATTCGTTAAAATTACAATTTAAAATACTCTTCAACCTAGGGATTCTACTTCTGGGAATCTGTCCCATAGATCAATTAATAAGGATCTGTGATCGTGGATGCTTCCTAAAGCATTGTTCACTGTGGTCAAGATCCAGAAACAAAAAGATTGCCCATCACTAGCATTCTTATTAAATATTTAAGCGAATTCATTTAAATATGTTTGTAATCAATGATTAATGTTAATGGCGTAGATAATTAATAAGTTTTGATGAGTGTAATGTTTGGAAATTTTTGCTTAATTCACTGTATGAATTATGTATTTAGCTGAGAGCTTGCACCAATAGTAATAAGCATCCCTCTTATACTCCCTAACTTTCTTGGATATTTCAATAGCCTAACAATGAAGAAAGTGACATGATAGTAACATCCATCTGGAAAATAAACATAAATAGCAATTTAGAGAAGACTCAATATATAAAAATGCTCACCTTCAAGACAATTACAAAAAAGTAAGCAAATGTTGATTGGTGCTACTATTTTGGAGGGCAATCTGGCAATATTTCTCAGCATTTAAGAGGATTTGGGGATTTCAAAATTCTGCCATGTCCTTTGAATTATCTTATTATTTTGGCGGCAGATATTTATTTGTGTGTGTGTGTGTGTGTGTGTGTGTGTGTGTGTGTGTGTGTGTGTGATTCAATACTTTATCAATTTTTATGTATCATGAAAGTTTCAAAAACATATACCGGATATTCACGGATTCCTAATTTCCATATGTGCCGCAGTGTTTTACCACAGCTTCCGGAATTTCCCATGGTGCACCCGCTACCACCCCTGCACGCACGCACGCACGCACGCACGCACGTAGGCACACAGGCACGCAGGCACGCACGCACGCACTAGGCCTCAGAGTTGCTTCTGATAGTCACAGCTTGGTGCTTGGTCATGCGTCGCCCTGTTACTGGTCTCTCTCAAAATTACACTTGCACTAAGCAGTGCAGGAGTCTGTAAGCCGAGTCCTGTCAAGATCTTTCCCTTGGGGCGGGGCTGTGTGGGCACAGAAGCAGGTGTATGGAGGAGTGGGGTAGCTCCCTCCCCAGCTCTTGCCCCAGTTTTCAACGTGAGTGTAATCTCTTAACCACAGCATCTTCATTTTATCCGTTAGAACTGAGTCCGCATACTCTGAAGGTGGCTGTGATGGGGAATGAATGGAGACGGGTGTGCTTTGGTGGGCATAGCTGTTCCCTTTTGAGACTCAACCCCATATACTGGAAACAAACAAGGAGGTTTCTTGACAGGATCCTGAATATACTTTGGATCATGCTGACCAGGGACAAGGATCCTGCTTACTTTCACTCCTTGGGAACTCACTCCAACAGAATGTAACCTCCACGAAAACAAGAACTTTGTCTTGTTCAGTACTGTATACCCAGCACTGGGAATAATGCCTGGTGCATGGCAGGTGTCCAATTAATGTTTGTAGAATGAAGGAATGAATGAAAGGATCCTGTTGGTCAGGAATCATACTTTGGCAGGGAGTGCTGAGCCAGACTTGCGTCAAATCCAGTCTCCCAAATCTGACTTGATGTTTTTGATTCCAATCCTGCAATTTATTTAATCTTGAGGCCTTCAGGGTAGCCATTATTGCCTCCCCCCTTCTTCCTAACAGGGAGAATTTGGAGGTCCTTCCATGTTTCAGTAAAAAGTCGAGCTTCTCTAGTGTTCTAACCCTAAATTTCTCCCCAACCAAACTAGATTTTCCAAATCTCACTCCATAGCACCTTGTTATGTGGCTTCATGTAAAAGCCTCCAAAATTATTTTACTCTTCCTGTGTGATTATGTATGATCAGAAGTTGTTATGTAAGCCCTAGCCACTTTAATGATTTACCAAATATCCATTGAGGACATTTACATTGCATTAGGATTTATCTCTTTCAAATACTTATTCATTAGCAAATGATCAATACTTTAGACTTAACCATGGGTTAACATTGTTGACTTCCTTATTTATCTTCTGCTTTCTTGAGATGTCCATATTAATTCCACTTTTTGCTTCTCTGAGTTATTTATAAATTTTTTAATAAAAAGACTACAACTTACTTTCTGAATCCTTGCACATCAGAACCATTTTCCTTGTACATCTGACAGCTTGATTGGATTTGGTTCTGATGACTTCTCTCATTCGGCGGTCTATCTGATGTCGGTTCTGATTGATTCTCTTTCAAATTGTAGGCATGTGGGACTTACCATGTTCCCTGAAAATAAGACCTAGCCAGACAATCAGCTCTAGTGCTTATTTTGGAGCAAAAATTAATGTAAGACCCAGTATTATGTTATACCCGGTCTTATATTATATAGACTCAGTCTTATATTATAGTAAAATAAGACTGGGTCTTATATTAATTTTTGCTCCAAAAGAAGCACTAGAGCTGATTGTCCGGCTAGGTCTTATTTTCAGGGAAACACGGTATGTGTTGTTTTTTCTTTCTTTCATTTATTTATCCTCATTATTTCTCCAAATTTTCTTAACCAAGATTGTAGCTTATCCAAATTTTCATTGTATGTCTAAGTTATTGTTCCATGTATTTTACTGCTGGGTTGTTTGGTGTGAAAATGTTCATTGTGTTTTCCTCGTCTTGGCAGAAAGGACCTTTTTTGGTAACCCTGTCTGGCAAGTGTGAGCTCAGGGAAAACTGCTCATGTTATTTTGAGAGTATGCCTCTTCAACTCTCAACCTCCACTTTCTTCTCCCCTTCTGGATGCCTGGATATTGGTTTTCCTGAAACTGTAGTGGTAAAATCCGAAGTCAAATAACCTGGTTTAAATCCTGTCACTTCTAGCAAGTTACCATGTCCAAGCCTTAGTTTCTTCATCTAGTAATAGTAATGGCACTGAAAAAAAGGGGGGTAAACACAGGATTTTTGTTATCTTCCCAGAATTTGAAATGTTAAGGTAAAGCATGAGACTTCTAAGAAATTTCTGCTTGTAGCCTTGGATGTTAAATTGTGCCTCTCCCTTCAAATAGGACTGGTTCTAGTGGGAAAACTTCAGACACCTGAAAGCAGAAACAGCTGGAGTCCTGGGTCCTGGTCTTAGCTCTGTGGACAGCAGCCTTAATTCCCTGGATTCATCTGTAAAAGTGGGGTCGTAACTTCAAAGGTATGTTTCAGTTGTAAAATTTGGTTTTGATCTTTCTTTAAAGGAGAAATTCATTTTCACTGTCTGTAGAACAAGGAAACAAAAAGGTCCACTCAGTGGCTTTTTATTTACTGGCCTAATTGTTAAGGAGAAAAGGCAAATTAAAATTTAAATATGACCTATGGAGATTTTAAAACGATTTCTCATATGAGAACTTATAATAATACTTGAAATAAAATCTTAAGAACCCTACCTACTGATGTCTGTATCTACGAGCTCTGACAATTAAGTTCACGAACTTGTTGCAATGACATTGCTAACCTTTTTTTTTATATCAGAGGAATTATTCATTATGAACTTGTACCAACTGGGTAAACAGTTAACCAAGTTTACTCTTTGGAAGTGCTGAAAGGGCTGCGTGAAAAAGTTAGACGAAAACGACCTGAACTTTTTGCCAACAATTAATGGCTTTTGTATCACAATGCACCAGCTCATGAGGGAGTTTTTAGCCAGTAAACAAATCTGTATTGGAACACCCTCCCTACTCGCCTGATCTGACCCCCAATGACTTCTTTCTTTACCCAAAGATAAAGGAAATATTGAAAGGAAGACATTTTGATGACATTCAGGACATCAAAGGTAATACGACGACAGCTCTGATGGCCATTCCAGAAAAAAAGTTCCAAAATTGCTTTGAAGGGTGGACTGGGTGCTGGCATTGGTGCATAGCTTCCCAAGGGGAGTACTTCGATGGTGACCATAGTAATATTCAGAAATGAGGTATGTAGCACTTTTCCTAGGATGAGTCTGCGAACTTAATTGTCCAACCTTGTAAATAGTCACACAACTTGTAGAAATTTTAGACAGAGCACAAGACTCCATGGTTAGAACTTTTGAGGTACACAGTGACAAGAATTAGAATTCTCAAAGGTTCTTTAGTTTTGGTCGATTGTAGTGAAAACATTTTTGTTTTATAGAACAAAGATAACTCAAGTGTTAAAATTATTTATAAAATTTTCTAGAGTCAAATTTTCAGAGTATTTCTTTCTGAAAATGTGTCTTAAATATTAACTCTTTTGTTGCATTAATTGATTTCAAGTTTTTTTTTTCAAAATGTGTCAAATCCACAAAAAACAAAAATTTGGTATTTTGATTATTTTATGCATTTAATAACAATTTGATATGTAAATGACATTATTTTTATGTATAAAATTTTCAGATGTATTCATTCGGATATATCCAACCGTCGCAGCAAAAGGGTTAAGACGGTTGAGAAAGATAAGAGCCATCATTGTCCTTCACCCAACAAATACGTGTTGATTATCTGCTATGTACAGGGAACTACCAATATGTGGACATAAGCTTAGAAGAGCTCTCTGAAAAGATCTAATAAGCTGTAATAAATGTTCATAGGCAAAAATAAATTACCTTTCAGTGGGTAAGACCAGAGACGGTACTGTGAAAGAAGAGCTATCATAAAGAAAGGGCTGGAGGACGGGTAAGATTTTGGCATGTGGAATTCATGGGCAGGAAGAGTAAGACAGCATTTCAGGCATGGAGAACAGGACTACTGAAGGCAAACAAATGGATAAGCACGATGTACCATGAGTAACTTCATATGAAAATGATAGGAAGAGGAAGAGGAGGAAATGGAAAGACACAGTTAAGAATGGAAAAGAATTTTCAGGGTCCTTCAAATCACTGAGCAGTACTAACTTGAAGCTCTCTTAGTGAAGGTACAATTTAGGAATAAATACTGAAATATATGAAAGAACATTTGACAGAAAATGTAACAGTAACACTTTATTACAGCAAAAGGTAATTTTATTTAGAAAGGTGGGAATGAGTTGAATGTATCTGCCTGAAGTCTTTAAACAAAATGATCTTCAAGATGCTTATACTGATTACCATTCATTTTGGGGTGGGAAAAGCTGACATACCTTAAACTCTTGAATAGGGCATGGCTTAGGCTATTAACCTACTTACACAATGAACATTCCTAGGGCATAAAAATCTGGTTACAGGAGCCTTCTTAGAAATGTCACCAGGTGTGTGTGAATGCTAATAACAGATTATGTATTTCTAGAAATGGAGTTTACCAACATCATTCCAATGGGACTACTAACTGCACTGACAGTACTTTGAATGGGGTCCCAAGAACAAGATAAATTTCTCTAATTACGAATGGAATAACCCAAAAGTTAAGCCTTTCCAAAAAATTCTAATATCAAAACAGAAAACTTCTATAGCTTATGTGAGGAGCCATGTCACTTCCGACCCCCATCCCATCAGAACCCCAGGGCCTTGACTGACATATAATTATAAATGGACTATATGCCTGTTTTCCAAAAGATTCAATTTACAAATGTTTCCACTTGTGCATTTATAATAAACATTGGTTTACTTTTCAAGTATGCCTCTATTGAGTAAAGAAAGATTAGCCTGTTTACATTTTTTTAAAAAAGAACACTTGTTCATTACCAAAAAAAAATTCCATCTGCAGTAACGGCAGCCAAAATAACAGTATAGAAAAGGAGATTCTGAGAACTCCTTCATGGATACAATCGCCATTAAGCACTGTGCGCTTTTCCTGTTTCTTTTCTAAAGCAGTCAGAACCTGGGAATTTATGTTCTCTGCCCTAAGTGTATCAGAGAAAAAAAAAGTTTCCACTTTCTCTAAGGTAAAACCAGCCCTCTAAAGAATGACAGTTGAAACTAGCTGTATTAGATAAACAGAATCAACAGAATGTGTATATATAAATATGTTTAAGAAATTGGCTCACATGATCATGGAGATTGACAAGTCCGAAATCTGCAGGGAAAAATTGATGTTGCAGCTCAGAGTCCAAAGACAGGATTTCCTCTTGCTGAAGAATTCAGTCCCTTTAAGGCCTTCAACTGATTAGATGAAGCCAACCCACATATGGAGGGTAATCTGTTTTACTTAGAGTCAACTGATAGTAAATGTTAATCATATCTAAAAAATACCTTCACAGCAACACCTAGACTGGTGTTTGACTAGACCAGACATCTAGTTTGGGTACCATGGCCTAACCCAGTTGACATAAACTTAACCATCACACTAGCCAAGAGTCAAATATCTTCAGAGCAATGAACTGACCTCTGTGAATAGAATGACCTGGGTTTTGTTATAGTTTTAGGCTGAAATTGCCAGTATTTGACCATTTCTGATCTACCAAAAAAAGGGTAACTGTGTATGGCTCAATACAATATTGAGGCTTTCCTGAAGTTGCACTGATGCTGTCATCTTCACTAGGATGCTTGATCAGGAAACAACCTTCTTTCTCTAAAGCTGACTTCTTTGGAACAACCCTAGGACTTAGCCCAAAGTGTTGCCTTTTACTTAAGAAATGTTTGTTGAATAAATGTTTAAGGAAAAGTGATAGCAAAGCTCAAGCTGTCCATAACCAGACTGAACTTTTCCTCCCCTTAATGGTAAACCATAGTACCAACTTTTCATTTAACAATACACAAATGAGTCTTTTAGCCCCATGGGGTCTATAATGTAATAAGCAAACTGCATTTCTAATTACTTTTCCACAAAGGAGATTATACCTTAGGTGAATTAATCCCAAACGTACTTTTTCAGGGTAGTCTAACTGTAAAAAGCAAAAGCATTTTCCTTCTATAAACAGTTCTTGAAATAGCTCATATGTATGAATTTAAATAAAAATGCATTTAGTGTTAATACTAAGAATTAACAAAGAAATATTAGATTTGCTGGAATGAGGCATGTGAAAAGAGGATCTGCCAACATTAGAATTAACTGTTCATTTTCTTTCTTTCTCTGAAAATAGGAACACCTTAAGAAAACCTTAAGCCAAAGGTAAACAAGGAATTTTTCCTATCAGACTGAAAGTGGTGCTATGAGATACATTAAAAATTATTTATAGAATCGGTTCCTGAGCAGATTATTAATTGAATTTCCAGAATTACCTCTTTTTTGAAACTGCATTAGTGACTGTTTAACTGATGAGTTTTAGATGAAATAATACGTGTTTGTTGTTTTGGTCCCAATGCACTGTCAAGGGAGGATTTTCAGCAAATGTTAGACTAACAGCCCAGGGGAACTTCTAAAAGGATAATTTATAGTACTGACAGACAATAAGTGTTAAAGGAATGCTTAATGCCTATTTTATATCACATGAACAAGAAACATTACCAATTGATACTGATAGTCTTTTTAGAATTCCTTTTTGAATTCTCACCTGCATTAAAGTTTTGATGCATCACGTTTTGACTTTTTTATTTACAATTTCTATCCTTCCTTTAAAGGTACAAAAGTTTTTAGAAAAACAAAAACGAAACCCTAGAACTTACATTTCATTTCAATAACAAACTACTGTCTTAGACCCAACTATTAAAATCTTGTATTTATCAGATGAGAAAATATCTAAAATTCAAAGTGAAGAAAAAAATGTTGTACCAAATAGAAATTTATCATCTGTTAAAATGTCAGGAAGATCTACATTATCTAAAGCCATTCTATAATTTTATTCATATATTTTGTGGAGTTCACATATCTTTTTCTTACAGAAAACATAACACTGTAGGCCACAAGAAGCTGCAGTACTATTGTTTAATTAGCAGCAAATTAATATTTTATATCTGGGTAACTGGACAATAAATAGCCTGCTTCTTTGGATGTGGATGTTTAAAATGTAGTATCACTGCAGCTTCATAATGTGACTGCTATTTTACAGAGCTTATACACACACGAAAAATACGATCTTTGTCTATATTTTATACAAATACAACAGTAGTTTGTGAATACATTTTAAGTACATGATATACATGATAAGCCACTTGATTTCCCAATATCACAGAATAGCAATTTTTAAATGCAATAAAAATATACAAAATTCAGCCTGGAATGCAGATTTTTTTGTTTTCTATTTTTACTCAAAACTTTATCATAAGAACATTTTTTTTTTTTTAAGAGTACTAGTCCAAACACTTTTTCATCAGCTAAAAATACAATTTCAGCAGTCCAGCTTACGTTCAGGCACGATGCAATCCATTTCCTAATGGATTCCCAGTTTTTGTTAAATTCAAAGGGCCGTTAGTGACATACAGCATGTTCTTCACTCCACACCATATTATAAAGCCCACTTTTCTTTTTGAGTTACAGTCACATTGTGGATGAAAGCTGGGTTTGTTCTGGTAACATTTGCACGTCCAAGATTTTCTTTTGCAAGTGCACATGAATACATTGTGGTGGGTGGTGTAAGTCTGTTAATGACAAATTAAGTCACAGTATAAAAATATATTGTACACCTTTACACCTAATGAAGTCCTTTTTTCCTATGGATAAAAAAATACGACTGAACGAGACAGAGAAGTTTGTAGCACCATGAAGAGTTGTATCCCAAGTTACATTAGCAGCATGATCCAACATAATATTGAAGGAGTGTTTCTGAGAAGATAGACATTCATTCTGGTTCATCTGTACCACTGAAGCTTATACAGTGAAGTGTTTTATACATTAGCAATAGCTCTGTCATTTCTAGAGCTAGATAACTGATCAAAAGACACTGCCTTCCATCCTCAGAGGGCTGACAACGCTGTAGGAGAGGGTAAGGGTGATCTAAGCGTGCCTTCATGTTGTTAGTATCTTGTTTTATATGATCAAAAAGGAGCTCTGTATGGGTTTTTAGCACAAAACTACACATCTATGTGGATCTATGTAATCACAACAAACTATTTGTGCTATTGACAAGGCTGCTGACAGACTGAGAAAAATAAGATGAAATCAACTTAGGCACTCATTTGTCAGAGATAAGTCTGCCATTGCTAATGAAGAATACTCAGCATTTAAAAGATCTCCTCCAATGCCACATGGATCTCAGTAGGCTAGAAGCAACTTGGGTGAACTGGTATTCTTACATTTACATACTGGGAAGACAGTGTGTTTTGAGACACGTAAACCTTGTAAAAAAATAAACCATTGTAAAACCTTATGAAAAGACACACACTGATTCTGTGCAAGATAGCAAATTGGTAAGAAAACACTGTAAAAATGTACCTGTTTAAAATACCATCTACCATTTTTGAACACAAAGCATTATATATCAAAGGCCTACATATATATCATCTAATGGCACTTGAAACAAATTATAAGTCTTAAAATAAAAGGCATAACCTATAAGCAAGTTTCTGTAAAGGTTTAGATTCGTTTTGAAAGTGCTATATCTTGTAATATGTGTAGTATAGAGGTTGACCAAGCTCTATTTTTTTAAAAAAAATATTGGCCTATATATGTGTATTGCTTACTAGATGAATGATCCTGAAAATATGTACTCTTTAACATTCATTATTAGCTTAATAAAGCAATCAGCTCTGGCTCATGTTTCAGTCAGTATATGGTTTTTAAAAACCGCTACTGTCCAAATTAACACAATATATCACTATATTCCACAAATGACTAAGGATAATAAAGCACAAGCAACAAATAGGCAAAAATACATAGTTTGGAAGAAACACTAAATGAAATTTAAAAGTTGCACAAAGAGTGGTACATGATCAGCCAGGACAACTGAAGTTTTGAAAAACTGAACTTGGTAGTAGGATTTTAAAATGCAAATTTTAACACTGACCAGTAACTATAAAGATGGTATTTGCATATATCAACGGATAATATTGCTTACTGTGCCAAGATCCTTCCACAGTCACGCTTCCATGTCTGATGATTAATCTACACAACATGTGGAAGTTCAAACTGAATGATGTTCAATATCTTGTCCAAGATCCAAATTCTAAACTGAAATATTTTTTACTTAATGATAAATGTTTTTTTTTTTAAACGAAGCAAAGGCACTACTAGAAATTTCAATGATGATTCTTGCCACCGGAGAATGGAAAACGGCATTGGCAATAATTATTTTTAATCATATCCAGTTGACATAAAAATAAAATGTCAATTTTTTTCTCGGAAAAAAAAGCCAATTCTGTGTTACATCCTTATTAGACCATTGTGCAATTAAAATAAATGATTCTGTCTCATCTTTAATAGAAATTCTCTCAAAAAGGGTTTAGTGACAACGACGGTCAATTTTAAAAACAAGTTAGCTGAATTCCCTCTTACTTGGAAGTGTTAATGTCAACTCTGTGGGGTAGCAACAGGCAAAGCGGTGCATGTATGAACATTAAGACTCCACAACTTTAACATGGGTGCCCTGAAAGGTATGTCTCTATGCATCTGAATTCCATGCAGGATGAGAATTAGGCCAAAAATATACAAACATATATGGCGCCTTTCCCCTTTTTCACAATACTTTATTGAATAAATCCTGGTATTTCCCCCTTTTTTTATTAGCAGTGAAATATAGCCTACTAATGCCAACGTCTCAGTTCATTAAATTTGACTTCTCCTTAAACAAATTTTAGATAAAATAAAGTAGTGCTTCCACACTTGTATTTGTGATTTCTATTTAAAAATAGGTTTTCTATTTATTTGTGCTCTGTCACCAAATTTTCCCATTTTTAAAAATGGTGATTAAAGCAATATTGAACACTACTCATTCAACTAATGATTTAGGTAAGCAATCTGTTTCATAGAAACTAAAGGAAGCAGTAACAAAGCAGAGCTAATAGCCTACTTTCAGAGCAAATAGTCTCCTAATCAAAAGTTTAGGAGCCGCTTGAAAATTTTTTAAATGTATTTCCTTATTAACATATATAATTTTAATGCCTTTGGAACACATTTTTTTTAATAAAATGTCATTTTTAATAAAATTTAAATACAAAGTATAAAAACTACTGCTCCTAGGATTTAAAAAAAAATAGGAGCATGATAAAATATCAGGAGCCAAAGTTCCTTAAGAGAGCAACTTTGATTCTGTGAAGTGCGATGTGTGTGTGTGTGTGTGTGTGTGTGTGTCTAATATATATAGTCAAACCCCCACTTACATTATTACAATTTACATTCCTCCACAAATTATACTACTCCCAAATATTTTAAATAATGCATTATATTCAGTAATCTGCACTCATTTTCAGAAATTTGTGGTAAACATTGTAATCTGCAGTGATAATTGGCCTTATAAACGGGAAAAGAAGCTTCCATATTGGTCTGAGTGCTCAGAAATATTTTTCTTTTTTTTTCTTTAAAGAGATATATACTCTTTTATAAACCTTCCCCCTATCCCCTCACCTGTCCCAACAGACAGGGTCCTAAAACAAGGTGTTAATAACAAGTGCTTAATACATATGTTTCTTAGGTAGATGTCCCAACTGATTAGAAAAATGTAACAATTTGAACTTTCAGAAGATTATGGTAGTTATCTAACATCAGGAAAGCCCGTAATAACTATTTTGTTTAGTGAACACAATAGTCTTGATTATTTTTCACATTAACTAAGATAATGCTTGCTGTACTTTACTTTTCTCCCCCTCTATAAATTAAACTTATTTGCAATATTCCCTGCATTTCCCAGAGATGTGTGAAAGTGGGGTTTTACTGTATATATTTTTAGCCACTTAAAACTTTGTGGTCATTCCTCAGTTTTCTAATGCATTTCAGTTTAAATTCTCCATCTAAAAATAGCAAGAAGAGATGAATTAACACTGAATAAGAAAGATACCACGGGTAGCACTGTTTTGTTTTCTGCTTTTAGCTCTTATGGAAAAGAAAACTGTACCAAATTCAGCTACAAGTGATATAAGCGATATGCTTTTACTTTATTCCTAAAGAGTCGAGTTTCCAACCCTGCCAACAGGGGGCATGACCCCTACGCAAGTCCCCAAGTTGAACTGTGTGCTTCATATCTATCTTCCTGCTTAGAATGTCTATTACACCATATAAGCTGAGACAGTCCACTCTGGGATAAATCACCTGACATCTATGTTCCGTAATGGCTCTAGATTCTGGACAAATTGTGAACAACGAAAATAAAATTACTGGCTGCACTTGACCCACCCTTTGGCCTTCAAAGGTAGAAAAGATTAAAGAGATCTATCTATATACTGACTCTGAAGACTCCGATGCCATACAGATTCATATTATTAAATGGAAAGAGAGCAAGTTAAAAAGTTTGAAACGTGGCAAAATATCCTGTGTACTAATTTAAAGCCAACTATTAAGTAACATGGAATGCCGTGTCACCTCACTAGGAGTCTCTTTTTGCAATAAATACTGGTGCTTTGTGTTTAGGTTTTGTTTTCCTTATGTGTGCACAGTGAAGACAGCAACTATTTGAGCCAGACAACAGCAAGTCTTCAAAACATACTGACCTGAAATTATGATGTATCTTAAGAAACCTTTTACCTCCTCAAACTAGATTTTTAATTCATGTGATTATGAATCCATTTGGAGGCTAATAAAAATTGAAAAACTATTGGGTTATTCATATGCATTCTACTGCAAAATTTTTTTAATGAGCCAAATGTCAAAAGGTAGAGCCATTGTTATTGACAAAAATGAAAATTCTAAGATCAAAAAGTAATTTGAATGTGGGATTTTTAAGACTTTACTAATAATAATGGCTTTACTATATGAAAAATAATCTCAAAGTATGACAATTGGCAGTGAATCAGGACAAAATACCCAGGTAAACATAACTGAACACAAATGGTTCCGAAGCTAGCTCCTATTTTATACTGGCTTAATGAAAATTGGTACTATACAAAAGCAGACACTTTATACTGTCTTAAAGTAGGCACTAAAATAAAAACGGTCATCTAAGGCAGGTCTACACGTACATTTTTGTAATACACCCACGTCTTGGAATCCTACTGAAAAGCCTGATGGAAACGTGGCAGGGTGGTGCTTGTGCTTAAACTACTTGTGAAAGCTGCCGACAGTGAGTGAAGAGACCCCAGGCCTAGGGTGTTTGCAGGATCGGGCAGATCCTGTGTCTGTGGGGGGAGCTGAGACACAGAAGAATGTGCTTCTTCTTGGGAATAGCTCATTCCAAGGCTCCCCACTGATATAGGATTATAGGGAGGACCATTTAATGGTATGAAATTGAACAACTGAGAAAAATCCAATGCTGGGGTGTTTATGGGGTCACTGATAGAAATAGAGCTTTTTGACAGGGAGAGGTCCCCTGCACCATCATCAAGGGACCCAATCTGAGGATCCAACCCTAGTTTAGATGATGATGCTTGAGAATCCTGGGATGAAGAGGGCACGCCACCTTGTAGCTCCATCAGATAGCTCTCAATTTCCCCCTTCAATGGCTGTTCTTTTTCAGGAATAGAAATTGCATATGAGGTAGAACTGAATGGGTATTTGAAAGAAAGGTGGTGAGAAGGATGAACGGCATCCATATCTATTGGGCACGTCATTCCCAAAGGTAAAGTTGTGATCATTTGGTGGGCAGACCCCGAGCTCTGCATGGACTGAAATGGAGTGTTATAGAGGTTTAACTGCAAAGTGTTTGTGAATGGCTTTGATAACAGTTCACTGGAAGGTAAGGACATCACCGGAAGGAGCTCATCTTTTATAGGCACAGAGACATTACAGGTAAATGGATCCAGAAAATCCACTGGTTCTGTTTTGACCTTCAGAAGTTCTTGATTGTGACTCTTCTTCATATGTCGAGTCAGGTGATCCTTTCGCCCAAATCTCTGTGCACAATACTGACAGAGGAAGTCCTTTCTTCCAGTGTGCACCACCATATGTCTCCGGACATCTTTCCGGGTGTAGAACCGGCGATCACAATGCTCGCACTGGTGCTTTTTTTCTTTAATCCCACCAGACGACTTGCCTGCGTGAGATTTAAGGTGCTCCAGCAGCACTCCTGTGCTTTCAAAAGTCTGCAAACAGACCTTGCAAGTGAGGTCACCACTTGTTGCAGCATGCAAGGCCAAGTGACGTTTGAACCCAAGCTTGGTATTATAGTTCTTGCCACATTCTTCACACTTAAATGTCTCTTTGTTAGGGTCATGTGTATGTAGGTGATTCTTCAGGTGATCTTTTCGGTGAAACATTTTCTCACAATAATTACACTTGTGGGTTTTCTCAGGAGAATGAGTAGCCATGTGCCTTTAAACACAGATATACTCTGTAAGTATCGTGACAAAAATGGTATGTATTCACTTTTCAAATGGAAGCTAAACTACTATGCTAAAACAGAATTTTCCTAATAATGGACACTTTTAAACTTAATATATACTACAAGGATAGTTAATATACCTAAATACTGAAGAACTTGAGCCATTTAAGTTGCCACTTTAGTTTTTACTGTCTGGTTTTTAGCTATTATTACAAAAGCAAATGAGCAAGACTGAATATACTCACGTAAACGTCCATACCTTTCCTTGTAATTTCTTTGTACAAACGGAAATTCTACTTTCATTAAGCATTTCATTTTAAAAACTCTAAAGACACTAACACATAAAAGTATGTGATTTAGTATACTAAAACTAGCCAATGTCTAATCTACTTAACATTTCTTCTCTGCAAATCAGCTAAAAAATGTGTATACAAATATATACGTTTACAATGGCTTCACATGGCCAACATTATAGAAAATATAATCTGAAAGACAAATAGAGTTTAATACCTTTGTAATTTGTACTTAGAAACAAAGGCCTTGGTGCAGTCTTGTTGTATGCACTTGTAGGGCCTCTCTCCTGTGTGAGAGTAGGAGTGAACCTTTAATTTCTCAACACTGTTAAAGGCCTTGTCACACAGTTGGCAAGGAAAGTTTTTTCTTGGTTTGGTTTCACCACGCTTACGTTTCCCTGAAGGGACTTTCTGGGTATCTCTTACTTCTGACAAATCACCAGGAATGACAGTGGCCATCGCAGCCTAAATCAGGCCTTCTTGTTGGACACTTGGGAACTGCCCAACTCCACTAAATGATTTAGCTTTAGGTGGCTTCTCAAGTTTCATGTGGTCGTAAAAGAAAGCAAAAAGGGACTGGAAAAAAAAATAAGAAACAACTAGTTTGTAACTAAATTTAATTTTTAAAAATTTTATTTGCTATGTGATGCTTTTGAATTAAAAAAGAAACCATAAAACGGATTCAGCTGGTCTAATGTAATATCTGTAGGTTTCTTTATATTTGTCAAAATACACATTAATGCATTGCTCAGAATGAACAGTTCACACATCCCTTGAAATTCTACTTGACAGATGTTGTACTTAGGGAAAGCAGTAGCAATTTCGGAAGCTCTCAGGAAGCACCAAAACATGACACTAATCTACAAGGCACGTAAATATTTTTCCAATGAGACATGGTTCTATTAGGTCCCTTCATTGGTGGTGTTTATAGTTTTTCTTTGTTTTTAGTGTCTTGTTTGTGACTTTAATGCTATCACAGAATAAACAACTGTGAACTATGAAAAAAAAACCAGAAAAAAAACATGACACTAAAAGTGGCATTATTAAGCTTCAATTTTTACAAGAGACTAGAGAACATAAATCTAAGAACATAAAAATGTCTCCGCAAATATTTTAATGTCTAAAAATAATTTTAATTTGTGCAAGTTGGCTCTAGTCACTCTGTATTATAAGAAAGTAAAACATAAATAAGCAACTGAAAACTCTTTTAGGCACCTTGTGAACCATTTAGTCTATGGCAGACATACTTAATGCACAGACACCAGAGGCCTGAAAGAGTTGAATGTGTCACCCAAAGTGAAAATTTACTCTTTATACCAGTGTCATCACATGCAGAGGAATTTCTGAGTCAAGAGTATAAATGACTTATCTTCGTAACAAATATGCATTCTTGAAATGGTAAAACCTTTTGATGTTACATTAGGTGAGGATCATGGCTTCTTGTCATTTGGAGGGAAGAAGGATTTGGTTGAAGTCATTTTTCTTGCCCATTTTTCACGTCATAGAAAAGGATTCTGTGCATTGGGCAGATTGAGGTTAGTGGATGAGCCAGTCATCAGGCCTCCCCAAAAGCAGAGGGGTCAGTCTTTGACACACCTGTACCCTGTGTGCAGCATTAGTGGGACTTTTGGCTTAGAGAGCAATACTTGGGCAAGGATACATCGTTATGGAGGTGTTTCAGGTTATAAAAACCTGTGTCAGAATTTCAATTCATTATTGGTGCTTTGGGAAAGAATGAAATGAACACATTGTATGGCAAAGAGTATGGCTGCTTAAACAAAAATTTTAAACTGATTGAAACCTTTGAAAATTTGTGGATAAGAGATAGTAAATATTATCAATTGTATTTCTCAGAGTAAGAAACCAACCCCCCAAAGATTCAATTGATATAAGAGTTAAACTCTTCCTCAAGGTTCATGAAGGCTAGCTAGTCTAGCAATGTACTTTTAAGAGACATAGAAATGATAATACCTACAACCTCTTTTAAAAAGATCTGATTTTTAAACTGAAAACTGAATATGGCTAAATGACTGTTATTAACTACTAATCAGTTGAATTTTTCATCCTATTATATATTCATAAAAAAACAAAACAAAACAAAAAATTTCTTTATACTACTTGTCTTTTGGCATGAGACAGACTTATTTGCCTTCACAGCGAGAGGTATGATACTGACTTTCTCACAGATTCCAGTTATACTTTGCAGGGGCTCTAAAGTTAGCCTACATTTTTTGTAAAATTAAGTGTGTATTACAATACATCCTATTG
Source organism: Rhinolophus sinicus (assembly GCF_057876585.1). Classification (NCBI taxonomy): domain Eukaryota; kingdom Metazoa; phylum Chordata; class Mammalia; order Chiroptera; family Rhinolophidae; genus Rhinolophus; species Rhinolophus sinicus. The sequence goes on along the minus strand of NC_142507.1, from coordinate 21,268,952 downwards.
CGTTTTAGTGTAGAGGTTGTCACCAAAAAGGCAAAATAGAGCAGTTATCCACTCATTTGATTAAAATGTAAAGCAGATAGGTAAGTTAATCAGTGTTTGGTTCAGGTATTCTTTCTTCATCGGTAGGCAGACACAGGCAAGGCCTTCCTTCATGCTGTTCATATTGTCTGAGTGTCCTCTGCAGTTTAAAAGTGACATTAACACAATTAATGCACCTGACATTACTAATGCTAACCCAGTATATTCCCTCTAGTTCCAGATCGGGTTTTGAATCTCAAGAACTTGTTATTTTCCTGTTGTGGTCTCATTCAAGAGACAGCTTCTCTGCCTCTCTCTGAAATATATTAACAGCTATTCCGCTGTAACCAGCAATGACACAGTAAATTGGTATAAAGCACTCTGCCAAGGTAGGAAAAAGAGCAATTCTAACTATTTGATTTCCTAACACAATGCTTTTATGCACCTATTTAGTACATTGTAGGAAACAAGCTTATACATTTTTCAACTGTAAAATCAACACAGAATTCAAAGAATCTAAATCGCTGTATATAACTAATATCTGAAAATATTTCAAACACTGGTCATATTTGTCATTATTGTGTTATGAGATCCAACCATAATGGGCAGAGAATTCCAGTTAAGAAAAAAGATAACTGCTAAATTATTGAAAAAATTTATTAAAAATACACCATGAAACAATATACTAACATTTGATTATATAAAAATCGGTGATACTCAATATAAAGTAACAAATGAACTCTGTTATCTTTGGATGTACATACTGAGCAATGAAAAATTGCAGATTTCAAATATTACACTTTTCTAAGACCAGCTGAAATTTTTTCATGGCTAATAATATCTTTTTATCTCAACATATTACAAAACTCAAATTAGTTATAGGTGCATTTAAAACTATAGGATAAATATAAGGTTGTGAGCTCAACATTGAATAAAAGTCCACAATCATAATATGCATATCAATCAAATACTTTAAAGAAACATGCATAGAACTGTAATGATTTTTGTTTAATGCTTACCTGATGACAGATGGAAAAAGCCTCAGACCTTGATCTTAGCCAGTACCATTGACTCTTCGTGGAAGAGAGCGGAATCCAGTCCTTCCCATTTTGGCCAATCTATGAAACAAAAAATAAGAATGGACTACACTCTAAATGGAACCAGTATGTAAATCATGGAAAATAAAGGATAAAAGAATTGCAATTTCATGGCACATGCTTACATTCCATACTCTGCTGACGAGTCATGCATTAATTTCCACCAATTGCAAATTTTTATTAGTTCTAAGCACATTGACATGACCAAATAAATGCAGAAAAAAAAGTAAAATAGTATTACCTATATAAACGGCATTTTGTGATGCTGAATGGCTCCCCACTTCTTTCCCAATTTAACTTTTAAAATCTAACTTGCCTACTGAGAGAAATGGATGTAAGGGTTGCTATTTGTAAACCAAATGGATCAAAATTTCATTAAGCTTAATAATATTATGGAAGAGACAAACTCAGTTTTCTTGGAGAGAGCATGTGGAACGTCACCAAAGAACAGCAGCCTCCTGATGACAGCACCTTGCACGCCCACACTGTACACGCTTGTGCAACTTGGGCTTGTTACCTACAGTACCTGCCAATTTGTCTCTCAGAATGCTGTAAGGACTGCTGAAATGTAGCAATAAAGCTGTGCTCTTTAGATTTCAAAAGCATGCGAGGGAAGTTAAATACAGATTTGCTACAGACGGGGATGTCAAGCAGAAAGCATCATTTGGTTTTAAGAAGTAATTGTTGAAAAAAATCTTAAAACATCTTAAAAATGCCTATTAGTAGCATGATCTTCAGTAGACTAAGAACATTTACAGAAAACTTAATAATTCTTGATTGTACAAGTAAATGTGAAAAGTATAATGGCCAAAAGGCAGAAAAAAGTAGAATTATCTATTACAGAAAGAACAGGGCACAGAAAGCTTAGTAAACTCTAAGTATTTCAAAGATGAACATTCACAATCATGATTATAAGAACCTGAGAGGGATAATATAAATCAAATAGTTAAAATACAATAAGAAAGGGATTCACCAATGACAGACTAAATGAAAATAATTTTACTGAATGTTCTAAACACAAATCTAATTACATTCCCGAAATCAAATTTTCAAATATTTTAAGAATTTGATGATGTGTAAATAAAATATTTAATAGAGGACATTCAAGCATCATTATAAAAATACTAAGGGTATATTTGAAAGCAGCATTATTCTCATAGTTTAAAAGACAAGAAAAATTAAAATTTAGACTAATAAAAGATATTTAAAAAGTTAAAGCAAAAGCTCCATTCTTTTGTAAAGCACAGGACATGCATAAATGTAAGAGCTGAATTCTGCACATCAAAATTGCAAAATAATAAAATTAACTTTGTAAATACTTACTTGCCCCGGGCACATACTGAGTTTTTGGTAGGGTAGTTAAGAATATAAGTCTACTTTGTGTATTCTGTTATTTTAATAATATAAATACCTTACAAGTGTAGAGTGTTTCCATTTCTATTACCTCCCTGGAATTCAACGACCTGAGAGGCGGACGCATTTATCATCATTGCCATTTTAAGGTGAAAGGCCCAGAGAAGCCGAACATCTTGACAATATACATGTGGTCAAGCATATGTGGTCAAAAAGGGGCTTATGACCTAAAACTCCTATTTCACTCCTATTCTACTGCATTCTAGAAGGGCAGGTTGGGCAAATCAATTTGCAAGCAGATAAATCCTCTCATTACACTTAAAAAACAAGAATGGGGGTAGTGCCTAATTCCTCTATCAGAGCTGTCAATACGACCACCCAAAGGAAACAAATTTAAGATTTAAAAAGCTTCTTTTAATATAGTTTACAAAGTAAATTTTAAATAAATAACAGTTCAAATAATAACTAGTATATCTATCTGATGGATAGTGATTTGGGTAGGGAAAAAAAATTTGAAACCAAAGCTGACTAGTGAACAACAAATTTTTATATTTTTTTCTTCTTTTTCTGACCAATATATATTTTATTCCATTTCAAATACATTCACACAAATTTTATTTATGTTTACTGTTATTGGCATTTATAAAAATCTCTTAGAGAACTATTTTGATATAATTTAAAATCATGTAATAGTTAAAATAATAGTCTACAAATTACCCTTGTTATATATTTTACAGTCTGAAATAAAATCATAAAGTCATCATTTTCATTCATTTTATCACAAAATTCCAAAATCATGGTTAATTTTACTAAATTTGACCTATTTTGAATTCTTTTGAGTGGCCAAATAATTTCAAGGGACTGCTACTTAATTCCCAAAACAAAGGAAACCAGGAGCTGGTTAGAGTTATTTGGCTTGATATAATAAACATAAAAAAATAAAGGCTGCATTTATATAATCCTAAATAAATGTCAACTACAATTATTTGTGTATTCTCTTTTAGAGGATTAACAAAACTTTTAAAAGGCATTGGACTACTATTCTGAAAAGTCTGCAACAAAATTTGTACTCCTGTGTTTCTTTTTTAGCTATCAAAGATCGGTTTTCAAATGATTAAAGTTCTTCTTTGCCTTGATTTGAAGAATTGTGAAACAAAATAGAAAATGCACATATACCCATTTCAAATCGCCCTAAGATGAAACAGGACTTGGAACACCCTTCTAGTTTTTGCTGGTACTACAACATTTTTCCTAGGGCAACTTTGCATTCATAAAAATAATAATTGAAGGAGCTATTTTTTGCGTGGGTGTGCACACACACAGGTTTATCTTCTTCCTATGTTTTACATTCTAAAAAGTGACTCACACAGAAAAATAACAAGCAAAATGTATCAGACATCAAGGGTCTACTAAAACGAATTCCTATGAGGATGCCGGCTAAGGAACAGACCTGTATTAAAACTGTTTCTATACTTAAAATGCTACAGTTCTGATAGTCATTTCTCTAACAGCTGTGAATTTTCACAACACTTACCTGCATCAATAATTCTTTCATATTTAAGTTAAAAGTCAAACATGTACTTTGCTAATTAAGGGCAAATGTCATACATAATCAAAGCTTTAGTCTCCTTTATGCTAATCATAAAATATCATTAGCAAACAATTCAGAAAATGTCAACATTTGCTTGAAACATGTTTTTCATATAGAGTAAGTAGGTAGGCTACAAAAGGAAACTTACCAGTAGTTAAAACTTTATGTGTATAAAACACAATAGAGCTTTGAATAATGTGAAAGAAATTGTTAACAAGATAACGTAATTGAAGACAGCCAATTTTGAAGTAAGGGCAACAGCATACTTGGAACACTTTTTTTGATCCTGCATGATAATGCGGAAATTTTTAAAGCATTCAATTCTGTAGAACTGTAAAATCACTTATTAAAGAATAATGAAAGGAAAAAAAAAATCTTGCAACTATAAAATCTAAGACAGAATCAAAAATAGACGGTAGGCAGCATTGGGGCAGGAGCTGTGTCAGTTTTATTCACTGCTGTTTCCAATAAAGGTAAAATTTTTGTTGCATGAATGTGAATAATTAAAGCAGGGCAAGTGCTTTCCAGCAGCAAAATGAACTACAGAATGGCTCAATTACCATAGTAGACATAGGACAAAATATACATTTCTATGTTCAAGTGAAAAAAAAATACAGTATGGATACAACTTGGTTCAACAAACTAAATAAGCCACTAGAAAGGTATTTTTGAAACTTAGCAGCTATTTGTAAAGTCTTAGGTTAAAACAATAGCAATTGTAATGAATGCTGTCTAAAATACTTGTTTTGTTTCACAAAACAAGCCTTCTCTGATTGATCTTACTGCTAAGGACTCAATTAGTACAAGGAGATAATATCAATTCGTGCCCATTCCTAATAAAAATTTCTAAAATGAAAACATGCCTGGTACCTGCATCCATGCCTGGCATGAAACATGAAGGAAGGTTGGATAGTTAGAGGGTTATGGTTAGACAGGGCTGCTGATGCATCAAGAGAAGAGATAGGAGCAGGAGTGCCCACTGCAAAGCAGGAGACATGGCAAAGAGCTGAGTCTGCACCTGACCTGCCTAACTTGTAAGTAGATGCCCAAATAATGTATCTTATACTCAGAATATCAAAAATTACAGTACTTATTTTCCTATAGTTGATGTCATAGTTAATTAAAATTAATCATAAACAAGGATGCTTTCTTTGAATTACTGTATTGGATATTTATAACTTTTGAGCAATTCATTAAAAAGCAGTTCTAGGATAACCCTTTTGAAATGTATCATTAAAATTTAGCCTTCCTATCCTTAGATAGCCATATATTTGACATAAAAGCAAACAGAGAAGTGAAGTGAAATAGCAGAACGATTTGCTTTTAAGAACCAGTAGAAAAGATTCAATAAATTTCAAAGTGGAACCAACAAAATCCAATGTCAATTCTCTTATCTGTACAATTATGATGTTCTGTTTTGGGCCATCTGTTTATTTTGTTTTCTAGAGTACCCAGAGACAATGAACAGATAATCTGATGATGGAATATTCAAATAAGTTTTATCTTCCAATTCAGAAACATTTTCCTTGGTTATTTTATGGAGCAATAACATCATGTTCGGTTAAAAAGGTTTTTTTCTCCTTTAAAAACCCTCTTTTAATGATCCACGGCTTAGAAATTAGCATTTCATTTTAACTACTATGTGGGGGACTTTTCCCCTTATGGTTGTAGATTTTTATCAAAATAAAAACACTGAAAAATACAGATGAGTGGTATGCTGGGGATATTTTCATTTTCTTCACATACGGCAATTAGTAAGTATTCGCAAACAGGAAACAATAGAAGAATTGTGCAAAAGGGAAGCAATGATGCCTGAGAGAGAAAAGAATCGTAATTATATCTGAATATAAAGAGTGCTTAATCAAAAATTTAATCATTTTTAGAGGTTTTCCTGGTTTTGTCAGTTTTTTTTTCTATAAAGTATTTCCAAAATAGTAGTTCTCTGGCTAGGATTATAAAGTAGGTAGCTCACAGGTCAACTCAATCTGAAAACTGCATAGTTCCCAAATTGTAATGAGTTGTTTTTATTTTTATTACCACTAACTCTTAAATTCCTGGGGCTACAATAAAAATGCTTGACACCATCCATAAACATGTTCACACTGAAGGACCCCAAACATTTGGAGGACATGCCTCCATTCATTTATGGTTAACTGTCTACTGCTATTAAAATTACAAATACAGCATAATCCAGGTTTCATGTTTGAACTCTCCAAGCACTCAGACTGAATCTGTCTATAAGTTCAAATTGAAAGGCAGAAATAATACACATTACGATAAAAGTGATGAGGAAAGGTTTTCCTTAATTATAAAAGCTCATGCATAGAATTAGCTTTAAGCAATCTCAAAGTAAAGTGAACTTTAAATATAGGCTTGTGCTATGGTATAAAACAAGGTATACATGTTGTTAACTGTGTGTGCAAAATCTTGAGTAGCACTCAACAATCTAATGAAAACAGAACCACCACCACCACCCCCAAAAAACAAAAAAACACACAGAACCCACCAAAAAACAAAAAAAAACACAGAACCCACATCCAGGTAAGGCTCTATAAGTGCCATGACTCTGCTTCCTACACCCATGTCGCTGTTCAGGATAAACCGCTTGTGGAAACTACCACTTCTATTTATTCCTACATAACTGAGGTAAACAGGACCAATTCTAGGTAAAATTGTCAAGAGGATCTATGCGCTTCTCCGACTATCACAATTAGAAGAGATTTGACTGATTTTACTTGAGTGAGATGAACTTCAGAACTTTATCTCCTAAAATATGGACTGTAAAGCTCTTCTGGAAATTCCGTTTTCCCCCCCGGGACCATAAATTTATCTACGGGGAGACTTTTATTCATCCTTATATCCCCAGCACAGGGTCAGGGCCCTGGCATGCAGTACACAGTTGATAAATATCTAACAAATATAACTATAGTCCCTTTAAAGAATTTCAGGACTCAAAACAAGCAGTTAAACATGTTTTCAGGTTCCTGGAATCTCAACTCGATTTAAAGAAAGCTCAGAAAACAAACCCCATAAAATGAAATTGTTAGTTTGTTTTGATGGAGGGGTGGAGACTCGGGGGGAGCATCACAACCACCTGGGAGCCTGTCATGTTTCTGTCAGTAGGTGTCGAAAGCTAGGGAGACTTGGGCACATGCTACTCAGAGGCCTGCAGGCATCCTGACTGGCAGGGAGATACACCTGGGCAGCACTCAGTTGGCCTGGATTTTTAGAACATTTCTGCTTTCAAACGTTAAATTCCGTAGCTCCTTAAGCACATGTCAACTGTACTGATTATGATTTACTGTTTGGAAACAGCCAATGAAGTTTTATGGGAAGGAAAAAAGAACAAAGTAAAATTCAAAATCTTTAAAGAGGATGTCCGTCATGTGAATTAAAATGTGAGGAGGACGATGAAAATATCAGAAAAACTGTTTTACTTATTATAGATACAAGAAAGATCAAAAGGAGAAAATCTGTGTAAATGTAGTTGGCTAAGTAAAAACTGAAAAAAAAATTATTTTCTTAGCTGTCAAAGAAAACAGCTTTGTTAAAAACAAGTTTAAAAACTACAATGAAGTAGAAAAAGAAAAAAAAACTATAACCTGTAACACTGAAAATAAAATTAACATCATTTCATTTATTTAAAAACTATAATATAAATGACTAAAGTTTTATGCTAACCTTAATGCTTAAACTCCACAGAATACTGTGATTAGATAATTTCTGCCAGATTAATTTATGTACCTTTTATTTGATTAGAGCTCTGTTCTTGGATACTGTGAGGACCTGCCTGGCTCTCAGCCTACATCCTCCTTTCCCCAGGGCTGGGCCCCTGCCTGCCATCAGTGGAGTTTGAGCCCATCCTCTGGCACTTGGCACAGCCATCTTTGTTTTTACCAGCCTTCTCATCCTAGGGCTGAAGGTCCTGGCCTCTAAACCTCAATCCTGTGTTTGAGGTCCTGCTGACACTTACCTGGAGCGAAATCCATGTATACCTGATTTCCAAGTATCACTCACTACACCTTGATTCTGTGCCACTGAGCTGCAACTACAAGGTTAGGAAATCTAGTTGCCTGTGTGTGCCCTCTTTCCAACAAGGGCTAGCAAACTGCTGTTGTCCCATTGAGTTCCTTGTTCTAGCATCTGCCCCATTCCAGCAAGCAGAGTTAGCCTTCCTCCCCACCTGCTCACAGTTAATCAGATCCTTCCCAGCAGACAGAAAGAAATATAGTGGTAACATGGGATAGTCTGTTACTCTGAGCAGGATTCCCAGAAAGAAGAGCTTAAGAGTTCATCAGTGGCTATTTGGGGACACGAATAAATAAGCTTTTATAGCAGCTATGCATTTTGTGCAGAGTAAGGAAGACCGCTCCTTGTCAGTATTCCAATCCTTCCATTAGACCATAACTATTAGTGAAATCCCACTGAACACAATACATACTGAGAGACCTTAAAATAGTAAGTGGCATGCTTATTATGTGGCATGCTTTTCAAAGCTTTTAATATTTTATCTTACATTATTTAGAAATGGAATGACTGATCACTTTGAAAGCCATGCCATATAATGATAAAAGCCACCTACCTGAGGCCCTGCTCCAAACTCTAGCAAGGTAACCTTATTAATAGACCATGATAGAATGAAGCATTCTGGGTGCCAAATACAGCCAATGCAGCACCAAGAGGCAACCTAAAAAGAAAAGAAGAGTTAGTTTGAAATTCCAAAAGTCAGACCCAATCTGGTTAACGGCATATGAACCAAATTGTTTTTTATTCATTATCACTTATTCATATTCTTTATATTTTTTCTTTATTGGAAAATCTATCTCAAATCTTGTTAGAAACAAAAAATTTATATTACATTGAAAAATGAAAACTAAACAAATCAATATCCCTAGATTTATATATTTCCCCCCGAATCACAATTATCTAAATTGTTTATATTTTTATTTGGTAAAATATTAATCCAAGTCTATTGCCATTTCTCAAAATGGCTGCTTATTTTCTTCATTTATATTCTAAACACATCACTATTTCCTCTGTAACACAGTTCTCAGAAAAACCTTTCGAGATGTGTATTTCTTCTGAACACTAGCTGAACCTCAGGCTGTCTGTTCTGTCCACAGGGAAGGGTGCAAACCACTGGTGCCCTGAAGTAGAGGCAGAATGAGGAGATGGGCAAGTGGTCGGCTCCTGAATCAGTCTTTTTTATGAGACTACTATTTATTTTAAAGTGAATTCACAGGTGGCAAGTCCATGTTCAACAACAAATAAAAACCAAAATGTATTCTGAAGTACTCAATGTTTTGAGTTTTCCTCAGCTTCATTCTATTGGGGCAGGTAGTGAAGACCTACCTCTATGAGAAATAACCAAGAGAGAAAATGAATGCCAGGAGTTCTACGCAGAAATCGTCAACTTCCTTTCCCTAGACCAGAGAGTCAATGCACAATTATACAGGGCTACCACTCTATTAAGATAGTTGACATTACATAATAAATATTATTAACACCTATTACATATAGCTTCAATCTGAATTACTGGGGATGCAAACAGACATGGCCCCTGTTCTCTAGGAGCATACTCATACAAGCTAGTTGCAGCTCCTGGATAGATATCTTATGTCAAGCTAAACAATATGACTGTTAAATAATATGAAAGTGCCATAAAGCAGGATTAGAGTGACAAATCAATAGTAAAAACAATTATTATATGGTATAAGCAAGTACCACAGAGGCTCAGAAAAGGAAAAGAATACTATGGATTTTTGCTTTGAAGAATGTACAATAAAGGAAGGGAGGAAAAAGATGGTATGTGCGGGCATGCCAGTTAGTCATCAGAATTCATAGGTTAGAAGTGAGGATTATTATAGATTCTATGACCCTCTGGCTGGAGTGTAGCGTAATTTATTGACATTGTAAAGATTCAAATGAGCAAAGTGCACTGAAGCCTAGTGTACGGGATATTGTACACTCATGTACTAATGATGAGAAGTGGCACAACTATAAAACACAGAATGGGTCAGAAGTACCAAGAACAAGTACTTGATGTGGGGGAGAGAAGCAAAGAGGGGAGGGGAGAAAGAAGTGTTCAAATGAGACACAAGAGGTGGGTGCTGAAGCAGTCCAGAGCAGAGCTGCAAACCAGCAAACACAAGCATTTCCTAGAAAAAAGGCCACTTATGCCTGACAACATCAATAAAGAAGATAGGATAGTGGACAAAGATAGTTGTACAGTTTACTCAACAGACAGATTCAAACTAATTTACTGGCTCACTCATGTTGGAGTCTAACGACCCCACTGTAAGAGGGAACTGGGTACCCGAAAGGGGGGAGGGGCAGAGACAGAGCTTCAAGGAGAAAGAAAAAGTGCCCCCCCCCCCCCCCCCCCCCCCGCTCTTTCTTGCATAGAGTTCATGCCTTAGGAACAAAGACACCAAACTTCAGCAAGAAAGGGCATGGGGTGAGATGGGGGTGGGAGTGAGAATGGAGGAGGAGGGAAAGGGAGAACCTAAATTGAGGATAACCAGTTAAGTGACAAGGTAATGACTTCCAGAAAGAGGATACTTTCTTTCAAAGAGTTTTGCACTGAAAGAGGAGAAAAAAGGTAGGGTGGTGGCTAAAGGGGAACTCAGGATGCCAGGTGGGAGACACAAGAGAACCCTTATGTGCTAAGGATAAAGAGGCAGGGAAGAAATGGAACATTCTGGGAGACAAGGCAAAATGGGAGCCAGAGAAAAGGGAGAGGTTTTCGTCTTAGATAAGAACAGGGGTTTCTTTACTGACCTAGGAGGGATATATATTCATCCTAGTTAAGTTTTTTGGCCAAGAGGCAAGGAGTGTGCTTAACTTGCCAGTGCCAAATAGGAGGGTCATGTATCTGTTAAGAATGAGGGAGGAGCAGGGTACTTGCCCTGGAGACAGAAGGGAAGATTAGAAGGCCACATGGAGAACAAGAGAGGGGTGTTCGGGGCATCCTTGAAAGTTTCACAAAAAACAAAACTTGCCATAAAGAATTAAATTTTTTAGTTATTGTTGGTGGGGGTATAAATTGTTAAAACTTTTCTGGAACACAGTGTGGAAATATGTAATCAAAGCCTTTTAAATGTTTGTGTATGTTGACCTGGTAATTCATTTCATATTTTCTAAAAATTTAAGCTCCCCTCCCCAAAAGAAAGGAGAAACAAAGATTTAAGTGTGTTTAAAGGTATTGAGAAGTACAAATTGCCACTTACAAAAATTGTCACAGGAATGTAAAGTACTCATAGGGAATACAGTCAATAATATTGTAATAATTGTGTATGGTGTCAGATGGGTACTAGACTTACTGGGTGATCACTTTGTAAGTTATATAAATGTCTAATCACTATGTTGTATACCTGAAACAAATATTGTGTGTCATACGTAATTGAAAATAATTTGTAAAAAGATTTAAAATACTAAAAGTTGATAATGTCTAATAAAAGGAGTAAAGTATGATATGTCTATATGATAGACTATGCAGCCATTAAAAATAATGTGCTTAACAAATATGAATTAAATCACATGGAAAACACTGATAAAATGCTAAATTTTTAAAAAGTAGGACATAGAATACACCATGATTCTAATTTTGTAAAGCACATACTTAGAACTACTCACCTTCCACCCCCCCCCCACACCCCCAGTACCCTTCAATGTACCTGGGTAAGTTATACATTTAAAAAATAGCAAGATATAGGCTTTATACGCTTCTGTATTTTACAAGTGTTTCATTTTTATAATTAGAAAAAAATCATTTCACCAAAAAGTATGTTTTTTTAAAATAAACGGTGCTGGAAAAGTTTGTCTATATACAAAGAAAAAGAACCTGGATCCATACTTTACACCATATAGAAACTTAACTCTTAAGTGGATTCATAGATACAAATGTAAACCCTAAAACTGTAAAAATAATAGAAGAAAACAGAAAAAAACCTTGTGACATTTAGTCAAAAATTCCTTGGCTACAACACTGAAAGTACAGCCCATAAAACAACAGACTGATAAATTGAATTTTATCAAAATTTAAAACTGCTCTTCAAAAGACAGTGTTAAGAGAATGAAAAAACAAGTCACTAGAAGTCTAGAAGAAAATCTTTGCAAAGCATGCATCTGATACAGGACTTGTAGCCAGAATATATATAAAGAACTTCCAAAAATCAACAATAAGAAAACCCAATTAAAAAACAGGCAAAATATTTAAATAGAAATCTCAAGATATACAGATGGCAAATAAGCACATGAAAAGATGCTCAACATCATTGGTCCTTAGGGAAATACAAATTAATACCACAATGAACCCACTAGAATGACTTAAAATTAAAAAGACTGACCACCTGACTATGCACCAGCTGGTGGAGATGTGAAGCAAATGGAACCACATATCACTGCAAGAAAGTAAAAATGGTACAGTCACTTTAGAAAAGTTTCTTAGAAAGTTAAGCCTGTGCCTACTACATGAAAGAGCCATTTCACACCTATGTATATACCCAAGAGATATGAAAACTTATATACAAAGTCTCGTACATCTTGTATTCATAGCAGCTTTATTTTTAATAATAAAAAACTAGATACAACCTAAATGTCCATTCAGATTCAGGTATGAACTTCTGATACACACTGTAACATGGATGAACCTCAAAATAATTATCCTGAATGAAAGAAGTCGAACAAAAAAAATACATATTTCACTTATATAAAATTCTAGGAAATGCAAACTAATCTGCAGTGATAGAAAGCAGCTCAGTGGTTATCTGGGGGAAGGGGGAGGGACACTCACAAAAGGACATGAACAAACTTCTGGGAATGGTGGACATATTTACTATGTTGACTGTGGTGATGGTTTCAGGAATGTAGACATGTCACAACTTGGTAAATTGTACACTTTAAATGTGTGCGGTTTACTAAATATCAATTATAACTCAAAGCTATAAAAAAGCAAAGTTCATATTGAGAAAAACAAAATTAATAAGGATGAGAAATCTTCGTATGAATTTACTGAAGTTTGCGTGGAAAAAAAACAAAACAAAATCCAAAACCACTTTCTGCGAATTGATAAACTAAAATCCTGTATAAGGGCAATGACTCAAAATGACAAATCTTTCCTTCCCATTCAGACGGGGGGGGGGGGGGGGGGGGGGAAGATGAGGAATATTGGCTTAAATGTAAGAGTCACATTCAGCTCTCACTAGAAAGGATACGTGTCCAGGCAGTTTTTAGAGCCACATTCTCAGCTGTCGCCCTTGGAGGAAGTCAGTGCAGTTCACCTGTTGCTTTAGAGACTAGCACATCATACTACATGATTTAAAGGCTCCAGGAATACCTTCTAACTGGAACTGAGAGCTACAAATAATAAATAGTTCGGGGATAAGACCCATTTATCAAATACCAAAGGAAGTACCCACTGAAGTGTTTCAGTTCAGGCTGTGTATAGTCCTTTCAAGTATGTTAATTAGTGGCAGCCTTAAAAAGAAATAGTGTCATGCTAATTGATAGACCTGCCTTGGATTAATTTTAAAAAATACACCAAGTAACACTCCAGCCAAGGTAAAAGAATGAGTTAAGTGTTAGCCAAGCATGGGCAGGAATTCCAGGTAAGGGAGTCAGAAGCTGTACGGTGGGTCTGGGTAACTTCAGGTAATCTGTTATTTTTGGAGTCAAGAAGGAGAGAAAGAATGAATCTATGAGACTGGAGATGGGTGGAGGAAATTTGTATGAGTCATGCTACCGAGGGCTGACAAATTTAAAATAATTCTGATAATTTACAAATTATCCCACCTGTAGGTGCCTGTATAACTTGCTCCCCTCACTCCTGTCCCCAGCCATGTGTTTAGATTATTCAGAAAACAACCAATCTTTGTGTGCCTTTGTTGATTTCTGAAGCAGAATTAAATGGTGATTCTCTTTTCAATTTTTATTTAGCTTTGCATTTTTAAAAAGAAATTTGACCTTCATCATAAACTCAGACCTTTGAAGTGTTCGCTGACAGATAATTAACAAAAAGGGGTTTAAATCTGTCGACGTGAGGTTCAGGATCCTCTTTCTTGAAGCCTCAGCCAAGACCTGGAGCGGCCCCTTCTCTACTGCAGGACACATTCCTGGTTTGCTCCCCCCACCCCAACTTTCGTAAGGAGATGTGTTACAGAAAGGTCTTTCCATAATCTTAACCAGTACAGTTCTGGCAATCGTCTTTACACTGCTCCTTTAAAACCCTGCTCAGGAGAGCACCTCAAAACACAAATCCTTACAAGGATTCCGAGTCTAGAGCAGTACAGGGGAACAATGATACAGAGGCACGGGACTGTCTTTTGGGAATCAGAACTGAGTTTTGAATCCTGTCTGACCCTTACCATCAGCGTAGCTTTGGACAATTTAATTTCTCTTTAGAGTTTGCCTCTGCAGGATGGGAATAAATACTTACCTTACATCATTGCTAGCATAAACAAGGTTATGTGTAAAATCTCTAGCATAGTTCTGAGGGCTCAAAATGCAAAGCTATTATATTTTGCATGTCACTCAGAAATAAGTGCAGTTCCAAAATGGACTGATGTGCACTTATAAATAAGGTTTGCTGTTTTTTTCCTGGCACAGGCTTTTTTTAGAATCATAACCAACAGAATCTTTGAAGGACAAACACTGGGACTACACCATGTGAAGACTATGCAGTCATACGTAATGTAAGATTTACATGAAAAGTGGTGAAGTAGTATACTTCTGATCTCTTGTCTCTGTGACATAGATGGGGTATACCCGAAATTTTATGGTGGTCACGGTCACAGATAATCCCAAATCACAGCTAAAATAAAGCCGATCTGGGTAGGCCCGGTGGCTCAGGTGGTTGGAGTGCCATGCTCCTAATGCTGTGGTCACTGGTTCCATTCCCACATGGGCCAGTGACCTGCGCTCTCTACATCTAAGATTGTGAACAACGGCTCTCCCTGGAGCTGGGTTGCTGTGAGCAGCCAGAGGTTGATGTGGGCTGCTGTGAGGGGCCGTGGGCTGCCACAGGCTGCTGAGTGCTGCCAGGAGTGGCCAGTGGCCAGCGTGAGTGGCTGGCAGCCAGCGTGAGCAGCCATGGGCTGCTGTGAGGGGCCGTGGCATGCCACAGGCTGCTGAGTGCTACCAGGAGTGGCCAGTGGCCAGCGTGTGTGGCTGGCAGCCAGCCTGAGCAGCCGTGGGCTGCTGTGGGCTACCATGTGCTACCATGAGTGGCCAGCAGCCAGCGTGAGTGGCCGGCAGCCGGCGAGAGCTGCTGTGTGCGGCCAACCGACGACCGGCAACCGACTGCCTCAGCCAGGGGGAGTGCAAGTCTCCTAATACCAGCTGGGCCAGCGAACTGGTCCTACACAAGTAGACTGAGAAACAACGGCTTGAACTGGAGTCTGCGGGGAGGTGGAAGAAAAGAAAAAAACAAACAAACAAAAAAAATAGCTGATCCATGTGGAGGCAGCAGTAATTTTGCATGTTGAATTGAATGGTAATTTGGGTATTGTATGATTACTGACCACCCAGGCATGGACTGACCGTCTGCCTGCCTCTTAACTATGGTAAAAGATTATAACGTACCTGTGAAAATATCAAGATTACTGAAAAATCAGAGGAAACAGCTACACAGTAGGGGGGGAAATGTACTCTATCGAAGTACACAGTACACCAAATTCCACACTGTGAATCCCACAACATGGGAATGTCTCTTTCACGTAGCCTCTTAATCCCCACACTTATCCTCCTTAAACTGAAGCAAGGGTTGGCAGAAGGGGTGTGGAACTGAATCCTGTCTTGCAGAGCCAGCTGGGGAGGGATGAGGTAGAGAGGGAAGGCACAGGGAGGAGACAGGGAGCCAATGCTGCAAAAACATGAGTACTCAACTAAGACTCATACCACACAAGGGCTGCTCTAAAAGACAGTAATTTTTCATAGTTTTTAAACAGGCAATGTGTGATTTTTGAGGTTTCTAAATGATTACACTTCTATTATTTTTACATCCTTGCTTACCCTTTGCAGAAGAAATATTTCTAAACACTAGATATAATTTTAACTAATTTACATTAGGTTCACCTTGTCAACAAGTTACCTTTAGCAACAACACAGTGTATGTCAAATTTATCTGTAGGTACCTGCCACAACACTGGACTTGCTTGTTGTCTTTTAATTTTTTTTATTGCATTTATCTTGATTATAATGTAAGAAATGATAGAGACTTCAGTATGTATTTTTCCACGTATTTACCTATACAATATTGGACGTGCTTTTTGGCATTTCTGAACGTAAGTATCTTTAACTGTGACAAGAACACAGTTGATTCCTAATTAAGTAGGATAACTGGAAAGTAAAGCAGAAGGCCACAGAAAATCATGGCTGAAACAAAAATTAGTCACAGCAGTACACTGACTGGTGGTCCTTTTGCTTTTTAAACCAAAACTCATTTGGATAATATGAAGCTATGGATAAATCCATGCTGGGGGAGAGGGGAAAAAGTGACTGCAAGAGTCACAAAAACAGCAAAGAAACTCTTGGGTCTGTCTCCAATATCCTCAGTGGGGTCCGTCCCACTGAAGGCCATAAATAAGCTCCATCAGGGCAGAGATCTTGCCTTTTATGGTCCGTTTCTGTATCCCTAATACCTAGAAGAGTGGACATACAAAGGAGGTACTCAAATATTTGTTGAATGAAAGGAAGAAGAAGGAAGCAGGGAAGCTATCTATTCTGTTGGGCAAATGGATTTGTAGAAGAAAACAGTTGTCCAACCTACCTGATTACTTTTGTGAATGATTACAAATTGACTGAATACTTTAAATTTGAAAATTCTCTTGGATTTCCCTTGAGTAATTCGGCAACTAAGAACACCTTGTTCTCTTTCTTG
This sequence comes from Rhinolophus sinicus, assembly GCF_057876585.1. Classification (NCBI taxonomy): domain Eukaryota; kingdom Metazoa; phylum Chordata; class Mammalia; order Chiroptera; family Rhinolophidae; genus Rhinolophus; species Rhinolophus sinicus. The sequence continues at coordinate 21,252,016 of NC_142507.1, read as the reverse complement.
ACTTGGCCCACCCTCACAGATCCCAGGACGCTGCAGTCACTGTGCCATCTTGTGGTCATACCTAGAAAGTTCCTCTTCTTCAATACACCAGTAGAGTCCCCCTACCTGCACAGAGGCTCTAAGAATGGGCTGATAAATCAATCTCTATTATTTAACCATCAAGGTACCATGGAAAACACCAAAATTTATCAGTGCTCCCATCAGAGTGTGTTATCTAGTACAGGAGGTATCCCAAAAGGATACTTAAAATTACTCATAACATAAAATAGAAGGTAGAAAATGCTATAAAATAAGTACAGTTTAGGAACAATGGGGATTCACAGAAATATTTTTTTCAACCTCTGGAGATGAGAATTTGGGAAAGAAAAGCCAGCTAAACTGAGTGAACAGAGAGAGGTAAGCTGTGGCCCTGTCCATGGGGCTGGGAGGTGGGGAGTACAGCCCAGGGGGGAGGAGCCGCCCAGACGAGCAGGGCCTGAGCGTGTGTGGGCTACAGCAGGAGCAGTTATTTCCTTGACTGGAGCCTGCCCGTGCCTTAAGGAAAAGAGGCTGTCGAAACGCAGGGCTGGGAGCAGCCTAGGAAGCTGCGAAAGGGCCTCTGCTTTAGGATGTTGAACAGCAGAGGGATAAAAAGGTAGTTCTGTTTGTAGACGTGATCCTGTCTGGTGATTACGGGGGTCATGTAGACTAGCTGTGTGGCCTTACCTTTTTGCAGCTTGTGTTTCCACAGTTTAAAAGTGAGACAATTAAACCCTACGGGGTTGTTGTGAGGAATAAGTGATATTGTATGTAAAGCACATACCACTGTGATCAGCATTAATGTTAAGGAACAGCCAGTAATATGAAGACCTTGAATGGCAGCCTATTTAGCAGATGAGGAAGAACAGGCAAACGTTTGGAAGAGCAGGGTAAGGACCGGAGGGGAAGATGGCCTGTGGCAGAGACATGGGGGCCAACTTACAACACACAGGTATTTGGGAGAAGGAGCGTGGAGAGGGGGCAAAAGGAGGAACTGTACCACTTACAAAATGGCCAGAAGAGGATGGCCAGAAGGGCAGAAGGAACATCACTGAGTAGGAGGAAAACCAGGAAGCTGTACTATCATAGAAACAAAAGGAAGAGGTTTCATGGGGACAGTGGTCAAGATAACACTAAATCCTATTCCCTTTTGATTTAGCAGCATGTAGGTTTTTAGTAATCTTGGGAGCACTATTTTAGGGGTTGGAGAACCAGAATGCAAGGCTGAAGGTGACGAAGGACTGCCGTGTGAGAAATCTGAGCTCTAAGTACACATCACTCTTTGGAGAAATGGTACTAGCTGGAGGGGAAGGTACAGAAAAGGGGGAGCTTTGTTACTGTTTGTTTGTTTTCAAGATGGCAGAGGTTTGAGTGTTTACATGCTGACAGGATGGACAAGGTAGGGAAGGAGAGGCTGAGAGAAAAAGGATAATGGATTAGCAGGGATGAGACCCAGAGCACACAGAGATACAGGAGGACAGAGTGTGCCAAGGCTGAACCAGACTGCAAGGCACAGGTGGAGAACACAGGAGACAGTAATTAATGCGGCTTCACAGAGCAGGAGACACCTGAGCAGTTTTCAAGGATGAACAGGCTTCGACCAACTGGCCAAAAGGAGGTTTAAGAACATTCTAGCAGAGGAAATGGCATGAGCTAGGGCAGGCATATGAATCCCAGACTGACACGCCTGAGGGACTTACGTAGTTTGGTGCTATCGGGTGTGGAGGGGGAAAGAAGGAATATTCCCAAGGCAGAGCTGAAGAATAAATGGGGACCAAATCACAACAGGCCTCGGACTCAAGCTATTCCTTCAGGCCTACTTTACACATGCTACTTCTAAACCACCCTGTAACATGACTGTCACCCAGTCACCTGGAAGCCCAAGAAAAGAAAAAGCAAGGGGAGAGAATTCTTCCAGGGTTGGGAGTAGGAAGGTGGTACAGAGGGTAGCTGATGGAGTGGAACGTTTTAGAGCCTTAGCAAGAGCTAGCCTGGTGGCAGGGAGCAACTGAAACCAGAAGGGAATGGAAAGACCAAGAGAGAAGGAGCGGCTGGAAACGTCAACCATGAAAGAATAGAATCAGTATGGCAAGGGAGTAACTGTGGTTAAAGGACACGAAACTGTGGTCAGCAAGGCTCATATTAGGGTTCAAATTCACAGAGGTGAGTAGTTCCCAAGCCTCAATGACATGCTGCAAAATATTATGCAAATATGAGGCATTTTTATTGTGCATTATAATTTACGAGAAACTTGATTATGACTTCTGAATATTCCTAATATTTCAGATTTCTCAACTGACATCCCCCAGATAATTAATACTTAAAAGTACCAAAAGAGGTGCTAATTCAAATCCTTATTTTTTTAAAAATGAATTATTGGGTAATATAAATTATTGTTCCCTAAGTTTACTTGCTTTGTAAATTCCAATTAATTCAGAATTTGGGTTTTTCCTCTCACCTTATCATGAACTTGTAGCATTACCATGTTTCCCCGAAAATAAGACCTAACCAGAAAATAACCCCAGCATGATTTTTCAGGATGACATCCCCTGAACATAAGCCCTAATGTGTCTTTTGGAGCAAAAATGCATATAAGACCCGGTCTTATTTTGGGGGAAACACGGTAATAGAATGTGATCTTTCACTTATCTTGCAATGTCACTGATCTGAAACACAGGGGAAGAACACGGGGTGGCTGGTTTGCTCAGTTGGTTAGAGCGTGGCGCTGGTAACACCAAGGTTGCTGGGTTCGATCCCTGCATGGGCCACTGTGAGCTGCGCCTTTAAAAAAAATCAATAAAATAAAATATAGGGGAAGAACAGAAAGGAGGAGCACAGGTTCTGAAAAGCTAAAGCAGATGTTACAAATCCACACGTTCTCCCTCCCAGTGCCAATCCTTCAGGCAAAATTACAACAAATTGCGTTACGGAGATTTTGGTTACAGGAAAGATTAGCAACCCAGGTGTCAACGGCAAATGTAATGATGGCAGCAAGAGGTGATTGCTAGGAAGGGAAAGCATAGAAAGCTAAACACATACAGGAGAAGTGAAAAAGCACAGACAGTAGCCAGGTGTAAGGGGCCATGGCCCACTCTGGGGAGGGTTCAGGAAATGGGCACTCCCATGGACTACTGTGACTACGGGTGGACAACTGGCTATGTAATTGCCACACAAAAGAAGGCATTTATCCTTTCGTCCACTAATTTCACACCTCACAAATTATCTGTAGAAAATAACCTGAGATGCACATAAAGATTTATGCTCAAGGCCATTCAACACTGCCTTAGTTATTATTTAAAAACTGGAAACAAGCTACACAGCAACAACTGGGGGAATGCTAAATAAACCGTGGTGCTCATCCCCAAGTATTCCGGCTTTTGCGGAAGATGTATAATAGAAGTAACATGTAAATACACAAGAAATAACCTTTATACAGTGTCAGCTTTTCCAAAAAGGGGCTACGAAATGAAGATCTCGTGCCGGCCAGGTAGCTCAGGCGGTTAGAGCTCCATGCTTCTAACTCCGAAGGCTGCCGGTTCGATTCCCACATGGGCCAGTGGGCTCAACCACAAGGTTTCCGGTTCGACTCCCACAAGGGATGGTGGGCTGTGCCCCCTGCAACTAGCAACGGCAACTGGACCTGGAGCTGAGCTGCGCCCTCCACAACTAAGACTGAAAGGACAACTTGAAGCTGAATGGCACCCTCCACAACTAAGATTGAAAGGACAACAACTTGACTTGGAAAAAAAAAAAGTCCTGGAAGTACACACCGTTCCCCAATAAAGTCCTATTCTCCTTCCTCATTAAAATCTTAAAAAAAAAAAAAAAAAAAAAAAAAAAAATCAACAAAGAAGATCTCAATTCAGTTTACAAAAGTATTACATAGGTTTAAAGAAAAAATACTAGAAGGAAAATACCTGTTAGTAGTCAACATATTTTTAATAATGCAAACATTAATATTACATCAGAAACAAGATTATATATTTATTATATTTATATTGATCATATTTTTATTGCTTATACCATTTAACTGAGTATTTACTTCTTCCATATTCAATCTTTCCAACTTTTCTTTCTAGGCCATTATAACATGTTTGGAGGCAAAAAACAGAAACTGAATCTTACATAAAATGAGGGGCCACAGGAGCATGTCAAACAATGTTACAGGGATGCAATTAGCAAAATACAGACTTGTGAAAAACTCCACAGGACCAAACCAAACTAAAAAAATACATTTCTTCAACAAACAAATTTTAAGAAGACAAAAAGGGAAGGGGCAATTTGTAGGTGAAAAAGAACTTAAGAGACATATCAACTAACTGTAGATAACAGGCCTTACTGGATTTGGATCATGCAAATTGTTACAATTAAGATACAATTATGGAAATTTGAACACTAAATATTTGATATTAAGAAATGATTGTTCATTTGGGGTGTGATAATTGTGATTATACTTTTAAAGAGTCTACACCAAAAACATACAAATGATATGAAACAATTCTGCATGGAAATAGTCTGCAGGAGAAGATATGGGTATGGATGTGGGGGGGGGGAGAGAGAGCGAGAGAGTGAGAGAGCAAGTGAGAGAGCGAGAGAGCGAGAGCGAGAGCGAGAGAGATTGCCCAAACTGGCGAGGTTTAGGAAGAGGTGAGGACACAAAAGTCTGTAGGAGAAAGAGGATGGCTGGATGGAGGTGGCAGAGTCAAGAGAAGGCTTCAAACCATCTTGGCCTGGAGAATAGTGCACATCTCCACTGGCTGAATAAAAGGAGCCACAATTTCCATATTGAATGGGACAGGAAAAGAGATGGTGCGCCTAGGGCAGGAGCACAAAGCTTCTTAGCAGCTAAGAAAAGAAGAGGTTGGGGACAAATAAGGTTGGTGGTCAGTGGGAAACAGACAGTTGAATCTGATACTCCGTTTTCTCAGTGAACTTAGGGCAAAGATACCTAATGTCTATTACAGATTCTAAGTAGAATCCTTATTAGATTATTAGCTATTAATAGATTAGTGTTATTACAACATAAATATTACATATTTCTATTCTATTAAATATTAGAGTAAATATTAATAAAAGGAAATAATAATAGGTTAATACCATGTTTCCCCGAAAATAAGACCTAGCTGGACAATCAGCTCTAATGCGTCATTTGGAGCAAAAGTTAATATAAGACTTGATAGTAAAATAAGGTCATATAGTAAAATAAGACTGGGTCTTACAGTAATTTTTGCTCCAAAAGACACATTAGAGCTGATTGTCCAGCTAGGTCTTATTTTCGGGAAAACACGGTAGTCTATTACTAGAATATTAGACTCTTAGATTTTAGTTCTACGAGATAACTATTATCATTAGCTAGAATTTCATAGAGTGGATGGGGTTGTTTAGAAAACAAAAACTATGTAAGTTCTTACATGAACCAGGTTCTATACTGAAATTTTTTTCATGCACCACACCTCATTTAATACTTAGTCACCTATCTTCTCTGAGTCTCGCCTTCTACCTCTGCGAATGGGAGGTAAGCACCATACGCCAGGAGGGTTAGGAGTCACTATATGGAAGTGTGTGGACAGAAAGCAGAGTAAGCCTTTATCACAGCAGGTGATACTGCTGTTCCAGAGAAGTGGGTAACAGTGCTCAGCAGAAGCTAAGCAGCCTCCTTAGGTCCCCAGTGATGGATCAACAGCAGTATGTCTCCTTTGCTCAATGAGGGTGGCATCTGGCTTAGTGTCTGGCACAGTACCTGACCCTGAAAGGCATTCTGAATAAGAGATGGAAGGAAAGGTGTCCTGTATACAGATGTGGAGATGTTTGCGTACATAAACAGGCCTGGAGGCCCAGGAGGGGGTGAGGCCGAAGGTTTTCTGACCACAAAGCTGCAAAGCAGAGAGACCGCAGGAGAGGTAAGTGTTCACGGAAAGCGTACACTGGAGAGGAGAAGTAGTGCTCTGGGAAAGGCCAAACTGCTGGTCTTTAGAGACATGTGGACAAACAGGTGCCATCAAAGGAGGTGCTGGAAGGAACAGCAAGGCCAGGAGACAGGAGAGGAGGGCGTTTTCAGAAATGTGTCAAGTATTGCAGTAAAGATAACTGGGGATAAAATGGAAAAGATGCCACTAGGTTTGGTATGGGATAGGGAGGCAGGGGGAGCAGGGAAGCGGGCTACTGATGGGTATTCTCTTCAAACAGAAAATGATGGTTAGGATGGGTTAAAGAGGAAAAGGAGACGAAAGCAACAGAGACTGTTTCAAGGAAGTTAGCACTGATGGGAAGAAAGATACTTGAGGAGGAGGTGGGATGATGGCAAAGGTCTTCTATAATATTGTTTTTCCTTCATAGAGGCAGAAGATTGAAGCACACTTTGCAGCAGAGAGGAAGAGCTGGGCGGTACCTGGACGGGAGGGGTGAGTGGGCCAGAGTAACCGGGTTGGCTCCAGCAGCCCTGATGATGAATGCCTCTTGAGGCCACGGGGCCCAGTCTCCCCAACCAGACCAACTCTCCCTGAGACTCAACCAAGTGCTGAGGATCAGTGATCAGAGGACTGAGATAAAGGGACTGAGAATAGAGACACAGTTAAAAAAATGGCTTTACATCACTGAAGACCCAATTTTGACTTTCAGTGGGTCCCTCTCGCAACAGCATGAAAACCCTTCAGTGTGGTAATCAAGATCCAAAACATCCTGGCCCCACTCTCCCTTTCTAGCCTTATCTACTATCATTCTGCTCACTCCTGACTGACACTTTATTCTCCAGCTACAGAAGAGGACCCAGCATGTGCCACAGGACAAGGCTGGTTATCCTTTCCTTGCTCTTAGCTTTCCCCTCCCATTCCCTGCTCTAGGACCACCTTCCTCTGTGAATCAGTCACCTACTGGTATAAACTGCTCTTTCCTCTGTGCCCAGTTCGTTTAGGCCTCTATACTACCGTGTTTCCCTGAAAATAAGACCTAGCCAGACCATCAGCTCTAATGCATCTTTTGGAGCAAAAATTAATATAAGATCCGGTATTATATTATATTATATTATACCTGGTCTTATACTATAGTAAAGTAAGACCAGGTCTTATATTAATTTTTGCTCCAAAAGACGCATTAGAGCTGTCTACCCCTAGGTCTTATTTTCGGGGAAACGGTAGAAGTACTAAACCTACAACAGAAGTTCCAACTGAATAATAGAAAAGGCAGTTTCATGACGGTGGGCCTGAAAGAACGATGGGACCATTGATAAAATTACTTAAGTCTGAATTGCTAATTTTAGGGATGTTGAAAGTTTGAAATGGTTCATCCAGATGACTATGGCAAAGAGGCCCTTGAAAATGTACAGTACATCCTCACTTAGCCTCAGCAACAGGTTCTGCAACTTTTAAGCGAGATGACATATAAGGAAACCAATTTTACTATATGCTAATTGTATAAACAAGAGCTAAGTTCCTGTGGCAACTAATCAATGTAATAACAAAATGACACTGAAAGAAAAGATGCTATTCAAGGACCTGCTGTGTATCTAAACTTGATAGTGACAGCTTGAAAATGAGCCTAGTGATAAGATCTGAGTTATCTGCAGAGCAGTGGACCACCACTTTAAATCTGGATTATATTAACATTTCTGTAAGTCCACTCTCCTACCCATGGGCTCAATTTATTCTGGATTCTGACTTGACTTAATTTCTCTAACTCATCCCCACCTGCTCAAAAAGCTACAGCACAGAGTGCAAACTCTTCGGGCTGGCCAATCAAGGTTGTTCATAATGAGGCCTTAGAATACCTTTCTAGTCTTACCTTGCACTGCTCCCTAACAAACCATCCTCTCTAGTCAGACTGGTCTTCTTGGTGGCCATGGACAATAAACACATTTCTGGCTCAGCTGAAACCATTCATTTCACCATTCGTTTCATTCGTCCTCCTTCTTTCTGTCTATTCCTAACACACACCTTGTTCAAAGTCCACCTCAGGTCCCACCTCTCCTTTCCTTGAATACCTATAGTTTTCACTGTTTGTAACATTCATTTGGCATTTAAAAAAACACAGCTTTGTGACGTCTTTCATAGATCAACCCATCTTCCAAAAGCCATAAAAGAAAGACAAGGAAAAAGTAGAAGGCGAATACAAGGACCCTTATAGGGGCAGGAAGTTCTCTCCCCACTTCTGGCTCCCATTTGGAGTAAGAATTAAAAAAACTTCAAAAATATGGGACTTAAAGAACAGCTAAGAAGTGGATAGGAATGTGAGAAGAGCAGTGCAAAAAAACTGGACAAAGGAACTGTGGTCAAAGGGATAGCTACCGTCAAAGGTGGGGTGTGTCTCTAAATCCCCTAAACCTATAGAGAGAAGCACATGAATAACAAAATAGAGCTTCTGAACTTAACTTGGAATTGTGTGGAGTGATTGGGATGATACGATATATTGTACTGAATTATTTCAATTAGTGGTAAGATTATCAGTGACACTTCTATCTTGGAAGCCTAACATCTAAAAATTAAACAAACTAAATAATATTTTCAATTGTCACAATGCAAAATTATACTGTTTATTTGACTGAATCCACACAAAAATTCAAAAAGATGCTCATTATTCTAAAATCAGATGGCTTTGTTATAAATTTCTTTTAAAGCAAAAACTGATAAAACTGTACCTATTTAAGATCCTTAAATCCTGTAAAACAAAGTTTAGGTTTATAATCTTAAAAATCTCCTTTAACTTAGTAAGTTTATAAATTTTCCCCAATTCCTTATGTATAGCTGAAAAATAAGGAGACAAGCAGCACCTTTTAACTTGAGTTACTCAATGTCAACTTTATGACTGAAAATTTTATTTTTACACTAAATTGTTTTTAAAATAAATATATTAACTTCAATATGGATAAAATTTAAGTTTACAGTAGCAAATTAATGTATAATAATTAGCTGCTATGGCCTGTTCATTCTAAAGACTTACTTATGTAACAGAATTCCAGTTTCTGAAATCATTACTCCTTGCATACACATTATTCTTCTACTTCCTATCTGACAAGATTGCTGTGAGAATTTAATGAGGTAATATAGATTAAAAAGCAAAGACTGCTATCCAGCCAAAGTATTTTATGGCTGACGCACAGTGTTAATACTCAAAATATTTTGGGTGATATAATTTGAAAGTCATGTTGGCTAATGATTCAGGGAGTAATTTAACCAATCAAGTTAAGTTTCTTTTTCTTTTAAACAGAAACAGTCACTTTTTTGTGCTTATTTTTGGTTTTGCTTTTATAGAAAGAACTTTTAACTAAAACTTGGCTAAAATAAAAAATCTTGTAATAGCTCTCATCTTTAAAGGACCAGAATCTCCACATTCCTTTTTGATCAATTTCAAGCTATATTTAAAATGCTTGTCCAATTCTACTTTATTTTAGTGAAGTGGCAGACGAAACAGATAAAGCTATTTTACCTTTAAAATCCCCAAATTTCATTTTGGGCAGTGGAATGCCATATTTCTGAACAGTGTAACTTAAAAATCGAGATTTAGTACATTAGACAAAGAAGCAGAGTATACCCAAATATCTTTTAAATCTATTGTAATATGTGTGCTTATTTTCCAGAAGTGGTTTTGGATGTCATCGCTTGATAAAAAGCACAGAAATTAGTGCATTCAGTACTCAGGCACTGCCATACACAGGGTGGCAGCACTGAGAACAAAATACGAGCAAACAGCAGAACACTTGGAATGGCCAATGCAGGCATACAAATGTGCCTAAAATCTGATTATGAATATATTTCTTAGACACACGGGTATTCCTAAGAAATTCCTTTTAATTCTGGCAGAACTATCATGCATTTTGGAAAACCTCTTATGAGTCAGCCTCTGAATGTGATCAGTTGCACCTCTCTTAAAACCAATTGCTTTCTCTCTTCCTGCACTGGCTGATAAAAGGTGAACTGAGCATAATTAAATTTAAGTACTACATCAGACCCAATGTTTAAGTAGAGCAATTGGATCTCTAGTATATATTTAAAAATATAACCCGAGCTATAATGAAAAGATAGAAATTTTTAAAAAGAATAACAGAATCTTGGGAATAGGAATGCTCTTATTAAATAAAAGCAGTTAAAGTTTATAATAATTGTCTTAAGCAGGTTATAATGTCTAAAAAGAACAGCTTTTAAGGAAAACATCTGTAACACTGTTTAAAAAAACTAAAATATCCCTAAGAGTATTAAATGCTCAATGATTAAAAATTTCAAATACGATAGATATTTAACTGATATGGATTAAAACAGAACTAACCCGTTCATCACCATTTTTCTTTGAAAAATAACTCAAAATAATTATGATTTTTGAAGAAATTTTGCCCATATATTTGAAACCTAGATTTTCATTAATTGTCAAAGGATAGATGTTCAGGAACTTCTACAAACTACCAGACTTTTATATTTATTCACTTTGTTTACAAATTTCTAGGCATACAAAAATAGATTCAGGGACAAAAACAACTTTCCGTTAAAATTCCCTGTATTTCACAGCACATCAAGTTATCCAATTAAATGTTTAAAACTTCCATTCTATGTCTAATTAAATCTATTACTTGATAGTTTACTTTCATTTTGATTTGGGTAAATGATTATAATATATTTTACATGTAATATCTTTTAAAATGTGATGTATGAATATTTGTCTTATAACTTTTCCTTAAACGTAAAGTAAAGCAAATTACATTAAAAGCTAAACCTGATACATGTACTTTACACAGGGCATAGTTATATCAGTTATTTGTTTGCATGACAGTAGCTCTGAGGATGCTCAAGTTTTATGAAGCAGAAAAAGAAAAGCATAAAACATCACTAACTGCTGTCAGAGGTGTGCCATAGACTCATAGGCACTTTCCTTCTTTGAAACATTTTAAACTTTCCAAGTAAGAACTTACTTTCCAAGTAAGAACTACTAGGGCTGCTTCCACCTCTCTTGGTGTAATTAAGCTACCTATTTTATTGTATGTCTAGTTCTATTTTAGTGCTGAAACCCTATGTATTTGAATAGTGATTTTCAAATAAAATACTATTAATATTAGAAAAGAAACATAACTGAGATTGAAATTTTACTCAATTAAATTACCTCAGTAACAAATTAGAAAAATACATGAAAAACATTTTCTCAGATTTATTTAGAAAAAGTAATTTTAAAAGTACAAGGAAAGCAAATTCATGTTTGAGATATAGCTTATAATCAGATATGCTGGTCATATTAATATTTTTTTTAAGGTTATAATAGATCTTATCCAAATATATAAAGTGACAGCTCTCCTATAAACTGCAAATTTAGAACAAATTTAGTTGTAAAGGACCTAATTTCTCTTCTTTGGAATTGGAACAGGTAAAATAATTATATTTAGGAAATGCAAAAAGTAGCTTAAGAAGGGAATGTACTCTTATATAAAACAATACTTTCATTTCATTGCCTAAAGTTGATGAAAATAAAATCTATTATTATAACCCTTTTAGGGTGTGATGAAAAGTGACGTAGGCTCTATGTAATTCCAGCATTAAGACAATACAAGGAAATAAAATCAAGTTATTGAGAAAATCTAGCAGACTAAAATTCAACTGGTGCTATTTTGTACCTGCACATTTGGACTACCTTAAGCTTTCAGGTTCAATTTCTTAAAATTCTCCTGATTAAGAACAATTCAATCAACTTTTTACTAATGTATCTTCAAGTGAACAAAATTGACTTAAACATTTTCTAATGTTGTCTTTTAGGCAAAGGGGCAAAATTCCTCATTCTTTAATTGGTTTCTAGTTTAACAGTTTCTAAAAAAATATATCACAAAAGCAAAGGCTCTAATGTCTAACTATTGGTTAAAAAGATACAATTTTTTTTAAGAGTCAATGGCAGCCCTTTAGTTGTAGCATTTAATCTGAGAGTATTTCCATATTCAGAAACTAAAAGATAGGATATCATAAATAATCAATATGCACATGTGTAATTACAGTATTTTGAGACAATAAGTCAAATAGTTAATATTTGAAAATCTAAAATGAGTCTCTCAAAAAAGAGTTTAAGACTCTGTAATGGCAGATCATTCACAATTTGTAGAGGATTCGGTCTCTCTTTAAGAAAGGATGCCTCCTCTACCCTCAAAATATTATCTAGTACTAAAGGAAACTTCTAATCTCTGACATAACAGTATAATAGGTCTAGATTCTCCTTCAGAAATTCAATTGCTAATTAATAAATAAATGAGAAAGAAAATTCCTTTTATCGTCAGCATACACCTAAAAACATTCCAGAAATTAAGAACTTTGTTGGTGAATGTTTTTATTTTTACCTGTGAAAAGCTTTTTAAATATTATTAAGTCTGTAAGAAACGACTTTAATTTGCCCTAAAAAAGTCCACAAAGTACACTCTTCATAGACTAAGGTTTTAAAATTTATTTCATTAACTTAACAAAAAGTTTTAAACTTTCTGATGAAGAATGAAAAAAACAATTTTCAATAACTTCTAAGATTTTTCAGAACACTTCACTTAGGTACACATTTAAAATAATCTTTAAAATCTCTTAAAAATAGCAGAAAACAATTTTTCTTATTTAAAAATAAAGAATTCTAAATACACTACAAATTCGTCTTAGAATTCAATTTAGTTTAATTCAAATCTAAGAATAGATAGAGGAAAGCCTTTGGGGGAATCGATTTTTGAAAGGTTATCATAAAACGAGCAATCTGTATTAAAAATATTCTCTTACAGATTCCCCCAATTATCACTCTCATTTTGGGGGGTAAGTTTATTATCTTTGCTTTGTAGTTAGTTATTCTTTATTCACATAAGTCAAAATTTTTAATTCAACATTTTAATTTTATTCTGAAATTCTCATCTACCTGGTTGTTTCCCATCAATGCTGGGAATTTTAGTCCATACTTATGTTCTTGTTATACACTTTCATAACATAAAACTCTTACTTTTAAAAGGCATCAAAAAAGAACATTTTTGCTTTCTACCACCTTCACATTTTAGGTTTTCTATGTTTTTAGAAATAGTTCTCACAAAAAAATGCAAGGAAACATTTTCAGCAAATTGCTTATCCTATTGACCTAGGATGTAACTGCTAAGTTCACTCATTCTACATACACACACATATTTCTTATGCAGTCATCTCAAATTCCCAACACACACTGTGGTTAGTTTTAATACCATCATCCTGCAGTAACTCTGTTTATTAGACATCCAGGGACTTTTAAATACTAACAATTTTCATGCAGTATCACACCACCTCACTTTTAAACATGAGATATTTTTATAAAAATGGGTTTTTGTTTTCTGATAAACATTAACAAACACCAAAAACTTCCGCACCTTAACAACAACAAACACAAAATCACAAACAAAATCAGAAAACAAAAATACCAAAGCACCTTTGGTAGTTCCACATCATCATATACTTGTCAATACCACCCTGGAAAGAGGAGGCAGGGACAGGTGTACACATTGAGAATGCAAATCTCTGGGCAGCAGGCCAAGCGATTCAAAAATCAAAATCAAATTATTCCTCTGTAATAATTTCTACTAGGCTTTCATTCATGTATACTTCTCATAAATGCAAATGTTAATAACTGTACACCAATACTTTAATAAAATAAGATCTAACATTTTTCATTTAATTTCTTAAATTATATTTGAAAATTAAATTTGTTAATGAACTGTAAAAGTTGTCCTGTTATAAATGAAAAGCAGTAACACAGTAGATGTCAGGTTCAGGCATTTCAAAAAAAATGAGGCAAAAAAAATACAAGAAGTAAAAATTAGTTACCTTCAAAGTGGTATTATTGTAAAATGGAAAAGATTCCCATGCCTGAATCTAAAATCATAGTTAACTTTACAGTCCATCAATTTGATGTACCCTGCTCTCACATTTAACTTATTTGTAAATACTTTTCCAAGGCTACCTAAATACTTACTAATTGATTAAATATGCTGCCTACATTAATTCCTCTTAAAATTAGAAAAAATTGAAGGTCCACTTTTGGTTTTTTGCTGTGGCTGATCTATTTTGAAAGTATTCCATTTTTCAGAAAAGGTGTTTATCAGGTTCTTAAAACATTTGAAAAATAGCTCAAGGGACAATTTATAGCCCTTTTACCTTTAACATATTCACTATCTTTGTTGAACAAATTCAGTTGTCCTTTACTTCTTTTGAAACTCTTCCCTCACTCAAATAACTAAAGAATCTAAAATGTTATCAATATAAAGAGAAAAAAATTTATATTGATCTCTTACACATTTGGAAACACATCAAAAATAACAAGTATTACAGGCAGTGTAAGTAAAGTTATTCAGTAAAACTTTTTTTTCCTTTTTCTTGAGAGAGAGAGAGAGAGAGAGAGAGAGGGGGAGAGAGAGAGAGAGAGAGAGAGAGAGGGAGAGAATAACAGGTAATTTTTCATATATCTTAATTTTCCAAAGAATAGTATTGTAAATAAAAAATATTAATGCATTCCTAGAAGGAATCAATATTTTGATTACACAGCTCAAGAGCCGAATGATTATTGAAACAAAATTTCAAAGACAGTTATAGACACATTTCAGTTATCTGGCTTTTCAAATCTCAAAGATAGGCATTTTACATTTAATTTAGCAAATAACAATTTAATTCTGAGAAATAAATTTTCCAGAATACCAAACCTAAAAATATACAGCAACAACTAGGATTCTGTTAAAAATGAAGGAAAAATCTCCCACCTTTGTATAACATTAAAATACAGAGCATCCTTAAAAATTTTTAACTATATTGATAAAAGCAAATTCAGTAACTTATTTAGCTATAAGATGTCTGCTTATTAAAATATTTTGGTTATAATAAATATATAGATATACAATTTTATCAGTATTAGCACACATTTATAAATCATCTTCCACAGTAGCTAAATTCCTTATAGAATTTCAAATAGCAAAATTAGGCATATAAATTTCAAATAAGAAACTCAGTCTATGAGGTTTCTGTAATTCTAACTGAAATAAAGATTTTGAATATACAATATCCTTAGATTATTTCTATAAATTGGTATAATTTAATTATAGCTTCAGAAAAAGGATGTTCAATGGGTAGTATTTTTAAGGCATTAAAAAAGCTCGATCAAACAAATTCAAATTAGACATTGTGCTGTGCCCTATCTAAAGAGGACTCTCTAAGGAATTACAGATTTTATACTTGTGCACTGAGAGTGCATTTTCTAATTCAGACAAGTAGCTAGTTAATGTCAAACCCAAACCCAAAGAAGGTTTTATATCACCTTTTGTGAGAGAAAAAAACCCCGCAACACCAGCACTTTTATTTAGGTTGACAAGAATCATAACTTGAAGTGTCCAAACAACCTGATTAACTCAATGGTCTAAAATAACTGGAAGAAATACTTTGCCTTCACTTTTACAGAAATTGAATTTATTGATATTAGTATTTGGTTTGTCATAGTGGCAACTAGTCAAGATCTTAAAAACTCATTTATTTTAAACATATAGCCTAAATCTGACTACTAGTCAATGTAACAGTCTTGAGCCAAAATACAATAAAAATGTAAGATAAACTTCAAAGGTTTTATAAGTATTAATGGCATTCTGAAATCGCTGGACAGAAGACTATTTTGGGGAGGGAGAAAGTTTCTCTTCTCCAACGATTGTTTAATCACTTTCCAATCAATTTTGATTTAACAGTGATTCATGAGATTAATTTTTTAATGAGTTCTTATAAAGTTGTAATTGTTTCCAAAATCAGAAACCACAAGATGATGTACTCAAACACTGCATCGATTTAATGCTGTTATGGAGGTAATTTACAGAAAGGTGCAGATAAGAGCCCAATTGTGAACACCAGCTAATATACAATGGATTCCAAAATAACAATTTGTTTGTACAGTACGGTAAGAAAAAATACTCTGTATAAGAAGTCTAAAAATCCAGTTCTAATTATAATCCATTTCTACAAATCCACAAAAACAAAAGAAAATAGGCATTCATTTCAGAAACTCCATATACCTGTGGAAAACGGAACACAAGTAATTTTTATTCCAGATTAACCTTAATCCCAAATAGAATACAGCTAACAATTTACATATTCTAAATTTTGAAAATATTATAAAAATCTAAACCATTAGAGATGACAATAGTTTGTAATCAGTAAATATTTCCTGTTAAATAACAAATACATAAACTTAAAAGAGGCAATTGATAGGTCTCAGGATTTTAAAATCTTTTAATTTCAAAGGTGCAGTTACAGCATGTGTATACAGGATGGGCTTTAAAAATGGGTATACGTAAACTTTTCCATGGTGTTAGTGTATGTACTTTTTTTTCCTTAAAGAAATGCCTATTGCTTACAGAATCTTCACCACTCTGTCTACAGTTTTCAACCAGAAGTCCTCATTATACCTTAAGCCAAACTGATTATTAGGTATTTTACAGCTTTTTACAAAATGGCTGTAAAATCACATTATGGGCATACATAGCTCTTTGATCTCACTGCACAGAATTCATAACTGTTCAATAATACTATACCATTACACCACACACCTTAAACTATTTCCATTTTTCCACAATTCCTTCCAAAATCAGCTTCCAAAGCAAAGCAACTTAACATGAAAAGTTCCTGGGAGGGCTTGTTACACAAAAGAACAATTTGGAAACAAACTAATCTACACAATATCCATCTTCTGTTGAGCTTGTTTATCCCTCCTTTCCCTCCATCACTCCTAAAGGTGGGTGCACTTGAGTAATGGAAAGAGAAGGCTCTTCTATCACCACACACCCTCCCAGTACCTCTGCTTTTGGTCCTCAGACATTGACTCTGTGTAGGTGATGAAAATCATTAAGAAAAGAGAAGCTGTCCCTTTAAAATGCCCTGCTGTGTCCCATATCCCACGTGGAACCAACATCAGTAGCACTTTCCCATTAACTTCAATGTGATGCAAGAGGCACCATGCTTTTATATACATAAAACCAGAAAACCTCAGCTAACATTCTTTACTGAGGATGAACAGGTGAAGCAAACGTGTCAGGAAGGGTGAAGCCAAGCAACTCCCCACCCCTCCCCAAAAGGTGCTCCAGTCTTGCACTCCAGTCTCTTAGTGCAACATCACCTCTCTACCCCTCCTCCGTAGAGCCTAGTTTAAAGAAAGGAGGGAGCCACTAACAAAACCTGAAGCATAAATGCGACGAAAATGCAGTTTAAAGCCGGAAAGGTTTATTCTTCCAATCACACATATTAACTCTATTAAGAAAAATGGCATCACTTTTTTCTCTACCAAACCCCCCCAAAACCGCAAAGATCATCAAAAGAGAGTTATAAAATAGCAAATATAGTGTTTATCTTATCTCAGATCAGTCCACATTACCAATAAGTTTAGCAGTTTCTGCACTACCACCTCCCCCCTCCCTCCTCCTCCTTCTCTTGCATCGGATTTTCACGTTTTCTCATTGTCGGTTGAGTTATAAAAGGCTTTTGCCCTTCGAAAGTTTTAAAAAATAAATAAATATTAACTCCTTGGTCCCTGCAAAGTCAAAATGGACTTCAGGGGAAAGGCGGTTCATACTTTTACCTTTAGCGAGAAAAGGGGGAGCATCCCGGATTTTTAGGGATTTTTTGCGATTTTTTAAAAATTTTTATTTGGTTATATGCCTGAGTTCTCCCTCCATTTTGGTTGTTTATGATACTGACAACAAGCTGTCCCTGCTCTGTGCAGATCTCCTGCTTTCATTTAGCACCCCCTCCCCCTACCCCCCCCTCGCAGCCACACATCCAGGGTTCACACCTCCCCGAAGACCCCGCACCCGGACCCCGACTCGCCCACCTGAGGAAAGGGCAAAAACAAATTCATTTCTCCAAAAAAGAAAAACCTCTTTTGAAAAAGGGGCAAAGTTACCCCAAGTCACTCAAAGTGCCCCCCAAATATTGCCGACTGCGGGTTTCCGCCAGGCCCTTTGGGAAGCGACCTTCCCCCGGGATGTTTTGGTGGAAAATGCGGAGAGTTTACTCTCAAAACTGAATTTATATTAATTTTTCCCTTATTTTTCGGGTCTCTAATGTCTTCCGCTCTCGCTGCTGCCGCTGCCGCTGTCACAATATTCACAGCACCAGAGAGGAGGAGGAGGAGGAGGAGGAAAACTTTTCAAACTTTCCAGACCCTGAATAAAGGGGTTTTTTTTTTTCCCACCGACCTCACCTTTGGGTCTCCAGCCGCGTCGCCCCCTGCCCTGTCAGAAGCGACTTCGGGAGTCCTCACACCCTCGCTTAATTATTTTATTTTATTTTTTATTATTATTTTTCTCTCTGGGGTCCTGAGCAGGGGCTGAGAGTAGCACAAACTTTTCCTCCTCCTGCCGCCGCCGCTGCTCCTCTGCCCCCTCGGCTAGTCCCATAATTTAAATAACCCTGATATTTCTCCCGCTAAACGCCTCTCCGCCGCCCCGGACTCCGGGAGAACTCACCGCGGGGCTTTAACATCCTCCCTCCGGCCCGTCCGCCGCCTTTACACCGCCCGCGGAATTTCTAATAATTTTTTTCTCATATTTCGGGCTGGACGCGGCGGGCCTGGAAATTGTTTCCTTACGCCTCTTTCCAGCAGCCATTGTAGTGTATGCGCTGCCCCTGCAGCCCAACTTGCAGCTGCCGCCGCCACCGCCGCCGCCGCCGCCGACGTCGCGCCCACCACCGCCTCCCCGAGCCTGCTCGGCCACCGCCCCCGCCTCCCGCCGGCCCGCCCCCGGCCCCCGCCCGCCGCTGTGCCCGCCCCCCGCGCGCGCTCCGCCCTGGGCCGGGCCAGTAGGCGCTGCCGCCGCCAGGGATGGGCTCGCCTATTGGCCTATGACGCGGCCCATCAAGCAGAAGTGTTAAGAGGCGGGCGGTGGCACTGGGGGCGCGGCGGGGCGGGGGAGGGCGGGACCGCGCGCGCCGCTCCGCCCACTCCTCCCTCCCGAGCCCTCCTCCCACCAGCTGGGGGTGGGGCAAGACCCGCCCGCCCCTGTCGTGCAAGGCCCCTCTCGGCTGTCAGTCTGGCAGCGGCGCGCGCCGATTGGTCCGCTGGCCACTGGGGAGCGGGGGCAGCAAACTAGGATGCGCACTACTTAAGGTCTAGCTGCGTGAGCCATTGACGTGTTTGGAGCTGGAGACGGCCCGGGCGCTGGCGAAGCGGTAACCCGAGGTGAGTGGTCCCGCGCCCCTCCCTCCGCGGCGGCTGCAGTGAAGGGGGAAGAGAAGGCCGCACCTAGGTCGCATCGGGGCCGAATCCACTTCCGCGCGAAGTCGCTTCTACCAGGGTTAGCCGCACCGCGGGTCCCTTTCCGTCGCTCTCGGCGATACAGGTCTGTTCGGGCGGGGGCGAAGAAGGTGACCCCTGCCCGGGCACCCCCAGCTCTTCCTTCATCCTCCTTCCCAGCTTTTGAAGCGTAATTGCCTGCTCCCACCCCCAGTTTCCTGCGTTTTCCTCGCTCCCAGCCCCACTTGGCACTGTCTAAGGTCGAAGCAAGGTGTGTTCACCTGTGCCCGCTATCCACCATTGGACAGACAGGCAGCATCGCGGAAGGCAGCGAGGCCTCGGGCTTGTATCTCTCCCGTTTCTTCATTCGATTTCCTTGCCTCCCTCCGGTATGCCACCCTAACTTCCTGCCACCCTGACTCTGCACCTATCAGTGGGTGAAGGGCTTTAGGTTCTTAACATGACGTGCTTCACCCTCCCAATAGTTGCACCTGCATTTTATCACAACCACAGACCCTGTCTACTTTCTGGCCAGCATGTGGCATGGACATGTTCAGTAAGGTCCCTTCCCCCTCCTCTTTCATAGCTCCTTGGAGGGTGGGTACTTGAACAACTGGATGGGAAATAAAGAAATACTTTTTTTAAGTAGTTTGCCCTTTGGAGAAGATTTGTTCCTGACACCGGCTGTGCTTGTTTGTGTGGCCTCTCCAACTTTTTGGTTTTCTTTCTGGCAAAGTAGAGCTTTGGAACATTGTTTAGTACCTTCACAAAGTAGATGAGGCCTCTCTAACTGACTCTTGATCTTGCCCTTTAGCCCCACTTGTCACTGTAAATTGACATTTCCAGTTAATACATCAGGAATTTATGCAAAGAAGGTGACATTCGAAAATCCAAACTTAGCTTGACTTGTATTTAGAATTCGGAAGGGAAAAGAAATGAAATGTGAATAAATTCATGCTGCAAAACTAATTGGGGTATGTGTGATGTTACCTAGATATTTTTTTTAAATCCTGACTAATGATGATAATAAAATGCACAGTAGGACGCTTTCATGTAAGGCATGCAACCTGAATTTTTACTATGTCTGATCCTTGTTGAGATTATATCCAAGGAATATGAACAGCTAAACAGAGTTCTGTGTTCTCACATCATAGAGTAGCTATAAAAAGCAAAGCTATGAATATCATCTCTCTAGGAAGAAGTCAAGCCTGCAAAAGAATTGTGTTCAGTAGAGGAAGATGCTTTTAGATATAGTTGAACAGCATCTTAAATTTCCTTTTTGCCAAGAAGTTTCTGTTAGCCATCTTCATGTATTGCCAATGAAAATCATAAAATAAAAGGATTACTTAGTCTGTATGTAAAGTTAAAGGACCCCGAATGACTAAACTTTTTTCCATCCTTCTTTGCAAAGGTTGGTCTCTTTTAGCCTGGACAACCTGATGTTTACCACAACAAAAGAAACTGAACTAGGTGACTCTTGACTGAGAATACCTTCACTTTTCAGGAGCTTGTAAGGTTTGATTATTTTTCTTGAATGTACTTCATTTCTTTTAACACGACTTATGGTTTTTGATTGTCCCGTCTTGGGCAAGGAAAGGAGAAACCATTTCATACAAAAATTCTGACCTCTGTGTGGTTTTACAGACATAGTTTTTATTCTGTGGTATTTTGTAGGTCATAGTACATTATTTGCTGGCTTCTCCTTCAATCTTTAGCTGGAAGATGATTAAGCTAGATCAGGATTTGGGAATATAAGTTAAATCAGCTCCTTAAACTTAGTGCCGAGCATTTAAAAATATTTGTGGCTGGCTTATCCATGGTATACCAATATATTGAAACCAAAAAAGAAAAAAAAAAATCACTGAAATATTTAAGTTAGTTAATTATTGGTTTTTAAATGTTTTTTAGTTTCTTTCTATAACCTTTCTTTGAAGATAATAGGCATACCAGTTTCAGTTGAACTCCATTATAGAGAGCAATTGTCCTGGGATATAGTTGACATACCTTTTATATTAATACATAACTCGACATGGAATCACAAAATGGCTCTTAGGAGACTGTGATCACCTTCAATTGATAAAGATTTCTGCAGGCTGTATCTGTAAGGCTTGAGTTGAAGATTAATGAATCACACACAGTAGCATTCCCTGATTCCTTCAACCCAGGGAAGTATCAAATAGATAGAAGATGCCACTGGAAGTAAAGTTTCAACTCTTTTTTTTTTTTTAAACTTTCCGAAATGTCAACTAAGCAGTAGCTTTCTGTTTTGGTATGTTGGCCACCACAGTGCTGGCCATAGGTTCTTTAGTTAACAAATGTTTTTGCTAAAGATGAGTTGAACTACATTATTCAACAGTGTTTTGTATAATCAATATGTAATAAGGAAATAATAGAGTGCATGCTTAGGTTTTGTTAGTATATTTAATTGCTTAATCTTGAGAAATAAGAAGAAAGCTGAATTATAGCTGAACTATCTTTCTTTCTGGACATTATAATGAAATTTCAGTAGATGTATTTAAATATGGCCTTTATGCTGAGGCACCAGGGCAATCAGTGCAAAGGAAAAACACATCAAAGTCTTTATTCTCAAAATACAGAGGATACACAAAATTCCTCACTATATAATCAGTATGCCCAAATTAATTTTCAAGTAATTATGGGGCTAATGAGATTCACTGATTCATTTTCTGTCATCCACTGTATAACTCTTTCCCCCAACATCTATCTGCAGTTAGAAGACCGATAGGATGCCCCTGGTAGCACGGAGGCTGAGAGATCCTGACATAAATCCTTGCTTGTCGGTAAGGTGGTTTGCTTTTAATTTTAATGAGCGTTAAGTTGGAAAAACAGGCTTCTTCTGATTTTGTGGGCATCTGTTTTCTGCAGTTCTTTTTTCTCATGTTTTTCTCAGTTTATTTGCTTTTTAATTTTAATGGGATTTTTTTTAATATAGAAGTTTTACATTTCCTCCTATCCAGACATCCAGTACATATTCACTTAGATCTTTTAACTGTTTTTATTTGTTGTTATTTTTCATTAATTTAGTTATTAAAGGATAGTTGACTTATTAGTTTCAGGTGTACATTCGACATTTATATACCTTCTGATGTGATCACGATAAGTAGTTACTGTCTGTCACTGTACAAAATTATTAGGGTGTTATTGACTATATTCCCTGTGCTGTACATTACATCCCCATGACTTATTTATTTTGTAACTGGAAGTTTGTACCTCATCTATTCTCCTTCACCTTTTTCTCCCATCCCTTCACACCCCTTCCTTTCTGGCAACCATCAGTTTGTTCTCTGTATCTACTGTACCAGTCTGTTTCTGTTTTCTGCAGTTCTTTTAAAAGTTATTTCTGTACAAAAAAATATTCCTAGCCAGCGGATCCTTATTTCGCTAGAGCACTTTTAAGATATTCATACTATAACTAACAAAGATTTATCTCTTTTAAGTTTCTCTTGTTTGTATACTATGCAAGCATTTAGTTGTCACTGTAATATTAGACAAACATATGTAAAACTGAGGGAAATTTTTAGTCCAGACATGGAAATTGGCAAGTGTGATATTTTTAAAACTGTGCTGAAATTTATGTTTTAATAGTAATAATTTCATCATGTTCTTGAGACTACCTGGCTGAGAGTAAGGGGCTGAGAATAGATTTTGCCTATTTAAAGCCTAAAGGTTTTCACAGAGATATCACATAAATATAATGTTTTGTTGTAATAATAAGCTTTTATTGGCATTTATTTGGTATGACTAGCAGTACTAACTTATGGCTTTGTCACCCTTGAATAATGCGGGCCTCAGATGGGGCTAAGAAAATGATAGTCCCTGATCCTATATGCATTTTCCAAATAAATGTACACATTCGTTAACTATTTAGCATAGAAATTTAGATTTGTTCTGTGTATTCGATGGTTTCAACTGCTTTATTAAACCTCTTTAGATAGAATATATTTCTTAAATCTATGAAGCAAATTACCCACCCTTTCAGTTAAAGCTTTCCTTTAGGTGACCATTCAGAATCATACCTTTCACTTTGAAGTTTGTTATCCAATCTACTTCCAGTTCACACAGCTTAAATTTAATTCCCAAATGGCAGATACTCTTCTTTGAACTCATAGTCCTGTGTTGCTCACTTTGGTTTTGAAGTGATATTAATGATATCTATTAAAATTGCTTACACAACAGTGTATTTACTTGCATACTGAAGTGAATGATAGCCAAAATACATTGACATTGAAATAAATGGTGTTAATTTAAATTGCATTGGTGCAGACCAGTTATGAGTGATTTACTTGCAATCTAGAAACCAGCATTAACATCAAACATTCAAGTCAAAGTGAGAACTTGGAAAAGCCGGAGAGCTGCTCTGAGTTGGGAGCCGATTTTGATTCTAGCTGCACAGCAGTAGTTTGGAGCACGTTGTACCTTGCCTCACTCAGCTTCTTTGTTAAACGGTTACTAGGTTAAATGATCTCAGTCAGTGATTCAGCTCAAATTCTTGTGATTAGATATTCAGAAAACTGACCCAAACTATGAAAAGGATGTCTGCCCTCGGCAGAATGAGTGCTGGAATAGTTGGAAAGATAATTCAGTTTTTGTTCATTAAAAGTTCGTTAAAATGAATAAAAAGGAACTATTTCATATTAGCTGCTTTGGTGGGAAGCAGCTTCAGAAAGTTTTTAGGTTTTGTTTGTTTTGTTTTAGATCCTATTCCATCTCTCAAATGACGCCTGTCTTACATATTTAAGGAATCTGATGCTTCTACGAGATGTATGGATGAAAATAACTATGATAGGGAAAGGTGTTCCACTTACTTCTTGAAGTACAAAAACTGCCGGAAATTCTGGGTAAGTCTAACTTTGTTAGGTGAGTTAGAGTCTAACTCATCTCTTAGGCTTGAAACTAAAGCCTGAAATTAGCACCTACAATCCTTTTTTTGGGATAGCTTAGGGAGACTTAACTTTTCTACTTTATCCTCAGTGTGTTATTTTAGCCTAAAGAATCCTTGAATGCTCTTCGTAGCTGCCTTATCCCACTCCAAGGAATAAGGATAGAGTTCTAATATAGGTGGTCATCCTAGGTGTGTAAATACCTGCAGCCCTAAAACAATAACCTTGTTATAATTTTAGTTCTTTTTTGGAGATGAACAGAATGGATAACTTGTCATAACACATATTAAGCTTCCATTTCTGCCTCCTTTTCTCCCACCACCACCCAGGGTAGTTTAATATGGTCCCATTTTCTTGAAAGATTGGCATGTAATTTCTGTTTCTGTGAGCACTGGACCCAGCTCCTTCCTTTCTCTCTGCTAAATTAAGTGTTGGTTTCATTAATGGACAGAACACTTGTGCTCTTATAGTTAAACAGCATATCCTCATCCCAGTTATAATTAACATATTCCTGTGGGAATAATCACTTCTGTGTAATTGTTAATAGTTTGAAAACTTTATCTGGAGTCCTAGAATCCATTTTTTGGATTTTTTTTTAAACTTGGCTTTTAGAATTTCCTTTTTGAGGAAGCAGTAATAATTTACTGGCAAATGACTGGCATTTAATACATGACTAATTTCGGTTTCTTTTTCTTTTTTTTATACCTACACACAGAATTCTGTCATGCTCAAGAGAAGACAGAATGGAGTGAAGCCACCTATGCCTACAGCAGTAGAAAGAGACGAAATCTTGGGAGCAATGGGAAAGATGCCCTATTGAATGTTTGCATTAAAATTGTTTATTTAAAAGCAGATGAATATTTTCAATTAATGATGACGATAATCTTCTAGGACCTTATAGGCCTTACCCAGACAGATCTCAAGTTCTTAAATTACGTTAAGCCCGTGTCCTTTGTGTTAGCTCTCGGTGCCAGGATGATAGTGTGCCCCTGCTGACTGTGCTGTGTCACTGAGTTTACATTACTTCCTTCCTGGAGTCAGGGGAGTGTTAGGAAAGGCTGCATGACGAGTTGAGCGTTTCCTCCGGGTCTTGAAAGAAAAGTAAGATGTGAACAAGTAAAGACGTAATGGGGATGAAAGGAAGGCAGTGTTTCCTGTGAGCAATGACATGATGGGAGGAAAGCATGAGCCAAATTCAGGGGGCTGTCCGTAGACCGTTCCACCTAGAGTTTAAGGTGGGTAGGAGTGCCGGGCGGGAAGACTCGGGAGGTAAGTTAAGAGTGCATGTCTGGTGGGCCTCAAATCTGATGCTCATTACTAAGATCTCTGTCCTTACTTAACTCACTTTTTAAATTAGGTTAGTACATTCACCAGGCGGGAAGCAGGAGTGCAGGAAGGCTGTCTTCAATAAATAGCATGCAAGAGACTGGTGTTCTTTATTTTCTTTCTTTAAAGAAAGGCCTGGTTAAAGTATTCTGTGACTAAAATTCATAAATATTGATTAACTTTCTGAAGGCATGCCGTGTTTCCCCGAAAATAAGACCAGGTCTTATATATAGTTTTGCTCCAAAAGACGCATTAGGGCTTATGTTAAGGGGATGTCATCCTGAAAAATCATGCTTCGGCTTATTTTCCGGTTAGGTCTTATTTTTCGGGGAAACATAGTAGTAGTATGCCTTGAACCATGGTAATGGGGGAAAAAGTGAGTGTCTTAGAAGTAGGATTTCTATTTTCAGGATGAGATGGGCAGGAAAGGGTATGAGGTTCATCAGGTGTTTGCAACACTGGGATGAAAGTAGAGTTCAACTTCATTGTGATAAAAAAACAAGAATGGTATGGTGAGCAGGGTGGATTGTGTAGCAGCTCTCATATCCACCGGCTTCTAAAATCCAGTTTGTTTCATTTACAGAATAGTTTTATAAAAGACATTTAATAAAAGTTAACGTGTACTAGAAAATCAACGAAAACAATAGATGTGTCCTTTTTCTTCATCTGGTCCAGGATCAAGAGTATAATTTTAATGGCTGCTAACAACATTGGTCTTAGACCAAAACACAGCTTAGATGTTTTTAAGTCATAGGACCTTGATTGTTAAATGTGATTCTAATGGAATAAAATGTGATTTCATTTTGAATAAAATTTTATTCAAATTTTTGGATTGAGAAATTCTTTGATTTGTATTGATTGCTCTGAAAATGATGGATTAAAATAGGACCTGACAAGCAATTAATGCATACTTGGGTGAGAAGCATTTCAGTACTTTTAAGTATGGTTGTTTAAGGGTTTGGAATTTAAATGGCACCTCTTTAAATGTACATACCAATATCAACATTCGTCCTATAGCTATTCGTTCTGGCATTGCTCTTTTTTAAAATAGCAACTTTGTTGAGATACAATTCACATTTTATAAATCACCCATTTAAAGTGTCCAATACAATGGTTTTTTAGTATATTAACAAAGTTGTGCATCCATCACCACAATTGATTTTAGAACGCATTCATCACCCCAGAAAGAAACCCGGTACCCCTTAGCACACATTCTCCATTTCTCTTAACACTGCCCTTCCTCCCACCTCCCCAACACTTAGGCCAAGAACTCCTCTACTTTCTGTCCCTAGAATGGTCCATTCTGGACATTTATATAAATGGATCATACAATATGTGGTCTTTTGTGACTGCTTTCACTTAGCCTTATGTTTTCCAGGTTCATTCATGTTGCATGCATCAGTACTTTATTCCCTTTTTATTACTGAGTAACATTGCATTGTGTGGATACACTGCATTTTATTTACTGATTCATCAGTTGATGGGTATTTGGGCAGTTTCCACTGTTTGGCTAATATGGGTCATGACTTTCTTGAACATTCGTGTACAAGAATTTGTGTGGGCACTTACTTATTTTTGGGTATATTCCTAGGAGTTGAATTGCTGGGTCACATGGTAACTGTTTAACCTTTTGAGAGACAGTATTTTCCAAAATGGCAGCACCATTTTACAATGTGTGAGAGTTCCAATTTCCCCACATCCTCATTAACACATTATCTGTCTCTGATTACAGCCATCCTCGTGGGTGTGAACTTGTATCTCATTGTGGTTTTGATTTGCATTTCCCTGATGGCTAATGATGTTCAACATCTTTTTATGTGTGTGTTGGCCACTTGTATGCATTCTTTGGAGAAATGTTTATTCAGGTCCTTTTGCCCATTTTTTAAATTGGGCTGTGTATCTTCATTGTTGAGTTGTAAGAGTCCTTTATACATACTAGATACAAGTCTCTTATCAGATACATGGTTTGCAATTTTTTTCCCCATTCTGTGGGTTGTATCTTCACGGTATCCTTTGAAACAAAAGCTTTTAATTTTGATTAATTTCAATTTATTTTTTCTTTTGCTTTTGGTGTCATATCTAAGAAAGCATTGCTTAATTCAAGGTTAAGAGTTTTGTGGTTTTAGTCTTTGATCCATTTTGAATTAATTTTTGTATATGATATAAAGTAGAAGTCCAACTTCATTTTGCACGTGGCTCTCTACATGTAATTGTTCCAACATCTTTTGTTGAAAAGATTATGCTTTTCTCTGTTGAATTGTCTTTTTGCAAATCAATTTATTGTATTTCTGAGAGTTTATTTCTGGACTTTCAGTTCTATTCCATTGATCTATGTGTCTATCCTTATGCCAGCACCTCACTGTCTTGATTACTGTAGCTTTGTAGTAATGCAAAGCTCTTTGATGATTGGTCTCTATAAATGTATTTTCTGTGAAATGGTTTTAATGTCAAACTAATTAGGTATTTTTGATCACCAAACCCTTAACATATGTAACCATAATATGGCTCCACCCAGGCAAAGCTGTTAAATTCTAAATTAGTCTTCAGTAATTCCCTAATTCCTTGTTTGCATCTTTACGCATACCCTGATAACTTCAGTATATACTTGTAACCAGCTTGTTCAAGATCTTATTTAACCACTTTGGAGGAGCAGAGTCCCAGGGGTTTTCCTTACCGCCACTGTTAAATTTGCCATCTTTCAGGATTCCACTTTGGGAGAGGTGGAGCTAGTTAACCTGATAAGTTAATTGTATCATGTTAGTGCTGTGAGAAATTTTGGAGTTAGGCAAGCCTTTGATATCAACTATCAACAAAATAGGTTGAAGGCATTTCACTGTGTTCATGTGCATCTCAGTCTTGTAGGAAGCATCTCATAGATTCCCCACACAATAGGGGAGCGTGGTGTCCTGGGCAGATGTAAAAGCAATCTTCTTGAGAATCACTGCATCCATTCGAAAGCTGGAGGATGTAAGCAATATATCATTCAGGGTTATATCCATAATGCCTGGTATGCTCCTACTGTGTAATAAATGACCAACAAACGTGTATGTGTTTCGGGAAGGAGTGGCTTTTAAAAGTGAACATATTGAGAAACATACAGGTTCAAACAATACAAAAGGGTATATATACAATGTAAATCAATCTGCCCAGAAGCAGCCAATGTCGAGTTTTCAAGGTTTGTCATGCATATAACAAACATATCCGTATATTTATTTGTTGGTTTTGTGCAAAAGGACCATCATAGTACATGAGCTCGAGGTACCTTGCTTTTTGCACTTAGTGATATAGTTTAGAATAATTCTGCATCCGTGATTATAGATTTATTCCATTCTTTCAATGGCTGCAGTTTTCCACTGTTTAGATATACCATCATTGAACCAATCTCCCCCGATGGGTTTGCTATTAGAAACAAAATTGCAACAAGCATCTTTTTATATGGCTCTTGTTTTTAATCTATATGATGTATGTCTAAGTGAAGTTGCTAGGTTAAAGTTTTCTGTATTTTAAATTTGTAGATATTGAAAAATCACCCTCCCATGAGGAACACACCAATTTATATTCCCATCAACAAAGCCTGTGTCTTTCCTCACACCCTCAGTCCCACTCGGTACTTCAGAACTTTCAGCCTTACAACTGATGAGTGAAAAAAGGAGTAGGTGTATTTATTTCCTTTGCCCATTTTTTTTTTTAGATTTTTGGTGTGAATGATTTGGGGAACTCTTGGTATAATCGGGAAATTACCCTTTGACAGATGTATTCTGTATATTTTTCCCACTTGTCTTTTAACTTTGTTTTTTAATTTTTATGTAGTGTTTTACATTTTAATGTAATTAAATGGATCAGTCTTTTTGTTTATGGTTTCTGGTGCTCAATAAATATTAAATAAATCCAAGTACAAGTACTGCTATTCAGTTCTGCTCAACAAATACTTTCCAAGTGCCTATAATGTGCAAAGTGCTAGGCTAACCGGTGTGGAGGAGCATGGGTGATAAGTCACCATCTGGCCCTTAAAGAACTTCCCTGTGCTGCGTGGGAGAATGAAAGGGGCACCACAATAGACCAAGA